>NC_143581.1:4050418-5503009 GCF_048544385.1 Mastigoproctus giganteus
GCCCACTCTATTTCCCTGTACAATATATTATTATACTCATCAGAGTCATTAGGCCTATAGCACACTCCTACTCTCAATTTTGATTTCCCTATGCTTATGTCACACCAAACTGACTCGACACTGCCCTGTCCATCGATGTCAACTGGCTTCACTTCCTTTGACTTTATGTGTTTCTTAATTAATAGCATAACCCCTCCTCCCCTCCTGTCCTGTCTATCCTTTCTATATACATTGTATTCTCCAAATTCCAGTTCCGCATTACTTATATCTGTGTGACACCACGTCTCTGATATCCCAACAATATCTGCCTTTGATGTTTTGAGCAATACCTCAAATTCATCAAATTTATTTACCAAACTCCTAGCATTGGTGTACACGCAGGTATACATGCACCTGTTTCTATTCTTAGCTACCCTAACACAACCCATGTGTTTACTTGTAACGCAGTGACTACCAGCAGTCTCTGAAATATCCTGCATCTTGTTTTTCAGACTTCTGCTCATTTGAATAGAAGCAGTGCAAGAATCACTTCCACCTCTGCCAGTGGCTACTGTTAATCTATTAGTCCTTGTATCCCCCCCCAACTAGCAGTTTTCCGACCCACCTAACACTGCCTCGACAGCATCAGCAAAAATTCTTGCACCCTTTCTATTTAAGTGTATCCCATCCCTGTAGAAGCAATCTCTCCTGTTAAAAATATAAATAGTCATGGTAAATTATATGGTATTTACCATGATTATTAATTGGCATTAATTAGAATTGACTTGGATCTAATATTTTATTACTTTTCAGATCATTTGTTGCATACTGCAAATTTTAACAACCTGCATTTATTTATAAATTGTTTTCCTAGAAATCTGTGTTCTCCTTTGTCTGTAATGGATTATTCTTCTCTCTTTTTTTTTTTTTTCTTTTTTTTTTTTTTTTTGGAATGTTTGGATCTTTTTTTCTTTAATCATGTTGTGGCAATGAATAATTTTCTGGTCGATGTTTCCGTGTCATTTGTCTGCATTAAATCAATTGTTCAAGCCAGAATATTAAGTCTTTTATTTTATTTTTTTTTTTTTTTTATTTATGAAAGGTAGTTAAATAGCTTTTAAGTCACATTTTGGATTTTAAAAGATGAAATTCCATTCATTATTATCTTAAAGTGACAAGTGCCAGTTGTAGTTATTAAAGTGGCTGATGATGCTACACTTTTTTTTTCCAGTTATGCCACCTGGGTAGTGATGCATTGCTTCAGCATCACAACCGAGATTTGGTAGCAGTATCACCATGGGCAACGTCGCAAAACCTGTCAATGAATGGAACACTTCAAAGTGTAAGGTTTCTTCCTTCCTCATTTTCTCCAACTTGATCATTCATCTCTTCTCTGCTCTTTTTAAGTAATCAGCTCTCAAGGGTCATTATGCTAGCACTGTATTTTTTTCATTTTCTTTTTTTTTTTTTTTTTTTGTTAAGGAAATTTTTTTTCTGAACTATGTAGTAGCTCTAAAGGATTCAGTATGCTAAGGTCCAGATCACTTCTGGAATGTTACATAAAAACATTTGTAATTATCATTTATGGAAGTAGAATATAATTGGGATCTCCATGAATTTGGATGTAGCACCACTTATTTACTTTACTCTATTGCAAGTTCTAAATTCTCTTCAAGTTAAGTTTTCACCGATCACCACATACAATGCAAATGAAATACCAGACATTTTTGCTGTCTCTATATACGTTGCATTTTTATGAACTTATATAAAATTGAATTTATCTTTAAGGTAATCAAATGAAACACTTTACCGACATAGCACAAATATATGGTTTATTGGGTACTAAAAGTTGGGATTTACGAATCACAATTTTTTTCCATTCCAGGTACTAAATTATGATTGTGGTGATGCTCGGGCTACATACAAAGGGTACTAGGAAAGTTTTGCAATACAGCTTTGTTTATTTAATTTTTTCAAAGTAATTTCCTCTACATTCAATACACCTCTCCATCCTCCGAAACCAATCTTTAAACCTGTTCTGCCAAGTTTCACTAGGGAGTAAAGCACACTCGTTGTCCCAAGCCCGTAGAAGGTCCTCATCACTGGAAAACCGCCTCCCTTTTAGCTTCATTTTCACATGCGGGAACAGTGCAAAGTCGCAGGGAGCAAGGTCTGGACTGTAGGGAGGGTGCTCGAGAAGTTTCAGTCCTGTCGTGGTCAAATATTCGGTGCAGGCTTTGGCGCGGTAAGCTGGAGCATTATCGTGATGGAGGTACCAGGTGTCCATTCTTGACTTTGGCCGCAGGTTCTTCATAGATCCAATGACTTTAGGCAGGCATTGTTCAGTATACCACTTAGCTGTGACTGTCTTCTCCGTGTCCAAAATGACACGTTCCACAATTCCACTCGATTTGAAAAATACAGCTATCATTTTCTTCTTTACAGAGTGGGATTTTCTGACAATTACGGGTGTGTCGTCATCATCAAAGACCCAAACTTTGTTTTGAGCCTTGGTCGGCAGATCGTAATAGTACAGCCAAGTCTCATCACCTGTCACGATGTTGTTCACATACCGAGATTGTCCCTTATCAAACTTTTTTAACATCTCCCGGCACAAGTCACACGTCGTGTCATCTGCTCTTCAGTCAGGTGATGCGGCACCCAGAGAGAACAAAGTTTCTTCACGTGCAAATGATCTTGCAGAATCGAACGAATTGCTGGTGCATTTAGGCCCAAAGTATCCTCTATCTGTTGGTAGGTCACTTGCCTGTTTTCGTCAAGCATTTTCCTCACAGCAGTATCGTTTTCCTCCGTAACTGACGTTCGTGGCCTTCCTGGCCTCTCAGAATCCTCCAGAGTGAAATTTCCCCTTTGGAATTCTCTATGCCACCTGAATATCGTTGTACGATGTGGACAATCATCATCTAGTGCAAGAGTCATTTCTTCTAAGCACTGGTCTATGGTTAAACCACGCACGAAATTATACCGCAAAACTGTCCTTATCTCATTTTGTGACCACGATGCCATCGCAAGCACTTTACACTCTCACTACTAATGAATAACCGAGCCCATCGACTTGGCGCGGCGGCTACTATGCACGTATGAACATGTCTCAACATGCAGCAACAAGCAGCTTCCTGTGATTCATTGTTGCGTCATATTGCAAAACTTTCCTAGTACCCTTTGTATATAGATAAATATGGATGGTTAAATTCCTTATTATTTGAGACTTGCTACTATACAAAAGAGACACCTCACAATTATTCATGGAGGACTATTAGTATTGTTAGTATCCCCCCACCCCCCATTTCATATCTCTTGGCAGCTTAATTTGGGTTTTTATATGGTTTGTGAGTTGGTTTTGCCCGTGAGAGTGGAGTGCTTTTAAGGGGCAGGAATTTCCATAATTTCGTTAATGTTCATCCTTTAGTAATTCAGATAATTATTTGGAATTCCTTATATTAGCAAGTCTCAAATAATGAAGCATTTGCCTATACAGGAACTCCACGACTTACGTAAGGGTTGCGTTCCGTGGAACGCTACGTAAGTCGGAATTTCCTCCATCCTTGTGCAGCGCTCACAACTGTGTTCACTTAATTGATTGAATCAAAAAAGAAATGTTCAACAAATGTGAATAGAATTATTTATTGTATTTATTCAATTTTTTATCTCATGTGCAGGAAAAATTACAGAAGCGTGCAATTTAAAAATTACAAAAAAAGAGAGGAGACAGACATAATGTCAGTAAGTTTTACCTCTCAAGCATCATTGCCAGAATCAACATTTTTCAGCTGATAAGTACGCCGCTGCGGAGGTTGAGGGCTGCTCAATCTTACGAAAGAACATATTAATGGATGACTGGATGGTGGCTTTTTTCTTTTCATCGTAGATTTCTTTGTAGCAAGCAAGCATATCATTCACCTCCTCTGTTAACTTTTAAGAATCGTTTGCTGTCAGGATCTATCTTCTCAAACCATGCCATTGCCGATGCAATTTCACGAATTGCCATCTCTCTCTCTCTCTCTCTCTCGTCATGACTCCTCATTTGGTTCATCTTGAGCTTCGTCAGCATTTTTTTCTTTCACTATCGCTGCCTGCAAGTCAATAAGTTCTTCGTTAGATAATTCCTTCTCTTCTTCCTCTATTAATTCCTCCCTGTCTTTGGCATCGACCTCCAACTGAAGTAGCTCTGCAACCTTTGTAACTTCTTCATATGATTCATCTTTTTCAAATCCTTCGACGCCTTTTACGTGGCATGGGCATATTTCCTTCTACACTCCATTTATACAACTTTTAGTAATTTCCGCCCAGGCCTTATTGTTTAAGATGACATAGTAAATATCGTAAGAATTCCAAAAGTCTCTTAACATAAAATTTTTCTCACCGTCTACTGCAAGGCAATGCCTGAGCAAATGTTGTGCATAAATAGTATGCTTGTAAATTCAAAACAACACCCTGATTCATAGGTTGGGTGAATGAAGTCGTGTTTGGCGGGAGAAATATGACTCTCACATTCAAATTGAACTCATCTAGATGCATAGTATGTCCAGAAGCATTATCGATCTAATATAAACAAGATCTTGAAAGGAATGTCGTTGTCTTTACAATATTTTTCAACCGTGGAAATGAAGCAGCATTTAAACCAATCCTCAAAGAGAGATATTGTTATCCATACTCTCTGGTTCAATCGGAATTGCATGGGTAGGGTAGCTTTATTGATGCCCTTAAATGCACAAGGATTTCCAGAATGGTACACAAGCAGTGGTTTTAATCTGTAATCTCCTGCTGCATTAGCCCCAAGCAGGAGCGTAGCCCTATCTTTTGAAGCCTTGAAACCTGGCATTGTCTTTTCCTCTTTGGCAATGTATGTTCAATCCGGCATTTTTTTCCCAATACACAGCAGTCTCATCAAGGTTAAAAATTTGCTGCGTTGAATAGCCGCCTTCATCAGTAATTTTTTCCAACAGCACATCACAAAATTTCTCTACAGCTGCAGAATCGGCTCTGGCGACTTCACCGCATACTTTAATGTTGTGGAAACCAGCGTGATGCTTGAACCTGTTAAACCACCCACTGCTTGCCACGATCTTGGCAAGCAGTGGGTGGTTTGTTGCTTTTGCTTGAATGGTCATTAGACTCAGGGGCACTTGCTTCTGAATCTGATTTTCCACCCATATTATTAATAACTTTTCTATCTTCGATATAGCATCTGAATGCTGTTTTGTGATCACTGTTGATCTTAAATGTGTGGATCCTTTGACCACAGGGGCTCACATCTGTTGAATGGGCTTGGCACACCAGAGGCCTTAAGCTGGATATCATCATTTTTCTCTTCCTTGGTGATTCCCTTTTACTTCTGACTCTTTCTTTCAGGGTAACTCAGAAATTTATTTTTTTTTTTTGGCTTATGCAGCAGAAGCCTCAGGCTTCCTTGCACCATATGGCTAATGATAATAATAATATTCTTTTATACGTGCACTGTCCTTTAAAATAGTATTCATTGTTGAAGCAGTGAGACATAATCCCCTTGCAATAGATGACAAACTTTGTCCTGCTTCGTACTTCTTAATCATTTTCATCTTCATTTCTAAATCAATTTTGTTTCACTTCCTGGCATTACCACCACTTGAACTTGCACTTTTCACCACCATTTGCACTTTCTGTGGCCTTCATTGTAATACGTAAATAGGAATGAAGAGAAGTTTCTGAAAATATTTGTTTTTTATATGATTGTAGATTTCATGGAAGGGCAAACACATTTCACCATAATAACGTAAAAACCCACACAATTGCAGTTATCAGTATTATCGCAAATGGAATAAGATCAAGTTAACTACAAGTTTATAATTAGATGCACTAACAGAAAAGCCCAATAAACCAGAAAGTGCATATTGTTTTTTGGTTGTGACCTCCAGAAACATGCTTTAGAAAAATATCACAAAGGAGTTCAAAATTGATTCTTATAATGGGAACTAGATAGTATGAATCAGAGCTGTAATACTCAATATGTTCTACGTTGATAATAATATTAGTAAATTAATCAATTTCTAAATGCCTATAAATATTCAACGACGGATTCTGCTTTGGACTCAGAAATACAAATATTAACTAGCAGATTCTTGAACAGGGGTTATCCCATTAACACAATAAATCGAATTAGGGTACAAGCTAAGGATAGGATACAAAATACTGCACCAATCAACAATAGTAATATCAAAAAATACTTTATTTCTGTCCCATATGTTGAACAGTGGCACAAACAGCTTAACAGATTCTTTAAAGATACCGAATTTAAAATTATAGCTAGGCCTATACGGAAGTTACACACTATACTGAACAATCGCTCGGTTCTTTCCGCGTTCGCAACACAAATTAATGATCTAGTATACAACATTTCTTGCGGTGATTGCGACTCGTCTTATCAGGGTTCGACGCGGTTTTCTCTTAATATTCGTGTAAATCAACACGAAGCCTCAGATCGTGCTTCTCGTTCAGCAGCGTCAGAATTAGCCTTTCATGCCATTAACGAAAAACATACTTTTTTATTTAACGAGGCCAAAATACTTAACGTTCAACGTAATTATACGCGACTATTAATTGCAGAAACCGTTGAAATTAAATTACACGAGAATTCTGTTAATGTTCGGAGGCCATATTTGATCTCTGATGCGTGGACCTTTACGCGCATGCGCGAAGACACATAATCACTATTTAAGTTGCAGGTTTAGCCTGATTCGGTAATTTTCATTCCTGTGATCACGACAGTCGGTCGAAAAGCATTGTCAGCTTCAGGAAGGAAAATCGTTTTGAATTTTTTCGTTAGATTCTTTTAATTGCGTTAATTTGAATTTTAATTGTTTTGAATTGATTTTGAATTGTGTTAAATTGATTATTTATATTTTACTTTAATTATTTATATTTTACTTTAATGTACCGGTAAGTTGTCGGTTTTTTTCGTTTTTTCCGTTTTAATTTCTGGAGGGTATCATACGGAAGTGTTCCACGTACTATATTGAGGTAAACTCCTCTCATTAATTTACTAATATTATAATGGGAACATATGATAACGATGAAAGGGTAGTGCAATTTCCATTATAAATATGACTTTTAGAGAGATAAATTGTTTAGTAATATAGCAAAATTTTCAACTTCCAAAAACTTGGAACAAATTACAAAAAAAACACAATGTGTTATTGGGTTCACATTACGATATTTTCACAATACCTCCGTATTTATCCCTACAGATGCAAAATATGTTTCCATGTTTTTTTCAGTTTGCACTAGCTGGCAAAAACTTATGTAAAGTCGAAAATGTGTAAGTTGAGTATTACATAAGTCAGGGTGTTCCTGTAGTTATAAACTTATGAAGTTTATCAAGACAACAGCACATTTTTTACTAGCCATATATGTTGGATAAACAGTAGATGTACTACTGCTTTACTATACAGAAACAGATTGTAATTTCAGAAATGTTGTTACAGTTATACATCAATGTTTAGAATGTGCTAGATACGTGTGTGCCTTGTAGATTCACAAATTTATTTTCTAATGAACTATATATTTGTTACATTTTGGTAAAGTGTTTTCATTTCTTACCTTACAATAATTTTCCATGTTATATATCAGCCAATCGCCATATTTTTATTTATTTGACTTTTTAAAATTGATGTAAGAGAGCAGGTTTGAAATTGGCTGTGCCTATGAATGAGAAAAAGTTTCAGGTTATATAATGAATCATATGAATGATTTCATCACATAGCCCGACTAAACTGCCTATCTTGCCCCTATAACAGTTTCAGATTGAAGAATTTTGCTGGATTTATATAATTGTTGTGACATTTAACCTTGAGGATTTCATTCCCCAAGAAACTGTTTCATTTGGACATGTTTAGGGCTGACACCCCAATTTCAAAAGACCAATAGTGCATCAGCATTTATGAAATTTTCTTAAGTGTTTTCTTCCTTGTTAGTAATACTATTTATTTTTCAAAACTAAAATATCATAGTAATAATTACACTCACATTCATGGATAACTAATTTATTATTTATTTATTTTTTTTTTTAAATCACTTGTATCCAATTTGTTTTTAAAAGTCAAATGTATATCAGAGAAATACTTTGTAACAATATAAATTTCAAAACAATCTATTATGAGTAGTGAGTACTGCTTTTCTTTTATGTGCATGAAAGAAGGTTTCAGAATCACTTTTTGGAAGTTCGTAACACAGTTTGAATGGAGATTCTTTTTTTTTTTTTTTTTTTTTCCTTAAATTTTCTTACATTGTCAGATATACATCCAGGAAAGACATTGTAGCAATGTCATCTTCAAAAAAGAATTCTATGTGAGTAATACACACTTCTTCCTTTTTTATGAACTCACATAAACATGCATACACAGTGGGCAATATGGTATTTTTTGTTTGATATCAATTTTGCAAATTATAATGCACCTGCAAATAGATGAATTTCCTTGAAATTTCGGCACCAAGCGATAGTGAGGAGCGGTTTTCTTTCTGCAACGAAATACAGTCTTGATTTCTTTTCTTTTGTGATTTTCTCTTCTGTTTACTTCAAATGATTCTGTGCTTGCAAAGTTTAAAGTAAGAACCCAGAAAGGGAATTCACCTTTGTGGGCAAGTTGAATCTGCGGGTTTAGCTTAACTTCGCAGTGGCGTCAATATATCAGTTACCAACCAAGTCTAACTTCAACGACTGCTTGGTCACTGGAGGTGCTGCTCCTTGCTCCACATGGCAGGGCCACTAGTCCATTTCTGCTATTTTTAGCCCTGAGGACTGGACACCCCCAGACTGGGGAGGGTCCAGTCTTCAGTGCTAAAAATAGCAGAAATAGAAACCAATGAATTCCACATTTAGCACCAAAGAGCTCTCAACATATTGAATCTGACCATTCTCTCTCTCTCTCTCTCTCTCTCTCTCTCTCTCTCTCTCTCTCTCTCTCTCTCTCTCTCTCTCTCTCTCTCTCTCTCTCTCTCTCTCTCTCTTCAAGCAAGCAAGCAGCAATCTCCAGCATTCCTGATATTACATTCTCTGTGAGAAAGCTCTCCCATTCCATCATTTAGAGATATTAGCATTAGTTGAGGCATATGATGCAAGAAAGCAAGCTTACACAGCATCAGCCAAAAAAAAAAAAGATAAATAAATAAAACCGCTCCCATTTCACCCCTCCGTTCATTCCAAATAGCTGTCTAGCTCAGCCTTAAATTTATTTAAGCTATCAACTTCCACAACAGATGGACGCCTGTTCCAGCAATCAACTATTCCGATGGCTAAAGGCAAACTTCTGCACATCTATTCTACAACTGTCTTTTCTCACTTTGAATCTGTGCCTCTTCATGTTTGTAATTTTAGCAAGCAGAAGTATCCCGTCAGCATTAAGCCTGCTCAAACCATTCAAAGTCTTATACACCTTGATCAGATCACCTCGCAAGTGCCTAGTCTCTAGATGCTGCAACTTTCAGAACTTAAGCCTTTCTTCGTAGTCTTGTTGTTCTTCTCTGTACTCGTTCTAACAACTCTACATCCTTTCTTAAATGAGGTCTCCTGACCTGTATACAGTACTCAAGGTGTGGCCTGACCATTGCATTATACAAAGGGATAATCACCTCCTTGTCTCTGCTAGCAAAATTCCTATATGTCATTGACAAAACTCCATGACCTGCTCTGGCAGCCAATTTGCACTGCTCAGAGAACTTCATATCTGACTGCACAATTACCCCCAGATCTTTTTCATTCTCCACCTCCCTGAGTGTAGTACCACACAGTTGGTACGTTTCTCTTGAATTACTGCTACCCATATGGAGTACTTTGCATTTGTCAATGTTAAACTTTAGTTGCCACATCTCAGACCATCTGCCTAATTTTTCTAGATTCTGTTGCAGTAGCATACTGTCTTTACTAACCCTGTCAACCTTTGTATCATCTACAAACTTTGACATTAAACCTGATATACCTTCATTGATAAATACACAGAACAACAATGGGCCCAGCACCGAACCCTGGGGAACTCCGCTAATAACATTAGTCCACGTAGAGCAGTGTCCATTTATTACCACTCTCTGCCCGTCTCCCACTCAACCATCCCTTTATCCATTGCAGTAACTTGCCCTTAATGCCATACCGCTCCAATTTGTACAGCAGTTTTCCAGGTGCAACAGCATCAAGAGCTTTCCTGAAATCCAAGTACAGTCGATTCCGGTTATTTGGGACACATTGGGACGTGCATATTGGCCCGATTAAGTGGCTGTCCCAATTATCCGAAGTTTCATGTAAAAGAAGGTAAAAATACAATGACCCCTGCTTTACAATTGGTTCACTGTACAATCAAATCACGTTTCAATGGAGTCACCATAGTAAAGTACCATTAACTATACAAAATGTAGTAAGTGCTGGTCATTATGATCACTTTTGTGAATTGAATTTTAATTCTATTAAACAGCGATTCTAATTAGCAAAAATAGGAAGAATATTATTCACAGGCTATAAAAGTAAAGATATATTAAGCAGAAATTTACCTTTATTACCTTACCAATTAAAAAATTAAATGATACATGAAAATCGGAAGAATATACGTCATAATCGGAATAATTAATACGTACTGTAATATGTTACATTCTAACGTTCACATTTGTGGGTGGGGTCAA
The DNA here is from genome assembly GCF_048544385.1 of Mastigoproctus giganteus. NCBI lineage: Eukaryota > Metazoa > Arthropoda > Arachnida > Uropygi > Thelyphonidae > Mastigoproctus > Mastigoproctus giganteus. Next base: position 4,061,060 of record NC_143581.1, read on the forward strand.
AATTTAAAACAGTAAAAAGATAAGTAATCAATACACGGCACACACAATTGCAAGTAACACGACACACGCAAGTGAGAACGGAGTAACAAGTTACGAAGCTTTAAAAATAGGAATGAAGAGAAGATTCTGAAAATTAATTTTTTTATATGATTGAAGATTTCATGGAAGTGTATACACATTTCACCATAATAACCCACAGAATTCCAGCTGTCGGTATTTTATCGCAAATTCAATAAGATTAAGTTTACTATCCATTTATGATAGATTGCACTAGCAGAAAAGCCCAGTAGACAGGTGACTGCTAATTGTTTTTATTGTTTAATGGTTGTGACCTCCAGAAATCCGACGGAACCACATGGTACGATTGGAGACAATCGTCAGGTAATCTCCAGTGCTGCAGTCTCCTGCCCCTATTAAACGGCATGTCCCAATTGAGCGAAGTAAACCCTGGCTATTTTCTCGATTGGGTTCTGTTTTTTAAAATTTGCCCCGATTAACCGGTGGCCCAGATAACCGGAATCCACTGTATATGATATCAAAATTATTTTTTGCATCCAGTTCCTTTGTGACCACATCGTAGTATCCAATCAAATTGGTCAGGCAAGACTTCCCCTTAACAAACCCATGCTGTGTCTGACCTATTACTGCTGTTGTCTAGGTGATCCTGTTACACCTCTTTATCCAGTGACTCCATTATTTTCCGCAGAACAGAAGTTTAATTAACAGGTCAATGATTATTTGTGTCACCCTTTGAACCCCCCCCCCCCCTTTGTGAAATGGGGATACATTTGCACATCTCCAGTCCATGGGGACCTCCCCTGACTCTGAGGATGCTCTCATAATTTTGGCTAAGGGTTTGCTTACTTCCCTTGCTGCCTTCTTCATTATAACTGGATAGATTCCATCCGCTTCACGTGCCTTTTTTATGTTGAACTTTAACAATATCTCCTCCACTTTGCTCTTGGTTATTAAAAAATCACTTAGCTCCCTGTTAGAGTTTGATACACTTTTGGCATTCCCCTCCTTGAATAACTCCTCATGTGTGAATGTAGATGAAAAATTCTCATTCAGTTTATCAGCTACTTGAGCAGAATCATCAATAGTTAGCATTAGCATTAGTAGAGGCATATGATGCAAGAAAGCAAGCTTATGCAGCATCAGACAAAAAAAAAAAAAAAAAAAAAAAACTTCCACTTCACCCCTCTGTTCGTTCGAAATAGCTGTCCAGCTGAGCCTTAAATTTATTTAGGCTATCAACTTCCACAACAAGGGATGGAAGTCTGTTCCACCAACCAACTACCCGCTGGCTAAAGGCAAATTTTCGCACATCTGTCTTTCCTCAATTTGAATTTATGCCCTCTCAGGTGATTACTCTGAGCAAGAGGCAGAATCCCATCAGCATTGAGCATGCTCAAACCATTCAAGGCTTTATACACCTCAATCAGATCACCTTGCCGGTGCCTGGTCTCCAGACACTAATTTGCAAAACTTAAGCCTTTCTTCATAAGAGCAACCCTTTGTTCCATTCACTAATCTTATTGCCCTTCTCTGTACTCGTTCCAGCAGCTCTATATCCTTCTTGAAATGAGGCCTCCAGACCTGTATACAGTACTCAAGGTGTGGCCTAACCAGTGCCTTATAAAAGGGAATAATCACCTCCTTATCTCTGCTAGAAAAATTCCTGTATATCATTGATAAGACACCATGAGCTACTCTTGCAGCCTGTCTGCACTGCTCACAATTACCCCCAGGTCCTTTTCATTATCTACCACTGTCAGTGTAGTACCACAGAGTTGGTACGCTGCTCTGGGGTTGAACCATCTATATTAAGTGGACCAATCTGGTTGATATCACTGAACACGACGAATTCTTCCAAGGGAGTGATCACTGATTGGGATCTATTAAATGTTTTTGAAGAAGAAATAATCCTGGAACTAAAAGATTAAAATGTGACTGAAGTAAAAAGAATCATAAAGAATAAATGGCGAAATGTGGCACGTTATCTGAACTGCGACATTTGGCCATTTATCCCAAACTCCCTAAGATGTTATAAATGCGAGAAATTTGGCCACTCCTAGACAGCATTGCATGAAGATGAAGCATGTCTACATAGTGGACTCGCACCTTTACGCTGATTATCTCGTGATGGATATTGCATCCGGCTATGGATGATACAAGACAGTTATAGACTATCCCGCCAGAAATCTACTGCCACTGCTATTTCTCTACCAGATGTAAAATGCATCCTGAACCAGAACTTTACTTGGATAACCATCCTTTTCCATTAGCAAATAGTATTCGTCTTCTAGGTTTGATTTTTGACAGAAAGTTAAATTTTCAAAAGCACACTGAACATTTCTGGACTTATTGTTAAAAAAAGAATGAACATACTCAGAGCTTTATCAGCCACAATTTAGTGAGCAGGTCATTAACACCTTGCTTCACTTCACCACTAATCTGATCTCACCTGAACTACACTGTTTTCAATTCTGTTAGAGCAGCTGCAGTGGACCCATATATATATATATAATGTGATATAAAAGTTAGGCAAAAGTAATAAAAATAAATAAATATGAATATGAGACTAAATTATACAGGGGATTATCGACTACCTTTTGTCTAATTATCTCTACTTTCCCTTCCCTGTTTGTTTATTTTATATTATTTTGCGTTTCGTTTCGCTCTGCATTTTTGCCATACTACTGGCTGATGTTTTTTATTTTAAATATCATATTTATTTTAATTATCAGATATATATATCTCCACTTTCTATTATCTCTTAGACTTCTCTTAGTTGTGGCTTGTGTACTTTTCATTTCCATTTTCACAGACACTATTTATTCTACAGATCACACAATTTATATCCTTTTTTCCTCTATTGCTGCACTGTGCATTTTGGAGCATTAGACATACTATAAATTTTGTTATTTTCCTGTTATATATATTACTATATATATATATCCGATAATTCAAAATAAAATAAAACATAAGCCAGTAGTATGGCAAAAACTGTAGAGCGAAAATTAACATAAAAATAACGTAAAATAAAATAAACCAGCAGGGAGGGGGAAATAAAGGTAATAAGACAAACAGTAGCTGAAAGTCCCCTATATAATTTATCACTTTAATTCCAATTAATAAAACCGATATAAAATTTAAAATAATGCCAATTATATTATAATTTATATTGTACTTTATACGTAGTCTTGTAGTTATTGTTACGCTGGTTATTTTTATTTTTAATTTAGATAAAGAGTTTTTGCAGATTACTACTTAATATACGTTATTTCGTATATTAATAAAACCGTTATTTCGTTCGAATCTTGCAGCCACTGTTTTTGTATAGAGTAGTAGGGAATTCAAATTTTTAATTGTGGTAACTAGGCAACTCTAACGTATAATTATATAGCGTAATACGAATCACTGCATTTAGGATTCTATTAGATAGCGTAGTATTGACAATTAATTAATTAAATTTATTGAACTTATTAATTTAAAATATCATGCCCCAGACTAGAGCAGCAAAGCAATGGGCACAAAGAGGCAGGAGTGCTGTGACTCGGGGGAGAACTGAGGAGGGCAATTCTCCAACGCATCACAGCCTAAAAAAATGTGCAACTTGTGAAATGTTTGCCGAACTCTCTGGAACAGAACACAACATGATCTAGCCAAGGAGAATATCTTTGTGTGTGCCAGGTGTAGAGTGTGTCTAGAAATTAGGCATCAACTCAGCGTTTTACTGGGCATCTATGAGAGCTTTAGGTATAGGGTAGATGCCCTCGATAAAATTAATATGAGGACCATCAAGCTTCCAGCTGCTCAACGAGGCAGTGTCAGGTGGGTCGGAAAACTGCTAGCTTGGGGGGGGGATACAAGGACTAATAGATTAACAGTAGCCACTGGCAGAGGTGGAAGTGATTCTTGCACTGCTTCTATTCGAATGAGCAGAGGCCTGGAAAACAAGATGCAGGATATTTCAGAGACTGCTGGGAGTCATTGCGGTACAAGCAAACACATGAGTTGTGTTAGGATAGCTAAGAAAAAGAACAGGTGCATGTATACTTGCGTGTACACCAATGCTAGGAGTTTGGTAAATAAATTTGATGTATTGCTCAAAGCATCAAAGGTGGATATTGTTGGGATATCAGAGACGTGGTATCACACAGACATAAGGAATGCAGAACTGCAATTTGGGGAGTACAACTTCTACAGGAAGGGAGGAGGGGTTATGCTATTAGTTAAGAAACACATAAAATCCAAGGAAGCGAAGCCAGTGGACATCGCTGGACAGTGCAGTGGCGAGTCAGTTTGGTGTGATATAAGCACTGGGAGATCAAAATTGAGAGTAGGAGTGTGCTATAGGCCTAATAACTCTGATGAGTATAATAAGAAACTGCACAGGGAAATAGAGTGGGCCAGTAAATCAGAGAGTCTTATAATGGAGGATTTTAATTTCCCAGATATTGACTAGAATTTGTGCGTTGGTCACTCACACACTAGCAAGGCTTTTGTGGATTTATTGGATGATTGTTTTCTACATCAGCATGTTCGGGAGGCAACTAGAGGGAGTAATACTCTTGATTTGATTATCAGTAGTGATTCTTCATTCATTAAGAATCTGCAGAGAGAGGAACCACTAGATGGCAGTGATCACAGTGTGCTGAAGTGGGATTTATTAAAAGAGGTAACTACCATCAGATGTAAAGGGAAGGAAGGGTTATTGCTTTTGTAAAGGCAACTACAATAGTCTGAGACAGTATTTAAATTCTATACAGTGGGACCAACTGATGATGTTACCAACAGCAAATTCAAAATTGGAAGCATTCAAAGAACTTATCTTAGAAGCTACTAGGCTTTACATTCCGAACTAAGAAATATTGTTCAAGGTTTAGGCCTAAATGGATGTCAGATGAACTAATGAGACATATGACAGAGAAGAAAAATGCTTGGGATACATATAAATTAACAAGTGACACAGAAGCCAATGATAGATATAAGTTAATCTGTAACCAAGTTACAAAGGAGGTTAGGCAGGCGAAGGCAGATTACGAGAAATCTTTGGCAAAGGATGCAAAGAAAAACAGTAAAGACTTCTTTTCTTATGTAAACTCTAGAAGGAAGGGCATGAATCAGATTGGTCCACTTGATATCGATGGTTCAACTGTTGATGATCCTGCTCAGGTAGCTAACAAACTAAATGAATATTTTGCATCGACATTCACACGTGAGGAGTTATTCAGCAAGGGGAATGCCAGAGGTGTATTCAACTCTGGCAGTAAGCTAGATAATCTTGTAATAACTGAGAGTAAAGTGGAGGAGAAATTGAGGATAAACACAAGGAAGGCACCTGGGGTGGATGGGATCTATCCAGTTATATTAAAGGAGGCAGCAAAGGAAGTAAGACAACCCTTAGCCATGATTATGAGAGCTTCCTTGGACTCAGGGGAAGTACCCATGGACTGGAGATGTGCAAATGTGACCCCAATTCACAAAGGAGGATCAAAAGCTGACACAAGTAATTATAGACCTGTGAGTTTAACTTTTGTTCCAGGAAAATTAATGGAGGCACTAGTTAAAGAAGCACTGCAGGATCATCTAGGCAAGACTTCAGTTATAGCTCAGACACAGCATGGTTTTGTTAAGGGAAAGTCTTGCCTGACCAATTTGCTTGGATACTATGATGCAGTCACAAAAGAATTTTTGTGATTTTTGCAATCACTTATCCAAGTATTATATACTTGGATCTTAGAAAGGCTTTTGATACTGTTGCACATGGAAGACTGCTGCACAAATTGGAGCAGTGTGGCATTGGAGGCAGATTGCTGCTATGGATAAAGGGGTGGTTGAGGGGGAAAAGACAGAGAATGGTAATCAATGGACACTGCTCATCATGGACTAATGTTATTAGTGGAGTCCCTTGGGGTTCAATGTTGGGTCCATTATTGTTTTCTGTATTTATAAATAATATTGATGATGGCATATCAAGCTTAATGTCCAAGTTTGCAGACAATACAAAAGTTGGCAGGGTTGTTAAGTACACTACTGACGCTATGCTGCTGCAACAGGATCTGGAAAGGTTGAGCAGATGGGCTGAGAGGTGGCAAATGAAGTTTAACATTCACAAATGTAAAGTACTGCATATGGGAAACAGCAACCCCAGAGCAATGTATAAACTCTGTGGTACTACACTGACAGTGGTAGAGAATGAAAAGGACCTGGGGGTAATTGTGCAGGCAGACATGAAGTTCTCTCAGCAGTGCAGATGGGCTGCAAGAGTAGCTCATGGTGTTTTGTCAATGATATACAGCAATTTTTCTAGCAGAGATAAGGAGGTGATTATTCCCTTGTATAAGGCAATGGTCAGGCCACACCTTAAGTACTGTATACATTTCAGGAGGCCTCATTTCAAGAAGGATGTAGAGGTGCTGGAACGAGTACAGAGAAGCGCACAAGGTTAGTGAATGGAACAAAGGGTTGCACTTACGAAGAAAGGCTTAAATTTTGCAAATTACAGTGTCTTGAGACTAGGCACCGGCAAGGTGATCTGATAGAGGTGTATAATGCCTTGAATGGTTTGATCATGCTCAATGCTGATGGGATTCTGCCCCTTGCTCAGAATAATCACCTGAGAGGGTATAAATTCAAATTGAGGAAAGATTGATGTAGGATAGATGTGCAGAAATTTGCCTTTAGCCAGTGGGTAGTTGATTGGTAGAACAGACTTCCATCTTTAGGAACAGACTTCCTAAATAAATTTAAGGTTCAGCTGGACAGGTATTTGAACGAACGAAGGTGTGAAGTGGAAGTTTTTTTTTTTTTTTTATTGCCTGATGCTGTATAAACTTGCTTTCCTGCATCATATGCCTCTACTAATGATAATGCTAACTCAGCGCCAGAGCTCACTCCTGGGCATCAGGCAACACAGCGGCAATCTCCAAGGCAGAATGAGCTGGTCCCAGAGGAACTAGTTGTTGTTGGTGACTCTGTTGTCAGGGAGACGGGGAATATATTGTGTAAAAAGGATAGATGGAACAGGACCAGGGTATGTCTGCCAGGGGCAAAAGTTGATGATGTTGTAAAGCATATATCATCCTTTAAGGGCACAAAAGGTGATATTGTTGTACACATAGCCACCAATGACATTCAGAGTAGGAGATCTGCAGATTTACTTAACAAGTATAGGTGAATGTTGCAAAAAAGTCGTGAATTAGGGTTAAATTTGAAAGTATCCACAATTCTCCCCAGACGCGATAGGAGGGAGTACATGACGAGAGCCTTGTCAATCAATTCGGCCCTGGAAGAAATGTGCAAGGCTCAAAGGGTAAAATTTTTTTTCAGCCTGGTCTGTGCTTGTCAACAGGAGAGACTGCTTCTACAGGGATGGGATACACTTAAATAGAAAGTGTGCAAGAATATTTGCTGATGCTGTCGAGGCAGTGTTGGGTGGGTCAGAAAACTGCTAGCTTGGGGAGATTCACAGACTAAAAGGTTAAAAGTAGCCGCAGGCAGAGGTGAAGGTGATTCTTGCACAACTTCTATTAGAATAAGTAGCGACCTGGAGCGAGGGGTGCTGGGGGTTTCAGGGACTGATAGCAATCATTGTGAAACAGGTGGGTATATGGGATGTGTTAGAGTAACTAATAATAAGAATGGAACATGTATATCAATGCTAGAAGTATAGTAAATAAATTTGATGAATTTGTAGTGTTGGTCAAGACATCAAAGGCGGATATTTTTGGGATAGCAGAGATGCGATGTCACACAGATATAAGGAATGCAGAACTGGAATTTGCAGAGTACAATGTGTACAGAAAGGATAGACAGGATAGGAAGGGAAGAGGTGTTATGCTGTTAATTAAGAAAAACATAAAATCAAAAGAAGTGCATCCAGTTGATATAGATGAACTGTTGAGTCAGTTTGGTGTGACATAAGCACTGCAAAAGCAAAAATAAGAGTAGGAGTATGTTATAGGCCTAATGAATCTAATGAGTACAATGAACAATTGTACAGAGAAATGGAGTGGGCTAGTAAATCAGAATGTCTTATAATGGGGGATTTTAACTTCCCAGATATTGACTGGAACTTGTGGGTTGGTCACTCACACACTAGTAAGGGTTTTGTGGATTTATTAGATGATTGTTTTCTGCAGCAGCATGTTCGAAATCTTGATCTGCTTATCAGCAGTGATCATTAGTGTATTAAGAATTTACAGATAAAGGAACCACTAGGTGGCAGTGATCACAATGTACTGATGTGGGATTTACTTAAAGATATAATTACCATCAGGGGTAAAGGAAAGGGTTTTTGCTTCTGTAAAGGTGAGTACAATGGTCTTAGACAGTTTTTAAATTCTGTACAGTGGGATAAACTGACTGTTACCAACAGTAAATTCCAAGTGGGAAGCATTCAAGGAATTAATCGAGGAGGCTACTAAAAGTTTTATACCTATTAAGAAATATTGTTCAAGGTTTAGGCCTAAATAGTTATCAAATGAACTAATGAGACTCGTGACAGAGAAGAAAAATGCATGGGATGCATATAAATTATCAAGAGAATCAGAAGTCTATGGCAGATATAAGCTAGTCTGTAATCAGGTCACAAAGGAGGTTAGGCATGCGAAGGAAGATTACGAGAAATCTTTGGCAAAAGATGCTAAGAAAAACAGCAAGGATTTCTTTACTTATATAAACTCTAAAAGGAAGGGGATGAATCTGATTGGTCCTCTAGATATCGATGGTTCGGCTGTTTATGATCCTGCTCAGATAGCAAACAAACTGAATGAGTATTTTGCATCTACATTCACATATGAGAAGTTATTAAGGTTTGAAAATGGCAGAAGGTTATCAAATTGTAGCAGGGTGCTTAATGATTTTGTAATAACTAACAAACATTTGCCAATGTTAAACTTTGGTTGCCACTTCTCAGCCCATCTACTCAACTTTTCTAGATCCTGTTGCAGTAGTGCAGTGTCATTAAAAACCCTGTCACCCTTCGTATCGTCTGCAAACTTAGACATTAAGCCTGATATACCATCATTAATAAATACAGAAAACAACAATGGACCCAAACCTGATCTCTGGGGGACTCCGCTAATAACATTAGGCCACGTAGAGCAGTGTCCATTGACTACCACTCTGTCTTCTCCCACTCAACCATCTCTTTATCCATAGCAGCAATTTGCCTCCAATGTCACACTGCTCCAATTGGTGTAGCAGTCTTCCATGTGCAACAGTAGTATCAAAAGCCTTTCTAAGATCCAAATATATGGTATCAAAATTATTCTTTGCATCCAGATCCTTTCTAACGACATCGTAGTATCCAATCAAATTGTTCAGACAGGACTTCCCCTCAACAAACCCATGCTGTCCAAGCTATAACTGAAGTCTTGTTTAGATTATCCTGCAGTGCCTCTTTAACCCATGCCATCATTAATTTCCCTGGAATATAAGTTAAACTACCAGGTCTATAATTACTTGTGTCGCTGTTTGATCCATCTTTGTGAATTTGTATCATATTTGCACATCTCCAGTCCATGGGTACCTCCCCTGAGTCCAAGGAAGCTCTCATAATTATGGCTAAGGGTTCGTTTACTTCCTTTGCTGCCTCTTTTAATATACCTATATAGATGCCACTACCCGAGGTGCCTTTCTTTTGTTTTTCTTCCACAATTTCTCCTCAGCTTTGCTCTGAGTTATTACAAAATCATCTAGCTTACTGCCAGAGTTTAGTTCACCTCTGGCATTCCCCTCCCTGAATAATTCCTAATGTGTGAATGTAGATGCAAAATAGCCAAAGTTTGTTGGCCACCTGAGCAGGATAATCAACAGTTAAACCATCGATATCCAGTAGATCCATCTGATTCATCCCCTTCCTTCTAGAGTTTACATAAGTAAAGAACTCTTTGCTGTTTTTCTTTGCATCCTTTGCCAAAGATCTCTCGTAATCTGCCTTTGTGACTTGGTTACAGACCAGCTTATATCTTGTGTGTCACCTGTTAATTTATATGTATGCCATGCATTTTTCTTCTCTGCCTCGTACCTCATTAGTTCATCTTGACATCTATTTAGGCCTAAACCCTGAACAGTATTTCGTAGTTGGTATGAAAAGCCTAGTAGCTTCCAAGATTAATTCTTTGAATTCCTCCCCTTTTGAAATTGCTGTTGGGCCCACCATATAGAATATAAAAACTATCTCAGACGTCTGTAGTCCTTTACAAAAGCAAAAACCCTTCCCTTTACCCCTGATGGTAGTTAGCTCTTTGAATAAATCCCACTTCAGCACACTGCCACCTAGTGGTTCCTTTGTCTGCAGATTCTTAATGAATGAAGAATCACTACTGATAATCAGATCAAGAGTATTACTCCCTCTAGTTGCCTCCCAAACATGCTGCTGTAGAAAACAATCTTCCAATAAATGCAGAAAAGCCTGCCTTGCTAGTGTGTGTGAGTGATCCCCCACCAAAATTCCAATCACTATCTGGGAAATTAAAATTCTGAATTATAAGACACTCTGGTTTACTGGCCCACCCTATTTCTCTGTACAGTTGTTTATTATACTCATCAGAGTGATTAGGCCTATATATATCATTCCTACTCTCAATTTTGCTTTCCCAGTGCTTATGTCACTCGACGCTGCTCTGTCCACCCATATTGATTGGATTTTATGTATTTCTTAACTAATAGCATAACCCCTCCTCCCTTCCAATCCTGTCTATGCTTTCTGTACAGCGCCTCCGTAGCCAGGTGGGAAGGAGCAGCAGTGCGTAGTACACACTTCTTGATTAGACCGGGGTTCGAGCCCGTAACCACCAAATACGGAGGATGCGGAAATGTCAAGGGAATGACCACCGCATATTCCCTGAGCAATATGGCCTTAGTTGCTAATGCTCCTAAAAACCAAATAACAAACAAACAAACAAGCTTTCTGTACATATTGTACTCCCAAATTCCATTCTTTATATCTGTGTTGTTGTTGTTGTTATTTGCTTTTTAGGAGCATTAGCAACTAAGGTCATATTGCTCCGGGAATATGCGGTGGTCATTCCCTGACCTTTCCGCATCCTCCGTATTTGGTGGTGACTGGCTCGAACTCCGGTCTAATCAAGAAGCGTGTGCTATGCACTGCTGCTCCTTCCCACCTGGCTATAGAGGTGCCTTATATCTGTGTGACACCACTATCTGATATCCCAACAATATCTGCCTTTGTTGTTTTGACCAACACCTCAAATTCATCGAATTTATTTACCAAACTCCTAGCATTGGTGTACACGCAAGTATACAGGCCTGACGTAGCAGAGTGGTCAGGAGCATGAGTGAATAGCACGCAGTCCTTGAGTGGACCAGTGTTCAAGCCCGTGACTACTAAATACGATAAATATTTGTATTGACGATTTATTGTAAACTCTACTGACTTGGTTGTCGTGCCGAAGTATAGACAGAAAATTTATTTATTTTTTTTTTATACATGCACCTGTTCTTAGCTACCCTAACACCGCCCATGTATTACTTGTACCGCAGTGACTCCCCACAGTCTCTGAAATATCCTGCACCTTGTTTTCCAGGCTGCTGCTCATTCCAATAGAAGCAGTGCAAGAATCACTTTCACCTCTGCCAGCGGCTACTGTTAATCTATAAGTCCGTGTATTCCCCTCAGGCTAGCAATTTTCCGACCCACTTAACACTGCTTCAATAGCATCAACAAATATTCTTGCAGTATAAGTATGAATAAAATATTATAATGTACATTGAGTAATTATGCAGGAACTCGCCGACTTATGTAAGGGTGCATAATCTGTGGAACGCTACGTAAGTAGGGGAATTTCCCCCATGCTTGTGCAGAACTTTTCAACGAACATGTAAATAGAATTATTTACTGTATTTTTTCAAGTTTTTATCTCATCTGCAGGAAAAATTAGAAAAGCCTGCAATTTAAAAAAATTTCAAAATTATAAAATTACAAAAAAAAAAGTGAGGAGACAGACAGACATAACGTCAGTAAGTTTTTTTTTCTCTCGAGCATCGATGTCAGAATCGACGTCTTCAGCTGAAAAGTACGCCGCTGTGGAGATTTAGAAGGGGTCGGCTGCTCAGTCTTACAAAGGAACATTATTGGATGATTGGACTGTGGCTTCTTTCTTTTCATCATAGATTTCTTTGTAGCAAGCAAGCATAGGCCTGACGTAGCCCAGTGGTCAGGAGCGAGAGTGCGTAGCATGCGTTCCTTGAATGGAGCAGGGTTCAAGCCCGTGACTACTAAATACGATAAATATTTGTAGTGACGATTTATTGTAAACTCTACTGACTTGGTTGTCGTGCCGGAGTATAAACAGAAAAATTTATTTATTCATATCATTCCCCCCCCCCCCCCCCCCGTTAACTTGTATCGTTCGCTGTCAGGATCTATCTTCTCAAACCTTGCCATTGCCGATGCAATTTCATGAAATGTCTTTGCCATCTCTCTCTCTCTCTAGTGATGACTCCTCATTTTGTTCATCTTGAGCTTCGTCTGCATCTTTTTCTTTCACTATCACTGCCGGCAAGTCAATAAGTTCTTCATTAGATAATTCCTTCTCTTCTTCCTCTATTAATTTCTCCACGTCTTTGGCATCGACCTCCAACTGAAGTAGCTCTTCAACCTTTACAATCTTATCTGTAACCTCTTCATATGATTCATCTTTTTCAAATCCTTTGAAGCCTTTTACGTGCAATGGGCATATTTTCTTCAGTGCTCCATTTAAACAACTTTTAGTAATTTCCTCCCAGACCTTATTAATGTGACCATTTAAGATGGCGTGGTTAATATTGTAAGATTTCCAAAAAGTCTCTTAATGTGAAATTTTTCACATTGTCTACTGCAGACGATGCCAGAGTAAATGTTGTGCGTCAATAGTATGCTTTTAAATTCTAAATAACAGCCTGATCCATAGGTTGGATGAATGAAGTTGTGTTTAGCAGTACAAATATGACTCTCGCGTTCGAATTGAAATCATCTAGATGCGTAGGATGTCAAGGTGCATTATCTAATAGAAGCAAAATCTTGAAAGGAACGTTGTTGTCCTTACAATATTTTTCAACCCCGGGAATGAAGCAACGTTTAAACCAATCCTCAAAGAGAGATATTGTTATCCATGCTCTCTGGTTTGATTGGAAATGCACGGGTAGGGTGGCATTTATTGATGCCTATAAATGCACGAGCATTTCCAGAATGGCACATAAGCAGTGGCTTTAATCTGTAATCTCCCGCTGCATTATCCCCAATCAGGAGCGTTGCCCTATCTTTTGAAGCTTTGGACTGCCATTGTCTTTTCCTCTTTGGCAATGTATATTCGATCCAGCATATTTTTCCAATACAGAGCAATCTCATCACCGTAAAAATTTGCTGCATTCAATAACCGCCTTCATCAATAATTTTTCCCAACACATCACAAAATTTTTCTGCGGCTTCAGAATCAGCACTGGCGACTTCACCGTGTCTTTTAACGTTGTAGAAATGAGCGCAATGCTTGAACCTATTAAACCACCTGTTGCTTGCCACGAACTTGGATTGGGGTTCACTGTACTTATCCGTAATATCTTTATAAATAATTGTTGCTTTTGCTTGAATGGTCATTAGACTCACTCCGGGCCACTCTCTTCTGAATCTGATTTTCCATTCATATTATTATTGACATGTTCTTTTATACCCATGTCCTTTAAAATAGTATTCACTGTTGAAGCATCGAGACCTAATTCCCTGCAATAGATGGCAAACTTTGTCCTGCTTCGTACTTCTTAATCATTTTCATCTTCATTTCTAAATCAACTTGTTTCGTTTCCTGGCACTGCCACCACTTGCATTTTCCATTGGTCGCTTTCCCTTCTTCATTGTAATGCATAAATTGAGGTTGTCACAGACATTCTCTCAGATATGCCAGACAAGCTGTACTTGCTACCTGGGAGTCTAAAACACTGATGGAACTGATATTCGGGTGACACTCCAGTCAAGTGGACCGAATTTCGGCGAAGTCCGGACGGTCTGTGACAGCCAAATCCTCTGCTTGCACCTTCACGATGGTGGGACTGTTAGTAATTCTGGGTATAACCTCCATGCACAAGTACATGGTGGGTGACCACCCAGGTGTGAACCAACGTAAGCAGGGGTCGAGGTGTGGCGCCCACACCACATGGAGGAACGCCGCCCATCTATGTTACCAGGCAGTACTAGGTGGTAGATGACTCTCATCAACCGGTGAAATACGACCACTTTGCTTATTTTTTTTTTTATGAAAACCCCAACACGAAAGGTAACAAAACCTATAGTACTTAGTACCGTACATGGGTTGAAGGAGAAGTATGGGGGGGAGGGGGGTACCGGAAACTTTGCTCTAGAGACTAAACATGGGTTTCACCACTTCAAGCCTCCAATAAGCAAAGTGGTGGTATTTCACCGGTTGATGAAAGTCATCTACCACCTACATTTGGAGGCTTGAAATGGTGGAACCCATGTTTAGTCTCTAGAGCTAAGTTCCGGTCAACCCTTCCCTATCTCTTCCATCATGCAGAATGATTGATGACTTTTGAGGTTATGATGAACGTCGTGGCGAGATCCAATATTCCTTACATTTCGAGGGTACAGCTCTAAAACGGTGTTCGCAGGCCGCCCACTAGTTAGTACACCGGACTGAACCTATTGGTAACTCTCTAGGAAGCTTCCGGATCAGCTAGTGTATAATCTTGCTACCTCTACTCTGCCAGATAGTGACTGGAGGGAGTCCGAGTAGTGTGTTTGCGGGCAGCATTGTCAAGGCCACGTTATGTCAAGGATCTGGGTATATTCTTACCACATGTACGCCATATCCAAAAATTTCATTACTTCATACAGCATGTCCCACCTACTTTTTCTTACTATTGAATACACCATGAATTGTCAAACTAATAGAGCAAGCTTCTCTGCGAAAAGATCTAAACCTCCCAAGGACTTCCTAATTCATTTCACAAATATATGAGGCGCCTCCGTAGCCAGGTGGGAAGGAGCAGCAGTGCGTAGCACACGCTTCTTGATTAGACCGGGGTTCGAGCCCGTCACCACCAAATACGGAGGATGCGGAAAGGTTAAGGAATGACCGCCGCATATCCTGGAGCAATATGGCCTTAGTTGCTAATGCTCCTAAAAACCAAACAACAACAACAACAAATATATGCGGTCTCAATTCTAATCTCAACGATGTCTATTTCCACTTGCAGTCTACCAAACCCTATGTACTTTTTCTGACAGAATCTCAGTTATCGGTTGATTCATCTACTGCTCATCTCAGATGCCCAAATTATTCGCTGTATGATTCCTTTCGCCTCAAAGGTGGTACTTGTGCATATGTCTGTTCTGATATTCCCTGTCAGAGACTTGGCAATTTGGAATCTCCTCTCTTTGATCTTCTCTGGCTTAAAATCTGTCTACCTCATTGTGTCAAATTCATCTGTTGTCTCTACTGTTCTCTCAACTCCACTAATCACTTGGAGCTCTTTGACTTCCTCTCTTTGCAACTTTACTTTCTCCAGTCCAACTTTCCTAACAGTGAAGTAATTTTCCTTGGTGATTTTAATGTTCACAACTCCAGCTGGCTTCCGTTTTCTTGTCACACCGACCCAGCAGGTCGAGATGCTGAGGCTTTTGCAATTACTAATGACCTAGCACAGATTGTTCATTTACCTACAAGAATACCGGACAATCCTAATCATACAGCCAATATGCTTGATCTTTTTCTCACAAACAACCCTTCTAAGTACACGGTCGAAGTGAGAGGTCCTTTAGGCACTTCAGATCACAACTTGGTGATTGTCTCTTCTCCAATGGGACCTTTATCTCATGGCCATTCCCAACCACGTGTTGTTTGGCATTACAAGAATGCAAAATGGGATGACCTGCGAGACTTCTTTTCTTCTTTTCCTTGGTCTGATTACTGTTTCAAAACTTCTGATGTCAATGTTTGCTCAGATCGTGTCAGTGAAATTATTCTTGCAGGAATGGAATCCCTTATCCCACACTCCACTTTAAAATCTTGTCCTTTATCTAAACCTTGGTTTTCCAATATATGTGCTAAGGCTGTCCAAGAGAAGGATGTTGCATATCGTAATTGGCTTGTTTCTAATTCTTCAGTTTCATTTTCTGCCTACACCAAAGCTCGCAACAGTTGTAAAGCAGTTATTAATCAGTCCAAACTAGAGTTTGAATAGGCTAAGAGTAGAAAACTTGCTTCTTGCCCTAATGGTAGCCGAGCATTCTGGTCTCTTGCCAAAGCTATTGGCCGCAACGTTTGCCCATCTTTGCTCCCACCTCTGTCCAAACCAGATGGTTCTGTTGTCACTTCAGCCAAGGATAAAGCTGACCTGCTAGCATCCCATTTTTCTTTCAGCTCATGTATTAATGATCTTGGTAAAACACCTCCCACCATTCCCAACACGCTCCATTCAATGCCTCCTGTGGTCTTCCGTCAAAAGGATATCAGAAGGATTTTGATGAATCTTGATGCTAAGAAAGCTTCAGGTCCTGATGGTATTTCTCCACTTGTTCTCAAAACCTGTGCCCCTGAACTTACTCCTATTTTTTGCCACATTTTTTCACTTTCTTATTCCAAAGTTGTTTTTCCTTCTGCTTGGAAATTTGCTCATATCCAGCCAGTTCCTAAAAAGGGTGACAAATCCCTCCCATCCAGTTATCGTCCCATTGCAATTACTTCTACTCTTTCTAAAGTAATGGAGAAATCAATTAACCGCCAACTCTTAAACTACCTAGAAACCTTCCGTCTGATCAACGATCACCAGTATGGATTCCGTCAGTGTCGATCCACTGGAGATATTCTGGCTTATGTTACCCATTTATGGACTAATTCAATGGAAAGGTTCGGTGAAACACATGTAGTTGCTCTTGACATCTCAAAGGCTTTTGATCTTGTTTGGCATAAAGGTCTTTTAAACAAGCTTCCATCTTATGGTTTGCCAACTGTTTTTAGTAATTGGTTATCCAGTTTTCTCCCTGATCGCTCACTGAGGGTGATGGTAGATGGCTCTCTGTCTTCTAACTTCTCCACTAATGCCGGTGTCCCCCAAGGTTCAGTTCTTTTCCCCACTCTTTTCCTCTTGTATATCAATGACCTTCTTCCATTGACTGGAAATCCTATCCATAGTTTTGCCGTTGATAGCACATTGCATTCAACTTCTCATTTTGAGAAACCTTGTCCTGCTCAATCAGCTTCAACTTCTCGAAAATCTGCTACCAATTCCTTAAATGCCGATCTTCCGGTAATTCTCCAGTGGGGCAAAGACAACTTAGTTGATTTCAACCCTTCCAAAACTCAGTCTTGTCTTATATCTCGCAAAAAGGATTCTTCTACTCCTATGCTTATCTTTAGTGGCACTCCGATTTCTAGGCAAAATGATATATCTCTTTTGGGGATTACCCTGACTTCTAATCTCTCTTGGCACAAGCACATTACAAATATTGCTTCCTCTGCATCTAAAAAACTTGGTTTTCTCTTTTGCTCTCGGCGTTACTTTTCTTCCAAACAGCTGCTCACTCTGTATAAATCGCAAATTCGCCCTGCCATGGAATATTGTTCCCACATCTGGGGTGGTGCCCCCAAAACTTCTCTCAGGCTTCTTGATTTCATTCAAAAGGTGGCAGTTAGGTTAATTAATGATTCATCTCTAACAGAGTCTCTCCACTCGCTTTCTCATAGACGCACTGTTTCTGCTGCATGCCTCTTCAACAGATACTTCCATGGGCACTGTTCTTCTGAATTGGCTTCTATAATTCCTGCTCTCTCTTTCAAAACAGTCTGAACACGTGCCGCCACCAGCCAACATCTATTTACTGTCCAACTTCAAACCCACAGAACCAACTTTTCAACTTCCTCATTTATTCATTCAACTGCCGTTTTCTGGATCAACCTTCCTTCATACATATTTCCTGAAAATTATAACCTACAGAAGTTCAAGTCCAATGTCAACAAATATCTTCTTTCGTCTTCTTAACCTCAAACCCAAGCACGGTACTAAGTACTATAGGTTTTAATACCTCTCGTGTTTTGGGTTCACATAAAAAAAAAAATAAAAAAATAGGAATGAAGAGAAGTTTCTGAAAATTTGATTTTTATACGATTGAAGATTTCAGTGAAGGGAACACTTTTCATCATAATAGCGTAAAAACCCACACAATTGTGGTTACTGGGTTTAGATCGAGTTTACTACCCATTTATAATTAGCTACATGAACAGAAAAGCCCAATAAACCGGAAAGTGCAAATTGTTTTCATCGTTTTATGGTGTGACCTCCAGAAACGTGCTTTAGAAAAATATCACAAAATTGATTCTTATAATGAGGAACATATGATAACGATGAAAGAGTAGTGTAATTTCCATTATAAATATGACCTTTTAGAGAGATAAATGGCTTAGTAATAATGTGGAATTTTCAACTTCCAAGAACTTGGAACGAATTACAAAAAAATAATAATTAAATAACAATGTATTATTGGGTTCACATTATGATATTTTCACGATACCTCCATTTATTCCTACGGGATGCAAAATACGTTTCCACGATTTTTTTTAAAGTTTGCACAGGCCGGCAAAAACTTATGTAAGTCGGGGAGTTCCTGTACATTAGTAAAATTGAGTAATTATACACACCACTAAAACATTGTTAAAAATATAAAAATAAATTTAGAGGAACCAAACTTTATTTTAATTAAACACATCAAAAACTATACATTGTACCTAAAGGAGTGTTTCCACCAGTTTGTGTGAATTTTAAGGGGAAAAAAAAAAAGTTGTTTTCAATGTGAACATTAGTTTTTTTTTCTCATTTAAATCCATTTTAGAGGAGGAAAAAATACTTTAAAATTCTTAAACTCCATTGAATAAAAAAGATACATAATATTCAATATTAATATTAACTTAATTGAAAGAATCACGATTTTCAGAGTCAGAATAAACTGTCACATGGAGGGATAGGTGTTAATTCCTTGCTGGTAGATGGTACTGGTGAAACAAGTCCAGTTGATGAAGTGATCTTGAAGAAATCAGCTTCGGTTGATGATTACTTCCAGACCTGTACTCAGCACCAGGGTGCGAAGTACAGGTCTGGAAGTGTCATTTTAGGAAGGATGTAGAGCTGCTGGAACAAGTACAGAGGAGGGCAATAAGATTAGTGAATGGAACAAAGGGTTGCTAGGCACCTGCGAGGTGTATAAAGCCTTGAATGGTTTGAGTATGCTCAAAGCTGATGGGATTCTTGCTCAGATTACAAACCCGAGGAGACATAAACTGAAATTGAGGAACGACAGTTGTCGAATAGATGTGCGGAAATCTGCCTTTACCCAGCTGGTAGTTGATTTCTGGTACAAACTTCCATCTGTCGTTGTGAAACTTGATAGCTTAAATAAATTCAATGAAGAATTGGACAAGCTTTTGGAATGAATGGATGGGTGAATTGGGAAGTGGGGTTTTTTTTTTTTTTTTTTGTTTGATACTGAATAAACTTGTTTTCTTGCATCATCATATGCCTCTACTAATGCTAATGTCTAATCCTGCTGGTTGGTCAAAAGCCATTTGAATATATAATCCTCCCCCACACCTAAATTTATGTATTATATATATCGTAATTAGCTTGTTTCAAAATCCTCAGTTTCATTTTCTGCCTACACCAAAGCTCGCAACAATTGTAAAGCAGTTATTAATTAGTCCAAACCAGATTTCGAACAGGTAAAAGTAGAAAACTTGCTTATTGTCAAATGGTAGCCAAGCATTCTGGTCCCTTGCCAAAGCTGTTATCTGCAAATTTTGCCCATCTTTGTTTCCACCTCTGTCAAATCCAGATGGTTCTATTGCCACTTCAGCAAAGGATAAAGATGACTTGCTAGCATCCTATTTTTCTTCCAATTCGTGTATGATCATCTTGGTAAACCAACTCCCACCATTCCCAGTATGCTCCATTTATTCCCTCATGTGGTCTTCTGTCAGAAGGATTTTGATGAACCTTGATGCTAAGAAAGCTCCATGTCCTGATGGTATTTCTCTACTTGTTCTCAAAATCTGTGCTCCTAAACTTGCTCCTGTTCTGTGTCACCTTTTACCACTTACTTATTCCAAAAGTGTTTTTCCTTCTGCTTGAAAATTTACTCATATACAGCCAGTTCCTAAAAAGGGTGACAAATCCTTTCCATCCATATATCATCCCATTACAATTGCTTTTACTCTTTCTAATGTAATGGAAAAATCAATTAACCTCCAACTGTTAAGCTGTCTAGAACCTTCCATCAATGGTTGCCAGTGTAGATTCCATCAGTGTCAATTCGCTGTTGATACTGGCTTGTGTTACCCATCTAGGGATAAATTTACTAGAAACGTCTTTTGATGGTGTTTGAAATAAAGGTCATCTAAATAAGCTTCAATCTTATGGTTTGCCAACTGTTTTTTAATTGTATATCCAGTTTTCTCTTTGATCTCTCACTGCGGGTGATAGTAGCTGCCTCTGTCTTCTAACTTCTCCGGCAGTGCTAGTGTTTCTGTGGTTCAGTTCTTTCTCCCATTCTTTTCCTCTTGTGTATTAATAACCATCTTTGATTGACTGGAAATCCTATCCATAGTTTTGCTGATGATGGCACATTGCATTCCACCTTCCAGTTTGAGAAAGCTTGCCCTGCACAAACAGCTTCAACTTCTTGAATATCCACTACCATTTCCTCAAATGCCGATCTTCGAGTAATTCTCTAGTGTGGTAAAGATAACTTAGTTGACTTCAGTTCTTCTAAAACTCAGTCCTGTCTTATATTGCACAGAAAGGATTCTTATGCTCCTATGCTTATCTTTGATGACACTCCAATTTCTAGGCAAGATTATATTTCTGTATTGAGGATTAATGTGAATTCTAATCTGTCTTGGCATAAGCACATTAAAAATATTGCTTCCTTTGCACCAAAAAAAAATTTTGCTCTTGTCATTACTTTTCTTGCAAACAGCTGTTCACTCTATACAGATCGCAAATCTGCCCTACCATGTAATTTTGGAGGTGGTGGCCCCAAAACCTCTTTCAATCTTCCATTCCATTCAAAAGAGGGCAGTTATGTTAATTAATGACTCATCTCTAACAAGGTCTCTACACTCTCTGTCTCATAGATATTCTGTTTCTGCTGCATGCCTTTTCTGTAGATACTTCCATGGGCACTGTTCTTCTGAGGCTTCTATAATTCCTGCTCTCTCTTCCAAAGCAGGCTGAACACATGCTGCCACCAGTCAACATCCTTTTACTTCCAACTTCAAACTCACAGAAACCAACTTTTCTTCTTCCTCATTTATTAATTTAGCTTCTGTTCTCTAGAACAACCTTCCTTCATATGTGTGTTCTGAAAATTACAATGTACAGAAGATAGTCTAATGTTAAGGAATATCTTCTGAACCTTCAATCCATGTGTGGTACTAAGTACGACAGGTTCTAATACCTCTTGTTTGAGGTTTCCATGAAAAAAAAATGCATTTGAGGCCTTAAACATCAGGCTTGTGAGTGCCCTAGTTCCCAAGGTCTGCAGTTTTCAGAACCAAAGTACTTTGTGGTATGAGTACCCCCATTGTCTTCTAGAATAATCTTGTTGCCTTTCTCTGCATTCATTCTAAGAGTTCCACATCTTTCTTAAAACAGGGCTTTGAGATCTGCATGAAATACTCAAGATGAGGCCTAACCATCACCTTATACAATGGGATAATCATGTCTCTGACCCTGCTGGCCAAGTTGTACATCATTGACAGAACCACCTTGAGCTGATCTAGCAGGCTGTCTGCACTGCTCAGAATACTTCATATCAGCTTGTATAATTACCCTTAGGTCTCTTTGGTTCTTTCCCACCTTGAGTGTAATACCACCTAATTGCTAGGCTATTTTGGGATTATGATTATTCATATGCAATACCTTGTATTTACCAAGGTATTGCATATGAGTAACTTCATTTGCTACTTCTCAGTCGGCGCCTCCGTAGCCAGGTGGGAAGGAGCAGCAGTTCGTAGCACATGCTTCTTGATTAGACCAGGGTTCGAGCCCGTCACCACCAAATACAGAGGATGCGGAACGGTCAGGGAATGACCACCTCATATTCCCTGAGCAATATGGCCTTAGTTGCTAATACAGTAAACCCCTGCTATTCGCGGTATCTGTATTCGCAGTCGCTGATTTAATATAAAATGAAACCTAAAAAAATGTGAATTTTAAAGCGCCATGAACATTTTCTCCCATAAAAAAACATGGGCGTGGCTAAAATTATCTTTCCCGGTCAAAACAGCGCTCAGTGGGTGGGTGGGGGGGAGAGGGGTGACAAAATCGCGAGCGTGGATGTTTCTCGCTAATCCTTGTTCAGTATGTGTTATGCGCTTGTCATGGAAGGTTTCGTCGTTTGCTTTTAATTTATATGTTTATAAATTGAATAAATTTATAAATTGGTATGCTTACAAAAGTGATAAATCTACCGTTTTGTAATGTAAAACAGACTTTCGAGTGTAACGGAACAAAGTGACTTTATTGTGGACAAGTTCTTTCTAACCCGTACAAATATATGGCTACGAATAACAAGGGAAATGTGAAAAGATCAAAGAAGTTGATGACATTAGCGAATAAAATTGAGTTATTAGACAAAATTTCTAATGGTGAAAGTGTCTCCTCAGTGGCAAAACATTATAAAATCAATAAGTCAAGGGTACGATCAATCAAGAAATCGGAAGAAAAAATCTGCCGTAGTGTCCGTGAAAACGCGCTAATTGCTTCAAAAATTTCCTCTGTAACTCGTGATGTTAAATTAGAAAAAATGGAAAAGGCTTTAAATCTGTGGATAGAAGACCGAACTCAAAATAAAGTTCCGTTAAGTTCACTCATCATTCGTGAAAAGGCAAAACTCCTTTATCAACACTTTAGCGAAACTGATGTAGTACTGGCGGGATAAGTTTTTTAGCTAGCAAAGGCGCTGGATTGAAAGATTTGTTTGAAATTTCTAATATTACATTTAATATTAAATTGTTTCTTATTTTCATTTCGATGCCTTGTGCTTGCATTTCACTATGTACATATAATACATACATAGACAAAATTTTAGCCTAGTTTTTCTTATATATTTCATACTTTGGAACGGAACCCCTTTATTACTATGGAAGCCATAACTCGGTATTCGCGGAATTTCTCAGGGACATGACTCCCACGAATAGCGGGGTTTACTGTACTCCTAAAAACCAAATAACAAACAAACAAACTTCTCAGTCTGTCTACCTAATGTTTCTAGGTCTTTCTTTTTGTAGTAGTAGTATGACTGATTCTTGTCATCCTTTGTATCTTTTGTAAACTTAGACAATAAGCATGGTATGCCTCAATCATTATCCTTAATACTGTAAACAGACAGTATTTATTAAGGCTCAGCTGGACAGGTATTTCGAACGAACGGAAGGGTGAAGTGGAAGTTTTTTTTTTTTTTTTGGCTGATGCTGCATAAGCTTGCTTTCTTGCATCATATGCCTCTACTAATGCTAATTAAGGAGTAGTAGGATGCTCAGCACTTAACCCCTGAGAGAGTACACTAATAACATTAGTCTAAGAAGAGATTTTTAACTATACTTTATCTCTTGCAAGTCAACTATCCCTTTATCCATAGCAGTAACTTGTCTCTAATGCCACACTACTTCAGTTTAGCATTAGCATTAGTAGAGGCATTTGATGCAAGAAAGCAAGCTTATGCAGCATCAGCCAAAAAAAAAAAAAAAAACCCACTTCCACTTCACCCCTCTGTTCGTTCAAAATACCTGTCCAGCTGAGCCTTAAACTTATTTAGGCTATCAACCTCCACCACAAGGGATGGAAGTCTGTTCCACCAACCAACCAACCACCCGCTGGGTAAAGGCAAATTTCCGCACGTCTATCCTACATCTGTCTTTCCTCAATTTGAATTTATGCCCTCTCAGGTGATTTTTCTGAGCTAGAGGAAGACTCCCATCAGCATTGAGCATGCTTAAACCATTCAAGGCTTTATACACCTCTATCAGATCACCTCTCTGGTGCCTAGTCTCCAGACACTGTAATTTGCAAAACTTAAGCCTTTCTTCGTAAGAGCACCCCTTTGTTCCATTCACTAATCTTGTTGCCCTTCTCTGTACTCGTTCCAGCAGCTCTACATCCTTCTTGAAATGAGGCCTCCAGACCTGTATACAGTACTCTAGGTGTGGCCTGACCATTGCCTTATACAATGGAATAATCACCTCCTTATCCCTGCTGGAAAAATTCCTGTATATCATTGACAATACTCCATGAGCTACTCTTGCAGCCCGTCTGCACTGCTCAGAGAACTTCATATCTGCCTGCACAACCACCCCCAAGTCCCTTTCATTCTCTACCACTGTCAGTGTAGTACCACAGAGTTGATACGTTGCTCTGGGGTTGCTGTTTCCCATGTGTAGTACTTTACATTTGTCAATGTTAAACTTCATTTGCCACCTCTCAGCCCATCTGCTCAACCTTTCCAGATCCTGTTGCAGCAGCATAGTGTCAGTAGTGTCCTTGACAACCCTGCCAACCTTTGTATCATCTGCAAACTTGGTCATTAAGCTTGATATACCATCATCAATATCATTTATAAATAAAGAAAACAATAATGGACCCAACACTGAGCCCTGAGGGACTCCACTAATAACATTAGTCCACGATGAGCAGTGTCCATTGATTACCACTCTCTGTCTTCACCCCTTTATCCATAGCAGCAATTTGCCTCCAATGTCACACTGCTCCAATTTGTGTAGCAGTCTTCCATGTGCAACAGTATCAAAAGCCTTTCTAAGATCCAAGTATATAATATCAAAGTTATTCCCTGCATCCAGTTCTTTTGTGACTGCATCATAGTATCCAATCAAGTTGGTCAGGCAAGACTTCCCCTTAACAAAACCATGCTGTGTCTGAGCTATAACTGAAGTCTTGTCTAAATGATCCTGCAGTGCTTCTTTAACCAGTGCCTCCATTAATTTTCCTGGAACAGAAGTTAAGCTCACAGGTCTATAATTACTTGTGTCAGCCTTTGATCCTCCTTTGTCAATTGGGGTCACATTTGCACATTTCCAGTCTATGGTTACCTCCCCTGAGTCCAAGGAAGCTCTCATAATTATGGCTAAGGGTTTGCTTACTTCCTTTGCTGCCTCCTTTAATATAACTGGATAGATCCCATCCACCCCGGGTGCCTTTCTTGTGTTTATCTTCAACAGTTTCTCCTCCACTTTACTCCCAGTTATTTCAAGATTCTGTAGCTTACTGCTAGAGTTGAATACACCTCTGGCATTCCCCTTGCTGAATAACTCCTCATGTGTGAATGTCGATGCAAAATATTCATTTACTTTGTTAGCTACCTGAGCAGCATCATCAACAGTTGACCCATCAATATCAAGTGGACCAATCTGATTCATCCCCTTCCTTCTAGAGTTTACATAAGTAAAGAACTCTTTGCTGTTTTTCTTTGCATCCCTTGCCAAGGATTTCTCGTAATCTGCCTTCGCCTGCCTAACCTCCTTTGTAACTTGGTTGCATATCAACTTGTATCTATCATAGGCTTCTGTGTCATGTGTTAATTTGTAAGTATCCCATGCATTTTTCTTCTCTGCCATATGCCTCATTAGTTCATCTGACATCCATTTTGGCCTAAACCTTGAACAATATTTCTTAGTTGGTATGTAAAGCCTAGTAGCTTCCAAGATAAGTTCTTTGAATGCTTCCCATTTTGAATTTGCTGTTGGTAACATCATCAGTTGGTCCCACTGTATAGAATTTAAATACTGTCTTAGTCCATCGTAGTTGCCTTTACGGAAGCAATAACCCTTCCATTTACCCCTAATGGTAGTTACCTCTTTTGAGTAAATCCCACTTCAGCACACTGTGATGACTGCCACCTAGTGGTTTATTTATCTGCAGATTCCTAATGCATGAAGAATCACTGCTGATAATCAAATCAAGAGTATTACTCCCTCTAGTTGCCTCCTGAACATGCTGATGTAGAAAACAATCATCCAATAAATCCACAAAAGCCCTGCTAGTGTGTGAGTAACCAGCCCCCAAATTTCAGTCAATATCTGGGAAATTAAAATCTCCCATTATAAGACTCTCTGATTTACTGGCCCACTCTATTTCCCTGTACAGTTCCTTATTATACTCATCAGAGTCATTAGGCCTATAGCACACTCCTACTCTCAATTTTGATCTCCCAATGCTTATGTCACACCAAACTGACTCAACACTGCACTGTCCAGCGATGTCGACTGGCTTCACTTCCTTGGTTTTTATGTGTTTCTTAACTAATAGCATAACCCCCTCCCCCCTTCCTATCCTGTCTATCCTTTCTGTAGACGTTGTACTCCCCCAAATTGCAGTTCTGCATCCCTTATATCTGTGTGACACCACGTCTCTGATATCCCAACAATATCTGCCTTTGATGTTTTGAGCAATACCTCAAATTCATCAAATTTATTTACCAAACTCCTAGCATTGGTGTACACGCAAGTATACCTGCACCTGTTTCTATTCTTAGCTACCCTAACACAACCCATGTGTTTACTTGTACCGCAATGGCTCCCAGCAGTCTCTGAAATACCATGCATCTTGTTTTTCAGGCTTCTGCTCATTCTAATAGAAGCAGTGCAAGAATCTCTTTCACCTCTGCCAGTGGCTACTGTCAATCTATTGGTCTTTGTCTCCCCCCAAGCTAGCAGTTTTCCGACCCACCTAACACTGCCTCGATAGCATCAGCAAATATTCTTGCACCCTTTCTATTTGAGTGTATGCCATCCCTGTAGAAGCAATCTCTCCTGTTAACAAGTACAGTCCAGGCTGAAAAAAATTCTATTCCTTGAGCCTTGCACAATCTTTCCAGGGCCGAATTGATCGACAAGGCTCTCATCATATACTCCCTCCTATCGTGTCTGGGCAGAATTGCAGACACTTTCAAATTCAACCCTAATTCTCGGCTTTTGTTCAACAGTGACCTGTACTTGTTAAGTAATTCTGCCGGTCTCCTACTCTTAATATTATTAGTGCCAACGTGTACAACTATATCACCTTTTGTGCCCTTAAAAGATGATATTCGCACAACGTCATCAACCTTTGTGCGAATGGTTTCAAATTCAACCTCCAAAGCATGTTCCCCGTTTCCCTGACAATGGAGTCACCAACAACTACTAGTTCCTTCGGGACCAGCACATTTTGCCTTGGGGGTTGTCTCTGTGTCACGCGATGCCCAAGTGCAAGCTCTGGCGTTGATGTGGGCAGCTGAGAGCTTGATGGGCCCCTCAATTTAGTTTCTTCGAGGGTATCCACCCTGTCCTTCAAGCTCTCATATAGGCCCACAAGAACGCCGAGTTGTTGCCTGATATCGATACACTCCTTGCATCGCGCACACACAAAGACATCTCCCCTTGGCAGTATGATGTCCGTACCCGATTGCTCTGCAAACATCAAGCAAACAGTGCATTTTATAAGGCTGTGAGTCAGAGGACAACTGCCCCCCCTCAGTTCTGCTCTGAGCCACAGCTCTTCCATTAGCTTGAGCCTTTTGCTTTGCTGCTCTGGTCTGAGTCATGATTCTATTAATTTATTAATTAATTATAATTAATTATGTTATGTTATTAATTATGTTAAATATAATTAATTATATTACGTTTGTAATCTAAGTCGTTATATGTATTTATTTAAACGTACAATTTAACTGCTAACGAGGTTCAACTAACGCTATCTAGTACGGTATATAACTATCGTATCACAAAGGCGGGAAAATTACGAACGGTAGCAGAGTTGAAACACGTGGAAACCTTTACCCGATACTTTTATGCAATTACAAGGCCGAGTAAAGAATAAATACACCAAATTAATCAGAAAATCACAAAATAATGTTATACTACTAAATTTAAATCAAAAGTTTTAGAAAAACAATAATTTCAAATCAATGAATAAGAAAAATCCACTTAGCGGCTTTGAACACGACTGTCTCTAGTAGCGGCTTTGAACACGACCGTCTCTAGTTTGTACAGTTGTCTTTTTTATGGAAGTGTCAAAAGCTTTACTGATATCCACACATATGATGCAAAATTATTATTTAAATCCAGTTCCTTTGTTACTAAGCTAATCAGATTACTCAGACAGGATTCCCCCTTTTACTCAACAAACCCATGCACTGATTTTTGTCTAATTTTATTCCTGTTAAGATAATCTTGCTTTATACTGCTTTAACCACTGATTCCATTATTTTCACTGCACAGAAATCATGCTTACAAATCTGTAATTTCTCATGTTGCCCTTTGATTTCCCCCCCCCCCCCCCCACACACACTTGTGAATAAGAGACATTTGCCCACCTCCAAATTATAGGAACCTATATTTTGGGATTATGATTACTCGTATGCGCAATACCTTGGTAAATACAAGGTATTGCATATGAGTAATCATAATCCCAAATCCTTGGATTCAGGAAAGGAAACCTCCCCTGAATCCAAGGATGCTCCTGTAATAATGGCCAAGGGTTGTCTTACCTCTTTTGCTGCTGCCTTTAGAGTATAACTGGATAGTTACCATCAGCCCCAGGATAAGGGGACTGGATAGTTCTCTTATTTAATTTTAGCTTCAGTATTTTCTCTTTCACTTTCTTCCCAGTTATAACGAAATCATTTAGCTCCCAGTTATAACTTGGTATACTTCTGGTGTTCCCATACCTATAAACTTTTTCATGTGTGAATGTAGATGCTAAATAAAGTGTGCCAGCAACCTGAACAGGATCATCAGTAGTTATGTTATTTATATTTAGTGGGCTAACATTGTTCATCCCCTTCCTTCATCCAATTAAAGAAGCTTTAAGTTACTTCTTTAATTGAAACCCACAGCTCTAAATAGATTAATAAATTGATTATCTTTTTTAATTAAACTAACTGGGGTCTCTACATCCATGAAAGCCTAAGTCAAAGTTCTACATCCATGAAAGCCTAAGTCAAAGTTGGATAACAAAAAGCAATACTGTGTACCCACATTAGTTAGTCACCTTGCTGGCAATGTGCCAGGAATATCCCATTTGTGTAGTAGGATGATAAGGAGTCAAATTGTAGTGCAAGGTTTAAACCCACCATCCTATGTGTTACTGTTTACACATGATTTATACCCAAGTGATCTGCATTATAAGAATATACCAATGGATGAGCCAGCATCTCAATCAAGTAGAAAAAGAGGAAAGGGTGTGCTGGTATAGCAACAGGATTTTCATTGTGATTCATAAAAAGGATTCAAAGTCAAGCAAAAGGTAAACTTCCTCCTTCTCATCACCAAAGAAACTGAAAATACTTATACATTTTCTGAATCAATTTGATTGTGATGTCATAAGACTAACAAACCAAAAGTTTTATATTTATGATAAAAAGGGGAAAAAAAGTATCACCTATAGGTACCTAAATTAATCTCAATATTAAAACAAAAATTTAATTTTAATTGGCAAAGGGATACTTGAAGAAAAATTCTTGATGAGGTGGGATTTTTGTTGGAAGAAATCTCAAAACAGCAGAAAAGTTTTGATGGAAAGAAATGGTGCCATGCTCAAAAGAACAAATATTTACAGGAAAGGAAACAAATAAGAATAAGATATTTTTAATATGAAAAAAAAAAAGGCCGTGTTGTAAGACTCTAATTTAAAATTTTATATTTATTTTTTAATTCCTAAAAGTTTTTTTTCTTATCTTTAAATTTAAGTATAGTCCCAGGTTTTTCTATGCCAGAAAAAAGAGGAGGGGGGGGGGGCTAAAAAATGTTTCACTTCTTTTCTAAGTATTGATTCAGCTGAGCTTTGAATTTCCAAAATCTGTGGCCTAAACTTATTTCAGTAATTAAAAACTCACTAGCTAAAGGAACTAATTCACATTAGTTCCTTTAGCCAGTATGAACTTCTCCATATCAGATAATAGGAACAGCATGATTTAGTCATGCATAGAAAGGGTGAGGGGACTCTTGCATGGAAATAGAGCAGTGCATAGAATCTGTTAGAGGTGTTCTTTGTTTAAAACTTATGTTTCTCTAGAGAAGACCCTTGAATTACTCAAACGATAGCCCATCTTTTATTCCTACCTACTAGCTCACTCTAGTCATATTTTAATGATTGTTCATTTTTACTACTGTATAGTTAATTTTGACATCAGAGTTTTTTAAATTTGCATCTGTGTGCAGCCTTTATGTTAAAACATAAAAGTATCATCTTGTCTCGCTGATGAGATGCCTCTGTAATTTTTATATTGCTGATTTCATAGACCTCATGTTATCTAGCTCAGAATCTCATTATGGAGGAGCTTTCATCTATAAAGATTGAAACAGGAATACCCATTCAGTTCATCGGCTAGGTTATTGATGACCTTCCCATATCTATTACACAAGGGTCCAGTTTGATTTTGTTTTTCAGTAGTATGTACGTAAGGGGGTCCCCGGTATCCGAGTATTCATTATCTGAGTCCCCGCAGTTATGAGGATTTTAAAATTAAAGAATTAAAGCTTTTTCCCTTGAGAAAATTGACCGAGCACGTGAATATTTTTAGTGAAAATGATCTTCTTCATGATTGTGCAATAAAAGTTAAGTGCAAAGTTAAAGACATAACTAAATGCTATGACACAATTTTATCTGAAAAAACACGGCAAAAAAAATCACGACAACTCTAGATTCATTCTTTATATGTACAACTGAAAAATAGTGTAACTTCAATAAACTTTACTTAACCTTACATTGTGCAACATTTTATAATAAAAAAAAAAATGTCTAATAAAATAATTTTCTCATTTTTCAGTTCCTTCATCCATTTTTCACTATGTACAGTACAAATATATAATAAACATTACTATATAATTATATATAGTAATGTTATATTTACTATATATTACTATATTAACAACCAATTATCCAAGAATAATTATCCAGAAAATTCCACTTAAAACGAGGACCAAATTTTCATAATGTTTATTATTTAAATAAAACTAAATGCAACTAGACATAATATTTTAATTGTTTAAGATTCTATATCTATATAATATCGGTGTAGATACACCATAGACAACTCTTAAAGAAAAACTACGGTAGTAGTGTGAAAGACATTTCATCTCTGTCTCACATTGTGCTCATCCTTCACAATGAGTTGCCCATGTATTGCACTACTTCGAATAAGTAACGCTTCACTAATAGAGAAGACTATTGTTACTTTTTCTCAGTGGGCACCACCACCACCACCCAGATAGCACCACTTGCAAAATGGTGTGTGATAAGAAACTGTGTTATCCACATACTATCCCTATTAGACTTAGGAAAGCAAAAAGGTGTACGAAAGTGATAGGAGAGGAAGAAATGCTGCTGAAAGAAGAAAGGGACAGTTACTCCACTCACTCACTGAACTAAACCACTCATGAACCCCCCAAATAGGCAACACTTCCCCATCCTTCACAATAAGTTACCATGTATTGCACTACCGTGAATAAGTAACACTTCACTAATGGAGAAGCGTTACTTATTCTTGGTGGGCACCACCACCCAGACAGCACAGTTTCAAAGCTAGTCGGCTTTTCACCCACCATTGAAGAGCCAACTAACTTTGAAACTGTGGTGGTGGTGCCCACCTAGAATAAGTAACAATAGTCTTCTCTATCAGTGCAGTGTTACTTATTCAAGGTATCGCAATACATGGGCAACTCATTGTGAAGGATGAGCACAATGTGAGATACAGATGAAAACATGCCTTTCACACTACTGCCGTAGTTTTTCTTTAAGAGTTGTCTATTGTGTATCTACACCAATATTATATAGACATAGAATCTTAAAATATTATGCCTAGTTGCATTTAGTATTTTTTAAATAATAAAACATTAGGAAAATTTGGTCCCCATTTTAAGTGGAATTTTCTGGAACCAATTACCCTCGGATAATGAGGATCCCCTGTATATATAATGTACTCATTGCTCTCTTTGCAGCCTAACTATTTCTATGGTGCGATTACAGTTAAACTTAAAAAATATTTTATGCTTCTGAGCTCTTCATCTCTCTGTAACTGTCCAGTACTGCCTTTCTTTTCTTCTGTTCAGCTATCCATTTTACTTTTCTTCATCTTAATGCCATATTTTATTGACCTTCTGTCGGACACGAGGACACACACACACACACACACACACACACACAGAGCTGATTTTAAATAGTAAGAAACAGTTTATAATTGTACACCTTATAATTTTAATCTTTATTCTTATACTATATTATATAATAAGAATAAATACTGTCTTTAGTGATTGTACAGTAAACCCCTTGCTTTCACAGAAATTTTAAGAGTAGGCCCCAATTATGTAACTGCCTTAGTGTGATGATATTTCCATTAGTTAAAATGTTTTCAAGATGAAGCGGAGAGAGAGAATTGGGAAAACTGCAAATTCTAAGCTACCCTACAAGATTTGTGGATGGACCAACCATCTGCCCTCCATCCCCCCCACAGTGGGGAATGGCAGTATAGTAGTTTTAGTACCGCAAGAGATTAGGGATTTTTCTTACTATCACCTTCCCCCACCAGCCTTCTAATCATGTCAGATATCAGTAAGGAGTTGAATGAACCTCCAGTAAGGTTACATGATAGCTCCTCTGACTCCAAATAAGCTTTAGTCACTTTCCACTCCCACTATACAGGTGTATAGTGGGAGTGGAAATAGCCAGGTGGGCAACAGCAGCAGTGCGTAGCACACGCTTCTTGATTTGGTGGTTCGAGCCCATGACTACCACATATCCCTGGAGCAATATACCCTTAGTTGATAATGCTCCTAAAAACCAAAATAATAATAAAAAAAAAACTCCCACTATATGACACAGCAAAATTTCATGGTCTTCTGCTCCACCCAATAGTTTCAGTACAATGCAGGGTTTCAATATTTTTTATTTCATAGTATAGATGTTTTTCACAATGTTCAACCAACTTTGGCAATTGTATCTATAGTAGACTGCTGAAATAACGGAACATTCAAGCTAACGGCACATTGGGATCGGATGTTTACATACAGCGCAGATGTCTTGCAGTGGCGAAAAAAAGAAAACGACGAGTCATGTGATTACTGTATTTGTTTAAGTTCGCCATTTTGAAAGTGAATTCTTTACTTATATCATGGATTTTACCGCTGTTTTACATTTATTTTAAATTAAAAACTGCTCACTATGGCTCCTAAAGTTAATAAACCTCATACAGAGAAAGAAAGAACAACAACATTAAAGCTTAGTGACAAACTTGATATAATCCAAACTATTGCATTAGGTTCACCTGAAAGTTAACTCATATACTCATGTGTATTGTCTGTAAATTAAGTGTGTTCTCTGGTCGATTTGCCTGCAGGATGAAAAACCCCAGTTTCTGGGGGTGGGGGGGGACCTTGCCATCTACGCCTGAGACAGACTAACTCAGCCACAAAGTGAAAAAAGCCCATGATTGTGTCATTGACTGAATTCGAACCCGGCCTTTTCCGCCCGGTGTGGGAAGGCTGGTGACGATACCACTGTGCAGACTAAACTTGATACTATAAAGAAAATAGAATGAGGAGTAAGTAGGAGTGTGTTAATGGCAGAATATAACATTGAATCGTCAACGTGTTATGTTTTTTATGTGCAGTTAATAAAATTGTATTCTTAGTCTCTCTATTTCTTATATTAAAAATAATAAAACCTTATATTTAAGAGAAAAATTGAAATAACAGCACCTTGAATACCCAAAGGTGCTATTATTTTGAAAGTCTACTGTATTTCTTCTTTTGAATTTAATGAAATGGGCTTTATCTCCATATAGTCCATTAAATGAAGATTTTGTTGTAGAGGGTTTTTTTTTTAATGAAAACCCCAAACACAACATGTATTAGAATTTCTATTACTTAGTACTGTGCATGAGGTGAAGGTTGAGAAGATGCTTGTTGACATTACACTTGAATTTCTATGGAGTGTAATTTTCAGGAAATATGTGTGAAAGGAGTTTGTTCCAGAAAACAGAAGTTGAAAGAATGAGGACAAAGAAAAGTTGGTCCTGCGAGTTTGAAGTTAGACGTAGTGTTTCTTGTCTAGCTGCAATGGATGTTTCCCCTACAAACTGCAAAATATCCTTTGTGATTCAACACAAACTCTGCAAGTACCAGAGATAGTGTTTGTGTAGTATTGGGTTATGTTGGTCTGTTGCTCCTCTGGCATTTAGCTGCCAGATCCCCTATGGGATTCCACATTTCTCTCCACTGCCTCAGGGAGACAGCCGAGTACAGTAGGAGAAAGACTGGCGAGGACGAACCCTGGACTGTGCCTGAACTTGCTTGGGAGGGCTGCAATAAAAAATGAAAACCTTAAAAAGTGAAAGACATGAAGGGGGTGACAATGGAGGGGAGGGTGCAGAGCAAGAAGGGTGATAGGAAGCAGTCCTCCACACGTGGGGTGGGGGTCCGGCAAGAAAAGTAAAAGATTTGTGTTGGTAAGGTCCACCAGGTGAAAAGTAGAGATCAGGAGGTTAGGGGAAAGGAGAATGGGTAATTTGGGAACAAAGCATAGAGCCTACATAATTTGCACTTACATGTTGACCAAGCCTTACACTCTCATTTGTACCGTATTACCTGGAGATGAAATATAGAATTACTTTTTTATTATTTGTATATATATATGGGATACAAATAGTCAACATGTAAGGGACATTCTCATTCAATCCTCATTTATGCACATTAAACCCATTCCATATAGTACCCTGAATAAAACTTCCACACACACACACTCTGTAATTTTTTTCCCAGTGTCAGGTTAGCAGACTTGTTTCCCACCCAGCATATTTGCTACACATGTACACATATAAGACAATACACCATTCCTGCTCAATCCCTAATTTTAAGACATGCACAGGTACCAGAATACTTACAAAATTCTCTCATAAACACTTGCCTGCACCGGTATACTTACATACATACAAATAAAATAATTAAGTAGCACACAAGTAAAATCATACACAAGTTTCACATAAACTAATTTATTAATTGCATGAAGAATTTATTATAAAGTGCATATACAATGTTAGTCAAAGAAAAAAGCATTAAATTTAAGGGGTATAGGGACACACACACACACACACACACACACACACACACACAGGCAGTTCTTGCTTTACGAGTCCCCCACCCCCCCAAGTATCAAGTATCAACAAAATCGAAAATATGAACATTAATTGCAAAAAATTAATGTTAAACATTCATAAATACCGCATTCCAAACCAACTACATGCTTAGCTATACAGTACAATACAGTGTACCCCACTTTACGATATTAATTAATTCACATTACCATATTTTAAACATAAACTAATTAGCTAACTAATTGTGAACCCAATAACACATTGTTTTTTGGTAATTTGTTTCAAGATCTCGGAAGTTGAAATTTTTGCTGTATAACAGCTATTTATCTCTCTAAAATTCATTTTTAAAGTCAAGGGCATGACCTTAAAGCCATATAAAAGGTCATGAGCGTGGTTTGTAAATTGTATTAGTTACCAATTCAAATCATTAAAATGCACTACACTTTCATCGTTATCATATGTTCCGTTATAAGAACCAATTTTGAATGGCTTTGTGATATTTTTCTAAAGCACATTTCTAGAGGTCACGATCATAAAACAAAAACAATTTGCACTTCCGGTTTATTGGGCATAGCTGTTACTGAAAGCAGTTATAAACAGGTAGTAAACTCGATCTTCTTTCATTTGTGAAAATACTGATAGCTGGAATTTTGTGGTTTTTTTATGTTATTATGGTGAAATGTGTTTGCCTTTTACTGAAATCTTCAGTCGTATAAAAAACATAAATAAATTTCCAGAATCTTCTCTTCGTTGCTTTTTTTTTTTTTTTTAAGCTTCGTAAACTTGTTATTCCACGCGAATCGTGTTAGTTGCAATTTGTGTGTGCCGTTAAATGCCTATGCATGCAATCGTGAAAATTATAATTAAAAGAGAAGATTATCTTGGAAAAAAACACCTCGAAACATTTCTGAAAAAGACTCCTTGTGCAACAAACCAATGAGTTCCAAGCCAGTAATGAGTGTGCATTTAGTCGATGATGATGAAGAATAAACATTCTTTAACATTTGTAAGTCGTAAATCATTTCTCTATTATTATAATTTGCTTGATTTTACAGGCTACGTTTTCATTTCTTTGGATAAATCAGTCATTGTTTAAGCATTAACTAATTAGCTAACTAATTTCATTGTTGATAACGTAACCCCCTATTTTTAACCTTATGGCTATGGGAAATAATTTCCTGCTTTACGAGCATGCGCTAGGAACGAATTAACTCTTAAATTCGAGAACTACCTGTACATTAATAATACATTGAAAATAATATGAATTAAGTAACCTATTGTTGGGTGGGAAACACATTCTAGTAGACCATACATGTTTGAGTTCTATCATAATCGGGAAGTAGTTGTCAAGTGTCTCACTTTAAATAGTTGCAGCATGGTTGCAGTCGTAGTCTCAAAAACTTTTTGAAGTTGGACAGTAACTGGATGGTAACTCATTGCAGTATGTGTTCAGACTTCTTTGGAGGAGAGAGAGAGAGAGAGAGAGAGAGAGAGAGAGAGAGAGAGAGAGAGAGAGAGAGAGAGAGAGAGATTGGGGGGGATGGAATTATAGAAGCCAATTCAGAAGAACAGTGCCCGTTGAAGTATCTATAGAAAAGGCATCAGCAGAAACAAAATGTCTATGAGATGAAGAGTGGAGAGACTTCGTAAGAGAAGGGTCATTAATTAATCTAAGTGCTCTCTGTTGAATGGACTCTAGATGCCTGAGAAGTTGAGTGCACCAGCCCAGATGTTGGAACAATACCATTGCAGGGTAGATTTTAGATTTGAATACAGTGAATGGCTGTTTAGAAGAAAAGTAACTCTGAGATCAGAAGAGAAAAACCCAGTTTATTAGATGCAGAGGAAGCAATATTTGAGATGTGCTTATGCCAAAAGATTGGAAGTCAGGATAATCCCTAAAAGAGATGTGTAATCTTGTCTAGAAATCTGCGTGTTGTCACAGATAAGCATAGGAACAGAAGAATTCTTTTTGAAATTAACTAAGTTATCTTTGCCCCACTGGATGATTACCCAGAGATCAGCATTTAAGGATTTGGTAGCGGTTGAAGCTGTTTATGCAAAGTAAGGTTTCTTGAACTGGAAGGTGGAATGCAATGTGCTATCATCAGAAAAACTATAGATAGGCTTTACAGTCCGTGGAAAGAGCTCATTAATATATAAGAGGAAAAGTGTAGGTGAAAGAACTGAATGGAAGACCAGCATTAGTGGAGAAGTTAGAAGACAGAGTGGGCACCTCCGTAGCCAGGTGGGCAGGAGCAGCAGTGCGTAGCACATAGCACATGCTTCTTGATTAGACCGGGGTTCGAGCCCGTGACCATCAAATACGGAGGATGCGGAAAGTTCAGGGAATGACTACCTCATATCCCCAGAGCAATATGGCCTTAGTTGCTAATGCTCCTAAAAACCAAATAACAATAACAGGAAGACAGAGAGCAGCCTACCATCACTCACAGTGAGTGGTCAAAGAGAAAATTGTACATACAAAAAAAAAAAAAAAAAAAAAAGACATTTGCAAAACTATAAGATGGTAAGCTTATTTAGAAGACCTATATGACAAACACAAACATGACAATTTAAAATGTTAAGAACAACTTGACATTTCAAACTTAAACTGATTTTATTCACGTGACAAGTCAGAATAATCAGTTCAAGGGTATGAATTGTGGAGGCAAAGAATTTTGAACTCCTGAGAATGAATAAGGTTTTTTTTTTTTGGAAAAATTTATCATGTTTTTGACTTAATCAATAAATAATGAAATAGTCTTAGTCATGTTTGTTAGCTTATTTTAAAATTTAGCTAGAAATTTTGTAAGTTGCTTTTTAATATTCATACAGCTTTTGTATCGGTAATTTCTGCAAACATCATAGCATGTAACTAATAGTGTAATTCAAAATAACGGAATTGTAGGATTTTAATTGTAATAAATAAGTGGCTTAGAGGTTATAATCACATAGGTTGGCATAATTTTTTGTGTTTAGGTAAGAAATTAATTTTGATAAGGTTCTAACTAATTTAAAAGTCTACAAATGTAATGGTATTGCATAACGTATAAACAAAGACTTGATAGCATAATACATATTACTGCCTTTAAGTATATACTATCTTGGTGCAGTATTCTAAAATTAAATTGAATTTAAATGGAAATCATGCCCACACTAGAGCACAAAAGCAATAGGCTTAAAGTAGTGGAGTGTATAGTAGTAATGGAGGCATGTGATGCAAGAAAGAAAGCAAGCATAAGAGCTTATGTAGCATTAACCAAAAAAAAAAAAAAAAAAAATTTTTTTTTGCACATCCATTCCCTCTAAAAGTGTGTCCAGTTCCTCCTTGATTTTATTTAAGCTATCAACTTCTACAACGACAGATGGAAGTTTGTTCCAGCAATTAACCACCCTCTGGCTAAAGGCAAATTTCCGCACATCTATTCTACATCTGTCTTTTCTTAATTTGGATTTATGCCCCCTTAGGTTCGTAATCTGAACAAGTGGAGACCAGGTGCCTAGTCTCAAACCGCTGCAAATTTTGCAGAACTTAAGCCTTTCTTGATAAGAGAACCCCTTCGTTCCCCTCACCAATCTTGTTGCCCTTCTCTGTACATGCTCAAGCAACTCTACATCCTTTCTAAATGGGACCTCCAGACCTGCACGCAATACTCAAGGCATGGCTTGACAATTGTCTTATAGAAAGGGATAATCAACTCCTTTTCCCTACTAGCAAAATTCCTGTATATCATTGACAATACTCCACGACCTTCTCTGGCAGCCTGTCTGCATTGCTGAGAAAACTTCATATCTGACTGCACAATTACTTCCAGCTCTTTTTCATTTTCTACCACCCTAAGTGTAGTACCAAACAGTTGGTATGTTTCTCTGGGGTTACTTTTCCCTGTATGCAGTACTTTTTTTTTTTTTTTTGTCAATGTAAACTTCAGTTGCCACTTCTCAGCCTGTATGCCCAAATTTTCTTGATCCTGTTTCAGTAGCACACTGCCATTACTGTCATTAACAACCCGGCCAACCTTTGTATCATCTGCGAACTTCGACATTAAGCCTGATATACCTTCATCAGTATCACTGATAAATATACAAAACAACAGCAGGCCCAAAACCGAACCATGAGGGACTCCACTAATAGCATTAGTCCATGAAGAGCAGCATCCATTGATTGCCAACATCTGTCTTCCCCCACTCAACCACCCTTTTTATCCATTGTAGCAACTTACCCTTAATATCATACTGCTCCAATTCGTACACTAGTCTTCCATGTGCAACAGTGTCAAAAGCTTTCCTGAAATCCAAGTATATGATATCATTATTATTTTTTGCATCCAGTTCTTTTGTAACCACATCAAGTGCTGTGGCTCGATGGTGTACTGAATTCATAGCCTAATGAGTGGTGGCCTAATGTCATGACTCATTAGGCTATGAATACTTATGCAATGTTTGCAGACATTTCTGTAACAGGACATGTTGATATTTTTTCTGTGTTCTGTGCAGACAGTGTTTATGAGAGCTTGAAAAGTATGGTCTAGTTCAAGCTCTCAGCTCACTGCTAGAGCTCACACTTGTGCACCAGGCAACATGACAGCAATCCCCAAGGCAGAATATGCTAGTCCCACAAGAGGTAGTTATTGTCTGTGACTCTATTCTCAGGGAAATGGGATATATATAGTGCAAGAAAGATAGGTGGAATCTGCCAGGGCTAAAAGATGTTGTAGAGCAAATACAGTGGATCCCTGTGTTACGATTGGTTTACTGTACAATCAAATCACTTTATGATGGACTCTCCATAATAAAATACCATGCACTATGCAATATGTGCTGGGCTCTGGTCATTGCATTAGCAAGGGCACATGATGCAAGAAATCAAGCTTATATAGCATCAGCCAAAAAAACACACACTCACCCTTCTCATTTCACCCATCCCCTCACTCCAAATGTTTGTCTAGTTCTACCTTGAATCTGTTTAAGCTATCAACTTCTTCAACGACAGATGGAAGTTTTGTTCCATTAATCAACCAACCGCTGGCTAAAGGCAAACTTCCGCACATCTATCCTACAACTGTCTTTCCTCAATTTGAATTTATGCCCTCTCATGCAATCATTCAAGCAAGAGGAAGAATCCCATCAGCATTGAGCATGCTCAAACCATTCAAGGCTTTATACACCTCAATCAGATCACGTCGTAGGTGCCTAGTCGCCAGACACTGTAATTTGCAAAACTTAAGCCTTTCTTCGTAAGAGCAACCTTTTGTTCCATTCACTAATCTTGTTGCCCTTCTCTGTACTCGTTCCAACAGCTCCTCAGTTTTCTTAAAATTAGGCGACTGTATACAGTACTCAAGGTGTGGCCTGATCATTGCCTTATACAAGGGGATAATCACCTCCTTATCCTTGCTAGAAAAATTCCTGTATATCATTGACAAGACACTATGAGCTACTCTTGCAGACTGTTTGCACTCTCAGATAACTTCATATCTGCCTGCACAATTACACCCAGTTCCGTTTCACTCTCTGCCACTGTCAGTGTAGTACTACACAGATCATATGTTACTCTGGAGTTACTGCTGCCCATATGCAGTATGGGCAGCAGTAACCCCAGATATGTTAAACTTTAGTTGGGACCTCTCAGCCCATCTGCTCAACTCTTCTAGATCCTTTTGCAGCAGCGTACTGTCATTAGTGTCATTAACAACCCTGCCAACTTTTGTATCATATGCAAACTTGAACATTAAGCCTGATATACCATCATCAATATCATTAATGAATACAGAAAACAACAATGGACCTAACACTGAACCCTGAGGGACTCCACTAATAACATTAGCCCACGAAGAGCAGTGTCCATTGATTACCACTCAACCATCCCTTTATCCATAGCAGCAGTTTGCCTCCGATGCCATACTGCTCCAATTTGTGCAGCAATCTTCCATGTGCAACAGTATCGAAAGCCTTTCTAAGATCCAAATATATGATATCAAAATTATTCTTTGCATCCAGTTCCTTTGTGACTACATCATAGTATCCAATCAAATTGGTCAGACAAGACTTCCCCTTAACAAACCCATGCTGTGTGTCCGAGCTATAACTGAAGTCTTGTCTAGAAGTTCCTGCCCTGCTTCTTTAATGAGTGCCTCCATTAATTTCCCTGGAACAGAAGTTAAGCTAACGGGTCTGTAATTACCTGTCTCCCCCTTTGATCCTCCTTTGTGGATTGGGGTCAAATTTGCACATCTCCAGTCCATGGGTACCTCCTCTGAATCCAAGGAAGCTCTCAAAATTATGGCTAAGGGTTTGCTTACTTTCTTTGCTGCTTCCTTTAATATAACTGGATAGATTTCATCCACCCCAGGTGCCTCTCTTATGTTTATCTTCAACAATTTCTCCTCCGCTTTCCTCTCAGTTATTACAAGATTATCTAGCTTACTGCCAGTGTTTGATACATCTCTGGTATTCCCCTCCCTGAATAACTCCTCATGTGTGAATGTAGATGCAAAATATTAATTTAGTTAGCTATCTGAGCAGGATCATCAACAGTTGAACCATCGATATCAAGTGGACCAATCTGATTCATCCCCTTCTAGAGTTGACATTAGTAAAGAACTCTGTGCTGTTTTTCTTTGCATACTTTGCCAAAGATTTCTCGTAATTTGCCTGTGCCTATCTAACCTCCTTTGTGTCTTGGTTACAGACCAGTTTATATCTATCATAGGCTTCTGTGTCACCTGTTAATTTATGTGTATCCCATCCATTTTTCTTCACATCGTAATTGCATATGAGAATTGAATTTTAATTCTATTAAACAGCGATTCTAATAAACAAAAATAGGAGGAATATTATCCATAGGCTATAAAAGTAAAGATCACAAATTTACCCTTTATTACATTACCAATTATCAAAATTAAATGATACATGAAAATCGGAAAAATATTTTTCAGAGGTTGACATTAGTAAAGAACATTAATTAAGCTACGTATGTAACTGTAAATTTTTATTTTTATTTTTCAAAATAAAAATAAAAATTTACAGTTAATTAATGTTGTGTATGTAATAACTAATTGATATTTCTGTTCAATGACTTTTTTTTGAGGGGGCTTCTAAAATTTAAAACATTAAACAAGATAAGCAATCAATAACATGAACATGACACACAAATTGCAACTAACATACACTCAAGTGAGATATAGAGTAACAAGTTTACGAAGCTTAAAAAGAAGGAATGAAGAGAAAATTCTGAAATTTATTGATGTTTTTATATTAGCATTAGTACAGGCATATGATGGAAGAAAGCAAGCTTATATAGCATCAGCCAAAAAAAAAAAACCTTCCAGTGTTACCCATCCATTCACTCCAAAAGTTTGTCTAGTTCAGCTTTGAATTTATTTAAGCTGTCAACTTCCACAATGACAGATGGAAGTTTGTTCTAGCAATCAACCATCCGCTTGCTAAAGGCAAATTTCTGCACATCTATTCTATAACTGTCTTTCCTCAATTTTAATTTATGCTCCATCAGTACATGCAATCTGAGCAAGAGGAAGAATCCCATCAGCATTGAGCTTGCTCAAACCATTCAGGGCCTTATACACCTCAATCAGATAACCTTGCAAGTGCCTAGGTTCCAGACACTGCAATTTGCAGAACTTAAGCTTATCTTGGTAACAGCAACCGTTTGTCCACTCACTAGACTCGTCACCCTTCTCTGTCCTCGTTATAGTAGGTCAACATCTTTCCTAAAATGTGGCCTCTAGACCTGTGTGCAGTACTCAAGGTGCCACATTGATTGAAGGGGAAACACATTTCACAGTAATAACATAAAAACCTACAGAATTCCAGTTATCAGTATTATCGCAAATGCAATAAAATCGAGGTTACTACCTGTTTGTAATAGATTGCACTAACAGAAAAGCTCAATAAACCGGGAACTGCAAATTGTTTTTGTTTTATGGTTGTGTTATCTTCCGTATATAAAAGTAAAGATCACAAATTTACAGTTTATTACATTATAAATTAACAGAATTAAACGATACATGAAAATCGGAAGAATATTTTTCACAGGTTAGCAAAATACCTCCAGAAATGTGCTTTATAAAAATATCGCAAGCGCATTTAAAATGGTTGTCACTGAATATATGATAACGATGAAAGTGTTGTACATTTTAATGATTTGAATTGTTTTTTTGAAATTAAAGCAACTGATTCCACTAAACTGGTGATCATGTTAACTGGTGCCTACTTATTTCACTTTACAATGGGATGAATTTATGATTGGCTCCAACCGGACCATGTGGTCCTTCCTCTCAGCCAGTAGCAGCATTTGTAAACATGTTGGCTGTGTGTTTTTTTTTTTTGCATCCTTTAGTTGGAGTGATTTTTTGTGTTGTGCTTTAATCAATATATTATAACATTTTAATCAATTTTTTTAATCAATGCACAATTTCCATTTTAAAAATCGCCGTTTAGAGAGATAAATAGCTTAGTTATATATTGAAAATTTCAACTTCCGAGGTCTTGGAACGAATTACCAAAAACAATTGTGTTATTGGGTTCACATTACAATATTTTTACAATATGATGGTGTCTCTGGAACGGATTAATATTGTAAAGCGGGTGTCCACTGTATAACATTTTTAAGAACAGAAAAGGTGATATTCTTGTATACGTTGACACTAATGATATTAAGAGTAGGAGATCTGAGGACTTATTTAATAAGTACAGGACAGCCAGTGTTGGGAATAGTTGCAAGTTAAGATTTAATTTGAGTGTCTGCAATTCTGACATCATAGGAAGGAATACATGTTGAGAGTCTTGTCAATCAGTTTGCCCCTGCAGAGAATGTGCAAAGCTCTTGGGGTAAAATTTTTTTTCAGTGTGGTCTGTGCTTATTAATCTGAGAGACTGTTTTTACAGGGGTGAGATATACTTAGACAGAAGAGGTGCAAGAATATTTTCTGATGCTATCAACGCATGGACAAGGGGGTTGGAAAACTGTTATCTTGGGGAAATACACAGACTAATAGATTAACTAGAGCTGCAGGCAGAGGTGAAAATTATTCTTGCCCTGCTTCTATTGGAACATGCAGCAGCCTGCATGGCAAGGTATCAGGGATTTCACCCCTGCTGTGGTCACAGGACAAATAATATATGGGCTATACTAGGACAACTAAGAGTAATGATAGGTACTGTATACTTGCATTTACACTAATGTTAGGATCATTGTAGATGAATTTGAAGTATAGATTAAATCATCAAATGCAGACATTGTAAGGATATCAGAGATATAGAGAGTACAATGTATACGGGAAGGGTTTTTTTTTTTTTTTTTTGTACTTGTTGATCTCAGCCATTTCTGGCCACCCTGCCTATACAAGAAGGACATAGTTTATAGTGTTTACTGTTATGTGGCTCCGGTGGTCCCACCCCCACCCCCAACTCCATGTAGCATACTGTGGTACAGCACATATAATGTATGTGTTTGTGTAGTCTGCG
This sequence comes from Mastigoproctus giganteus, assembly GCF_048544385.1. Lineage (NCBI taxonomy): Eukaryota > Metazoa > Arthropoda > Arachnida > Uropygi > Thelyphonidae > Mastigoproctus > Mastigoproctus giganteus. The sequence continues at coordinate 4,105,704 of NC_143581.1, forward strand.
TAGCATAGTTTTGGATACTTGGTCATGGGCCCTGAAAACCAGGGATCCCCTGTTGCCTGTCCATCACTATGGCAACACAGTTGAACTAAACCGATCTGTAGCTACCAACTTTGCTCTAGGCGCCTCCGTAGCCAGGTGGGAAGGAGCAGCAGTGCATAGCACACATTTCTTGATTAGACCGGGGTTCGAGCCCGTCACCACCAAATACGTAGGATGCGGAAAGGTCAAGGAATAACCACCGCATATCCTGGAGCAATATGGCCTTAGTTGCTAATGCTCCTAAAAACCAAACAACAACAACAACAACCAACTTTGCTCTTAGAACTGCCTTTATATATTAGTGATATGTTGACACTTCTCCAATCCAAAGGAATCTTGCCCGAGTCCAAAGATGCCTTATTAATTAACTGCAATGGTTCAATACATTCTCTGGTGGCCTCCCTCAAAATTGCTAGGTATATGCTATCAACTCTAGGAGCCTTATTTGCCTTTATGCTCGAAGGTTTTTCTAATAAAAAGTTGTCTGTACTTTTGAAATCACTAATTTCATATGTCTGAGCCTCACTTACACAGCCTCTTCTCTACATGAGGAGCCTTTTTTTCAGTAAAGACAGATGTAAAATACCTGTTCAATTTAACCGCAGCATCAGCTAGGTTATCTAAGACTTTCCTACACCCAGTGCACAACCATCTGATCCGATTCACTTTTTTCTTCCTTGTATTCACATACATGAAAAATTCCATGTCCCCATTCTTTGCTCTCATACGCAGCTTGGTGCAGAGTTGCATGCAATACAAACAGCCCTAGATCACATCAAAAATCGCGACTACCAGAGGTATATGATTTATTGCGATTCATCGAGTGTGTTACAGGCTCTGGTATCTGTGAGTTTTAACCCTCATCCGATCCTGTCCAGGATCTGGCAGATTCTTTTTTCTCTCAAGAAATTAGAATTCGATATTTGCTTTTGCTGGATCCCAAGCCACATTGGGATCCGGGGAAATGAATCGGCTGATGCCGCTGCCAAATCAGCCATTTCCCTGGATAATCATTGCCTATCAGTCCCCTATACAAACTACAGGCAAATAATACGTTCTAAATTACTTTCCCAATGGCAAGATTCTTGGCACGGACAGGCCACAAATAAATTACATCACATTAAGCCTGTAATTATGCAATGGCAGTCCAGTCTACGGAGGGTCCGAAGAGAGGAAGTTGTTCTTGCTCAGCTCCGCATAGGTCATAGTCATCTAACCCATTCCTACTTGCTGAGGGCGGATGACCCACCTATGTGTGAGATGTGCAATGTTATTTTAACCATCCGTCATATTTTAATAGAATGTCCTGTTTTTATAGAAGCACAACGCTTGTATTTTACCGCTTTTAATAATTTGACTGAGCCATTTACACTCAGTCAGATTATAGGTGACAGACACAATATATCCGACGTCTTTAACTTTTTACAATCTTTTAATTTTTATACAAAGATCTAAGTTTTATGCTTTTAATTTGTACCTTTTTTTACATAAAAATTAATTGCTTGACGTGGTAGCCTTGGCTACCAAAATGTTTAGTAACGTTTTAAATTTGACTTGCCGCATTATGGCCTTAGCTGCCAATGCGCCATAAAAAATCAAATCAAATCAGATACGCAGCTTGGCCTGTAACCTTATGTGGTACTATTACATATCAACTTGTAGTTGTAGACTACAGTACTTTTCTTTGCTCTGTAATTGCCCCATGCTACCTTTTTCTGCTCTCTCTGACTGGCCAGCTCCACATCCATCCATTTCTGATGACTCATCATCTTCCTGCAATATTTTGTTAATGGTATGCATTCATTCATTGCTTCTGTGATTTTTGTTTTAAATCTATTCCATAATCAAGTGTATTTTCCCGTACTCTGAAATCTGCCCAATTAATAGATGCCATATAAACTGTCAAAGTCCCCTATTTTGAAATAAAAACCCATGCTTTTACTTAAGTATTTTAAGTCCTGTGGTGGCATCTGATTAATGAGTAATGATGAAGGTAAGAATATTCTCACCCCTAGTACTATCTCTGACGTTACAGATACACACCCCTTGAAGTTATTTAGATTTGTTTCCCTATCTTTCTCATTCTGCTCATTTGAAACATTGCTACCTTCAGAACATCTTGCCAACGTCAACTGTTGTGGCAACAAAAAAGAATTCTTGAGGTGAGTGCAAGCGTTAATTTGACCCATATCATGAGATAAATGGGGATCTGTATTACTCTTCCCCCGATCCAACTAGCAGTTTCCTTGACTCCTTAAGATATCCTCAATGATAAAAATTGAGGCAAAAATTCTTGTGCCACCTTTGTTCAAATGAATACCATCTCTGCAGTCTTAGAATTGCAGACACATACACATTCTGACTTAACTTTTGGCATTTTTTCAGCATGATCCTATATTTATGCAACATATTGTCAGGTCATGTATGTTTAATATCACTAGTCCCCATATGAATAATAATTCTTTCTCTACCCTTAAAATCTGACAATCTGTTGGTAACATTATCAGTTGTTGCTTGCAGAAAACACACCCTAGTTCTGATCTACCTATCTTTATTTCAAAAAATATTACTTGTTTCCCCGACAGTAAAAAGTAAAGTGCAGCCATTATCAACCCACTGCAGGATGGAAGCCTCCTCAACAATTCATGCTGAGAGAAATGGACCATAATCTGCCACGCTGGTCCAGTGCGGGTTGGCAGATTGACCATATTCAGCAGTCAGGAGCTTGAACCCCGGTCTACTCAAAGAGCATATGCTACTGCACTCGCGCTCCCTGACAGTAGTCACCCAATAAAACTTGATCACCTTCAACTAGAGCGGTATGCACTTTACTATTCTAATCTGGGATCCGAATCGGAGGTGCACCATTTTACAGGTCACGAGATACTTTAGTCCCTGATAAGCTCCCAGTTACATTTGTTTCTACGGCAAGTATCACTATTCCCTTGTATAAGGCAATGGTCAGGCCACACCTAGAGTACTGTATACAGGTCTGGAGGCCTCATTTCAAGAAGGATGTAGATCTGCTGGAACGAGTACAGAGAAGAGTAACAAGATTAGTGAATGGAACAAAGGGGTTCTCTTATGAAGAAAGGCTTAAGTTTTGCAAATTAGTGTCTGGAGACTAGGCACCAACGAGGTGATCTGATAGAGGTGTATAAAGCCTTGAATGGTTTGAGCATGCTCAATGCTGATGGGATTCTTCCTCTTGCACAGAATAATCACCTGAGAGGACATAAATTCAAATTGAGGGAAGACAGATGTAGGATAGACGTGCGGAAATTTGCCTTTAGCCAGCGGGTGGTTGGTTGGTGGAACAGACTTCCATCCCTTGTCGTGGAAGTTGATAGCCTAAATAAGTTTAAGGCTCAGCTGGACAGGTATTTCGAACGAACAGAGGGGTGAAGTGGAAGTGGGTTTTTTTTTTGGCTGATGCTGCATAAGCTTGCTTTCTTGCATCAAATGCCACTACTAATGCTAAGTACTCGTTTCTTCATTGACTGAAATAATTCTCTTAATGCGCCAAGTTCTAATTTGAGATTGGTACACTCCTTACATTGGGTGCAAAGAAAAGAATCGTCATTTGAGGTAGATTTGTCCACTAGACCAACCTTTGAATACATGCCACAGTCTATACAAATGATAACTAATCATTTGTATAGACTGTGGTCGGAAATGCCTGCAGGCATTTCCAGCTCGTGGATCCTATCGCAGCCATTATTTTATTAAGGTAAAATCTAAATTTTAGAAACATTACAGAATTTCAATTTACAGTATATTACAGAATTTAAATTACCAAAATATTACAGAAATGAAACTATTGACGAAGCTTTAACCACTAGAGAAGTTAAGTTTATGTTCCTAAAGAAAGTTACGAAGTTCACACCAAAATTCGATAATAAGTGCTATCTGAACATTAAGCTTAGCTTTTCAAAACTGTATACTTTACAAAATTTAAATTTTTCAGTATATTACAAGATTTAAATTAACCAACTATTATAGAAATTAAACTGTTTACAGAAATTTTCACTAGTGAAGTTAATTACAAAGTTCCAGCCAAAATATTGATAACAAAGGCCTAAATATTAAGCTGTAGCTTTATAAATACATAAATAAACTAACCTACATGACTGTATAAATTGAAACTATATAATAACTAAAGTTTAGTTTACTAAATAAAAAAAAATAAAAAAAACCCTCAATTATTCCAAAAACTAACCTTCTAAGACATTCTGAAATGCACAGCCACTGTATACAACCAAGCGCAGCAATCTGCTATAAGAATGCAGTGGTTAATGTCCGACCAACAACGATTTTCTTCAGAACAACTTTCCTAACAACGGGGTAAATTTCCTTGATGGTTTTAATGTTAACAACTCCAGCTGGCTTCTGTTTTCTAGCCACGTGCACCCCGCTGGTCAGTATTAGCATTAGTAGAGGCACACAATGCAGGAAAGCAAGCTTATGCAGCATCAGCCAAAAAAAAAAAAACCCTCCAATTTCACCCCTTCATTCGTTCCAAATACCTGTCCAGCTCAGCCTTAAATTTATTTAGGCAATCAACTTCCACAACAAAAGATAGAAGTCTGTTCCACCAATCAACCATCCGCTGGCTAAAGGCAAACTTCCGCACATCTATCCTACAACTGTCTTTCCTCAATTTGAATATATGCCCTCTCAGGTGATTATTCGAGCAAGAGGAAGAATCCCATCAGCATTGAGCATGCTCAAACCAATCAAGGCTTTATACACCACAATCAGATCACCTCGCAGATGCCTAGTCTCCAAAACTTAAGCTTTTCTTTGTAAGAGCAACCCTTTGTCCCATTCACTAATCTTGTTGCCCTTCTCTGTACTAGTTCCAACAGTTCTACATCCTTCTTAAAATGAGGCCTCCAGACCTGTATACAGTACTCAAGGTATGGCCTGACCATCGCCTTATACAAGGGGATAATCACCTTCTTATCCCTGCTAGAAAAATTCTTGTATATCATTGACATGACACCATGAGCTACTCTTGCAGGCCGTCTGCGCTGCTCAGAAAACTTGCCTGCACTATTATCCCAGGCCCTTTTCATTCTTTACCAATGTCAGTGTAGTACCACAGAGTTGATACATTACTCTGGGGTTACTGCTTCCCATTTGAAGTACTTTACATTTGTCAATGTTAAACTTCATTTGCCACATCTCAGCCCATCTGCTCAACTTTTCTAGATCCTATTGCAGCAGCATACTGTCATTAGTGTTATTAACAACTCTGCCAGCCTTTGTATTATCTGCAAACTTGGACATTAAGCCTGATATACCATCATCAGTGTCATTTATAAATATAGAAAACGATGGACCCCACACTGAATCCCGAGAGACTCCACTAATAACATTAGTCCACTAAGACCAGTGTCTATTGATTACCTCTCTGTCTTCTTCCACTCAACCATCCCTTTATCCAAAGCAGCAATTTGCCTCCAATCATGCACTGCTCCAATTTGTGCAGCAGTCTTCCATGTGCAACAGTATCAGAAGCCTTTCTAAGATCCAGATATATGATATCAAAGTTATTCCATGCATCCAGTTGCTTTGTGACCACATCATAGTATCCAATCAAATTGGTCAGACAAGACTTCCCCTTAACAAACCCGTGCTGTGTCCGAGCTATAACTGAAGTCTTGTCTAGATGATACTGCAGTGCTTCTTTAACCAGTTCCTCCATTAATTTCCTTAGAACAGAAGTTAAACTAACAGGTCTGTAATTACTTGTCACCCTTTGATCCTCCTTTGTGAATTGGGGTCACATTTGCACATCTCCAGTCCATTGGTGCCTCCCCTGATTCCAAAGAAGCTCTCATAATTATGGCTAAGGGTTTGCTTACTTCCTTTGCTGCCTCCTTTAATATAACTGGATAGGTCTGCTCCACCCCAGTTGCCTTTCTTATGTTTACCTTCAACAATTTCTCCTCCACTTTCCTCTCAGTTATTACAAAATCATCTAGCTCACTGCCAGAGTTTAGTTCACCTCTGGCATTCCTCTCCATGAATAATTCCTAATGTGTGAATGTAGATGCAAAATACTCATTTAGTTTGTTAGCCACTTGAGCAGGATCATCAACAGTTGAACCATTGATATCCAGTGGACCCATCTAATTCATCCCTTTCCTTCTAGAGTTTACATAGGTAAAGAACTCTTTGCTCTTTTTCTTTGCATTCCTTTGCCAAAGATTTCTTGTAATCTGCCTTTGCTTGCCTAACCTCCTTTGTGTGAGGGCTGATGACCCTCCTATGTGTGTGTCCTGTGGCACAATTGTATCGATCAGACACCTTTTAATTGAATGTCCAGATTTTAGCAATATCCGTTTTACCGCTTTTAACCATCTGACTGAGCCGTATACACTCAGTCAGATTTTATCTGACAATGACAATGTGTCTGCTGTTTTTAGCTTTTTTAAATCAATAAAGGTTTTTACACATATTTAAAATTTATTCGTTATTGTTATTTCTTTTATTGATAAGCTTTTATTATATATCTGGACATGGTGACCTAATTACTTAGGTCACTGAAAGGATAAATTTTTAAATTTTTATATATTACCTGGTCTTGGCGCATTATAGCCTTAGATGCTAATGCGCCAATAAAATCTAAACAAACAAACAAACAAACAAACCTCCTTTGTGACTTGGTTACAGACCAGCTTATATCTATCGTAGGCTTCTATGTCACCCATTTTATCCCATGCCTCATTAGCATTAGTAGAGGCATTTGATGCAAGAAAGCAAGCTTATGCAGCATCAGCCAAAAAAATAAATAATAAATAAATAAAAAATAACCACTTCCACTTCAACCCTCTGTTCGTTCGAAATATCTGAACAGCTGAGCCTTAAACTTATTTAGGCTATCAACTTCCACAACAAGGGATGGAAGTCTGTTCCACCAACCAACCACCCGCTGGCTAAAGGTAAATTTCCGCACGTCTATCCTACATCTGTCTTTCCTCAATTTGAATTTATGCCCTCTCAGGTGATTATTCTAAGCAAGAGTCCCATCAGCATTTAGCATGCTCAAACCATTCAAGGCTTTATACACCTCTATCAGATCACCTTGCTGGTGCCTAGTCTCCAGACACTGTAATTTGCAAAACTTAAGCCTTTCTTCGTAAGAGCACCCCTTTGTTCCATTCACTAATCTTGTTGCCCTTCTCTGTACTCGTTCCAGCAGCTCTACATCCTTCTTGAAATGAGGCCTCCTCTGATATCCATTTAGGCCTAAACCTTGAACAATAGTTCTTAGTTGATATGTAAAGCCTAGTAGCTTCCAAGATTAATTCTTTGACTGCTTCCCATTTTGAATTTCCTGTTGGTAGCATCATCAGTTGGTCCCACAGTATAGAATTTTAATACTGTCTCAGACCTCTGTAGTCACCTTTACGAATGCAAAAGCAATATGCTAAGGCTTTTGCATTTACTATTGATCTGTTTGTTTATTTTGGTTTTTAGGAGCATTAGCAACTAAGGCCATATTGCTACGGGAATATGCGGTAGCCATTCCGTGACCTTTCTGCATCCTCCGTATTTGGTGGTGACAGGCTCGAACCCCGGTCTAATCAAGAAACGTGTGCTATGCACTGCTGCTCCTTCCCACCTGTCTATGGAGGCGCCTACTATTGATCTACCACAGATTATTTATTTACCTACCAGAATAGAATACACGGCAACACTGTTGGTCTTTTTTCATGTCCCACCCTTCCAAATACATGATCAAGGTACACCTCAGATAACAACTTTGTTATAGTTTTTTCTCCAGTTGAGCCTTTTTCTTGTGGCCTTTTCCAACCTTGTGTTGTTTGGCAATACAAAAATGCAAAATGGGATGAGCTGTGAGAGCTCTTTTCTTCCTTTCCTTGGTCAGATTACTGTTTAAAATCTTCCTAGTCAACATTTGCTCAGATCATGTCAGTGAATTTATTCTTGTGGGGATTTTAACAAAGTCAAGATTTAAATAGCATTAGCATTATTAGCATTAGTAGAGGCATACGATGCAAGAAAGCAAGCTTATTCAGCATCAGCCAAAAAAAAAAAAAAAAAAAAAAAAAAAAAACCCACTCCCATTTCACCCCTCCGTTCGTTCGAAATACCTGTCCAGTTGAGCTTTAAATTTGTTTAGGCTATCAACTTCAACAACAAGTGATGGAAGTCGGTTCCACCAACCAACCACCCGCTGGCCAAAGGCAAATTTCCGCACATCTATCCGACATCCGTCCTTCCTCAATTTGAATTTATGCCCTCTGAGGTGATTATTCTGAGAAAGATGAAGAATCCCATTGGCATTGAGCATGCTCAAACCATTCAAGGCCTTATACACCTCTATCAGATCACCTCGCCGGTGCCTAGTCTCCAGACTCTGTAATTTGCAAAACTTAAGCCTTTCTTCGTAAGAGCAACCCTTTGTTCCATTTACTAATCTTGTTGCCCTTCTCTGTACCCGTTCCAGCAGCTCTACATCCTTCTTGAAATGAGGCCTCCAGACCTGTATACAGTACTCAAGATGTGGCCTAACCATTGCCTTATACAAGGGAATAATCACCTCCTTATCCCTCCCCCCATCTAAATACAGGTTTAGATGTGCTAAAGCTGTTCAAGATGTGAATGTTGCTTATCAAAATTGGCTTCCAGCCAAATTTTACCTACACCAAAGCTCGGAACAGTTGTAAAGTAGTTATTAACCTGCCCAAATGGTAGTCAATCATCTGGTTTCTTGCCAAAGATATTGGCCACAACTTTTACCCAAATCTACTACCACCTGTGTCAAAACCAGATGATTACCACCTCAGCTAAAGATTAAGGTGATCTGCTGGCATCCTACTTCTAAGCAAAGAATTTTCTTCTAACTTGTGTATTGATCATCGTGGTAAACCACCTTCTTCCATTCTCGTGTCCATGTCCCAATGGCATTTCTCCACTTGTTATCAAAACTTGTGCTCTTCAAACTATTATAGGAGTTTTTCAAACTATTATAGAAGGAAGCTTACTTCTGTCCTGTGTTGTCTTTTCTACACTTCCTTGTTCCACTATTGTTTTCACTACTGCTTAGAACTTTGCTCTTATTTCCAGCCAGTTCCTATAATGCGCCAAAACCCTCCCATCCAACTATTGTTCCATTCCACTTACTCTACTCTTTCTAAAGTAATGGAGTCACCATCAAATGTCAACTCTAGATACCTTCCATCAGTATCAATCTACTGGTGATATTCTGGCTTATGTTACCCATCTGTGGACAAATTCACTGAAAACCTTTGGCGAAACTCAAGCAGTTGCTCTTAATATTTCAAAGGTTTTTGATCTTGTTTGGCATAAAGGTCTTCTTAATAATCTTCCATCTTATGGTTTACCAACTGTTTTTGTAATTGGGTATCCAGTTTTCTCTCTGAATACTCACTGCGGGTGATGGGAGATGGCTTTCTGCCTTCTAACTTCTTCACTAATGCTGTGTTCTCCATAATTCAGCTCGTTCTCCCACTCTTTTCCTCTGTTAATGACCTTCTTCCACTGATGGGAAATCCTATCTATGTCTTTGCTGATGATAGCACATTACATCCGACCTTCCAGCTTGAGAAACCTTTCCCTCTGTGAACAGGTTCAACTTCTGAAATACCCCCTGCAAATTCCTTAAATGGTGATCTTCAGATAATTCTCCAGTGGGGCCAAGATAACTTAGTTGATTTCACTCCTTCTGAAACTGAGTCCTGTCATATCTTGCAAGGAGGATTTGTCTGCTCCTATACTTTTCTTCAACGATACTCAGATTTCTAGACAAGATCACATATCTCTGTTAGGGATTAACAGAGATATGTGATCTGACTTCTAATGTAACTGTCACATATATCTTCTACATATCTGTTCTGATGGTTGCAGAATAGATATGTGGAGGGCAGACTTCCATATATCTGATATATCCAGTCCACAGAACCTTCCCCAAATTTAAAGATGTTCTCATAATTATGGCTAATGGTTTGCTTACCTACTTAGCTGCCTCCCTTAATATAACTGGATAGATCCTATCCACTCCCCAGGTGCCTTTCTTATGTTTAACTTCAACAGTTTCTCTTCTGTTTTTTTCTCAGTTATCCCAAGATCATTTAGCTCCTGTTGGAGTTTGATAAACTTCTGGCATCCACTTCTGAAAAGAATTCCTAATGTGTGAATGTAGATACAAAATACTTATTCAGTTTGTCAGCAATCCTAGCAGGATCATCAACAATTGAACCATAATATCAAGTGGACCAATGTGATTCAATCCCTTTCTTCTAGTGTTTGCATAAGTAAAAAAAGTCTTTGCTATTTTTCTTTGTATCCTTTTCCAAAAATTTCATATAATAATCTGTCTTAGCTTGCCTAGTTCCTTTTTGACTCCATTACAAACTAGTTTATATCTACTGTAGGCTTCTGTGTTGCCTGATAATTTATATGCATCCCATGCATTTTTATTTCCACCACAAGTCTCATCAGTTTTTGTGACATCCATTTAGGCCTATACCTTGAAGACTTATTTCTTATTTTGTATGAAAAGCCTGGTAGCTTTTTTGATTAATTCCTTGAATGCTTCCCATTTAAAATTTGCTGATGGTAAGAACATCAGTTGGGCTCACTGTATAGAATTTAAAAACTGTGTGAGACCATGTAGTCACCTTTATGGAACGGTAAAAACCTTCCCTTTACCCCTGATGGTAGTTACTCCCTCATGTAAATTCCACCTCAATACGCTGTGATCACTGTCACCTATTAGTTCTTTTATCAGCAGATTCTTAATGCATAAAATACCACAGCTGACAATCAGATAAAGAGTATTACCCTCTCTTGGTGCCTCTCTGACATGGTGCTGTAGAAAAGTCATCCAGTAAATCCACAAAAGTCTTGCCAATGTGAGAGTGACCAATCCACAAGTTCCAGTCAATATCTGGAAAGGTAAACTCACCCATATCTGGCTTTCCGAACAGCCATTGCCTGTCAGATGGCAGTTGTCTAGTTTCCCCATTTAATATAAAGTGTGCAAATGTTTTTGATAGTTTGTCAGATTCCTATAATTATTCTAAAGTTTTTCTTCATATAATTTATTTTGGAGTATATGCTGTTACCAGTTGATGCTTGTGCACATACAGTGTTGACATGCACAAGTATCATCATACCATAAACTTACTGCAACATGAAAAAAAATTTAATGTATCATAGGGGCTACTGCAGTCTATGTATAATACCAAAATTATTCTTTACACCAAGGTCCTTTGTTGCATCCTTATAATAGCAGGTTGGTCAGGCTTGATTTCCCTTAAACGAATCCATGCTGTGAATGTCTTTATATCTTAATTCCTATCAAGATGATCTCACGTTGGACTGTTGACTCCATTATTTTCCTTGGCACAGAAATCACACTTTCAGGTCCATGATCAAGCCTGCAAACTAATATTGTAATAGGGGTGGCATTATGGCCTTAGTAGCCCTTGCACCAATAAATGAAACAAACAACAACAGGTCTGTGGTTACCCACTACACCTTTTGAACTAACTGTTTTGAATACAAGATTCATTTACTCATCAGTGACCTCTAGGAACTTCACCTGAATCTATGGATACTCTCAGCATTATAGCTAAAGATATGATTACCTCTTTTGCTACATCATTTAACCTTCCAGTACTAACATGGTATCTGATGGGTTCCAAAGTTGTTTTTTTTTTTATTTTTTTTTATTTGTAAATAAATGAAATTCTCCTGTGTACCTTCACCCACCAATATTCTCTAACTAGTTGTACAGTATTTATTGTTTTCATTTGGATATACTATGAATTGCAAGACATCAAACTTTTGTTCAGAATTTAACAGAGCAAAAGCATCTACCTTTCTAGGAACCTCTCATTCCATTCTTTGTGTCTGAAATATGAGTAGCAAGTGTCTACTCTTGGCATAGAGCTTTGATTTGCTGGCTAAAGACAAACAGCTGACAAAAATACAGGCTTTCCTGTTGCTTTTGGATTTCAACTTGGAGACCTTGTTGAAATATGATAAAACTTTATTATTACAACTCACAGATGCGACATGAGTGTTCTGGTTAAAATTGAATATGCGAGTGACGATTTAATGTAATTGGATAGAATCCATCAGCTCCATGCCTTATTCACTTTTAGCTGCAATAGTTTCTCTTTCAACTTCTTTTCTGTTATCATAAAATCCTTTTAATCCCAATTAGTATTAGATACATGTCTGTTATTCCTATCTTTAAAATCTTCACGGTCTAAGGTTTCCTTCATCTTTTGGCTTTTAGCCAACAGGTAGTTGATTGTTGTAACAAACTTCCATCTGGTATTGTGGATGTATATAAGTAGTTGAAAGTTTAAATAAATTTAAGGGACAACTACACAATTTATTATATGGAATTGACAGGTGATGTGGGAAGGCTTTTTTTTTTTTTTTTTTTTGGCTAATGCTGTATAAGCTTGTTTCCTTCCATCATTTGCCAGTACTAATACATACTAAGGATACAGAATCATCAATAGTTACGTAATTTGTTAACATGAACAAAGATTTCTTTACTACAGCTAGGCCTCGCATAACACGATATTCAGTTAACGCTATTTGAAAAATGGTACCACTTTTCACTTTACATGATGCAAATTTCCAGTTAACGCGATCTTTTTTTTTTTTTTTTTTTTTAAATGCGATAGTTGAAAAAGATTTGAAAATCGCGTTAACAGTCAATAAACAAATGTTTGCCTGCTGCCCACCTCGGTGTGTTCCATCAACCACCAGAAGAAGACGTGTTTGTCTCCTGCTAATAAACTCAATGCAGTCTTGCATTTAAAAATACATTATATACAGTTAAAAAGTTATTTAAAAGGTATTTTTAAAATTCTTTATGGACATTCCAGAAGGTCAAGGACCAATTATAATTTTTCCTATTGGTTATGATATTCGATTAATGCGTTTCCGTTTTGCGCGATGCGCTCGCAGGATGAATTAATCGCGTTAATCAAGGCCCGCCTGTACTTTTCTTTGTACTTTTAGTCAAAGACTTTTTAGGGACTTGTCAAGTGCTTAGCTGCCTACCTTAACTTTTGCATCTGGTTGTACAGTGAGTTTACAATCAGCAGAATGCACTGGTAACTCAGAAAGTTGCTTTTGGTAATTCTGTTGTCAGGGAAACAGAGAAAATTATGAACTAGCACCAAGATATGTCTGCCAAGGAAAAAGTTGGGGACATTATAGAACAATTATTATTAGGGTAATAATAATCTCACCAGGGTAACTCACCTGGTGAGATAGGCAAAAGGGCGTCCTTATGAAGAAAGACTTCGAATATGTGGGTTGCAGAGTTTGGAAACTAGACGCCTTAGAGGAGATTTGATTGTGGTGTATTTAAGGCTCTGAGAGGCATCAGTAAAATGAATGAGGACGAAAATTTCAAGATTATAAATGATGCTAGAACTAAGGGACATAAATTCAAGTTGCAAGGGGAAATGTTTAGAGTGGACTGCAGGAAGTTTTATTTTAGCCAGTGAGTTATAAATTACTGGGAATAAGTTGCCTACATGGGTGGTAGAGGCTGACAGTTTGGGGAAATTCAAAGGTCATCTGGATAGTACCTTCGGGTGAGGGAAGCACATAGGATGATAGGTTTAATTTCCTTTTCTTTTATTAATTATTTTTTTTTTATCAATGTTTTATTCGTGTTTTTTTTTTTTTGGCTGGTGCAGCATAAGCCATAGACTTTCTTGCACCATGCGGCCATTACTAATACTAAAACTCCATGAACTGTCATGGCAACCTGTCTGCTCAGAGAACTTCATATCTGACTACACAGTTACCCTCAAGTCTTTTTTTCATTCTCCACTTCCCTGAGTGTGGTATCATCTGGTTATTATGCACCAGATGTACCTTTTCAATATTAAAATTCAGTTCCCTCTTCTCAGTCCATCTGCCCAATTTGTCTAGGTCTTGTTGCACTAGCATATCCTGATTACTGTTATTAACCACAGTCAATCTTTGTATCATCTCTGCAACTTAGACATTAAGCCTGATATGCCATCATCAATATCATTAATAAATATCAAAAACAAACAACTGAATCCTGGAGGATCCTGCCAATATTAGTCCAAGAAGAGCATTGCTCATTGACAACAACTTTGTCTTTTATCATTCAAACAACCATTTATCCATTGCTTCAACATTTCCCTTAATGTTGAACTTAAAGTTTCCTTAGAATTTCCCTTAAAGTTTCACACTTCTCTAATTTGTATAGCAGCCTTTTGTGTGCAAAAGTATCAAAAGCTTTCCTGAAATCAAAGTATATATGATGTCGAAATTATTTTTTGCATCCAGTTCCTTCGTTACTGTGTCATAGTATCCAGTGAGATTAGTCAGACAAGAATGCTCCTCAAGAAATCCATGCTGTGATTCCAATATAGTGGCCTTGTCTGATGGTCCTGCATTACTTCTTAACTCCATTATTTTCTGTAGAGGAAGAGTCAAGCTAATAGGTCAGTAATTACTCATATCACTATTTGATCTCTCCACTCCCTCTGTGAATCAGGGATATATTTGCCCTTGCACATCTCTAGTTCACATGGACCTTCTATGATTTTTCCAAGGATGCACCCACAATCATGGCTAAGGTTAGCTTGTCTCTTTTGCTGCCTCCTTTAATATAATCAGATAGATGTCATCCACCCAAGGTGCCTTTTTTACATTTTGACTCAACGTCTCAGCGAAGATGGGACCCCAATCCAAGGGTGGGAGACAGATAATTACAGACCTGTTAGGGTGTAACCGTAGCTGAGTGGTCTGGAGCGGGAGTGCAGTAGCACATGCTCTTTGAGTAGACCAGGGTTCAAGCCCCTGACCGTTAAATACTGCCAACCCGCACTGGACCAGCGTGGCAGATATGGTCTATTTCCCTTAGCATGAATTGTTGAAGAGGCTTCCATCCTGCAGTGGGTTGATAATGGCTGCAGTTTACTTCTTTTTTTTTTTTTAGATTAACTTCTGTTCCAGGAAAATGAATGGAGGCACTGCTGGTTAAAGAAGCATTACACGATCATCTAGATAAGACTTCAGTTATAGCTTGGACACAGCAAGGGTTTGTTAAGGGAAAGTCTTGTCTGACCAATTTGATTGGATACTATGATGTAGTCACAAAGGAACTAGATACAAAGAATAATTTTGATATCATATATTTGGATCTTAGAAAGGTTTTTGATACCGTTGCACATGGAAGACTGCTGCACAAATTGGAGCAGTGTGTCATTGGAGGCAAATGGCTGCTATGGATAAAGGGATGGTTGAGTGGGAGAAGACAGAGAGTGGTAATCAATGGACACTGCTCTTTGTTCACTAATGTTATTAGTGGAGTCCTCAAGGGTTCAGTGTTGGGTCCATTGTTGTTTTCTGTATTCATCAGTGATATTGATGATGGTATATCAGGCTTAATGTACAAGTGCAGACGATACAAAGGTCGACAGGGTTGTTAATGACAGTACACTGCTGCAATAGGATCTAGAAAAGTTGAGCAGATGGGCTGAGAGGTGGCAACTGAAGTTTAACATTGACAAATGTCAAGTACTGCATATGGGAAGCAGTAACGTGTCAACTGTGTGGTAGAGAGCAAAAAGGACCTGGGGGGTAATTATGTCCCCACTACATAGGCTTATTACAGATCCGTTGAACTATGTGACTATTCTTATCACTGCGCAGCCGCCAGGCTTGTCTAGTGAAAATTCACACAATTACGTTGTGAAGAGCATTGTGTGTATCGAAATCTTATTTAGCTTATTTAATATTAGTGACTGGACATACTTATACGTTAATTTAATACCCTTTAATTTAAAATTAATGCTACGAAAAAGAGTAAAACGTATCATTTTCATCAAGAGTGGGAACTAGAATACTTTATTGTAATGAAAAAAGAAAAATGTTGTTGTTTGATTTGCAATGCTTCCGTGGCTATACCCAAAAAAAGAAATTTAGAAAGGCACTTCATCGCACTCCATGTTAAATAATATCAATAGGATTTTCCACCTAATGAAAACCTTAGTGACCTTAGAAAAAACAAATTAAAAGAACTTAAATCCAGATTATTTGCACAACAACATTTCTTCTTGACACATAATTTACAATCTAAAGCAGTAACTGTAGCATCATTTAAAAGTGAGATGTTGTCTTGCAAAAAAATTCAAACCATTTTCTGATGGCCAATTCATCAAAGACACATTTTTAGAAATAACAGATTCTCTTTTTGAAAATTTTAAGAACAAAAATGAAATTAAAAGTGCTCTTCAAGATCTGCAATTATCTCGAAATACTGTGATGCGACGCATCAAAAAATGAGTAAAAATGCGAGTGAACAATGGCATGCTCATATTACTAGTTGTGTGTCCTTTTTTGTACAACTGGATGAATCTGCAGGCATCAGTGATTCAGCTCAATTGCTTGTTTTTATTCATATGGTTTTCGATCATTCTGCCACTAGAGAAGAACTGCTGGGTATGGTTTCGTTAAAAGAAAGAACTAGAGTCTTGATAAATTTAACGAATTCAAAAATTTTATTGAAAAAATAATTACCACTATCAATAACAGATGGAACTAAAGCAATAACGAGGTATCTTAACGGATTCATCGCATTGTGCCAGAAGGATGATGAATTCCCAGATTTTTTTTGAGGTGCCACTGTAACATCCACCAACAATTGTTAGCCAGTAAAAGATTAAATACTAAAAGTGTTATGGACATAGCTTTCAAAATCACGAATTCCATCAGAGGATAAGCTCTTCAAACAAGACTTTTCAAAATGCAACTCGATCAAAATAAACCAGATTTGATATTACACACAGATGTGAAATGGCTGAGTTGGAGTAAGTTTCTGCAGAGATTTCGAATGAAATTAAAAAAAAGTTGTTGATCAAAGGGAAGGTGATTAACAGCATCTACAAGATACGGAGTGGTTGTTAGATGTGGCTTTTTTGGCAGATTTTTCCCGTAAATTAAGTGATCTGAATTTGGAATTACAAGGAAAAAATAAAAATAAAAAAATGTGGGTGAATGATTAGTAGTATTTCTGCATATAAATATTGATTTTTGGCAATGGCTAAGGATCTCAAAGAAAAAAAAAATTCGATCATTTTGAAAATATGTAAGATCATTTGCAAAAATATCTTGTTTTTCAATTTAATAGTGAGAAAGTTGTGGATGCTTTTGAAACCAGACTCTCTGATTTTAAAACAATTGAATAGATTTTTCAATATATTTCTTATCCATTTAATGTCGACAGATACGAAACAAACAAAATTGCTGAGATTTTTCACATACAGAAAATATTACTTCAAAATGGAATTATTACACTGCGAAATGATATCTTCCGAAAAGCCAGATCATCAGGAAAAGACTTTTGGAAATAAGTTTGCCGAGAAAAGTACCCAAATGTAAAAAAATGCAGTAAACTATTGAATTCCTGTTTTGGTTCTACATATCTATATAAATCGACCTTTTTCAATTTGAAACAGAGACGAAGAATCGCTCTACTTTTACGGACTTGCATATAGAAGATTCTTTACGGTTGGCCTTATCACAGTATATCTCTGTTTTGAAAGCTGGGCAGATGACATGAAGACACAAACTTCGCATAAATTAAAAATGTAAAAACATATGAACTTAAAATAAGAATTCCGAATTGCATTTACTTTAAATATTTATAAACAACATTTTTCAATGTGTGTTGATTAACTTTTTTTAACCATGTGCAATGGAATTTTTGAGAAGGTAGATCACGGCACATTTTGAAGAAAAACAGTAGATCGCATCACAAATTAAGTTGGCCACTTCTGATATACAGGCATTTTTCTAGTAGAGAAAGGAGGTGATTATCCCCTTGTATAAGGCAATGGTCAGGTCACACCTTGAATACTGTGTACAGGTCTGGAGGCCTCATTTTAAGAGGTATGTAGAGCTGTTGGAATGAGTACTTAGAACGGGAACAAGATTAGTGAATGGAACAATTGGTTGCTCTTATGAAGAAAGGCTTAAGTTTTGGAAGTTAGTGTCTGGAGATTAGGCACCTCTGAGGTGATCTGTTTGAGGTGTATAAAGCCTTGAATGGTTTGAGCATGCTCAATGCTGATGGGATTTTTTCTCTTGCTCAGAATAATCATCTGAGAGGGCATAAATTCAAATTGAGGAAAGATAGTGGAAGTTTGCCTTTAGCCAGCGGGTAGTTGGTTGGTGGAACAGACTTCCATCTTTTGTTGTGGAAGTTGATAGCCTAAATAAATTTAAGGCTGAACTGGACAGGTATTTGGAATGAATGGAGGAGTGAAATGGGAGTGGGTTTTTTTTTTTTTTTTTTGGCTGATGCTGCATAAGCTTGCTTTCTTGCATAATATATCTCTACTAATGCTAATTTATTCAGACTACCCAGTTTCACAACCCCACATAGAAGCCTGTTCCAACAATTGGCAAATATCTGCTGACTGAAGGCAAATTACCACACATCTATCCTGCAACCATCTTTCCTCAGTTTGAATTTATGACTCCTCTTGTTTGTGTAATCTGAAAAAGAGGAAGGGTTCCATGAGCATTGAGCTTACTCAATCAATTTAAAACCTTAAACACCTCATTTAGATCTCCTCGTAGGTGCCTAGTCTTCAGATGCTGCAATTTGCAGAGTGGAAGCCTTTCTTGCTAAGTGTACATTTTTCCCTCTCACTAATGTAGTTGCTCTTCTTTGCTACCCCCTTTCAAAAGACAAAGACTTCTGTTTAGTCTGACCATTTCTCCCTCCAGACTTTTATACAGTCTGACCCTTGCCCTATACAATGAGATAAATCACCTCCTTATCCCTGCTACCAAAATTCCTTTATATTAGCATTAGTAGAGGTATATGATACAAGAAAGCAAGCTTATATAGCATCAGCCAAAAAAAAAAAAAAAAAAAAAAAGTTCTAGTCCCATCCAATCACTCCAAAAGTTTGTCTAGTTCAGCCCTGAATTTATTTAAGCTGTCAACTTCGACAACAACAAATGGAAGTTTGTTCAGGCAATGAACCACCCACTGGCTAAAGCCAAATTTCCTCCCATATATTCTACAACCGTCTCTCCTCAATTTGAATTTATGCCCCCCCCCCTCAGGTGCAGAATCTGGGCAAGAGGAAGAATCCCATTAGCATTGAGCTTGCTCAAACCATGCAAGGCTTTATACATCTCAATCAGATCACTTTGCATGTGCCTAGTCTCCAGATGCTACAATTTGGAGAACTTAAGCTTATCTTGGTAACAGCAACCCTATGTTCAAATCACTTCGTTGCCCTTGTCTGTACTCATTCTAGCAGCTCCACATCGTAAGAGCCTTCCTACAATGAGGCCTCCAGACCCGTATGCAGTACTTGAGGTGTAGCCTCACCATTGCCTTATACAAGGGGATAATCACCTCCTTACCTCTGCTAGCAAAAGTCCTATATATCATTGACAAAACCCCATAAGCTGTCCCAGCAGTTCATCTGCACTGCTCAGAGAACTTCATTGATTGCTCAATTATCCCAGGTCTTTTCCGTGGGTGTACCACACAGTCCATGCATTGCAATTACATGCACATGTATGTTTGATTTCTGTTCTAGGGAAAATAATGGAGTACTGGGTAAAGAAGTAATACAGGATCATCTCGACAGAATGCAGTTATTTAGCAATTACAGCAAGATTTATTAAAGGGAGATTTGTATAATTAGCTAAGAAGCAAAGATGCAAATAATTTTGACATTTTTTAATTAATATCAGTGAACCATTTGACACTGTTCCACATTAAGAAGGAATGCAGTATCATCTGGACAGGAACTCAATTATACTGCAATCATAGCATGGATTTTTTTAGGGTGGTCTTGTCTAACCAATCTGATATGTTGCTATGATGCAGTGACCTAGGAACTGGATACAAAAAAATAATTTTGATATCATATACTTGGATTTCAGGTAGGCTTTTGATACTATTGCACATAACAAAGTCTGCTATATAAACTCAAGCAATTTGGCATTAAAGGCAAGTTACTGCTGTTGCTAAAGGGATGGTTAAGTGGAAGAAGACAGAGTAGTTATAAACAGGCACTGCTCTTCGTGGAGTAATGTTATCAGTTGAGTCCCCCTGAGTTCAGTACTGGGCCCATTATTGTTTACAATATTTATTAATGATATTGATGAAGGTATGTCAGGCTTAATTTCAAAGTTTGCAGATGATACGAAGCTTGACAGGATGGTTAATGACAGTAATCAGGCTGAGTTCCTGCAACAAGTTCTAGGAAAATTGGTCAGTGGGCTGAAAAATGGCCACTGAAGTTTAACATTGACAAATGCAAGGTACTTCATATGTTAGCAGTAATCACAGAATAACATCAATTTGTGGTACTATACTCAGGGTAGTGGAAAATGAAAAAGACTTGGGGATAATTGTGCAGTCAGGTATGCGCTTCTCTGAGCAGTGCAGATATGCTGCTATTACAGCTCATGGGGTATTGTCAATGATGTATAGAAACTTTGCTAGCAGGGAAAAGGTTGTGATTTTGTATACGGCCATGGTTATGCTGCACCTTGAGTATTGTATACAGGTCTAGAGACCTCACTTTAGAGAGGATATAGATCTGCTTGAATGGTTGCAGAGAAGGCAACCAGATTGGTTAAGGGAACAAAGGGGTGCTCTTACCTAGAAGGCTAGGCACCTGCAGGGTGATCTGATTGAGGTGTTTAATGGATTGTATAAACTAATGTGAATGGCATTCTTCCTTTTGCTTAGACTACACATATGAGATTGCATAAATTTAAGTTGAGAAAGAAAGGGTACAATATAGATCTGTAGAAGTTTGACTTTAACCAGTGGGTGGATGCTTGTTTCCATCAATTGTTAGGGAAGTGGATGGTTTGAATAAATTCAAGGAAGAACTAGACAATTTCTTGGAGGAATCAAATGGAGAAGTGTGTAGTGTTTTTTTTTTTTTTTGGCTGATGCTATATAAGCTTGCTGTCTTGCATTAGTTAATACCAATACTACTACTACATGAACGACTTCTGTTGGTAGAGATTGGAGCAGTGTGATATTAGGAAAGGATACTGCTATGGATAGAGGGATGGTTAAGTGGCATGAGACAGAGTGGTTAGCATTAGTAGAGGCACGTGATGCAAGAAAGCAAGCTTATGCAGCATCAGCCAAAAAAAAAAAAAATAATAACTTCCACTTCACCCCTCCATTCGCTCGAAATACCTGTCCAGCTGAGCCTTAAATTTATTTAGGCTATCAACTTCCACAACAAGGGATGGAAGTCTGTTCCACCAACCAACTACCCACTGGCTAAAGGCAAATTTCTGCACATCTATCCTACATCTGTCTTTCTTCAATTTGAATTTATGCCCTCTCAGGTGATTATTCTGAGCAAGAGAAAGAATCCCATCAGCATTCAGCATGCTCAAACCATTCAGGGCTTTATACACCTCTATCAGATCACCTCGCCGGTGCCTAGTCTCAAGACACTGTTATTTGCAAAATTTAAGCCTTTCTTCGTAAGAGCAACCCTTTGTTCCATTCACTAATCTTATTACCCTTCTCTATACTCGTTCCAGAATCTCTACATCCTTATTGAAATGAGGCCTCCAGAAATGTATACAGTACTCGAGGTGTGGTCCGACCATTGCCTTATACAAGGGAATAATCTGCTAGAAAAATTCCTGTATGTCATTGACAAGACACCATGAGCTACTCTTGCAGCCCATCTGCACTACTCAGAGAACTTCATATCTGTCTGCACAATTATCCCCAGGTCCTTTTCATTCTCTACCACTGTCAGTGTAGTACCACAGAGTTGATACGTTGCTGTTTCCCATATGTAGTACTTTACATTTGTCAATGTTAAACTTCATTTGCCACCTCTCAGCCCATCTGCTCAACCTTTCCAGATCTTGTTGCAGCAGCATAGCGTCAGTAGTGTCCTTAACAACCCTGCCAACCTTCGTATTGTCTGCAAACTTGGACATAAGCTTGATATACCATCATCAATATCATTTATAAATACAGAAAACAATGGACCCAACAGTGAACCATGAAGGACTCCACAAATAACATTAGTCCACGATGAGCAGTGTCCATTGATTACCACTCTCTCTCTCTGTCTTCTCCCCCTCAACCACCCCTTTATCCATAGCAGCAATTTGCCTCCAGTGCCACACTGCTCCAATTTGTGCAGCAGTCTTCCATGTGCAACAGTATCAAAAGCCTTTCTAAGATCCAACTATATAATATCAAAGTTATTCCCTGCATCCAGTTCTTTTGTGACTGCATCATAGTATCCAATCAGATTGGTCAGGCAAGACTTCCCCTTAACAAAACCATTCTGTGTCCGAGCTATAACTGAAGTCTTGTCTAGATGATCCTGCAGTGCTTCTTTAACCAGTGTCTCCATTAATTTTCCTGGAACAGAAGTTAAACTCACAGGTCTATAATTATTTGTATTAGCCTTTGATCCTCCTTTGTGAATTGGGGTCACATTTGCACATCTCCAGTCTATGGGTATCTCCCCTGAGTCCAAGGAAGCATAATTATGGCTAAGGGTTTGTTTACTTCCTTTGCTGCCTCCTTTAATATAACTGGATAGATTCCATCCGCCCCCAAGTGCCTTTTTGTTGTGTTTATCTTCAACAATTTCTCCTCCACTTTACTCAGTTTTTACAAGATTATCTAGCTTACTGCCAGAGTTGAATACACATCTGGCAATCCCCTTCGCTGAATAACTCCTCGTGTGTGAATGTCGATGCAAAATATTCATTTAATTTGTTAGCTACCTGAGCAGGATCATCAACAGTTGAACCATCGATATCAAGTGGACCAATCTCATTCATCCCCTTCCTTCTAGAGTTTACATAAGTAAAGAACTCTTTGCTGTTTTTCTTTGCATCCTTTGCCAAAGATTTCTCGTAATCTGCCTTCGCCTCCCTAACCTCCTTTGTAACTTGTTACAGATCAACTTATATATATCATAGGCTCTGTGCCATGTGTTAATTTATATGTATCCCATGCATTTTTCTTCTCTGCCATATGTCTCATTAGTTCATCTGACATCCATTTAGGCCTAAACCTTGAACAATATGCCTGACCAACTTGATTGGATACTATGATGCAGTCACAAAAGAACTGGATGCAGGGAATAACTTTGATATTATATACTTGGATCTTAGAAAGGCTTTTGATACTGTTGCACATGGAAGACTGCTACACAAATTGGAGCAGTGTGACATTGGAGGCAAATTGCTGATATGGATAAAGGGGTGGTTGAGGGGGAGAAGACAGAGAGTGGTAATCAATGGACACTGCTCATCGTGGACTGATGTTATTAGTGGAGTCCCTCAGGGCTCAGTGTTGGGTCCATTATTGTTTTCTGTATTTATAAATGATATTGATGATGGTATATCGGGATTAATGTCCAAGTTTGCAGACGATACAAAGGTTGGCAGGGTTGTCAAGGACACTACTGACACTATGCTGCTGCAACAGGATCTGGAAAGGTTGAGCAGATGGGCTGAGAGGTGGCAAATGAAGTTTAACATTGACAAATGTAAAGTACTACACATGGGAAACAGCAACCCCAGAGCAACGTATCAACTCTGTGGTACAACACTGACAGTGGTAGAGAATGAAAGGGACTTGGGGGTGGTTGTGCAGGCAGATATGAAGTTCTCTGAGCAGTGCAGACGGGCTGCAAGAGTAGCTCATGGAGTATTGTCAATGATATACAGGAATTTTTCCAGCAGGGATAAGGAGGTGATTATTCCATTGTATAAGGCGATGGTCAGGCCACACCTAGAGTACTGTATACAGGTCTGGAGGCCTCATTTCAAGAAGGATGTAGAGCTGCTGGAACGAGTACAGAGAAGGGCAACAAGATTAGTGAATGGAACAAAGGGGTGCTCTTACGAAGAAAGAGCACCCCTTTGTTTAAGTTTTGCAAATTACAGTGTCTGGAGACTAGGCACCAGCGAGGTGATCTGATAGAGGTGTATAAAGCCTTGAATGGTTTAAGCATGCTCAATGCTGATGGGATTCTTCCTCTAGCTCAGAATAATCACCTGAGAGGGCATAAATTCAAATTGAGGAAAGACAGATGTAGGATAGACGTGCGGAAATTTGCCTTTAGCCAGCGGGTGGTTGGTTGGTGGAACAGACTTCCATCCCTTGTGGTGGAGGTTGATAGCCTAAATAAGTTTAAGGCTCAGCTGGACAGGTATTTTGAACGAACAGAGGGGTGAAGTGGAAGTGGTTTTTTTTTTTTTTTTTTTGGCTGATGCTGCATAAGCTTGCTTTCTTGCATCAAAAGCCTCTACTAATGCTAATGCTAATATTTCTAAGTTGGTATGTAAAGCCTAATAGCTTCCAAGATAAGTTCTTTGAATGATTCTCATTTTGAATTTGCTTTTGGTAACATCATCAGTTGGTCCCAATGTATAGAATTTAAATACTGTCTCAGACCATCGTAGTCGCCTTTACGAAAGCAATAACCCTTCCTTCCCTTTACCCCCGATGGTAGTTACCTCTTTGAATAAATCTTTGAGGTAATATTTTTGAATAAATCTTTGAGGTTATTAATGGATGCTGATCTTCTTGGACTATTGTTATTAATGGAATCTGAGTTCAATGCCAAGTCCATTATGATTTTCAATATTTCTTCAATTTTTTTTTTTTTTTTTTTTTTTGTAATTGTATTTAAGCAATCATATTTCATCTTTCCTCAGTAGATTACAGTACTTAATGTGCTATGTTTTAATAAAATATTAAACATTTGAAGTCAAATTTTTCAGAAAAAAAAATTCTTTTCAAACTTGCGAAAAAAGTTTTAGACATAACCTAGGGATAACAACATAATATTCTGTTATTTTCTTCCATCCTTTAGTTTAAAAGACCATTAAGTGCACAAAATTTCAAACATGTATGTGAGCAAGCTTATATAGCATCAGCCAAAAAAAAAAAAAAAAAAACCTTCCTATTTCACCCATCTGGTAACTCCATGTGTTTGTCTTGTTCAGCCTTAAATTTATTTAAGCTATCAACTTCCACAACAACAGATGGAAGTCTTTTCCAGCAATCTACTACCCGCTGGCTAAAGGCAAACGTCTGCACATCTATTCTACAACCTTGTTTCCTAAATTTGAATCTATGCTCCCTCAAGTTTAAGGCTCAGCTGGACAGGTATTTCGAACGAACGGAGGGGTGAAGTGGAAGGGTTTTTTTTTTTTTTTGGCTGATGCTGCATAAGCTTGCTTTCTTGCATCATATGCCTCTACTAATGCTAATACTCTGAGCAAGCGGAAGAATCCCATCAGCATTGAGCCTGCTCAAAGCATTCAAGGCCTTATACACCTCAATCAGATCACCTCGCAGGTGCTTAATCTCCAGATGCTGCAACCAATTCCTTTCTGACGACATCGTAGTATGCAGTCAAATTGTTCAGACAAGACTTCCCGTTAATAAACCCATGCTGTGTATGAACTATTACTGCAGTCTTGTCTAGGTGATCCTGCAACACTTCTTTAACCAGTGACTCCATTATTTTCTCCAGAACAGAAGTTAAACTAACAGGTCTATAATTATGTGTGTCATCCTTTGAACCCCCTTTGTGAATTGGGGATAGATTTGCATATCTCTCCGTTGGGACCATGTGTTGTGCTTTCATCATTTGTTGAAGTGATTGATTTTATTTTACCAGATAGTTTCACCTTTTTTCTAAAATGGCTTCTAAGAGTTAAAGTGAGTCAGCTAATGCAAATAACATGAAGAAAGTGAAAAGCTAGTGGAAAAACTTGTCGTTGGAAACTAAATTGAATATTCTAAAAATACTGGGTTTGGGGGAACGCTAGATTTATGCTACAGTTAGTTGCTCTGAGCAATCTGAAAATTAGCAGTATTGCAAGCTTGTTATTTTAAATAATGTAAATACAGTGCACATAGAAGTTTCAGTAATTATAAGAACAGTTTTCTTGCATTAATTTATATTTAATGGTTTAAATGTTTCTTTATCTGCTGTATTTAATGTTATATATAGAGAAATGGTGCCGTAAAATCATCTAAAAAAACTGATCACATCAACTAAGTTGAAATTATTTACATTATTTCCTATGGATAAATCTCCACCACTTAACACAGATTCACTTAGCACTCTGTTTTTATGGTCTCCAATTAAAAGCACTAATTCCTTGTAGTTCTTCTTTGAACAGTGTACTCAGTGAATCCCCACATCAGCTGTTAGAACAGCTGTGGAGGTTCTGTCAAGGAAGATGTGGATTTGTTGGAACAGCTGTAGAGAAGACCAACAAGATACTCTGAAACTAGTTATGTTTGAAGTGTTTAAACCTTTAAATGGATTGAGTAAACTAAATACTGATGGCATCTTTAGGCCTCATCGGACAACACATTGACATAAATTTAAGTTTGAAGAGGCTGGTTGCAGGATAGTTTTTTCAAAAATATACTTTCAGCCTAAAGTAATTGGTTGTTGGAATAAACTTGCATTTGGTGTTGTGGAACTGGTTAGTTTGAATAATTTAAGAGAGGTTTAGTAAGATTGGGTTTAAGGTAGAGTTACTTAGATGAGGTGGGTAATTTTTTTTTTTGGCTGAGGCTCTGTATGCTTACTCCCTTACATGCTTTCGAGCTACTAATATACACTTAGTGATCATTGAATTACAACCAGTTACCTAATACCATGTTGAGCCACCGTTTGCATGGATAACAACTGCTGTTCGCCTAGGCATTGACTAGACATCTGCAGCCATGCTGCCTGTAAGGCTTTCCAGCGTGTTGGCATAGATGACAGTTGCATTTCCATACATCTCATTTCAAAACATCCCACAGGTGTTCAGTTGGATTAAGTTCAGGTGAATTTGCAACCAACAAGATGTGCTGTTTCCAATATGGAGGCACCCAATGCACAAGCTCCCTCAATCATGCCCTTTTGAAACTCTGTGATGTCTTTACTGCATCCCATAACTGCTACTTTATCACTTTTACTTTCATGACCAAATGGAGATTACCATTGCTGTAGTGTACAAAGCTGTTCGGCTCTCTGTACTGCGAGCTATGCAGCATAGTCCATTACTAGTCAGGTGATCATAATTCAGTGATCACTGAGTGTATAGTATGTAATATATGTGATACGTTGATGGAAATGCATGAACCCAAACAACTTTTTGATCTTTACAGTTGATGACTGGAGGAAGGGTAGTATGAATTATGATAATCCTTAAAGAGGTTTAAAAATATATATATATTTGAACAGAGACCAAGATATAACATATTGCAAAGACCAAACTTTTAATATTTTGTTATAACGTTTTTGTAGCTGTGTTTGCTTTTAATCTTTATATTGAATGAATTTTAAAGTAGTCAAGGAGTAACTTACAGTAAACTCTTGCTT
Source organism: Mastigoproctus giganteus (assembly GCF_048544385.1). Taxonomy (NCBI): domain Eukaryota; kingdom Metazoa; phylum Arthropoda; class Arachnida; order Uropygi; family Thelyphonidae; genus Mastigoproctus; species Mastigoproctus giganteus. Next base: position 4,133,204 of record NC_143581.1, read on the forward strand.
TAACAGATTGGAAATAACAGACAGCATGCTCTCTATCAGACTTCATCCATATGACCTGGTGGTCTGATACCCTAGTTTGATGGTTTTTGCTATTAATTAAAATATTTCCAATGCAAAGCAGTATGTTGAGATTTTCTTTACCCTCACTTTCCATTAGCCTTCTATGTATTATCAGACATTCGGTAAAGAACCATCTGACCTCCCTGCCAAGGCATTTAAGAGCTCTTTTGATGCTGAATAAACTTTTGTTAGAGTTTGTGCTGCTGCTATGCAGCACACAACAAAATTTCAGATTCTTTTACTTCAAACAACAAGTGCAGTATTACAGCATTAAAACCTTTTTATTTTATAGTACAGCTCTTTTTTTCATAACATACTTGGAATTTTGGAAACTGTATTTCTGTTAATTTTTACAGACTTTGGATTTACCAGACAAACCTTACCTACATACAAAGGGTACTAGGAAAGTTTTGCAATACAGCTTTGTTTATTTAATTTTTTCAAAGTAATTTCCTCTACATTCAATACACCTCTCCATCCTCCGAAACCAATCTTTAAACCAGTTCTGCCAAGTTTCACTAGGGAGTAAAGCACACTCGTTGTCCCAAGCCCGTAGATGGTCCTCATCACTGGAAAACCGCCTCCCTTTTAGCTTCATTTTCACATGCAGGAACAGTGCGAAGTCGCAGGGAGCAAGGTCTGGACTGTAGGGAGGGTGCTCGAGAAGTTTCAGTCCTGTCGTGGTCAAATATTCGGTGCAGGCTTTGGCGCTGTGAGCTGCAGCATTATCGTGATGGAGGTACCAGGTGTCCATTCTTGACTTTGGCCGCAGGTTCTTCATAGATCCAATGACTTTAGGCAGGCATTGTTCAGTATACCACTTAGCTGTGACTGTCTTCTGCATGTCCAAAACGACACGTTCCACAATTCCACTCGATTTGAAAAATACAGCTATCATTTTCTTCTTTACAGATCGGGATTTTCTGACAATTACGGGTGTGTCGTCATCATCAAAGACCCAAACTTTGTTTTGAGCCTTGGTCGGCAGATCGTAATAGTACAGCCAAGTCTCGTCACCTGTCACGATGCTGTTCACATACCGAGATTGTCCCTTATCAAACTTTTTTAACATCTCCCGGCACCAAGTCACACGTCGTGTCATCTGCTCGTCAGTCAGTTGATGCGGTACCCAGAGAGAACAAAGTTTCTTCACGTGCAAATGATCTTGCAGAATCGAACGAATTGCTGGTGCATTTAGGCCCAAAGTATCCTCTATCTGTTGGTAGGTCACTCGCCTGTTTTCGTCAAGCATTTTCCTCACAGCAGTAACGTTTTCCTCCGTAACTGACGTTCGTGGCCTTCCCGGCCTCTCAGAATCCTCCAGAGTGAAATTTCCCCTTTGGAATTCTCTATACCACCTGAATATCGTTGTACGATGTGGACAATCATCATCTAGTGCAAGAGTCATTTCTTCTAAGCACTGGTCTATGGTTAAACCACGCACGAAATTATACCGCAAAACTGTCCTTATCTCATTTCGTGACCACGATGCCATCGCAAGCACTTTACACTCTCACTACTAATGAATAACTGAGCCCATCGACTTGGCGCGGCGGCTACTATGCACGTATGAACATGTCTCAACATGCAGCAACAAGCAGCTTCCTGTGATTCATTGTTGCGTCATATTGCAAAACTTTCCTAGTACCCTTTGTATAATATGTGTTACGTTGGTATTTTACTGTATGTTATTATCATATTGTAAAATATAGATGTATTTTTTTTCTTTATATACATATTTAAAAATTATATTCATGTTACTGCTTATAGGCGCTATAATTTTTTTTTCCCCTTCATTGTATTGTTTCATAACAGAACTTCTTTCTTTGTAGAATACTATTACACTTCCTCCTGGGATGGTGAGAGGAGCATTATTAGTAAAAACTGAAAATGGTCAATTTCAAGTAGTAAATGTTGCACCATCAGGATTAGCACCAAATTCTACCACCGCCATTCCAGGTGCTGCTACTTATCGTTTGCAGTCTGTCCAGGTAAGCATATTTTGTTCTTAGCAAGTATTATTTTCTTTGTGAAAATAAAAGCTATCTTGTCAGTAAGCCAAAAAAAAAAAAAAAAAAAAAATTTGGTTCAAGTGGAAAATCTTCAAAGAATACCTGTACATTCATTTAAGTGAAATCAGTAATTTTCATCATTTTAGATGATGAAATGTGAAGTTTTACAACATAGTGGTCCTTACACTATTTTTATAAACATCATTAATTGAAGGGTTGAGATTTATAGTGGTGTAAGTCAGTCTATTCTGATTTTTGAGAACAGTGTTTTGTGTTTGCATTCATAAAAAACTCAAATTTAATTTAATGAATTAATACACGTGGGGGTTAAAAAACCTTTAAATATTTACATGAGCTTGGCAATTTTTGTTAATATTAATTGTTTTGGTCAGCAATGTTTATATAATTGACTTACACCATTATATTTCTAATTAGTTTACCTATTTTGAAATGATAAATTACTGTAAAGATATGACTGCATTATCAAAACTATGATTTCATGCAGAAGAGATTTTTTTCCCTGTAAAAAGTACACAATAACAAATTTTTAAAAAACCCGAGCGATTGGCATATTGGGAATTTTTTGTCAGAATAGTTAAGGTTGTCTTAGTTGTTGCAGAATGATCATAAAAAAAGCTAAGATGAACATAATAAATTTAATTTAAAAAAAAGTATAGTTCCTTTTTGTTGATGTTCTCATTTTTTTAAAAAATGAATTAGATAGTATGAATCAGAGCTGTAATACTCAATAAAAAAGCAATTAAAAAGTCATCATCACTAATTCGATAATCATAAAACACTGTCACCACAAACAAACTACTGTTTATGCTTCATCTTCTTCCTCGTAATCAGATAACGTACCTAGCTCATTAACTTTTTTTGAGCTTCTGATACCTTTAAGGAAGGCAAGGTGAACTGGAGGGTTGTGTTTGAAGAAGGTATAGCATGTCTCTTTTCTTTAGAAAGTTCAGCACTCTAGGACTTTTCAAGCTCTTAGGTCTATCCTCCTTATTGGGTTTGACATTCAGTTCCTTGAAAGGGATGGCTTCATCCAATGTACACTTGTAGAAAATCGTGAATGGGTTTTCCTTTTTCATAATCTCTGTATCTTCAACAGTTTACATTTTTGCTTTCAACATTCTTCTTTGTTATGCCTTTTTCCAAGAGCTTCTGTTTTCAAAAAGTCATCTTGTTGCATCTTTATAACCATAAACTTATTGTGCCTTCTGGCAGACTCCATAGTATCATACCATCCGTCTGGAACATAATCTTGTTTTTTCTAGCTTGCTCAATCAGCCCAAAGTCTGAGTCATTTGGAAGGTAAGAGTGGCCAGAAACCATGAATTTATGGTCTATAACTTCAACTGAAGTTTATTGAATCAGTTTCATTAACGATAAGGATACCTTGATGTTCTGATTTTTGCGAGTTCATGTGTTGCTGTATATCATCACTTTTTTTTTTTTTTTTTTTTTTTTTTGTTCAACTTAATATGCTTAGTCAGGCAAGAAACAATCTCTTGTGAACCTCTGGATGCAATGGTCTCATCCCAAACGTCATCATCATCATCATCATCATAATCAGCCATTTTCAATCCACTGCAGGATGAAGGCCTCTCCAGCAACTTTCCAGTTCCTTCTGTTTTGAGCACTGGCCATCCATTTACTACTCAAAAACTCATGAATTTCATCTATCCATCTCCGCCTTTGTCTTCCAGGTTTTCTTCTAGCTCCTCTTGGGTACCATTCTGTTATTTTCTTAGTCCATCTGTCATCATGTCTTCGAGCTATGTGTCCTGCCCAAGACCATTTTAGTTCTTTAGTTTTGATAAGAATGTCCTTTACTTGAGTTTGCTGCCTAATCCATGTGTTTCTCTTCTTATCTAACAGTCTGATTCCCAATATAATTCGTTCCATTCTTCGCTGTGTAGTTCTTAGCTTCTCTTCCATTCTTTTGGTGAGTGCCCAAGTTTCACTTCCATAAGTCATGGTGGGGAGTATACATTGATTCATTATTTTACGTTTCAGACAAACTGGGATATTGCTCTTCAGTATGTGACCATATTTCCTGAATGCTATCCATCCAAAATTTATTCTTCTCTTGACTTCCAGCCATTTATCATTATTACAGCTAATAACTTGTCCCAGATAAGTATATGACTCCACCTTTTCAATTACTGCTCCTTCAATCATTATTTCCCTTTCTGTGGCATACTTGTTCATCATTACTTTTGTTTTAGCCATATTCATCTTTAGTCCAAAATCCTTACTAACTGTGCATAACTGATTAAGATTTTCCTCTAATTCTTTGGGATCGTGGCTTATGACCACAATGTCATCTGCAAATCGTAAATGGTTTAGGTACTCTCCGTTCACATTGACTCCTTTCTGCGACCAGTCTAATCTTCTGAAAGCTTCCTCAAGGGCAGCAGTAAACAGCTTCGGAGATATTGTGTCTCCTTGTCGAACTCCTTTCTCGATTTTAAATTTGCTACTGTCTTTGTCTAGTCTAATAAAGGAGGTGGCACTCTCATATATTTTCTTCAAAATCATAATATGTGGGGTATCTATGCCTTGTCTTTCCAGTGTAAGAAACATTGCCTTATGCTGTATGGAGTCAAATGCCTTTTCATAATCCACAAATGCCAGGCATAATGGTGTTTTATATTCATTTGCTTTCTCCATTAGCTGTGATATTACGTGAAGGTGATCCATAGTTGAGAATCCTGTCCTAAAGCCAGCTTGCTCTTTCGGTTGATTCTCATCAAACGTCATGCAAACCTCAATTATAGCAGTACATATTGCGACTATAGTAGGCCTCAGAAACAGTTAATTTTGGGGATGGCAGGACTTTTTGTAAATATATCGTGATTGTATAGAGGTCAGAATTTTCTCAGGCCTTTTCCCCAACAGCCCATTAGTTGATTTCTTGCTTTCTCTGCTTTTGCCAAATGCGAAACATGTTGCCCCTCCAAATCACCTGTCCTTTCTTTATCCTTTTCTACATCAATCAACTGTTCATACTTGCCACAGACTTTGCAAGTGTCCTTTCAAAGAATGTGAAAATGTAAATTAAATTGTGTGTTGAAGACATGTCTATAGTAATACTCTTTAAGAGGTTCAGTCTCCCTTTGCTCATACCATTCACAATAAAGCACACATTTTTCTTACATTCAAGTCAGGGGCTAAGGAACTTCCTGTTCGGATTATCTTTTTGAGTGTAATGACTTTGAAATACTGAGAAAATATTAATGTGATCCTTAAGTAACTGTTTTTGTTTGTCAGTTATCTTTTGTGTTGCTACATGTTTACCCCTTAAATCTTCTCCTGCAGACTTCCCCTTCTGTACTTTTCTAAAGCTCTTGTCACCCTTCCATCAGGTACAACAAAAATACAGAAGGGGAAGTCTGCAGGAGAAGATTTAAGGGATAAAATTCTTTACAAACACTTTTTGTGGTACTTTCTTTTTGAATGTCAGACAGGTTTGTACATTGCTTTCCTCCCTAATTGCCATTCCAAGACCACCTTTTCTTTATTGGTTCATGATGTATAAGACTGCATTTTTATGCATAAATTTGAGAAAAATCAGCCATGGATATAAATTTATCAAATTGCTTTCTCTTTTCCTTTTCTATTAAGGACTCGATGCATCTTTTTTTACAACCACAATCTAAGTTTTCAATCTGTTTACACTCAACTTGTGTTCCTTTTGAGGTCACATACACCTGACCTGAATTGTGAAGTCTTTTGGCTACAGCTCTTTTTGACTCTTTCCTTTTACATTTTCTAAGTCTTAAGGAAGTTTCCTGGCATGCTTCTTCTACTTGGTTGGCCTCTTGACGTGCTCAATTTCTCAAGATTTCAACTTAAAAGACAACTTAAAATCCTCCATTTTTTGAGATTTCAATTTAAAAGACATCTTGCTACAACAGTACAAACTTGAAACATAACCTCCATCATAAAAACTGTTAAGGAACAGAATAGTGTAAGTCAGACTTACTTCACTATGATTCTAAACCTTTCGCTCATATTATTAACTATTCAAAATAAGTGCTGGAATCTCTTGGTTAGAACTGCAACTTTGACTTACTTTGCTATGAAACTAAACAGTGCACACCTAGAGAAGGTGGGAATATGAAAATCTTTTATTTATAAAATTACTGACTTAAACCACTATGATTCTTAACACCCCAATTGTTGAATTAAGCTGTTATTAAGTATAAATGTATGGCTATATCTAGGATTTTACTGGCAGCTGCATGTGGAATTTTTGGCTTTAATTTGATTCAATCTTTTCTTTATATTTAGATCCACATCTCTCTCTCTCTCTCTCTCTCTCTCTCTCTCTCTCTCTCTCTCTCTCTCTCTCTCTCTCTCTCTCTCTCTGTGTGGTTCTACATCCAATAATTTCATTTTCCAACAAATTGGCATGATTTATTGTAAAATTAATTCTTGAATCCTTTGTATTGCTTTTTGTCATAAATCTTAATAAATTATGATCTTTATCTTTTTGTAATTCAGAACTTTTGTTAGCATTTTCATCCTCAGGCTAACGTTTTCTCTACTTTTTTTTTTCTAAAACTGAATTCAAAGACTTGCCTGCGTTGTCTTCTTGGATGTTCTAGAACCCTTTGACCATAGGGCATATTCAGTGCTAAAAAAATGGCCTTATATCCCCTTATTTGCACATTTGGTTTGTCCAGGAGGAGAATATAATTTTTAGGTACATTTATTTTCTTCAGGTGTTTCTCTATAGAAGGTACAATTTCATGACAAAAATGATCATGATTCAATGTCCATCCATACAAATTTTTGTGGGTGATAATAAACTGGTAATGATAAAAATTTTATATATTTTTTAGAAGTTCTAGGATTAGTTGATTTTACCAACTACAAAAAGCAGCAGTTTGTGAGTTCCATTTGGATTGCTGCATGCAGCTATAGTGATTCTTTCTTTGGATTTTTGTACCCTGATGCAGCTGGTTTTATCTTAAAAAAAAAAAAATAAAAATAACATTCATCACTTGCTATCAAACTTTCTGTACCATTAATCTTCATGGAAGACTAAGAAGGCCTTTTCTTGATGCTGCTTTTATGATTTTGTTGGGGAGTTACTTGTCTTAAACCACCTCCATAATGCATTATCTATTATTTCTAATTTTGGTTTCTGTAAAGTGGAGTAAGAATTGAACAACTCTTGTAAAACAAACTGAGTGCAAAGTTCCTCTAGATATGTGCCCCCCCCCCCCATATTTTACAGTTATCTTGTCCACATTGAATTCAACAACACTTCTCTTTTTTTTTCTTTTTTTTTTAAGTAACTCACTGTTATCGAGTTTTCCAAAGCATCCAACTTAGTTTTCATAGAAATAACTTCTCTTTCTTTTGTCAGCCATATTTCATTTATTTAAATTACATTATATAATTACAATTACAAATTATCTTATTGGGCAGATGTGATTTGGAACAAACACACAACTAACCTCTTGGAAAGCATACAACTCAAGAGTGGACATTATGTATTATACTAGCCACAAGCATACTTGACCAGTGCTTGTGGCAAACATAGTTTGGAACAAACACATCACAGACTTCTCATGAAGCATTCAACTCACTACCATGCATACAGCATATTTGATGTTATTGCAGTGTGCTCATGGCAGACTGCAAAAATTTCGGCATCAGACAATACATTTTAAAGAGGCAATGGGAGAGGACTTCTTGTGTGTGGGGGTAGGGGGTTGTTTCGTAATAATTATTATTTGTGCGAAAATACATATAAGTTGTATGCTTTCTAGTCTTTACTAGCATATACCTATCATAACATCCTACTCTAGTACTTGTGCTAATGAATTCTTAATGATGAACCATACACAATTCAGCAGGGGTGCATTCACAAGCGGATTAAGGTCGGTTGAGGCCCCGGACGCAGAAGAAAATATTGGGCCCCTTTAAAAAAAAAAGAGAGAGACGGAAAATAAAAATGCATCTTAACCATTTTTTTAAATAAATGAAAAATATTATGTACTATTAATGTTTTATTTCCAATAAAATTTGAATATAATATATGTATTATGTTATATATTTTTTTTTCGGCCCCTGATAGATGTCGTTTCATTTTTCTAGCTACCATTGGTAGCCTGCCAATGAAAAGAAAAATATAAAATTTAATAGCATTAGCATTAGTAGAGGCATTTGATGCAAGAAAGCAAGCTTATGCAGCATCAGCCAATAAATAAAAAATAACCATTTCCACTTCACCCTTCTGTTCGTTCGAAATACCTGTCCAGCTGAGCCTTAAACTTATTTAGACTATCAACTTCCATGACAAGGGATGGAAGTCTATTCCACCAACCAACCACTCGCTGGCTAAAGGCAAATTTCCTCACATCTATCCTACATCTGTCTTTTCTCAATTTGAATTTATGCCCTCTCAGGTGATTATTCTGAGCAAGAGGAAAAATCCCATCAGCATTGAGCATGCTCAAACCATTCAAGGCTTTATACACCTCTATCAGATCACCTCGCTGGTGCCTAGTCCTAGTCCCCAGACACTGTAATTTGCAAAACTTAAGCCTTTCTTCATAAGAGCACTCATTTGTTCCATTCACTAATCTTGTTGCCCTTCTCTGTACTCGTTCCAGCATCTCTACATCCTTCTTGAAATGAGGTCTCCAGACCTGTATACAGTACTCTAGGTGTGGTCTGACCATTCCCTTATACAAGGGAATAATCACCTCCTTATCCCTGCTAGAAAAATTCCTATATGTCATTGACAATACACCATGAGCTACTCTTGCAGCCCATCTGCACTGCTCAGAAAACTTCATAACTGCCTGCACAACCACCCCCAGGTCCCTTCCATTCTCTACCACTGTCAGTATAGTACCACAGAGTTGATACGTTGCTCTGGAGCTGCTGTTTCCATTGTGTAGTACTTTACATTTGTCAATGTTAAACTTCAGTTGCCACCTCTCAGCCCATCTGCTCAACCTTTCCAGATCCTGTTGCAGCAGCATAGTGTCAGTAGTGTCCTTGACAACCCTGCCAACCTTTGTATCGTCTGCAAACTTGGACATTAATCCCGATATACCATCATCAATATCATTTATAAATACAGAAAACAATAATGGACCCAACACTGAGCCCTGAGGGACTCCACTAATAACATCAGTCCACGATGAGCAGTGTCCATTGATTACCACTCTCTGTCTTCTCCCCCTCAACCACCCCTTTATCCATAGCAGCAATTTGCCTCCAATGCCACACTGCTCCAATTTGTGCAGCAGTCTTCCATGTGCAACAGTATCAAAAGCCTTTCTAAGATCCAAGTATATAATATCAAAGTTATTCCCTGCATCCAGTTCTTTTGTGACTACATCATAGTATCCAATCAAATTGGTCAGACAAGACTTCCCCTTAACAAAACCATGCTGTGTCTGAGCTATAACTGAAGTCTTGTCTAGATGATCCTGCAGTGCTTCTTTAACCAGTGCCTCCATTAATTTTCCATTAACAGAAGTTAAACTAACAGGTCTATAATTACTTGTGTCGCCTTTTGATCCTCCTTTGTGAATTGGGGTCACATTTGCACATCTCCAGTCCATGGGTACTTCCCCTGAGTCCAAGGAAGCTCTCATAATTATGGCTAAGGGTTTTCTTACTTCCTTTGCTGCCTCCTTTAATATAACTGGATAGATCCCATCCACCCCAAGTGCCTTTCTTGTATTTATCTTCAACAATTTCTCCTCCACTTTACTCTCAGTTATTACAAGATTCTCTAGCTTACTGCCAGAGTTGGATACACCTCTGGCATTCCCCTTGCTGAATAACTCCTCATGTGTGAATGTCGATGCAAAATATTCATTCAGTTTGTTAGCTACCTGAGCAGGATCATCAACAGTTGACCCATCGATATCAAGTGGACCAATCTGATTCATCCCCTTCCTTCTAGAGTTTACATAAGTAAAGAACTCTCTGCTGTTTTTCTTTGCATCCTTTGCCAAAGATTTCTCATAATCTGCCTTCGCCTGCCTAACCTCCTTTGTAACTTGGTTACAAATCAACTTGTATCTATCATAGGCTTCTGTGTCACAAGTTAATTTGTATGTATCCCATGCATTTTTCTTCTCTGCCATATGTCTCATTAGTTCATCTGACATCCACTTAGGCCTAAACCTTGAACAATATTTCTTAGTTGGTATGTAAAGCCTAGTAGCTTCTAAGATAAGTTCTTTGAATGCTTCCCATTTTGAATTTGCTGTTGGTAACATCATCAGTTGACCCCACTGTATAGAATTTAAATACTGTCTCAGTCCATCGTAGTCGCCTTTACGAAAGCAATAACCCTTCCCTTTACCCCTAATGGTAGTTACCTCTTTGAGTAAATCTCACTTCAGCACACTGTGATCACTGCCACCTAGTGGTTCATTTACCTGCAGATTCTTAATGCATGAAGAATCACTACTGATAATCAAATCAAGAGTATTACTCCCTCTAGTTGCCTCCCGAACATGCTGATGTAGAAAACAATCGTCCAATAAATCCACAAAAGCCTTGCTAGTGTGTGATTGACCAGCCCCTAAATTCCAGTCAATATCTGGGAAATTAAAATCCCCCATTATAAGACTCTCTGATTTACTGGCCCACTCTATTTCCCTGTACAGTTTCTTATTATACTCATCAGAGTCATTAGGCCTATAGCACACTCCTACTCTCAATTTTGATCTCCCAATGCATACATAACCCCTCCTCCCTTCCTATCCTGTCTATCATTTCTGTAGACATTGTACTCCCTAAATTCCAGTTCTGCATTCCTTATATCTGTGTGACACCACGTCTCTGAAATCCCCACAATATCTGCCTTTGATGTTTTGAGCAATACCTCAAATTCATCAAATTTATTTACTAAACTCCTAGCATTGGTGTACACGCAGGTATACATGCACCTGTTCTTTTTCTTAGCTACCCTAACACAACCTATGTGTTTATTTGTACCCCAATGAATCCCAGCAGTCTCTGAAATATCCTGCATCTTGTTTTTCAGGCTTCTGCTCATTCCAATAGAAGCAGTGCAAGAATCTCTTTCACCTCTGCCAGTGGCTACTGTTAATCTATTCGTCTTTGTCTCCCCCCCAAGTTTTCCGACCCACCTAACACTGCCTCGATAGCATCAGCAAACATTCTTGCACCCTTTCTATTTAAGTGTATCCCATCCCTATAGAAGCAGTCTCTCCTGTTAACAAGTATAGACCAGGCTGAAAAAAATTCTACCCCTTGAGCCTTGCACAATCTTTCCAGGGCCGAATTGATCGACAGGGCTCTCATCATATACTCCCTCCTATCCTGTCTGGGCAGAATTGCAGACACTTTCAAATTCAACCCTAATTCACGGCTTTTTTTCAACAGTGACCTATACTTGTTAAGTGATTCCGCCGGTCTCCTACTCTTAATATCATTAGTGCCAACGTGAACAACTATATCACCTTTTGTGCCCTTAAAAGATGATATCCGCTCTACAACATCATCAACCTTTGCCCCTGGCAGACATACCCTGGCCCTGTTCCACCTATCGTCTGAATGATTAAAATAATAGAGAAGAGATTTTTCGTTATAGTGCAATAAATTAATGATTAATTAAAATTCAAAAATTATTCATAAACTACGAAAATCCAGGCGCTGATGTAACAACAGGAATTAATTTTATCTTAATATAATTTCAACAATATACGATATACGCATATCGTAAGTCTGCATAGCAGGAGAACCTTTGTAAGTACAAAGTAGAAAATGTGATTCTATTGCTCCGATGAGCGGTAGCGCAGCCTATGCAGCATAGTATGTGTATAGTATGCAGTGTTGTAATGAAATAATGAAAATAAGCGAATATAAACATACTATCAGGTTTTTCCACCGATTATAAACTTGTACGTAATTAAAATTGCACATATGAAACCAAACTTGGTATCATTAGAAAAAAGTGTAAAGTTGGGGTTTTGAGGGGCCCTTCAGAAGTCGGGGCCCAGGGCGCACGCCTTTAAATCTTCCTCTGGGTGCATTGACACATATATGGCCATTCATTGAAATTACTGAAATATGCAATAACATATAGTGCTTGACAACCTGGTTTGAAAAAAATGTACTAGTATTAGCAAGGATAGCTCTGAGACCCAACCTTAACAATAGTATCTGTGTAATGATTGGAAAAGCTTATGCAACATCAACACAGAGGAAAACTTAGTGTGAGAAGTGATTAAATACAGGTCGACCATCACTAATCCGGTGCCACTCCTAATTCGGACATAATTTCCGTGAACGCAATTTCAAATTTCCCCAGTCAGCGCACCGACCTGCCGCTACTGTTTTGGTGGCGTTGGTTGCAACAACAGCTGTTGGCACAAAATCTTAAACATCGGCAAGCCATTCCCACTTGTTTTTCTGCATTTATTATTATAACCCCAGCCATGGTTCCAATGTGTAAAGGAAGTGCCTCTCGTAGTGTAAAGCACAAACACCGTACATTGTCCATAACAGATAAAGTTGAACTTCTGAAAAAACTCTACAGTCTTATTTTAGTCATTTTCTTTCTGCCATTCCTTTTTAGTTTTTTTTTTTTTTTTTTTTTTTTTTTTAACAACACACTTGAACAAACTTGTGAAAAACACAACACAATATGATGGATAATACAGCGTGCTAATGAACTCATTTTCACAAAATCTCTAACAATACTAACAAACTTATTGCAACGTTTGAGAGTTTATTTTATCGCAATTAGTTTTATTGCTACGCTCGCTGCACGTGCAATAAATGATCTTCATATCTATGCCGTAATAGAGTCACATGTATGTGGCCAACACGGCTTCTCAAGAAATAGTTTTTTTTTTTTTGATATTTTAAGCAAGAAAATGACAGCACTGACATTACAATATTTATTTTAGAATTACTAATCAAATTATTTGCTAAATATTTTTTGGCCCCTGGGGAATTTTTTTTCTAGCTTGGCAGTTAACGTGTTAAAGGTAAGATTAGCTGTTGGGTACACTGTATGTGCTAAAATAACCACCGGGTGATCCAGCACCCCACAGGTCCCAACGCTGCCGGATTTAGCATTAGTAGAGGCATATGATGCAAGAAAGCAAGCTTATTCAGCATCAGCCAAAAAAAAAAAAAAAAAAAAAAACAACCACTACTCCCATTTCACCCCTCAATTCGTTCGAAATACCTGTCCAGCTGAGCCTTAAATTTGTTTAGGCTATCAACTTCAACAACAAGCGATGGAAGTCTATTCCACAAACCAACTGCCCGCTGGCTAAAGGCGAATTTCCGCACATCTATCCGACATCCGTCCTTCCTCAATTTGAATTTATGCCCTCTCAGGTGATTATTCTGAGCAAGAGGAAGAATCCCATCGGCATTGAGCATGCTCAAGCCATTCAAAGCCTTGTACACCTCTATCAGATCACCTCGGCGATGCCTAGTCTCCAGGCTCTGTAATTTGCAAAACTTAAGCCTTTCTTCATAAGAGCAACCCTTTGTTCCATTCACTAATCTTGTTGCCCTTCTCTGTACTCGTTCCAGCAGCTCTACATCCTTCTTGAAATGAGGCCTCCAGACCTGTATACAGTACACAAGGTGTGGCCTGACCAATGCCTTATACAAGGGAATAATCACATCCCTGTCCCTGCTAGAAAAATTCCTGTATATCATTGACAAGACACCATGAGCTACTCTTGCAGCTCGTCTGCACTGCTCAGAGAACTTCATATCTGCCTGCACAATTACCCCCAGGTCCTTTTCATTCTCTACCACTGTCAGCGTAGTACCACAGAGTTGATACGTTGATCTGGGGTTACTGTTTCCCATATGTAGTACTTTACATTTGTCAATGTTAAACTTCATTTGCCACCTCTCAGCCCATCTGCTCAACCTTTCCAGATCCTGTTGCAGCAGCATAGTATCAGTAGTGTCCTTAACAACCCTGCCAACCTTTGTATCGTCTGCAAACTTGGACATTAAGCTTGATACACCATCATCAATATCATTTATAAATACAGAAAACAACAATGGACCCAACACTGAACCCTGAGGAACTCCACTAATAACATTAGTCCACGTTGAGCAGTGTCCATTGATTACCACTCTCTGTCTTCTGCCACTCAACCATCCCTTTATCCATAGCAGCAATTTGCCTCGAATGCCACACTTCTCCAATTTGTGCAGCAGTCTTCCATGCGCAACAGTATCAAAAGCCTTTCTAAGATCCAAATATATAATATCAAAGTTATTCCCTGCATCCAGTTCTTTTGTGACTACATCATAGTATCCAATCAAATTGGTCAGACAAGACCTGCCCTTAACAAACCCATGCTGTGTCTGAGCTATAACTGAATTCTTGTCCAGATGATCCTGCAGTGCTTCTTTAACCAGTGCCTCCATTAATTTTCCTGGAACCGAAGTTAAACTAACAGGTCTATAATTACTTGTGTCAGCCTTTGATCCTCCTTTGTGAATTGGGGTTACATTTGCACATCTCCAGTCCATGGGTACCTCCCCTGAGTCCAAAGAAGCTCTCATAATTATGGCTGGGGGTTTGCTTACTTCCTTTGCTGCCTCCTTTAATATAACTGGATAGATCCCATCCACCCCGGGTGCCTTTTTTATGTTTATACTCAACAATTTCTCCTCCACTTTCCTCTCAGTTATTAGAAAATCATCTAGCTCACTGCCAATGTTTACTTCACCTACGACATTCCCCTTCCTGAATAACTTCTCATGTGTGAATGTAGATGCAAAATACTCGTTTAGATTGTTAGCCACCTGAGCTGGATCCTCAACTGTTGAACCATCAACATCCAGTGGACCAATCTGATTCATCCCTTTCCTTCTTGAGTTTAAATAGGTAAAGAACTCTTTTCTGTTTTTCTTTGCATCCTTTGCCAAGGATTTCTCATAATCTGCCTTTGCCTGCCTAATCTCCTTTGTGACTTGGTTACAGACCAACTTATATCTATCATAGGCTTCCACGTCACCCATTAATTTGTATGTATCCCATGCATTTTTCTTCTCTGCCATATGTCTCATTAGTTCATCTGACAACCATTTAGGCCTGAACCTTGAACAATATTTCTTGGTTGGTATGTAAAGCCTGGTAGCTTCCAAGATTAGTTCCTTGAATGCTTCCCATTTTGAATTTGCTGTTGGTAACATCATCAGTTGGTCCCACTGTATAGAATTTAAATACTGTCTCAGACCAGCATAGTCGCCTTTACGAAAGCAAAAACCCTTCCCTTTACCTCTGATGGTAGTTACCTCCTTGAGTAAATCCCACTTCAGCACACTGTGATCACTGCCACCCAGTGGTTCATTTATCTGCAGATTCCTAATGCATGAAGAATCACTACTGATAATCAGATCAAGAGTATTACTCCCTCTAGTTGCCTCCCGAACATGCTGGTGTAGAAAACAATCATCCAATAAATCCACAAAAGCCTTGCTAGTGTGTGAGTGACCAACCCACAAATTCCAGTCAATATCTGGGAAATTAAAATCTCCCATTATAAGACTCTCTGATTTACTGGCCCATTCTATTTCCCTGTACAGTATCTTATTATACTCATCAGAGTCATTAGGCCTATAGCACACTCCTACTCTCAATTTTGATTTACCTATGCTTATGTCACACCAAACTGACTCAACACTGCACTGTCCAGCGATGTCAACTGGCTTCACTTCCTTGGATTTTATGTGTTTTTTAACTAATAGCATAACCCCTCCTCCTTTCCTATCCTGTCTATCCTTTCTGTAGACGTTGTACTCCCCAAATTCCAGTTCTGCATTCCTTATATCTGTGTGACACCACGTCTCTGATATCCCAACAATATCTGCCTTTGATGTTTTGAGTAATACCTCAAATTCATCAAATTTATTTACTAAACTCCTAGCATTAGTGTACACGCAAGTATACATGCACCTGTTTCTATTCTTAGCTACCCTAACACAACCCATGTGTTTACTTGTACCGCAATGACTTCCAGCAGTCTCTGAAATATCCTGCATCTTGTTTTTCAGGCTTCTGCTCATTCCAATAGAAGCAGTGCAAGAATCTCTTACACCTCTGCCCGTGGCTACTGTTAATCCATTAGTCTTTGTCTCCCCCCAAGCTAGCAGTTTTCCGACCCACCTAACACTGCCTCGATAGCATCAGCAAATATTCTTGCACCCTTTCTATTTAAGTGTATCCCATCCCTGTAGAAGCAATCTCTCCTGTTAACAAGTACAGTCCAGGCTGAAAAAAATTCTACCCCTTCAGCCTTGCACAATCTTTCCAGGGCCGAATTGATCGACAAGGCTGTCATCATATACTCCCTCCTATTGTGTCTGGGCAGAATTGCAGACACTTTCAAATTCAACCCTACTTCACGGCTTTTTTTCAACAGTGACCTGTACTTGTTAAGTAATTCCGCTGGTCTCCTACTCTTAATAGGATTAGTGATGGTCGACCTGTACTTCCATTGTAACTTTTCAAACAGTGGAAACATAGCTTATCTGCTATACTGATAGCCTAAAGTGGGCCAAGTACCATATTAAAATTGTGTTTTTTGTCCTGGATGGCTCCTGATTTTCAATACTTTTGATAATAGGATTTATTGTTAATAACATGCGTAATTTCTTATACATATTATTTTGATTTTTTACTTAGAAAATCTTATAATATACAGTCAAGCTTGGTTATAATGAGCACGGAAATTACGAGATCACGGCTGTAATGAGCAAAAAGCCATAATGATTCTAATTTACGCATATTCCCGTACAATCGCTCATTGTTATAATGAGCATACTACACGGATATGCAAATTTTGATAACTATGGAAACATTCTTAATTGCTTGGCTAGTCGAAAAAATCCAATTCTTGGAATAGACAAAAATGAAAAGGGCAGCTTAGCTTTTATGACCACCTTCATTGCATCAGATTAGCTGCCAGTTTATGACCTTGTCCTTTTGGGGACAAGGTCATAAACCGGCAGCTAATCTGATACAATAGTGCATTGGTATTCTGCTTGTCGCATTACCTTATTTACAGATTGTCTTTTATTCACTGAACCATAAATTTATTTCAGGACTACTAAGACTTTTGTATGCATTTTGGGACTTCTAAGAACTTTGTATGCAGATCACTTTACTGTCATTTTAAAGTAAAATCAGTTAGAAACAAACCATTCCTTTGGTAACATGTCTTCTAACAAAAGAAAGTGTCTCTCGATTTGCGAAAAAGTTGAAATTATTTGTGAATTAGAACGTAGTACAAAAAATGTTGAAGTGTGTAAAAAGTTTCTTTTGTCCTCTTCAATAGTACTGACATTGTGGAAGAATAAACATGTTTACATATTGGCATTGGAAAAGAATGTAACCGAAAAAAAAAAAAAAAAAAAAAGTGTGTGCACCAAGCATGCATAGTGGAAGTTAAGTGAAACTTCTTTAGGTGAACATTCATCACTCAACCGAGGATCCCGTATTGACCACATGAATGCTCCCATTCCTACATGAATGGGAGCATCGGAGATATGAAACATTCCGTTACCAAATCTTTTGGCAAGTGCTGTGGTATCAGATGATATTTAAAACCATTTGACTTTGATAGAGCCGGAATCATTTTGTTCTTGAGAGAGCCACAACAGCTGTTACGGGCAGACATTTGACTTACAGCCTCATTTGGAAATGCTGTTTGAAGAAGAGCATGATCTTGAGCTGCTACAATCTTCACATTGTTCTTGGACCGAACAGACTAAACAGAAATCATTATTCAGGAATGTGCATTTAAAGTGTGCGTGGATGCTTCGGTGTTTCCTAATATCCTATTGCTGTTCCTGCTATGTATTGCGTGTTGAACAATTTGATGGATTACTTCTGGCAGTTGGTTTTGGCTTCACTTTCTGGACTTTCAGGACTCTTCATCATTTTCATTTGCAGTATCAACTTCCATGACTCCTCCTTCCAACCCCTCGACATGGGCACCTGTATGTGGTGAGGGAACCTCCCAGTGATGCTGCTGGTTTTCCAGATTAGCATCACTGGGATCTAATGCCCATACCTTGGTTCCAGGGTTACATCGTTGGAATCCAGCGTGTGCAGCAGTGCGCCGTGACCCATGGAATTCGGAAAGGGGGGGATCCTGGTGGTTGAGGGGCCCAGCTTTAATACACCACTTTGGCCCTGCTTCGACAAGACGGGTGGTCCCGGACTGGCCCGACTGGGATCAATCGGCGGGTGGTTCTTACAGCTAGGGTCAATTGCGTTCCAATAAGTCTCCCTCCCTTTGGTCCTGGGACGGGATCAAGGCTTATTGGAAACGTGGGTATGGTGCTCTTAAGCTAACTTGACGTCCCATTCGTGTACGCAGTACCTGCTAGTTCACGAGTGGGCGTCCCCTCGTAGGGCTCCGTGGTGGGTGAGGTACTTAGGGAATCTGAAATTTTTATCTTGCTCATATGAGTAATTTAAATTCTACTTCTTCTGGGGCCCTAACAAGGCCCCTACCTAACCGAGACGATAATACAGACAACACCTCTGTCAAAAGAGCCAGAACTGAGGATAAAACACCATATGTAACACCGCTTTTCTCATTCTCCATTCAACCGGAGAGCAGTCAGTTGGGAAGATGTCACCCTTCTTTATCCAGAAAGGATTAGAAGGGTTGGCAGGATCACCCAAATCTGTAAAACGACTGCGTCTGGCGACCTTTTGGTCGAAGCTACAACTATGAAACAGGCGGAAAAAATCCTGAAAGCCACATCAATAGGGGAATACCTATCACCGTAACCCCCACAAAACTTAGAACTCTTCACGAGGTGTCATTTCAGAGTGGGACCTTCTTCATGTTTCTGAAGAAGAGATCTGCTCTGAATTGAAAGAACAAGGAGTGACGGCTGTAGAAAGAATATCAATGAGAAAGGATGGGAATCTCATCCCCCCGAGTTCTCATCTTAACATTTAACACCACACGGCCTCCAAGTTCCATCAAGCCAGGCTATCTAAACTGCCCAGTGAGGATTTATATCCCAAACCCACTGCGGTGTTTTAGATGCCAAAAATACGGCCATTCACAAACATCTTGTCATGGTAACTCTGCCTGTGCTCGATGTGGTATTAAAGACCACTAGAGCAAGGAATGTTCAGCTCCAAAACCGATCTGTGTCAATTGCCAAGGAGAGCACCCCGCCTAGTCTAGAGCATGCCAGCGGTGGAAGGATGAAAAAGAAATCCAAAAACTGAAAACAGAGCTGAATATCTCCTACCCAGAGGTCAGAAAACGTATCCAACCAATGAATAGCGGAAAACCTTCATATGCCCGGAAGGTTTCTGCTAAGTGCACTATTGGTACACAAACTGAGATGACTATACCACCAAGAGAGTCATTCACCCCGAGTGCACGCTATTTATTGAGTTCACAAAAACCCACAAAAAAAACACAGTCAGCTGCCACTCCTATATCCATACCTCCTAGTGCTCCACCACTACCAAAACCAAGTGGTAAAGAACCTCCAGTAATAACAGAAACAATGGATGTAGAGAACAAGGAGGTACTGGATGAATCAGTCTTGAAACTCTTTGTGGAGGAAGAAATAGACACGGGACAGCGTGCATTCTTCTCCAAAAAAGATAAATCCAAGACTGACAAAAGTAAGCCCTCAGCACCTCGGAAGCCACCTGATGGACCCACCAAGCCAAAATAATGGCTAAATTCCTACAATGGAATTGTCGTGGGTTCCGGCGAAATACAGATGACATCAAGGCCCTCCTGCAAAAGCACAAGCCAGTTTGCTTTTGCTTGCAGGAGACTTATCTAAAGGCAAATTATAACCCCACCATGCATAACATAACATTTTTCGTAAGGACAGAATTGCGGATGGTCCTGGTCATGGAGGAGTGGCTATCCTTGTGGGCAACCAGACCCCAGTTCAGCCCTTGCTAATTACAACTAGGGCGCCTCCATAGCCAGTTGGGAAGGAGCAGCAGTGCATAGTACTCACTTCTTGATTAGACCGGGGTTCGAGCCCGTGACCACCAAATATATATATATATATATATATATATATCCGTGCTAAATATAATTTACATCAACTACATAGATATTATTGGTTGTAAGTCTGTTTTTTGGAACAACCTCGTTAATCTTTGTTTCCAACAATTACATTTCTGACAGTAAATCTATCTACTTACAAACCATAGGTACCCCATGGGTAGCCCTGCTAGCTGTGTCTTAGCTAACCTATACTGGTCCGAGACAGCTCTACCCTCAGACATACAGCTTTATAGATACATTGATGACTTGATAATTTTCGACTACCCAACTTTTAAACACGACTTTGCTAGTTTTTATCCCACAGAACTGACCCTGGATAAAACAAATGACCTTTCAGCCAACTACCTAGACCTAGTTATATTGACAGCCCTCATACTGCTATCAACATATACAACAAAAGAGATGCTTTTAGCTTCAGTGTAGTCAGTCTTACCCATTGGCACTCTAACATTTCTAAAAAAAGTTCATGCAAACATAATTCTTTCCCAATGTTTGAGAATTGCAACAATATGCAACAGCATCAGTCTATTTGCAGACAACATTAAAATACTACAAAATAAATTCCCAGCTGCTTTCCTCTACCATCATTTCAAAAAATCATTTAACTTTATTAAATTTACAAACATTACAAACTACGACTTAATTCTAAACATCATGTAGGTAGACTAACTTCCTTTACATTCAGGCTTGTACATATTGTATAGTTTTATACTCCCATGACTCTGTCGTGTCTCACAGTGTGGAAAGCTCGTGCCCACGGATTGTCTATATACAGGGGTATTATGTCATTTGTCTTGTCTTCGTTATTGTGTGTCTATTTTTATTTTTGATCTTAAAAATGTTATTTTGATTTCTTTAACATTGCCATTATTGACTTAAACACGAGGCAATTGTCTAGTCATCCGTCCATGGACCATCTGTGGTACGGGTTTACAACCCCGGACAGCCTGAGCACTACATTATTCACCTCCATTCCAGTTACTTTCTGCTGTTCTGTTTACTGCATTTTATTTCTCTTGAGCAATTATGCTGGCCAAAAGCAATATCGAGATGCTATTTCTCTACTTTCGCTACTTGTTTTCTTCTATTACAAAGTTTAGTGTCTTTTCCGCACTACTTTGTTAATTTTTGTTTCTCCCTCTGCTGGCTTTTTTTGCCTCATCTGTTTAATTGCTCACTTCTCCATCACACAGGTACAGTTCCTGGTTACGAATTCACACCTCCCCTCCCCCCCACAGGGCTACTTCAACTGACGTATATACACCGCACGTGAACACTCATCTCTCTCCTTCGGTCACCATTGACTTTCAGCGTCTTCCAGTCCATACAGACAATAAGTTTTCTTGTTTTGCCCCATCTCTTAAGTCTCTTTGATTTTATATTTTATTATTTTTTTTAATTTTTATTTTTTAAAGGTTTATTTATTCTTTTATTCTTCCTTCTGGTTTCTGTTGGGTCAGCTACGATGTATATGTATACCTTTTGCATGTACATCTTAACAGAAACAGAGACCTGGCTTATTGTGGTGGCTCCTACAATTTTTGCTGCTGACCCCCCCCCAACGAAGTAGTTAAAGTCCTAGGACCCACAGCTTTAGGTACTTACAATAATTATGCTTATATTAACTGCATTTTATTTCAGGTAATTTGTTTTTTAGCATACAGGTTCTCTCAATTCTTCCATGGTTATTACACCTTATAGCTCAATTCCCCTACCAAATTCACAAATACACTGATAATTACCTTTTTGCCTATATGAAAAATTGGGATAAATTTTAAAGTTTAGCATAAATTACCTTTATGTTTATTAATTGGACCTCGGTAAACAGGCAGATAGCAATCAGAAACAGGATAGCCTTGCTAATTATTGGTGGGATATATTGAATGGGGTTAGCCCTTGAAAAAGTTCCATTCAATGTATCTGTATATCAATAATTGGCTACATAATCATTATTGTATTCTATATTATATATTTATATTACATTATTGCTAATTATATGTTTATTTCTAGTGTATGGCAGTGTAGACCAACTTAGATATACGGAGGATGCGGAAAGGTCAGGGAATGACCACCGCATATCTCCGGAGTAATATGGCCTTCGTTGCTAATGCTCCTAAAAACCAAATAACAACAACAACCAACTTAGATAGACCAACAGGCTATCTTTGTCTCTATAGGTTCTTTTGGCCTTACAGCCGGCTGTATACTTTTATGCCTATGTTTTAATACACTTTGAATACCTATATAGTACCTATTATACTCTTACTATATATATATATATATATATAACAGATAATTCATATAAAAATAATACATAAGCCAGTAGCATGGCAAAACTGTAGAGTGAAAGTTAACAGCATAGTAGAGCGAATGTTAACTTTCACTCTACAGTTTTGCCATGCTACTGGCTTATGTATTATTTTTATATGAATTATCTGTTATGTACTGGGCATCGTGGAGGATGTGTATTTTGCTGCCTCTAATGATAGCTTAATATTTATTTATTTTTTATTATTTTTTTCTTATTTTATGTTATTACATCTTAACTTTTAAGCCATTATTTAAATATATATATATATATAAACTGATATTAAATATAAATCAAAATTAATGCCAGTAGCATGGCAAAACTGTTGAGCGAAAAATAAAAAATTAAACATAATAATTAATGAACAGGGAGGGAGAAGAAAAGGTAAGACTAAAAATTGTAGCAGAAAAGCTCTAAATGAATTTAGAAAATCCAATTCAAAATAATAAATCAATTTTAAAATTTAGAGCCAATAAGAATTTAGTGGCACCCCCCCCCCCTCGTAAGGTGCCGGTTCAAAATTACGTGAAATATCACAAATAGAGACTTAAACTAACTACAATAAAATAAAATAAAACCAAAATAACAAAAATAGACTGACCATTATGCCCCACGTCAACAGAGGACCACAAGGCCAATAATGGTAGAGAGAGAGAGAGAGAGAGAGAGAGAGAGAGACTAAAAAAAAAACAAGTATACCAGGGGGAGTAATAAATATTATACGCTTGTAATTAAGCTGAATGGCTAAGTTTAGATAAAACTATAGAGCTTTATTAAATGTTTTGTAAAATTATAATTTTAGTAATTAATTAATAAAAATATAACTAATTTAACTTCTCTTAATCACAAAAAAAAATTTAATTTATGGAAAATTTAACACACCTATAATGGGATGCAATACATACATTAACTTATTTCATATTATATACTGCTTTTATATTATGTTCAGTACTTATAATAGATATGTACATGTATTTATTTTAACGGTAAGATATGGAGATATAGTAATAGTTTCCCCTTGTATAAAAGTCAGGAACTGTAGTGGATCACAGTTCCTGACTTTTTATACAAAGGTATTTGTGTATTGGGAGGGGGATTACTTCCCCCCATACACAAATACTTAGAAGGGCATATCGTGCAAATACTACTTCTTCCCTTATCTCACGGTTAAAATTAATATTTTAATAGCAAGATGTGGGGTAGTATTCCACCCATATACCTCTGTATAAAATTTAAAACTGGTTTGATTAAGTTGTCATTTCATGTTCCTTCTGATTTCTTTATAACGGGATATGGGTGGGATAAGTGGTATATCTCTAGTATGCCTTTGTATAAAAGTCTGGAACATGATACATAAGAGTATCATAGGTTGGTTATTTCATACATATTTATTCACAGTTATTTCAAGTTTAAACATGCTTAACGTCACCACCAAATACGGAGGATGCAGAAAGGTCAGGGAATGACCACCGCATAACCCGGAGCAATATGGCCTTAGTTGCTAATGCTCCTAAAAATCAAATAACAAACAATAAACATGCTTAAAGTTAATTTGATACTTTTTCAGTTACATATAGATATTATTGCATTTACATAGCTACCAAAAAAATGGATAATTTAAAACTTACAAGATACCCGAAGGAATTTAATTTACTAGAATTAGCTTTGCAAAAGGGTATGAATTAAAATGACAGAAATTAAATTTAAAATATATTTAAAAAATGCTTAAAGAAATAAGCATAAACATAAATTCTGCTAAAATTTTAGCCAAAAACCTCTTAATTCAAAATAACAACAGAGTTACTTGAAGGACATGCATTTGCCTTGACCACTTTAGTCATAATAAAAAATATCTAAAAACTAATAAAAAATATCTAATAAATAAAAAAAAGTATTAGCAAGGATGCTTTTAACTGATTTTATCAATGAGAAGAGATTCAAAAAGGGCATGAAATTTTGTAAATTGGTATACCAGTTTATAAATTCCAGAAAAACAAACAGATGATTAAATAAAACTGAAATTAGAGTAATATTTTTGTGTTTTATATTCTCAGCAAGTTTTCATTTTTATTTTCATTAAATTGTAGACTGGTACTCCAGGAAATGTGAGAACTTTAACACCTCCACAGATGACTGTCACATTGCCTGTATCAGTTGCACCCACATCTGTGAAGACTTCTCACCAGGTAATAATTATTGTCTTTACTATTAAAAAATAAAATGCAGTAAATTGCTTTTAACATCATATAACTCTATATGTTCACCAATATTGAGTTCTATTATATACCTTTATGCTAAAATTCAAATAGTATATATAATTATCAGAGCTATGCAATTATTAACTGGATTCTGTCATTTCATTTTAATAGCTGAATATGAAAAATATCAATATAATGTTTCTTATAGTCATTTTATGCAGCTGTATTGTTGACATCCATCAAAACTTTGCCTCCCATGGATTAAAAGTCGGAAAATTTTCAGGAATGAAACTTTCACTACAAAATACAGTATCAAGGAGGTTCCAAACCACAAATTAGTAATGATGTGTCACATATTTAATGCCACATTGATTCATATAAGTGATCCCTCCTCACTTTTACCTTATCTACTGAAGGCATCATGAATAGTCAGACTAATAGAATGAACTTATCTGTGAAACGATTTAAACCTCCAAAAACCTCCTTATTTATTTCACAAATATGGTCTCTTCTCTACAATGTCTATTTCTAACAACGATCTACATAGCCCACATAATTTTCTCTAATAGAATCTCAGTTATTAGTTACTTCACTCACGACTCATCTCAATTCCCTTAATTTTTTGCTTGCGATTCCTTTTGCTTTAAAGGTGGTGTTTTTACATATGTTCATAGTTCTCTCTAATTTATTTTTTCCACAGTGCATGGTATCACTTTATGCTCTTAACTTATGCTTTTGGTCGGTATAAAAAATTATTACTTTTTCATGTAAATTGGAAAAATAAACAATTAAATAACAGATGATTATATCTATTAGATTAAATAGATTTTAAAAATATAAAATTAGCGTACTGAAAACCATTCTTGACAGTTTTAACAAATTTTATAAACTACAGAAACATTTGAAAAATAATCATTGTATGCCTCTCGTATATTCTTTAATACAGTAAAACAATGTAATCTCTTATCGGTCAGGGTTAGGTAGCGGCATAGTATTTAGGGTTAGGCTCCACCTGTTGTTTCCCACATCTGCACCATATGTACTCTGATGGAATACAGAGCTACTGCATAAGCCAGAAAAAAGTGTAGTGTCTGGTTTATTCAGTACAGCCACCACCCGGCTTACATAATACTCGACTTATGGAAATTCAACTTTACGAAAGTTTTAGTCAGCCGGTGCAAACTTAAAAAAATCGTGGAAACATATTTTTCATCCTGTAGGAATAAATGGAGGTATCATGAAAATATTGTAATGTGAATCCAATAACACTTTTTTTTTTTTTTTTTTTTTTTCCTGGTAATTCATTCCAAGACCTCAGAAGTTGAAATTTTCCTAATACAACTAAGCTATTTATCTCTCTAAAAGGTAATTTTTATAATGGAAATTGTACTACACTTTCATCACTATCATATGTTCCATTTTAAGAATCAATTTTGAATGCCTTTGATATTTTTCTAAAACACATTTCTGGAGGCCGCTACCATAAAAAAATAAATACAATTTGCACTTTCCGATTTATTGGGCTTCTCTGTTAGTGCAATTTAATTATAAACAGGTTGTAAACTTGATCTTATTGCATTTGCGATAATACGATAACTGGAATCTTGTGGCGCCTCCATAGCCGGGTGGGCAGGAGCAGCAATGCGTAGCACATGCTTCTTGATTAGACTGGGGTTCAAGCCCGTGAGCCACCAAATATGGAGGATGCGGAAAGGTCAGGGAATGACCACCGCATATCCCCGGAGCGATATGGCCTTAGTTGCTAATGCTCCTAAAAACCAAATAACAACAACAACTGGAATCTTGTGGGTTTTTACGTTGCAGTATAATGGCTAAATCTTCAATCATATAAAAAACAAAATTTCAGAACCTTCTCTTCATTCCTATTTACTTCTTACTATGGTAAAGGGATCAACGGAAATTGCAAGTGCTGGCAGTGCTAGGAAACAAAACAAAATTGATTTAGAAATGAAGATGATTAAATTAAGAATTACAAAGCAGGACAAAGTTTGTCATCTATTGCACGGAATTAGGTCTCGCTGCTTCAACAGTGAATACTACTGCGGATAAGTATGGTGAACTCCAAACCAAGTTTGTGGCAAGCAATGGGTTAGGTTCAAGTATCACGCTGGTTTCCAAAACATTTAAAGAATGCGGTGAAGTTGCCAGTGCTGATTCTGCAGCTACAGAGAAATTTTGTGATGTGTTGGGAAAAACCCTTCTAAATCTCCACAGCGGCGTGCTTATCAGCTGGAGAGTTAATTCTGGCAACGATGCGATGCTCGAAAGGTAAAACTTGCTGACGTTATGCCTATCTCCTCTCTCTTTTTGTAATTTTATAATTTTGTACACTTTTGTAATTTTTCCTGTGCATTAGAAAAACTGAATAAATAATTCTATTTACATGTTCGTTGCTTGAATCAAATTTGATTGAATTTGATTTTTTTGCTTGAATCAAATTTGATTGAATTTGATTTTTTTGCTTGAATCAAATTCAATCAAATTTGTGAGTGCTACATAAGCATTTAGGGAAATTCCGAGTTACGTAGAGTTCCGCGGAATGCAACCCTTGCGTAAGTCGGGGAGTGGCTGTATTGGGTTCTGTTCTGTTGTTGTGTCTTTGTCTACTTGGCCGCTGAGCCCCAAGTGGGACCCTATGTTGCCCGCCACCACCACCACCACTGAGAGGTGAACCAGGCTGCCCTCATACTCTGGCTGATCTCTGCCAGGGTCTCCTGAGCTTTCTGGACAGAGACTAGATAAAGAGTGGGGAAGGTAGTACAAGTGGTGGAGTCAAAGTAAGCAAAGGGAGGATGATGAGGAAAGAAGGCATCCTCCAGCAGAGAGAGAGAGAAGTGGTAATGGGAAAGTAGGAATATCACCCCTGGTCTGGGAGCCTACTGAAGCCCAGGGAAAGGAAGACAACTCGCAGAACAAGGGAGGTCTGCAAAGGTGGGTAGGTACAATGGGAAGTGTGTGAGTTTGATTGCTTTCAGATCAGATCAGTGCATCATTCCTACGAGGAAGATGTCCAGTTGGGTGTTCATTTAGTTCTGATAGCCGGTGATGAGGGAAAAGCAGTTACGAGGAGAGATTATAGCGGTTTCAGGAATGTCTGGTCTGGATATCTATGTTGTGGGATCAGATGTGGAGAGATGATACCAATGCCTTTTGAAGGCTGCTGAGGCATACCTGCTAAAACAGTGGTTCTCAACCTTTTTTGCCCCATGCACCCCTTTCACCATATGTCATTCCCCCCTTTCCAAGATTGTCTGACTCAAAAGGTGCATTCCAAAAAGATAAAAAAAGTGAAATATTTATATTATTTTTAATTTAATGTGACATCCAATAAAGTGTGATGCCTGTAGATTATGTACAATCTGTAGAATTGTAGTTTGTAGAAAGATCAGTATTCTAACAGTTTGAGTCTGTCAATCTGTGGTCCCTATCCCTCCCCCCTCCCCCTCCCCCTGGTTGAGAACCCCTGTGCTAAAAGCTAAAAATGCTTCTTTTGATTTTAACAGGTTGCTCTCCTGACTAAGTGTGGTTAAATTTAGATCCAGTAACAGTTGATTACGTAGATCCAGGTAGACATTACACAAGTGCATTACGTAGTGCCAGTTCTCCACATACACAATGGGCATCGTTTACAAGCCCAAAGTCCTGAAGTTGTTTTTTGGATGACCCATGTCCTGTCAGAAGAAAGGTAGTATGTAAAGAACCAGCCAAGTCTTTGTTTGTAGCCGTAAGAGACATTGGTAGAAATAGCTTGGTGGTACTGCCTATGGTGGAATCATCCCAATGGATTTGCCAGAGGGAAACCAGTTCCTGCCTAGTATGCTGGAGTTCTTGTTTTCTGCTATCATGGGAAAACCCTGTGAAGGCTGCTTGGAGATCAAGGTGGATATAGCTGCTGTACATGTCATTCTACGAGCCAGAGTCATTTTTAATAACATCAACTGTTGTATCTGCAGGATAACGTTTTGCTGATGATGGACCCATACGGCAGCGCCGTATGCTAGGAACGGTACAAAAACAGCTGAATAAACGTGTCCCAGTCTTTGCAGGTTAAGCCAGCAAGCATATTGATATAATATTTGGCCTTCTCTTTCATGGACTTTAGATGTGACATGAAAGTTCTGCGATCATTTAGGGTAACACCTAAATATTTGAAAGAACATTGATTCTTGAGTGCATGTCCTTTATAATGAATGGTTGGTAGTCTGTCGATGTCAAGATGTTCTTTGAGAAGTAAGGTTATATTTTTATCTGTCGAGATTTCCAGCTTATTCTCTTCAGCCCAAACCGACAGGGCATTCAAGGCTTTGTTGCCTCTGGTCTCAATAGCTGCACGATTATGGCCCTCAACAACAATAACCAGGCATATCTGCATATGAGAGCTGTGTGGTATGGGGGAAGTCCTGCAGGAGCCATTCATCCCAAATCATATTCCAAAATGCTGGCCCCAGAACAGAGCCCTGTGGGCAGCCTATGGTGAGTTGGTGGGTGATACTGTGAAATTTTGTTATAATGATAACTTTTCTGTTAGAGAAGTAATCTGTAAGACATTTGAAGATGTTGAAGGAGCAGCCAGATATTCTGGCTCACCGCAGGATCCCTAGCCACCAGACAGTGTCAAAAGCACCCTTAAAATCTATAAAAAGCTCCAGTCAGCTGAATGCATGTGGTCTTTTCGGTGTTAGTGCTTTTCTTCTGTATTGGCTTTTTTTTTTTTTTTTTTTTTTTTTTTTTTTTATGAAAACTCAAGAGGTATTAGAACCTACAGTACTTAGTACCGTGCTTGGGTTTGGAGGTTGAGAAGACAAAAGAAGATATTTTTTGACATTAGACTTGAACTTCTGTAGACTGTTATTTTCAGGAAATACATATGAAGGAAGGTTGTTCCAGAAAACGGCAGTTGAATGAACAAACGAAGAAGATGAAAACTTAGTTCTATGATTTTGAAGTTTGAACAGTAAATTGGCTGGTGGCGGCACATGTTCCAACTGTTTTGAAAGTGAGAGCGGAAATTATAGAAGTCAATTCAGAAGAACAGTGCCCATGGAAGTATCTGCCTAGAAAGGCACATGGAATACTGCTGCACAAATTGGAGCAGTGTGGCATTGGAGGCAAATTGCTGCTATAGATAAAGGGATGGTTGAGTGGGAGAAGACAGAGGACATTGCTCTTAGTGGACTAATGTTATTAGTGGAGTCCTTCGGGATTCAGTGTTGGGTCCATTGTTGTTTTCTGTATTCATCAATGATATTGATGATGGTATATCAGACTTAATATCCAAGTTTGCAGATGATACAAAGATCAGAAGGGTTGTTAATGAAACTAATGACTGTAAGCTGCTGTAACAGGAACTAGAAAAATTGAGCAGATTGGCTGAGAGGTGGCAACTGACGTTTAATATTGACAAATGTAAAGTATTGCATATGGGAAGCAGTATCCCCAGAGTTGGAATATCATCGGTTTGACTGAAATAAGAAGAAGAAATGAATCAGTTATAAGTTTATCAAGTGCAAATCTGCTGTACACCAATGTTTGTTTGTTTGTTTGTTTGTTTTTTGGAGCATTAGCAACTAAGGCCATATTGCTCCGGGGATATGCGGTGGTCATTCCCTGATCTTTCTGCATCCTCCGTATTTCGTGGGCACGGGCTCGAACCCCGGTCTAATCAAGAAGCATGTGCTACGCACTGCTGCTCCTGCCCACCTGGCTGCGGAGGCGCCGCTATACACCAATGGAAACTGTGAAAGGAGTGAAGGTGGAGTTGGGTTTCTGGTTCATAAAGATTTTAAAAACAACATTTTGGAATTCAAAAGTACATCACCAAGGGTGTCAAGACTAATACTCAAGATTTCTAAGAGGTACAAGCCAAAGGTTATAATGATTTATGCATCAACATCGAGCCATGATGATGAAGAGGTTGAAGAAATGTACACTGTAATTGAGTCTTCTAGATGAGCAGAAAACTCACTACACTATTATTATGGGGGACTTCAATGCTAAGGTTGGAAAAAGACAAAATGGCACAGAAAGGGGAACTATAGGAAATTTTGGAATTGGTGAAAGACTTGTGGAATTTGCAGAATCTCAAGGACTGTCAGTAATGAACACTTTTTTTCAAGAAAAGGTTGAACAGAAAGTGGACATGGAAGAGTCCAAATGGATTAACAACTAATGAAATTGACTTCATCCTCACTAACAGAAGATATATCGTGAATGATGTTACCGTCCTGAATAAGGTAAATGTTGGAAATGATCACAGAATGGTAAGATGTACACTTGATATAGATGTAGGAAAGGAAAAAACTGACTCGAGTAAATAATACAAAGGTCTTTGAGATAACAGAAGAGGAGAAAAAGCGGTATGTACTGGAACTTAAGAAAAAGTGTGAGCTTCTGCAGACTGCTCGGGACCAAGATATCAACGAGGAATATTACAACTTTCTAGAAGTGATAAAGCCCAAGAAACCTATAGGGAAAAATAAATCCAAAGAAAAAAAATTAGTCAAGAAACACTTGTCATGATGAATCGAAGACGACAAATGAAGAGCAAGAAAAACACTGACAAAGAAAAAATTGAGTGTACTGAGTTATGTAAAGCCATTAGAAAGAGACTCAGAGAGGACATAAGAAGATTTAACACAAGAAAAGTAGAACAAGCATTAAGGGAAAATAAAGGATTGAAATCAGCAGCCACGTGCAGTAATACAGAAAGACAAATGATACTGAAGAATAGCGATGGTGTACTTATAATCAGCAGAGAAGGCATAATTCAAATAGCAGAAGACTACTATAGAGAATTATACAAGGAGCAAGGGAATGATGCCAGCAGTGGGGAAGATGGATTGCAAAGTAGCAACACATACAACATACCCGATATTCTTCCTGATGAGGTAGAACATGCATTGAAGAAAATGAAGAATCGGAAAACCCCGGGGGAAGATGAAGTTACTGTAGAGTTGTTAAAATTGGGAGGAAGAGACATAACACAAAAACTTGCAAGGCTCTTCACAAAGTGCATTAGAAAAGGTGTGATGCCTATGTAATGGAATAATGCAATCATAGTTTTGCTGCATAAGAAAGGAGATGAACCAGAATTGGAAATTATAGACCAATTAGCTTGTTATCCCACATCTACAAGTTGTTCACTAACAGATTAGAAAGAATACTTGATGAGAATCAACCGAAAGAGCAAGCTGGCTTTAGGACAGGATTCTCAACTATGGATCACCTTCACGTAATATCACAGCTAATGGAGAAAGCAAATGAAAATAAAACACCATTATGGCTGGCATTTGTGGATTACGTAAAGGCATTTGAATCCATACAGCATAAGGCAATGTTTCTTACACTGGAAAGACAAGGCATAGATACCCCACATATTATGATTTTGAAGAAAATATATGAGAGTGCCACCTCCTTTATTAGACTAGACAAAGACAGTAGGAAATTTAAAATCGAGAAAGGAGTTCGACAAGGAGACACAATATCTCCGAAGCTGTTTACTGCTGCCCTTGAGGAAGCTTTCAAAAGATTAGACTGGTTGCAGAAAGGAGTCAATGTGAACGGAGAGTATCTAAACCATTTACAATTTGCAGATGACATTGTGGTCATAAGCCACGATCCCAAAGAATTAGAGGAAAATCTTAATCAGTTATTCAAAGTTAGTAAGGATTTTGGACTAGAGATGAATATGGCTAAAACAAAAGTAAAGATGAACAAGTATGCCACAGAAAGGGATATTATGATTGAAAGAGCAGTAATTGAAAAGGTGGAGTCATATACTTATCTGGGACAAGTCATTACCTGTAATAATGATAAATGGCTGGAAGTCAAGAGAAGAATAAATTTTGGATGGATGGCATTCAGGAAATATAGTCGCATACTGAAGAGCAATATCCCAGTTTGTCTGAAACGTAAAAAAATGAACCAATGTATACTCCCCACCATGACTTATGAAAGTGAAACTTGGGCACTCACCAAAAGAATGGAAGAGAAGCTGAGAACTACACAGCGAAGGATGGAACGAATTATATTGGGAATCAGACTGTTAGATAAGAAGAGAAACACATGGATTAGGCAGCACACTCAAGTAAAGGACATTCTGTCTCCCCCTTTCATCCTCATTTGTGTATTGGTGTCACATTTGCACATCTCCAGTCCATGAGTTTCTCCCCTGAGTCCAAGGAAGCTCTCATAATTATGGCTAAGAGTTTGCTGCCTCCTTTGATATAACTGGATAGATTCCATCCACCCCAGGTGCCTTTTTTATGTTTATCTTCCACAATTTCTCCTCCACTTTACTCTCAGTTATCACAAGATTATCCAACTTACTGCCAGAGTTTAATACACCTCTGGCATTCGCCTCTCTGAATAACTCCTCATGTGTGAATGTAGAAGCAAAATATTCATTTAGTTTGTTAGCTATCTGAGTAGGATTATCAACAGTTGAACCATCGAAATCAAGTGAACCAATCTGATTCATCCCCTTCCTTCTAGAGTTTACATAAGTAAAGAAATGTTTGCTGTTTTTCTTTGCATCCTTTGCCAAAGATTTCTCATAATTTGCCTTTGTCTGCCTAACCTCCTTTGTGACTTTGTTACAGACCAGCTTATATCTATCATAGGCCCCTGTGTCACCTGTGATAGATATGTTTAAATGTATGGGATACATAGATATATGTATCCCGTGCATTTATCTTCCCTACCACACATCTAATTAGTTCATCTGACATCCGGCGCCTCCGTAGCCAGGTGGGAAGGAGCAGCAGTGCATAGCACACGCTTCTTGATTAGACCGGGGTTCGAGCCCGTCACCACCAAATACGGAGGATGCGGAAAGGTTAAGGAATGACCACCGCATATCCTGGAGCAATATGGCCTTAGTTGCTAATGCTCCTAAAAACCAAACAACAACAACATCATCTGACATCCATTTAGGCCTAAACCTTGAACAATATTCTTAGTTGGTATGAAAAGCCCAGCAGCTTCCAAGATTAATTCTTTGAATGCTTCCCATTTTGAATTTGCTGCTGGTAACATCATCAGTTGGTCCCACCGTATAGAATTTAAATATTGTCTTAGACCACTGTAGTCACCTTTACGAAAGCAAAAACCCTTCCATTTACCTCTTTGAGTAAATCCTACTCCGGCACACTGTTATCACTCCCACTTAGCGGTTCCTTTATCTGCAGATTCTTAATGTATGAAGAATCATTACCGATAATCCGATCAAGTGTATTACTCTCTCTAGTTGCTTGCCGAACATGCTTCTGTAGACAACAATCATCCAAGAAATCCACAAAAGCCTTGCTAGTGTGTGTGACCAACCCACAAATTCCAGTCAATCTCTGGGAAATTAAAATTCCCCATTATAAGACACTCTGATTTACTGGCCCACTCTATATTTCTCTGCACCATTGCTCATTATACTCATCAGATTCATTAGGCCTATAACACACACACACCTACTTCCATTTTTCTTTTCCCAATGCTTATGTCACCCCAAACAGACTCAACATTGCATTGTCCATCAACATCAATTGGATGTACTTCTTTAGATTTTGTGTTTCTTAACTAACAGCATAACCCCTCGTCCCTTCCTGTGCTGTCTATCCTTTCTGTACGCATTCTACTCCCCAAATTCAAATTCTGCAGTGCTTATGTCTGCGTGTCACCAAATCTCTGATATCCCAACAATATCTGCCTTTGATGTTTTGACTAGCACTTCAAACTCATCAAATTTATTAACTGTACTCCTAGCATTGGTGTACATACAAGTATACATGCACCTGTTTCTACTCTTAGTTACCCTAACACAACCCATGTATTTACTTGTTCCACTATGACTGCCAACAGTCCTGGAAATCCTATTGCCTTGCTTTCCATGCTGCTGCTCAATTGCATTTCAATAGAAACAGTGCAAGAATCAATTTCACCTCTGCCAACAGTTACTGTTAATCTGTTAGTTCATGTATCCCTCCAAGCTAGCAGTTTTCTGACTCGCCTAACTCTGCCTCATGTAGCAGCCCCAATTGTGGAACCCATGCGCCATTGATCCCAGAGGTGAACGTCGGCTGAAATGATTGGTC
Source organism: Mastigoproctus giganteus (assembly GCF_048544385.1). Classification (NCBI taxonomy): domain Eukaryota; kingdom Metazoa; phylum Arthropoda; class Arachnida; order Uropygi; family Thelyphonidae; genus Mastigoproctus; species Mastigoproctus giganteus. Next base: position 4,167,965 of record NC_143581.1, read on the forward strand.
AGGACTGATCAGTGTGCTACTGTTTTTTGACCTTGGGATGCTTGTTGGCAGCACCCATGCTGATAGGGGTTAATCTCAAACAACTGCATCAGTTTGCACAGCAATACCGACACTGGACCCTGGGGCGTCTCTGTAGCCAGGTGGGCAGGAGCAGCAGTGTGTAGCACATGCTTCTTGATTAGACTGGGGTTTGAGCCCATGACCACCAAATACAGAGGATGCAGAAAGGTCAGGGAATGAGCACCGCATATCCCCTGAGCAATATGGTCTTAGTTGCTAATGCTCCTTAAGAAAAAAAAAAAAAAAAAAAAAAAACCAAACCAAACTGGACCCTGGCAGAGTGGCAACAGGTGGCCTTCTCCGATGAGTCACCGTTTCTACTCCACCATGTGGATGCACTGTGGCGTATTAGCCGTGAAACCTCCAAGAACAGACACCCGGACATGATTTTTTCCAGTAGGCAGACTGGTCAGGGCAGCGTTATGGTCTGGGGAATGTTTTAATGGCATAGCTTGGATCCGCTGATACCTCTGGAGGGCACCCTCAATGTAAATGGTTACATATCGATCGTCGCCGATCAGGTACACCCATATATGTTGACAGTGTTTGGGGGGAGGGAACCGATGGTAACTATCAGCAAGACGATGCGCCATGCCATAATGCTAGAATTGTCCGTGGGTGGTTTGAGGGCACCCTGAACGTAAATGGTTACCTATTGATCGTCGCCGATCAGGTATACCGTACATGTTGACCGTGTTTGTGGGTCAGCAAGATGATGCACCATGCCATATCGCTTATCACCAGAATTGCACGTGAGTGGTTTGAAGAGCACAACGAAGACTTCAAGCTTACTCCCTTGGTCACCGAATTTCTCGGATCTTATCCCACTTGAAAAAATATGGGACCACCTCGATCGACACATCAGATGGATGGATCCTCCACCAAGGGTGCACTGCAGTCTGCATGGTTACAAATACCCGTAGCAACCTTCCCTGGACTTATTGAGTCCCTCCCACGGCGGCTGGCTGCACTGAATGCTGTGAAAGGTGCATATTCTGGATACTAGGTAGGTGGTCATAATATGACTGGACCGTGTAGAGTTTGATGATGTCCCAATGCTACATGAAACTGTAACATTGGGACATCACAGATCTGATGATACGGTGATGCTCCCCTTTCTGAATACAAGATGAAATTTTGGTCTTAAGGAATTCAAATGGAGTCATGAAGATCCGTAGAAGACGACAACTCCAGAAATGTGCCAAGAAAAACTGAAGTGGTTATGCATTATGAATGTATTAAGAACCTATTATTGCCAGAGAATGTAGTATTACTGAGAAGTTGGTACTGACCATTCTCCGTGAACACTTCGCCATATCAAAGGACAGTTCTTTCTGGGCTCCAATGCTGCTTACACCTCTTCAGAAACACTACAGGGGTCAAATTTGTGAGATAAATTTGCACATGAATTATGTAGATAAAATATTTTGGTTGGTCACATTGGAAGATTAAATTCAGCACTTATGCTTTTAATGCACATCGTAAAATAGAAGTTGTGTTATCTCATGAATGGAAGCGTGCTGGTACCTAATTCCAAAATGTTTTTGGAATTAGGTGCCAGTTTTTGTATTTTTGTGTTAATACACCCTACTTGACTCAAAAGCTTGGCCTGTCCATGACCCTGTGCCCTTTACTTGTTAGTAATCAATGGTACCTTTATTATGAAGACAAATGTGGCTGTCTCCAAGAAAAAGGTACACTGAATGTACCATGATACTAATGCGGAAAATTAGTACATTCTACAATTAGGGCTATACTTGTTAAGGCACAATTCTGCTCCCCGAGTACTATGATACTCTAATAATATAAAATAAATTTATTCTTAATGCTTTTTATGATTTAGTTTTAGATGTTACTTTAGTTTTGAAAGTTAATTTGCACCAAAGCATTTGGCTTATTGCTGTTGGGTGTCTGAGTTGACATTCAAATTTACATTGTTTATGTTTGCTTATTTAATCTGTGTAGTGGATTTGGTGGCAATTACATATTAGCATTAGTAGAGACATATGCAAGAAAGCAAGCTTATACACCATCAGCCAAAAACAAACAAAAAAAACCCTTCCTATTTCACTGATCCATTCATTCCAAATGTTTGTCTAGTTCTGCCTTGAATTTATTTAAGCTATCAACTTCCACAACAATAGATGGAACTTTGTTCCAGAAATCAACTACCCGGTAGCTAAAGGCAAACTTCTGCACATCAATTCTACAACTGTCTTTCCTCAGTTTGCATCTGTGCCCCTCAGGTCTGTAATCTGAGCAAGAGGAAGAATCCCATCAGTATTGAGCCTGCTCAATCCATTCAAGGTCTTATACATTTCAATCAGATTGCCTTTTTTTTTTTATATACATATATATATATTTTCTTCATCATTCAAGTCCACTCCACTCTACTTACCCTTTTTTTTTTTTTTTTTTTTTTTTTAAATGGGCCAGGGCATTGTCATTTGCGAGACATCTACATACGTAATTTTTTTTTTTTTTTTTTTTTCAATATTTTCAGTATAAAGTTTTTATTTTAATGTTTCTATTTTGAATTAGTTCATAGCTTTCATTTTGTATTCAGATTATATAGAAACATCTGTTTTACAAGTGCTGATCTTCCCTTGAAGAAGTGATAATTCAAGCTCTCTATCTTTATTTAATTTACTTTATTATGAAAGTGGCGCACATAATTTGATTGGTGCATCTCCTTAAGCAGGGAATAGTGCTGAGGGTAAATGTTGCTCTGTTTGTTATTTTTTATGATTTTTATTTTAATATTGATTATTAGGGTATCTTGGTACTTGGGTAGCAGAATTGCACCTTGACAAATGTAATCATAATTGTAGCATTAATTTTTGACATTAATTTTGTGGTATACTTAGTGTTCCTTTTTCTACAATAATCAAATCGTGTATATTTTCTTTGTTTATATCTTAGTAGTTGCATCTGTATTAATTAGTTTGATTGTTTGCATTCATAGTTTTGTTTGGAATTAAAAAAATAAATCAACCATAAGATTCCTAAGGGAATTGTTTCCTGATATTTTAAGGATTTTACTCATAATATGCCACACTGCAGTATATGTTAATTTCTACATTCATGCTAATTTTTTATAGGCTGTATCTGAAACACCCCAAGCTGTTGTTGGTCCTGTTCTCCAAACCCAGTCTGGCTTGAATGTAGTATCTTCAGTAACCAGAACAGGAAATAATTCTCCTGTTCCTGCAGTCAGTAATTCCCATCAGAATGTCACTGCTAAGATGAACAATAACCATGTTAGTGCAAATTAGTTTAAATGGCACATTTATTTCAGAATTGAATGTTGAACCTGTCTTTTCTTCTCTTTTCCTATTATTTAGATATTTTATCATTTTATGTGAAATATTTATTTCAAATGCTTTCTTACAAAAGAGAATAATAATAATAACAATTATTGTTATCTTTAATAGCAATGATAATATATATTGAAATAACAAATAATAAAGCTTCCTTTCTCCTAGTGTATTACATGCTGGGGTAAAAGACTTCTTATAAATTTATGCTTCATGAAAACTTTTAATAGTAACAGGCAGCAGTGGCTTACATGTTAGCCTCCTGTATAGTGAGTCTACTAGAGGAGTTGATGAAAGCATTTTTTTTTTTTTTTTTACAGAAGAAATTAGATATGGATTTCCAGCTCATTTTTTGGTCATGCCTTGAATACTTTGCACTTACCACATTTTAATGCACAAAGGGTTAATATAAATACTGGTATCGCTGCATTTCCAAAACATTCAAATGTCACTAAAGGCCTTTTTAATAAGGCTGTATATGTGTGTATTTAGTAAATTATTAAAGCAAAATTATTCTACTTAATGATTCTGAAACATTGATATAAAGATACCTACATGAGTCACAATTATTAATTCTTTGACCTTTAGCGACATACTGAGCTTTTTTCATGAACTATACAAGAATGTCATCAAAACACCTAAAACATTCTTGCACTTTCACTTAGTGCAATAGCATTTTGTGCTTTTCCATGTGCATGGAGCACATATGTGAATTGTTTTTCCATTTTAACAGTAGATGGCAGTAATTTTCTATCTCAGGTTACCTTATTTGTCAGTTGAGAGAAATTTACTCTGACGATGTTAACAACAAAGGACATACCTTTTATTATTACATGTCACCATATTTTTTTCAAATAGTGGTGAATAGAATAGAATTTAAATTATCGGTTTGAAATACAAATTTATAATTTAAAACATCAAACTTGCACCAAGATGCATTCTAGAGCAACATCCAGAACTGATTTGAAGCAAAAAATGTGAAGATGCAGGGAAGCTAAAAGTGGTTGAATAATTTATAATAATAATGCCATCAGAATGCTCCTATGATATGTTTGAAATTAAAACTAATTAAAAAAGGTAAAAGATGTTTCATTAACTATTTTCAGGAGGACTGTAAAGTGTGGGAATGGACACAAATGTTTGTTTGTTTGTTTGAGGATTTATTAGTGATGGACACAAATAGTTTACCTAGCATTCCCATGGTTGCCATATGATTTGTATGTACTGTTGTGTTTTTTTTTATGATTTTGAGATTCCAAGCATCAGATATAATAACAAGCGTTCTCAGATTTACAGAGCTACATTGAGCTTTCATACAGTTTTGGCAATAAGTGATTAAGCAAACGATGATTGCGTATCAGTGATAATCATTAGAAAATTCAGAGACAGGCTAATTAATAACTCAGATTCAACTTCTCAATTTTCCATTAATGGATTGGATGTACAGTGTAATTCTCTTACTGATCAAGGACAACTGAGAGTCCAGTATGTTATTAATTATAGTACTTGATTTTTTATATTATCTGAAATATTTTCAAACACTTACCATTTGAAAATTCAAGATGCTACTTTATTTAAACCTAATTTCTCAGAAAGTGAAACAGATGGAGCCGATATGCTTGAAAATTTCGAAAAGGTTAATGTATAAAATTTAGCTTATTGATAGCTGCCAACTCTCTGGATTTATGACAGAGAATCCACCTCTTTCTTACTCAATTTGATCCTCTTCCATCTCACCACAATGTAGCTAGCAACAAAGAGTTTCTCTGTGTTCTTTAAAAAGCAGTTTTTCCTCAGTCTTTTCTTTTCCCAAAAAAAAAAAAAAAAAGTAACACCATTAAAATTGGAATTTTTAAAAAAAAATTTTGAATTTCTGCTTATTTTCATTAACAAATTGGCTGTCAGGTATGCTATGGTAGTCTGTGTTGCAAAGCAAATGAGGATAATATGTTCTCTGTTATATGCAGTAATTTCATAGTGTTTGTGTAATTTGAAACTAATTAATAATGTCTTTCAATCAGATGCCAAAGAAAACTAGGTAAGTTTTCAGAAGACCTCTTTGTAAGATTTTCCATGTATTGTAAAATCTTAAAAAAAAAAAAAAAAAAAAAAAAACTAACCTGTTTGCTTCATGTACTCTGTATAGATGTGATTTTTCACTTTCAAGCATCAGGAAAAGTGAGGTAATCGGACAAAAACATTGAGCATTGTTATGAAATTTCATAAGATAAGGAACAAAGAGGTATTGATGATTCTGAAAAATGGGCCATTTTCGATAGGTACTGATGGATCATGAAAATAATTCCAAGCTGTATTCCATTGTGATGACCTTTTTCAAACACACATACACACAGTACAGTAATTGGAAAATGAGACTGATGCTAGAAAAAAAAATGAGAAAACTAACCATGGTTTAATTGAAATAACTTCCTCCTGCATCCACACACTGCGTACAATGATCACAAAGTGACTGGAACAGCTGGAAGGCCATGTTTGGTATACTATTCAATGGTTAGAAGATGAAATACACAAGGCATAATTTCTCTGCCTACCTACTGATGATGAAGTGCACGAGCTTCAAAACGATTGTCTGTGTGGTGGTATCCACTGAAAATAAATAACAGTAGTCTTCTCTGCTAGAGAAGCATTATTTATTTGAAGTAGTGCAATACCAGCTATCACATTGTGAAGACACCCACAATATGAGATACAATTAAAATGATGCCTTTACGCTACATATGTAGTTCAAATTTATGGGTAAACTATGGTGTATTTACACCGTTATTATATAGTTAACTATTCAATGGTATACTATTGGTGTGACCTAAACAGTGGGAAAGGAAAAATGAGAGTAAATGTGTGTTATAGGCCTAATGAATCTGATGAGTATAATGAGAAATTGTACAGAGATATAGAGTAGGCCAGTAAATCAGAATGTCTTATAATGGGGGATTTTAATTTTCCAGATATTGACTCTTGCAAGACTTTTTTGGATTTATTGGATGACTGTTTTCTACAGCAGCATGTTCGAGAGGCAACCGGGGGGAGTAATACTCTTGATCTGATTATCAGCAGTGATTATTCATTCATTAAGAATTTGCAAATAAAGGAACCACTGGGTGACAGTGATCACAATGTACTGATATGGGAATTACTTAAAGATGTAACTACCATCAAGGCTAAAGGGAAGGGCTTTTGCTTTCATAAAGGTGACTACAAGGGTCTCAGACAGTTTTTTAAATTCTGTAAAGTGAGATCAACTGATGATGTTACCAATGTTGAATTCTAAATGAGAAACCTTCAGGGACTTAATCTTGGAGGCTACTTGGCTTTTCATTCCAACTAAGAAATACTGTTCAAGGTTCAGGCCTAAATGGATGTCAGATGAAGTAATGAGGCTCGTGGCAGAGAAGAAAAATGTATGGGGTGCATATAAATTATCAGGTGACACAGAAGCCTGAAAACACACACACACACAGATGTGTGTGTGGCACTAAGAGTTGATAATGTGCTTGTTATGGTGGTCCTAAAAGCTGGAGTAGCAAGGGTATTAAAAGAGGAGAGATTGGGTACTTTGTGGTAATAAGTAGTCCTTATCTTATTAATTTACGTGATGAAAGGAGGGTTACGTGCTTTCCTGCAAAAGTGGATGAATATTTGTTTGAAATTTATTACTAACTAGAAAGAGGTGCTAAATGGAATGATAGATTTAAATAATTTCAACTTGTGCGTGCCACTGAAGTAAAAAATATTTGAAGCATGTGTGTACACATTGCTGCCATTGGTTAAATATGTAAAATTTAGGCCTGACGTAGCCTAGTGGTCAGGAGCGAGAGTGAATAGCACTCGTTCCTTGAGCGGACCGGGGTTCAAGCCTGTGACTACTAAATATGATAAATATTTCTATTGACGATTTATTGTCTGACTCTACAGATTTGGTTGTCGTGCCGGAGTATAAACAGAAATTTTTTTTTTTTTAATTCAACTAGACTTATAGACCATTATTGGTGCAACCTTTCATAAGTTTATTTAAAAGAACAAGATAGATAGAAGTGGTGAGAAAAACCATATGAACACTTAACAGAGTTACTGTATTGAAAGGTATAAGCAAGTGATCACTAGTAAGTGGCAATGACTCATTAAATCCCTTTTATGACCTGAAAGTTTTGAAAAAAAGACAAGTTGATGGACTTGAAAAAAAAAAACAACTAAATTGCAGACTTCTGGCGAATACAATCCTAAACAGGCCAAGCCAAGTTAACAATTCTAAGAATGTAATCCTTGCTTATGCAGAAAGTGTGTCCGTGTTCCTCCTCCTCCTGGCTTGAATAAAGCAGGTGGGGGGGGGGGTTGTTTCTTTTAAATGTTGCCAACAATTAGAAATCAAAAAACAGTTCTTCAATCCAATGTTCCTCACATCCCTGTACTGATGTCATTGCTTCTAGATATGTTGCAAATGTTATGTTCAAATTTATTATACCAATAGTTTTTCGATCTTCCCTGCATTTTGGAGGTTGATTACTATAGCAGACTAAACCCAAAAGGATGATTCTGATTTAGTCATAAGCATTTCTTCAGCCAAATTGTGGAGACGCTTAAAATAAGAGTGGATTTTTTTTTTTTTCTCTTCTATTGTTCATGTATTGCACCATTTCCCATTTAAAAATGGTGTTCCTATATATGCTAACATTTCATCAATTAGCATTGATGTACATACAGTGGACCCCGGTTGGGGAAACTGATTTCCCAGGGAGGCATGAAATATAACAAATTATCAAGTTTTAATATTTCCTTATAGCAATGCTGATTATCAGAGAATATTTAGTCAGGTGGGGGGTGACTGAATTCAGATATTCTCTTTCTGGTGAAGCTCTGGAAATATTCCCTGATAGCCAAGTCTGGACAGCAGGACCTTTGTTATGAATAAAACCTCACTTATCATTTTTGAAGAGGACAAAGTCTGCAACAGTATCTTTCTTGAAGCAGTCAAAATACAGCCATAGGATTGCTTATAAATGCTTGTTTGTTTTTTGTTTGATATTTGGTTTTTAGGAGCATTAGCAACTAGGGCCATATTGCTCCGGGATATGCGGTGGTCATTCCCTGAACTTTCCGCATCCTCCGTATTTGGTGGTGACGGGCTCAAACCCCGGTCTCATCAAGAAGCATGTACTAAGCACTGCTGCTCCTTCCCACCTGGCTACGGAGGCGCCGCACTTATAAATGCAGATGCACTCATAAACAGTCATGTGGCTTTATTTTTATTTATATGTATTTTGTTAATGAAATTTAATTTTTTTTCGGTACCACTTGGATTTTAAAAAATCCTCTTTCTTTTTCAGAAAAAGCTCTTGTTTCCTCCTATTTTTTTGCAATTAATGCCTTGTTTTTTTTTTGTTTTTTTTTGTTTTTTGTTTTGCAAAAAATTTCCTCTTTTATTTTGTCCAGAAATGTCTTCGTCCCCTGCACACAGTTGCCTTATCTTCAGCCTTTGTGAAAGTCAAAAGTTGGTAGCTGTGGGACTAGAAAATCTCAGAAAATCCAGCTATTACTTATCGTAAGAATAATGCATTAAAATTTTTAACTTGAAATGCATTTGATGATGTTCTCAATAATTTGACATTTTTGTGATTCAGTGTCATAAGACTAGACTCTCGAAATGTTTCATAAGCCTAGAAATGATTCTAGGATCATGAAAATGTTTCTGTGTGGGCTAAATCCAAGCAGAAGCATGTTAGTAAAAAATTCATTACATCCATATCTGAGATTCTCTCTCTCTCTCTCTCACATAGCAAAAGCTTCAACAGTGTGGTACCAAAGAGGAAGCTAGATTGTCAGTGATGGATAAAACTCAGGCTATATTAAGGGTGAAGAGAGGAAGACTATAATTTATTCAATTTAAAATTCCTTCTCTCTGAGAAACAAATGGGAAGTACAAGATATCACAATCAGTTTGAAATAAAGTATTTTTTTCCAGTGAAAGAAATTTCTTTAAGTAGGCCACTTATTGGTGATAAGACTGAACAATTTTTAAATATCTTAACCATGAAGGTTTCGGAGAAGTAGTGTGAACTGCTAATAATTTTCTAAAAAAGCATCATATTATTTTTTGAAACATTTTGTTGAAACATTTCAACTATCAGTGATGAAGTCTGTAATTAGCAGAGGCATATGATGCAAGAAAGCAAGCTTATACAGAATCAGCCAAAAAAAAAAAAAAAAAAAAAAAAGGACCCATATCACCCATCCGTTCCCTCCAAAAGTTTGTCCAGTTCTTCCTTGAATTTATTGAAGCTATCAACTTCCACATTGACAGATGGAAGTTTGTTCCAGCAATCAACTACCCGCTGGCTAAAGGCAAATTTCCGCACATCTATTCTACAACTGTCCTTCCTCAATTTGAATCTATGCCCCCCCCTCAGGTTCTTAATCTGAGCAAGAGGAAGAATCCCATCATCATTCAGCTTGTTCAAACCATTCAAGACCTTATACATATCAATCAGATCACCTTGCAGATGCCTAGTCTCCAGATGCTGCAATTTGCAGAACTTAAGCCTTTCTTGATAAGAGCACTCCTTTGTTCCCCTCGCAAATCTCATTGCCCTTTTCTGCACTTGTTCTAGCAACTCTACATCTTCCTAAAATAAGGCCTCCAGAACTGGATGCAGCACTCAAGATGTGGTCTGACCATTGACTTATACAAAGGAATAATCACCTCCTTATCCCTACTAGCAAAATTACTGTACATCATTGACAAGACCCCATGAGCTGCTCTGGCAGCATGTCTGTACTGCTCAGAAAACTTCATAACTGACTGCACAATTACCCCAGGTCTTTTTCATCATTCTCCACTACTGAGTATAGTACCACAATTGATACATTTCTCTGTGGTTACTGTGCGGAAATTTGCCTTTAGCCAGCAGGTGGTTAATTGCTGGAACAAACTTCCATCTGTCGTTGGGGAAGTTGATAGGTTAAATAAATTTAAGGAGGAACTGGACAAACATTTAGAGGGAACTGTTTTGTAATTTTTTTTTTTTTTTTTTTTTTTGGCTGATGCTGCATAAACTCATACACTTGCTTTCTTGCATCACATGCCACTACTACTACTACCCATATGCAGTAATTTGCATATGTCAATGTTTAAAATTCATTTGACACATCTCAGCTCATCTGCCCAACTTTTCTAGATCTAAATTTTTTTTTTTTTTTTTTTTTTTTTTTTTGGCTGATGCTGCATAAGCTCATACACTTGCTTTCTTGCATCACATGCCACTACTTCTACTACCCATATGCAGTACTTTGCATTTGTCAATGTTAAACTTCAGTTGACACTTCTCAGCTCATCTGCCCAACTTTTCTAGATCCTGCTGCAGTAGCATACCTTCATTAACAACCCTGCCAACCACCGTATTGTCTGCAAACTTGAACATCAAGCCTGATATACCTTCATCAATATCATTGATAAATAAACAAAACAGCAATTGCCGCAACATTGAACCCTGGGCAACTCCACTAATAACATTAGTCCAGCAAAGAGCAATGTCCATTGATTACCACTCTCATTCTTCTCCCACTCAGCATATTTCCCTTAATGCCATACTGCTCTAATTTGTACAGCAGTCTCCCATATGCAACAATAACAAAAACTTTCTTGAAATCCAGGTATATGATATCAAACTTATTATTTTTTCATTCAGTTCCTTTGTGATCACATCGTAGTATCCAGTCAAATAGTTGAGGCAAGATTTCCCTTAATAAACCCATGCTGTGTGTGTGAACTATAACTGCAGTCTTGTCTAGATGATCCTGTTTCTTTAAACAGTGACTCCATTATTTTCCCCAGAACAGAAGTTAAACTAACAGGTCTGTAATTATTTGTGTCACCCTTTGAACCTCTTTGTGAATTGGAGATACATTTGCACATCTCGAATCCATGGGGACTCTCCTGAATCCAAGAGTTCTCTAATCACTATTGATAAGGGTTTGCTCACTTCTCTCGCTGCCTCCTTTAATATAACTGGATATTTCCCATCCACAGTGGGTGCCTTTCTTTTGTTTAACAATTTCTCCTCCGCTCTGCTCTCAATTATTACAAAATCATATACCTGCCTGTGAGTTTAATAAGCTTCTGTCCTCCACTTCCCCTGAGAATTCCTCATGTGTGAATGTAGATGAAAAATACTCATTCAGTTTGTCAGCTACCTGAGCAGGATCATCATCTGTCAAACCATCGATATCAAATGGATAAATCTGATTATTTCCTCCCTTCTATAATTTATATAAGTAAAGAGGCTTTGCTGTTTTTCTTTGCATCCTTTTCCAAAGATTTTTTGTAATCTTTCTTCACTCACCTAATGTCCTTTGTTACTTTATTACAGACTAACTTATATCTATCATAATTTATATGCATCCCATGCATTTTTCTTCTCTGCCCAGAGTCATTAGTTTATCAGACATTCATTTAAGCCTTGAACTGTATTTCTTAGTTGGTATGAAAAGCTTAGTCCCTTCCAAGATTAATTCCTCGAATGCCTCCCATATGAAATTTCCTGTTGGTAACATCATCAGTTGGTCCCACTGTATAGAATTTAAAAACTGTTTGAGACCACTGTAGTCACCTTTACGAAAGCAAAAATCCTTCCCTTTACCCATGATGGTAGTTACATCTTTAAGAAATCCCGCATCACTACACTGTGATCACTACCACCTAATGGTTCCTTTATCTGCAAATTCTTAATGAATGAATAATTGACGTTGATAATCAGATCAAAAGTGTTACTCCCTCTGGTTGCCTCTTGAACATGCTGCTGTAGAAAACAATCATCCAATACATCCACCAAATTCCAGTCAATAGGAAGTTAAAAACCCCCATTATAAGACATTCTGATTTACTGGCCTGCTATTTCTCTGTACAGTTATTAGCTTTACTCATCAGAGTCATTAGGCCTATAACACACTCCTCCCCTCATTTTTGCTTTCCCGGTGCTTATGTCACACCAAATTGACTCAACGTTGCACTATCCATCCACGTCAACTAGATGCACTGCCTTAGATTTTAGGCGCCTCCGTAGCCAGGTGGGCAGGAGCATCAGTGCATAGTACATGCATCTTGATTAGACCGGGGTTCAAGCCCGTGAGCCACCAAATACGGAGGATGCTGAAAGGTCAGGGAATGACCACTGCATATCCACAGAGCAATATTGCCTTAGTTGCTAATGCTCCTATATAATAACAACAGCCTTAGATTTTATGTTTTTCAACTAACAGCATAACTCCTCCTCCTCCCTTTCTATCTTTTCTGTACACATTGTACTCCCCAAATTCCAATTTTACATTTCTTATCTGTGCGGCACAACATCTCTGTTATCCCAACATTATCCACCTTTGACCAGAACTTCAAATTCATGAAATTTATTTACTATACTCCTAGCATTGGTGTACATGCAAGTATACATGCACTTATTCCATGATAACTTGTAGCAGATGACTTGTTCCATGATGACTTGAAATCCCCTGCAGCTTGCTTTCCAAGGTGCTGCTCATTCCAATAGAAGAAGTGCAAGAATCACTTGTATACTTGCATGTATACCAATGCTAGAAGTATAGTAAATAAATTTGAAGTGTTGGTCAAGACATCAAAGGCAGATATTGTTGGGATAGCAGAGACGTGGTGCCACACAGTTATAAGGAATGCAGAACTTGAATTTGGCGAGTACAATGTGTTCAGAAAGGATAGACAGGATAGGAAGGGAGGGGTGTTATGCTGTTATTAAGAAAAACATAAAATCAAAAGAAGTGCATCCAGTTGATATAGATGAACAGTGCACAGTTCAGTCAGTTTGGTGTGACATAAGCGAATCTGCGAAAGCAAAAAGAAGAGTAGGAGTGTGTTATCAACCTAATGACTCGAATGAGTACAATGAACAATTGTACAGAGAAATAGTGGGCTAGTAAATCAAAATGTCTTATAATGGGGGATTTTAACTTCCCAGATATTGACTGGAACTTGTGGGGTTGGTCATTCACACACTAGTAAGACTTTTGGTCATTTATTGGATGATTGTTTTCTGCAGCAGCATGTTCGAGAGGCAACCAGAGAGGGTACTACTCTTGATCTGGTTATCAGCAGTGATCACAGTGTACTGATGTGGGATTTACTTAAAGATATAATTACCATCAGGGGTAAAGGAAAGGGTTTTTGCTTTCGTAAAGGTGAGTACAGTGGTCTCAGACAGGTTTTAAATTCTGTACAGTGGGATCAACTGACGATGTTACCAACAGTAAATTCTAAGTGGGAAGAATTCAAGGAATTAATCGTGGATGCTACTAACAGTTTCATACCTATTAAGAAATATTGTTCAGGGTTTAGGCCTAAATGAACTAATGAGACTCGTGACAGAGAAGAAAAATGCATGGGATGCATATAAATTATCCAGCGACTCAGAAGCCAATGCAAATATAAGCTGGTCTGTAATCAGGTCACAAAGGAGGTTAGGCAGGCGAAGGCAGATTACGAGAAATCTTTGGCAAAAGATGCTAAGAAAAACAGCAAGGATTTCTTTACTTATATAAACTCTAAAAGGAAGGGGATGAATCTGATTGGTCCTCTAGATATCGATGGTTCGGCTGTTGATGATCCTGCTCAGATAGCAAACAAACTGAATGAGTATTTTGCATCTACATTCACACATGAGGAGTTATTAAGGTTTGAAAATGGCAGAAGGTTATCAAATTGTAGTAGGGTGCTTAATGATTTTGTAATAACTGAGAGCAAAGGGGAGGAGAAATTGTTGAAATTAAACATAAGAAAGGAACCTGGGGTGGATGGGATCTATCCAGTTATATTAAAGGAGGCAGCAAAGGAACCAATCAAACCCTTAGCCATAATTATGAGAGCATCCTTGGACTCGGGGGGGGTCCCCACAGACTGGAGATGTGCAAATGTATCCCCAATTCACAAAGGGGGGTCGAAGGGTGACACGAGTAATTACAGACCACTTAGTTTAACTTCTGTTCTGGGTAAAACAATGTAGTCACTGGTAAAAGATGCATTGCCGGATCATCTAGACAAGACTGCAGCAATAATTCAAACACAGCATGGGTTTGTTAAGGAAAAGTCTTGTCTGACAAATTTGATTGGGTATTATGATGTGGTTACAAAAGAACTGGATGCAAAAAATAATTTTGATATCATATACTTGGATTTCAGGAAAGCTTTTGACACTGTTGCACATGGAAGACTACTATACAAATTAGAGCAGTATGGTATTAAGGGTAAGTTGTTACAATGGATAAAAGGATGGTTGAGTAGGAGAAGACAGAGGGTGGTAATCAATGGGTGCTGCTCTTCGTGGACTAATGTTATTAGTGGAGTCCCACAGGGTTCGGTTTTGGGTCCACTGTTGTTTTGTATATTTATCAATGATATTGATGAAATTATATTAGGCTTAGTGTCGAAGTTTGCAGAAGATACAAAGGTTGACAGGGTTGTTAATGACAGTAATGGCAGTGTGTTACTGCAACAGGATCTAGAAAATTTGGGAAGATGGGCTGAGAAGTGGCAACTCAAGTTTAACATTGACAAATGAAAAAGACCTGGGAGTAATTGTGCAGTCAGATATGAAATTTTCTGAGCAATGCAGACAGGCTGCCAGAGCAGGTCATGGGGTTTTGTCAATTGATATACAGGAATTTTGCTAGCAGGGAAAAGGAAGTGATTGTCCCTCTGTATAAGGCAATGGTCAGACTAAGTTTAATACTGCGTACAGGTCTGGAGGTCTCATTTTAGGAAAGATGTAGATTTGCTTGAGCGTGTATAGAGAAGGGCAACAAGATTGGTGAGAAGAATGAAGGGATCCTTTTACCAAGAGAGAGACTTAAGTTCTGCAAATTGCAGCGGCTGAAGACTAGGCACCTGCGAGGTGATCTGATTGAGGTGTATAAGGCCTTGAATGGGTTGAGCACGCTGAATTCTGATGGGATTCTTCCACTTGTTAAGATTACGAACCTAAGGGCACATAAATTCAAATTTAAGAAAGACAGCTGTAGAATAGATGTGTGGAAATTTTACTTTAGCCAGTGGGTGGTTAATTGCTGGAACAAACTTCCACCTGTTGTGGAAGTTGATAGGTTAAATAAATTTAAGGAGGAACTGGGCAAACATTTAGAGAGAATGGTTGTGTGAATTTTTTTTTTTTTTTTTTCTCTTTGGCTAATGCTACATAAGCTCAAATGCTGCTTTCTTCCATCAAATGCCGCGATTACTTCTACTACTACTATTCTTACATATTTTTATATATATATGTAATGTTTAATTTTGTAATAATATTTTTATATATAATAAGCAGTACTGCATGTGCATGTTTGAATTTTTGCACACTTAATGGTATTTTAAAATGGAAAATGGAAGAGAATAAGCGATTGATATTTTTATGTCTAAAACGTTTTTTTTTTTTTTTTGTTTTTGTTTGTTTTTTTTTTTTTTTTTTTTTGAAAATAAAAGGTGTAAAATACGTTTCAAAATTTTAATTTTTTATTGAAACCTTAAAGTACATATGATAAATGTTGCAATCCATTGAGGGAAAATGAAATGTTGGCACTGTTTAAAGAGAATTAAACAGTGCCAACCACCACTGGGTTGAGTCATTTCCAGCATCTTTCAAAGTACATTGCATATCTTCCAGTAAATGCCACCATCTCTAATCTGTGTTTCAAGTTAATTGTAGACAATTTATAATAAACCAGAAATTTTCAAAGATGTTAATATCAAAGATCGCATTTGTCAGCCTTTGTTGGTCAATTTTGGCTTAAGAGGAAAATTCTGGATAATATATATATATATATATATATATATATATATTATCCAGAAACCAAACCAAACCAGAAACCATATATAGAAAGAAACCAAACCAAAATAAGAACAAATTAGTATTTAAAAGCATTTAAATACAAAGTTTTCATTTTTGCAAATTTTTAAGGAACTGTTTCCATGGGACTGATTTCTAGTGCAAAACTCACTAAGTTTTGCACTAGAAAACTCACTGAAAACTCAAAACTCACTGCTTAGGGTCCAGAAATATTCATGAATCTCTTTAGGAAAGGTCTTATTCCTTGCAGTTACCTCTTTCCATGGCAACAGAGTTCCCCAATAAAACTCCATCCTTGTGAACCACTCTGCACTTGATCGTTCTCTTCTAAGGCCTGATTTGGGAATGCATTTCCCGGCATGTCACTAGATACCTGAATCACTGAGAAGACCCAAGTTTTATTTGTCTCTAGAGCATCTGCTCATTTCTTCAGTGATTGTTTTATCTAGAAATGCACTGGGTTTTAGTTTTATATCAGTAGATTCATCACATCCAGCACACAGAAGACAATCATCAGTTGAACTAGGATTACTACTAGTTTGACTTTTATATCCTTTGTAATTTTTTACAATTTGTAATTTCTATATCCTTTGTAAAATGAGGCTTCAGACCTGTATGCAGTACTCAAGGTATGGCCTGATCATTGCCTTATACAAGGAGATAATCACCCTCCTTATTCCTGTTAGCAAAATTCCTGTATATCCGACTTGGGGATATCCATACTAGATGTTTTCAGAGATCATTTTCACAACTGATCTCTGAAAATTTTTTGGCTAATTGATTTCTTGCATTTGTTGGATATGACTCACTTGTTCACTAGGCTAAAAATCTGAATATGACTTTATATAGGGCTTTCTTAGTATACCATTATTCATTAAGAACACACAGTTCAATAACTTAAAAAAAAAAAAAAAAAAAAAGTATAAACCTTTTGTATGCCAGTGATTCAAATATTTAAAATGTTTTCACTTGAGTGCTGCTCTCCCAAGACTGCCGTTTGGAAACACTAATCATTTTTTTGTATGAAATATATTTCTGTAAGTATATTCAATTAAAATTGTAACTGTCTTGAGAACCACCTGCATTTAAATTTGTTACATCTTTAGGAGCGTTTCTTTCTGAGTTTCAAGTAATATCCAACAAGAAATACGTATAAGATTACAGTTAACTCCTGCTCACGAAAATCAGAGTAAATATTAATATAGTTGGGAAAGGGTGTTATGTGGTTTATGGCCATGGGGTAAATTATATACTTATATAATAATATACATAATAATAATAGACTATTATACCACATGAGATCATTAACAAAATAGGTTTTATTAAATTTATATAGAATACAAGCTTAATTTATACACTAAATTGTTAGCAGGTGACAGTTCAGTATTTTTACTGAATCCCATCATCAGACCATAAATGCTATGGCCCTCTTGGTTGAATTGAATTGTGATGTTGGAGGTAAAAGAACCATTTCCATAGAGCCATAGCATTTATGGTCTGATGATGGGGTTCAGTAAGAATCCTAAAATGTCACTTGCTAAGAATTTAGTGTAGAAATTGAGCTTGTATTCCATGTAAGTTTAATAAAACTTATTTTGCTAAATGATTTCCCATAGTATAATAGTATCATTTTTTTTTATATACATTATTATATATAGTATATAATTTACCATAGAATAAATGTTATATTATCCTTAAATAAGAAATATTGTGTATTTCAGAAAGTATTTGCATATGTTTCTTTTCTAGCCTAAAATTACTTAAAAATTAATGTGCAGGTTGATTTTGGTGTTTTTTTTAGAACAGTGGCTCTAAACCTTTTTTGCTATGAGCCTAACTTCCTTCCTTTCCCATCAACCCCCTTTTAATTATATATATTCATCCTTTTTTTTTTTTTTTTTTTTTTTTTTTAATGATCATTGTATTCCAAGTTTGTTATGCCCAGTTGGTATAGTGACAGCTAGCCGGGTGGGTAAAGTGCCTGCCTGGCAACTCAAAGGTCAAAGGTTCGAATCCCACCTCGGGCTTGGATATTATGATGGTGCTGTACTCTCCGGTTGGACCTCACGGCCACGATACACAAAGGAAGCAGGAAAAAACTGGTTCCTTCATGTATTGTTCATATCATACAATAAAAAAATAAAAAATAAAAGTGATGGTACTAATCAGGCCTATACTATTGGACTTTCATTTGCTTACTTTTTCAATTATTTAAAATTTAAAAAAATACAATGTAAATTATAGTTTTGAAACTAAAATTTTTGTCTTCTCATTGAATGATATGCATAATATTCATTTGAATTCATGCACTTTTATACAATTTTTAAGATTAAATTTAATTTAACATTAAAAAAATTCTTCTGCTGACCCTTCACGATTCTGTAGTTTGCAACCCTATTCGAATCATAACCTGAGCTTGGGAACCACTTCCTTAGAATAATCTTAGATGTTTAATTGTGTTATATCATTTATATTTGTAGATCAAAGGAACAGGAACTGTTACAAATGCAAGTGTTACTCAACCATTAACCATTCAGACAACATTAGCAAATAGTCAAGCAACAGTTACGCCTTCACAGGTGTGTTTTATTTTATTTTTAATTTTTGAATAGGTAAACAATATGCAGAGTATATAATTGTAATAAAATGAGCATCTGTCCTGTATTTTATGAAAATTAATGTTTATTCTTGTCTGAATACAGAGAGAAAAAAAAAAAAGAGGAAACTGATAATACTCTGACATTTTGCTATGAGAGTAAAATTATAAACTGGGAAAGTTTCCATTCTGAAGGAAGCACTAAAATTATAAACTGCCTCCCTGGAATGGCAACTGCTTTTCCAGCCTACTTTTGTAGAATACCAAAACTGTGAGATGTGAGCGTAGATGTTTTTACTGGATGAAACACCCAATTTTTGTGGAGTTGGGGGGGGAGTGCATTCACACACATCTCATATTTTACCCCATCTTCATTGATGAATCATGAATAATCAAACCCAGTAATGTGAACTTTTTTGTGAAAAACTTACCCAAAGTTCCTAAAATACTTGTTGATTCATTTCACAAATGTATATGGTTCACTTCTGATCTTGGTGATGTCCATTTCTACTTATGGGTTTTTAATAAAAACTCAGTGATTAGTTTCCTTAACCACCATTTATTTCATTTGTCCTAATTATTCTTGATTCCGTAAAAATTTGTTTGCCAGAAACAGCATTGATTTGATATACCTGGGTTTTAGTAAAAGTTTTGATGTGAATAAACTGGAACAAGCTGTGTGTAGAGGACAGTTCCTTATTTTGGATAGGGTCTGGCTGAAAGAGAAGGGTAGTCATAATTAGGCATCACAAGTGGAATAGTATAGTATGAAACTCTTTTTTGAGTACTAATGGGAGTGCTAATAATTGCTGCTGGGCCTCACTCTTATTGCTAAATTTCATTAATAATATGGATGGAGTACAAATGAAACTGTTAAAGCCTCATGGTGATTTAAAGGTTGGAAGGATAGTTGAGCATCATTAGACTGTGTTATTTAGGAATGGAAATCCTTGAGTAACTTAGACTTGTGGGGGTGGAAGTGGTTAAGGATTGAAAAGATTGGTGATGAGTAACTTAAGGGGATTTCAATGCAATCAAACATTAAGTTTACCATGAAACATAAGCAGGTAGCCAGGAATGCATATAATGTCCTATCAATGATGTATTGTAAATTTACAAGTATCAAAATGGTTCCTCAATATAAGGCAATGGCGAGAGTGTGCATTGGGAAATATATTTAGGTAAGAAAGATGTGCCTAAAAGTAGATGTAGCTTTTACATAGGGTTCGAACAGTGGCTGGATTGCCAAGGAGCACTAATAATTGTTGGTCCTATGAGCTTCAATACAGAAAAAAGCAAAAAATGAACAAGAACCAGGGAAAACAGATGCAGAAAAAAGTCTGTATCATTTCATCATTTAGCCATTCTGATACTTTTTCTGGCAGAATATCAATTATCAGTTTCTTTAACTGTCATTCATCCAATTTGTCCTAATTATTTGCTCATTGATTTCCATTTGCTCCTTGCTAATCTAGTCAAGTGAATTGATTTTTTTTTATGAAATCTGCAATCATGAAAGGTATTAGAAACTATAATATTTTGCAATGTGCATGAGTTGAGGGTTCAGAATATATTTGTTAACATTAGACTTGAATTTCTGTAGATTGTAATTTTCAGGAAATACATATGAAGGAAGATTATTCCAGAAAGCTGAAGTTTAAGGGATAAATGAGGAAGAAAAAAAGTTGGTTCTGTGAGTTGGGGCTGGATTGTAAATGGATGTTAATTGGTTCAGGCACATGTTCGGACTTGTTTGGAAGTGAGGGGGAGATTACAGAAGCCAACTGAAAAGAACAGTATCCATTGAAGTATCTAAAGAGAAAGCATGCAGCAGAAACAGAACTCTGTCCGGCTGTAGAGTGGAGAGACTTTTAAAAAGTGGAACATTAATTAACCTGACTGGCCTCATTTTGAATGGAGTCAAGAAACTTGAGGGAAAGGAGCCCTACCCACGATGCAGCAACAACGTTCCATGATAGGGCAGATTTGAAATTTGTGTAGAGTAAGTAATTGTTTAGAAGAAAACTAATGCTAAAAGTGAAAAGGGAAATCCTTTTTTTTTCCATGTAGAGGAAGAAATATTTGAAATATGCTTATATCTCAAAAGAGATATGCTTATATCTCAAAAGGCAAGTTGCTACAATTTATAAAAGCGTGGTTGAATGGGAGACGACAGAAAGTGGTAATCAATGGACACTGCTGTTCTTGGACTGTTATTAGTGGAGTCTGCCAGGGTTTGGTGTTGGGCCCACTGTTGTTTTGTATATTTATCAATGATATTGATGAAGGTATATCAGGATTAATGTCCAAGTTTGTAGATGATACAAAGGTTGGCAGGGTTATTAACAACAGTAAAGACAGCATGCTACTCCAACTGGATCTAGAAAAGATGGGCTGAGAAGTGGCAACTGAAGTTTAACATTGACGAAAGCAAAGTACTGTACAGCAGGCCCCCGTTATAACGCGGTTCGCTTTACGCTGATTCGCTATAACGCTGTTCTTACATTATAACCCGTATCTGACTATAACGCTGTCAAAACTCACTGTAACGTTATTTTACTAGCATACAGATTGAATTTTTGGCAAATCCGTCTTCAGTCCAGTCTGTTTTGAGCCTTTTTTTTTTTTTTTTTGGCAAAAGGAGAAAATAGCCACCATGAAATTAACTACAGGAATTATTTTTATAATTTCTACTCTATGTACAAAATTGAAACTTTCAATATGCTCTTATTTTCTTGGTGTGGATAGTTTCAAGGGAGAAATTCTTTTTTACTACACAAGTTGAAAAAATTTACCATCCAGTGTCATATGTTGTTACGAAGTCTGCATTTTCTGTTCTGACCTGTAATAGAAAGATACTAAAAATAGATTTACTCCCTATCTCTTCTTTTGTTTTACTGTGGGAACTATAACTTGCGAAATGTTTTTCACACAATCAATCCCATGAGTGCTAAATGCGGTGCTGTTTCTTGTACAGTATTCTCTTGTCTTCTGAACTCCTCTGACCTTGTGGTCACCCGAAGTACATAAAATTTGTTTGTTTTACTGTTTTGAAAATTCCATAAACATTCTCCATGAGTCACACCATAATTGATTTACAGTACTTTTCCTGCAATAAACAACCATTTGATTTTACTGCACGGTAAAATCAATTTTCAGATAAATAAAACATTTGTCACCATCTTCAGCTCACTTGCCAGAGGAATTCTAGATATCATTCAGTGCATACAGTGTTAGACATACAGACAGTTTACTGTACTCGAACATCGTATCACAATCAGTGCATTTGCAGAGAGTTATGGCAGATAAGAATGAAAAAGCAACAATGTCTGGACATGGTGCAAAGATTGGAAAGGTAAGAAAAACATTGAGTTTGAAAATTAAATTAGACGTTTTGAAGAGAATTGATTCCAGTCAAAGACAAGTGGATGTGTGCAATAATTTAGGACTGGCAGGTTCAACTGTAAGAACAACCATAAAAAATAAAGAATCAATTTTAGCAGCTGGAAAAACAGCTGTTCCCCTGCAGGCAACTAAATTGACCAGGGCTAGGCCGGCTATTATGATTGAAATGGAGAAACTTCTACATAATTTTATTGAAGACAACATTCAATGTAGAATTCCGTTAAGTTCAATTATTATTAAAGAAAAAGCGAAGAGCCTATGTGAAGATTTAAAGGAAGCTCACCCCGAAAAAAATGTGGTACCATTTAATGCTAGTAAGGGCTGGTTTGATAGATTTAGAAAGCGCTATAACCTGCACAACGTAGCAATACAGGGAGAAGCTGCAAGTGCAGATCAACAAGGAGCTGAAACTTTCAAAAAAGAATTTGTTAAAATTATTGAAGAGGGATGTTATACTGCTCAACAAGTTTTTAACATAGATGAAACAGGTCTTTTTTGGAAACGAATGCCTAAAAGAAGTTTCATATCGAAAGAAGAAAAAAAACATGCCAGGCTTTAAAGCAGCAAAGGATCGGTTAACTTTGTTGTTGGGTGGTAACGCTGCGGGGGATTTTAAATTAAAACCCCTTTTAGTTTACCATTCCGAAAATCCAAGGGCTCTTAAAGGTTTAGCTAAATCAAACCTACCTGTAATCTGGAAGGCTAATAAAAAAGCTTGGGTAACCAGGCCGCTTTTCATTGATTGGTATGCTGAGTTCTTCTGTCCTGCAGTGGAAAAATATTGTGCAAAAAATAACATTGGTTATAAAGCTATTCTAATCATGGACAATGCGCCAGGACACCCAAGCAAAGAGAGCTTAGAAGACTTGAACAATCACATAAAAGTTTTTTACATGCCTCCAAACACTACGTCTCTGATCCAACCAATGGACCAAGGAGTAATTGCAACATTTAAAGCGTACTACATAAGGAACACCTTTTCCCAAGCTATTAAAGCCATCAACACTGAAAATGTACCGAGCTTAAAGGAGTTTTGGAAATCCTATAACATTAAAACCGCCATCTACAACATTTCAAGTGCCTGGGATGAAGTGACTCAGAAAACCATGAATGGAATGTGGAGGAAAGTTTGGAAAAATTGCATAAAGCCAGGAACCTGATGATTCCGTTGAAAATGTTAAAACACAAATTGTTGAGCTCGGAAAAGAAGCAGGATTACACGAAATTAACGAAGACATCGTACAAGAGATGATCAACAACGACAGGGATGGCCTCTCTAATGAAGAACTAATGGAAATTATAAAAGAACAAGAGCTTGCTATTGAGGGAGATGATGATCAAGATACTATAGATGAAGAACCGATGAAGTCGCTGACTGCGAAAGGACTTAGTGAAGCTTTTGAACACTTCGAAAAAATGTGTGATTATTTCCGAGAGAACGACCCTGACATGGAACGAAGTGCCAAGGTAATAAGAAATTTGAAGAAAGAAATGAATCCCTACATGATGTTGTACAATGAGAGGAAGAGGGCCAAAGCACAACCCAAAATTGACACATTTTTCAGTCAAAGATACGAAAACTCGAGAGCACAGGGCCATCGAATTAATAAATTCATCATTTTCGTTAGTTAATTACCTCATAATTATATGTGTATATAATGTAGAATATTTTATATGTACAAAATTTTGAATATTAAATATTTTTAATCGACATTGGTGCATATTTTCACTACCATTTATTATTGATTAGAAAATATCCTATGGAATAGACCGCAACTCACAAATACATATGTTACCTTATGGGAATATGGCGCTCACTTAGCGCTCTGTTTTCCCGGAACGAACTATCAGCGTTAAGCGGGGGTCACCTGTATATGAGTAGAAGTAACCCCAGAGTAACATACCAACTGTGTGTTACTACACTCAGGGTAGTGGAAAATGAAAAAGACCTTGGTCTAATTGTGTAGTCAGATACAAAGTTTTCTGGGCAGCAAAAATGGGCTGCAAGAGTAGCTCATTGGGTCCTGTCAACGATATACAAGAATTTTGCTAACTGGGCTGAGGAGGTGATTATCCCTTTGTATAAGGCAGTGGTCAGGCCACACCTTGAGTACTACATACAGGTCTAGAGGCCTCATTTTAAGAAAGATGTAGAGCTTCTGGAACAAGTAGAGAGAAGGGCAATGAGATTGTTGAGTGGAACAAAGGGTTGCTCTTATCAAGAAAGGCTTAAATTCTGCAAATTGTAGCATCTGCATGGTGATCTGATTGAGGTATAAGTCCTTGAATGGTTTAGCATGCTCAGTTCTAATGGGATTCTTCTGCTTGCTCGGATTATGAACCTAAGGGGCCATTAATTCAAATTGAGGAAAGACAGCTGTAGAATAGATGGCCATAAATTCAAATTGAGGAAAGACAGTTGTAGAATAGATGTGCGGAAATTTGCCTTTAGCCAGTAGTGGGTGGTTGATTGGTGGAACAAACTTCCATCTGCCATTGTGCAAGTTGATAGCTTAAATAAATTCAAGGAGGAATTGGACAAACTTTTAGAGGGAATGGATTTGTGACAATTTTTTTTCTTTTTTTTTTTTTTTTTTTTTGACTGATGCTACATAAGCTCATACACTTGCTTTCTTGCATCACATGCCTCTATTGCTATTATATTAATAGTGATTATTAGTGAAAGTAATTCCTTATGGAGATGTATATATAAGATCTTTCTTTTGGATATTTTATTTCAGCGAAATAAAAAAATTGATTAAATTTAATATTGATGAATTATATTGAATTATGTTGATGAAGGTGTATCAAGCTTATTGTCCAAGTTTCCAGACGATACGAAGGTTGGCAGGATTGTTAATGATGTAATGACAGTATGCTACTGCAACAGAATCTAGAAAAGTTGAGCAGATGGGCTGAGAGTGGCAACTGAAGTTTAACATTGACAAATGCAAAGTACTGCATATGGGTAGAAGTAACTCCATATGCAATACCATAAGTAGTACCAACTGTGTGGTACTATACTCAGAGTAGTGGAAAATGAAAAAGACATGGGGGTAATTGTGCAATCAGATACAAAGTTTTTTGAGTACTGCAAACCGGCTGCGAGAGTAGCTCATCGGGTCTTGTCGATGATATACTGGAATTTTACTACTAAGGAAAAGAAGGTGATTATCCGTTTGTAAAAGGCAATGATCAGGCCACACCTTGAGCACTGTGTACAGGCCTGGAGGCCTCATTTTAAGAAGGGTGTAGAGCTGTTGGAATGAGTACAGAGAAGGGCAGCAAGATTAGTGAATGGAACAAAGGGTTGTTAGGCACCTGCAAGGTGATCTGATTGAGGTGTATAAAGCCTTGAATGGTTTGAGCATGCTCAATGCTGATGGGATTCTTCCTCTTGCTCAGAATAATCGCCTGAGAGGGCATAAATTCAAATTGAGGAAAGAGAGTTGTTGGATAGATGTGCGAACGTTTGCCTTTAGCCAGCGGGTGGTTCATTGCTCAAACTTCCATCTGTCGTTGTGGAAGTTGATAGCTTAAACAGATTCAAGGCAGAACTGGGCAAACATTTGGAGCGAATGGGTGGGTGAAATGAGGGGTGTGTGTGTGTGTGTGTGTGTGTGTGTGTGTGTGTGTGTGTGTGTGTGTGTGTGTGTGTGTGTGTGTGTGTGTGTGTGTGTGTGTGTTGTTTTTTTTTTTGGCTGATGCTATATCAGCTTGCTTTCATGCATCATGTGCCCTTGCTAATGCTAATAAAAAATATTCTAATAAGTACAGAGAAGGGCTATGAGATTGGTGAGTTGAACAAAGGGTTGCTTTTACCAAGAAAGGCTTAAGTTCTGCAAATTGCAATATCTGGAGACTAGGCACCTGCAAGGTGATCTGATTGATGTGTATAAGTCCTTGAATGGTTTTGGCAAGCTAAGTGCTGGTAGGATTCTTCCTCTTGCTCAGATTACACACCTGAGGGGCATAAATTCCTTGTCAATGATATACTGGAATTTTGCTACTAGGGAAAAGGAGGTGATTATCCCTTTGTAAAAGGGATAATCACCTCCTTTGTAAAAGGGATAATCACCTCTTTTTCTCTAGTAGCAAAATTGAGGAAAGTCAGTTGTAAAATAGATGTGCAGAAATTTGCCTTTAGCCAGTGGATGGCTGATTGCTGGAACAAACTTCCATCTCTCGTTATGGAGGTTGACAGTTTAAATAAATTCAAAGCAGAACTATACAAACCTTTGGCCTCTGCTAATGCTAATAAATCACATATTAGACTATATTCATGCATATAGCCCAATATGTGATATGTTTAATAATACTGAATTTTGTCATCCCTAAAAGTCATTTACATGCTTACACAAATGAAATGAAATGAAAAAGTGGATCCACATTTTCATTTCATTTCATTCGTCTAGTGGCAGAGGTTTACATTTGGTTTTTAGCTTGAGCTTGGTAAGGTGACTCATAGCTTTTGTGCTTTATAGTTTAATCTGTTCTTGGTCAGGTCAATACACATTATCCATTCAATTTATAAAATTTAAATATTAAAATTATGCATAACCTTTAGGCCTGATTAATGCATTTTGGTGTTGCCATAGTGCATATTGATTATCACACAAGCAAACCAACTTATCATTGTATTCCTTTCAATTTGATTGGTTGACACTCTGTTGAGAATAACGTTAAATTACTGTGGTATTAGATATGGATAATTTTTGCTATAATAGTGGGAAATGACCGAATGGTCAGTCTAACTTCAGTAGTTGGGAAAATGATGAAGCCAATGAACAAGGGTGAAATTCAGGATAATTTAGGTAGAAATGGAATTCTGAAGGATATGCAGCATGGTTTTATAAAGGGAAAATCATGTTTAACAAATCTGGTTATCTATTTTAACAGGGTCACTCATGAGCTGGATTTGGGGTATAATTTTTTGGGGTAAAATTATTTTTTGGGGTAACATGAATGGTTACTTTATAAGCTGGAACAGATTGGAATCACAGGGAAAATCCTTAGATGGATAACTGGATGGCTTCAGGGCAGGAGGCAGAGGATTGTGTTAAATGATTATTCCTCAGATTAGGTTAATGTAAGAAGTGAGATTCCCCAGCAATCAGTATTGGGACCACTGTTGTTTTTGATTTTCTTAAATGACATTGATGAAGGGATAGGAAGGCATAATGTATAAATTTGTAGATGGTGTAATGATTGGTACAGTAGGTAATGATCACGGTCAAGCAGAGCTTCTTCAGAGTGGCCTAGATAGATTTCAGGGATGGTCAGAAAAGTGGCAGCTTTGCTTTAATCGAGCAAAGTGCTAGGTCTTACACCTGGGGAACAGTAACCCCAAAATAATTAATACACTCGGTGGAGTTGAACTAAAGCCAGTAGTGGAAGGAAGGGACCCAGAGTTACGATGCAGCCAGACATGAAATTCTCCAAGCATTGTAGACAGGTTGCAAGGAAGGCCCATGTTGTCCTATCAATGATTTATCGAACATTTGCTAGTAGGGATAAGGACATCATAATCCCATTATATAAGGCTATTGTTAGACCACACTTGGAATACTGTGTCCAAGTATGGAGACCGTGAGTTACCCATCCAAAGATGAGTAACTCGCCTGGTGAGATCGGCCAAGGGTGTCTATGAAGAAAAACTTTGAATATGTGGGTTACACAGCTTGGAAACTAGACACCTTGGAGGAGACTTGATTGAGGGGTTTAAAGCTCTGAGGCAAAAGTAAAATGAATGAGGACGAAATTTCATGGTTATAAGTGATTCTAGAACTAGGCCATAGATTCAAGTTACGGGGAGTAACTTTAGACTGGATTGCAGGAAGTTTTATTTTAGCCAGTGTGTTATAAATTACTGGAATAAGTTACCTACATGGCTGGTAGGGGCTGACAGTTTGGGGAAATTCAAAGGTCAGCTGGATAGTTACCTATGGAGGAGGAAAATGCATAGGTTGTCTGTTTCCTTTTCTTTTATTATTTATTATTTATTTATTTTATTATTGTTGTTTACTATTTTTTCTTCTTTCTTATTTGGCTGCAGTAGCATAGGTCTTGAGCTTCCTTGCACCATATGGCCATTACTAATACTAATAATAGCGATTATTGTAATTAATTGTTTTCACAGTCCTCCCATTTTTTTTGTCCCAAACCAAACAGTTACTACAAACTGAAGCAGGGCTGCTTAATTTTTTTTTCCAGAAAATGGTGGCAAACCAATAAAAATTCTGCTTGTGTTATAGATATGAAGTTTTTAGAGAAAAGTTTCCTGTGTTTTTCTACCTGAAGAAAATTTGCTAGCTAATAAAATCTGCTAGGCATGCAGCTTAAGAAATTTTGTCTGATCAAATTGTTTCTTGTTAATCCAGTTTTATTTATTTATTTTTTATTATTATTTTTTTTCTTAATGAAGTGGAACCATATAAAATAGCTATAAGTAGGCTAGTGGTTCTAAAAGCATTGAATGAAGACAATCATGAGAATCCAGAGGAGGACTGGATTTGGTTGCAAAAAAATGCACAAATCTAATCTGAAATTTGGGAATAGCATCATATTATTTGTGTCAGTGAATACATCAGTTAATTTGCCTATTGAAACAAATTGATGCATAAACTGATGCACTTGCATGTACTGGACGGATAACACTTCAGTTGATATGATATGAATTCTATGTATCTGGGGTTACCTGGGAATGCAATGTTGGCTGAGATGACCAATAATCCAAATTTTAATTATCTAATGTGATATCAGATTTATATTCCATTGTGTTATAGATATGATGTCATAAGTTTTTGAATGCAACATTCAACCAGTCACTCTGACTTCAGTGGTAGGGAAAATATACTAAAATAATATTTCCACAACTGATGAACATAAGAAGTTTATTAAGACAAATTAAAAC
Organism: Mastigoproctus giganteus; assembly: GCF_048544385.1. Classification (NCBI taxonomy): domain Eukaryota; kingdom Metazoa; phylum Arthropoda; class Arachnida; order Uropygi; family Thelyphonidae; genus Mastigoproctus; species Mastigoproctus giganteus. The sequence continues at coordinate 4,197,125 of NC_143581.1, forward strand.
ATTAAAACACAAATTAAAAAGTTAAATTAAAAGTTTGTAAAATCAAGCAGACAAGACAAGTAGCTTTTGAGGCAAAGAGTCTCTGTCAACTTACTGAAGCCTAAGATAGCATACCAACTATAATACAGAGAGGTAGCCTTGCACATACTTCCAAAGAGGTAGGCTTGCAAAAGAAAGGAAAGGAAAGGAGTAGCAGAAGAGAACATTAACTCTCAGACCTCAGCATTGTTGTCCCAATGTATATTAGGCAAATTATTAAGTTTCCACCTCTCTTGTTGCTGAATTCACATCCTCCATAATAGGATGTATGCAGGTTCCAGCATTACTATTGATGGTGGAACCCTCCACAACAATATGGAGGGCCTCTAACCAAGAGAGATGGCGAGAATTACTAGCCCAATCTATTAATTCAACTTTTGGTTGCAGATTATAGTTGAAATGCCATTCGCACCAGTAATGCTCTGAGATGGCTGAGCTGATAAAACCAGCATGGCTAATAGCCCCTCATGCTCATTAATATGATTGCCTAATCTGTGCTCAGTCTGACCAATATAACACACCCCACAGTCCGGGCAAGTAATACGATATACAATATTCGTGCTATGCAAAAGTGTAATAGCGCAGAGTAGACTAACTTAAAATTCACTGAAATTTTACATAAAACTAAAACAAAACAGACTGCTTTAAAAATTAAGACAAATTAAAAAGTTAAATTAAAAGCTATAAAATCAAGCAGATAAAGCAAATAACTTTTGAGACAAAAAGCCTCTTTGAAGTCTATGACAGCAGGTCAACTATAATACAGAGAGGTATCCCTGTGCATGCGTATAGATACCCTGGCGCCTCCGTAGCCAGGTGGGAAGGAGCCGCAGTGCGTAGCACACGCTTCTTGATTAGACCGGGGTTCGAGCCCGTCACCACCAAATACGGAGGATGCGGAAAGGTCAGGGAATGACCACCACATGTCCTGGAGCAATATGGCCTTAGTTGCTAGTGCTCCTGAAAACCAAATAACAACATAACAAATAACAGCGTATAGATACCCAGCTGTGGACTGTTTGGCAAAAGAAAGGAAGGGAAGAAGTTGCTTTGGTTTTTGGGAGCATTAGCAACTAAGGCCATTCCCTGACCTTTCCGCATCCTCCGTATTTGGTGGTCACCGGCTCCGAACCCCAATCTAATCAAGAAGCATGTGCTACACACTACTGCTCCTGCCCACCTGGCTATGGAGGCGCAATGGCCTCTATAATAGGATATACTTGTAAATGGGTTCCAGCCAAAATTTTCACCCGAATTTCATGTCAAAAGTGGGGGGGGGTACTATATTCATTAAGAGCATTGTAAGTGGTTTATCAACAAAAAAGTTTGAACACTACTGGTATTAAGAATGGCTGACAGGTTTTGAATTTCCCTACAAAATGGCAGAAATCCAGTTAGAAAGAATAGCCAATAACAGTTAAATATTATAAAATATTTACATATTGAAAAAACTGTCAATTTGTAGGTAGGAAACAATCCTGAAATTTTCTTTGGGAAGAAAGAGGAATGGCTTTTTGTGTGCCTGGCAGTAGCTGTTGTAGAACTAAAACCATTGGAAAGTTAGACAACAATCGACATACATGATGGTTTCAGTTGCTTATCGGAAAATCTGTCAGTAGGTATAGACCAACAAACCCATAGAGGAAGCATAATTAAGAAGAACAGAAACGCAATTACAGTATTAAAGCTTAAAAATTTATGCACACAGTTGTCAGTGAAGAGCCAGAGCCAGGTGAACCTTGCAGTTTTATTATAATGCAGTCCTTGTTAATGTCTTTTTACATATTTTTTTCAAGTTAAAAAAAGTATTTTTATTTTGTTGTTGCAGTATTCCTTTTTTTCTTTCAGACATCACCTACTTTAACGAGCAGATGTAAAAATTTTTTATCAACATTAATGCGATTAGCCAGTGATAAACCAGAACAAGTAGCCGCTAAAATAAAAAACCTTATTCAAGGATTAATAGTAAGTAATTTTAATATTAGGTAATTTATAATATTTTATAATTTTTTAAAGCAGTTATTATTAGTATAATTTTTTACCCATTTTTATTAGTTTTCTAAAATTTGTAAATCAAATTTGTTCATAAAATCTAATATTTAAATTATTATGAAGGAGCAGTTCAATTTCAATAGTTAATATGTAAAAATATGTTATTTTATAACAATGGGGAAGTAATATACAGGCAGGCCTCGCATAACGCGAGTTTGATTAATGTGATTTTCAGTTAACGCTGTTTGAAAAATTATACCACTTTTCACTTTACACAATGCAAATTTCCAGTTAATGCAATCTTTTTCTTTTTTTTTTTATGCGATAGTTGAAAAAGATTTGAATCACTCGTTAAGCTTACCGCAAGTCGTACGGTCAATAAACAAACGTTTGCCTGCTGCCCACCTCGGTGTGTTCCATCAACCATCGGAAGAAGACGTGTTACTTGTTTGTCTCCTGCTAATAAAGTCAATGCACACTTACATAAAAATTCAAATTTTTAAATGAGCCAGATGAAAATGTTACCGCGAAGGAGATAACAGTAAAAGAATTAGATGAAATCGTTCGTATCGCTGAGAACCTCAAACAAAAGGTTTGAGGTTTTCTGCGATATTTATTTCGCCAGGGCCCAGAGAAGATTGTTGTCGGCTATCGGAAATTGATTGATGAAAAGAGAAAGTCAACACTGTTCAAATATTTCCGCAACAGTCATTTCTTCATTGTGTATTTTATGTCAGAGGTTCCCAAACTTTCTCAGTTCACAGCGCCCTTAGTGTCTCAGTAATTTTTTCAAGGTGCACCCAGACCAAAAGAAATATCTGACAGTTCCATTTAGTAGTTAGGTCCAAACAACTTAATAAGAAATGCTGAAACTGTGAACTACCTCGAGCTAGTAGTTCGCACAGTGTCCGAGTATCGCTGTGTTTCCCTCGAAAATTTAAAATATTCCGTGGCGTGCAGTTTGGGAATTGCTGTTTTATGCAATAAACATTTAATTCCATAATTATTTCATTATCTTTTACATTGTATACAGTTAAAAAGTTATTTAAAAGGTATTTTTAAAATTCTTTATGGACATTCCAGAAGGTCAAGGACCAATTATAATTTTTCCTATTGATTATTATATTCGATTAACGTGTTAATCGAGGCCAGCCTGTATATGCAAATTACAAAATATCCCATATGTTTATTTTGTTGATTATTTGATGAAGTTAATATCTTGTTCCCCAGTATGTTAACGTTTTACCTAATCTCATCCATTTAATGAGATTATTTGTTTTGCTTCAACAATGTGATTGTTACTGCAGTAAATTGCAGGAGGTGGGGGAGGTTAATTTTCATTTGACCAATTTTTATTAATAGGGATTGAATTATATGCCTCCTCATAACATACCTCAGAAGTGTGAGGAGATGCATTAAGAAGCAAATAAGCCCAGTTCTTACAATGCTAATGGTTGCTAAAAAAAGACAATACTCTTCTATATATGCATAAAGGTAGGAGGGGTAGAGGAATTATACTCTTAGTTTAAGAAGCATATTATAAGGCATTGCATCCAATCAACATGGGTGACAAGTGCAATGTTGAGTCAGTTTGGTTGATATAAGCACTGGGAAAATAAAATTGAGAGTAAGAGTGTTATAGGCCTAATAGCTGTGATGAGTATACCAAACAGCTATATGGAGAAATAGTGAGTCAGTAAATCAGAATGTTTTATAATGGGATTTTTAACTTTCCATATGTTGACTGGAATTTGTGGGTTGGTCACTCACACACTAGCAAGACTTTTGTAGCTTTCTTGGATAACTGTTTTCTACAGCAATGTGTTAGAGAGGCAACAAGAGGAACCAATACCCTTGATCTGGTTATCAGCAGTGATTCTGCAGGTAAAAGACCCACTGGGTGGCAATGATCAAATTGTACTAATGTGTAATTTAATTAAAGACATAACTACTGTTAAGTGTAAAGGGAAAGGATTTTGCTTTCATAAGGGTGATTACAGTGGTCTCGGACACAGTTTTTAAATTGTGTGCAGCGGGAACAGCTGATGATGTTACCAACAGCAAAGCCGACCGGGCTAGCCAGGTGGGTAAAATGCCTGCCTGACAACCCAAAGGTCGTGGATTCGAATCCGGCCTCAGGCTTGGATCAGAGTAAAATGAAAAAACTTTGGGAGGTGCATTATGGCCACAGCAGCCAATGCGCCAACAACTAACAAAAAATTAAAAAATAATAAAAATTAAAAAAAAAACAGCAAATTCTAAATGGGAAGCATTCGGGGAAGTAATCAAAGAAGGGCTTTTCATACTAACAAAGAAATACAGTTCAAGTCCTAGACCTAAATGCATGTCAGGTGAATTGATGAGACTTGTAGCAGAGAAGAAAAATGTGTGGATATATATAAATTATCAGGTATATAGAAGCTTATGGTATCTTTAAATTAGCCTGTAACCAAGGCACAAACGAGGTTAGGCAAGCTAAGGCAGATTATGAGAAGTCTCTGGCAAAGAAAAGTAGCAAAGACTTCTATGCTTATATTAACAGTACAAGGAAGGGAATGAATCACACTGGGCCACTTGATGTCGATGTGCTAACTGTTGATAACCCCGCTCAGGTCGCTGACAAATTGAATAGGTATTTTGAATCTACATTCACACATGAGGAATTCTTTAGGGGAGGGGAATGCCAGAAGTTTATCAAACTCCAGTGATCTTGTGGTCCTAAATCCAATGTAAACTACATTACGTGGAACGTAATGAGGGGGGTATCAGAACATCCCACGAACTGTATTAATTCTAAAATTAGCATTGTAGGATCCTGATTGCATTTGTATGCTGAATTGTGATATACGGTCTGATGAAATTGATGAAACAGTGGGATCCATGTCCTGATTCTAAGGGTGACCTTGTATGAATTAGTCTAACAGATTACACTGCCCTGAAACACATTTCTACCAAAATTGCTTCATAACTAGCAACTAATAATAAGGAATAAGAATACAATTTTTATAAATAGCTTTTGGTTTCTGTTTTGATTACTTCTAAAATTATTATTTTTTAATAGGATGGTGTTCTCCAGGCAGAAGACTTTTCTTCAGAATTACAGAAAGAACTTAATTCTAATCCTCAGCCTTGTCTCATTTCTTTTTTAAAGGTAAGATAAATAACAATTTTCTGGAACAGTATTTTAAATAAAATTATATTAGTTTCTAAGAGTATAATTGTAACTCCTTACATGTAAATAATAATATCTGTCAAGATATTATTTACATCATTATAGCAGCTATGCAGTTGATTCATGCAACGGTTTGATCTTGTTGGTCGGTTCAAGTTTATGCCTGTTCAGTTTTTCCTATGCAAGAATGAATGTGACGTGCATGACTGCTACTCTCAGATTTTGTTTCTATCTCAAGAAAACATCAGCTGAAGCATATAAAATGTTAAAAGAGGCTTGTGATTAATCTTCACTTCCATGTAGCACACAGCTTGCAGTTGACTTAGAATGTTTAAAGATGAATGTGATTCAATCCCAAAAATCAGTGGTTCTGGGGCTCCAGCCACTTCTGTCACCACAGAAGCTATAAACGCTGCTTCTGTAATTGTGAGAGAATATCATCTTATAACAGTAAGGAAACTAGCAGAGATGTTGAGAATATCAGTAGGAAGCACACATGATATTCTCCACGACCATTTGCATATGACATGTTTGTGCACACTGGGTTTCAAAGCCTACTGATGCCTGAGCAACACAAATTCGCATGTAGGTTTGGCAGGAGCTGCAACAGATGGTTACTAAAGATGGTGAGGTTCTGCACAAAATGACAACAGCAGATGAGAAATGTTTCATCATTTTAACCCAGAGAGTAAGCAACAAAGCTGTTTGGAAGTCTGTCATTGCCAACACTGAAAAAAGCAAAAAGTTGTGGCTTCTGCACGAACAGTTATATCTCTCTCTCTCTCTCTCTCTCTCTCTCTCTCTCTCTCTCTCTCTCTCTCTCTCTCTCTCTCTCTCTCTCTCTCTCTCTCTCTCTCTCTCTCCATTCAAGGAATGGTTTACCAACATGTTATGCCACATTATATGACTTATGGATCCTTACTACAGAACTGTACTGCACACTTTATGCTCATACTGTCATTGAGTACTCAGCGAGCATTAATGTCAGATATATTCCTCATCCACCTACAGCCCTGGCCTTGCACCTTGTGTTTCCCCCCCCACCCAACATTAAGGAGCTGCAACAAAATGTCGCCTCCATAGCCAGATGGTCAGGAGCAGCAGTGCATAGCACACGCTTCTTGATTAGACCGGGGTTCGAGCCCATGACCACCAAATATGGAGGATGCGGAAAGGTCAGGGAATGACCACCGGATATCCCCGGAGAAATATGGCTTTAGTTGCTAATGCTCCTAAAAACCAAATAACCAACCAACCTGCAACAAAATGTTTTCAGTCACCGGGAAAAAAATTTTAAGAAGTCGGAGGCAATTGCCAAGTGCATGTCAAAAAATGGCTTCTATGTTTTTGAAGAATGACAGAAATGGCATCAGCCATTTCTGTCATTCTTCAAGTGGGAACTGCTTTGGAAAGGACCAATCAAAATATGGGTGATTAATAAAAGTATGTTGTTAAAAAAACAATAATAATATGATCAATTCTTTATTGAACAGCCCTCATATATCAGTTATTGATCCTGCAGACTAGCTTACTTACTCCCTGGTGCTACAGTCCTTGTTAGAATCTTGTCCTCCTCAGTGATTTTCCTCCAGCTGTCTCTTTCCCTGACCACTGTTCTCTGTCTCAACCTAAGTTGTCATAGGTTGTTCTCTATATCATCCACTCACCTCCTTCTCAGTCTTCCTCTCAATCTTTTTTCTCCTGGTTCCCCATCCATTGCTTTCCTTGCCATCTGTTTTCCTCCATTCGTATCACATGGCCTGGCCATCTAAGTCTTAAGCTCTTTATTACTCCTATTATATCCAGTTTTCCCATATAGTTCCTTCAACTCTTGGTTTGTCCTTATTTTCCACTCTTCCCCAACTTTTATTACAGGGCCACAGATTTTCCTTAATATCTTCCTTTCCTACACATTTAAAGACTTTTCGTCCTTCTTTTTAAGCACCCATGTTTCACAAGCACTGTCACGACAGGTTGTACAACTGTTTTGTATAACACTAATTGCGTTCTAGAGAGCAGTTTTGATCAAAAGTGTTTCTGCAGGGAAAAATAGAATCTATTGCCAGCATTAAAACGAACCTGAATTTCTGGAGTGTTACTGCTATAATGTTGAAACAGCTCTCAGATATTTGAAGGATTCTGTTCTATTGAACAGAATCCTCCCACCTGTAATCATAAAACTTTGTTTTATTTTCATTTACCTTCAACCTACCCTTTCTGCTTCTTTCTCCAACTCTTCAAAAGCTGTCCTGAGAATATGTGGGTTTCTTGCAATCATCACTACATCATCTGTATAGGCTAAGTGCTGGTAGAGTCTGTTATATATGATCCTATTGGAGGTGGTGGCCAATACTTTCCTCATAACTGTCTCCAATACCAAGTTAAAAAGGATCAGTGACAAAAGGTCCCCTTGTCTCAGCCCTCTTCTCACTTCGAAGGACTCAGAGAGATTCTTTTGCATCTTAACCTTGCACTTGCTTCCTTCCAGCATGATCCTCGTCAGCCTTACCAGCTTTTTGGTATGTCCAGGCTTCCCATCATTTTCAGTAGTTCCACACTATCATATACCGTGCTGAAATCAATAAAGAAATAGTGCAGATCTATATTATATTCGTAGCACTTCTACAAGATCTGTCTGAAGGTGCAAATATGATCAACAGTTCTGCAGACTAAATAGTTGTTAATAGTTTTATGCCATTGCTTATAAATGGTGAAGGTCATTATTTTATGCAGAATAATATTAATCTTTTTCTTGAAATAGGCCTCTGGGGTTGGGCATATTCATAATGTAAATTTTAGTACTTTACACCAACCTTGCATTGAAATAACAGAACAAAAAACAAAATTAATAGTTTAATAATTAGTATTACTGATTTACAATAAATTAGTATTTACAATAAGTATATAAAAAGAAGAAAGAAAAGAAAAAGAAAATCAAATCTCCCTGGACAAAGCTACTATCATCGACAAGGCGCATAGATTTTGGGACCGCAAGTGGCTCGAGAGCTTGCGGACTAGTTCCATTGGGAGCAACATTAATAGAGATAGGGATACGCGGATTCATGCGCTCCTGAGCCACTTCTGGTTCCGTTACACATGAGAACAATGCACGTGTTATTGAATCATGTGCCATGAACCTGCAGGTATTTAAGATTGCACTGCAAAAATAAAGCGTACTGTTGAGAAAGAAGGCAGAGCCTTCGAAAGGTTCAGATTTAGCACTTTTAATTCTGTATATTTTATTGTATTTTATGGTATTCTTTTTCTTTTCTTTCTTCTTCTTTTTATATACATATTGTAAATAGTAATTTATTGTAAATCAGTAATACTAGTTATTAAACTATTAATTTGTTTTTTGTTTTGTTATTTCAACGCAAGGTTGGTGTAAACTACTAAAATTTACATTATTAATCTTTTTTTGTGCTGTTATGAAATTGAATATCAGTTAACACACTGACACAGTCAATAGGTCTTGGTTGTAATTTTTATGATTATAGATATTTGTAAGAAGAAAAGTATGAACAGGTTTGAGGTACTCAGATAAAATGTGTAGTTTACTGCATTCGATTTCAATTATGAGACTCTTATTAGAGACAAATCTACCATACATTTAAAAATCTGAGGCCTGTCAAAACTGCTGTTTGACGCTTATGGACTTCTGATCAGCTGGTAAGTAATGCCTTAGAAAATTCATCTCTGTCTGTCTAATGGAGTGGTGCTCTAATGGCCAGCTGATAAAAAGCCAATAATGTTAGAAACATTTGGTAGTGTGAGATTCTGAGGTAATGTCTAAGCATTGAGCTTGCTCAATTCATTTAAAGGTATAGGCCTAAATGGATGTCAGTTGAACTAATGAGACTGGGGAAAGAGAAGAAAATGCATGGGATGCATATAAATTATCAGACAACACAGAAGAATATAAACTAGTCTATAATCAAGTCACAAAGGAAGTTAGGCAAGCGAAGTCAGATTACGAGACAACTTTGGAAAAGGATGCTAAGAAAAACAGCAAGGACTTCTGTAATTATATTAACTCCAGAAGGAAGGGGATGAATCAAATTAGCCCACTTGCTATCAACGGTTCGCTGTTGATGATCCTGCTCAGATAGCTAATAATCTTAATTGAGTATTTTGCATTTACATTCACACGTGAGGAGTTATTAAGGAAGGAAAATGCCAGAAATTTATCAGACTGTAACAGGGTGCTTAATGATTTCGTAATAACTAAGAGCAAAATGGAGAAAAGGTTGTTGAATTTAAATATAAGAAAGGCACCCAGGGTGGATGGAATCTATCCAGTTATAGTCAAGGAGGCGGCAAAAGGAAGTGAGCAAACCCTTAGCCATAATTATGAGAGTATTTGGACTCAGGGAAGTCCCCACGGACTGGAGATGTGCAAATGTATTCCCAATTCACACTGGGGGATCTAAGGCTGACACGAGTAATTACAAACCAGTTAGTTTAACTTTTGTTCCGGGGAAAATAATGGAATCACTGGTTAAAGATGTATTGCAGGTTAGACAAAACTGCAGTAAAAATTCAAACACTGCATAGGTTTGTTAAGGGGAAAGTCTTGTCTGACAAATTTGACTGGATACTATGATGTAGTTACAAAGGAACTGGATGCAAAAAATAATTTTGATATCATATACTTGGATTTCAGGAAAACTTTTCACATTGTTGCGCATGGAAGACTACTGTACAAATTGGAGCAGTATGGTATTAAGAGCAAGTTGCTACAATAGATAAAAGGGTGGTTGAATGGGAGAAGACGGTTTTAATCAGTGGACGCTGCTCTCTGTGGATTAATGTTATTAGTGAAGTGCCCCAGGTTTTGGTGTTGGGCCCACTGTTGTTTTGTATATTTATCAATGATATTGATGAAGTTGAGCAGATGGGCTGAGAGGTGGCAACTGAAGTTTAACAATGACAAATGTAAGGTACTGCATATGGGTAGCAGTAATCCCAGACTAGGTGGGACTACATTCAGGGTAGTGAAGAATGAAAAGGATCTGGGGGTAATTGTGCAGTCAGATATGAAATTTTCTGAACGGTGCAAAAAGGCTGCAGGAGTAGCTCATGGTGTCTTGTCAATGATATGTAGGAATTTTGCTAGCAGGGATAAGGGGGTAATACAGTTCTCAAGGCCACACCTTGAGAACTGTATACAGGTCTGGAGGCTTCGTTTTAGGAAGGATGTAGAGTTGCTTGAACATATACAGAGAGGGGCAACAAGATTGGTGAGGGAAATGAATAGGTCCTCTTACTGAGAAAGGCTAAAATTCTGCAATTTGCAGTGGCTGGAGACTAGGCACCTGCGAGGTGATCTTATTAAGGTGTATAATGCCTCGAATGGGTTGAGCATGGTGAATTCTGATGGGATTCTTCCGCTTGCTCCGATTATGAACCCAAGGGGGCATAAATTCAAATTGAGGAAAGACGGTTGTAGAATAGATGTGTGGAAATTTGCCTTTAGCCAGCGGGTGGTTAATTGCTAGAACAAATTCCCATCTGTCGTTGTGGAAGTTGATAGCTTAAATAAATTCATGGTGTAACTGGACAAACTCTTAGAGGGAATAGATGTGTGAAATTTTTTTTTTTTTTTTGGCTGATGCTACATAAGCTCGTACGCTTGCTTTCTAGCATCATATGCTTCCATTATTACTACTACTGCCACTACTACTACACCTCAGTCTGATTGCAGACGCTTCAGTTTGCAGAATTTCAGCCTTTCTTGGTAAGAGCTACCCTCTTTTCCGCTCACCAATCTTGTTGTCATTCTCTGTAGAGAGAAATTCTCCAAAATTTGGAAAATAGCCATGGTTAGCTCATTTTAAAGAACCCTGAAAAACTTCCCGCTGATCTTAAATCCTATAGACCCATAGCTCTACTCCAGTAATGGGGGAAATATATGAGAGATTAATCTACAATAGAATCTCAACTGATTATACCGAAACGGAGCAACTCTACTGAGGATGCCATGCATCACCTACTGTTGTTTTGGTTTTTAGGAGCATTAGCAACTAAGGCCATATTGCTCCGGGGATATGCGGTGGTCATTCTCTGACCTTTCCGCATCCTCCATATTTATTGGTCACGGGCTCGAACCCTGGTCTAATCAAGAAGCATGTGCTATGCACTACTGCTCCTGCCCACCTGGCTACGGAGGCACCGCATCACCTACTGACGGCACTTAAAAATATAAGGTCACGGTGTTAAGGTGTGTTTGTTTTAATTGCGGTCTTCAGGGTTTCCCCTATATGTCATGTCTGAAAAGGCAAAAGCCAAGGCTGGCAAGTGTGTGTGTGTGCGCGCGCCGGCATGACTTCCCAGGCTGGCGACACCTGGTCCCCTGACTCCCAACCTTGGCCATGAGAAGGTGCACCAGGGACTGCTTTTTAACTGAAACTCTTAGTGGGCTATCAGGCAAGCCTGGGAGCCCCAAGGTGTTTAGGGAAAGGAAGTGGAGATAAGAATGAGAAGTATGGAAATGGGAAGGGAGAGTTGGATAGAAGATAAGGGGAAGAAATAGTCTCCTGAAATAGAAGAGAAAAGAGAAAGTAAAAAATACTAAGTTAAAAATACAGAGGAGAAATATATGCTGGCAATTTCTATTGACTTTTCTGGGGCATTTTATTCACTCTAGTGGCCTAGTGTCCTCGGGAGACTCCGCCAGGCAAATGTCACGAACAATTTCTACAAGGTAATAAACAGCTACCTTAAAGACAGAAGTGACTCAGTATATACAAGGTTCCAGGAATTGATGTACCTTGTGAATAAAGGTTGCCCGCAGAGTTCAATCCTTGGCCTTTTCTTCTGGAACATTGTTGTGAGTGAATTTTTGGGTTTGGATCTGGGCCCAGTGGAAAGCCTAGCCTTTGCAAATGACTTGATTCTCCTTGTAAAAGGTAACACGCAAGTGGTTGTAGAACAAAGATCAAATGCTGCCCTCCTGCAGCTGCGGGAGTGGACACAAATGCACATGATAAATATCGCCTGACAGAACTAAACAAATACTTCTAAAAGGCAATTTGGACATAAAAAGATGTCCACAAATTTAAATAAACATGATTGCCAAGATCAGTCAAGCAGACTAGGAGCTCAAAAGAAAGACTCTAGCAATCATATATCATGCAGTGTTCATACCTGTTATAACCTATGAAGCCAGTGCATGGTTCACCCGCTTAGCCATAGTAAGAAACAGGAATAAGTTAGAATCAATACAGAGGAATATTCTTCTCACGTACAACATGCTCTGATGATAGTAAGAAGTATATTCCTCTGTATTAATTCTACTTCCTTCCTCATTTTAAGAAGGATGTAGAGTTGCTTGAGCATGTACGGATAAGGGCAACAAGATTGGTGTGGGAACAAATGGGTCCTCTTACCAAGAAAGGCTAAAATCCTGCAAATTGCAGCAGCTGGAGACTAGGCACCTGCTAGGTGATCTAGGTGAGGTGTATAAGGCCTCGAATGGGTTGAATTCTGATGGGATTCTTCTGCTTGCTCAGATTATGAACCTGAGGGAGCATAAATTCAAATTTAGGAAAGACAATTGTAATACATAAAAGGCTCATATTATAGACTTAAAAAGTGCATACCCACAGAATTTCTAGAATAGCCCTTGATACAGCCAACACCAAGGCTGAAAGGGGAAAAAAAATAGCCACAAAGCTCCGTGAGCTATGGCAAACAAATGGGTTGCAGGAAACCAGGGGTCTGGTTACCAAAATGTTTCTCCCACAGGTGGCAATGGTTAGTCAAAATCCACCAATGTGGACCCCAGGACTCTTTACTACCTTTTTATTGACAGGTCACGACTCCCTAAAGGCAAAATTAACCTCCTTAGGGCTGACTGATGACCCAAACTATACCTGTGGTGAGAGTGAAGACTGGGCACACATTTTATATGAATGTATAATTTATGACATCTCTAGAACCCAGTTAATAGCACAGATTTGCCCCTACCCAGGAAGAACATCTATTCATAATTAAGTATTAAGTATTTAAGTGTAATTGTTGCAGACCCCAGTGGCTAATGGGGTTCCCCCACTAGCCACTTTTATAATTCTTGTGGTGAGGCTCGCACCAAATCTGGTCATGTGCATGTAGTGTTTTGTGTGTAAATTTTGTGCTCTGTCCTGTTATGTTGTCTGACCGGTGCTTGGCATCTTACCAAAAAAAGCCATCCTGGAATCAGGATCGGCAAACAAAGAAAGCTTGTCAGGGACATTCTTGTCTTCTCTGAGGAAAGAGTCCAAAGATCATGGTCCATTAATAGGGCAAGATTCGGTATTAAAAATATATATATACACTCGCAGGCTAAGCGAGACCCACAAAGGAATTATGTACAATGAATAGCAAGTCCAAGTTGGCTTCAACAGTTCACCAGACAAAACAATTTCAAAAGGAAAATCCAATGGATTAGCTTTTCCAAGGATCAAATAGCAGAATCTTTAGAATCAGCATAAATCTGAAAGTAGTTCTGATATATAACAAAACATTTTTACCATCTATAGACAGTGAGAAGTCGTAGTTAGAAGTAACTTTTCAGTACACCAACCCTGAGGTACAAAGAGTCACAAGAACAACATTCTAATAACTGATCGAAGTTCATCTCTCCTTTTGAAGACATGTAGCAAATGTATTAAGAGCATTAAATGCAACCTGAGATTGAACAAGTAAGGATTTATTTTCACAACTGAAGAGTCCTGCAATAAGTTGAAGTTCTTGTCTATAGTCCAAATAGTAGTGGTAATCAAGTAAGATATGACCCATGTTCTCTTCAGCCCCGCAAAGACAAAGTGCAGTAGGAGACAGTCCTAATTTAAACAGTTTACTCTTAATGCTGCCATGACCCTACAGCAGGTATGTGCGATGAAATACTGGAGAAAAACATAAATTCTTTCTTCTTGAACTCTCCAACTAAATGTAAAAATTGTCTCATTACACTACCAAGATCTGAGGTATTCCAATCTCTTTGCCACTTTTCAATGTAGTTCTTTAGAATGCACTATTTTTCTTTCAGAAGCCAAGAAACACTCAAATCAAGCTGCACATCTTTCAAGGAATTAGGGCGTGCTTTTTTCAGATGATAATTCATGTATCTGTATTGGATCTCATAATGTACTGGTAGTTTTCCCAGCCGACCCTATAAGGCCAGAGCAGATGTAGACATCATCAGGAGGGCAACACGCTGGGCCTGTAATAACTGTTTACTCACAGCAGACTAAGTAGCTCTATAGCCCCAAGCACCAGGTAATGCTAGACAAAAGGACACAATTGTAATATAGTCTGAGAGAGTGATCTCTCAGATCCCCACTCCTTTCTGGTTACTAATTGCAACCTTGCTAGAATTTATTTACACTTTTCTTTTATGTACCTAACATGAGGCAGAAAACTTAGTGTCATCAAGATAGATGCCTAAATACTTAGTTGTAGAATTATACTTAATGGACTGCCCTTGATACTTGATCAGTGGAGAATGCCCCCTGACTAGCTTACCCTTCAACATCTGGGAGGTTTTAGACGTTGAGACCTGTAGTTTATGTATTTCAGACCAAGTGGAAAGTTCCTGCAGTACGTGATTGGTCGTAACCTCCAAAGATGTCCTCGAGTTTCCCTGCACAAGAATAGTAAGGTCATCCACATGTGATCATGGTGATCGCTTCACATCTTCTGTTAATCCAAGAATCAAATACAAGATTCCAACACAGGAGTCCCAATATTGACACCTGTGGACATCCTCTTGAACATTTCTGGAGACCTGTACAGATCCACTCTTGGCATTTATGGAACGTTGTGAGAAATAACTTGACAAAAGATTGTATATTGGTCTTGTATATCGGCCTCCCAGAATCTCTCCAGTGCATTTTGCCACCAAAGGGTGTCAAAGACCCCTTTGAAATCCACAAAGAAGCCAATCTGTTCATAACAGAAAAAGAAAATTATAAAGCATTCACAACCTTCACACAGAAAGATCTACGCATTTTATTTGAAATGCATAGATCTATCCAAAGAATAGCAATTCAGTCCCTCCAGCAATAAACAGTAATCAATAGCTAAAAATTCCCGTGTCTTTTTGATCAGATTGACCAGGGTACCTCCGGGACTACCCTGACATGCATATAGGGACTTGGGGGTCCCACACTAAATAAGTAACAATGTAGGGGGGGGGGGGAGATGAACAGGCAGCCAGGAAAGCAGATTAGCTGGAAAATATTAATAAGCTAATAGCAAGGGAATGCAATGTGGAATGAAAGTTGTTGTTGTTATTTGATTTTTAGGAGCATTAACAACTAAGGCCATATTGCTCCGAGGATATGTAGTGGTCATTCCCTGACCTTTCCGCATCCTCCATATTTGGTGGTCATGGGCTCGAACCTCGGTCTAATCAAGAAGTGTGTGCTATGCACTGCCGCTCCTGCCCACCTGGCTACGGAGGCACCAATGAATGAAAGAGGATGAAAGACAGATTGAATAGGCTGGGCACTGAGTGAAATAGGAATTATGGTAAAAGGGAATAATTGGTTAGTTTTAGTGAAAGAGAGTATGAGAGCAAGAGAGAGTGAATTGAGTGTTATGGTAAATCGGAATAAGTGAAGGAGCTAATGTAATTGGCTGAATGAATACAAACTTAATAATAACTTACATTAGTTTATATATACTAACAAAAAATGATTCTAATACTAACAACACAAACACCCACTGCATTCTCTCCCAGCCTGCAAAACATTGCAGCTGGGCCAGCACCTCGACTGAAGAATAATAGTAAGTTGTGGTACCTTGAGAGTGCAGTATAGAAAGAAAGAGTTGGACAAATGAAATGAAAGCCAGATGAATCAATGAGAGTGTAAATGTGTGAGAGGAGCACAAACCATAAAATGTTATAGTTAAGTGTACACTAAACCCTAGTTTTTAATTTCCAATAACTTTACTTTCTTAACCTTAATTATTATGTATTAGTATATTAATTTACACTACACACCATTGCATTCGCCCCTGTTGTGTGAGAAATGGGATGAATAGGTGGGGGGGATAATAACTTAACAAAAAATGTAAGAAAAAAAAGTACAAAAATAGAATGGAAGTAGAGCGTGAATGAGGATTATGAGTGTAGCATATGTGTCTCCACCCCCAGATAGGATGATGGGTGTATGGCCTAAGCCTCTGCAGCTGGTGTGGTGTGGGTGGGATAGAGCATGAATACAGACACTCACTCCTACATGGGGATCCTTTCCCCCAGAGCAGGATGAGCATCCTCATCTGGGGTCCCCTTTCACTCTGTAGTGGATGTCTTCACTACTGCACCCCCCCTCTATCCTACTGTTTCCCCATTCACATCCTATCTCCCCACTACCATCTTCTTTCACTTTTTTTTTTTTTTTTTTTTTTTATGTGAAACTATCGTTGGCGGCACCTACTACATTTTTGGACTGAAGCAAAACCAGTGGTAATGATATGGAAATGGCGTCACTTCCCAAATGGCACCAACTCAGTCACTAGCGTTGATTCAGTAGAGTAAGTAGCAGGCATGAGAATAAAATGTTACATTGTTCATACTAAGAGACAGAAATGATGTCACTTCCTAAATGATGCTAACTCAGTCACTGACATTAAGTAGAGTATATAACGGGTAGTAATATGCAAGAATAAAAGCTTTCCCTGCTTAGCCCAGCCCTAAGTCTCGACGGCCCAACCCGATCCAAGCCCGAATTTGTTTTTCAAATTCACTACTCATACCCGACCCCACCCAAACCGAGTTTTATCCTGTCCTTACTGAAACTTTTTATATAATAAAAATCACTAGCATTAGTTTCTGAAGTTTCATAATAATAAAGAAATAAAACTTTCAGATTCAAAATTCAATATTAATTATAATAAAAGAAAATGTAATAAATTTTCAATTTAACATACTCAATATAATTCCAAAATGAATATCGATATCCACCTCTACTAGCCACCGTCTGTTCACACACTTTTTATTGCAAATTGTTGTGCAGAAATAAAATAGGGTTGATACTGTCGCTACTTTCAACAGACTTACGCTGCTGGCGGATTATTTTTACGAAAGAGTACAAATTTCAGCGAATTTTAGAGACTGTGGTAAAGCATGCCTTATTGGCCAATTAAAAGGGTTAACAGACAAATAATACAGATTTTTTTCTAAAAAAAACTTTAAAAATTTGACTACATAAAAAAAAAAGAGTTTAAAAAATATATGTAAGAAATAGCCCGAAATGTTTGAAATAGCAATTCATTTCAATTATTTGTACCCAACCCGAGCCCAAACATCGGTCTTGTTACCTGGCCCAAGCTTGAGGGCCAGGCCCAGGTAACAAGAACCGGGTCCGTGCAACCTCTAGTATATAGTATATGGTTAGTATAACGACTAACCATATATTGTATAGTAGTATATGATTAGTAGTTATAGTATATAGTTAACTATGAATAGGAGTATATAGTAATATACGGTTAGTAATTATATACTCCTAAAACTAGTAATGTATGGTTAAAAAAAATTTAATAAATAAAGAATTTTATATACACACTACTGGGTTCAGGTGGATGATAATAAAAGGTTTCAGCACAGTGAGACAGGTGCATTGGTCTTACTGTAATGAAACCTGCTATTATGAAATGTATGGTATATAGCAGGGGTGGCCAGTGAGTCGATCATGGCTTTAATTTCGGTCAATCACGACGAATTTTAAATATACAGTCATCCCTCGATTTGCACGGTCAGGTATACTATCAAAATTTTATATTGCACAGCAGGTTTCGCTACCTGTGCATTATTTTTTATATACCATAAACCCCTGCTATTCGCAGTATCTATATTTGCGGTCTCTGATTTAATATAAAATGAAACCTAAAAAAATGTGAATTTTAAAGCGCCGTGAACATTTTCCCCATTAAAAAAACGTGGGCGTGGCTAAAATTATCTTTCCCTGTCAAAACAGTGCTCAGTGGGTGGGGGGAGAGGGGTGACAAAATCACGAGCGTGGATGTTTCTCGCTAATCCTTGTTCAGTATGTGTTATGCGCTTGTCATGGAAAGTTTCGTCGTTTGCTTTTTAATTTATATGCTTATAAATTGAATAAATTTATCAATTTATAAATTGATATTTATAAATTGATATGCTTACAAAAGTGATAAATCTACCATTTTGCAGTGTAAAACAGACTTTTTCAAGCATGTTAACAGAAGAAAGTGACTTTATTGTGGACAAGTTCTTTCTAACCCCATACAAAAATATGGCTACGAATAACAAGGGAAATGTGAAAAGATCAAAGGTGATGACATTATCGAATAAAATTGAGTTATTAGACAAAATTTCTAATGGTGAAAGTGTCTCCTTAGTGGCAAAACATTATAAAATCAATGAGTCAACGATGCGATCAATCAAAAAATCGGAAGAAAAAATCTGCCGTACTGTCGTGAAAACGCGATAATTGCTTCAAAAATTTGCTTTGTAACTCGTGATGTTAAATTAGAAAAAATGGAAAAGGCTTTAAATCTGTGGATAGAAGACCAAACTCAAAATAAAATTCCGTTAAGTTCACTCATCATTCGTGAAAAGGCAAAACACCTTTATCAACCCTTTAGCGAAACTGGTGATAGCACTGGCGGGATAAGTTTTTTAGCTACCAAAGACATTGGTTTGAAAGATTTGTTTGAAATTTTTAATAAATATTACATTTAATATTAAATTGTTTCTTATTTTCATTTCAATGCCATATGCTTGCATTTCACTATGTACTGTCTATGTACATAGTCATATTATGAAGGTACGTATATAGACAAAAAGGCACCTCCGTAGCCAGGTGGGAAGGAGCAGCAGTGTGTAGCACACGCTTCTTGATTAGACCGGGGTTCGAGCCTGTCACCACCAAATACCGAGGATGCGGAAAGGTCAGGGAATGACCACCGCATATCCCTTAGCAATATGGCCTTAGTTGCTAATGCTCCTAAAAACCAAAAAAAAAAAAAAAAAAAAAAACAATCATAGACAAAATTTTAGACTAGTTTTTCTTATATATTTCATACTTTGGAACGGACCTCCTTTATTGCTATGGGAGCCATAACTCAGTATTCACGGCATTTCACAGGAACGGAACCCCCGCAAATAGCGGGGGGTTACTGTATATATATATATATATATATATATATATATATTTTTTTTTTTTTACAAAGCTTCAAAAATAAGAATGAAGATCAGATTTTGAAATTTTATTTTATTTTTTTATTTATTTATTTATTATTATTTTTTTTTTGCATGATTGAAGATTTAATTGAAGGAGAAACAGATTTCACCATAATAAAGTAAAATCCAACAGAATTCCAGCTGTCGGTATTATTGCAAATGCAATAAGATTGAATTTACTACCCGTTTATAATTAGATTACACTAACAGAAAAGCCCAATAAACCGGAAAGTGCAAATTGTTTTTATTGTTTTATGGTTGTGACCTCCAGAAATAGCTTTAGAGAAATATCACAAAGGTGTTTAAAATTGATTCTTATAAGGATATAACCAAACAGAGCAATAAACGGTGGTGTGTTTGTCCGGTTATTTGGAAACAACTTCCTCATTCAGGAATCCTCTTCATCAATTATCCTACGTTAGCCTGTTCAGACAGAATATTTTTCCGGTTCAGGAAACTTAGTGTTTTAATCAGCAAGCATTGATTTTGCTGTTTTAATAACAGGACAGTACATATATGTTAATTTAATACCTTTTGATTTAAAATGAATACTACAAAAAAAGAGTAAAACATATAATTTTCATCAAGACGGGGAACTAGAATAGTTTTTTGTAATGGTGAAAGAAAAATATTGCTGTTTGATTTGCAATGCTTCCGTGGCTATACCCAAAAAAGGAAATTTAGAAAGGCACTTCAACGCTCTCCATAGTAAACACCAATCGAATTTTCTACCAAATAGTGACCTTAGAAAAAATAAATTAAAAGAACTTAAATCCAGATTATTCGTGCAACAAAATTTCCTCATGACACCTAATTTACAATCTAAAGCAGTAACTGTAGCATCATTTAAAGTGAGTCCTCTTCTTGCAAAAAAATGCACATCATTTTCTGATGGTCAGTTCATCAAAGATGCATTTTTAGAAATAACAGATTCTCTTTTTGATAATTTTAAGAACAAAAATGAAATTAAAAGTGCCCTTCAAGATGTGCAATTATCTCAAAATACTGTGATGCGACGCATCGAAAAAATGAGTAAAAATGTGAGCAAACAACTGCGTGCTGATATTACTAATTGTGTATCCTTTTCTTTACAACTGGATGAATCTACAGATGTCAGTGATACAGCTTAGTTGCTCATTTTTATTCGTATGGTTTTCGATGATTCTGCCACTAGAGAGAAAGAACTAGAGGTCTTGATATCTTTAACTCACTCAAACATTTTATTGAAAAAATTAACTTATAACTATTTAAGCTCGTACCAGTAACAACAGATGGAGCTAAAGCAATGACAGGGCATCTTAACGGATTCATCGCATTGGGCCAAAAGGATGATGAGTTACCAATGTATCATCCACCAACAAGTGTCAGCCAGCAAAAGATTAAATACATAAAAGTGTTATGGATATCGCTTTCAAAATCGTGAATTCCATCAGAGGACAATCTCTTCAAAGGAGACTTTTCAAATGCAACTTGATGAAAAAGAACCAGGTGTGATATTACACACAGATGTAAGGTGGCTGAGTCGAAGTAAGTTTCTACAAAGATTTCGAAATTTGCTGAATGAAATTAAAAAATTTGTTGATCAAAGGGGAGATGATTATCAGCAGCTACAAGATATGGAGTGATCTGGCTTTTTTGGCAGATTTTACCAGTAAATTAAGTGATCTGAATTTGGAATTACAAGGAAAAAAAATAAAAATGTGGGTGACACGATTAGTAGTATTTCTGCATATAAATATCAATTTTTGGCAATGGCTAAGGATCTCAAAGAAAAAAAAAATTCGACCATTTTGCAAATATGCAAGATCATTCGCAAAAATATCCTGTTTTTGAATTTAATTGTAAGAAATATGTTTCTGAAATTGAAAATGTTGTGGACAATTTTGAAACCAGATTCAGTGATTTTAAAACAATTGAAGACATTATTCAATATATTTCTTATTCATTTAATGTCGGCTTAGATATGCAAAAAAATTGCAGAAAAAACAGCCGAGCGTTTTCACAAGGAGAAAATATTACTTGAAATTGAAATTATTACATTGTGAAATGATATCTTCCTGAAAGATAATTGAGAAATGATATCTTCAGAGCAGCAAAGAAAAGGCTCAAGCTAATGGGAGTGCTGTGGCTCAGAGAAGAACTGATGGGGGCAGTTGGCCTCTGAATCACAGCCTTTTAAATTGCACTGCTTGCTTGATGTTTGTGGAGCAATCAGATATGGGACACGATATTTCCATGGGGGATGTCTTTGTGTGTCTGCAATGTAAGGAGTATAAGGAAATCAGGTGACAACTCAGCGTTGTTCTGGGCCTATATGAAAGCTTGAAGGACTGGGTGGATGTCCTCGAAGAATCTAAATCGACGGGCCCATCAAGTTCTCAGCTGCCCACATCAATGCCAGAGCTTGCACTTGGCATCACGCAACACGGCGGCAACCCCCAAGGCAGAATGCGCTGGTCCCACAGGAACTAGTAGTTGCTGATGACTCTATTGTCAGGGAAACGGGAAACGTAGTATGTAAAATGGATAGATGGAACAGGACCAGGGGCAAAGGTTAATGACGTTGTAGGGCGGATATCATCTTTTAAGGGCACAAAAGGTGATATAGTTGTAGAGGTTGGCACTAATGCTATTAGGAGACCGGCGGAATTACTTAACAAGTACAGGTCACTGCTGAAAAAAGCCGTGAATTAGGGCTGAATTTGAAAGTGTCTGCAATTCTGCCCAGACACGATAGAAGGGAGTATATGATGAGAGCCTTGTCATCAATTCGGCCCTGGAAAGATTGCCCAAGGCACAAGGGGTAGAATTTTTCTCAGCCTGGTCTGTACTTGTTCACAGGAGAGACTGCTTCTACAGGGATGGGATACACTTAAATAGAAAGGGTGCAAGAATATTTGCTGATACTATCGAGGCAGTGTTAGGTGCGGCAGAAAACTGCTAGCTTACAGGGATACAAGGACTAATAGATTAACAGTAGCCACTGGCAGAGGTAAAAGTGATTCTTGCACTGCTTCTATTTGAATGAGCAGCAGCCTGGAAAACAAGATGCAGGCTATTTTTCAAAGACTGCTGGGAATCATTGCAGTATAAGTAAACATGGGTTGTGTTAGGGTAGCTAAGAATAGGAACAGGTGCATGTATACTTGCGTGTACACCAATGCTAGGAGTTTGGTAAATAAATTTGATGAATTTGAGGTATTGCTCAAAACATCAAAGGCAGATATTGTTGGGATATCATAGACGTGGTGTCACACAGATGTAAGGAATGCAGAACTGGAATTTAGGAGTACAATGTGTACAGAAAGGATAGGAAGGGAGGAGGGGTTATGCTATTAGTTAAGAAACACAAAATCCAAGCAAGTGAAGCCAGTCAACATCACTGGACAGTGCAGTGTAGAGTCAGTTTGATGTGACATAAGCATTGGGAGATGAAAATTGAGAGTAGGAGTGTGCTGTAGGCCTAATGACTCTGATGAGTATGATAAGAAACTGTACAGAGAAATAGAGTGGGCCAGTACATCAGGGAGTCTTATAATGGGGGATTTTAATTTCCCAGATATTGACTGGAATTTGTGGGTTGGTCACTCGCACACTAGCAAGGCATTGGTGGATTTATTGGATGATTGTTTTCTACATCAGCA
The DNA here is from genome assembly GCF_048544385.1 of Mastigoproctus giganteus. Taxonomy (NCBI): domain Eukaryota; kingdom Metazoa; phylum Arthropoda; class Arachnida; order Uropygi; family Thelyphonidae; genus Mastigoproctus; species Mastigoproctus giganteus. The sequence continues at coordinate 4,220,178 of NC_143581.1, forward strand.
TGTTCGGAAGGCAACTAGAGGGAGTAATGCTCTTTATCTGATTATCAGTACTGATTCTTCATGCATTAAGAATCTGCAGATAAAGGAACCACTAGGTGGCAGTGATCACAGTGTGCTTAAGTGGGATTTTCTGAAAGAGGTGGGTTTTTGCTTTCATAAAGGCGACTACGATGGTCTGAGACAGTATTTAAATTCTATACAGTGGGAACAACTGATGATGTTACCAACAGCAAATTCAAAATGGGAAGCATTCAAAGAACTTATCTTGAAAGTTAGTAGGATTTACATACCAACTAAGAAATATTGTTCAAGGTTTAGGCCTAAATGGATGTCAGATGAACTAATGAGACATATGGCAGAGAAGAAAAATGCATGGGATACTTATAAATTAATGAGTGACATGGAAGCCTATGATAGATATAAGCTGGTCTGTAACCAAGTCACAAAGGAGATTAGCCAAGCAAAAGCAGATTATGAGAAATCCTTGGCAAAGGATATAAAGAAAAACAGAAAAGAGTCTTTACCTATGTAAACTCTAGAAGGAAAGGGATGAATCAGATTGGTCCACTGGATATTGATGGTTCAACAGTTGAGGATCCTGCTCAGGTGGCTAACAAACTAAACGAGTGTTATGCATCTACATTCACACATGAGGAGTTATTCAGAAAGGGGAATGCCAGAGGTGAAGTAAACTCTGGCAGTGAGCTACATGATTTTGTAATAAGTGGAGCAATGTGGAGGGGAAATTGTTGAGGAGAAACATAAAAAAGGCACCCGGGGTGGATGGGATCTATCCAGTTATATTAAAGAAGGCAGCAAAGGAAGTAAGCAAACCCTTAGCTATAATTATGAGAGCTTCTTTGGACCCAGGAGAGGTACCCATTGACTGGAGATGTGCAAGTGTGACCCCAGTTCACAAAGGGAGATCAAAGGCTGTCACAAGTAATTATAGACCTGTGAGTTTAACTTCTGTTCCAGGAAAATTAATGGAGATACTGGTTAAAGAAGCACTGCAGGATCATCTAGACAAGACTTCAGTTATAGCTCGGACTCAGAATGGTTTTGTTAAGGGAAAGTCTTGCCTGGCTAATTTGATTGGATACTATGATGCAGTCACAAAAGAACTGGATGCAGTGAATAACTTTGATATTATATATTTGGATCTTAGAAAGGCTTTTGATACTGTTGCACGTGGAAGACTGCTGCACCAATTGGAGCAGTGTGGCATTGGAGGCAAATTGCTGCTATGGATAAAGGAATGGTTGAGGGGGAGAATACACAGCGGTAATCAATGGACACTGCTCATCGTGGACTAATATTATTAGTGGAGTCCCTCAGGGTTTTGTTTTGGGTCCATTGTTGTTTTCTATATTTATAAATGATATTGATGATGGTATATCAAGCTTAATGTCCAAATTTGCAGACGATACAAAGGTTGGCAGGGTTGTTAAGGACATTACTGACGCTATGCTGCTGCAACAGGATCTGGAAAGGTTGAGCAGATGGGCTTAAGTGGTGGCAAATGAAGTTTAACTTTGACAAATGTAAAATACTACATAATGGAAACAGTAACCCCAGAGCAACTCTGTGGTACTACACTGACAATGGTAGAGAATGAAAAGGACCTGGGGGTAATTGTGCAGGGAGATATGAAGTTTTCTGAGCAGTGCAGACAGGCTGCAAGAGTAGCTCATGGCGTCTTGTCATTGATATACAGGTATTTTTCTAGCTGGGATAAGGAGGTGATTATTCCCTTGTATAAGGCAATGGTCAGGCCACACCTTGAGTACTGTATACAGGTCTGGAGGCCTCATTTCAAGAAGGATGTAGAGCTGGTGGAATGAGTACAGAGAAGGGCAACAAGATTAGTGAATGGAACAAAGGGTTGCTCTTACAAAGAAAGGCTTAAGTTTTGCAAATTACAGTGTCTGGAAAATAAGCACCGGCAAGGTGATCTGATAGAGGTGTATAAAGCCTTGAATGGTTTGAGCATTGTCAATGCCGATGGAATTCTTCCTCCTGCTCAGATTAATCACCTGAGAGGGCATAAATTCAAATTGAGGAAAGACAGTTGTAGAATAGATGTGCGGAAATTTGCCTTTAGCCAGCGGGTAGTTGGTTGGTGGAACAGACTTCCATCCGTTATTGTGGAAGTTGATAGCCTAAATAAATTTAAGGCTCAGCTGGACAGGTATTTCGAACGAATGGAGGGATGAAATGGGGGTTTGTTTTTTTTTTTTTTTTTTTGGCTCATGCTGCATAAGCTTTCTTTCTTGCATCATATGCCTCTGCTAATGCTAAAAGTGAGATCATCAGAAAGAGTTTTGGAAATATGTTTGCTGAGAAAAGTACCCAAAGGTAAAAAAAATCAGTGAACTTTTAAATTTCTGTTTTGGTTCTACATATCTATGTGAATTGGCCTTTTCGTATCGGAAACAAACAAAGATGAAGAATCGCTGTGCTCTTACAGACGTGCATACAGAAGATTCTTTACGGTTGGCCTTATCGCAGTATGGCCCCGATTTTGAAAGCTTGGCATATAACATGAAGACAGAAACTTCAACTTCACATAAATTAAATATTTAAATACGTTTGAATTTAAATTAAGAATTCTGAATTGTATTTAATTTTGAAATTTATAAACAACATTTTTCAATATGTGTTGATTAACTTTTTTAAACTTGTGCAATGAAATTTTTGAGATGGTGGATCGTGGCACATTTTGAAGGAAAAAAGTAGATTGCATCACAAATTAAATTGGCCACCCCTGGTATATAGTAACTACTAATATTATCTAACAGCGAATAGGAGTATTTGCTGGATCGTTAAAGAGTAGTTAGTAGTAATAATAGTTAATATTTTAACTATTTTTGCTGGAAGAGTTAGTAGTAATAGTAGTTATTAACTGTTATTACTACTAACAACTCTTCCCGTGCTGGACTTCAATGCCACTGTGGCATTGTCATCCATAAATTGACCCTCGCCTTCAGGATAGGATTATTGACATTCGGCCTTCCACTAGTAAGTAGTGAGCCCACACCCGCTACTTACTCTACCGAATCAGTTAGTGACTGCATTAGTGCCATTTAGGAAGTGACTTAATTTGCATCGTTTCCGTTTCACGTTGTAGTCAAAAGATTTTTTCACATAAAACTTTTGTGCACATAAGATACACACTTGCTTTTTTTTTTTTTTTTTTACCGGTCTCTTCCTGTTTGTACCCTTGACTGCTACAGGGTTCACCTCACCAGTGCTTTATGCTCTCTACTGCCAGGCTCACCTCCTCATGGTGCTGGACGGTAAACTAGGCATTTTTGTGTGAAAACACGGGATCCTAGGCTAAGAGGCCAGATGAACAACACAACCAACAAAAACCCCACACTGATAATACAGGAACACTCACTAACCTATATAAATCTGGCCTTTACAGAGTTTTGTATTCATCATGTTGACTGATGTGGTGTTGGGGGTAACTCCAGGAGCCCATTACAATTAGCATTAGCAAAGGCATGATGCAAGAAAGCAAGCTTATATAGGATCATCCAAAAAAACCTTATTTCACCCATCCACTCGCTCCAAATGTTTGTCAAGTTCTGCCTTGAATCTGTTTAAGCTATCAAATGACAGATGGAAGTTTCTTCCAGCAATCAACCACCCGCTGGCTAAAAGCAAACTTCTGCACATCTATCCTACAACCATCTTTCCTCAATTTGAATTTATGCCCTCTCAGGCGATTATTCTGAGCAAGAGGAAGAATCCCATCAGCATTGAGCATGCTCAAACCATTCAAGGCTTTATACACCTCAGTCAGATCACCTCGCAGGTGCCTAGTCTCCAGACACTGTAATTTGCAAAATTTAAGCCTTTCTTCGTAAGAGCAACCCTTTGTTCTATTCACTAATCTTGTTACCATTCTCTGTAGTCGTTCCAACAGCTCTACATCCTTCTTAAAATGAGGCCCCCAGACCTGTATACAGTACTCAAGGTGTGGCCTGACCATTGTCTTATATAAGTGGATAATCACCTCCTTATCCCTGCTAGAAAAATTCATGTACTGATATTGACAAGACACCATGAGCTACTCTTGCAGACTGTGTGCACTGCTCAGAAAACTTCATATCTGCCTGCACAATAACCCCCAGGTCATTTTTGTTCTCTACCACTGTCAGTGTGGTACCACAGAGTTGATAAGTTACTCTGGGATTACTGCTTCCCACATGTAGTACTTTACATTTGTCAATGTTAAACTTCATTTGCCTCCTCTCAGCCCATCTGCTCAACTTTTCTAGATCCTGTTGCAGCAGCATACTGTCATTAACAACCCTGCCAACCTTCGTATTGTCTGCAAACTTGGACATTAAGCCTGATATACCATCATCGATATCATTTATAAATACAGAAAACAACAATGGACCCAACACTGAACCCTGAGGGACTCCTCTTTAGTCCACCAAGAGCAGTGTCCATGAAGTGGGAGAAGACAGAGCATTCTGTCTTCTCCCACTCAACCATCCATTTATCCATAGCAGCAAATTGCCTCCAATGCCACACTGCACCAATTTGCGCAGCAGTCTTCCATGTGCAACAGTATCAAAAGCCTTTCTAAGATCCAAGTATATAATATCAAAGTTATTCCCTGCATCCAGTTCTTTTGTGACTGCATCATAGTATCCAGTCAAATTGGTCAGGCAAGACTTTCCCTAAACAAAACCATGCTGTGTCTGAGCTATAACTGAAGTCTTGCCTAGATGATCCTGCTGTGCTTCTTTAACCAGTGCCTCCGTTAATTTTCCTGGAACAGAAGTTAAACTCACAGGTCTATAATTACTTGTGTCAGCATTTGATCCTCCTTTGTGTATTTGGGGTTACATTGGCACATCTCCAGTCTATGGGTAGCCCTCTGAGTCCAAGGAAGCTCTCATAATTATGGCTAAGGGTTTGCTTACTTCCTTTGCTGCCTCCTTTAATATAACTGGATAGATCCCATCCACCCCAGGTGCCTTTCTTGTGTTTATCTTCAACAATTTCTCCTCCACTTTACTCTCAGTTATTACAATATTATCTAGCTTACTGCCAGAGTTCAATACACCTCTGGCATTCCCCTCCCTGAATAACTCCTCATGTGTAAATGTAGATGCAAAATATTCATTTAGTTTGTTAGCTACCTGAACAGGATCATCAACAGTTGAACCATCAATATCCAGTGGACCAATCTGATTCATCCCCTTCCTTCTAGAGTTTACATAAGTAAAGAACTCTTTGCTGTTTTTCTTTGCATCCATTGCCAAAGATTTCTCATAATCTGCCTTTGTCTGCCTAACCTCCTTTGTAACTTGGTTACAGACCAGCTTATATCTATCATAAACTTCTGTGTCACATATTAATTTATATGTATCCCATTCATTTTTCTTCTTTGTCACATGTCTAATTAGTTCATCTGACATCCATTTAGGCCTAAATCTTGAACAATATTTCTTTGTTGATATGAAAAGCCTAGTAGCATTCCAAGATTAATTCTTTGAATGCTTCCCATTTTGAATATGCTGTTCATCATCAGTTCGTTCCACCGTATAGAATTTAAAAACTGTCTCAGACCACTGTAGTGACCTTTACGAAAGCAAAAACCCTTCCCTTTACCCCTGATGGTAGTTACCTCTTTGTGTAAATCCCACTTCAGCGCACTGTGATCACTGCCACCTAGTGGTTCCTTTATCTGCAGATTCTTGATGCATGAAGAATCACTACTGATAATCAGATCAAGAGTATTACTCCCTCTAGTTGCCTCCCGAACATGCTGCTGTATAAAAAGTCATCCAATAAATCCACAAAAAGCCTTGCTAGAGTGTGAGTGACCAACCCACAAATTCCAGTCAATATCTGGGAAATTAAAATCCCCCATTATAAGACACTCTAATTTAATCGCTCACTCTATTTCTCTGCACAATTTCTCATTATACTCATCAGATTCATTAGTCTTATAACACACCTACTCTCATTTCTCCTTTCCCAGTGCTTATGTCACACCAAACGGACTCAACATTGCATTGTCCACCCACATCAACTGGATGCACATCCTTAGATTTTATGTGTTTCTTAACTAACAGCATAACCCATCCTCCCTTTCTGTACACATTGTACTCCCCAAATTCCAGTTCTGCACTGCTTATGTCTATGTCACACCATGTCTCTGATATCCCAACAATATCTGCCTTTGATGTCTTGACTAGCACTTCAAGCTGATTGAATTTATTAACTATACTCCTAGCATTGGTGTGCATGCAAGTATACATGCACCTGTTTCTACTCTTAGTTACTCTAACACAGCCCATGTATTTACTTGTTCCACTATGTCTCCCAGCACTCCTGGAAATTCCCATTGCCTTGCTTTCCAGGCTGCTGCTCAATTGCATTTCAATAGAAGTAGTGCAAGAATCACTTTTACCTCTGCCAGCGGCTACTGTTAATCTATTAGGCCGTGTATTCCCCCAAGCTAGCAGTTTTCTGACCCACCTAACTCTGCCTTGATAGCATCAGCAAATATTCTTGCACCCTTTCTATTTAGGTGTATCCCATTCCTGTAGAAGCAGTCTCTCCTGTTAACAAGCACAGACCAGGCTGAGAAAAATTCTACCCCTTGAACCTTGCACAATCTCTCCAGGGCCGAATTGATCGATAAGGTTCTCATCATATACTCCCTCCTATCATGTCTGGGCAGAATTGCAGACACTTTCAAATTCAACCCTAACTCACAGCTTTTTTTCAGCATTGTCTTTTGCTTGTTAAATAATTCTGCTGGTTACCCTATATGTTACACACCTTCTCTGTACTTGTTCCAGCAGCTTGACTTCCTTCCTAAATTCAGACCTCCAAACCTGTATGCAGTACCCAAGATGTGGCCTGACCATTTCCTTATGTAATGGGATAATTACCTCCTTGTCCCTGCAAGCAAAATTCCTGTATATCGTTGAAAAAACCCATGACCTGTCCTTGCAGCCTGTCCGCATTGCTCAAAAACTTCATATCTGACTGCACAATTATTCCCCAGGTCTTTTTCATTTTCCACTACCCTCAGTGTGGTATCACGCAGTTAGTACATTATTCTGGGGTTACTGATATTAAGAACTTTGCATTTATCAGTGTTAAACTTCAGTTGGCATTTCTCAGCCAGCTGTGCAACCTTTCTAGATCATGGTGTTTTAGCTTACTGCCATTAACCCCTCTGCCAAACTTGAACATTGATAAATATAGAAAACAACAATGGGCTCAACTTTGAACCCCGTGGGAATTCAATACTAACATTAGTCTATGAAGAGCAATGTCCATTGATTACCACTTTCTGTCTTCTCCCACTCAACCATCCCTTTATCCATAACAGCAACTTGCCCTTAATGCCACACTGCCACACTACTCCAGTTTGTACAGCAGTCTTTTATGTGCAACAGTATCAAAAGCTCTCCTGAAATCCAAGTATATGATATCAAATTTCTTTTTTGCATCGTGGTCATTGCATCATAGTAACCTATCAGATTGGTTAGACAAGACCACCCCCTTAAAAAAATCAATGCTGTGACTGCAGTATAATTGCATTCCTCTCCAGATGGTCCTGCGTTACTTCTGTTACCAGTGACTCCATTATTTTCCCTGGAACAAAAGTTTAGCAGCCGGTATAAGTGTAGTAGTGTGTACCAACTTGTAACCCATGACAGAAGAAATTGCCCTGAGGAGATTCAACTTATTTATGCAGGTTGTACAAATATTCTTAATATGTTCTAAGAAACTAACTTACAAGTCTGTAATTACATGTATCACCCCTGATTCCCCTTTGTGAATTGGGAATACATTCACACACCTCCAGTCCACGGGGAACTCTCCTGAATCCAGGGACTCTTTCACAATTGTGACTAAGGGTTTGCTTACTTCTTTTGCTGTCTCCCTTAATATAACTGGATAGATCCCATCTACCCCAGGTGCCTTTCTTATGTTTAACTTAAACAATTTCTCTTTCACTTTCCTCTCAGTTATTACAAAACATTTAACTCCCTATTAGAGCATGATAAACTCTGCCATCTCCTGTCCATGAAGGATTCCTCATGTGTAAATGCTAAATACTCATTCAGTTTGTCAGCATCATTAGCACTCAAACTGTCAATATCAAGTGTGGACCAATTTGATTAATGCCCTTCCTGCTAGTGTTTACATAAGTAAAGAAATCTTTGCTGTTTTTCTTTGTGTCCTTTTCCAGAAGATTTCTTGTAATCTGCCGTTGCTTGCCTGACCTCGTTTATTATTAATTACAGACTAGTTTATATCTACAGTAGGATGCTATATCACCCAATGATTTATATGCATCCCATTCACTTTTCTCTGCCACAAGTTTCATCAGTTCATCTGACATCTATTTAGACCTATTCCTGAAGTATTTCTTAGTTTATATGAAAAGCCTAGCAGCTTCTACGATTAATTCTGTGAATGCTCCCCATTTTTAGAATTTTCTGATGGTAACATCAGCAGTTGGTCCCACTGTGGATAACAGTATTTGTTTCCGGTTTGAATGTAAACCCAATCTTTATAGCAAATTCTTTTCCTCAATCTTCAGTGTAAGCAGAAAGATCCCCATGATTAAAATTGAAAGTAGCAAAATATACTAATTTTATTTTATCTCAACAACTGCATTAAAATGTTTTCTATTGTTATGAACATTATGAATTTATGCGCCCTCATGTGTGTATAGCTGAGCAAGAGGAAGGATTTCATCAGCATTGAGCTTACTCAGTCCATCAAAAGCCTTAAACACTCAATCAGATCTCCTCACAGATGTCTAATCTCGAGATGCTGCAATTTTCGAAACTGAAGCCGTTCCTGGTAAAAGCTTTTTTTTTACTTCCCCTCCCCAATCTTTTGCTTTTTTCTGCACCCATACCAACACATCAATGTCCTTCCTAAAATGAGGCTTTCATATATAGATGCTATACACAGGATGTAGACATTGTCTTATAGAACAGGATAATTAACTCCTTATAAAATGAGCCTTCCTTATATGGATGCAATACATGTGATGTGGAATAGCCATTGCCTTATAGAACAGATAATCAACTTCAACTCCTTATTCCTACTGGCAAAATTTCTCTATATCATTGACAAAACTCCATGAGCTGTCCTAGCAACCCGTCTGCACTACTCAAATAATTTTTTGTCCAACTCAGAGCCGTGCCAAGGATGAGTCAAACGAGGCTCTTACCTCAGGTTAAAAGCTGAAATGGGTGCCAAAAGAAAGATTAAATAATGTTTTCAATTTTGTTTTGATTATTCCAATCCATTTATCATCTTTCTTTTGAAAAACAAAAATCTTTGTTGCACCACTGTACATATACCAAGCTCTGCCGCCATCTGGGGTGCCCTACTAGTTATTAAAAAATTAAATTTTTTTTCAAGGAGGGCACAATTTTTCATTCTTGCCTCGGGTACTAAAGTGGCTTGGCACAGCTCTGATCCAACTGCACAATTATCCCCAGGTGCTTTTCATTCTCCATTACTCTCAGTGCGGTGCCACTCTGGGTAGCGGAGAATGAAAAGTTGATAAGTTATCCTGGGGTTGCTGCTACTCATATGCAGTATCATTATCAATGTTAAATTTCAGTCCATATTTCAGCCCATATGCCTAATTTTTCTAGATCTTATTGCAGTAGCATACCCAGATTACTGTCTTATCATTAACCACCCTGCCAACCTTCATGTTGTCTGCAAACTTAAACATTAAACTTGATATGCCTTCATCAGGCTTGATGTTTAAGTTTCAGTATCATTAATAAATACAGAAAATGACAATATGCCAAGCACCTTGAGGAAATCCACTAATAATATTAGTCCAAGAAGAGCAGTGCCCATTGATAGCCACACTGCCTTCTCCAAAATCAACCATCCCTTTAAATCTAAGTATGTGATGTCAGAACTATTTTTTATATCCAGTTACTCTGTCATAGTATCCAATGACAGAGTAATTGGATATAAAAATCATGTGCCTCCTTGGTTCATCTGAGTTCATCTCAACTTATTAACAACTTACTAGCTAAAAGTAACTTCCTACAATCTAGTCTAAACCTCTTCCCCTCTAATTTGAATTTATCGCCCCTACTTCTGGAATTCTTTATAACAGTGAAAATTCCTCCTCCGTTCCTTATTCTAATCCCTTTCAGGGCCTTAGGAATCTCAATCAGGTCCCCCCCCCCAAGGTACCTGGTTGCCAAACTCTCATCAGAGTCTTTCCTTGTACAGTCACCTTTTTGCTGAGCTCTCCATGTGAGAGCTCAGCAAAAAGGTTTCTTTCCTTTCAAGAAGCTTAGTGTCTTTTGAGATGAGGTCTTCATAGTTGGACACAGTATTTCAAATACGGAGTTACAATTTCTTTGTACAGTGGGATTATGATTTCCTGTGTCTACAGGATATTGTTCAATAAATCACCGATAGGATGCAACATCCTTTCCTGGTCACCTGTTTACGCTGCTCAGAAAACTTCATATATGCTCTTGTCGTAACTCCCAGATCCCTTTCTTCTTGTGCTGTTTTTAATTCAACCCCACCAAATGTATAAGTTATTTTTGGATTGTTGTTTCCCAAACATAAGACTTTCATTTTGCTGCATTAATATATGGCTGCCACTTTTCTGACCATTCTTGAAGTCTGTTGAAATCATCCTGAAGAACTGCTTGGCACCAATAATTACCAACTTTCTCAATCTGCAAATTTTGACATCATGCCCTTTATCTTTTCAGTTATAAAAATCAGAAACAGCAGTGGTCCAAGAACTGATTTTTGGGGGGTCCTCACTTCTGGCATTACACCAATCTGAAGGATATCCATTAATTACAACCTTATCAACCTTATGCATTCTGCCCTGGTCACCAGTTTACACTGCTCAGAAAACTTCATATACTGACAACTCTCAGCTTACAAACACATTCTGTTCAAATACATTGTTCGTTATGTGTATCTTGCATTCCTGATTTTTTACAATACATGTTGTATATGTTATAAGCCATTTTAATGCATTATGTACTAAACATCGAATGGTCTATACAATGTTTTATTATAATGTATGTATGCATTATGTTTATCATATACAATATGTAACGTAAAATAAGAAAAGAATAAAAAAAAAAACAAGATATTGTGCTTGTTAATTTTTATTTTTTCCATCTCGCAACAGAAAACTTCTAATTTTTACTATTCTGCTCATTAAAACAGGAGTTGTTTCCTTAACCGCCTCCACAATTCTTTCTTTATCTTTAATAATTTTTGCGATACTCAATCGGTTCACACCATAATGACGAGCTATGTCCACCTGCTTCTGACCTCTTTCTGTCCTTTTTATGATGTCTAGCTTAGTTTCTAAACTAATATTGCATCTTTTATCACCACCAGCACTACTGTTTCGCTTTGGACTCATGATCACTTAAATTTTTAAAATTATATTTTTTTAAGTTGCCAAATGCAGAACTACATTTAACGGTGTCTATAAAATAACTGACCACATTTGTTGTTGTGCAATGCAAAAAATCAGTTGGGCACATTTTTTTGCTTCTGTTTGCAGTGCTGCTATTATCCATTTCAGGTATCTTTATGTCTGGAAGAGAAAGGGAAGCTTCTCTTTCCCAGACCCCTAAGTGAACCAATGGTTGACCATCTAAGATAACCTAGGCAAAGCAAGTGATGATCCTATTATATTTTAATAGGGGGAATCACCGATTTATTTCCTACGAGAAAAGGTTCTGCGTGGCATGTAAACCAACATTTTTTTTTTTTACTGGCTAGATTAGATTTATTAACCAAGAACAGTTCAGTATAATTATCATATAATAATTTTCTGATAATTATTATAATAAATACATTTTTTAAAAGTTTATTTATTTAAATCTTACAATTATGTTCACTATACGTTTGGCATTTCGTTTTATAAGGAACTCTATCATAATTTGGTAACTTTAAGAAATTTTGAATGAATTGTAACATTCGCTCGTTATAGCAAATGTTAGTAAAATGAATGTTTGTAAACCAAGAGTTGCATGTATGCTCTTGTTGTAACTCCCAGATGCCTTTCTACTTGTGCTGTTTTTAATTCAACCCCACCAAGTAAGTGTATAAGTTATTTTTGGGTTGTTATATGAAACATAAGACTCTGCATTTTGCTGCATTAATACATGACTGCCACTTTTCTGACCATTCTTGAAGCATGTTGAAGTCATCCTGAAGGAGAGCTGCTTGGCACCAATAATTAACAACTCTCCCAATCTTTTAGTCATTGCAAATTTTGATATCATCCCCTTTATCCTTTCAGTTATAAAAATCAGAAACAGCAGTGGTCCAAGAACGGATTTTTGGGGTCCTCACTTCTGGCATTACAGTCTGAAGGATATCCATTAATCACAACCTTATGCATTTTGCATAAGGTTGTGATTAATGGATGCAACCACCCTGCAAACCATCTTAGAATTTCAACATGTTCCAGCTTATAGAGTAACCTCTCATGGGGGAGTGAGTCAAATGGCCTTGCTAAAAATCCAAATAAACTATCTCAAAATTGTTCCCTATATCAGTCTACTAACTTTGTCAAATTACCAGGTTAGTTATACATGAATTTTTCTCTTAACAAAACTGCCGCGTGCATGTGCGTGTTGTCCTTCAGAATGCCTTTTCATCTGAATTGCACTGTTAATCATTGCCTCTAAGATTTTTCCTGCCACTGAAGTCAGACTAACTGGTCTGCAGTTACCAACTTCACTCTTAGAACCAACTTTATGTATTGGCGATACATTGGCTTCTCCAGTCCAAAGAAATCTCTCCCGAGTCAAAAGATACCGTCATAATTAACCTCAATAGTTCAACTCCAGAAGCATTACTTGCCTTTAGGCTCAAAAGTTTTTCTAATAAACATCATCTGTAATTTCGAAATCACTAATTTCATATGATTGAGCCTCACTTGCACAGCCAGGGCAAGGAGTCTTTCTTCGGTAAAGACAGGTGCAAAATACCTTTTCAATTCAACTGCAGCATTAGCTGGGTTGTCTAAGTCTTTCTCACACACCTGGCACAAGGGTCCGATTTGATTCATTTTCTTCTGCTTTGTATTCATATATAAGAAAAACCCTTTGTTCCCCATTCTTTGCTCTGTTAGCCATTACTTTCTTGTACTCAGCCTTGGCCTCTCTATCCTTTTTTTTTTTTTTTTTTTTTAAGTGAACCCCAAACACGAGAGGTATTAGAACCTATACTACTTAGTACCGTGCTTGGGTTGGAGGTTGAGAAGATGAAAGAAGATATTTGTTGACATTGGACTTGAACTTCTGTAGATTGTAATTTTCAGGAAATACGTATGAAGGAAAGTTGTTCCAGAAAATGGCAGTTGAATGAATAAATGAGGAAGATGAAAAGTTGGTTCTGTGGGTTTGAAGTTGGACAGTAAATGGATGTTGGCTGGTAGCGGCACGTGTTCGGACTGTTTTGAAAGAGAGAGCGGGAATTATAGAAGCCAATTCAGAAGAACAGTGCCCATGGAAGTATCTGTAAAAGAGGCAAGCAGGAGAAACAGTGTGTCTATGAGAAAGCGAGTGGAGAGACTCTGTTAGAGATGAGTCATTAATTAACCTAACTGCCCTCTTCTGAATGGAATCAAGAAGCCTGAGAGAGGTTTTGGGGGCACCACCCCAAATGTGGGAACAATATTCCATGGCAGGGCGGATTTGCGATTTATACAGAGTGAGCAGCTGTTTGGAAGAAAAGTAACGCCGAGAGCGAAAGAGAAAACCAAGTTTTTTAGATGCAGAGGAAGCAATATTTGTAATGTGCTTGTGCCAAGAGAGATTAGAAGTCAGGATAATCCCCAAAAGAGATATATCCTTTTGCCTAGAAATTGGAGTGTCACTAAAGATAAGCATAGGAGCAGAAGAATCCTTTTTGCGAGATATAAGACAAGACTGAGTTTTAGAAGGGTTGAAATCAACTAAGTTGTCTTTGCCCCACTGGAGAATTACCTGAAGATCGGCATTTAAGGAATTGGTAGCAGATTTTCGAGAAGTTGAAGCTGATTGAGCAGGACAAGATTTCTCACAACGGAAAGTTGAATGCAATGTGCTATCATCGGCAAAACTATGGCTAGGATTTCCAGTCAATGGAAGAAGGTCATTGATATACAAGAGGAAAAGAGTGGGGGAAAGAACTGAACCTTGGGGGACACCGGCATTAGTGGAGAAGTTAGAAGACAGAGAGCCATCTACCATCACCCTCAATGAGCGATCAGAGAGAAAACTGGATAACCAATTACTAAAAACAGTTGGCAAACCATAAGATGGAAGCTTGTTTAGAAGACCTTTATGCCAAACACGATCAAAAGCCTTTGAGATGTCAAGAGCAACTACTTGTGTTTCACCGAACCTTTCCATTGAAGTAGTCCATAAATGGGTAACATAAGCCAGGATATCACCACTGGATCGACACTGGCGGAATCCATACTGGTGATCGTTGATCAGACGGAAGGTTTCTAGGTAGTTTAAGAGTTGGCGGTTAATTGATTTCTCCACTACTTTAGAAAGAGTAGAAGTAATTGCAATGGGACGATAATTGGATGGGAGGGATTTGTCACCATTTTTAGCAACTGGCTGGATAAGAGCAAATTTCCAAGCAGAAGGAAAAACACCTTTGGAATAAGAAAGTGAAAAAAGGCGGCAAAGCATAGGAGTAAGTTCAGGAGCACAGATTTTGAGAACAAGTAGAGAAATACCATCAGGACCTGGAGCTTTCTTAGCATCAAGATTCATCAAAATCCTTCTGATATCCTTTTGACGGAAGACCACAGGAGGCATTGAATGGACCGTGTTGGGAATGGTGGGAGGTGTTTTACCAAGTTCATTAATACATGAGCTGGAAGAAAAATGGGATCCTAGCAAGTCAGCTTTATCCTTGGCTGAAGTGACAACAGAACCATCTGGTTTGGACAGAGGTGGAAGCAGAGATGGGCAAAAGTTGCGGCCAATAGTTTGGCAAGAGACCAGAATGCTCGGCTACCATTAGGGCAAGAAGCAAGTTTTCTACTCTTAGCCTGTTCAAACCCTAGTTTGGACTGATTAATAACTGCTTTACAATTGTTGCGAGCTTTGGTGTAGGCAGAAAATGAAACTGAAGAATTAGAAACAAGTCAATTACGATATGCAACATTCTTCTCTTAAACAGCCTTAGCACATTTATTGGAAAACCAAGGTTTAGATAAAGGATGAGATTTTAAAGTGGAGTGTGGGATAAAGGATTCCATTCCTGCAAGAATAATTTCACTGACACGATCCAAGCAGACGTTGACATCAGAAGTTTTGAAACAGTAATCCGACCAAGGAAAAGAAGAAAAGAAGTCACACAGGTCATCCCATTTTGCATTCTTGTAATGCCAAACAACACGAGGTTGGGAATAGCCATGAGATAAAGGTTCCATTGGAGAAGAGACAATCACCAAGTTGTGATCTGAAGTGCCTAAAGGACCTCTCACTTCGACCGTGTACTTAGAAGGGTTGTTTGTGAGAAAAAGATCAAGTGTATTGGCTGTATGATTCGGATTGCCCGGTATTCTTGTAGGTAAATGAACAATCTGTGCTAGGTCATTAGTAATTGCAAAAGCCTCAGCATCTCGACCTGCTGGGTCGGTGTGACTAGAAAATGGAAGCCAGCTGGAGTTGTGAACATTAAAATCACCAAGGAAAATTACCTCACTGTTAGGAAAGTTGGACTGGAGAAAGTCAAGTTGCAACGAGAGGAAGTCAAAGAGCTCCAAGTGATTAGTGGAGTTGGGAGAACGGTAGAGACAACAGATGAATTTGACACAATGAGGTAGAGAGATTTTAAGCCAGTGAAGATCGAAGAGAGGAGATTCCAAATTGCCAAGTCTCTGACAGGGAATATCAGAACAGACATATGCACAAGTACCACCTTTGAGGCGAAAGGAATCATACAGCGAATAATTTGGCCATCTGAGATGAGCAGTAGATGAATCAACCGATAACTGAGATTCTGTCAGAAAAAGGTACATGTGGTTTGGCAGACTGCAAGTGGAAATGGACATTGTTGAGATTAGAATTGAGACCACGTATATTTGTGAAATGAATTAGGAAGTCCTTGGGAGGTTTAGATCTTTTCGCAGATAAGCTTGTTCTATTAGTTTGACAATTCATGGTGTATTCAATAGTAAGAAAAAGTGGGTGGGACATGCTGTATGAAATAATGAAATTTTTGGATATGGCGTACATGTGGTAAGAATATACCCAGATCCTTGACATAACGTGGCCTCGACAATGCTCCCCGCATACACACTACTCGGACTCCCTCCAGTCACTATCTGGCAGAGTAGAGGTAGCAAGATTATACACTAGCTGATCCGGAAGCCTCCTAGAGAGTTACCAATAGGTTCGGTCCGGTGTACTAACTAGCGGCCGGCCTGCGAAAACCGTTTTAGAGCTGTACCCTCGAAATGTAAGGAATATTGGATCTCGCCACAACGTTCATCATAACCTCAAAAGTCATCAATCATACTGCATGATGGAAGAGATAGGGAAGGGTTGACCGGAACTTAGCTCTAGAGACTAAACATGGGTTCCACCACTTCAAGCCTCCAATAAGCAAAGTGGTGGTATTTCACCGGTTGATGAGAGTCATCTACTACCTAGTACTGCCTGGTAACATAGAGGGGTGGCGTTCCTCCCTGTGGTGTGGGCGCCACACCTCGACCCCTGCTTACGTTGGTTCACACCTGGGTGGTCACCCACCATGTGCTTGTGCATGGAGGTTACACCCAGGATTACTAACAGTCCCACCATCGTGAAGGTGCAAGCAGAGGATTTGGCTGTCACAGACCGTCCGGACTTCGCCGAAATTGGGTCCACTTGACTTGAGTGTCATCCGAATATCAGTTCCATCAGCGTTTTATATCAGTTCCATCAGGTACTATTACAGATCCACTTGTAGCTATATTAGGCTTCAGTACTTTTCATCATTCTGTAACTTTCCTATGCTGTCTTTTTTCTGCTCTATTAGTCTTGCCAGCTCCGTATTCATCCATCCTCCTCATTCTGTATTTTCTTAATTGTATATATGTGTTCATGGCATCTATGATTATTTTTGAAATACCAACTTTTGAAAAGTTGGTATTCCATGATTCTAATGTATTTGCCCTCCCTCTGCAATATGCCCAATTAACAGATGCCATTTAGTGCCTTTAACTACTGCACCATCTTTCTTCATCTTCCAACTAATGATTGTGTGATCACTACCTGTCAGTGGTTCCTGTACTTTAAGCATTGTGATATAATCTGATTTGTATGTAATGACGAGGTCAAGAATTTTCTTATTCCTGTTATTTCCTCTAACATGCTGGTACAAATAATAATCATCTAGTTTATTTTGAAATTTTGTTCCCCACTCACTTATTCCAATCAATTAAGGGAAGATTGAAGTCACCCATAATAAGACATTTACACTTGCTTATCTATTCCATCTGTGTTGTGTAGAGACTCGTCATACGCTTCACAATGCTTTGGTCTGTAGATTATTCCCACGCTCATTATTCCATTGCTTCCAACTAATTCACACCACACATTTTGTGCCGGCAGAATTAACTTCTGACCCATCAAAAGCTCTCTTTGCACTCGGGCCTTGATATAGAAGATTACCCCAGGAAATACATGAATACAGATGTTCAAGGATAACTTTAACACAATGAAAATATGTTTAATTAAATGTATCTATCATAAAAATTTAAATATAGAAATTAACATTTTCTTCTAAAGTCCTAAATGATGTTTTCTTTCTTATCTTTTTCAGAAAAGTTTGCCTTCATTGAGACAAGCTTTGATAGCAAAGGAAATGGTAATTGAAGGAATTCGTGCACCTCCTCTTGCTGTTGTGTTAACTCCAACAGCACAGCCTCAGATTCAGGCAAGAATTTTTGATTACGTTTATGTAGTTTCATTAGTGCTGGATTCAAATTGGAATACAATAGTCCCCAACTTACATAGTCAAAAATTCTGATGCACATCCCTCAATATATGATATACTTTTTGACAAATATGTTATTTCAACAGATAATTTTTTTGCCAAAAAAAAAAAATACTTATAGAAACAAAATGCTAGTGTAATAGGATATAATATAATTATAGTAATATCGCAATTATAATATTATAAAACTTGTATATCCAGAATTAGTGACCATAGAATAGAAGTACTTAAAATGTTAAAGTGTGTGTGTGTGTGTGTGTGTGTGTGTGTGTGTGTGTGTGTGTGTGTGTGTGTGTGTGTGTGTGTGTGTGTGTGTGTGTGTGTGTGTGTGTGTGTGTGTGTGTTACCGGTAAAGTGTGAAAAGCAGACATTTTATACAATGCCTTACGTTTTTAGGCAAAGTATGAAATGTCTGTTTTATTTTAATATCTTACATACTTTCCCTAGGCATTATATAGAATGACAAATACTATTTCGGCAAAGTATGAAAAAAGGCTTTTATTGAAAAGATGCATGTGAAAATGTAAGATACGGGATTTTTCTACAGAAAGAGAAAAAGACCAGTGCTGAACTACTTGTTGCTACAAGGTAGACTGGAATGGCATTTTGAATTGCACTTAACTGCCTTTTTCATACAAAAGCACCTCAAATTTCGGCACTTGGTCTTCCAAGTACACCTCACGAACCCTTGGGCCGCTACCCGTGGACTGAGCAGAAGCAGCTGACCGGAGAGCTATTTTGTGGTCAGGAACGTCTCCAACTCTCAGTAAGTCCTTGGGATATAAAGTGAATTGTGATCTGGCGTAGAGTTGGTTTAAAATTCCTTCAGCAGTTCCAAGTCGGTAAAAACCATCGTCTGTCACGCTCATAACAACCGCCAGCAGATTGTGCGAGTCACCCCATCCCTTGTAGACATCATAGGGATAGGAACTCGCACAGTGGCCCCCAAAGGTGCAGGAGGAAATTTTTTTTTCGGAATCCATTTTCATTTTTTTGGCCTGCATTTCCAAATTCAATTTAGCTCGAATTTTACCTTCAACAGCATTCTCAATATTGAAGCAAAGAGTACACAAAATATTAACATCATAGCCTTCTATTTTCTCACTTCCATCGTCTTTAGTCTCATGTCCACAGGCGGCATGAACGTTTCGGTGACAGTTTCTGCACGTATGGGCGCCACTGGTTTCCTTCAAACAGACGCAGCAGGTAGCAGAACCGGAAGCCTCTTCGGCAGACATGTATTCGTCACCACTTTTGTTTCTCCCATCGTTGACTACAATCTCATCCGTGTTTTGTGCAGTAGACTCTATCTCTTGGATAGGGTGATCTGTTTCTTCTTGTATTGTTTGAACATTTTCCATCATTTTTTCCAGTTGCTCCTCAGTCTGTATGTCTTGTAAAACATCTTGGGGTAAGGAAGACGTTGTGAGACCCACTTTAGCTTTGCAGCCAAAGAGATCTTCATATGGTGTTCTCTTAATCCCAGAATGAAATGCCCTGTTCTTCATAAGTTGCACGAAACATAGTCCCTCACTCCATCGGTCAGTTTTTTCATCTTGCATCCACGTACACAGCATATTTTCAATGTCCTGATTAGCTCTTTCGACACTTCCTTGGCTTTGTGAGTGGCAAGGCTTGCCATGGATGATCTTCAAAGTCGGCCAGTACTCCTTTAGACTTCTCACCACATTATTAGAAAATTCTCTACCATTGTCGGATTGTAGAATTGATAGTGCTCCATGCAACGTAAATATGTCCACTAGGTTATATGCCACTTGTTCCGCTGTCTTTGATGTCAGAGCCTTTAGAATCACAAACTTAGTGAGATGATCTTGGTATACCATTATAAACTTGTATTCTCTGTCAGGATGTGACTGAAAATGCTTTTCATTTTCACTGCTTTTCATCGGCCTGACAACGGGAATTGAACTCGGAAAAAATCATAGACTTCACTACAACACCCTTTTTAACACCTTTTTGTTTTTTCTCGCATGGCTCGCAAAGGTGAATGTACAGTTCAGTGTCATGACAAGTAATGTGCTTGTACTTGTGTGAGATTTATTTTAACATTCTCTCGCATCCTCCATGGCCAATGGCCAAATGAAGTACATTAAATAACTCAGAATGTGTGACGTAAAACTGGATTTTATTGATGCCTTCTTTAACAGGATAAATCAACTTACTTTTGTTTTCTATGACCATCACATCATAGCGATTCAGCAGCCAAAAGTCACATGGTTTCTTCTTAGCAGCCGTATTAGCATTTTTCACATCATTCACTAACTTTTGGTAGGTAGTTTCGGTTAAAAAAACGCAGTTTTCAGCAGCATTGGCTCGAACTTTAGATAGTTCTTCGTAGAATCGTTGTTGCATGTCAACATGCTGTGATTCCTGCCCAGACAATGTAGCTTGCTCAGCAATTTTTTGTGCAGCAGGGCCAAATTGAAATCGTGTTTTTCTTACCGCCGAACAAAGCCAACAGTGCAAATGGCAGAAGTGCTCTGGCTCTGGCTCTCTGTTTGTGGCGAGCGTCGAAAGTCACGTGACTCACATTGTGACATTAATTGTCACTGCCGGGAGTATTTTATACTTTACATTCACCTTTGCGAGCCATGCGAGAAAAAACAAAAAGGTGTTGTAGTGAAGGCTATGATTTTTTCCGAGTTCGATTCCCGTTGTCAGGCCGATCTCATCGATTTTCAGTCACATCCTGACAGGGAATACAAGTTTATAATGGTATACCAAGATCATCTCACTACGTTTGTGGTTCTCAAGGCTGTGACATCAAAGACAGCGCAACGGAACAAGTGGCATATAACCTCGTGGACATATTTACATTGCTTGGAGCACCGACTTTGAAGATCGTCCATGGCAAGCCTCGCCAGTCACAAAGCCAAGGAAGTGTCGAAAGAGCTAATCAGGACATTAAAAATATGCTGTGTACGTGGTTGCAAGATGAAAAAACTGACCGATGGAGTGAGGGACTATATTTCGTGCAACTTATGAAGAACAGGGCATTTCATTCTGGGATTAAGAGAACACCATATGAAGATCTCTTTGGCTGCAAAGCTAAAGTGGTTCTCACGTCTTCCTTACCCCATGATGTTTTACAAGACATACAGTTTTTCCAGTTGCTACTGAGTAGCAACTGGAAAAAATGATGGAAAATGTTCAAACAATACAAGAAGAAACAGATCACCCTATCCAAGAGAAAGAGTCTATTGCACAAAACACGGATGAGACTGTAGTCAATGATGGAAGAAACAAAAGTCATGACGAATACATGTCTACCGAAGAGGCTTCCGGTTCTGCTACCTGTTGCATCTGTTTGAAGGAAACCAGTGGTGCCCACACGTGCAGAAACTGTCAGCGAAACGTTCATGCCACCTGTGGACATGAGACTAAAGACAATGGAAGTGAGAAAATAGAAGGCTATGATGTTAATATTTGTGTACTCTTTGCTTCAATATTGAGAATGCTGTTGAAGGTAAAATTCAATCTAAATTGAATCTGGAAATGCAGACCAAAAAAATGAAAATGGATTCCGAAAAAAAATTTCCTTCTGCGCCTTTGGGGGCCACTGCGCGAGTTCCTATCCCTATGACATCTACAAGGGATGGGGTGACTCTCACAATCTGCTGGCGGTTGTTATGAGCGTGGCAGACGATGGTTTTTACTGACTTGGAACTGCTGAAGGAATTTTAAACCAACTCTACGCCAGATCACAATTCACTTTATATCCCAAGGACTTACTGAGAGTTGGAGACATTCCTGACCACGAAATAGCTCTCCGGTCAGCTGCTTCCGCTCAGTCCACGGGTAGCGGCCCAAGGGTTCGTGAGGTGTACTTGGAAGACCAAGTGCCGAAATTTGAGGTGCTTTTGTATGAAAAAGGCAGTTAAGTGCAATTCAAAATGCCATTCCAGTCTTATCTTGTAGCAACAAGTAGTTCAGCACTGGTCTTTTTCTCTTTCTGTAGAAAAATCCTGTATCTTACATTTTCACATGTATCTTTTCAATAAAAGCCTTTTTTCATACTTTGCCGAAATAGTATTTGTCATTCTATATAATGCCTAGGTATTCTATACAATGCCCTAGGGAAAGTATGTAAGATATTAAAATAAAACAGACGTTTTATACTTTGCCTAAAAACGTAAGGCATTGTATAGAATGTCTGCTTTTCACACTTTGCCAGTAATATATATACTGGGTGGTTATAAAATAAGTTTCCCTATTCAGGAGACCCTAGTTTCAAAACTGTTAGAATTAGCTCTGTGAAAATAGGTGGGTATGGAGAAGCGATCTGTAGAAGGAAAAAAAATTAGTTTTAATTTCTGCCACCAGGAGCAAAACGGCGATGCGCATATGTAAAAGTTGTCATTTACTTCAAGACACTGCTTACCAAAATGACATCCTGTCAGATAAAAGCAGAAAGGCAAATGCCACCATCAACAACTATTATGGCTCTTTTAGTAAAACTGTTCTACCAGAATAATAGTAACACTAATGCAGCACTACGTGAATGTTGGAAAGTTAAATGTTTGCATAGAGGACCCTTGACGTCAGTGTGGCTTCGAAAACTAATAAAGAAATTTGATGTGACCGGCATTAGGTGTAATTCTAGGCAGGGGACGACCACATATCGGAATGGAGGTAGTGGATGAAGTGGCGGTTGTAATAGCCTCCAGGTCAGAATACGAAACACTACCAGACAGTAGTGCCAGAGGTGTGTGTAAAGAGACTTGAACCTTCCTTGGTCTACTGTATGTAAAGTGCTTCGAATAATTTTACGCTAGTTCCTGTACATGATTCACTTAGTGCAAGAACAAAAGTCTTGTGATCAGCAACAACGAATAGACTTTGCTCTATGATTTCTGGCTCGTATGGAACTTGATGATACGTGGACTTGAATGATCTTGTGGTCTGATGAGGCACATTTTGGTCTTAATGGGGCTGTAAATGCACAAAGCTGCCGAATATGTGGAACTTCTCATCCATTTGCTGTGCATGAAAGAATACTACAAAGTTCATACATTACAGTATGGTGTAGATTCACAGCAGAGTTCATAAACGGACCATTTTTCTTTGAAGAGCCGACACCTCATGGCCTCATATACGGTACTGTGCACAGTACTGTGCTCTTCTAAGAGATCACATTATTCCCGCTCTACAAGAAAGGCAATGCTTGGAAGCTGTAGTGTTCATATGCAAGATTGTACCCCTCCCCACATTGGTCAACAAGTGAAGGAACTGCTCCATTCAACATTCGGTAATGATCGCATCATTTCTAGAGACTATCCGCAGTTCTGGCCAGCCCGATCACCAGATCTCACACCCTGTGAAATTTCTGGCTATGAGGATACCTGGAAGACAGAGTTTACCATGGCAGCATGCAGACACTTGTCGAACTTGAGAGCATCAGGTTTGTAGTGACCCCAACCAACCCACTAGTTATATATATAAATATTTATATGTATCTATGGTATATTAGGCTATCCATACCAGGGCTAGATTTATATATAACTAATGGGTTGGTTGGGGTCACTACAAACCTGATTTTCTCAAGTAGTATCAAAATTAATTATAAAAAGTAATAATATATAAATAAATAAAGTACACACACATATATATACATACATACAAAAATTCAATAGATATAGCATAAAATGGCCTATCACGACAGATTAAAATTCAAAAACAAAATTGGCAGTCAATATCTGCAACATTCACAATAGGTAACAGTGTCGGTCACAGGGCTGTATTTTGTCACCTCACCTTTTTAATCTTTATGTTGAAGATATCATGCGCGAAGTTTTGGAAGATTTAGAGACTGGTATCAAAATTGGAGGACTGAAGATAAACAACCTTCGTTATGCAGATAACGAACTGTGCTCATTTAATTCTAAGGATCATCTTAAAAAAATCTGAGGAGAGTATTAAGCAATTAAGAAAAAAGGATTATTTCTGAATGTGTGTAAAACTAAAATTATGGTGATTGGCAATAATCTTGATTCCAATAAAGTGAAGGTTTAATGGGAAAGATATCGAAGAAGTTGATGAATTTGATTACGTAGGGGCAAGAATAAAAAAAAAATAGTGACTGCTCAAACGATTTAAGGAGACAACAGGCAATTGCTAAACATAGGTTGCTGATCTGATAAAATTATGGAGAGATCATGATCTGCCCCTAAAGACGAAGCTGAGAATCATTGATTCGTTAATTTTTCCAGTTGCCACTTATGGATGTGAAGGATGGAATCTGAAAAGAGTTGACAGGAAGAAAATTGAGGCATTTGAAATGCGTTGTTACAGGAGAATACTGCGTATTTCTTAATTGGATCGAAGAACAAATGAGTGGGTATTGAATAAAATTGGCAGGCCTAAAATTCTTCTTCATAGCATGAACAAAAGAAAACTCAAGTTTTTTGGTCATATAGTAAAGAAGGGAAAACCTTCTGTTGAAGAATATAATGGAAGGAAAAACCGAAGGGAAGAGGTGCAGAGGAAGACCTGCAACTAGGTAAAAGGATGGGATCAGTGAACTTCTGGGCATGACACTTTGCGATGCTGCTGGAATAACACACGATCGATGCAGTTGGAGGAATTTGTTGGTGGCCACAACAGCTCCTCAGGGAGCTATGTGACTGAAAGAAGATCTGCAACATACAAAGGACCCTATTAGCCTCTATATAAAGCAAAGCTAATAATAATCATAATTCCATATTTACAAAATACAAAATCTAAAATACCAAAAAGTTACCAAAGTTTACCAGTAATTTCGGTATTTTTTGGTATTTTAGATTTTGTATTTTGTAAATATAGAATTATTATAATTATTATTAGCTTTGCTTTATATAGAGGCTGATAGGATCCTTTGTATGTTGCAGATATTCACTGCCAATTTTGTTTTTGAATTTTAATCTGTCGTGATAGATACAATTTTATGCTATATCTATTGAATTTGTATATTCTCAGGCAAATGTGATGTCATATCATTTCTGATGGCATTAATCTGTTCTGACTAGTAATTTTATCTGTTTTAAATAAAAAAATAAATATATTTTTAAATTAACACACACGCACAGTGGTATATCTTTGTACCCATGTGAGTTGAAATTACTGTAAATGTAAACTTTCAATTTAGAAAGGCAAAATTTAGAATTAAAATTATTAGTTGTTGACAGTTATTTGTTCTGATGTGTACTCTGCTGTCTATAACTATTCTCTCTCTCTCTCTCTCTCTCTCTCTCTCTCTCTCTCTCTCTCTCTCTCATTTGTGTGATAAATATATACCAGTTAGCTGAGTGTTAAGCAGTGCTTGTACCTTATAGACTGCAGTACCGCCTATAGTGCTGATGTATGCTATAAAACCACTGCCTGCTACTGCCAACGACAAAAGCCAGCACCATTCATCTTTCATTCCTTGGTAAAAAAATGCAATCAAAAAATGTCTCTATTTCTGATCCAATGTGGATTATTATTATTGTTGTTGTTTCAAAAGCTGAAAGTGAAAAGTGAACTGGAATGCCTACAATCCTGTTGGGCCATGTGTTACTGGGGTCACCAGCCGAAAACAGTGTGAACTAATGTTACAAGCCACAAATTTGAGAGGAGTGCCCTTCATGATACTTCACATACCTGACCACAGCTATATCAGGATACACTGTATTCTTAATAATGCATTCAACCAGCAAAAAGCCCATAAGGAAAAGATTGCCCTTATGGGTTACGTGTCCTAAAATTTTTTTTTTCTTTTTTTTTTTATGTAAATCCCAAACACGAGAGGTGTTAGACTCTATAGTACTTAGTACCGTGCTTGGGTTGGAATTTGAGAAGACGAAAGACGATATTTGTTGACATCAGACTTGAACTTCTGTAGACTGTAATTTTCAGGAAATACATATGAAGGAAGGTTGTTCTAGAAAACAGCAATTGAGTGAATAAACGAGGAAGATGAAAAGTTGGTTCTGTGAGTTTGAAGTTGGACAATAAATGGATGTTGGTTGGTGGTGGCACGTGTTTGGACTGTTTTAAAAGAGAGAGCGGGAATTATAGAAGCCAATTAAGAAGAACAGTGCCCATGGAAGTATCTATAGAAGAGGCATGCAGCAGAAACAGTACGTCTATGAGATAGCAAGTGCAGAGACTCTGTTAGAGATGAGTCATTAATTAACCTAACTGCCCTCTTCTGAATGGAATCAAGAAGCCTGAGAGAGAGGTTTTGGGGGCACCTCCCCAGATGTGGGAACAATATTCCATGGCAGGGCGGATTTGCGATTTATACAGAGTGAGCAGCTGTTTGGAAGAAAAGTAACGCCAAGAGCGAAAGAGAAAACCAAGTTTTCTCTTCATAGGGCTGATTTGCGATTTGTACAGAGTCAACAGCTGTTTGGAAGAAAAGTAACGCTGAGAGTGAAAGAGAAAACCAAGTTTTTTTAGATGCAGAGCAAGCAATATTCGTAATGTGCTTATGCCAAGAGAGATTAGAAGTCGGTAATCCCCAATAGAGATATATCATCTTGCCTATAAATCAGAGTGTCACCAAAGATAAGCTAGGAGCAGAAGAGTCCATTTCGCAAGATATAAGACAAGACTGCGTTTTAGAAGGATTAAAATCAACTACGTTGTCTTTTACCCACTGGAGAATTACCTGGAGATCGGCATTTAAGGAATTGGTAGCAGATTTTCGAGAAGTTGAAGCTGATTGAGCAGGACAAGGTTTCTCAAAATGGAAAGTGGAATGCAATGTGCTATCATCGGCAAAACTATGGATAGGATTTCCAGTCAATGGAAGAAGGTCATTAATATACAACAGAAAAAGAACTGAACCTTGGGGGACACTGGCATTAGTGGAGAAGTTAGAAGACAGAGAGCCATCTACCATCACC
The DNA here is from genome assembly GCF_048544385.1 of Mastigoproctus giganteus. Classification (NCBI taxonomy): domain Eukaryota; kingdom Metazoa; phylum Arthropoda; class Arachnida; order Uropygi; family Thelyphonidae; genus Mastigoproctus; species Mastigoproctus giganteus. Next base: position 4,247,090 of record NC_143581.1, read on the forward strand.
CTCAATGAGCGATCAGAGAGAAAACTGGATAACCAATTACTAAAAACAGTTGGCAAACCATAAGATGGAAGCTTGTTTAGAAGACCTTTATGCCAAACACGATCGAAAGCCTTTGAGATGTCAAGAGCAACTACTTGTGTTTCACCAAACCTTTCCATTGAATTAGTCCATAAATGGGTAACATAAGCCAGAATATCACCAGTGGATCGCCACTGACGGAATCAATACTGGCGATCGTTGATCAGACGGAAGGTTTCTAGGTAGTTTAAAATTTGGCAGATAATTGATTTCTCCATTACTTTAGAAAGAGTAGAAGTAATTGCAATGGGACAATAATTGGATGGGAGGAATTTGTCACCCTTTTTAGGAACTGGCTGGATAAGAGCAAATTTCCAAGCAGAAGGAAAAACACCTTTGGAATAAGAAAGTGAAAAAAGGCGCAAAGAATCGGAGTAAGTTCAGGAGCACGGGTTTTGAGAACAAATGGAGAAATACCATCGGGACCTGGAGCTTTCTTAGCATCAAGATTCGTCAAAATCCTTCTGACATCCTTTTGACGGAAGACCACAGGAGGCATTGAATGGAGCGTGTTGGGAATAGTGGGAGGTGTTTTACCAAGATCGGTAATGCACGAGTTGAAAGAAAAATGGGATGCTAGCAGGTCAGCTCTATCCTTGGCTGAAGTGACAACAGAACCATCTGGTTTGAACAGAGGTGGGAGCAGAGATGGGCAAAAGTTGCGGCCAATAGCTTTGGCAAGAGACCAGAATGCTCGGCTACCATTAGGGCAAGAAGCAAGTTTTCTACTCTTAGCCTGTTCAGACTCTAGTTTGGACTGGTTAATAACTGCTTTACAATTGTTGCGAGCTTTGGTGTAGGCAGAAAATGAAACTGAAGAATTAGAAACAAGCCAATTACAATATGCAACATTCTTCTCTTGAACAGTCTTAGCACATTTATTGGAAAACCAAGGTTTAGATAAAGGGCGAGATTTTAAAGTGGAGTGTGGGATAAAGGATTCCATTCCTGCAAGAATAATTTCACTGACACGATCTGAGCAAACGTTGACATCAGAAGTTTTGAAACAGTAATCCGACCAAGGAAAAGAAGAAAAGAAGTCTCGCAGATCATCCCATTTTGCATTCTTGTAATGCGAAACAACACGAGGTTGGGAATAGCCATGAGATAAAGATTCCGTTGGAGAAGAGACAATCACCGAGTTGTGATCTGAAGTACCTAAAGGACCTCTCACTTCGACCGTGTACTTAGAAGGGTTGTTTGTGAGAAAAAGATCAAACGTATTGGCTGTATGATTAGGATTGTCCGGTATTCTTGTAGGTAAATGAACAATCTGTGCAAGATCATTAGTAATTACAAAAGCCTCAGCATCTCGACCAGCTGGAGTTGTGAACATTAAAATCACCAAGGAAAATTACGTCACTGTTAGAAAAGTTGGACTGGAGAAAGTCAAGTTGCAAAGAGAGGAAGTCAAAGAGCTTCAAGTGATTAGTGGAGTTGGGAGAACAGTAGAGACAACAGATGAATTTGACACAATGAGGTAGAGAGATTTTAAGCCAGAGAAGATCAAAGAGAGAGATTCCAAATTGCCAAATTTCTGACAGGGAAACGGACATATGCATACAGCGAATAATTTGGGCATCTGAGATGAGCAGTAGTTGAATCAACCGATAACTGAGATTCTGTCAGAAAAAGTACATGGGGTTTGGCAGACTGCAAGTGGAAATGGACATCGTTGAGATTAGAATTGAGACCACGTATATTTGTGAAATGAATTAGGAAGTGCTTGGGAGGTTTAGATCTTTTCGCAGATAAGCTTGCTCTATTAGTTTGACAATTCATGGTGTATTCAATAGTAAGAAAGTGGGTGGGACATGCTGTATGAAGTAATGAAATTTTTGGATATGGCGTACACATGGTAAGAATATACCCAGATCCTTGACATAACGTGGCCTCGACAATGCTCCCCGCATACACACACACTACTCGGACTCCCTCCAGTCACTATATGGCAGAGTAGAGGTAGCAAGATTATACACTAGCTGATCCAGAAGCCTCCTAGAGAGTTACGAATAGGTTCGGTCCGGTGTACTAACTAGCGGCCGGCCTGCGAACACCGTTTTAGAACTGTACCCTCGAAATGTGAGGAATATTGGATCTCACTACGATGTTCATCATAACCTCAAAAGTCATCAATCATACTGCATGATGGAAGAGATGGGGAAGGGTTGACCGGAACTTAGCTCTAGAGACTAAACATGGGTTCCACCACTTCAAGCCTCCAATAAGCAAAGTGGTGGCATTGCACCGGTTGATGAGTCATCTACCACTCCACCTTCATACCTCTTCCCAAGAAACCTGGATCCCTGGAATGCTCTGATTATAGAATATTCTTATAGAATCATTAGCTTTATGAGTCATACTTCTAAGATTCCCTTGAAAATAATTTGCCATACAAACTCACAGCAGAAATAAACCCAGTCCAAAGTGGATTCATGAAAAACAGCAGAACCAGAGAAGGAATCGTTAACTTAAGGATGATAATTGAGAAATATCTGGGAAAATAAAAGGCATTTATATCTGTCTTGTAGACTATAAAAAAGCTTTGAACTCAGTAGACCATGAAAAGATGATTCAGTCTCTACAAAAAATAGGAATTGATTGTTGTGATGGTAAAGACATAAGAATTATAACTAATCTATACTGGGAATAGTCAGCTTCCATCAGAAATGATGGAGAATATTCAGATGAGTTTCCAATACTAAAGGGAGTGCATCGGGGATGCATCCTATCCTTTTTAACATTTATACCGAAGATAGAAGACTTAATGGGCCTTACCATAGCAGAAACTAGAATTAATAACCTAAGATATGCAAATTACACCGTTCTTCTGAGATAAAGCAAAACAGACTTAAAAGCCATCATTGACAAGGTAAAAAGCTCCAGTGAAAGATTTGGTCTATGTTTTAATGAAAAGAAATTCAAATAATGTGCATCTCAAACAAAGAGGGAGAGAATAAAATTAAAGTAAATTTTACAATACATAAACTCTAACGTCTACCTAGAATATCTAATCGCTGATGACAGGAAAACCTTACAAGAGATCAAAAGAAGAACTGAAATAGCAAAAAAGGCCTTTATGGACATGAGAAAGATCTTAACATCAAGGGAATACACCTAGAGACCAGGATAAGGTTAACAAATTTTTGGAAGTTACGACTCCCGGCATTAGCAGCAATATTGTTGAACATATTGCAATCGATAAGAAATAGCGCAACATATATATCTCAAAATGATAGCGCAAGGTATAACATAAAACTAGATAATGTGATATGAAGCACTGTATTGGGAATCAGATTAGTATAGTATTATCAATTATTCAAAAATATTTATTAATCTTATTAAATTCCATTGTTAATTAAACTGTATTTAAATGGAAATCATGCCCCAGACAAGAGCTGCGAAGCAAAGATCACAGACTAGCGAGAGTGCTCTGACTCGGGGGGAGACACGAAGGGGGCCATTCTCCAACACATCAGTCTCCAAAAATATGTGGAATGTTTGCTTAACTTTCTAAAACGGAACAAGATCTAGAGGATATCTAGCCAAGTAGGATGTCTTTGTGTGTGTGCTAGATGACTAGTATCAAGAAATTAGGTGCCAACTCATTGTTCTGATGGGCATCTATGAGAGCTTGAGGTGTAGGGTAAATGCCCTCAAAAAGAAATTAATATGAGGGGCCCATCAAGCTCTCAGCTGCCCAGCTCAATGGCAGAGCTGACTCCTCTGTATCAGGCAATCTCCAAGGCAGAATGCACTGATCCCAAAGGAACTAGTTATTGTTGGTGACTCTCTTGTCAGGGAGACAAGGAAATATAATATGCAAGAAGGATAGTGGAACGGGACCAGGGTATGTCTGCGAGGGGCAAAAGTTGATGACATTGTAGAGCAGATCATCTTTTAAGGGCACAAAAGGCGATATTGTTGTACACATTAGCACTAATGGTAGGAGACTGGCGGAATTACTTAACAAGTACAGGTCACTGTTGAAAAAAATCTGTGAATTAGAGTTGAACCCTGAGAAGGTGTCTGCAATTCTGCCCACAATAGTAGGGAATATATGATTAGAGCCTTGCCGATCATTAGCACTAATGGTAGGAGACTGGCGGAATTACTTAACAAGTACAGGTCACTGTTGAAAAAAATCTGTGAATTAGAGTTGAACCCTGAGAAGGTGGCTGCTATTCTGCCCACAATAGTAGGGAATATATAATTAGAGCCTTGCCGATCAATTCATCCTGAAGAGATTGTGCAAGGTTCATGGGGTAGAATTTTTTTCAGTGTGGTCTTTGCTTGCTAACAGGAGAGAGGCAGCTTCTACAGGAATGGGATACACTTAAATAGAAAGGGTGCAAGAATATTTGCTGATGCTATCGAGGCACTGTTAGATGGGTCGGAAAACTGCTAGCTTGGGGGAGATTTACAGACTGAAAGAGTAACAGTAGCCACAGGCAGAGGCAAAAGTGATTCTTGCACTGCTTCTATTGGAATGAACAGCAGCCTGGAAAGCAAGGCAATGGAGATTTCCAGGAGTTGTGAACAAATAAATACATGGACTGTGTTAAGGCAACTAAGAGTAGAAACAAGTGCATGTATACTTGCATATACACCAATGCTAGGAGTATAGTTAATAAATTTGATGAGCTTGACATCAAAGGCTGATATCGTTGCGATATCAGAGACATGGTGTCACTCAAATATAATCAGTGCAGAATCGGAATTTGGGAAATACAATGTGTACAGAAAGGATAGACAGGGCAGGAAGGGAGGAGGGGTTATTATGCTGTTAATTATGAAATACATGAAATCTAAGGAAGTGCATCCAGTTGTCACAGGTGGACAATGCAGTGTTGAGTCTATTAGTGTGACATGAACACTGGAAAGGAAAAATGAGAGTATGCATGTATTATAGGCCTAATGAATCTGATCAGTATAATGAGCAATTGTGCAGAGAAATAGAGTGGGCCAGTAAATCAGAATGTGTTATAATGTGAGATTTTAACTTTCCAGATATTGACTGGAACTTGTGGGTTGGTCAGTTGCACACTAGCAAGACTTTTGGATTTATTGGATGACTGTTTTCTATTGCAGCATGTTCAAGAGGCAACCAGAGGGAGTAATACTCTTGATCTGATTATCAGCAGTGATTATTCATGCATTAAGAATTTGCAGATAAAGGAACCACTGGGTGACAGTGATCACAATGTACTGATATGGAAATTACTTAAAGATGTAACTACCATCAAGGGTAAAGGGAAGGGCTTTTGCTTTGTTAAAGGTGACTACAGAGGTCTCAGACAGTTTTTAAATTCTGTACAGTGGGATCGTTGCATTCTAAATGGAAGCCTTCAAGGACTTAATCTTGGAGGCTATTAGGCTTTTCATACCAACTAAGAAATACTGTTCAAGGTTCAGGCCTAAATGGATGTCAGATGAATTAATGAGGCTCATGGCAGAGAAGAAAAATGTATGGGAAGCTTATCAGGTGACACGGAAGCCTGTGCAGATATAAGCTTGTCTGTAATCAAGTCAAAAAGGAGGTTATGCAGGCGAAGGCAGATTACGAGAAATCGTTGGCAAAGGATGCAAAGGGTAACAGCAAAGAGTTCTTTACTTATGTAAACTCTAGAAGGAAAGGGATGAATCAGATTGGACTACTTGACATAGATGGGTTGTCTGTTGATGATCATTCTCAGGTAGCTGATAAACTGAATGAGTATTTTGCATCTACATTCACACATGAGTTATTCAATGAGGGGAATGCCAGAAGTTTATCAAACTCGATTTTTTAGTAACTGAGAGCAAAGTGGAGGAGAAATTGTTGAAGTTAAACATAAGGAAGGCACCTGGGGTGGATGGGATCTATCCAATTATATTAAAGGAGACAGCAAAGAATGTAAGCAAACCCTTAGCCATAATTATGAGAGCTTCCTTGGACTCAGGGGAGGTCCCCATGGACTGGAGGTGTACAAATGTATCATGAATTCACAAAGGGGTTTCAAAAGTGACACAAGTAACTATAGACCTGTTAGTTAAACTTGTGTTCCAGAGACAGTAATGGAGTCGCTGGTTAAAGAAGCATGGCAGGATCATCTAGACAAAACTACAGTAATAATTAAGACACAGCATGGGTTTGTTAAAGGGAGGTCTTGTCTGACCAATTTGATTGGATACTATGATGCGGTCATAAAGGAACTGAATGTCAAAAATAATTTTGATATCATATACTTGGATTTCAGGAAAGCTTTTGATACTGTTGCTCATGGAAGATTGCTGTACAAATTGGAGAGGTATGGCATTAAAGGTAAGTTGCTACAATGGATAAAGGGATGGTTTAGTGGGAGATGACAGAAAGTGGTAATCAATGGACACTGCCTTCTCTTCTTGGACAAATGTTATTAGTGGAGTTCCCCAGTGTTCGGTGCTGGGCCCATTGTTGTTTTGTGTATACATCAATGATATTGATGAAGGTATATCAGGATTAATGTCCAAGTTTGCAGATGATACAAAGGTTGGCAGGGTTGTTAACAACAGTAAAGACAGTATGCTACTCCGACTGGATCTAAACAAGTTGGGCAAATGGGCTGAGAAGTGGCAACCGAAGTTTAACATTGACAAATGCAAAGAACTGCATATGTCTAGCAATAACCCAAGTGTGGTACTACACTCAGGAAAGTGAAAAAGACCTGGGGGTAATTTTGCAGCAAAATATGAAATTTGCTGAGCAGTGCATACAGGCTGCCAGGGCAGGTCATGGCATCTTCACTGATATGATATATAGGAATTTTGCAAGCAGGGACAGGGAGGTGATTATCCTGTTGTACAAGGCAGTGGTCCAACTGCACCTAGAGTACTGTGTACAGGTCTGGAGGCCTCATTTTAGGAAGGATGTAGAGTTGCTAGAATGAGTCCAATCAAGAGCAACAAAGTTGGTGAGGGGAACAAAGGGGTTCTCTTACCAAGAAAGGCTTAAATTTTTGCAAATTGCAGTGCCTTGAGAGTTAGGCACCTGTGAGTTGATCTGATTGACGTGTATAGGACCTTGAATGGGTTGAGCAAGCTGAATGCTGATGGGATGATTCTTTCTCTTCCTCAGATTAAGAACCTGAGGGAGCATAGATTCAAATTGAGGAGAGACAGTTGTAGAATAGATGTGTTGAAATTTGCTCTTAAGCAGTGGGTGGTTGATTGGTGAAACAGACGTCCAACTTTTGTTAGGTGCTTCCGTTGCCAGGTGGGAAAGAACAGCAGTGCGTAGCACACGCTTCTTGATTAGACCAGGGTTCGAGCCCGTCACCACCAAATACGGAGAATGCGAAAAGGTCAGGGAATGACCACCGCATATCCCGGAGCAATATGGCCTTACTTGCTAATGCTCCTAAAAACCAAATAACAAACAAACAAACCATCTTTTGTTGTGGAAGTTGATTGCCTAAATAAATGTTTGGCTGAGCTGGACAGGAATTTGGAACAAATGGAGGGGTGAAATGGGAGAGGTTTTTTTTTGGCTGATGCTCCATAAGCTTGTTTTCTTGCATCGTATACCTCTAGTAAACCTAAAAATGCTGTGTGTGTGTGTGTGTGTGTGTGTGTGTGTGTGTGTGTGTGTGTGTGTGTGTGTGTGTGTGTGTGTGTGTGTGTGTGTGTGTGTGTGTGTGTGTGTGTGTGATCAACTCACTTAAATGGATCTGAAATATGTACTATTACAAATTATCCCGAGAAACAAATTAAGGCATTTCAAATGTCGCTCTTAAGGAGAATCATGAGAATGTCTTGGACACGAAGAAGAAAGTCAAATGCAGAAGTGCAGGCTTTAAAAACAACAAATAAAAGAGAACTCGTGGACATCATTAAGCAAAGGAAAACACGTTATCTCGGTCACCTCCTGAGAAATGACTCTATACTAAAAAAAAAAAAAGTTGGAAGCAATGGTATAGGGAAAGAGGAGTAAAGGACGACAGAGAAAGACCTGGATAACTAACATTGAGGAATGGACTAATCTTTCTTATGAAGTTTGTGCAAGAGAAACACTGATGCGTAGCTGGTAGAGACACATGGTAGTCAACCACCATGATGGAGACGACACATGAAGAAGTTGTAATTTAATATATTAACAATAAAATAGCTTTGGAAATTTACCAAAAATGAAAGTCAGTTATGAATTTGTATTATGTATATATATTTTATATCATGTTTTATACAAAAATTCCTAAGCAGAAATATATAACAAAAATATAGCTTATTTTCTAAAAAGAATTGTTATTCATTTATTTTGTTTAACCATACCCACAAACACAAATCACCATGTTGTTATTAGCATTAGCATTAGTATAGGCATTTGATGCAAGAAAGCAAGCTTATGCAGCTTCAGCCAAAAAAAAAAAAAAAACCCACTTCCACTTCACCCCTCTGTTCGTTCAAAATACCTGTCCAGCTGAGCCTTAAACTTATTTAGGCTATCAACCTCCACCACAAGGGATGGAAGTCTGTTCCACCAACCAACCAACCAACCACCCGCTGGCTAAAGGCAAATTTCCGCACGTCTATCCTACATCTGTCTTTCCTCAATTTGAATTTATGCCCTCTCAGGTGATTTTTCTGAGCTAGAGGAAGAATCCCATCAGCATTGAGCATGCTTAAACCATTCAAGGCTTTATACACCTCTATCAGATCACCTCGCTGGTGCCTAGTCTCCAGACACTGTAATTTGCAAAACTTAAGCCTTTCTTCGTAAGAGCACCCCTTTGTTCCATTCACTAATCTTGTTGCCCTTCTCTGTACTCGTTCCAGCAGCTCTACATCCTTCTTGAAATGAGGCCTCCAGACCTGTATACAGTACTCTAGGTGTGGCCTGACCATTGCCTTATACAATAGAATAATCACCTCCTTATCCCTGCTGGAAAAATTCCTGTATATCATTGACAATACTCCATGAGCTACTCTTGCAGCCCGTCTGCACTGCTCAGAGAACTTCATATCTGCCTGCACAACCACCCCCAAGTCCCTTTCATTCTCTACCACTGTCAGTGTAGTACCACAGAGTTGATACATTGCTCTGGGGTTGCTGTTTCCCATGTGTAGTACTTTACATTTGTCAATGTTAAACTTCATTTGCCACCTCTCAGCCCATCTGCTCAACCTTTCCAGATCCTGTTGCAGCAGCATAGTGTCAGTAGTGTCCTTGACAACCCTGCCAACCTTTGTATCGTCTGCATACTTGGACATTAAGCCCGATATACCATCATCAATATCATTTATAAATACAGAAAACAATAATGGACCCAACACTGAGCCCTGAGGGACTCCACTAATAACATCAGTCCACGATGGGCAGTGTCCATTGATTACCACTCTCTGTCTTCTCCCCCCAAACCACCCCTTTATCCATAGCAGCAATTTGCCTCCAATGTCAAAAGCCTTTCTACGATCCAAGTATATAATATCAAAGTTATTCCCTGCATCCAGTTCTTTTGTGACTGCATCATAGTATCCAATCAAGTTGGTCAGGCAAGACTTCCCCTTAACAAAACCATGCTGTGTCTGAGCTATAACTGAAGTCGTGTCTAAATGATCCTGCAGTGCTTCTTTAACCAGTGCCTCCATTAATTTTCCTGGAACAGAAGTTAAGCTCACAGGTCTATAATTACTTGTGTCAGCCTTTGATCCTCCTTTGTGAATTGGGGTCACATTTGCACATTTCCAGTCTATGGGTACCTCCCCTGAGTCCAAGGAAGCTCTCATAATTATGGCTAAGGGTTTGCTTACTTCCTTTGCTGCCTCCTTTAATATAACTGGATAGATCCCATCCACCCCGGGTGCCCTTCTTGTGTTTATCTTCAACAGTTTCTCCTCCACTTTACTCCCAGTTATTTCAAGATTCTGTAGCTTACTGCTAGAGTTGAATACACCTCTGGCATTCCCCTCACTGAATAACTCCTCGTGTGTGAATGTCGATGGAAAATATTCATTTAGTTTGTTAGCTACCTGAGCAGAATCATCAACAGTTGACCCATCAATATCAAGTGGACCAATCTGATTCATCCCCTTCCTTCTAGAGTTTACATAAGTAAAGAACTCTTTGCTGTTTTTCTTTGCATCCCTTGCCAAGGATTTCTCGTAATCTGCCTTCGCCTGCCTAACCTCCTTTGTAACTTGGTTGCATATCAACTTGTATCTATCATAGGCTTCTGTGTCATGTGTTAATTTGTAAGTATCCCATGCATTTTTCTTCTCTGCCATATGCCTTAGTTCATCTGACATCCATTTTGGCCTAAACCTTGAACAATATTTCTTAGTTGGTATGTAAAGCCTAGTATCTTCCAAGATAAGTTCTTTGAATGCTTCCCATTTTGAATTTGCTGTTGGTAACATCATCAGTTGGTCCCACTGTAATGAATTTAAATACTGTCTCAGTCCATCGTAGTCGCCTTTACGGAAGCAATAACCCTTCCCTTTACCCCTAATGGTAGTTACCTCTTTGAGTAAATCCCACTTCAGCACACTGTTATCACAGCCACCTAGTGGTTCATTTATCTGCAGATTCTTAATGCATGAAGAATCACTGCTGATAATCAAATCAAGAGTATTACTCCTTCTAGTTGCCTCCCGAACATGCTGATGTAGAAAACAATCATCCAATAAATCCACAAAAGCCCTGCTAGTGTGTGAGTAACCAGCCCCCAAATTCCAGTCAATATCTGGGAAATTAAAATCTCCCATTATAAGACTCTCTGATTTACTGGCCCACTCTATTTCCCTGTACAGTTCCTTATTATACTCATCAGAGTCATTAGGCCTATAGCACACCCCTACTCTCAATTTTGATCTCCCAATGTTTATGTCACACCAAACTGACTCAACACTGCACTGTCCAGCGATGTCGACTGGCTTCACTTCCTTGGTTTTTATGTGTTTCTTAACTAATAGCATAACCCCTCCCCCCTTCCTATCCTGTCTATCCTTTCTGTAGACGTTGTACTTCCCAAATTGCAGTTCTGCATCCCTTATATCTGTGTGACACCACGTCTCTGATATCCCAACAATATCTGCCTTCGATGTTTTGAGCAACACCTTTTACCTAGGAAACTAAGCTTGTTTGGGAAACTAAAGACTGTCCAAAGGAACAAATAGTAAATGTAAATAAATTTTCTTGATACATGCAAGTTGAAAAAAGTGCAGTGTTTTTGTTCTTACTTCAAGATTAGCTTTTGACTAAATAAGTATTATTAAGGTGTTGAATAAGGGATTGAATCTCACACCTGCGAAATATACAGCACTACTTTCACAGACAGTGGTGCACCAACTGTCTGTGAACGTAGTGCCTTGAAAATAATGAACCTGGATCAACCAAGTTGATCCAGGTTGATTATTTTTAAGGTGAACCTCACAGGTGCCAAACTAACACATAGGATTAATGAGTTTCTGTCGATGTATAGTATTGATAGAAGTGTTTCGACAGTTTTAAATAGAAAACACATGAAAGTAATAACCAGTATTAACCTCAAAGGTGTAATTTGAAAGTGGCTTGAAGAATAGCATTTAACTGGGAAGGATGTACATAGAATTCAGCTGGTAAGAATGTATTAGGAATACCATTCTACATTCTAAAAGTTCATCAGTATCTGAACTTTGACTTTTTGCTCTAACTCTGAATACAGTTTTTCCAAGCACCATTACACTATCTTCTGCTGTGTACTTACTATGTACCACAAAGTCAAAGGTAAATAAAAGTTTGTTTTATGTTATTTCTGTGTTTCTAATACATATAAGACTAACTGTTTAAGTTGTCAATTATGTGGAATAAAAATGGTCTTGGAAAAAGTTTTCAGTTTAATGGACATTTGGCAATAATAGAGACCTTTATCCTGTTATGCCATATAATCAAGGATTTGTCATATATATTTAGAGCCATATAAAATCACACTTTTAGTTTGTTTTGTTCTTGTGGGAGTTTCTGTTTCAAGGGCTACTTTGGCAATATTTCATATATCAGTGTGTTTGAGATTACAAGTTTTGACTGTATTAGCAATCAGAAGCAGTCATAACTTTTGCTAAAGAATGTTTATACCATTACTGAAAACAATTGTCACAATAAAATTGGACAATCTATGGCATTCTTGATTCGCAGACTCTTGGAGGACTTTGACTCTGTTAGAGGGAATGGGGAAAATGTAGGAACTGTGCAACATGAGACTTGGATAGACCTGTGATGCAAAACTCAAGAGAACAATGGTGCTAAGAACACATAATATTCCTTTATAATATTCCTATAATACACAATATTCCTATAATAACTTAATAATAATGACTTAATAGTTAGATGGTTTATTTAAAATTTCTGTATTTCTGCTTTATCACTTATTTGTCTTTATTTAATAGGCTATCCAGAACAGACCAGCTGTGCCTCAGTCTCCTTCCCAGTTCAGAGTAATACCCCAAATCTCAGGTAGTGCCTTGGCTTCCCAGTTGACTCAAGCTCCACAGGGTGTCATTACTCAGCAGCGGCTTCTCACTGTAAGTTGCGTGATATTTTGCACACTTTAAAACAACAATCTATTGTAGTATTAGTAGTGCCATATGGTGCAAAGAACTAAGCTTCTACAGCATTAGCCAGAAAACACTACCCACTTCATCACTTCATCTGTACATCCTCTTTACAATTTGAATAATCTTTCCTTAAATTGATTCAAACTACCCACTTCCAAAACACCAGATGAAAGTTTGATTCAATAGCTACTCTCTGGCTGAAAGCAAATTGCCACACTATGCTGTAACTATCCTTTTTCTGTTAAATTTATGTTTACTTACGTGTATTATCCAAGAAAGTGCAAGGATGCCATTTAGTTTACTCAATCCATTTAAAGCCTTAAATACTTCAGTCTGGTCTTATCACAGGTGCCTGGTTTCCAAGCACTGCAAGTTGCAGTGCTTGGAAACCAGGCACCTGTGAGAAGCACTGCAATTTGCAGAAACAAAGTCTTTTTTTAGTAAGAGTACCCATTTGTGTTCTTGACTAATCTGATTGCTCCACTCTGCACCTGTTCCAACTGGTTCACATCTCTCTTAAAATGAGGCTTCTGGACCTCAGGATGCAGCCTAATAGTCCTTATACAACTCCTTGTCCCTGCTAGCAAAATTCTTATATATCATTGACAGAACTCCAGGGCTGTCCTAGTAACTTATATTCTCCTCTCAGAGAATGACATGTTGGACTGTACAATTACCCTTAATTCTTTTTTTAATGTAGTATAACCTGATTCGTATGTTCTACGATTATTGCTACCTGTATGCAGCACCTTTCATTTATTGATGTTCAACTTCAGTTGCCACTTCTCAGCCCATCTGCCTAATGTTTATAAGTTTTTTTACAGTAGTATTCCTTGACTCCCGACATTAACCAACCTTTGGTCCTTGAGGCTATTGCAGACATTCTCTCAGACAAGCTGTTCTTGCTGCCTGGGAGTCTAAAATGGTGATTGAACTGATATTCGGGTGACACTCAAGTCAAGTGGACCCAATTTCGGCAAAGTCCGGTCTGTGACAGCCACATCCTCTGCTTGCACCTTCACGATGGTGGGACTGTTAGTAATCCTGAGTATAACCCCCATGCACAAGCACACTGTGGGTGACCACCCAGCTATGAACCAACGTAAGCATGGGTCGAGGTGTGGTGCCCACACGACATGGAGGAATGCCGTCCCTCTGTGTTATCACAATACTAGGTGGTAGATGATGCTCATCAACCGGTGCAGAACCACCACTTTGCTTTTTTTTTTATGAAAACCCCAAAAACGAAAGGTATCAAAACCTATAGTACTTAGTACCGTGCATTGGTTGAAGGAGAAGTATGGGGGGGGGGATGCCGGAAACTTTGCCCTAGAGGCTAAACATGGGTTTCACCACTTCAAGCCTCCAATAAGCAAAGTGGTGGTATTTCATCGGTTGATGAAACTCATCTACCACCTACAAACTTTTATTGGAGGCTTGAAGTGGTGGAATCCATGTTTATTCTCCAGAGTTCAGTTCCATTCAACCCTCCCCCATCTTTTCCATCTTGCTGTGTGATTGATGTCTTTTGAGGTTATGATGAACACCATGGCAAGATCCAAACTTCCTTACATTCTGAGGGTAGAGCTCTGAAACAATGTTCACAGCCCATCCGCTAGGAAGCTTCCAGATCAGCTAGTCTTGATGCCTCTACTCTGCCAGATAGGGACTGGAGGGAGTCTGAGTAGTGTGTATGTATGCGCGGGTTTTGTCGAGGCCACGTTATGTCAAGGATCTGGGTATATTCTTACCATGTGTATACCATATCCAAAAATTTCTTTACTTCATACAGAATGTCCCCCCCTCACACACACACACACACACACACACACACACACACACACACACACACACACACACACACACACACACACACACACACACACACACACACACACACACACACACACACACACACATTTTTTCTTACTATTGAATACACCATAAATAGTCAAAGTAATAGAGCAAACTTATCTACTAAAAGGTCTAATCCTCCCAAATGCTTCCTAGTTCATTTCAAAAATATACATGGTCTCAGTTCTAATCTCAGTGATGTCCATTTCCACTTACAGTTACATCCTTACAGTCTGTCAAACTCCATGTACTTTTTTTTGACAGAATCTCAATTATCAGTTGATTCAACCACTGCTCATCTCAGTTGCCCAAATTATTCTCTGTATGATTCCTTTCACCTCAGGGGTGTGCTTGTGCATATGTCTATTCTGATATTCCCTGTCAGAGACTTGGTAATTTGGAATCTCCTCTTTTCGATCTTCTCTGGCTTAAAATGTCTATACCTCATTCTGCCAAATTCATCTGTTGTCTCTACCATTCTCCCAATTCCACTAAAATTTTGAGGTAATTTTCCCCACCTCTGTCAAAACCAGATTCTTTTGTCGCTTCAGCTAAGAATAAAGCTGATCTGCTAGCATCCCATTTTTCTTCTAACTCTTGCATTGATGATCTTAGTAAAGCACCTCCCCCCATTCCTACCACGCTCCATTCAGTGCCTCTTGTGGTCCTCTGTCAGAAAGATTTTGACGAATCTTGATGGTAAGAAAGCTCCAGCTCCTGATGGTATTTCTTCACTTGATCTCGAAACCTGAGTTCCTGAATTTACTCCTGTTCTTTGCCTAGTTTTTTTTTTTTTTTTTTTTTCAGTTTCTTATTCCAAAGGTATTTTTCCTTCTGCTTGAAAATTTGTTCATATCCAGCCAGTTCCTACAAAATGTGACAAGTCCCTCCCATCCAATTATCGTCTCATTGCATTACTTCTACTCTTTCTAAATTAATGGGGAGATCAATTAACCACCAACTCTTAAACTAGAAAAGTTTTGTCTGATCAATGATCGCCAGTATGGATTCTGTCAGTATCGATCAACTGGTGATATTCTGACTTGTGTACCCGTTTATGGAAAAGTTCGGCGAAATGCAAGCAGATGCTCTTGACATCCCAAAGGCTTTCAATCGTGTTTGGCATAAAGGTCTTCTAAACAAACTTCCATCTTATGGTTTGCCAACTGTTTTTAGTAATTGTTTATCCAGTTTTTTCTCTGACTGCTCACTGAGGGTGATGGTAGATGCTCTGTCTTCTAACTTCTCCACTAATGCTGGTGTCCCACAAGGTTCAGTTCTTTCCCCCACTCTTTTCCTCTTGTATATTAATGACCTTGTTCCATTGACTGCAAATCCTGTCCATAGTTTTGCTGATGATAGCACGTTGTATTCCACTTTCCATTTTCAGAAACCTTGTACTGCTCAATCAGCTTCAACTTCTCGAATATCCGCTGCCATTTCCTTAAAAGGCCGATCTTCAGGTAATTCTCCAGTGGGCAAATACAGTTGATTTCAATCCTTTTAAAACTCAGTCTGGTCTTATATCTCGCAAAAAGGATTCTTCTTCTGCTCCTATGCTATCTTTTGGTGACACTCTGATTTCTAGGCAAGATGGTATATCTCTTTTGTGGATTACTAATATCTCATGGCTTCTAATATCCCATTGCACAAGCACATTACAAATATTGCTTGCTCTGCTTCTAAAAAATTTGGTTTTCTCTTTCGCTCTTGCCTTTACTTTTTTTCCAAACAGTTGTTCACTCTGTACAAATCACAAATCCACCCTATCATGGAATATTGTTCCCACATGTGCGGCAGTGTCCCCCAAAACCTCTCTCAAGCTTCTAGGTTCCATTCAGAAGAGGGCAGTTAGGTTAATTAATGACTCATCTCTAACAGAGTCTCTCCACTCGCTGTCTCATAGACGTACTGTTTGCGGCATGCCTCTTCTATAGATACTTCCATGGGCACTGTTCTTCTGAATTGGCTTCTATAATTCCCGCTCTCTTTCAAAACAGTCCAAACACGTGCCACCACCAACCAACATCCATTTACTGTCCAACTTCAAACTCACAGAATCAACTTTTCATCTTCCTCGTTTATTCATTCAACTACCGTTTTCTGGAAAAACCTTCCTTCATCCGTATTTCCTGAAAATTACAATCTGCAGAAGTTCAAATGCAATGTCAACAAATACCTTCTTTCGTCTTCTCAACCTCCAACCCAAGCACGGTACTAAATACTATAGGTTCTAATACCTCTCGTGTTTGGAGTTTAAATAAAAAAAAAAAAAAAATTAGAACCTATAGTACTTAGCAGGGTGCATGTGTTAGAGGTTGAGAAGATATTTGTTGACATTAGGCTTGAACATCTGTAGACTGTAATTTTCTGGAAATACATACGAAGGAAGGTTGTTCCAGAAAATAGCAGTTGAATGAATAAACAAGGAAGGTGAACAGTTGGTTCTATGAGTTTGGAGTTGGACAGTAAATAGGTGTTGGCTGGTGGCGGCACATGTTCAGACTGTTTTGAAAGAGAGAGCGGGGATTATTGAAGCCAGTTCAGAACAGTGCCCATGGAAGTATCTGTAGAAAAGGCATGCAGCAGAAACAGTATGTCTATGAGACAGAGAATGGAGAGACCGTTAGAGATGAGTCATTAATTAACCTACTGCCCTCTTCTGAATGGAACCTAGAAGCTTGAGAGAGGTTTTGGGGGACACTGCCGCACATGTGGGAACAATATTCCATGGTGGGGCGGATTTGTGATTTGTACAGAGTGGACAACTGTTTGGAAAAAAAATAAAGGCGAGAGCGAAAGAGAAAACCAAATTTTTTAGTTTACTAATCCAACTCATTAATACATGAGTTGGAAGGAAAATGGGATGCTAGCAGGTCAGCTTTATCCTTGGCAGAAGTGACAACAGAACCCTCTGGTTTGGACAGAGGTGGGAGCAGAGATGGGCAATAGCTTTGGCAAGAGACCAGAATTCTCGGCTACCATTAGGGCAAGAAGCAAGTTTTCTACTCTTAGCCTGTTCAAACTCTAGTTTGGACTAATTAATAACTGCTTTACAATTGTTGCGAGCTTTGGTTTAGGCAGAAAATAAAACTGTAGAATTAGAAACAAGCCAATTATAATATGCAACTTCTCTTGAACAGCCTTAGCACATTTATTGGAAAACCAAGTTTTAGATAAAGGACGAGATTGTAAAGTGGAGTGTGGGATAAAGGATTCCATTTCCTGCAAGAATAATTTCACTGACACGATCCAAGCAGACGTTGACATCAGAAGTTTTGAAACAGTAATCCGACCAAGGAAAAGAAGAAAAGAAATCTCGCAGGTCATCCCATTTTGCATTCTTGTAATGCCAAACAACACAAGGTTGGTAATAGCCATGAGATAAAGGTTCCATAGGAGAAGAGACAATCATCAAGTTGTGGTCTGAAGTGCCTAAAGAACCTCTCACTTTTACCGTGTACTTAGAAGGGTTGTTTGTGAGAAAAAGATCAAGCGTGTTGGCTGTATGATTAGGATTGTCTGGAATTCTTGTAGGTAAATGAACAATCTGTGCAAGGTCATTAGTAATTGCAAAAGCCTCAGCATCTCGACCAGCTGGAGTTGTGAACATTAAAATCACCAAGGAAAATTACCTCACTGTTAGGAAAGTTGGACTGGAGAAAGCAAGATGCAAAGAGAGGAAGTCAAAAAGCTCCAAGTGATTAGTGGAGTTGGGAGAACAGTAGAGACAACAGATGAATTTGACACAATGAGGTAGAGAGATTTTAAGCCAGAGAAGATCAAAGAGAGGAGATTCCAAATTGCCAAGTCTCTGACAGGGAATATCAGAACGGACATATGCACAAGTACCACCTTTGAAGCGAAACGAATCATACAGCGAATAATTTGGGCATCTGGGATGAGCATTAGTTGAATCAACCAATAACTGAGATTCTGTTAGAAAAAGTACATGGGGTTTGGCAGACTGCAAGTGGAAATGGACATCGTTGAGATTAGAATTGAGACAACATATACATGTATTTGTGAAATGAACTAGGAAGTCTTTGGGAAGTTTATATCTTTTTGCAGATAAGCTTGCTCTATTAGTTTGACCATTCATGGTGTATTCAATAGTAAGAAAAAGTGGGTGGGACATGCTGTATGAAGTAATGAAATTTTTGGATATGGCATACATATGTTAGGAATATACCGAGATCCTTGACATAACGTGGACTCGACAATGCTCCCCGCATACACGCTACTCGGACTCCCTCCCATCACTATCTGGCAGAGTAGAGGTAGCAAGATTATACCCAAGCTGATCTGGAAGTCTCCTAGAGAGTTACCAATAGGTTCAGTTCGGTGTACTATTTTTATGTTAGACCACACTTGGAATACTGTGTTCAAGTATGGAGACCGCACCTAAAGAAAGACATCGAGCTTCTTGAAATGGTGCAAAGAAGGGTAACTCGCCTGGGGAGATCGGCAAAAGGGCGTCCTTATGACGGAAGACTTCGAATATGTGGGTTGCAGAGTTTGGAAACTAGACACCTTAGAGGAGATTTGATTGAGGTGTTTAAGGTTCTGAGAGGCATCAGTAAAATGAATGAGGACAAAATTTTCAAGATTATAAATGATGCTAGAACTAGGGGACATAAATTCAAGTTATGGGGGGAAATGTTTAGATTGGACTGCAGGAAGTTTTATTTTAGCCAGCGAGTTATAAATTGCTGGAATAAGTTGCCTTCATAGGTGGTAGAGGCCGACAGTTTGGGGAAATTCAAAGGTCATCTGGATAGTACTCTCGGGTAAGGGAAGCGCATAGGATGATAGGTTTAATTTCCTTTTTTTTTTTTTTTTATTAATTATTATTATTTAGTTATCTTTTTTTTTTTTTTTTTTTGTTTTTATCATTGTTTTGTTCGGATTTTTATTATTTTTTTTGGCTGGTGCAGCATAAGCCATAGGCTTTCTTGCACCATGCGGCCGTTACTAATACTAATAATACTAACTAGCAACCGGCCTGCGAACAGTTTTAGAGCTGTACCCTCGAAATGTAAGGAATATTGGATCTCGCCACGATGTTCATCATAACCTCAAAAGTCATCAATCATACTGCATGATGGAAGAGATAGGGAAGGGTTAACTGGAACTTAGCTCTAGAGGCTAAACATGGGTTCCACCACTTCAAGCCTCCAATAAGCAAAGTGGTGGTATTGCACCGGTTGATGAGAGTCATCTACCACCTAGTACTGCCTGGTAACATAGGGTGCATTCCTCCATGTGGTGTGGGCACCACACCTCGACCCCTGCTTATGTTGGTTCACACCTGGGTGGTCACCCACCATCGTGAAGGTGCAAGCAGAGGATTTGGCTGTCACAGACCATCCAGACTTTGCTGAAATTGGGTCCATTTGACTTGAGTGTTACCCGAATATCAGTTCCAGCAGCGTTTTAGACTCCCAGATAGCAAGTACAGCTTGTCTGGCATATCTGAGGGAATGTCTGTGACAACTTCAAGGACCAATACCTCATGTTTGGGAGTTTTATTAAAAAAAAAAAAAAAAAAAAAAAAAAAAACCTTATAAAAAAAATGCTAATATTTTAATTTGTAGTAATAAATTAATTAACTGTATCTGTTTGCATGCATATACACATGCGAAGCGTATGTGGTTGCTTTTATGTTATTATTCTTTTATTACTTTTTTATATTATTCTTCTTCATATTGTTGCTTTTAAAACAGTAAGAAGCAACTGAAAATTAGTATTGATATTTTAAATCTATGTGGTATGGAAAATAGAAATTGCTATTAAAAAGTTAAGAGTATATTAATCTTCGTATTATTCCATCCCAGAAAAAATTTCCGCTTAATACTTTTTTAAAAGTTATAAAAAAAAATTTAAAACAACCATGTATAAATCTAGTCAGCCAAATATGTCCGACAGCATCATATTTATATTATACAATCCATGTTAATGCCAAACCTGTGTTATAATTGGCAAAACAGTGAACCCCCCCCCCCCTTTAAAAGCTCCTGTGGACAGAGGCTTGGGTTGTGTCCAGAAATATTAGAAATCACATCAAATGAACAACTTCTCTGAAATGACACTCTCTAATATAGATGTAGACACTTTATATGGTTTCGTTTTTATTAGCATTAGCATTAGTAGAGGCATTTGATGCAAGAAAGCAAGCTTATGCAGCATCAGCCAAAAAAAAAAAAAAAACCCACTTCCACTTCACCCCTCTGTTCGTTCCAAATACCTGTCCAGCTGAGCCTTAAACTTATTTAGGCTATCAACCTCCACCACAAGGGATGGAAGTCTGTTCCACCAACCAACCACCCGCTGGCTAAAGGCAAATTTCCTCACGTCTATCCTACATCTGTCTTTCCTCAATTTGAATTTATGCCCTCTCAGGTGATTTTTCTGAGCTAGAGGAAGAATCCCATCAGCATTGAGCATGCTTAAACCATTCAAGGCTTTATACACCTCTATCAGATCACCTCGCTGGTGCCTAGTCTCCAGACACTGTAATTTGCAAAACTTAAGCCTTTCTTCGTAAGAGCACCCCTTTGTTCCATTCACTAATCTTGTTGCCCTTCTCTGTACTCGTTCCAGCAGCTCTACATCCTTCTTGAAATGAGGCCTCCAGACCTGTATACAGTACTCTAGCTGTGGCCTGACCATTGCCTTATACAATGGAATAATCACCTCCTTATCCCTGCTGGAAAAATTCCTGTATATCATTGACAATACTCCATGAGCTACTCTTGCAGCCCGTCTGCACTGCTCAGAGAACTTCATATCTGCCTGCACAACCACCCCCAAGTCCCTTTCAAATTTTAATTTTTTTAATTCTTATATTTTAATCCTCCCTAGACTGGACAATTTTCAAAGAGTAATTGACACGCATACACCTTTTCCTTTGCAAAATGACATTTGGAATGAAAATAAGCGAGTGTCAGGATAATTAATAATAATAATAAAATTCTTTAATAAATTAACTAGTATACAATTTTGATTCCCTGCACAGATAACTGAGGAATCTTACAAAACATTCACTATACAAGTGACCAATCACAAAAATACAAAGTTCAGCTACAAATTAACCATAATATAAAATGACATCGGCATACTAGGACCGCAACTTGCAAACCTCTCCTTTACATACAGTTAGATAGCCCAAGATGTCATCTCGATGTGACTTGTCAATTGACCATAGGTCCAAGTCAATGTTCAGCAAGTTGAGTGTCCATAGTCACATTTGGGAAGTGTCTATTGAAACTCTGTAGCCTTGAGCACAAAGAGTGGGTACTGAGAAGGTGTCTTCCTGGGCAAACGCCAACCAACCATCTTCCAGATGTTCATACGAGCATGCTTAGATGAACACAGATGAAGGAACGTCTTTAATTTCCGCACATGGGCTCTGTGGACTGCAGGCATGTATTGCAGGTTGGAGCATAGTACAGATTTGGATGTCAGGTAGATCTGGTAAGCTACCCATTAGCCCACTTCAGCACCCAGAATTCTAGACCCCGTAGTTTCCTGAGGCTGGTGGGAGGTGCAGCCGACAAAACTTTCACGGCATAGGAGATCACGCTACTGAAGTATGTTTCAAGGTATTTCCTGATTATTTATTTATTGTGAGTTTGGCATAGATCTATTTTCATTCTCCAGAAGCTCGCAAGGCTCGAGGTATTTCCTGATTATTTATTTATTGTGAGTTTGGCATAAATTTATTTTCATTCTCCAGAAGCTCGCAAGGCTTTGGCATGCTGGGCTTGGATTTGTTGTTTAAAGGTGAGATTTGCATCTAGGAAACTTGACACTGTTTGTGGGAGTCAGCACTTTTTCTGCTAATTCCAGAAGTAAGGTATCAGTGGATGTCATGCGACTTGGAGAAAAGATGCAATAGCTAGACTTCTGGGGATTAACTGAAAGACCAAAAAATTTGGCATATTGGCAGAAAGTATTATGGACACCAATGGAGTTGGTGAAGGGGAGAAATCGACCTTGGAAGTGGACTGTTTGGAAGTAACACCTGATGATGGTGGTCATCCAACTCTCCAGCAAAACCACAAGGAGAGGCAGAACCGATAATCTCTCGTTGAAGAACTGGACTAGTAGTAGCAGAGACAATTGTAGAATCTGGAATAAGATGAATAGGATCTGAACTGTGTGGTACTGTGCTCAAGGTAGTGGAAAATGAAAAAAAAAATATTTGGAGGTAATTGCACAGTCAGATATGAAGCTCTCTGAGCAATGCAGACATGCTGCCTGAACAGCTCATGGGGTTTTGTCAATGATATACAAGAATTTTGCTAGAAGAGATAAGGAGGTGATTATCCCATTGTATAAAGTGATGGTCAGGCCTCATTTTAGGAAGGATGTAGAGCTGACGAAATGAGTACAGAGAAGGGCAACGAGATTGGTGAGAGGTAGAATAGAAAAGGATGTTCTTACTAAGAACGGCTTCTGCAGATTGTAGTGTCTATAAACCAGGTACTACTGAGGTGATCTGTTTCGGGTGTTTAAGGCTTTGAATGGATTGAGCTGGCTCAGTGCTGATGAGATTCTTCCTCTTACTCAGACTGCACACATGAAGGGGCATAAATTCAGATTGTGTTTTTGTGGAATAGATGTGCGAAGTTTGGCTTCAGTCGGCATGTGGTTGATCGTTGGAACAAACTGCCATCTGTTTTTTGGAATTGGATAATTTGAATAAATTCAAGGAACAACTAAACAAACTATTGGAGGGGATGGGCAGGTGATGTATGGTTTTTTTTTTTTTTTTTTAGCTGATACTGTATAAGCTTGATTTCTTGCATTATTTATGTCCAGTAATACTAAAATATATATTTAATTTGTCAGCAGTGGGCCAATGTTTGTTCATCCTTTAAATAAATAAATTTTCTGTATATACTCTG
This sequence comes from Mastigoproctus giganteus, assembly GCF_048544385.1. Taxonomy (NCBI): domain Eukaryota; kingdom Metazoa; phylum Arthropoda; class Arachnida; order Uropygi; family Thelyphonidae; genus Mastigoproctus; species Mastigoproctus giganteus. The sequence continues at coordinate 4,270,480 of NC_143581.1, forward strand.
GGATGACCACTGACCACTTGATTTAAGGAGTTCACAAAGCAGAGAGAATACAAGAAACAGCACTGTATTTATCAGTCATGGGCTTGAATCCCGGTCAATCAAAGCATGCGTACTTGTGCACCCTAGCACCTGACCACTTGGCTACGGCATTCCTCATTTTTTCTTCTAGTATATTAGCTTAAAAGAAGAATTCTTTGCTAATTTTATTTGCATTCTTTGTCAAGGACTTCTCATAACTTTATTTCTTTTCTTGGTGCTTCAGTTGTGTTATAGATCACCCAACTTTTCATCTTAAATGATGCGTATATGTAAAACGTTCTTCGAAACTAGTTCTAGAAGCTGTATCCTTACTTCTACAATAATTTGTAGTTATTGTTTAGCTGCAGTATTTATCCATGTATATTTATCATCTTGGCTTCTGTAATATTTACTATTTTTATTTAAGCTTCTAACATTGATGGCTTCTATTGTGTTGGTTGTTCCAATAAATTTTTATTACCATATCCTGTTTCCCAGGCAGACAAGGTTGGGACTTTGTTAGCTTGGGTGGTGGTGGTGTTGTAGCCAATATGTGTGATTGATTATTTTGCTTAACATACATTCGTTTTGAAAAGATTTCAGCCTCTAATTTGCCCACTTTGTTTGACTGAGTCCTAGGCAAACCATATGCACTCATTCAATAGTCATATAGATGGTTCTCTGTTAACAGGTTGCATGATGAGAAGTTGCAGAGTGAAGCTCTGCAAGACTAGTTGGTTCCCCATAAGCTTATTTGTTGAGAACCTCCTACTGGTTAGATAGTCTTTGACCTTTTTAATCTGAGTAGTGTGTACATTAAGTAAATATAGTATCAGCAATAATAATAATAAAGATGTAAAAATGTTTTTTGTAAACATTTATTGTATCATTTCTCTTATTGCATCATTAATTTATGGAAAAATTGATTGTAATTTATGAACTGCTTTTCAGAAACATATTGCAGAGTGCTTTTATACTCACTGAATCCATGCATATATCTCCAATAACTGAGAACAGCATATAGTTTAGTTTATGTATGCCTGTGTTATCTAGACTGCTGTGGCCGAGTGGTCAGGCACGAGAGTGCATAATTACTTGTGCTTTGAGCGACTGTAGTTGAAGTCGTGTGACTGCTAAATACGGTGTTTCCTTTTTATCTCAATCTTGTGAACTACTCTGACCATGTGGTCATCACAATATAAACAGAAAATTTATTTATTTGGGCTAACTGTGGTCCCATGATAACATGTGTGGACACAAATTTGGACATTGCAGGATCAAACCATATGCTGCCACAAAAAAGTACACAGCCCATTGTTTGCTGCTGTGCTGTTATGTCAGCTGCAATAAAACAGTTACAGTAAAGTTGTGAACTCTTCTGGTCTCATCTGTCCATAGAATAAACAAACGTTTATTTATAAGTCAAAATATGTTAAAAGAAATGTTGGAGGTGCCCAAATTTCCCGTGTCAGAAGGAATTTCAGCAATTAACTTAGTGATGATGCCTGTTGGTTCTTTATTTAAGTGTAGATTGTTCACACATTCTTGCTCAGTGCAATATCTCCCCCCCCCCCCAATGGAAAAAAAATCAGGAGATATAATATTTGGTGATACTGCTGGTCAGTCTCTTAAAAATCACACACCCTTCAAACACAAATTTCACTGTTTGCAGTGCCATGCATATGTTTGTGTGCAGCTGCAGTGTCTTGTTGGACATACCCTTTCTGACATTGAGCATCATCCAGAATCCAGATATCACTGGATTTTGACTGTTCCTGTAAAGAAAATAGGACTGATGACTGGAAAAACACAAATCTGTGCACCTTATACCAATTTTCATGGAAGGAATGCAGTGGTGCCTTATGTATTATGTGTGGTTTTTGGTTGCCCAAATTCTTGTTTTGCTTGTGAAAAATGTGCACCTGAAATTTCCATTTTCACTGCTCTACGCTCATCTGTTGTTAATACTTCGATCTGTATGTCAGTAAATTATGTTGTTCCAGACAATATAAACTTACTTGCGAGATATATATATTTGCCAACTTTAAAACCCTGTATATGTAAATCAGTAAATTCTTGTATTTGTTTGCTTTAGTTGCAGATTTTTATTTTATGAATTTCTTGTTTCAGCCTCGACTGCCTGTAGTAAGTCAAGCAAAGAATATTCTAATAGCATCAGGTACAACTTCAGTTGTTACAACCCCAAAGTCAACTGGTTCAACAGTTATGGCAGCACTTGCAACTGCATCTCCTGTTGCTGTAATGCCAGCCAAAATGTCTTCATCTAAAACTGCTTTAACTCCTGTTTGCAGTTCCAAAGATAGGGAAAAGCGAAATTTTTCTTCGTTAAGGTATCTTTTCTAATATTGAATTTCGATTATTTCTTGTATAAAAAGTGCTTGTTAGTTCTCTTTTCACAAACAGCACAGTTGATTGAACAAATGATTACTCATGAACTAAAATCTTTTAACATCTTAAAATTTTGAAACTAGTTTAAAAAAAAACAGTAAAAAATGTGTTACTTTATTTTTTGAAAAGTTAATTGCCGCAGTTATTTGTGTACCCACCTACATTGGAAAGAAGCTGAAAAGTTGCATCTTAAATATGAATTGCTAATTAATGATTATTTACAAAGAATGTGTTTTTTGATAAAGAAATGGTAGTAAAACAGGTCCCCCCCCCCTTTGTAACTAAGGTGCGAACTATACTCTTCAGGTTGCTACACCATCCTCTTCTCAATACTAGACAGAGTTACTGAGGATAACACCTTCAGTTGTTGTACCCAGTACAAATTTCCAAACAGTATCTTATGTATAATAAAAATCCCTTTAGGCAACTTGATTGGGCAAACAAGAGTGTAGCATCATTATGAATGATTTTAATTTCCCTCTTATAGACTGGAAATCATGGACATGCAAGATAGTAGCAGGAGTAGTTTCTTGGGCCATATTGGTGACTGCTATTTATATCAACACATTAGAAAAAGGACAAGAGGGCCAAATATCTTTTACCTAGTTCTAAGGATCCAAGCTGTATCAAAAATATAATAGTTCAAGAATTTACAGCACGAAGTCAACATAATATCATAAAATGTGTATTATCCAAAGATATTTCATTTTTCTGGAGAAGGGGGGAATCAAGGCTTTAACTGCAGAAAAGGGATTATGGTTGGGATCAGGTATTTCTTGTCTAATGACATCAGACACATGTGGAGCACCATACCTCCATGGAGTGGGCTGGGCAGGTTTTGGCCTGGCTAAAGTGGTACACACTTTGAGCTGTTTGGGGCTACCACCCCTGACCAGTTTTCCTGGATTGCGGTTTGAAAATTAAGGTGAAATTGAGGTCAACTCTGTGTCTCTTATGCAGAGTTATCTGGCCCACTGCATTCCAGTTCAACCTCCTCTGTCACAGCTGTTGGTTTGCCTGCATGTGTTCTTCCTTCGCGACATTGGTCTTGTGGTGTTTGTCTTAATTCCTTCACCACAAAATCTGGTCTTGGGGTCCACTTTTGTTGGACCCATCCATCTGAGGCTAATCGTCAGATTGTCCGTAATCTGGTGTAAAGGTTTTGTCTTGCTCAAGCTGAACTTTCTTCAAGCAAGCAATTCTTCCAACATCAATCAGGCTTTTCTTTACTGCACTATTAAAGCACCCATCAACCTTTGTTGATGGGTGCTTCTTGTCCTTCTTACACCTCCCCTCCCTCTGTCCCTGAGGCTTGTGGCTCGTCAATTCTTGTCTTCTTTTCCAATGCCTAGTCTTCCTTCCTCAACTATTGAATTGTTTTCACTTGGCCCCTCTCTCTCTCTTCCTCCCCCAAATTGATGGCAGTTGTGATACCTTGCCATCTATTTCTGTTTCACCTAAGGAGTCTATTTTTCCGGATATACAGGTTGCTGCAAAATCTTCTCTCAAGGTACTCAATTTCTTGATCTCAGTAATGAAATCAAGAAATTTATTCAATTCCTTTAGAGTCAGGTTCTATTGATCTCTTTCCTACAGTCTCTAATTCTGATTAATTTGGGATCTCTTCTCAGTCAATTGAGTTTAAAAAAGGTCTCCTTGATGACATAGTTTTGTCACTGTCTGAAACTCCTGTCTCTTCTCATGATCAGCATATCCTTAAGAGTTTGTCTGATGCTATTAATTGCTGTCTGTGTTTTGCTGAGCTGGACCACTTCATCAAAACTATGCTCTTCTGTCAGAACAAGTCTGTACGTTATCCTGGTGATAATCAAGAAGATTCTCCGTAAGCAGGAATTTGCCAAGATCCAGTCCCTCTGTGCCAAGAACTGCAAGAGGTGTTTCCCATGCCATTTGGACTTTCCGTCTTCCCTGGCCACCGATGACATCTGTGCTTTTTGGACTTCAGTTTTTTGTACCCCCAGTTGCTGATTCTGCAGGTGCTAATCTCCAATCCTCCCTCTATCAGCCGATCTCTCCGGCTGCCATGCCGTCCGTTTCTGCCAGCACCATCCCTGATGTCATTCCAGCTTGTTGGCATCAGTTTGCCAGTTAAGTTTTGATTGATCTTTTCCATATTTTCTTGTGGTCTGAATCTCTTCCATATTCCCTTCTGTCTGCTTATGCTATTCTGATTCCTAAAAAGAATAATCCTTCGTCACCTGGCGACTTCCACCCTATTACTTTTTTTTTTTTTTTTTTTTTTTTTTTCAGTTCTCCTTCGCATCTATCATAAGGTCGGGTTTGGCATATTCAAACTGTTGTCCATTTTGATCACCAGCGGAGGTGATCAAAATGGACAACCAGCCAGCCGACAGTTGTGCTGAAAATGTCTTTCTTTTATCCACCTTTTTGTCAGAGTCTCATTCCAAGATGGAATTGCTCCATTTGGCATCTGTTGACTTGCAAAAGGCCTTCGATCAGATTTCCTTTTCTGCTGTCATTAGGGCTTTAACTCGTAAAGGCTTTCCTTGCTCATTTAAAAAAAAAATCTTGTTTATACTCTGGCACGACCACTAGGTCAGTGGAGTTTACAATAAATCAATCAATACAAATGTTGATCATATTTAAAATTCACTGGCTTAACTCCCAGTCCACTCAAAGAAGGTGTGCTACTGCACTCACGCTCCTAACCACTTGGCTGCGACTGCACTTTTACAGTCTAGATGCTTCACCAATCTCAGGGTGTTCGCCAGGGTGATCCACTCTCTCCGTTTCTTGTCAATGCTTCATGGATGTTTTGCTTCAGTCGCTTCCATCTTATATTGACTTTGATCTTCAAGATTTAAAAATTAATACTATGGCTTTTTCTGATGATTTGTTCCTAATTGCCTCTACTCCAATATGTCTGGATCATCTTCTGAAAATCTCTAATCAGTTCTAATCACGTGGTCCTGCTATAAATCGATCTAAGTCACGGACTCATTCGTTGGTTTCATCTGGTAGAGTAAAGGTTGAGAATAAGGCTCTCTCTCTCTCTCTCTCTTTCTTTCTCTCTCTCTCTCTCTTTCTCTCTCTCTCTCTCTCTCTCTCTCTCTCTCTCTCTCTCTCTCTCTCTCTCTCTCTCTGGTGATATTTCATCTATGTGGTATCTTGGTATAGAATTTTCTTCTGAGGGTCGTAAGTCCACTTCTTTTGATCTTCGCGTCTACTTGGGTCGTCTTTGCAAAGCTCCGTTGAAACCTCAGCAACATCTTTTTATTCTGAAATCATTTCTCTTCCTTTATCTGTACCATCATTTTGTTTTAGGAAGGAGTTCTGGGGTGCTCAATCATCTAGACCTCCAAGTTAAGGCTGCTATTTGCTCATGGCTGCAGCTGCCTAAAGGTGTCCCTACATTCTTCCATGCTGATGGCCGCGGAATTCCTTCACTCCATTGGTCAGTTCTCCTTTTCGAAAGCAAGCATCTTCTAGGTCTCCAACACTCATCTTTGCCCATCATTCAAGCTCCCCTCGGTAGGTGCCTCCGTAGCCAGGTGGGAAGGAGCAGCAGTGCATAGCACACGCTTCTTGATTAGACCGGGGTTCAAGCCCGTCACCACCAAATACAGAGGATGCGGAAAGGTCAGGGGATGACCACCGCATATCCCGGAGCAATATGGCCTTAGTTCTACTCTACTCATAGCTAATGCTCTTAAGACCCAAATAACAAACAACAAACTCCCCTCGGTATTCCTGCCCTTAAAAAATATATTTGACAAACTTCTCTGCTCATAGGTAAGAGTCAGTCTTAAGAGTCAGTGGTGTTCTATCCTACATAGCCCTTAAGATTGTCAGGCCTTCTCTGGTTCACATTCTGTCCGTTCTCAACATCGTTGGATCAGTGATGGTACTCGTCTCGATGCCCTTCCTATGCTTGCCCATACTTCTTGTAGTCAGGCTACTTTGAAGAACTGCTGGGCAGGCTGCAGTTCATGTGAGTCCCTAGCCCATATCTCTCAGCATTGCCACAGAACACACGGCACCCGTATTTGCTGACATGATGCTATCATCAACATTGTTGTAAATCGACTGACAGAGAAAGACTGGACAGTTCTTGTGGAGCCCCACTACCATACCTCTGATGGTTTATGGAAGCCTGACATCAGCTGTCATCGTGATTACTCTGTTTTCATTCTGGATTTCCAACCTCAAGCAGCTAATCAGTCAAGAATTTTGTCTTCCGTGGAGCGTGAAGTCTTAATTCTACCTCCCTTTGACTTTGGGAATTGCTGCTTCCAATCTGAAGATGGAATGTCCTCTCTGTCCATGCTCTGCATTGTACTCATTTGTGCTGGTGAATGCACCAGACTAGGACTGCAGTTGTTGCAGACCTAAACCTCATGACTTCATCATGAGGTTTTGATCTGCAGTCCTTTTGGTTTGCTAGCAAAATTCCTATATATCATTGACAAGACTCCTTGACCTACCCTGGCAGTCTGTCTGCACTGCTCAGCAAACTCCATATTTGACTGCACAATTACCCCCAGGTCTTTTTCACTTTCCACTTCCCTGAGTGTAGTACCACACCTGGGTTATTGCTACCCATATTCAATACTTTGCATTTGTCAATGTTAAACTTCAGTTGCCACTTCTCAACCCATTTGCCCAACTTATCTAGATCAAGTTGGAGTAGCAACCCTGCCAACCTTTGTATCATCTGCAAACTTGGACATTAATCCTGATATACCTTCATCAATATCATTGATGAATACACAAAACAATGGGCCCAGCACTGAACCCTGGGAACTTCTCTAATAACATTTGTCCATTGATTACCAAATAACATTTGTCTATTGATTACCACACCTAGAGTACTGTATACAGGTCTGGAGGTCTCATTTCAAGAAGGATGTAGAGCTGCTGGAACGAGTACAGAGAAGGGCAACAAGATTAATGAATGGAACAAAGGGATGCTCTTACGAAGAAAGGCTTAAGTTTTGCAAATTACAGTTTATGGAGACTAGGCGCCAGCGAGGTGATCTGATAGAGGTGTATAAAGCCTTGAATGGTTTGAGCATGCTCAATGCTGATGGGATTCTTCCTCTTGCTCAGAATAATCACCTGAGAGGGCATAAATTCAAATTGAGGAAAGACAGATGTAGGATAGATGTGCGGAAATTTGACTTTAGCCAGCGGGTGGTTGGTTAGCGGAACAGAATTCCATCCCTTGTTGTGGAAGTTGATAGCCTAAATAAGTTTAAGGCTCAGCTGGACAGGTATTTCGAACGAACAGAGGGGTGAAGTTGAAGTGGGGTTTTTTTTTTTTTTTTTCTCCCACTCAACCATTCCTTTATCCATCGTAGCAACTTTTTTTGCTACGTGGTTTTTTTTCCCACTCAACCTTCCCTTATCCATCGTAGCAACTTATCCTTAATGCCATACCTCTCCAATTTGTACAGCAATCTTCCTTGAGCAACAGTTTCAAAAGCTTTCCTGAAATCCAAGTATAAGATATCAAAATTATTTTTGACATTCAGTTCCTTTGTGACTACATCATAGTATCCAATCAAATTGGTCAGACAAGACCTCCCTTTAACAAACCCATGCTGTGTCTTAATTATTACTGCAGTCTTGTCTAGATGATCCTGCCATGCTTCTTTAACCAGTGACTCCATTATTTTCCCTGGAACACAAGTTAAACTAAGGTCTATAGTTACTTGTGTCACTTTTTGAACCCCCTTTGTGAATTGGCGATATATTTGCACACCTCCAGTCTATGGGGACCTCACCTGAGTCCAAGGAAGCTCTCATAATTATGGCTAATGGTTTGCTTACTTCCTTTGCTGCCTCCTTTAATATAACTGGATACATCCTGTCCACCCCAGGTGACTTCCTTATGTTTAACTTCAACAATTTCTTCTCCACTTTGCTCTCAGTTATTACAAAATCACTTAGCTCCCTGTTAGAGTTTGATAAACTTCTAGTATTCCCCTCATTGAATAACTCCTCATGTGTGAATGTAGATGCAAAATACTCATTCAATTTATCAGCTACCAGAGCATGATCATCAGTAGTCAACCCATCTGTGTTAAGTGGTCCAATCTGATTCATCCATTTCCTCCGAGAAATTACCTAAGTAGAGAAATCTGCTGTTTATCTTTGCATCCTTTGCCAAAGATTTCTCGTAATTTGCCTTCGGCTGCCTAACCTTCTTTGTGACTTGATTACAGACAAGCTTATATCTGCCATAGGCTTCTGTGTCACCTGATAATTTATATTCATCCCATACATTTTTCTTCTCTGCCATGAGCCTCATTAATTCATCTGACATCCATTTAGGCCCGAACCTTGAACAGCATTTCTTAGTTGGTATGAAAAGCCTAATATCCTCCAAGATTAAGTCCCTGAAGGCTTCCCATTTAGAATTCGATGTTGGTAACATCGGCTGATCCCACAATTTAATTGATCAAAAGAAGGGAAAAAAAGACATGGGATAATTAAAGATGAGTAACTTTCAAAAATTTACTATGAAAAATTGAAGAGATGAAGAGAGCTAAAAGCAAGGAAATGAATTATACTTGAATTTAAATGCAAGAAAGGAAAGAAGTAAATTTAATAAACCTCTTACAAGATGAAAAAGGTAGTACATTCAGGAGTTTAGCTGAAATGGCAGTTCAAGCTGATTTGAACACTTGTTTTTCAAACTTTACTTTTGAAACCACATTAGTATCATTGGGAAAATAATGAAGCTTATTAATATCAAATTACTGTTGCTCAGAGCGAAACTGATTTAATCATATAATGAAGCTTAGTCGAACCACTGTGAAACGAGAAATGAGTGTTAATGATATCAGAAAAGCATCTCTCTCTCTCTCCCTCTCCGAAAAGACTGAAAGATACAGAATGTGCAGTATAAAGTGCCAGGGGCAGATGATATACATCCAACCATTAGTGATTTAATGAGATCACTAGATTCAGGAATTATTCCCTGAAGTGCAAGTGTCTCCCCCAGTCCATGTGAGAGGAGCCAAAATGCAGTGGTCAGTTATAGCCCAGTAAGTTTGACTTCTATTTTGGCGAGGTTATGATATATATATTGTTAAAAATGCTCTAGTGCTTTCTATAATCCCAAATATCTTTCGCAGTGGTAATGGCTGATATTTGTACTGCAGCTTTGAAAAGCACTTTGTCCATAACAATCCTTCATTAAAGCAAAACAATGTACAGTCCAACATACAGTCCAATGTTGAAAAAAAGTTGCGAGTTAGGGTTAAATTTGAAAGTGTCTGCAATTCTGCCCAAACACAATAGGTGAGAGTAAATGAAGAGAGCCTTATCAATTAATTCAGCCCTAGAGAGATAGTGCAAGGCTCATGGAGTAGAATTTTTTTTCAGTGTGGGTGCTTGCTAACAGAAGAGAGAGACAGCTTCTACAGGGATGGGATACACTTAAATAGAAAGAGTGCAAGAATATTTGCTGATGCTATTGAGGCAGTGTTAGATGGGGGAGATTTACAGACTAAAAGAGTAACGATAGCCACAGCCAGAAGCGAAGTGATTATTGCACTGCTTCTATTCAAATTAGTAACAGCCTAGAGACCAGGTTGCTGGGGATTTCAAGAGAGCTGCTGGGAGTGGAACAAGTAAATACATGGGCTGTGTTAGGGTAGCTAAGGGTAAGAACAGATGAATGTATACTTGCATGTACACCAGTGCTAGAAGTATAGTAAATAAATTTGATAAATTTGAAGTGCTGATCTAGACATTAAAGGCAGATATTGTTGGGATATCAGAGACATGGTGTCACACAGATATAAGCAGTGCAGAATTGGAATTTGGGGAGTACTATGTGTACAGAAAGGATAGACAGGGTAGGAAGGGAGGATGTGTTATGCTGTTAGTTAAGAAGCACACAAAATCTAAGGAAGTGCATCCAGTTGATATTGGTGGACAGTGCAATGTTGAATCAGTTTGGTGTGGCATAAGCACTGGAAAAGGGGAAATGAGAGTAGAAGGGTGTTATAGGCTTAATGACTCTGATTAGTACAGCGAACAATTGTGCAGAGAAATAGAGTGGGTCAGTAAATCAAAATGTCTTGTAATGGGCGATTTTAACTTCCCAGATATAGACTGGAACTTGTGGGTAGGTCACACGCAAGCTAGCAACACATTTGTGGATTTATTGGAGTGTTTTCTACAGCAATAAGTTCGAGGGGCAACTAGAGGCAGTAATACTCTTGATCTGATTATCAGCAGTAATTATTCATGCATTAAGAATTTGCAGATAAAGGAACCACTAGGTGACAGTGATCGCAGTGTACTGATGTGGAATTTACTTAAAGATGTAACTACCATCAAGGGTAAAGGGAAGGATTTTTGTTTTCGTAAAGGTGACTACAACAGAAGCAAAGTCTAAGAGACAGAGAGTGGAGAGACTCTGTTAGAGATGGGACATCGATTAGCCTAACTGCCCTCTTTTGAATGGAATCTAGAAGCCTGAGAGAGGTTTTGGGGGCACCGTCCCAGATGTAGGAACAATATTCTATGGTAGGGCGGATTTGCGATTTCTAAAGAGTCAACAACTGTTTGGAAGAAAAGTGACTCCGAGAGCGAAAGAAAAAACCCAGTTTATTAGGTGCAAAGGAAGCAATATTTGTAATATGCTTTATACCAAGAGAGATTAGAAATCAGTGTAATCCTCAAGATCTTGCCTAGAAATTGGAGCATCATCGAAGATAAGTATAGGAACAGAAGAATCCTTTTGCAAGATATGACAGGACTGAGTTTTAGAGGGAATGAAATTAAGTTATCTTTGCCCCACTGGAGAATTATCTGGAGGACAGCATTTAAGTATTTGGCGGATACTCGAGAAGTTGAAGCTGTTTAAGCAGGTCAAACTGGAAGGTGCAATGCAATGTGCTATCATCAGCAAAACTATGGATAGGATTTCCGATCAATGGAAGAAAGTCATTAATATATAAGGGAAAAAGAGTGGGAGAAAGAACTGAACCTTGTGGTAGTAATACTCTGTCTTCTAACTTGTCCACCAGCATTAGTGGACAAGTTAGAAGACAGAGTCGTCTGCCCTCACGTGCAGTGAGTGGTTAACTGGATACCATGTTACAAAGAACAGCTGGCAAAACATAGAATGGAAGCTTATTTAGAAGACCTTTATGCCAAACACAAATGTCAAGAGAAATGGGTTGAGTTTCACCAAACTTTTCCATTGAATTTATCTATAGATGGGTAACATAAGCCAGAATATGACCAGTGGAATGACACTGATGGAATCCATACTTGCAATTGTTGATCACATGAAAGATTCTAGAAGGAAGGGGATGAATCAGATTGGTCCACTTGATATCGATGGGTCAACTGTTGATGATCCTGCTCAGGTAGCTAACAAACTAAATGAATATTTTGCATCGACATTCACACATGAGGAGTTATTCAGCGAGGGGAATGCCAGAGGTGAATTCAACTCTGGCAGTAAGCTAGAGAATCTTGTAATAACTGAGAGTAAAGTGGAGGAGAAATTGTTGAAGATAAACACAAGAAAGGCACCTGGGGTGGATGGGATCTATCCAGTTATATTAAAGGAGGCAGCAAAGGAAGTAAGCAAACCCTTAGCCATAATTATGAGAGCTTCCTTGGACTCAGGGGAGGTACCCATGGACTAGAGATGTGCAAATGTGACCCCAATTCACAAGGGAGGATTAAAGGCTGACACAAGTAATTATAGACCTGTGAGTTTAACTTCTGTTCCTGGAAAATTAATGGAGGCACTGGTTAAAGAAGCACTGCAGGATTATCTAGACAAGACTTCAGTTATAGCTCGGACACAGCATGGTTTTGTTAAGGGGAAGTCTTGCCTGACCAATTTGATTGGATACTATGATGCAGTCACAAAAGAACTGGATGCAGGCAATAACTTTGATATTATATACTTGGATCTTAGAAAGGCTTTTGATACTATTGCACATGGAAGACTGCTGCACAAATTGGAGTAGTGTGGCATTGGAGGCAAATTGCTGCTATGGATAAAGGGGTGGTTGAGGGGGAGAAGACAGAGAGTGGTAATTAATGGACACTGCTCATCGTGGACTAATGTTATTAGTGGAGTCCCTCAGGGTTCAGTATTGGGTCCTTTATTGTTTTCTGTATTTATAAATGATATTGATGATGGTATATCAAGCTTAATGTCCAAGTTTGCAGACGATACGAAGGTTGGCAGGGTTGTCAAGGACACTACTGACACTATGCTGCTGCAACAGGATCTGGAAAGGTTGAGCAGATGGGCTGAGAGGTGGCAAATGAAGTTTAACATTGACAAATGTAAAGTACTACATATGGGAAACAGCAACCCCAGAGCAACGTATCAACTCTGTGGTACTACACTGACAGTGGTAGAGAATGAAAGGGACCTGGGGGTGGTTGTGCAGGCAGATATGAAGTTCTCTGAGCAGTGCAGACGGGCTGCAAGAGTAGCTCATGGTGTATTGTCAATGATATATAGGAATTTTTCTAGCAGGGATAAGGAGGTGATTATTCCCTTGTATAAGGCAATGGTCAGGCCACACCTAGAGTACTGTATACAGGCCTGGAGGCCTCATTTCAAGAAGGATGTAGAGCTGCTGGAAGGAGTACAGAGAAGAGCAACAAGATTAGTGAATGGAACAAAGGGGTGCTCTTACGAAGAAAGGCTTAGGTTTTGCGAATTACAGTGTCTGGAGACTAGGCACCAGCGAGGTGATCTGATAGAGGTGTACAAAGCCTTGAATGGTTTGAGCATGCTCAGTGCTGATGGGATTCTTCCTCTTGCTCAGAATAATCACCTGAGAGGGCATAAATTCAAATTGAGGAAAGACAGATGTAGGATAGACGTGTGGAAATTTGCCTTTAGCCAGCAGGTAGTTGGTTGGTTGGTGGAACAGACTTCCATCCCTTTTCGTGGAAGTTGATAGCCTAAATAAGTTTAAGGCTAAGCTGAACAGGTATTTCAAATGAACAGAGGGGTGAAGTGGACGTGGTTTTTTTTTTTTTTTTTTTGGCTGAAGCTGCATAAGCTTGCTTTCTTGCATCAAATGCCTCTACTAATGTTAATGCTAATTTCCAGATAGTTTTAAGAGTTGATGTTTAATTGATTTCTCCATTACTTTGGAAAGTAGTAGAAGTTACCGCAATGGGACAATAATTGGATGGAAGGGATTTGTCACTCTTTTCAGGAACTGACTAGATATGAGCAAATTTCCAAGCAGAAGAAAAAACACCTTTGGAATAAAAAAGTGAAAAAAGACGACACAAAACAGGAGTAAGTTCAGAAGCGCGCAGGTTTAGAGAACAAGTGGAGAAATACCATCAGTACCTTGAGTTTTCTTAGCATCAGATTCATCAAAATCCTTCTGATGGAAGCCCACAGGAGGCATTGAATGGAGTGTGCTGGGAATGGTTTGAGGTGATTTACCAAGATCATCAATACGTGAGTTGGAAGAAAAATAGCATGCTAGCAGGTCAGCCATATCTTTCGCTGATGTGGCACAGAACCATCTGATTTTGTCAGAGGTGGGAACAGAGATGGGCAAACATTGCAGCCAATAGCTTTGGCAAGAAGCCAGAATGCTCAGGTACCATTTGGACAAAAGCAAGTGTTCTACTCTTAGCCTGTTCGAAATCTAGTTTGGACTTATTAATAACTATTTTACAAAGTATAAATAATACTTAATAATAATTTTTATTATTATGCTGTTATGTTCTTTGGTTTTTAGGAGCATTAGCAACTAAGGCCATATTGCTATGGGATATGCAGTGGTCATTCCCTGACCTGGCTGCATCCTCCGTATTTGGTGGTGACGGGCTCGAACCCCGGTCTAATCAAGAAGCATGTGCTACGCACTACTGCTCCTTCCCACCTGGCTATGGAGGTGCCTTTATTATTATACAATGTCGCTTATAGAAATGTAGTACTGGAAATATTTTATAATAAAAATTCAGAAATATTATACAATTTCAGAGAATATAGGCTTAGTGGTTCACATTATAAATATGTTGAAAGGGGTTCGCTAGTCAAAAAAGGTTGGGAACCACTGCTCTAGAATAGCATCCTCCACTGAAAGAAAATGAAAAAACTTCATTGCACTTTTAGATGCATGTGTCACTGTGAACTGTGCTGCTGTGTCTCATTTTTCCAGTTATACATGACAGCCAATATGCCTTATTGTACTCAGAATTAGTAATAATCCCTGAATTTACTGCCATGGCAGCACATAATATAAATAATGAAAATTTCATTTTCATTTCTTTTGTCTCTTTATTTGAAAATTTGCGTCCAGTTAATGGAAAAATCAGGGATGATTTTTCCAACATTGATTGAATATTATCTTCCTTTATTATTTTACTAAAAGTTATATAATCATGGTAGATTATAAATTTTACCAAACCTTTTTTTTTATCTGTGTAGCAGGGACGATGATGACATTAATGATGTAGCAGCAATGGGTGGTGTTAACCTAGCAGAGGAGAGCCAGAGGATACTTGCAACAAATGCAGATATTGTAGGGACACAGATAAGGTCTTGTAGGGATGAAAACTTTTTCACATTGGCACTACAGAGGCGAATTAATGCAATAGGTAATTAGGTTTATCTGTTATTTATATATATATATCTTTGCTGATAATAAATTATTAAAAAATATGATTAGAAAAGGAACATGGTTATTCATTATGATTCACATGAAATATCTGTATATTAACTTTATTAAGTTAAATAGGTTACAAACAGGTAACCACCTCACCAATATCATAAACTGATAAACTGAAGTGATCTTTTTCATTAAGTTTTGAATCCTGTCATTGTACCTGAGAGATCAAAAAAACTGGTGTATATAACGAGAATGCTAGTTCAGTTTGCATTTAGCTCTCTACAAACCATCTCCTATGACGACCCCAGTAGGGATCGTCATAGGAGAAGCAAATATTTGGATTATTGTAGAATTGCATATTTCCTTGCTTGTACATTCATTTAGGAGTATAGCAAACAAATTTGATGAATTTGAAATACCAGCTAAGTCAACAAATGTAGATGAAATAGAAATATCATAAACACAATGCCAACAAGACATAAGTAATGTGGAATTTGAATATGGTGAGTAGTGTATACAGGTGGGGCAAACCCATCTCTTCAATCTTGCAATATGATTAGTGTCTTTTGAGATTATGATAGGCATCATGGAAAGATCCAATCTTCCTTACATTTCGAGGATGCTGCTCTAAAACAGTGTTCACGTTCACAGGTTGGTAGCTAGATAGTACACTGGACTATTGGTAATTCTAGCAGGCATCCAGAGCAGCTACTCTACCAGATAGTGAATGAAGAGAAAGTCTCCCCACCCCCTTTTTACTTTATTTCTGAATACATAATGAATAGTTAAACTAATAGAACAAACTTATCTGCAAAAAAAAAAAATCAAACTCCCAAGTACATCCTCATTCATTTCACAAATATACTTCGTCTCAGTTCCGATCTCAGTGGTGTCCATTTCCACATGCAGTCTGTCAAGTCGCCCTTATTTTTTTTTCTAACAGAATTTTAATTGTTGGTTACCTCAACCACTGCTTATCTTGTTTGTCCTAATTATTCAGTGTACAATTCCTTTCACTTCAAAGATGGTACTTGTGCATGTCTGCTTTGTTATTTCTTATAACAGACTTAAAAATTTGGATTCTTCTCTTTTAAATTTCATCTCTTCTATGGCTTAATATCTCTCTACCCCATTCTGTCAGATTCATCTGTTGCCTCTATGGTTGCCACACAACTCCACTTTGAAATTCTACTTTCTCCAGTCCAACTTTCCTAACAGTGAGGAAATTTTTCTTTGCAATTTTAATGTTCACAACTCCAGCTAGCTTCAATTTTCTATTCACGCAGACCCAACTGGTCAAAATGCTGAGGCTTTTGCACTTATTAATGCAACACAGATTGTTTATTTACTTACCAGAATACCATACAATCTTAACAACACTCCCACTACTCTTGATCCTTTTCTCATGAACAACCCTTTAAAGTACATGGTGTGGTCACAAATTGGTGATGGTCTTTTCTCCAATGGAGCCTTTCTCTCATGGCCAATCTCAGCCAAATATTGTTTGGCATTAAAAGAATTTGAAACGGGATGACCTAGATTTCTATTCTTATTTTTCCTTGGTTGGATTACGGTTTTAAACCTTCTGATATCAGAGTTCACTCAGTTCATGTCACTGAAATTCTTCTCGTAGGGATGAAATCCTTTAATTCATGCTTAAAAGGACACTCTTATTGTGTAATGGTCAAGGTGATGTTTATAACTTGGGGAGTGATCTAGTATTAGTTTATCGGGTCACTCCCTATTAGTAGTTTTTCTTCTCTTGTATTGTTCTTTAGATTTGTGTTTGCGTTGGTGTTGCTGGTAATAGTTAAGATATCATTTATAATTAGCTTAATATAAATAAATAAAAGTTAATCATGTAAATAAATTTAAAAGCTTTAAATTTTCACAGTTTTTATGACACTGAAAGTAGACTTCCATTAACTGAACAGTAGACTTCTGGTAAAATATGAACCAGTCAAGTTAACAGACCATCCACTGATATCTGCTGCTTTGGGAAGTTAGCATTATGTGAAGTTATCGCTAACAATCAATGAAATACTGGTATTTTAATATTATAACGTGACTCAAGTTTCCTTAATTAAAAAAAAAGTCTAGAAGACTTCTTTTAATTAAGGATAACTCTGCACACCTGCTCCCCAACAGCAGTGACATTTAAATATTCAACAGATCTGTTGAGGCCTGCTTATAACAAATGAGTATTGTATTGTGAGTTTTATTTCATAATATTTATAATATTGTTTAACATTCTAAAGGGAAAATAAGTCCTCCATTAAATTAACATTCTAGGATTCTACTAGGATTCTAGTAGAATGTGTACCAATCAAACAAATTTAATTTGTTAATAATAACATTCCACATAACACGATATAAGTTCAGAGAACTCAATATTTGCAAATGATAATTAAATCTGCTCTAATAATAAATTGTAATGCTAAATGTTCGGAAGGTATTTAGGCATAAGAATATCCATTGGAGAAAAGAAGATCTAGTGAATAATGGCTGATTATTTCATACTCTGAGTTAAATTAGAGAATCAGATATGTCTAAAATTGCAAGTGATTTTGTTCTGCAAACAAAAAGGTAAAGAAATTAAATAAATTAAAATTAGCTAATTTCATCGTAATTAGCTTTCATTTAAACAATGCGTAAGAAGTAAGCATGGAAGGCAAGCAACAT
This sequence comes from Mastigoproctus giganteus, assembly GCF_048544385.1. Classification (NCBI taxonomy): domain Eukaryota; kingdom Metazoa; phylum Arthropoda; class Arachnida; order Uropygi; family Thelyphonidae; genus Mastigoproctus; species Mastigoproctus giganteus. The sequence goes on from NC_143581.1 coordinate 4,288,206, forward strand.
AAAAGCAAGAAAAAAAATTGGTTATTAAATGCATGCATAATATATAAAAATTCAGTATTGGAAAAATTTTGGATGGTAGCATTCAGGAAATATAGTCACATACTGAAGAGCAATATCCCAGTTTGTCTGAAACGTAAAATAATGAACCAATGTATACTCCCCACCATGACTTATGGAAGTGAAACTTGGGCACTCACCAAAAGAATGGAAGAGAAGCCGAGTCAAATATGAAGTTTTCTGAGCAATGCAGACAGGCTGCCAGGGCAGGTCATGGGGTTTTGTCAATGATATATAGGAATTTTGCTATATATCATATAAAAGGAGGTGATTGTCCCTCTGTATAAGGCAATGGTCAGGCCACGCCTTGAGTACTGCGTACCGATCTGGAGGCCTCATTTTAGGAAGGATGTAGAGTTACTTGAGCGTGTACAGAGAAGGGCAACAAGATTGGTGAGGGGAATGAAGGGATCCTCTTACCAAGAGAGGCTTAAGTTCTGCAAATTGCAGTGGCTGGAGGCTAGGCACCTGCGCGTTGATCTGATTGAGGTGTATAAGGCCTTGAATGGGTTGAGCACGCTGAATTCTGATGGGATCCTTCCACTTGTTCAGATTACGAACCTAAGGGGGCATAAATTCAAATTAAAAAAAAGACAGATGTAGAATAGACGTGCGGAAATTTGCCTTTAGCCAGCGGGTGGTTAATTGCTGGAACAAACTTCCATCTGTCGTTGTGGAAGTTGATAGGTTGAATAAATTTAAGGAGGAACTGGACAGTCATTTGGAGGGAATGGTGTGATTTTTTTTTTTTTTTTTTTGGCTGATGCTGCATAAGCTTTCATACACTTGCTTTCTATTGGGAATCAGACTGTTAGATAAGAAGAGAAACACATGATTAGGCAGCAAACTCAAGTAAAGGACATTCTTATCAAAACTAAAGAACTAAAATGGTCTTGGGCAGGATACATAGCTCGAAGACATGACAGATGGACTAAGAAAATAACAGAATGGTACCCAAGAGGAGCCAGAAGAAAACCTGGAAGACAACTGCGGAGATGGACAGATGAAATTCATGAGTTTGTGGGTAGTAAATGGATGGCCATTTCACAAAACAGAAGGAACTGGAAAGTTTCTGGAGTGGATTGAAATTCATCCTGCAGTGGGTTGAAAATGGCTGATGATGATTGGAAAAATATTGATTGTGAATGACAAAGGAATCTGGACTTAATATTATATCTCATTTCCCACTGCAAGAATTTCTATCCTTACACAATTTGTAAAAATATATTATTTTGTAGATAATGTTAACAGAAAAGAACAAGTTAGTTAATGTATGCAGTGCATTACATTTCAGGTGCATTAACAAATAGTAATAATTTATGATTTATAACAAAAAAAAAGAGCAAAAAGCAATAACTTTTATGTGTGAACTGAGGAAATTTTGTTTCTGCTCTACTACCACATTGCTTATTCATTCCCCCAACTAGTGCATGACAATAAACATAATATCCAGTACTTCAGTTACATTATATGGTATATGGATAGCCAGATATGATATATATGAAAAAAAAAAAAAAAAAAGAAATAATTTCAGCATTTCTATTGGTCTAATTCTAATAAAATTTGGGAAGGCTTGACAAATAGTTCTAAAAGAGGGAAATATGAAAATTTATTCACTAGGAGTTGAGGTTATGTGCAGATGAATTGACAGAGAAAAATAATAGACTGATTTCCATTAGTTGAATTTTAACAAAATTTGGAATGGCTCAAAAAATCTTTTTTAAAGGCCCAAATATAAAATTTTGTCAAAATCTATCCACTGGGTCAAGTTATTACATGAAGATGAAAAAAAATAATGATAATAATGGCCAGAGCTCTGTTGGTCTGATTTTAATGAAATTTAGAATGACTCAACAAATATTTTTTGAATAGTCCAAATTTAAATTGTTACATGCAGACAGATGGATGTGGCAAAGACAACAAGCACATTATGCATTCTTAAGATAGCGTTCTTAAAAATGATTTATTAAATTCTAATTTCTACTGAAATTGCAATTCATTTTGTTTCATCACTTCTTTTTAGAAGAGTAAAACACATATTACATTGTACATCATACAATGTAACATTACCTAGTATATCGTGCAATATACTAGGTAATGTACACCAATGAGCCAAAACATTATGACCAGCGATTGTTGTGCAAATCGAAGCAACTACAGCGCGTGCGCGGAACGGAACACAGTATAAAAAACACCTGATACTGAGCTGATGGAAAAGGCAGATGTTCTTCAGATGGGAAAGGCAGCGGATTTAAGCTGCCTTTCCCATGTTAAGCGAGTTTGACACAAATGCCAAATTGCAGTGGCCAGAAGACTGGGTCAGAGCATATCCGAAACGGCACGGCTGGTGGGATGCTCACGGTCAGCCATGATTAGTATCTACCGAAAGTAGTCAGAGGAGTGATGGGAGTAACGTGTCACAACACACAGTACATCAAACCCAACTGAAAATGGAGCTGCATAGCCACAGGCCGCTCCAAGTGTCCATACTAGCCATGGTTCACCAGCAACAGCGCCTACAATGGGCACGCGAGCATCGAAACTGAACCTTGAGTGATTGGAAGAAGGTCGTCTGGTCCGATTAATCACATTTCCTGTTGCACCATGTGGACGGCCAGGTAAGTGTGCGTTGTTTACCTGGGGAAGTGATGGCGGTGTCATGCTTTGGGCAATGTTCTGCTGGGATACCCTGGGTCCAGTCATCCATGTGCCGGGCACTCTGACATCTACAACCTACCTAAACATCATAATCCTGACCAGGTACACCTTTCGTGGCATTGGTCTTACCACCCGAATTGTTCGAGGCTGGTTCATGGAACATAAGGAAGACTTCCAGGTATTGCCCTATCTTCCAAATTCCCTAGACATCAAGCATCTGTGGTTTGTGTTGGAACAGCAACTCCGATCTGCAGCATCTCAACCACAGACTTTACAGGAGTTAAAGGGTTTGCTGGTTACGTGTTGGTACCAGATACCACAAAACATTTAGAAATCTTGTAGCATCCGTGCCTCGCCGGGTACGAGCTGTTTTGGCTGCATGTGGAGGACCAACATCATATTAGGTAGGTGGTCATAATGTTTTGGCTCATCGACGTATATTGTACTTGCCTCAGCTTCAGCAGTTAACCTAGTAACGTGTCTGCCTTAAAGCAATATGCCACCCCTTTTGTATTTCACAAAGTACTGAATGGTCTTCAAAAGAAGGTGTGCTTTCATTTCCCCAGAAATGTTCCAACTTCTCGACCAGATTCCATGTCACATTCATGCCAATGTGAATTTGATGTTTTGACAATTTTTAATGGTCCTTGCCCAGTTGTCTGCTATTTTTGCAGTGCTGCTTTTGTTATTGTTTTCACTGAAAGATGTTCACCATTTTTACTCTTTGATTATTATTATGATTATTATAATTAATATTAATTTTTATATTTCATCTTTTTATAACTCCAGAAAAAATAATAAAATTTAGACGAGGCATGCATATTTATCTACGAGGACCGGTACGAAAGTAATGCCTCCTAATTTTTTCTCTCTCAAATGTACTGTAGATAATTTTGCCTGTCACTGAGTGGTCACTAGAGGTCTCTAGTTTCATACTGAGTGGCACTATGATCAGTCTTATGAGTGCTGCACACAGATAGTTCAAAATGGTGGATGTTACAGATATACGTATCAAGCAAACAGTGGTGAATGAATTTCTTACCAATTAAGAAGTGACTCCTATTGAAATCCATATACATCTCAGAAATGTTTATGGTGACAATACTGGAGATGTAAATTAGATGTTGGGTAAGATGCTTGAAGAGTGCGAAAGGTGACATTATTGACAAACCCCAAAATGGCCAGCAAGTAACATCAGTGACAGTGGGCAGCAAGAGCCAGATTGACATGCTGATCAATGAGGACCTCTACATCACAACGTGCAAATTGTGTAACGCAGTAGGAAACCTGCTGTGATAACCATCATAAAGGAACTAGGCTACAACAAGGTTTGCACCCGGTGGGTCCCGTAAATGCTGACACATGAGCACAATGAAGCCTGGAAAGTCATCTGTATGAACTTCTCTACCACTATGAGAGTGAAGGAGAGGTTTTTCTTTCACACATAGTCATAGGTGATAAAACCTGGGTCCACCATTATGACTCTGAAATGAAGAGACAGTCTATGGAGTGGCACCATCAAAATTCACCACACAAGAAGTTCAAAGGATAGCCTTCTGTCAGTAAAGCATGATGACAATGTTTGGGACAAAGATGGGGTCTTTCTTGTGTACTTCTTGGAGTACAGCACCACAATAGACTCAGATCAATATATGGAAACATTGAAAATGTTGATAGCCTGCATCTGTAGAGTTCAGCCAGACAAAAACCTTAAGGTTTTTCTTCTCCATGACACTGCACAATGGAGGCCATTGCGAAACTAGGGTTCACTGTTCTTCCACACCCCCTCTCATAGCCCGGATCTTGCCCCTTCTGACTATCATCTCTTTGGCCCTCTGAAGGTTGCACTCTGTAGAACCCTTTGCAGACGAGACCAGCTCGAGCACAGTGTTCGCAAAGCCCTCCAGTGCAAGAATAAGGACTTTTACAGGATTGGAATAGTGTCCAACTCAGAGATGGCAGAAGTGCATAGAAAATGATGGTGACTTTGTGGAAAAATAACAGTGTATTTATTAATAATTGAGAATTAATTGAGGTAAAAAGCATTAGTTGTAGGAAAAAATAGGAGGCATTACTTTTGTACCACTCCTCATATAAAACAGGTATTTAATTTGTTAATTAAAAATACCATAATGTTTTCTTTTCTCTCTTCTTCACATAGCCACACGACATGGCCTAGAGGATGTGTCAGGGGATGTTATATCATTGGTTTCACATGCTGCCCAAGAAAGGTTAAAAACCATTGTAGAGAAACTTGGAGTTGTTGCTGAACATCGACTGGAAAATATTAAGGTTAGTCTAATGCACAAACATGCGAGAGCATTTTGTGTGTGGTTTTCAGTGTTGCTCTATATAAAACAGTGGGACCATAAAACTTTACCTTTGATCACGTCGTCTAACTCAGGACAGTTAGTAAACCATATCCATAATTTTACTGAAATTTGTTGCTCATTGAACTTTCAGTGACTATTAAAATATATTTTTATATTATATTTTCATTAAAATTTAGTGTATTTCCTCTAAATGTTGTAATACCTATTATTACCTTTTATCAGGCATGCAAAAAAGTTGCCTGCAACTATATTGTAATATGCTAGTTATCTTTTGGTATTTTGGAGAAAGGGCAAGAAATATCTTAAAATTAAAATTTTATTCTTTATTCTGACTATTACAAATCCAGCACCCTGTGATTTGAAGTGAGCAAGTGAGTTAATGAAATCAAAGTTTAACCGAAAACTGTGGGTTTTGATGTGCAGTTAATTTTGATCACAGACACAGAGATATAAAATATTTTTTTATCACCTTTTCAATTTCCCAGTTAAAAATAAGAAGTGACACTCTGGAGGACCATACTGTAAGAATAATAAAATTCACCCTCACATATTTCAAATAACTATTTTAATTTAAATTTTATTTTTAATTTTGGTTGTTAAAATACTAAATAATGCCTACTAAATGGTTAAACAAATCCATGTTTGTGATCTAAATTAACTGCGCATCCAAACCCAGTGTTTTTGGTTCAGCTTTGATTTCATTAATTCACTTGCTCACTTCACACAGAGTGCTGAATTTGTAGGGATGTCTTTGTATGTGCTCGATCTTAGAAGCTTGAGGATGTTAGGCACCAACTCAGCATTGTTATGGGCCTTTATGAGAGCTTGACGAACAGGTGAACAAGGCGAATGCCCTTGGAGGATTTAAATTGGGGGTTCCATCAAGCTCTCAGCCACCCACATCAATGCCAGAGCTTACACTTGATCATCAGGCAACACAGCAGCAATTCCCAAGACAGAATGTGCTGGTCCCACAGGAACTAATCGTTCTCACTGACTCTGTTGTTAGGGAAATGGGAAATGTATTGTGCAAAACAGATAGGTGAAATAGGACCAGGGTATGTCTGCCAGGGGCAAAAGTTGATGACTTTGTACAGCAGATATCTTTTAAGGGCACAAAAGGTGATATTGTTGTAAACATTAGGACTAATGTTTACAACAATAAGAGTAGGAGACCTGCAGACTTACTTAACAAGTACAGGTCAACATTGAAAAAAGTCACGAGTTAGGGTTAAATTTGCAATTGTCTGCCATTCTGTCCAGACAATTCGGCCCTGGACAGATTGAGAAAGGCTCCTAGAGTCCTCATTTCTTACGCACGTAATGCTGCCTCGATAGCATCAGCTATCTAGACAGCATTAGGTGGGTCAGAAAACTACTAGCTTGGGGGATATACAGACTAATAGATTAACAATGGCTACAAGCAGAGATTCTTACATTGCTTCTACTGGAATCAGCAGCATCCCAGAAAGCAAGGGCTGGGGATTTCTAGACTTGGTGGGAGTTATCATAGAACAATAAATACTTTGGCTGTGTGCGGGTAACTAAGAGTAAGAACAGTTGCATGTACACCAATGCTAGGAGTACAGTAAATAAATTTGATGAATTTGGAGTGCTGCTCAAGACATCAAAGGAAGATATTGTTGGGATATTAGAGATGAGTTTAGGCAACTGAAGGAGGCTAGGCGAACAAAGGAGGTTAGGCAAGTGAAGGCAGATTATGAAAAATCTTTGGCAAAGGATGCAAAGAAAAACAGCAAAGACTTCTTTACTTATATGAACTCTATGGTTGGTTTGGTTTTGGTTTTTATGGCACATGAGCAGCTAAGGCTATAATGCGCCACTCTACTCTAGAAGGAAGGGAATGAATCAGATAACTAACAAACTGAATTACTATTTTGCATCTACATCCACTCGTGAGGAATTCTGTACAGTGGAGACCAGAAATTTATCAAACTCTAATAGGGAGCTAAATGACTTTGTAATAACTGAGAGGAAAGAGGAGGAGGAATTGTTAAAGTTAGGCACCTGGGATGAATAGGATCTATCTAGTTATATTAAGGGGTGGGGTGGGGGGGCAGCAAAGAAAGTAAGCAAACTCTTAGCCATAATTATGAGATTCTTACATTCTGAGGAGGTCCCCATGGACTGTTAAAGTTCAAATTTATCCACAAAGGGGCATCAAAAGGGTGACACAAGTAATTTTTTTTTTTTTTTTTTTGATTTGGTAGTTGTTGGCGCATCGGCTTCTGTGGCCATATTGCACCTCCCAAGGTTTTTGCAGTACTTTGATCCAAGCCCGAGGCGGGAATCGAACCCGTGACCTTTGGGTTGCCGGGCAGGTACTTTACCCACTCGGCTAGCCCGGTCGGCACACAAGTAATTACAGTCTTATTAGTTTATATTATTTCTGGGGAAAGTAATGGAGCCACTGATTAAAGAAGCAACGCAGGATCATCTAGAGAAGACTGCAGTTATAGTTCAGATGCAGCATGGGTTTGCTAAGGGGAAATCTTGCCTGACCGATTTGATTGGATACTACAAAGTGGTCACAAAGGAACTGGATGCAGAAAATAATTTTGATATCATATACTTTGGATATCAGGAAAGCTTTTGATACTGTTGCATATAAAGGCTGCTGTACAAATTGATCAGTATGGCATTAAGGGAAAGTTGCTGGTATGGATAAATGGAGTGTTGAGTGGGAGAAGACAGAGAGTGGTAATCAATGGATGCTGCTCGTTGTGGACTAATGTTACTAGTGGAGTCCCTTAGGGTTCTGTGTTGGGACCATTATTGTTTACTATAATTATCAATGATATTGATGGTGTCTAATTTTTGCAGATGATTCAAAGGTTTGCAAGGTTGTTAATGACAGTAATGACACTACGCTACTGCAACAGGTTTCAGAAAAGTTGGGCAGGTGGGCTGAGAGGTGGCAACCAAAGTTTAAATTGACAAATGCAAAGTACTGCATTTGGATATCAGTAACATCAGAGTGCACTGAAAGGACAGAATTCATGGAGTTCCTGGGCAACACGATGTGAATGAACCTGCCGCTTGGCAGGTATATAGGTACACTGCATTCACGTAGATGATAATTCAATGTCATTATGGATAAACGTCATGAGTTAACCAACTTTGTAAGAGAGATGATAGTTGGTGCCCGACACATGGGTCACTCATATCACGGAGGTGGTACAGAAATTGCACTATCCCTGAAAGACGAAATCAAGGGTGTATCAGAAATACACCATTTCCGGAATAACATCTCATCGTGGACAGCACTGTGGAGGGAGAAAGGTGGTGGTGGGTGAACTTGGCCGTCGTCTGTCTTGCATTGTTTCAGCCAACCAGAGAGCGATAGTGGCACAAATCACTGCCGACTTCAACGAGGGAGATGCTAGAAACATCTCCACCAAGACCATCAGGGGACCATTAGCCGTAATAGGTTATGGGAGCCACCAGAGTCCCATTGCTAACACCACGATACAGGACTCTGCACCTCAACTGGACAGAAGAACATCGGCACTGGATCTTGGATGGTTGGAAACGGGTAACGTGGTCCGATAAGTCCTTTTTCCGGTTATTTCGAGCAGACGGGAGGATGTGTATCTGGCAGAAACCGCACAAAGTTATGCACCCATCTTGTCAACAAGGAACTGTTCAGGCAGGTGGACGGTCGGTAATGGTTTGGGGCGTGTTCATCTCTGAACAGTCCAGATTACGTGTCCATCCTTGCAGACCATCTGCATCCACATATCGTGCACCCCCAGGGCAATGAACTCTTCCAGCAGGACAGTATACCTGCCCACAGAGCCATGCTGACTAGAACATAATTCAATGAGAATTCCGCAGATTTTATAACCATGAAATGGCCTCCCTGTTCACTGGACACGAACCCTGTGGAGCATCTTTGGGATGCTGTGGGAAGGTTCGTTTGAGCTTTGGATCCTCCTCCCAAGAATGCAACGGAATTATGAACAGCAGTGCAGCAAGCATGTATGGAAATACCTGTGGAACGCTTTCTTGAACTAGTGGACTCAATGCCTCACCGTGTGAGGGCTCTTATCCAGATGAAAGGTGGCCCTACCCGTTACTAGGTAGATATCCCCATGATTTCTGTCCACTCAGTATAATGTACCAACTGTATGGTACTATGCTCAGGTTAATGGGGAATGAAAAAGGCCTGGCGATAATTGTGCCATCAGATATGAAGTTTTCACAGCAGTGCAGACAGGCTTCCAGAGCAGCTCATGTGGTCTCATCAATGATATACGGGAACCATACCTTGAGTACTGCATACAGGGCTGGAGGCCTCATTTTAGGAAGGATGTAGAGCTGCTGGAACGAGATTGGTGAGAGGAACAAAGGTTTGCTCTTATCAAGAAAGGCTTAAGTTCTGCAAATTGCAGAGTCTCGAGACTAGGCACCTGTGAGGTGATCTGACTGAAGTGCATAAGGCTTTGAATGGTTTGAGCAAACTCGGTGCTGTTGGGATTCTTCCTCTTGCTCAGATTACACACTTGAGGGAGCATAAATTCAAATTGAGGAATGACAATTTGCAGAAAAATTTTGTGGAAATTTGCCTTTATCCACCGAGTGGTCGATTGCTGTTACAAACTTCCATGTGACATTGTGGAATTTGACAGCTTAAATAAATTCAAGGAAGAGCTGGACAAACTTTTGGAGTGAATTGATAGGTAAATGGGAAGTGGAAATTTGTGGATTTTTTTTTTTTTTTTTTTGTTTGTGCTGCATAAGCTTGCTTTCTTGCATCATATGCCACTGCTAATTCTAAATATCACAATTTTGCTATTAAACTTGAAAAGTTGACAGTGCCATGAGCATTGCAGAAATTAATGAGGCTGTGCTCATGACCCAAGCAGTCCAGTAATTTTTTGTTTTTTGATGATGTTACATAATTGTATTTGCTTCCTTGTATCATTTGCCATTACTAATACCACTCTTTGTTTAACTTTAAAGGTAACATGTAAGAGCTTGATTAATTGTCTGGCACTAATGAACAGAGCGTGGTGATATTTTCCAATTGATTTAGAAAGGGACATAAATATAAAATAAAGTCAAAGTGTAGCTTTTACACACGTCTTCAATTACTCAGCACTGAACCTCAGAGTTAGCATTAGCACGAAAGCAAGCATATGCAGCATCAGCAAAAAAAAAGAAAAAGATCCCTCCCATTTCACCTATTAATTCCCTCGAATAGGTTTTTCTAGTTCTTCCTTGAATTTATTTAAGCTAACAACTTCCAAACAACAGGTGGAAGTGTGTTACAGCAATCAACCCCAACTGGCTAAAGGCAAACTTCCACAACACGTCTATTCTGCAACCATTCTGCCTCACTTTAAATATGTGCTCCCTTGTGTGTGGTCCTGAGCAAGAGGATGAATTCCATCAGCATTGAGCTTGCCCAATCCATTCAATGCCTTAAACACCTCAAACAGTTTACAGAACTGAAGCCTTTCTTGGTAAGAGAACCTCTTTTATTCTCTTCACCAATCTGGTTGCCCTTCTCTGTATTCGTTTCAGCTAGTTCAATGTTAAGACCCTTACTGTTTTCAATATTCATTAACTGACCTTCCTTAATGAAATTGTTGAGGGAATACATAGGAAACTGGAAGAATTTGCTGTTGATTTGAAGATTTTTGTACAGTTGTGGAGGGGGAGGTGGCCAGAGCCAGGCTATGTTGCTTCTAGGGATTTTGAACTTTTTACAAATATGGTTGGGAAAATGGCATGATGTAACTATTCCCTTATATAAGATAATGATGAAGCCACCCTTGGAATATTGTATACAGGTATGATGGAGACCACACCAAAAACTACAGGGGATTCGTTGAAGAGCAATCATATTGATAGGAGCAATAAATGCTTAGAAAGTGTAAACTGCAGAGTTTGGCAACTAATGTTGGAAAGAATGAATGAGGTATATAATTAGTTGCAAAAAAGAACAAAGTATAACATGTTATGAGCGGAGTATTATTTCTTCTCCAGATTCTGCAACTGGACTCCTCAGCCTCTGATTTTCATGATTAAATAACCTTTTATAAAAGTTTCTAAATAACTTTTTAAAAAAGATTATGTTAATTGTTGTTCATAATCATAAACTATGACATATGACTAGTTTGCTAATATCAGGAGTAAATCTCATCATAACAGTGATTATTGCTATTTACTATATTGTATTTTTTCATTTCTTTTAACATTATGCAGAATTAATTCCTATTTTCTGGAATACTTGCAGAATGATTCAAGGTTTGAAGTGTCACATGATGTTAAAGGCCAGATAAAGTTCCTTGAAGAATTAGACAAATTAGAAAAAAAGAGGCACGAGGAGCAAGAAAGAGAGATACTACTTCGAGCAGCAAAGGTTAATGGGTTTGCTTATTTATGACTAAATAACTATATTTTAAATATTTTATTCTCCTGTTCAAGTTTGCCATTTTGTGCTTAAACCTTTTCAAGGTTTTTTAACCTTGAAAAGTATGCTAGTTTATCATCATTTTCTTTAATGACCTACCAATAAGAATGTCTCATGCTTAAAACTGACTAGCACTGAAGAGACCAGAGCAGTTGTTCAGTACTGTATTATAGTTTATAGTTAACTTAAATCCTTATCCAACTTACCTACCACAAGGAAAGAATGTTTCGACTATGCTCATCATGAGCAAGATTTGCAGACAACAGTACTTTTCTTTATGTGGATTAACTTAATAAATCTCTAACCTTTCTTGGTATCCATCACAAATATAGCTTCCCCCTGTTAGTAAGTTCTGTGTTTTATCCCATGATATTTCTTTTGATCAGCGATTAACTCAGTTCAAATCCATCATGCCATGTAACATTGTTCTTACATGAGCAGATGCTCCCAAATTTTTCTCTCTCTCTCTCTCTCTCTCTCTCTTCCTCTTCGATTCTATATTTTCTACAGATCTTAAATTAAAAATTAACTCCTGCATTGATAACTTGGTTCCCTATCACTCATTTGATTTAGTTTCTTCTGTGTGTACATTTTTTACAATTAATTTCATAATCCTCATTGTAGTGTTGTGAATCTTTGTGTGTTGTCAGTTAGCCAACAATCTAGTTGTCTCTCACTATCTCAAAATCTGATCATTGTTAGGTGGTTTTCTTCCCCTCCTCAAACTATTCATGGTACTAGTGTTCAAGATACTTTTGTGTTTTGGGTTATCATAAAAGAATAAATAAAATAGTTGTGGCTGGTTCTGTAACCTTCCTAAAAAAAAGTCTCTTGCTCATTTCTGTTTCATTTAAATCTAGTATGTGAAATATACCTGTTGATAGTATACAATTTACTTTTCCATTCCATGAAGTCATTGGTTCCATCGATAGTTAAATATTTAATTCACCATGCCACTATTCTAAGTGCTGCATTTCCTAACACTTCCCATTGTTTACTATCATATTTTCTGGAATAGTTTTCATATATTCTTAATTTCATTAAAGAATTACCATCAAGTAACTAGGTAACATTTACCTGCTCCAGCATAAGGTTTTGTCTTCAGTTGGGACTCTAGTTAGCCGATCTTGGGTTTGAAGTAGTAAGGTTTCACCCATGAATTATCTCAGGTTTTTCAGCCTGTAAACACATGCTTTTATAGATGCTAGGGGTGTCTAACACCCTTAGCATTTGCCATTTGTTTAGGGTTCAGAACGTGCAGAATGCCTGAAAAACCAACCTGGAATTACATATTTTTGTTATCGTTATTTATATTTACAGTTCAATTTTTTTTTACATTTAATAATTAAATACAGGTGATCCCCGCTGAGCATGGCTTCACCATGTGAGGATTTTCACCTACATGATAGAAGTCCATGCAACGGGGATCTTGCCTTATGCAGCCCAGGGTTCGGGGTAGCGCAGTGTATCTGATTGAGCCGTGCTACCTTACTACATAGTATGTAGTTGCTCTAGCACAATTGAATTTATAGTGTCGTCGATTTCATTCTAAGCGACTTTGTTATCAGCAACAGCTGTTTTGTGGCACTTTGCAGTTTCACGATAAGTCAAAATTTAGCCTCTCTACATTTTACCTACTTTTTTATTACAATATATTTTTCGTTTTGTATCCTTCGACTCAGCAGTTCTCAGAAAAAGTGCGACGTTATAATTAAATGACCCTTAGCTGGCTTGAGTCTTTGGTAGTGACAATATCAGTGTGTGTTTCTGAGTTTAATTTAATAATTTCTTCTGTGTCTAAATTTTTTTTTTTAACTTTGAAAAGTATGCTAGTTTATCATAATTCTCATTAATGACCTACCAAGAAGAATGTCTCATGCTTAAAACTGATTAGCACTGAAAAGTCCAGAACAGTTGTTCAGTACTGTATTATAGTTTACAGTTAACTTCGATCCTTATCAAACTTATCTCCCACAAGAAAAGAATGTTACTATCATTCACTGACTTCATTGTGTGTGTTTTGTCATTGAGTGAATTTATATTTTATTTCAATAGTAACCCTAACATAATGGCTTCAAAGCGTGCCTCTACATCTGAAAATGATTCTGGGAAGAAAAAATTCTGTCATTGCATCTTTAGCTAAAAATATGAGTGCAATGAATCATCAATACGAACAATTAAAAAGTGTGAGGACAAAATTAAGCAAGCATTAGGTTGGCAACAAACTCTGCAAGTGCAAAATCCACTTTTGTTAGTCGACGTGATATGCTTATTGAAAAAATGGAACAGTTATTGAATTTTTGGATCAAAGACCAAAGGAATAGAGTGCCTTTTGGTTCTAATATGATCAGGCGCAAGGCCCACCGAATTTATCATCACATAAAGTCACACACCGCTAGTGCAAATAGTGAATCAAGTTTCAGTGCATCCAAGGGATGGTTCGATAGATTTTAAAAAAGAGCAAATCTGCACAATATTAAAGTTGTTGGTGAGATTGTCTCTGCCAATGTGGGGGCAGTGGAAAAATTTTTACCAGAATTTAAAAATGTAATAGAAGAAGGAGGATACATGGCATATTAGATTTTTAACTGTGATGAAACTGGACTCTATTGGGAAAAAATGCCTAACAGGACATTTATCCGAAGAAGAATGAGTTGCACCTGGATTCAAAGCGTCAAAGGACACAATTACTCTCCTATTTTATAATAATGCTTCTGGTGATTATAAATGCAAGCCTTTATTAGTGTATCATTCAGAAAACCCAAAGGCTTTGAAAGGCAAAAATAAATCACTCTCTTCCTGTTTACTGACGATCGAATAGAAAAGCATGGACGACTGGCTCACTGTTTAGTAACTGGTTAGAGCATTGTTTCCTACCTGAAATTGAAATATCTGAAAAATAAGAATTTATCATTCAATGTGCTCCTTATCTTAGACAATGCTCCAAGTCACCCAGTGTAACTTCTCGATTGCAATCGAGAAGTTACACTGGGTGACTTGGAAGTTACACTTGTGTTTTTTCTTATTCCGAACGTCAGTTTTACAGCCCCTGGATGAAGGGATCATTTTGACTTTTAAATCTTATTATCTTGGAAAATCTTGTTAATAAAATTGAAAAATTTCTGGATAAAAATGTGCGACAATGTTGGGCTGAATTCCCAATACTAACAGGTATTGAAATAATCTAACAGTTATTGACTGAAATGAAGAAGTCAGCTTTGAAGAATTGTTGGAAGAAGCCACTCCCTGAAACAGGAAGTGACTCAAGTCCTCAATATTAATCAGAAAGAAATTGAGAAAATTATATTAAACTTTCAAACATTATTGGAGGTGAGAGATTTAGTGATATAGGGCAGGAAGAAATTTTAGACCATATTCATTCCCATCAGGAGGAGTTCGAAGAACTACTGGACTCCAATAAAGATATTTGTGAAGAAGAAGAAGAAAATGAAGAGTAGAAGAAACCCGAACTAACAAACAAGGGTGTATCAGAGATTCTAAAAGCAGCCAAGTTCCTGAAGGAGAATATCATGCAAGAAGATCCCAACTTTCATAGGACTATGAAAATTAAGAAAAGCATTGAAGATATTATGGTTTCTTATGTTGACATGAGAAAGATCATGACAAAAAATTATGGATTTTGAAATTAAGTCAACTTCAACTTCAAAAGCATGTTCACCTTCTGCTAGCAGTTTTGTCATGTCAGATAAGTCATGGTGAATTAAAAGTTTTATTTCATTGTTTTACTATGTTTTTTCAGCATGCAGTTTTATTTTAAATTTAGGTAGGAATTCATTTCAATTCCATAATGAAAGCATATACCTGATTAAGTATCTGTTGTTTCCATAATTTAGTTTTGATTTTTTTGGGGTTTAGATTTCTTTTAACATAGGGGCTCTTTACATTTACGTTAGGGGCACGAACTCACTGTCACTCAGTTGAATCAATGGAACAAGAGATGAGGAATTATGGAGGCAATCAGTCTCTCCGTTTATTTTTGAAATCCCCATTCCAGCAAAAATTAGCATAGAAAAATATTACTTCCATATATTTTATGATGTTTTTAGTTGGAATACATTATAAAGGGAAATTGTTAATTTCTTTTAAAAATAAATTGTAACACAGATTATGGTTTTAATTTCCTACATAAAAAGTTTCAGAACCTAACCCCTGTTTTTCCATAATAACAACAATACAGAATCGCCGTGCACGGATGTTAGTCGGAACGTAACCCCTGCACTTCGCAGGGGTCAAAAATCAACAATTATTATGTAACGCTAATAACGTTCTTATATGGTTATAAGAACGTTATAACTAAAGAATATATATAAACATAAGAATGCAATAACAGAGAAATAAAAATGAATAAAGTCAGTGTGAAACTGTATTTGTGACTTGCTGGTTTTAAAGAGAGATAAATAACACTTAGAGCTACCTACATGGCTGCAGACTACATGATGTGAAGAAGAACTGAACACTGTCCACAGATTTGGACACCTTTGTAATTGTAAATATTATAATATAGTCTGAGATGATGTATCGTAAAACTAGCAGTAGTTTCATATCAAAAATTAAATAAATAAATAAAATTTAATTATTATTTTAACAGCACCAGAACTTTTTGCTCATGTCCATATTGTATTGTCTGTAAAGTTTGTGCTCACAGGCTAGGAGATTTTTCCCATAAGTTCTTCCAGAAAAATATGGAAGAATTCATGGGGGAAAATCACCTACTCTTGTCGCATGAGATTGGCTGAATACAGCCGTAGTTTGAAGAGGCCTTTAGAAATTCTTCTAGTCATCAATGAGAATCAAACCTAGACCTCTCCAAATATGTGGTGGATTAGGTATGTATCATGATGCCAACTGAACTGCCATGGAGGGCATGAAGGACGGGTATATTTCATATGCCTGATAAAGATTTAAATGAAACAGTACTGACACAAGTGATTACTTAACTCAGATCATTATGATAGCATTGTGACCTAAGTTGTCTTGCCACTAATTCAGAATTTCCCAAATAGCATGGCCTTCAACATACTGGTGACATTTGGAAATCCCTGATAAGTACTTTTAATTATGAAAGATGCTACTCAAAAAAGTTGGAATAGTCATGCAGTAAATCATTAAAAGAAAATATTAATGAGATTAAAAGAAATTATTATTATTCAAAGAATATCTCTCTCTCTCTCTCTCTCTATGCGTGTGTGATGTAAACTCTTCTGGCCTTGGCCATAATGGCTGTGTTGTCTCCAGTCAATTATGTAATCACCTGGCACAACAAATAAATGGATATTTATTTAATAGTACTTTGCTTTTATTCAAAATTTTTCATTTTTTTTTTTTTTTATTCACAGTAGACAGAACTGGTTCAGAAAAGGGGAACATTTTGTGTTGATTCTAGATCATTGAATAGCATATTCTGCTCAGACACTTAAGCTGAAGTTCATGCCTTCTGATACCTCCAATTTTATAAAGCAACTGGATCAAAGGCATTATTTATAATCTCTAGAGAGAATATAAGGCCTGCCTGATAAGGCACTTAATCTACAACATAGAAGGAAAGAACAATTTATGGCCAAAGTGGAATGTCTTAGATGCTGTTCATAATGTCATTCTTTGATAAAATATTGCATCAAGTATAATAATCAACTTCTTCAGAAAAAGAGTGGCTTTGCTGAGAATATCATTGAAGGACTGCACTTGAAAGAGCATTCTGGGAGTTTAAGGTGGATGATGATGTTACTACTGCAGCAATGGAAACACTGAGGAACCTGGCCACAAAGCAAAATGATGCAATTTGTTACCAGTGCTGAAAGTAAGTTAAATCATCTGCTTAAATAATGCATGTAAGGCACAAACCATGCAAATGGATTGGATTGTTTATTTATATTAGATTAATTTATTAAGGAGTTAATTGATTTCATGTTTCCATTAATAATAATACTAATTCTACTTTTACTACTTTCTGTGATACTCATATTTTCATTTTAAATTATTTTGTTCCCTTTCTTGCAGTTTCTCTTATAAATAAAAGAAAATCTAAACAAAATATTCTTATTATTGTTGGGCAGAGCTTGAGTTTTAAGTTTTAAAAAAAGATACACACACACACACACACACACACACACACACACACACACAACACACAACACACCAAGGAATTGGTTAAGTTTTGACATTTTTGGCAGACATTATTATTAGAAAACTCCAAAAATTTGTATTAATGAGATTCTGCTGTATAAAAGTTTTTCCATCTAGACAGTGTTATGTAGAGTGGTTCAAAATATACACAATCTGTATTATATTTTAAGTTTAATTTTAATTATTATTATAACAAAATGCATTAATTACAATGAAGAATCTTTTAAATGTTGAGAAAGTGGTTACCTTCTCAAATGTAAGTACAAACTCTTTTCATTACATTTGATGAGACTTGACATACTATTTGTTGTTGAAATTTGAATTGATTATCAACTTTTAATTCTTCCAAAATGTGGTTGATATATACTTTTTTTAAGTACAGTTGTGTCTCAAATTGTGCAGACTTAGATTATACAAACCCAGTTTATGCAGATTTAGATTATACAAACCCAGTTTCTGCAGACTTAGATTATACAAACCCAGTTTATATAATCCTGGCCCCCTGGTTTATACTTATATATCATGGCTCATAACTATACGTGGTAATGATGGCAGTTGGTGATGTGAAAAGGGAAGAAATAGAAAGGCAAAGATCGACATCGTAGCAGATGCACGGTATCTGCTTTCATTTGGACAAGTAAGACTTCTGTATGATAACTTATGAATTAAAATGGATACTAATGTTTCTCTTTAGCCTAAAGAGACTAATACTGACCATACTTTATTTAAGATTTATATACTATTTACTTTCAATTTACACAAATAAAATTTATACACTTGCATATATGGCTTATAGGACTTCAGCTAGTTCTATCTTAGTACAATAATTTTATATAATAGGAACCCAACCCTTGCATATTTGTGATCTTGCTGTAGTCTGAAACATAAAAATCCAGGGAACGTTGATGTGTAATTATGATCGTGTGATGTACCTGGGAAAATGCTTTGTGCTGTCCTCATTGTAAACAAAGAAGTTCTGATTAGCGACTGAAAGCTAATGTTTAATAACAAACAATTATTGGATATCTAGTAAAGACTAGTGCCATTACTATCAGTTAGAATCAAGGGTTTGAGTTGTCAACAATAAATTAATTTAAATTGTGTGAATTTTGAATCACCCTGGTATTCTTTGATAGAAGTACCCCTACCTCATTGTGTGGCATTCTGTACTGCATAGTTACAAAGCTGTTTGGTGGAGAAACTTGTTCTACAGTTCTTTTGAATTAATTGATTCACAAGAAACAAACAGGTTACATAAAGTTAGATTCAAACTTGATAAAACTGTTTCAGAAACATGACATGTTGCAAGAAAAATTTGAAAGACAGTGCTTTATCAAAGCACATGTAATGGAGTCACTGGCTAAAGGAGCACCGCAGGATCATCTAGACAAGACTGCAGTTCTAGTTCAGACACAGCATGGGTTTGTTAAGGGGAAGTCTTGTTGTTCGACCAATTTGTTTGGTTGAGTGTGAGAAGACAGCGGTAATCAATACACACTGCTCTTTGTGGACTAATGTTATTACTGGAGTTCCCCGGGGATCGCTGTTGTCCCATTGTTGTTTTCTCTAATTATCAATGATATTGATGAAGATATATTAAGCTAATTCTTCTGTAATGCTACTAAAACTGACTCCAGAGGCCTTTTCAATGAAATATATTAGGCTTATTAGTGTTCAAGTTTGCAGACAATATGAAGATTGGCAAGGTTGTTAAAGACAGTATGCTACTTGCAACAGGATCTAGAAAAGTTGAGCATATGGTCTGAGAGGTAGCAACTGAAGTTTAACATTGACGTATTTGTCAATGTTTTTGTCTGGGTAGCAGTAACCCCAGGGTAACGTACCAAGTGTGTGTGTGATACTACAACACTCACAGTAGTGGAGAATGGAAATGACCTTTGGGATAATTGCGCAGTCAGATACGAAGTATTCTGAGCAGGGCAAACAGAAAGCAAGAGTAGCTCACAGGGGGGTCTTGTCAATGATATATAGAAATTTTGCTAGCAGGAATAAGGAGGTGATTATTCCCTTGTATAAGACAATGGTTCAGGCCACCACAGTTTGAGAACTGCATACAGGTCTGGAGGCCTCAATTTAGGAATGATGTAGAGCTGCTGAAATGAGTACAGAGAAGGGCAATGAGATTGGTGAGTGTAAAGAAGGGTTGCTCTTACCAAGAAAGGTTAAGTTCTGCAAATTGCAGCATCTGAAGACTAGGTATATGTGAGATGATCTGCTTGAGGTGTACAAGGCCTTGAATGGTTTGAGCAAGCCCAGTGCTGATGGGATTCTTCCTCTTGCTCAGATTACACATCTAAGGGGGGCATAAATTCAAATTGAGGAAAGACAGTTGTAGAATAGATGTGTGGAAATTTGCCTTTACCCAGCAGGTGGTTACCTCCATCTTTTGTTGTGGAAGTTACAGCTTAAATAAATTCAAGGCAGAACTAGACAAAGTTTTGGAGTGAATGGATGGGTAAAACGGCTGATGCTGTGTAAGCTCCATTGACACTTTACTAATGCAAATGCTTTTGTGTGGTACTTATGTAGGGCAACACCTGAACATGAATTGAACTCCATCTTGATACATTGATGATTGCGGATATCTCTGTCGCTCCAGGAAGGCGATAACCTGGAAAGCCTGACCGGTGTGCATATACACCACGAGGAGGTAGGCCACAACTAAGTGTGTATTATTGTAGACTAACAATTCCATACTGAGGGCCCAACTTTCGGGTCATTCAAAAAAATAATAATAAAAAAAAATTAAATTGTTATTGATGACAAAATAATAGAACAAATATCTGACTTCACCTATTTGGGAAATTTAATATCAAATGAATGGAACGATTAAATGCCACTTCAAGAAACAAATGACAACTGAAACAAAATTATGACTGCACAACATCACTTCAAAATCAGCCCTCTTCTACAGCTCTGAGACTTGGGTCATAAATAAGAAAGATGCACACAAACTAGAAGCAGCACAAATGAGATTTTTAAGACCATTATTAGGCTTTACAAGACTAGACTACCAAAGAAATTTAGATATCCATGAGAAATTAAAAGTAGATAACATAGTAAATGACAAAAAACGGTATCAGAAAAAATGGATCAGCCACCTAGAAAAAAAGAACCCAGACCAGATCCCAAAATTAGCCTTTAACTACAAACCTACGGTGGGTCAACCAAGACAACAATGGTGAGATCAAGACCACCTCCAAGAGCTACAACGGAACAGGTCTTAAAAGACCTAAGCCTGACCAAGTTCACGATGATGATAAAAAATAAAATAAGTAATGTATCCACTAGTGGAATGCAAGATCATGGACACCAGCTATTTCATTCCCAGGGAGTCCAAACCCAGACAGAACCTCAAAAAAGAATAAAAATAAAGAATTTGGGGGGGGGGGTGGAATCTATTGGAGTGTATGACCAATAGATAGCAGTCTAGTGCCCGGGAGTCCCAATTTATGGGCACCAGCAAAATCCTGCCTCAAGTACAAGGCCAGCCAGGAGGAAGAAATAATCAGGGAGCAGGAAAGGGGGAAAAGAGAATGGTGGATGATGTCCATGTCAGCATCATCATTATTTGCACACTAGGGTTGAAGTTCCCCACAAATCAAGGCACAGACACTGTTGATTCTTCCCAGATTTAAAACCCATAAAAGCCACCTTGCCTGCTGCCCTCTGCCACCCCTTTGGAACCCATTTCTTGCTTTCTTCCAAAGAAGAGAGTAAAGTAAAAAATAAAAGGAATTAAATTTTTTTTTTTTTTTTTTTTTTTTTTTCGAAAATCAGACTGTTATTAAAAGATGCACACACATACATTTCCACCAATGGTAGAATTACTAGATTAAGTCCTGTGGATGAATATTTGAAGTAGCAAAGCTTGTAACTTAAATGAAACTGTTTTTAAATACATCCTAATTAACACTTCATACATAACAAATATTTTATAGATATAATAATTGTGTACATCGGCCAAAAAAAATAATAATAATTCACCCATTTGTACCCTCCAGGAATTTGTGTAGTTCTCCCTTGAATTTATTCAACCCATTCACTTCCACAACAACAGATGGAAGCCTGTTCCAACAATCAACCACCTGCTGGCTGAAGGCAAACTTCTGCACATCTATCCTACAACCATCCTTTCTCAACTGAATTTACGCCCCCTTGTGTGTAGTCTCAGCAAGTGGAAGAATGGCATTAACATTCAGCTTACTCAATCCATTCGAGGCTTTAAACACCTCAATTAGATCTCCCCACAGGGGCCTAGTCTCAAGACATTGCAATTTACAGAACTGAAGCCTTTCTAGGTAAGAGCAGCCTTTTGTTCCCTTCACCAACCTGGTTGCCCTTCTATGCACTGTTCCTAAAGTGATGCCTCCACACCTCAATACAGTCTTCAAGATGAGTCCTAACTATGGCCAACATACAAAGGGGTAATTACCTCCTTATCACTGCTAGGAAAGTTTCTGTATATCATTGACAAAACCACGAGATGTCCTGGCAGCATGTCTGCACTGCTCAGAGAATTCTGTGGCTTAATGCAAGAACAACCAATGTCAATAATTGTAATTGCTGGGAATGTGTGATTGAAATTCTGTATAAAACTATCAATATTTTTAGAACCAACTACTTTTTTGCTGGACTTGCCACTCTACTCTAATAATATTGAATACAATTGTCACTGTTTCTTACATTTCACATTTCTGTGAGCTCATTTCTTAGCTTATCTCATTTTGACCAAAAATTGACATTGGTTGTTCTTGCATTAAGCCACAGAATTTCATGTATGACTGCAGAATTAATCCTCAGGACTTTTTTTTATTCTCTGCTGCCATTAGTGTAATATCACATGATTGATAAATTACTTTGGGGTTAATGCTGCCCATGTGCCAGTACCTTGGATTTCTCAATGTTAAACTTCAACAGTGATTTTTCAGCCCATTGACCCAATTTTCCTAGATTTTATTGCAGTAGCTCACCCAGTTGACTGTCGTTAACCACTCCGCCAACCTTTGTATCATCTGCAAACTTAGATATTAAGCCTGATATACCTTCAATATCATTGATAAATATTGAAAACAACAATGAACCCTGGAGAACTTCACTAATAACATTAGTCCACAAAGAGCAGTGCCCATTGATAACTATTCTCTGTCTTCTTCTTCTTCTTCTTCCACTTAACCATCCCTTTATTCATAGCAGTAACTTGCCCTTAATGCATTTTTCCTGGTGCATTATATATAACCTTTGATGTTTTTGCACCATAAAAAAAAAAAAAAAAAAACACCAAACCAAACCGTTAATGCCACATTGTTCCAGTTTGTGCAGCAGTCTTTTATGTGCAACAGTATCAAAAGCATTCCTGAAATTCAAATATATGATGTCAAAATAATTTCTTGCATTAAGTTCCTTGGTCACTGTATCATAGTAACCTATCAGGTTCATTAGACAAGACTGCCACTTAACAGATCCATGCTGTGATTGCAGTATAATTGCATGCCTGCCCAAATGGCCCTGCATTACTTCTTTAACCAATGATTCCATTATTTTCCCTGGAGCAGACATTAAGCTAACAGGTCTGTAATTACTCGTGTTACCTTTTGATCCTCCTTTATGAATTGGGGATATAAATAAAATTTATACACTTGCATATATGGCTTATAGGACTTCAGCTAGTTCTATCTTAGTACAATAATTTTATATAATAGGAACCCAACCCTTGCATATTTGTGACCTTACTGTAGTCTGAAACATAAAAATCCAGGGAAGGTTGTGTAATTATGATCGTGTGATATACCTGGGACAATGCTCTGTGCTGCCCTCATTGTAAACAAAGAAGTTCTGATTAGCAACTGAAAGCTAATGTTTAATAACAAACAATTATTGGATATCTAGTAAAGACTAGTGCCATTACTATCAGTTAGAATCAAGGGTTTGAGTTTAAAAATCCAAACATAAAAATCCTCTGAAACATCTTTAGTCCATAGGGACTTTCCCTGAATTCAAGTATGCTCTCATAATTATGGCTAAGGGTTTGCTTATCTCCTTTTTCATAATTGAATAGATTCAGCCCCAGGTGCCTTTTTTATGTCCATCCTCAACAATTTCTCCTCTGCTTTTCTTTCAGTTACCACATTTAGCTCCTCGTTAGAATGATAAACTTCTGGCATCCCCTTCACTAAAGAATTCCTCGTGTGAATATAGATGCAAAATACCTATTCAAACTGTCCGCAACTTGAGCAGGATCATTGATAGTAAACGCATAGATATCAAGTGACTCAATGTGATTCAACCCCTTTCTTCTACTGTGAATATAAGCATAAGTCTTTGCTACTGTTTGCTTTGGTGCCTCCGTAGCCAGGTGGGCAGAGGCAGCAGTGCGTAGCACACGCTTCTTGATTAGACCGGGGTTCGAGCCCGTGACCACTAAATACAGAGGATGCGGAAAGGTCAGGGAATGACCACCACATATTTCCTCGAAGCAATATGGCCTTAGTTGCTAATGCTCCTAAAAACCAAATAACAAACAAACAAACAAACTGTTTGCTTTGCATTCTTTGCCAGAGACTTCTCATAATCTGCCTTAGCTTTCCTAACCTCCTTTGTGACGGTAACAGACTAATTTATAGCTACCATAGGCTTCCGTATCTCCTGATAATTTATATGCATCCCATGCATATTTCTTCTTTGCCACGTGTCTCAATAGTTCATTTGACATCCATTTAGGTCTAAGCCTTGAACAGTATTTCTTCATTGGTATGAAATGCCTAGTACCTTCTTTGATTACTTCCTTGATTTCTTATTTAGAATTTGCTGTGGTCCCATCATCAGTTGGTCCCACTGCACCTAATTTAAAACTGTGCGAGACCTCTGTAGTTACTCATCACAGTCATTGGGCATATAACACACTCCTGCTCTCAATTTTGTTTTCCCAGTGTTTAAATTACACCAGGCTGAATCAACATTGCACTCGTCACCTAAGTCAACTGGATGTACTGCCTTAGATTTAATATTCTTCTTAACTAAGAGCATAACCCTCCACTTCTCCTGTCCTATGTGCCCTCCTGTATACATTGTACCTCCTGTATCAAATTCAGCATCACTTATGTCTGAGCGATATCATGTATCTGCTATTGCTACAATGTCTGCATTTGATGACTTAATCAGTACTTCAAATTCATCAATTTTATTTACAGTGCTTCTAGTATTAATGTACATGCAAGTATACATGTGTGTGTTCTAACTCTTAGTTACCCATGTATTCATTTGGTCCATGATCACCCACAGCAGGGTCTGAAATCAGACACCTTGCTTTTCAGGCTGCTACATGTACCAATAGTAACAATGCAAAAATCCCTTTTTCTTCTGCCTGCAGCTCTAGCTAAACTATTAGTCTGTGCATATCCCCCCCAAGCTTGTAGTTTCCTGACCCACCTGTCACTGCCTCTAGCATCAGCAAATATTCTTACATCCCCATCTATTCAAGTGTATCCCATTCCTGTACAAACAGTTCTCCCCCCACCACCTGTCGACAAGCATAGACTGTGCTGAGAAAAATTCTAAACCATAAGCCTTGCATATTTTCTCTCCAGGGCCGAATTGATTGGCAAAGCTCTCAACATATACTCTTTTCTATCGTGCCTTGGGCAGAATTGCAGACACTTTCAAATTCAATCCTAACTGGTGACTTTTTTTCAAAATTACCCTGTACTTATTAAGTAAGCCTTCAGATCTCCTATTATTAATACCATTAGTGCAAACATGTACAACAGTATCACCTTTTGTGCCTTTAAATACTATATCTGCTCTACGGTGTTATCTACTTTTTCCCCTGGCAGACATGCCCTGGTCCTATTCCACCTATCCTTCTTGCACAACATATTTCCTGTTTCCCTGACAATAGTCTTTGACAATAACTAGCTCCTGTGGGGCCAGTGCATTCTGCCTTGAAGATTGCCACTATGTTGTCTGATGCACAAGAGTGAGCTCCTGGCGTTGAGTTGGGCAGCTGCGAACTTGGTGGTCCTCCACTTTAATTCCTTCGAGGGCATCTACCCTATTCTTCGAACTCATAAATACTCATCAGAACACTGAGTTGGTGCCTAATTTTTTCTCGCTCTGTACACCTACCACACACAAAAACATCCCCTTTGTGGTATGTGTGCTAGGTATTGTGGCCTGTTTCAGAAAGGTCTTCAAACATTTCACAAGTTGCACATTTTTTTTTTTTTTTTTAGGCTGTGGTGCATTGGAGAATCGCCCCCTTCAGTTTTCTTCCAAGGCACAGCACTCCCACTACTTTGTAATCATTGCTTTGCTGCTGTAGTCTGGGCATGATTTCTGTTTAAATACAATTTAATTGATTAATTGACAATACACTACTCTAAGCTAATAGATTCCTAAATGCAATGATACATAGTGCACCATCTAGTTTTACATTATACCCTACACTATCAAGTTTAAGATATATGTTATGTTATACCGTAATGATCGCAATGTTAAATTTGTTATATCCTTGCTAAAAAGTAAAAATTCCTTTGCTAAACACAAAAAAGATATATATGCCCAACAAGTGATTAGAACCTTCAAGCTACTTATTTATCACAATTAAAATCCTACCATTCCTTTGCACTACTCATTATGTGCTAAGATATTTGTTCCACAACACCAGTATAATAGCAATAACAATAGTAAATCATAACTTACAAAATGACTAGCTAAATTTAAAAATAAGATAACAAATGTGACGGAGACTATTTAAACTATTAGTAAAACACAATTTACCATATTAATTAATCAAAATGATGGTAAAAATCCCAAAAAACTTATCCATTTCCACAAGCTTAAAATTCTGTGTCCTGCCACTTATAATCTCATATGTAAATATTGAGAGAATAAACATTTCACAATAATTTTATTGAAAAATTATTTAAGTTACATGTTTTGCTATTTCTCTGTATAATCACCAATGATGTTTAAGTACTTTCCTTTATACGTAAGGACCAATTTTTGTATTCCATAGTCATAAAAGTCAAAAGTTTTCAATCTTTTGATTTCAGTTTCACTTTTTCATCGCCATCAAACTTTTTTCTGGTCATGTGCTTCTTCATATGCAAAAAGAAGTGGTAATCAGTAGGATTAACCATATGGTGCAAGGAAGCCCAAGGGTTTTGCTGCATCAGCCAAAAAAAGAGGGAAAAAAGAATAATAAAATGACAATAAAATAAAATAAACAAATCACCAATGTAGCACCCTACTCACATAGGTACCTATCCAGTTGACCTTTGAATCTCTTCAAACTGTCAGCCTCAACCAACAATGGAGTGTAGAAAAGTTCCTGCAATCCACTCTAAACTAGGGGCCATAAATTCATAATTTGAATTTATGGCCCCTAGTTCTGGAATTACAACAGTGAAAATTTCATTCTTGTTCATTTTACTTTCTCCCCTCAGAGCCTTATATACCTCAAACAGGTCTCCTCTAAGGTGCCTTGTGGGAACCACCAGTGCCTCTTGACCCTAAACACAATGCACACTACTATGTCTCATCTAAGGTGCCTAGTACCAAACTTATGGTCTCTGCCTATCTCACCAGTCATTGCCATCTTTGGACCCTTTCAAGAAGCTTGATGCTTCGTCTGGTCATACATTTGCCTTATACAGTGGGATTATGTATGTATGTATATACCTATGTATGTCATAATCCCACTGTGTAAGGCAAAAATGTATGATAAATCATCTATAGGACACTTCCTTACTGCCTGTGTACTTGGAGAGCTTCATGTCCAGCCATATTGTAACTCCCAAATCCCATTTTCCCTCTGCTCTTTTTAATTCAATCCCACAGAATGTATGTTATTTTGGGGTTACTATTCCAAAAGTATAAGACCTTCCATTTTGCTGCATTAAAACTTAGCTGCTACTTTTCTGACCATTCCTGAAATCTAGTAGTGCTGCTCATTCTAAAGCAGTGCTGGTTGACACGTACACATGAAGGGGTTTTTAATGTACTGAATGAGACCACTTAATGTTTTCTTCCAACTTGCTGAAAGAAGGGAAAAAAATGGATATTTTTTTTGTCAAGCAACCTTTGCCAGAGGCTGATTCAGTTATAGTGAGAAGAAAGCCCGAAAATGTCTCTACCCTCCCCATTCTGGATTAACTCAATCCTATGATTTTTGAATTTGTGCGTTAAGGTCATTAATCTTGACATCGCTGCAAATTGATGACCGTGCTATTGAGATTACAGTGAAGAGAACACTCTTTTTGGGAGCTGCTAATCATTTACTTAAAAATGATTGATTTTTGTTTAAGATTAATAAGTGCATGTGTTACTTGTGTTTATCTGATAAAGTTGGTTAATTTGTTGCTTAAAATAAAAAAAAACTTGTGCTTTGCCACCTTGCAATGTATCTGTATAACTCAACAATGTAGCTGCTGCTGTTGTTATAGTAATGATATAAATAACATTAAGATAATTCTACCTCGGGGTACTGTAAGTTGTTGATGTTTGTCTGGAATGATTTTATTTATACAATATTTTTCCACAAATTGTTTGAAAACTAGATTGCTTAACTTATTGAAAGGATATTGCTGCTTGCCAAGGCAAGGCAGATCCTCTGAAAATATCATGTATTCTCTTAAAATACACAGGTTAAAAAAGTGACTGGCTCAGCAATGTGTTTTTTTTTTTTTTTTTTTTTTTTTTTTCCTTTGTGTGTGTCTGGAATTTTTTAAAGGCAGTACTGCCTTTAAAAAACTCAAGTAAATAGTAAATTTATGGAATCATTTACTATTTATGGAATTTAAACTTTTTATAGCAGAACTGAAGTTATGATACATATGCGAAGAGTATGCTCCATTCCAACATCATTGATGGCATGAAAATTAAAGCAAAAACACTACTGACATGTTTTCCCAAGCTAGTTGAAATGTTTGCCTCCATTATACTATAATATTGAGATGTTTTTAATGATTAAAATCACATTACCAAGTTTGTTTGAAAAACTGATCGAATTAATGAAATATGCAGTGTTCCTAGTAATATTTGTGTTATATGCATTTGCATATGCTAGTATGGAAATACTTATCTGTCTACTTGTAACCATTCCAGTAATGTACATAATATTCATACATTAGCATTGACATTAGTAGAGGCATTTGATGCAAGAAAGCAAGCTTATACTGCATCAGCCAAAAAAAAAAAAAAAAAATAATAAAATAAATAAATAAAAAATAACCACTTCCACTTTACCCCTCTGTTCGTTCGAAATACCTGTACAGCTGAGCCTTAAACTTATTTAGGCTATCAACTTCCACAACAGGGGATGCAAGTCTGTTCCACCAACCAACCACCCGCTGGCTAAAGACAAATTTCCGCACGTCTATCCTACATCTGTCTTTCTTCAATTTGAATTTATGCCCTCTCAGGTGATTATTCTGAGCAAGAGGAAGAATCCCATCAGCATTGAGCATGCTCAAACCATTCAAGGCTTTATACACCTCGCTGGTGCCTAGTCTCCAGACACTGTAATTCGCAAAACTTAAGCCTTTCTTCGTAAGAGCACCCCTTTGTTCCATTCACTAATCTTGTTGCCCTTCTCTGTACTCGTTCCAGAAGCTCTACATCCTTCTTGAAATGAGGCCTACAGACCTGTACACAGTACTCTAGGTGTGGCCTGACCATTGCCTTAATACAAGAATAATCACCTCCTTATCCCTGCTAGAAAAATTCCTATACGTCATTGACAGTACACCATGAGCTACTCTTGCAGCCCGTCTGCACTGCTCAGAGAACTTCATATCTGCCTGCACAACCACCCCCAGGTCCCTTTCATTCTCTACCACTGTCAGTGTAGTACCACAGAGTTGATACGTTGCTCTGGGGTTGCTGTTTCCCATATGTAGTACTTTACATTTGTCAATGTTAAACTTCATTTGCCACCTCTCAGCCCATCTGCTCAACCTTTCCAGATCCTGTTGCAGCAGCAGCAGCAGCAGCAGCATAGTATCAGTAGTATCCTTGACAACCCTGCCAACCTTCTTATCATCCGCAAACTTGGACATTAAGCTTGATATACCATCATCAATATCATATATAAATACAGAAAACAATAATGGACCCATTACTGAACCCTGAGGGACTCCACTAATAACATTAGTCCACGATGAGCAGTGTCCATTGATTAGCACTCTCTGTCTTCTCCCCCTCAACCATCGCTTTATCCATAGCAGCAATTTGCCTCCAATGCCACACTGCTCCAATTTGTGCAGCAGTATTCCATGTGCAACAGTATCAAAAGCCTTTCTAAGATCCATGTATATAATATCAAAGTTATTCCCTGCATCCAGTTCTTTTGTGACTGCATCATAGTATCCAATCAAATTAGTCAGGCAAGACTTCCTCTTAACAAAACCATGCTGTGTCTGTGCTATAACTGAAGTCTTGTCTAGATGATCCTGCAGTGCTTCTTTAATCAGTGCCTCCATTAATTTTTGGGAACAGAAGTTAAACTCACAGGTCTATAATTACTTGTGTCAGCCTTTGATCCTCCTTTGTGAATTGGGGTCACATTTGCACATCTCCAGTCTGTGGGTGCCTCCCCTGAGTCCAAGGAAGCTCTCATAATTATGACTAATGGTTTGCTTACTTCCTTTGCTGCCTCCTTTAATATAACTGGATAGATCCCATCCACCCCAGGTGCCTTTCTTGTGTTTATCTTCAACAATTTCTCCTCCACTTTACTCTCAATTATTACAAGATTCTCTAGCTTACTGCCAGAGTTGAATACACCTCTGGCATTCCCTTCGCTGAATAACTCCTCATGTGTGAATGTCGATGCAAAATATTCATTTAGTTTGTTAGCTACCTGAGCAGGATCATCAACAGTTCACCCATCGATATCAAGTGGACCAATCTGATTCACCCCCTTCCTTCTAGAGTTTACATAAGTAAAGAACTCTTTGCTGTTTTTCTTTGCATCCCTTGCCAAAGATTTCTCGTAATCTGCCTTCGCCTGCCTAACCTCCTTTGTAACTTGGTTACAGATCAACTTGTATCTATCATAGGCTTCTGTGTCACGTGTTAATTTGTATGTATCCCATGCATTTTTCTTCTCTGCCATATGCCTCATTAGTCCATCTGACATCCATTTAGGCCTAAACCTTGAACAATATTTCTTAGTTGGTATGTATGTATGTAGCTTCCAAGATAAGTTCTTTGAATGCTTCCCATTTTGAAATTGCTGTTGGTAACATCATCAGTTGGTCCCACTGTATAGAATTTAAATACCCTCTCAGTCCATCGTAGTCGCCTTTACGAAAGCAATAACCCCTTTACCCCTAATGGTAGTTACCTCTTTGAGTAAATCCCACTTCAGCACACTGTGATCACTGCCACCTAGTGGTTCATTTATCTGCAGATTCTTAATGCATGAAGAATCACTACTGATAATCAAATCAAGAGTATTACTCCCTCTAGTTGCCTCCCAAACATGCTGATGTTGAAAACAATCATCCAATAAATCCACAAAAGCCTTGCTAGTGTGTGAGTCACCAGCCCCCAAATTCCTGTCAATATCTGGGAAATTAAAATCCCCCATTATAAGACTCTGATTTACTGGCCCACTCTATTTCCCTGTAGAGGTTCTTATTATGCTCATCAGAGTTTAGGCCTATCATCATCATCAGCCATTTTCAATTCACTGCAGGATGAAGGCCTCTCCAGCAACTTTCCAGTTCCTTCTGTTTTGAGCACTGGCCATTCATTTACTACCTACAAACTCATGAATTTCATCTATCCATCTCCGCCTTTGTCTTCCAGGTTTTCTTCTAGCTCCTCTTGGATACCATTCTGTTATTTTCTTATTCCATCTGTCATCATGTCTTCGAACTATGTGTCCTGCCCAAGACCATTTTAGTTCTTAGTTTTGATAAGAATGTCCTTTACTTGAGTTTGCTGCCTAATCCATGTGTTTCTCTTCTTATCTAACAGTCTGATTCCCAGTATGATTCGTTCCATTCTTCGCTGTGTAGTTCTCGGCTTCTCTTCTGTTCTTTTGGTGAGTGCCCAAGTTTCACTTCCATAAGTCATGGTGGGGAGTATACATTTGTTCATTATTTTACGTTTCAGACAAACTGGGATATTGCTCTTCAGTATGTGACTATATTTCCTGAATGCTATCCATCCAAAATTTATTATTCTCTTGACTTCCAGCCATTTATCATTTTTACAGCTAATAACTTGTCCCAGGTAAGTATATGACTCCACCTTTTCAATTACTGCTCTTTAAATCATTATTTCCCTTTCTGTGGCATACTTGTTCATCATTACTTTTGTTTTAGCCATATTCATCTTTAGTCCAAAATCCTTACTAGCTGTGCATAACTGATTAAGATTTTCATAACTTACTAGGTGTGCATAACTCATTAAGAGAGTAGGAGTGTGCATTAGGCCTATAGCACACTCCTACTCTCAATTTTGATCTCCCAATGTTTATGTCACACCAAACTGACTCGACACTGCACTGTCCAGCGATGTCGACTGGCTTCACTTCCTTGGATTTTATGTATTTCTTAACTAATAGCATAACCCCTCCTCCCTTCCTATCCTGTCTATCATTTCTGTAGACATTGTACTCCCCAAATTCCAGTTCTGCATTCCTTATATCTGTGTGACACCACGTCTCTGAAATCCCCACAATATCTGCCTTTGATGTTTTGAGCAAAACCTCAAATTCATCAAATTTATTTACTAAACTCCTAGCATTGGAGTTTATACTATTTTGTTTATACTATATTGGACACTATAACATCGTTTTATACTGTCTTTCTTTTAATTAATGATATCTTGCACTACCCCTTTTCAAGTGAATTAATTCCATCACTGTTTCCTTTTACTAAATAGATCTATTTAGTAGAAGGTAATTCCTTCTACTAAATAGATCCATCCAGACCGAGAAAAACTTCCCTCCAGGTTAGAATTTATCTACAAGACTTTCGTCATAAAATCCCTCCTATCATATCTGAACAGAATTGCAGACAAGGATATTTTGCACTGTCTTGCAACATTTTTACAAATGACCTTATATTTCTTAACCAATTCATGAGTTTTTTTATACCTAAAGTTATTAGAATTGGTAGCTGGTTAGTTTTATCGTTACCAGTGAAACTTGCTTGTTACAAAAACTGACAACTTACTTCATCAGTTTTTTTCAGCCAGAAAGTTTCTGGTTCTCTTCCATCTGTCCTTATTGCAGAATATGTTCTTGGTCTCTTTCTTACAGTTGAATCTCCGAATACGGCCACCTACAGACCCATAGCATTTTGTACTTTGTATGATGCAATGTACAGGCCAGAGTTGGGAGTGCACTGCTTACTATAGAATTAGACAATCTCTGTCAAATCCCCTGGCTGAATTTGTTCTAGGGTATCAACTTGTTTTCTTAGAGATTAATCAGCTAACCTGCATAAAATGATAGTACAAGAAAAAAGGCCATATCTGATAATTATGACTTTCTTTCATGAATCATTGGCAACAATTTTCTCTATCATCTGACATGTTCTGCTCACATTTTATAGTTGAAACTTATTTACCTTAAAATAAAAATTGAAGTAAAAAAAAGTATATCAAAATAGAAAACATGGATGGAAAAAAAAGTGTCTTTAGGTGGATTTGATTGAAGTGTTGTAAGGTTCTAAGAGAGATTAGTAGAGTGAATGTGGAAGAAATATTCTTACTGGTGAGTGACAAGAACTAGAGGACAAAAATATAAAATCTAGAGAGTAACGATAGAATAGCCCTTATGAAGTTTACCTTGAAACATGTGGAAGAAGCTGCTTGCAAGGGTGGGTGAGATAAAGAGTTTAGCATAATTCAAAAAATTATTGTATAGGCACTTTCTGATTATGAGAATAATATGAGAAAAGTTTTGTTTTGTTTTTTATATATATGTATATATATTTTATTATGTTGGCAGTTGCAGAACAAGTTGACATCTTTGCATCATTATTCCATTTTAATAATAACACTTTAAAAATTAAACTAAATTATCCAAATGTTACAATATACTGAATAAAATAAATTCAAGTTGTTACGCTAGTTATGTTGAGATAAGTACATTGAACATACATTGTACATTGTCACCTCCAATTTTTAAGAGTTTTACATGTTTAACAATCTGTGAGTATTTCATTTCATAATAACATGCATCATTTATCCATTTTGTTAAATTAAATGTGTTACTTTTTTTTTATTAATTTGTCAGAAACATTCTAGAATGGCATTCTATTAAATGACAAATCTCTATTTTAGTTATCCATTATCCCAAGGCAGACTTTTTTTTTTTTCTGCACTAAGTTTTGTCACTAAATAGATTATTAATTTAGGCTAATAACAATTTTCCGGAACTAATTAACGCTGATAATTCGTTCCGGAAAAACAGCGCTAAGTGAATCCACACTAATCGAGCGCTGCATTCCCATAAGGTAACATGAAATTGTGAGTTGCGGTCGGTGCCATAGGATATTTCCTAATCAATAATAAATGGTAGTGAAAAGATGCACAAATGTCGGTCAAAATATTTAATATTCAAATGTTTGTACATATAACATATTCTGCATTATATACATATATAATTGTGGTAACTACTTACATATCAAAATTAAACTTAATTCCAATTAAAATAAAATCGTGAATTTAATTGATCTAATTTGATTTAATTTAATCATGAAAAATGTGTCGATTTTGGGTTATACTTTGGCCCTCTTCCTGGTAAACTAAAATGGGTTTTAATTTTAAATCCCCTGCAGTATTACCACCCAACAATAAAGTCAACCGATCCTTTGCTGCTTTGAAACCTGGCATGTTTTTTTTTCTTCTTTCAATATGAAACTTCTTTTAGGCATTTGTTTCCAAAAAAAATCCTCCTTTATCTATGTTAAAACTTGTTGAGAAGTATAACACATAATACCCCTCTTCAATAATTTTAACAAGTTCTTTTTTGAAAGTTTCGGCTCCTTGATCTGCACTTGGGCTTTTCCCTGGATTTTAAATCTATTCAACCAGCCCTTACAAGTTTTAAATGGTTCCACTTTTTTTTTTTTTTAGGTGAGTTTTCTTCAGATCATCATATAGGCTAATCTCTCTCTCTCTCTCTTTTTAATAATATTCAACTTAACTGAATTCTGTATTGGTTATTATCTTCAATAAAATTAGCCTCTCTTTCAATCCTAATAGCCAGCCTAGCCCTAGTTGCTTGCAGTAGAACAGCTGTCTTTCCCCCTGCTAAAATGAATTCTTTATTTTTTATAATTGTTCTTACAGTTAAACTTGCCAGTCCTAAATTATGGCACACATCCACTTGTTGACCAGAATTGATTTGCTTCAAAACGTCTAATTTAATTTTCAAATTCAGTCTTTTTCTTACATTTATAGTCTTCGTACTGCGTCCAGACGTTGCTTTTTCATTCTTATCCACCATTATTAACTCTTCGAAAATGTAACTGCGTTGGTTGCATTAATTATGATACAATGTTCGAGTAAACTATTTGTTATGGACGATGTCTAACAGTGTACCGAGTGATGACTAGACTTCGGATAAATGCATATAACGCAAATATTACAAGCAATATACTTGATCATTTTTTAAAATATTGATCTCGGAACT
Source organism: Mastigoproctus giganteus (assembly GCF_048544385.1). Lineage (NCBI taxonomy): Eukaryota > Metazoa > Arthropoda > Arachnida > Uropygi > Thelyphonidae > Mastigoproctus > Mastigoproctus giganteus. The sequence continues at coordinate 4,323,520 of NC_143581.1, forward strand.
ATATAAAAAGTCACTGTACTGCAATTAAATTAGCGTGAGAAATTTTCACTGAGCGTGGGAAAATTTCTCAAGTCGGCGTGGGAAACATTTTAATGCTGTTTTGCTATTAGCTATCGACTCCATCAATTGAAATGATTTCGTTAAATATGCCAAAAATGCAATCTGTAAAAGAGCGTTATAGTGAATCAGCGTAAAGTGAACCACGTTATAATGAGGACCTGCTGTATTGTTATTATTTTAAATTGTGCTTATGTTACTAGTATCTCATAGCATGTTGATATTATCTGTGATTTTTAAAATATTTTTGCCTTCATTTATATTTATAGAGCCGTTCCAAACTTGAAGATCCAGAACAGTTAAAGCTCAAGCAGAAAGCAAAAGAAGTAGGTGCATAGTTTTAACTTAAGTATTTTTATTTTAGTTGATGAATTTAAACACATTTCATCCATCACTAGGTAATTTCTGTGAATGTATATTTATTTATTTATTTACTGTTTACTAATACATTTATAGAATGTATTATCAGAAATATGTTAAAATTAATCTCTTATAGGAAAAGTAATTTGGAGCCCTGATTAACTGTGCTAATAACAGGAGTGAGATGTCAGTTAATCAGAAAATACAATTTATTCACAAGAAATGCATGACTTATATGAACAGTACCACTTGCAGTATCCATTTGTCTACAAGAGAAATTTTCTGTGTATGTAACATAATTTCATATATATCTGAATAAGAACTGATGATGAAATTAACTTACAGAAAGTAATCTTAGATTCCCTCATTTCTCCTGTTGAATCTGTTTTTGCATATATTTGTTGTAATGTTTTGTAATTACACAGAGTGACATACCTAATACTTTTTTTAGGGATCCTAATAGAGGATAGATACCCCTTTAGCCCTGAGAACAGCCTGAATTTATGATGGCATATACTCAATTAAGTGTCAAAAGCATGCCACAAGGATGGTGGTCCATATTGACTTAATTGCTTCCCACAGTTATTTAAAATTGAGGGATTGTGCATCTCTGTTCCAAGAAGCTCATTCCACTTCTCATTCAGTAGGCTGAATTCACTATCTTCCTAGAACATAGAATGAACATAGTTCTTATAGCACATTATTCTGTTGGAAGAACCCAATCAGTGAAGGATACACTACAAGCACGGAGGGATGCACCTGCTCAGAAACAATTTCCAGATAATCCGTGGCTTCCAAATGTTGCTCTGCTGGTATCAATGGGTGGGTGGGTGTGTGTGTGTGTACCGAAAAAATACTGCCATTGCACTATCACAAGCCTCCATTATTGATGGGTCTAGGGAGTCGTACTGTTTTCTCCATATTATGGCCCTCCCAGTGGGAACCAGGATTTATCAGACCGGGCAATGTCTTCCAATTCTGCACTGCCCCACATTGGTGTTCTTGAGCTCTCTGTAACCATACTTTTTATATATATCTAACCATAAAAAATAAGTTATCTGTCTACTGTTATTATCCTGAGTATACAAATTATAAATATAAGTGAACACATGAGTGTGAGTATATGGGCATAAGTAAGTAAGTGTGATAATGTGTATAAGTAAGTATGATAATGTGTATATGTTTTTGGGGGGGGGGGTGAGAGAGAGAGAGCATGTTAACATGTGTGCAAATGTAGGAGTAAATGTGTATATATGTGAGTGAATGTAGGTATGTATGTCTATGTCAATATTTGTATCTTGTGCTGGGTGGGAAATAAGTCCACTTAACCTGCAAAAAAAAAAAAAAGCATGCTGTCTTATTCAGGGTACTGTACTGAGTGGGATAAGTGTGTGAAAATGAGGACTGAATGAGAATGCCCTTTAAGTGTTAACTGTTGTACCCTGAATATGTATATATAAAAAAAATAAATTAACTATTCTTGCAGGTTAAGTTGTATAAACGTGAGTGAATGTTAGGTCACCTGTGTAAACCATGTGGTGACTGAATAAATGTTTATGATTTAGTATAAAAAAAATTTGCACCTTAGAAGACAAAGAGCTATCTGCCATGACTTGCAGCAAGTGATCAGGAAGAAAACTGGATACCCAGTTGCAAAAAACAGTCAGCAATCAATAAGATGGAAGCTTGTTTAGAAGACCTTTATGCTAAACAGTCAAGAGCTACTGCTTGAGTTTCACCAGACTTTTACATTGAATTTGTCTATAGATGGGTGACATGAGCCTGTATGTCATCAGTGGACCAACAGTGCAGGATACACATTGGCAATGATAATTTAGGCAGCAGCAGCAGATAATGGATTTCTCCATTACTTTGGAAAGAATAAAGGTAAGTGCAATAGGATGATAATTGGATGGGTGTGATTTGTCACCTTTTTAGGAACTAGCTGGATTTCTTCCATGAGAAGCCCTAGCATTTCTTGTGATCCCCATCACCTTACTTTCCAGGCTTCTGCATATTCCAGTAGAAGCTGTGCAAGAATCACTTAAACCTCTGCCTGTGGCTGCTGTTAATCTGTTAGACTATGTATCCCCCCCCCACCCAAGCTATCAGTTTTAAAATCCACCTAACATTGCCTTGATAGCATCAGCAGATATTTTTGATACTCTGTGATGCCACATTTCAAAATAGGTGTGGCATCATAGATTATCATAAGGTGCAGATATCTCATAAAAGAATCTCTCTCTCTCCTAGTAACAAGCACAGACCGTGCTAAGAAAAATTGTACTCCATGAGTCTTCAGTCTGTCCAGGGCCAAATTGATTGATGAAGCTCTCACCAGATACTACTTACTAAATTGTCTGGGCAAAACTGCAGCAACTTTCAAATTTAATCCTAACTCTCAACTTCTCAACATTGCCCTGCACCTGTTAAGTAAATCCTCAAATCTCCTACTCTTTTTATCGTTACTACCAACATTATAAAACAGTATCAACTTTTCTCCTAGGCAGGCATATGTTTGCCCTATTCCTCTTTTACAAAATATATCTCCCATTTCCTTGACAGTAGGGAAATGGAATTCTTTAAAATCTAGCATCCTTGGGGATTGAAAAATTCAAGATTTTAGAGAGGATTTTAGACAACTGAAAGATGAGCAGTTTTGGAAGAGCAAATGTTAATGAATATTAAATTCAAACAACCAAACTTATTTACATCTGTAAATATAACGATTGTTTTGCCCTGGTATTGCACTGCATTCAACAGATTCAGCTGTAGAGTAATAATGCTGCAAATTAATTTCATATACTGCATAGCAGCTCATATCAAACAATTTCTTAACTATTTTTTTGTTTGCATATTATCACTAGAGACAGTGTGCTGTCAAATGAAGGACCAATCAATCCTGGAAGAGGCCATCACAGCCATCCCATCTTTTAAACAAGTGGCCAATTAACTTTTGGAGAAGTCATCTCTTTGAAAGTAGTGTGATAACGTTACATTCAACTCATTACAGAGGCAAGTTTGTTCAGTTGTCAAAATTAAGACCATAACATCATCAATGCAGTTTCAATCCTACTGGCCACAGAAACATTAAAGGACAAGACAGCCCTGCAAGCACCTTATAAAGAGAAAAAGTCACTCTTTTTTGCATGGAACCTTGAAGGCGTGATGTAGCTGTGTGGTCAGGAGCACGAGTACAGTAGCGTACGCACTTTGAGTTGACCGGGGTTCGAACCCGTGACTACTAAATACGATTAACAGTTTATATTGCTTGATTTATCGTGAACTCTACTGACCTGGTGGTCATGCCGGAGTATAAACAAGAACATTTATTTAAGACAAATGTGATCACTGACACAAGTGCTAGATTACTTCCTTAATATTTCTGTATTCTTACTACCCATACTGTTAGTACAAAAAATAGATGAGAGAATTTCAGTGCATTAAATATTGAAATGAAAATAGAAGTTTTAAAGTTATGGTGAAAATGGTTTCTAACATGGATCCAGACAAAAAAAAAAATTGCAGATATATTTTAGAAAGGAGAATGGAAACAAGCTAGGGAACTGACATTCATTTCTCCAATTAAAAAATTTGCCATTAAAAATGAAACAATATTGCTCATTTATGTTTTATTTAAATAATTTTTTGTAAATATACTGATCTTTGAGTGTAATATTGTTTATACAGTAACGTTAGAAGTGTCGTGAATAAAATGAGCGAATTCGAACTGCTGGTTAAAACAAGTAACGCGGACATAATAGGGCTTACAGAGACGTGGTGCCACCCGGAAATTGGGGATGATGAGTTTCAGTACGGCTTGTATAATGTATTTAGGAAGGATAGAGTAGATAAAAGGGGTGGTGGGGTAATGCTTCTTATCAGAAGCAGCCTGAGTGCGACGATAGCTTTTCCGGATTCAGACATTTCACATGCTAGTATAGAGTCTGTATGGTGTGAGATAGTTGGAAACAAAGGTACAATGCGAGTAGGAGTAATCTATAGACCAGGTGATTGAGAAGACTATGACAAAAGCCTCTACATGCAAATGGAATGGGCAAGTAAGCGTCAATGTCTTATTATGGGTGATTTCAATTTGCCTCTAATTGATTGGAGTAAATGGGAAGGAAACTCGACATGGGGAACAAAATTTTTAAATCAACTAGATGACTGTTATTTGTATCAACATGTCAGGGAAAGTACTAGAGAAAAGAATATTCTAGACCTCATTATCACACATGAATCAGACGACATAACTGGGCTGACAGTAGAGGAACCAGTAGCAGGAAGTGATCATGGAGTTCTACGGTGGATGATGACGAGAGAGGTAGCAGAAGTAAAAGGCAAAGGAATGGGTTTTAATTTCAGAAAAGGAAATTACGATGCCTTAAGATACTACATGGCCTCTATTAACTGGGTAGATATCGCGCAGAGAATGAATACAATTGAACTGTGGTACGCTTTTAAAACATTAATCACAGATGCCTTGAATGCGTATATACCATTAAAAAAATACTCCACGAGAAGGGTTCCAAGTTGGATGAATAGTGAAGTTGCCACATTACTTGAGCAGAAAAAGGTGGCATGGAAAAGTTACAGAGCAATAAAAAGTACTGAAGCCTATAACAGCTACAAGGTGATGTGTAATAGAGCCACAGAAAAGGTTCGACAGGCAAAGGCAGTTTATGAGAAATCACTAGCAAACAGAGCAAAGAGGGGGGATAAAGAATTCTTCACATACATAAATGCCAAGAAGAGCAGGACAAACCAGATCGGACCTTTACGTAAGGGAAAGGGGATAGTAATAAATTCACCAGCTGCCGTTGCAGATGAACTCAACAGTTATTTTGCATCGATATTTACAAATGAAAAACCTTTTGTGGCAATGGGAAATTGTGGGAGCGAAGTTGAAAAATATGTAATTAATGATATTGAAATTTCGCGAGATTATTTAATGAAAAAACTTTCAAGCCTACAGACCAGTAAGGCTCCTGGAGTTGATGGAATATACCCTATAATCTTGAGAGAGGCAGCAAGCGAGTGCATTGAACCACTGAGGCTGGTTATGCGAGCATCACTAGACTCTGGGGAGATTCCCTTGGATTGGAAAAGTGCAAATGTATCTCCCATACATAAGGGTGGCTCTAAAAGTGAAGTGGGAAATTATCGACCTGTCAGTCTGACTTCAATAGTAGGGAAAATCATGGAGGCAATGATCAAGGGTGGAATTCAGGATCATTTGGATCGAATTGAAATTCTCAAGGATACTCAGCACGGTTTTGTAAAGGGAAAATCATGTTTAACAAATCTGGTTCGCTATTTCGAAAGGGTCACTCACGAGCTGGATTTAGGGAATAATTTCGACATTGTTTATTTAGATTTCAGCAAAGCTTTTGACTCAGTCCCACATGAGTGGTTGCTTTATAAGCTGGAACAGGTTGGAATCACTGGGAAAATCCTTAGATGGATAGAAGGATGGCTTCAGGGCAGGAGGCAGAGGGTTGTGATAAATGGCTATTCCTCAGATTGGGTTGATGTAAGAAGTGGGGTTCCCCAAGGATCAGTATTAGGACCACTGTTGTTTTTAATTTTCATAAACGACATTGATGAAGGGATAGAGGGCGTGATGTCTAAATTTGCAGATGATGTTAAAATTGGTAGAGTAGTTAATGATCACTGTCAAGCTGAGCTTCTTCAGAGAGACCTCGATAGACTTCAGGAATGGTCAGAAAAATGGCAGCTATGCTTTAATCCAACAAAGTGTAAGGTATTACACCTGGGAAACAGTAATCCCAAAATAACTTATTCACTTGGTGGAGTTCAACTAAACCCAGTACTGGAGGAAAGGGACTTGGGTGTTACGATACGGTCAGACATGAAATTCTCTGAGCATTGTAAACAGGTTGCAAGGAAGGCCCATGGTGTCCTATCGACGATCTATCGAACTTTTTCAAGTAGAGATAGGGATGTGATAATCCCATTATATAAGGCTTACGTTAGACCACACTTGGAATACTGTGTTCAAGTATGGAGACCGCACCTAAAGAAAGACATCGAGCTTCTTGAAAGGGTGCAAAGAAGGGTAACTCGCCTGGTGAGATCAGCAAAAGGGCGTCCTTATGAAGAAAGACTTCGAATATGTGGGTTGCAGAGTTTGGAAACTAGACACCTTAGAGGAGATTTGATTGAGGTGTTTAAGGCTCTGAGAGGCATCAGTAAAATGAATGAGGACAAAATTTTCAAGATTATAAATGATGCTAGAACTAGGGGAAATAAATTCAAGTTACGGGGGGAAATGTTTAGATTGGACTGCAGGAAGTTTTATTTTAGCCAGCGAGTTATAAATTACTGGAATAAGTTGCCTTCATGGGTGGTAGAGGCCGACAGTTTGGGGAAATTCAAAGGTCATCTGGATTGTACTTTCGGGTAAGGGAAGCGCATAGGATGATAGGATTAATTTCCTTTTTATTTATTTTTTTATTTCATTTTATTATATTTATTTATTTATTAATTATTATTATTTATTTATTTATTAATTATTATTATTTATTTATTTATTAATTATTATTATTTATTTTTATTTATTATTTTTTTTTTTTTGGCTGGTGCAGCATAAGCCATAGGCTTTCTTGCACCATACGGCCGTTACTAATATGTTATTTAAATAATATATTACTATGTATTATTAGCTCTGAGGGCAATATCTACCAAATAAGAACCAATTTTGATAGACTAAATAAATAAATACCAGAAATACATATACTAGAAAAATTGAGCAGATGGGCTGAGAGTAGGCAACTGAAGTTTAACATTGACAAATGAAAAGTACTGCATATAGGTAGCAGTAGCCCCAGAGTAGCGTACCAACTGTATGTTACTATACTCAGAGTAGTAGAGAATGAAAAGGACCTGGAGGTAATTGTGCAGTCAGATATGAAGTTTTTTGAGCAGTGCAGACAGGCTGCAAGAGTAGCTCATGGTGTCTTGTCAATAATATACAGAAATTTTGCTAGCATGGATAAGGAGGTGATTGTCCCCCTTGTATAAGGCAATGGTCAAGCCACACCTTGAGTACTGCATACAGGTCTGGAGGCCTCATTTTAGGAAGGATGTAGAACTGCTGGAATGAGTACAGAGAAAAGCAACTAGATTGGTGAGTGGAACAGAGGGTTGCTCTTACCAAGAAAGACTTAAGTTCTGCAAATTGCAGCATCTGGAGACTAGGCACCTACGAGGCGATCTAATTGAGGTGTATAAGGCCTTGAATGGTTTGAGCAAGCTCGATGCTGATGGGATTGTTCCTCTTGCTCAGATTACTCATCTGAAGGGACATAAATTCAAATTGAGGGAAGACGATTGTAGGATAGATGTGCGGAAATTTTTCTTTAGTCAGCAGGTGGTTGATAGTAGGAACAAACTTCCATCTGTCATAGTGGAAGTTGAAAACTTAAATAAGTTCAAGGCAGAACTAGACATGCATTTAGAGTGAAGGGACGAGTGAAATGGGAAGGTTTTTTATTTTATTTTTTTTGGCTGATGCTATAAAAGCTTGCTTTCTTGCATGATATGCCTCTACTAATGCTAATGCTAAGTATAGATAAGGCCAAATATTACAGTAATGACTGCAGAAGCATAGCAAAGCAAGAGAATATGAACCTTACCTCCTTGTTCCCATACCGACAACAGAGACAAGCAGATAAAAAAATAATAATAATAAAATAAAAGAGGAAGCAAAATGCCATTTGCTCAAAATAAAATTATAAAAATAAAAACAGCAATTTTAGCAGACAACCGAGTAATAGGTAAGGAAGAAAAAGTACTTGCTAAAAAGTCTAATCAGACTTGCTAAAAAGGAAAGATAGTCAACCAGACGATCATTGTCAGGAAGTAATCATGCAATCATCTTTAACATGTTTTAACTTCAGAAGAGGGGACTTTGACAGTTTAAGGTGCTATATGGAATCTGTGAACTGGGCGGATTGCCAAGAGATGGCGATTACATTTGAATTATGGAAAAGTTTTAAAGCAAAAATCACGGAAGTCACAAATGCATACATGACTTTAAGAAAATATTGCAGGAGGAGGATGTTGAAATAGATGACCACAAAGCTGGCTGGTCAAATAGAACAGAAAAAGATAGCATGGGACAGTTACAGAGCAGTACTTTTCATTGCTCTGGGACAGTTACAGAGCAATGAAAAGTACTGAAGCCTATAACAGGTACAAGTGGATCTGTAATAGCACCACAAATAAGGGCAGGGAGGACAAGGCTGGGTATGAGAAAGCATTTACTAATAGAGCAAAGAATGGGGATAAGAAATTTTTCATGTATATGAATACGTGGAAGAAAAAAGTGAATTAGATTGGACCCTTGTGCACTGGGTGTGGGAAAGTCTTTGACAACCCAGCTGATGTTGCAGATGAATTGAAAAGGTACTTGGCATCTGTCTTGACTGACAAAAGACCCTTCATGCTGAGAAGTGGCCATGCAAGTGAGGCAGAGCCGTATGAAATTAGTGATGTTGTAATTACAGTGATTGTTTATTAGAAAAACTTTTGAGCATAAAGTAAAGTAAGGCTCCCAGAGTTGATGGCCTATACCCTGTAGTTTTTGGAGAGAGTGCAAGGGAGTGCATTGAACTGTTGAGGTTAATTATGTGGTCATCTGGACATTACTTTTATCAAATGTCTGGTCCCCACAGACTGCCTGGAGTTTTTAGTGGATAGATGTGGCTGACTGATCACCCTGATCTGAACAGGAACTCTGTCACACCCATTGCTAGAAATGGCTGTTGCTTTGTCCATCTTTCTTCAGATCTAAAAACACCAGAAAAATTATATTAGGTATGTTAATGGGTAATTAGTAGTACAAACGTGCATTACTTATTGATCCACCCTTGTACAAAAAAAAAAAAATTTTATTGCCACAAAACAAATATTGGTATGCCATTTTGGCGCAGGTAAAAAAAGCCAGCACAAGAAACGTAGGGAAACTTTTTTAGCAGTCAAACACATCTCCCGGTACAACAGCTTCTCCTTGCATTCTCGGTAAACAGATGGCACATGTTATCGGTAGTGGCAGTAGCAGTCGATAACAATGTATTGATTAGTTTTTTCTTGTTATTAAAAGCAGATTATTGGAGTTCATGAGTGTAATGGCTTCACGACTTACATTTACAGTCAGTCTTCATATAGCACAATAGTTGTGTTCCTAAAAACCCTCATGCAATGCAAAATCACACAATATAAACAACAGGCCCTATGGGAAAAATAGGGTTAGGTGCCGACTACCCAAGATTGAACACACATTTGTAACCAGAATATTATAATCGTAATAAAATACGTAAGTATTTTATTACGACTGTTACATAATAAAATATTGCTAATACTTTTGCTTCTATTGTAAGCAAACTTGTTTTTTGTTTGATTATCTATCCAAACAGATAATCAAACAAAAATCGAAATAGACACTACTGCCTTCATATAAAATGTTTCTCAACCTTTTTTTAACAATTGCTCCTCCAAAGGGCTTTTTTAGACAATTTTTTTTTCTAATTACCCCCCCCCCCCCCATGAAAATTTTAAACAAGAAAATACTTTATACTTGCTCTTTTTATTCACTGGGATCCCTAAGCCTTGATGCTTCTTAGCTAAAAGTTCAATGATGTTAGTAAGTTTAATATATAAATTCTGTTTCTTTCCTTTTTTAATATTTCATTTACTGAACTAAAACCACTTTCAACCATATAAGATGTTGGAAAACAAAGTAGTACTTTGGCCATTTCAGACCACATTGTTGGATAAAAAAGTTTAGTTGTTTTTTATCCCCCACAACTCGTCCATTCCACCTTTTTCGAATTTATATTTGCATTCTTCATTAGCAGACCCAGCATCGCATCCAATTGGATCTATCCATGGCTTCACTTCAAAAGAAAATAAATATGAAAATCTATTTTTCATTTCACCTTTTAAAGAACACAAATGATCTGAATAATTCTTAAGATCATTCTCGGTGAGAGATTCGTTGATTTCAGCTGACTCTTGCATACCATGAAATTATTTTTCCATTAAATTGCTTTCAAATATTTGCAGTCTTCACCGTAATTAATTACCCTTAAAGTTGAAGTGATACTTCATTAACTTTTCGAAAAATCCAAGCCATGTAGTGTATGTTGTTTTTGTGTGTGCTGATCTCCTTTGCTTTCTAAAAAACTAATTGTATCAAAAAGGTTTGCAAATATTGTGATTTGAAGGATTTTGCACCTTACAATAAAGATCATATTTATATTGTTAGACAGTTTCCTTTAGAAAGCCACCTGACTTCTGTATGTAAAAGAAGCCTCACATACTGTTCTTCATTATCAACACAATTTTCTGAAAATGCAATCATATTTGCAATGTGATTTTATTTTATTGATGGTTTTAATAACTATATTGAGAGATTCATAAAGAACTGGACTAATATTTTTTGTAACCAGATGGTGTCGGTGCACAATGAAGTGTATTGCAAGAACTTCAGGACATACTTCCTTTGGTTGGGCTATAAAACCTTTATATCTTCCAACCATGGAGGTAGCACCATCTGGCACAGGATACTAAATTTTCCAATGGTACTTGTTTTTTGCCAAACTGTTTTTACAGCAGCAAAAATGGATGCTCCAGTACAGTCAATTTCTATAGATTTTACTAACAACATCTCTCTCTCTCTTGCAATATACAATCGTCATTGAAATAGCGAATGTATGCCATAAGAACGGCCTTATTGTCAGTAACGGTGGATTCATCAATCTGAATAGAAAATTTTCTCATTTTTAGTTTGTCAATTCGTTGCTCAGTGGCAATGCTTTTAAAATACTGGAAGGATTTTGATGCATCACTGTTGAAATTACAGTCTCTAATGCCGGTCATATAACAATCTCAGCCACTGTATGAGCACTACAGTTTTTGCAATAATCTCTGCAATTTTATAAGACACAATCATTCCATCGTAATTTGTTTGTGTGTTCTTCTTAAATAAGGAAGTAACAGTCTTACGTTGTTCAAATTTTTTTTATTATTTTTTTTTTAATATTTGATATGTTTACCAACTTTATTAGGATGCTTCCTTTTTAAGTGATCTAAAAGTCTTTATGGTTTCATAGCCCCATTTGAAAGAGAACTATTACACATAAGACATATGCTGTCTTGAGTCGAATCGGCTTTTGATAAAACCATAAGCTAGATATTCATCCAGATACTGTTGACACTTTTTCTTTTCAGCACTTGATATGATTGATGATGGGTTGAATAACTACACAGAATTAAATAATAAAATGTAAACTATTTTTATTTAACTCTCATAACCCATGTCACTCACAAAAGCACTGTGAATCAAAAATAAACAACTTCCACAAGCAAACAAATCAATATCAGTTGTCGCTTAGAAAGTAGAAACAACAGACTGAAACATTTCCTCATCCCATCTATGCCTCATATATTGACCAGTGAAACAAAAGAATAAATAAACAAACCACGCTCACCATGCTGCCGCTGAGGTCGCAGCTGTCGGAAAGGCGCAAATGCAAGGATTGCAAAGGCATTACCTGTGAAAGCACTTAGGCATTTGATGCCTATGAAAAGCAAATTTGGTTGAATTAAATCATGTCCACTATCTTCCTTTTATCAAAATTTCTCAATGAGTGAAATTTTTAAATATTAAGGAATAAGATGTTGTCAAGTAGGGATGAACTTTGGAGGGCCACAAACCATTGTAAATACCCATGATTTTTTTGCTCCCCCCAAAAAACAATTTTTGCCCCCATTGAGAATCCCTGATATAAATTAATACTCCAGAATGTGGAAAAAGATTAGTTGGAGAAGAGTAAACAGTATATGAATGAAAAATATGAAGTTAATAGGTTATCCTATTAACATATTCACATTTAACTTCATAGAGAGAGAGAGAGAGAGAGAGAGAGAGAGATACATGCACACACTTTTTGATAATTTTAAAAAAAGCCTTATTTTATTTTACTGAAGTATACTGTTAAATAAAACATTCAAGATAAATAGTGTGAATTGCACATGGCAGCAAGGAAACATACATAGAGTCATATCAAAAGTAAAAAAAATTTACTTTTCTTTTTTTTTTTTCTCTGTCAAGATGTATATATGTCAGCCAGAATTTTTACTCTTTGTAATAAAACACACTTTCTCTTGATATTAAGATGCAAAGGGCAGAGCTGGAAGAAATGCGTCAGAGGGAAGCTAATGTGACAGCATTACTGGCAATTGGTCCAAGGAAAAGGCTAAAAACTGATACAAGTGGAACTGGAATAAATCAGGTATGTATGAATATGGGCAGGTGGGTATACATTTTTCATTGTGTGCATGCCGAGTTTGTCCAGAAACTTGGTGCTTTTAAATAACTGCACATTTTGAACTGCAAGTATAGCTACCAGCTCTCTGGATTTACTCCACTTTTTTCTTTTTTTGCAAAAAAGTAGTAAAACTTTGTTAAAATATCCTTTTTTTTTTTTTTTTTTAGCTTACATAAATTTTTTTCTTAATTTATTTCATGATAATAGTTTACTATGATTGTTTAGTTAGGTTTTTTTTAAAAAAAAAAAGCAAACTTTATTCTGTAGGTTTTCATTTTCAATATAATTCATCAGTCCATTCATTACAGCTGAGGGATGATACCCTCGCTCAATTTAGATAGGATCTAGAAATACGAGACAGACCACCTCCTTCCCTCTCAGGAAACTTCACCGTAAGATGAAGTTTACTGAGAGGCTTAAGTTGTATATATATACAGTAGAAAGGAAAGAAAAAAGAAATTATTAGTGCAAGTTTATGTTGTGCCATCAAGGTGATTTGTATGCTGATAATCCAATGAAGCATTACACTCAAATATTTAATGAACTCATAGTGGAAGCTGAATGACATGAATAAATTAGGCAAACTGTGTACTTAGTTTGGTAGTGAGTTACTTTCTATCCTGAATTCCTAAGACCAAAGTGTGTTTCCTTACAGCAGTTGAAAGTCTTCTAGCTCCATGCAGAATTCATCAATAGCCACTTGCCCAACCGGGGTTATAGGAAGTGTTAAGTTAAATATTGTTTAACTTAAATATAATTGTATTTTGAGAACTAGTAATGCTAATCAGGGAACAAGTTTTTTGAACCAAATTGAAGCGAGTCAGTTTCACACATACACACACACACACACAAGAAAAAAAAAAAAAAAAGGAAGTGGGGGGAGCTTCCAGTACTTCTCAGTGTTGATGAAGTTAAAAGAATATATATTTTGCAGATCAGTTTTAAGTTATGAGAGAAGAATGAATTGATATACAGTGATCCTTGATTAGCATTTTCATAATTCCTCATAACAGTGATGAATGTCAGAGAATAATGAACCAGATGGAAAAATAAAAAACCAATTCAGATTTTCTCTTTCTGGTGTACTTTTGGAAATTCTCTTGACAGTGGAGTGTTAACAGCAGTACTATTGTTAAAAAACAAAATTTTGACCCAGCATTTCTGAAGATGTGCAAACTCTGCTATAGTATCTTTCTTGAAGCAGTCAAAATCAAAAGTGCAAAATTAAGATATCAAGGAATTCAAGGCCTTCTTCATGGAACAAGCATATACATAAGCTGTGTTAGGGTTACTAAGAGTAAACACAGGTGAATGTATACTTTCATATATTCTAATGCTAGGACCGTAATAAATAAATTTGACGAATTTGAAGTATTTGTGAAATCATCAAATGCAGGTATTATGGGGATATCAGAGATGTGGTGTCACTCAGATATAAGGGATGCAGAATTTAAATTTGTGAGGTACAATTGTGTACAGAAAGTATGGACATGAGAGGGGGTTATGCAGTTATCAAAAAAGCACATAAAATTAGATCCTGTTCATCCAGTCAACATGGGTAACAAGTACAATACTGAGTCAGTTTGGTATGGCAAAAGCATGGGTATAACAAACAACTGTAGAGACAAATACAGTGGGCCAATCAAACAACAGCTGGATTTATTGGATGAATATTTTCTACACCTACATGTTAGAGAGACAACCAGTAAATGCATGAACAGATTATTAGCAGCAACTCTTCATGCTTTAAGAATTTGCAGATAAAAGACCCACTAGGTGTCAGTAATCATATTGTATTGATGTGGGATTTACTTAAAGATGGACCTACTGTTCAAGGCAGAGTGGAAGGGCTTTTACTTTCATAAAAGTGACTGCAGTGGTCTCAGACAGTTTTAAATTCTTTTATCAGTGGGACCAGCTGAAGTCACAAACATTAAATTCTAAATGTAAAACATTCGGGGACATAATTGAAGCCACTAGGCTTTTTAAACAAAATAAGAGATACTGTTCGAGGCTTAGACCTAAATGGATGCCAGATGACTGATGAGGCTTTTGTCGGAGAAGAAGAATACATGGCATGCATATAAATTATCGGGTGATACACAAGTATACTGTAAATATAAAGTAGTCTTCAATCAAATCATAAAGGAGATTAGGCAATCTAAGGCAGATTAAAAGAAGTCTGGCAAAGAATAGCAAAAAAGACCTACTATTTTACTTATGTAGACAGTAGAACAGGTTGAATCATACTGGTCCGTTAGATATGGATGGTTGAACTGTTGATTATCCTGCTCAGGTTGCTAACAAAGGGAATAGGTATTTTGCATCTATATTCACACGAAGAATTTTTTAGGGATGGGGATCATAAATATATCAAGTTCTAACAGGAAGCTAATAATTTTGTGATAACTGAGAGGAAACTGGTACAGAAATTGTTGAATCTAAACATAAAAATCACCTGGGGTGGATGAAATCTATCCAGTTACATTAAAGGAGGCAGCAAAAGAGGTAAGTTAACCTTTAGCATTAGATTTAGTAGAAGCATATGATGCAAGAAAGCAAGCTTATGCAGTATCAGCCAAAAAAAAAAAAAAAACTTCCATTTCGTCCCTCCGTTCATTCGAAATACCTGTCCATCTGAGCCTTAAATTTATTTAGGCTATCAACTTCCACAACAAGGGATGGAAGTCTGTTCCATCAACCAACTACCTGCTGGTTAAAGGCAAATTTCCACACATCTTTCCTACATCTGTCTTTCCTCAATTTGAATTTATGCCCTCTCAGGTGATTATTCTGAGCAAGAGGAAGAATCCCATCAGCATTAAGCATGCTCAAACCATTCAAGGCTTTATACACCTCTATCAGATCACCTTGCCGGTGCCTAGTCTCCAGACACTGTAATTTGCAAAACTTAAGCCTTTCTTTGTAAGACCAACCCTTTGTTCCATTCACTAATCTTGTTGCCCTTCTCTGTACTCATTCCAGCAGATCTACGTCCTTCTTGAAATGAGGCCTCCAGACCTGTATACAGTACTAAAGGTGTGGCCTGACCATTGCCTTATACAAGGGAATAATCACCTCCTTATCCCTGCTAGAAAAATTGCTGTATATCATTGACAACACACCATGAGCTACTCTTGCAGCCCCTCTGCACTGCTCAGAGAACTTCATATCTGCCTGCACAATTACCCCCAGGTCCTTTTCATTCTCTACCACTGTCAGTGTAGTACCACAGAGTTGATGCGTTGCTCTGGGGTTACTGTTTCCCATATGTAGTATTTTACATTTGTCAATGTTAAACTTCATTTGCCACCTCTCAGCCCATCTGCTCAACCATTCCAGATGCTGTTGCAGCAGCATGGCATCAGTAGTGTTCTTAACAACCCTGCCAACCTTTGTATCGTCTGCAAACTTGGACATTAAGCTTGATATACTATCATCAATATTATTTATAAATACAGAAAACAATAATGGACCCAACACTGAACCCTGAGGGACTCCACTAATAACATTAGTCCACGATGAGCAGTGTCCTTTGATTACCACTCTCTGTCTTCTCCCCCTCAACCACCCCTTTATCCATAGCAGCAATTTGCCTCCAATGCCACACTGCTCCAATTTGTGCAGCAGTCTTCCATGTGCAACAGTATCAAAAGCCTTCTAAGATCAAAGTATATAATATCAAAGTTATTCCCTGCATCCAGTTCTTTTGTGACTGCATCATGATATCCAATCAAATTGGTCAGGCAAGACTTCCCCTTAACAAAATCATGCTGTGTCTGAGCTGTAACTGAAGTCTTGTCTAGATGAACCTGCAGTGCTTCTTTAACCAGCAATGACAATGTGTCTGCTGTTTTTAGCTTTTTAAAATCAATAAATATTTTTGCTCATATATAAAATTTACATTTTTCTTTTATATATTTGTTATACCTTTTGACATAGTGACCTAACTAATTTGGTCACTGAAAGTTTAAATTTTTTTTATAAATGACATGGTCTTGGTGCATTATAGCCTTAGTAGCTAATGCGCCAATAAAATCAAAACCAATCAACCAATTTTTAACCAGTGCCTCCATTAATTTTCCTGGAACAGAAGTTAAACTCACAGGTCTATAATTACTTGTGTCAGCCTTTGATCCTCCTTTGTGAATTGGGGTCACATTTGCACATCTCCAGTCCATTGGTACCTCCCCTGAGTCCAAGGAAGCTCTCATAATTATGGCTAAGGGTTTGCTTACTTCCTTTGCTGCCTCCTTTAATATAACTGGATAGATCCCATCCACCCCAGGTGCCTTTCTTGTGTTTATCTTCAACAATTTCTCCTCCACTTTACTCTCAGTTATTACAAGATTGTCTAGCTTACTGCCAGAGTTGAATACACCTCTGGCATTCCCCTTTCTGAATAACTCCTCATGTGTGAATGTCGATGCAAAATATTCATTTAGTTTGTTAGCTACCTTAGCAGGATCATGAACAGTTGAACCATCGATATTTAACCATAGTTAGGAGATCATCCAATTCAGGGGACTTCCCTGTGGACTGAAGATGTGTGAATGTATCTTCAATTCACAAAGGGGATCAAAGGGTGACATGAGTAATTACAGACCTGTTGCTTGACTTTTGTTCCAAGGAAAATAATGGAGTGCCGTTTTACTGCAGTCATAGCGTGCATTTGTTAAGCAGTGGTCTTGTGTTACCAATCTGATTGCATATTATGATACAATACCAAGGAACTGGTAGCAAAAAATAATTTTGACATCATATACTTAGATTTCAGAAAAGCTTTTGATGCTGTCCACATAAAGGACTTGTGTATAGATTGGAATAGGATGGCATTAATGGACAAGTTATTGCTATCAATAAAGGGATGATATGGTGGGTGAAGACAGTGTTATCAATGGGAACTGATCTTCTTGGATTAATGTTATTAGTTAGTTAGTTAGTTAGTTATTTGGTTTTTAGGAGCATTAGCAACTAAGGCCATATTGTTCCGGGAATATGCGGTGGTCATTCCCTTGACCTTTCCGCATCCTCCGTATTTGGTGGTGACGGGCTCGAACCCCGGTCTAATCAAGAAGCGTGTGCTACGCACTGCTGCTCCTTCCCACCTGGCTACGGAGACGCCAATGTTATTAGTACAGTCCCCCAGAGTTCTGTGCTGGGGGACTGTACTAATAAACAATAATGGGGCCCAGTCATAACATGACTGGGCCCCATTATTGTTTTTCATGTTTATTAAATATATTGATGAAGTTATCTGAATGTCTAAGTTTGCATGATAATACAAAGGTTGGCAGGGTGGTTAATGCCATTTGTATATTAGTACTTCCATTTTCCAGTTTAGGTCAAAATTACATATATTGCTTCCCTCAGAGTAGTGTACAGCTTGAGAGAATACCAAGGTTCATTTTTTTTTGTCTTTACTATGAAAATTGTAATAACACTTTCAAAAACAACTATCAGTAAATTAATAAGAGGAGTTTACCTCAATATAGTACGTGGAACACTTCCGTATGATACCCTCCAGAAATTAAAACGGAAAAAACGAAAAAATCGACAACTTACCGGTACATTAAAGTAAAATATAAATAATTAAAGTAAAATATAAATAATTAAATAATCAATTTAACACAATTCAAAATCAATTCAAAACAATTAAAATTCAAATTAACGCAATTAAAAGAATCTAACGAAAATATTCAAAACGATTTTCCTTCCTGAAGCTGACAATGCTTTTCGACCGACTGTCGTGATCACAGGAATAAACTCCTCTTATTAATTTACTAATATTATTATCAACGTAGAACATATTGAGTATTACAGCTCTGATTCATACTATCTAAAAACAACTATCATAATACTGTAGATATTTATTGAACTATGGGAGAAGAAAAACAAGTAACCTGAAACTAAGTAGACACCATGTCCAGTACCATGCTACTCTTCAAACAAAAAGTGAAATAATTGCAAAGACTGTTGCACATGAGAACCTGGCAACCTTCTGAACTCAGACGAACTTCGTAGATTATATAAAAATTATCCAAAGGCCATTACAGTATCAGTCTGCCACGAATGTAGCAAAAAATCAATCCCCAGTCCTCCATCAGAAGCTCCAGGTAGGAACGAATCTGAAAAACGGCTAAACATAGGATTTCGTCGAGCGCCATCTCCTCACTCCAGCCAGCTTCTAAAAACAGATGGGAAAGGACAAAAACCATCCACAAAAGCGCATCATTCACGTGCGCTCAAGAAGAACCTGAAAAGGGCAACTGATATTAATCACCATTCAACAAATGAGAGGTTTCCACAATTACAGAAGCAGGCTCCACCTACGGTCAATGGCACCGCATGCATAAACTCTCTTACTTGCAATAACGAATTCTCTACCTCTATGCCAATGAGGCAAAAGTCATCATTTCCACCTTCATACCCAACTCTTGGCAATGCCTGTCCTGTCATACCTCATTCGCAATTCTCATATTCACAAGGCCTGGGATTAAGTGTCGGAGCGAATTCAATATTCGAACCAGCGGATTCCTCCACATTACAATTTCCACTCCCAGTTCACCCCACTGCATATCCATCCTATCCTATGCAACCAGAGGAAAGTACAAGTAGGAACCTCAGAGTGAGCCAACGAACAAGTACGGCTTCACGTGAATGGCTTCGAATTGGCACATCGACCAACTCCAAACTGCAGCCTTCCCACACACCTCCCAGACGGCAGAAGTCCAGATCCTCTAGCGGACTTTTCGTATCTCGCTTAGCCCCAACTACCACAGCAAATCATGTTGCTGAAGTTCTACGTGATCAACTAAACCTTCGACTAAAGGTGCAGCAACTTCACACCAGGAACCCCCGCTGCGCATCGTTCAGGGTTGAATGCGCACAGGACCTGTTCAATTTAATTGGAACCGAATCTATCTGGCCTATTGGCACCATTATTCGACCCTACTATAATAGGAGAACCAGTCACCTTCCCCAACCTCCACTTCTGCACCAAAACCAAGTCTGCACCATCACTACCCACAGCTGACTGGACTTGTTCCCGGACAACTTCCAAAGATCTCAACAGTCCTCCTTTCGTACCACTGCTCTGCCAAACCCCACAGTTAAGGCACCACTCCGCCATGATAAGAGTATCCTGAGTCCCCTAGGTGATGGACCCCATAAAATACCAGTCCATATTTCGTCAGGACGTCGAGCCGTTCGTTTTCGAACACGCCAACTCAGAACACCTCCAATCAGGACGGAAGTTCGTCGAACACCTGTCATCAGGGTCTACTTCCAAAATATCAGGTCCATTAGGAACAAACTAGACTCAGCAGAACAGATCTTTCTCTCCCAGGTCGCTGATGTGGTCTGCCTCACAGAAACGTGGCTTCAACCTAATCAAGATACACTCTTCTGCTCAGCTATTGCTGGTTACAACATGCTGTCTGCATCCAGGGAGCAATCTAGAGGCGGTGGCGTAGCCATACTGTACAACTCCTCCCTATTCTCATATGAGAATTCGACCTCAACTACAACTGAAGATTTCGAAGCGATTATAGTCTCGCTACGCTTCCACTCCAGCCACATTGATATCGCATCTGTGTATATTCCCCCAGGGCCTACAATTGAAATTATTGAAGATTTGGGGAATTGGCTCTTAAACCATCTTCGTCCGTCTGCACAACGCCTCGTTTGTGGTGATTTTAACCTGCCTCCAAACCGACATCACCTCTTTATCAGGCTCTGCGAGTTCTTCAAATCCATCAACATGATACGGGTCAATGAGAACCCCACCAGGGGATTGAACCTACTGGATCTCGCTTTTGCTTCAACACCATGCACAGCTGAGGATGATCCCATCGCATTCTTCCTGTCTGATCACCAGCCCATAGTGTTGACATGGTCATTGCAGGTGCCAAACTTCAACATCCCTGACAACAAAATAGTCAAATACGTTTCAGCACCTAAATACCTTAATCCTCAACTCTGTGTAGAAGCAGCATCTTGCATTCCTTGGGATGTCCTCATTGACTGCGACCTCAGCCTTGCAGTGACACTCCTGTCTGACTGGATTAAATCCGTCACCGACTATGCTGCCACCAAACGAGTAACAGTAACTCCCCGTTCCAGATCGTGGTGGACTGCTGATCTTAACAACAGCTTCAAAATGAAACAAGTCCTACATAAGAAATGGAAGCATACAAATGACAGTAAAGACAGAATCGCCTTTTCCCGTGCCAGGGCCCACTTTAATCGAAAGAAAGCTGACGCAATCCAAGTGAACCTTAACCGCACTTTGAGGAAAGGAAAGCCATTCTATGCTGCCCCACATGGTGGATTCAATCACATGCTTGATCCTCAAGAATGGCTCAAATACATCGCCAGATTTTCAAATACAACCACAGTCCCATCTACAGTTGTCCAGCCTGACTATGAAAACCCTTCAGATGTCCTAGGGACTATCCAGATCACGGAACAGGAGCTCATACGTGCCATCAGTTCCCTTCCCACAACAGCCACTGTTGGGGAGGATGGAATTCCACAATTTATGATCAAATGCTTAAGCACATTCATCATAGGCCCTCTTCTCTCGATCTACAACAGATGCCTCGCTGAGCATTATTTTCCACCCCAGTGGAATAAATACAGAGTGTACCCCATCCCCAAAAACCAATTTGCCTCAAACGTCAGCCAGTTCAGACCCATATCAGTTGCCTCTTGTCTGTTAAAAACTCTTGAAAAGGC
Organism: Mastigoproctus giganteus; assembly: GCF_048544385.1. Classification (NCBI taxonomy): domain Eukaryota; kingdom Metazoa; phylum Arthropoda; class Arachnida; order Uropygi; family Thelyphonidae; genus Mastigoproctus; species Mastigoproctus giganteus. Next base: position 4,345,035 of record NC_143581.1, read on the forward strand.
TTTGCTACCCACAATCACTCAACAAATCCTCCAGACGAAACCACCTGAAATCCATTATGCTATCGCAGGAAAATCATCAATCACTAACTTGGCAGCCACCACAGAACGTATTCTCTCAGCATTCGAACAAAGAGCTGAGCTAGCAACCACATACCTCGACATAAGCGCAGCCTTTGATGCCGTGTCGATTCCGGCCTTGCTCCTCCTACTTAAGGAGAATTTTCACATTCGAGGTGATATGCTGTGCTTTTTGGAATCACTTCTCAGTCACAGAATACTTATTCTCCATCGGCAGCAACATACCCTATCCTGCGACATTACTGCTGGAGTACCGCAGGGGGGTGTCCTGTCTGGTGTCCTGTTCACAGCCATCATCGTGCCCATTATTGCCTCAACAAATGGTCTCCTATGCTATGCCGATGACTTCAAACTGCTGACTCCAATTAACCCTGGCGACGACCCCGCCCAGCTTAGCAACAGGATCAATTCCCAACTTAAGGATCTAGAATTGTACCTGGCAAACTTCAATCTAAAAATCAACCCTCTGAAGTCTGCTCAGGTTATATTCTCCCTTAAATCCATGCCGACAGTACTCAACGTTTCACTCGCAGGGGTACGAATACCAAACGTACCCTCGCACACAGACCTTGGCGTTCTGTTCGACCAAAAGATGTCCTTTGTCCACCAGATCGACAAACTCAGTACCAGATTTTCTCGTCTACGGTGGATCTCAAAGCAGCAGCTGCTACACGTCCGACATCCTGCCACTGTTAAAAGGTTCATCACCTCCACCGTCTACCCTGCCATTCTCTATGGTGCAGAAATATGGGCCTCTGCTGCACATACAAACCTTAAGCGGGTGTACACTGCTGAATACTGGCTACTGAAATGGGCGAATAACAAGCTTCGGCTACCTCCCGCTACCACAACTACCATGATGGCACAAGCACTCGACATCCCGAGGTTGAAGTTCCTGATCGTTGAAAAGAGGCTGGTCTTCACAGCCAAACTCATCTCAGGCCAAATATCATCTCCAAATATTTGGAATGCTTGCTCTTGGAGGATTCCACAGCCAAGCCTAAGGTCGGTACCAGCACTTGTGGCTCACCACAACAGGCTTGTACTCACCGAAAGATTTCTGCCCAAGCAGATGCTCGCTGCCCTCAACCGTGTGGACGCCGACATCGACACCATAATAAGTAAAAAGAAGGACAGACACAAGTTTATCAAAGCTCTTGAAACCTGAATCACTGCCAACTTGTATTTGTTTTTCTTTATTTGTGTTCAGCTCCTTGTTTTTATGATGTATTTGTATTTCTTTTTGCATTTGTCATCTGTATTTTGTAGCCTTTTGTATGTGTTCGCTATATTTTGTAGCCATTTGAATTTGTACTTATGTTATCTATATGTGAACCCCTGGCGCTCGTCACCGTGATGGGATATTGTGCTGTAAATCTACTTCACAATAAAGATTTATTTATTTATTTATTTATTATTTAATTTCTGTACAAAAACTAAAAAAATTCACTTCAGAAACTGTTGCAATAAAAGTTGATTGTATTTAGGATAGCAGAAAAAATTTTCAGATTTTTCATTATTGATTAGTGATTAATGCAGGAACATCATTTTCAAAGTCATCTGTCAGCTGACCTGCCTGGTTAAAATCGTATATTGAGACTCTTCAGTGGGCTGAACAAATTTTGTGTTGGCACTATTATTTCAGAGACATTAGGGAGTCTTAGCCATATTGCTAGCATTGTACAAACAATAAACAGTAATATGATCATTTTGATTTTTGTGATTTTGAAATCAGCTTTTGAGAAGTGCTTCCAAGAGTGGGAAAATCATTGGGTTAATTGTGTTATCTTGGAGTGACACTACTTGGAAGGAAATAAATATGCTTATGATTATTTTCACTGCTTTTTGATACTTTCTGAACAGAAAGTACCAAAAACCTAGTACACCATCCTGTTCTCTGTAATGCAGAATTTGTTTTGAGTGGAAGTGCAATATTGCATTCATAAAGAAAATTATGAGAGATAAAGAAAATAAATGTGATAAAACAATAGCCAATTATAACTAGACCCTTTGGTCTAGTTATAATTAGCTAATGTTTTATTTTATATTAGAGATTATAAATGCTGTTGTTTTACTTCTTTATGATTGGTTATTTTATGTAGACATTAGCTCAGTGAAATAGGCTTTAGCATAGTCATGTTTGATTAGTGATTAATGCAGGTTTGGTGTTTATTATTATTTAATTTTTTTTTTTTTTTTTTTTTAGCTTGGTTTAGGTGGTGTTTCAAATCAGAACAACACAACAAAGCCACAGGTATGATCATAATGTGCTCTGCTGTTTAAAAAAAAATCTTTTTTACATTTATGTATTAATGGTCAAATAATCAGCAGTCCCAAATAATAAGTTAGATGATTTTATGCAATTAAATATTTAGTTAATTTTTTTAAGTAATTAAACATTTTCAGATGCTCAAAACTTTCTGATAATGCTTTACATTAGAAGAAGAGAAAACAGCAGAGCCAGTGGAAGCAGTAACTAAAATAAATTTAATAAGTTTTAATACGACAAGTAACTTTCAGGGTGACGGACCCCTTCCTCAGCAAGAAAGGTACATATGTACAGAAATGCAAACATAACATAAAAACGTTAGGAATGGAATAAATTATACTAAATAGGCTGTGCGTGATCAGATGACTGGGAGAGTGCATACATGAACGTGAGTGTTCAGTCATTCATTAGGCCAGATCAGGCGATTGTTTTTAGAATAATAGAAGTATTAGTAAATTAATAAGAGGAGTAAACCTCAATATAGTACGTGGAACACTTCCGTATGATACCCTCCAGAACGGAAGTGTTATATAGTACGTGGAACACTTCCATACGGAAGTGTTCCACGTACTATATTGAGGTAGTAGTAGTAGTAGTAGTGGCACATGATGCAAGAAAGCAAGTGTAGGAGCTTATGCAGCATCAGCCAAAAAAAAAAAAAAAAATCATCACACCATTCCCTCCAAATGCCTGTCCAGTTCCTCCTTAAATTTATTTAACCTATCAACTTCCACAACGACAGATGGAAGTTTGTTCCAGCAATTAACCACCCGCTGGCTAAAGGCAAATTTCCGCACATCTATTCTACATCTGTCCTTTCTTAATTTGAACTTATGTCCCCGTAGGTTCGTAATCTGAACAAGTGGAAGGATCCCATCAGAATTCAGCGTGCTCAACCCATTCAAGGCCTTATAGACCTCAATCAGATCACCGCGCAGGTGCCTAGTCTCCAGCCACTGCAATTTGCAGAACTTAAGCCTCTCTTGGTAAGAGAATCCCTTCATTCCCCTCACCAATCGTGTTGCTCTTCTCTGTACACGCTCAAGCAAATCTACATCCTTCCTAAAATGAGGCCTCCAGACTTGTACGCAATACTCAAGGCGTGGCCTGACCATTGCCTTATACAGAGCGACAATCACCTCCTTTTCCCTGCTAGCAAAATTCCTATATATCATTGACAAAACCCCATGACCTGCCCTAGCCGCCTGTCTGCATTGCTCAGAAAACTTCATATCTGACTGCACAATTACTCCCAGGTCTTTTTCATTTTCTACCACCTTAAGTGTAGTACCACACAGTTGGTACGTTTCTCTGGGGTTACTTCTACCCATATGCAGTACTTTGCATTTGTCAAGGTTGAACTTCAGTTGCCACTTCTTAGCCCATCTGCCCAAATTATCTAGATCCTGTTGCAGTAGCACACTGCCATTACTGTCATTAACAACCCTGCCAACCTTTGTGTCATCTGCAAACTTCGACATTAAGCCTGATATACCTTCATCAATATCATTGATAAATACACAAAACAACAGTGGACCCAACACCGAACCCTGTGGGACTCCACTAATAACATTAGTCCACGAAGAGCAGCACCCATTGATTACCACCCTCTGTCTTCTCCCACATAACCATCCTTTTATCCATTGTAGCAACTTACCCTTAAGAGGTTTACTCCTCTTATTAATTTACTAATATTATTATCAACGTAGAACATATTGAGTATTACAGCTCTGGTTCATACTATCTAATTAGAATAATAGAATAGAATCTTTAATTGCAGCAATGATAGACATACAATTAGTCCCATCACGGCATGGTGGTGCCAGGTGTCGCCGTTTTTTTGTGCATATGGGATTGCTGCCAGCATTTGTCGTGTTTCAAAACTACTGACTCCAAAATTGGGTGTAGCCTTGTATCTCTACTGCAATTTAAAACTTTGTGACAGCTGGATATATTTGGGGACTCTAACCATAGGCGGTGATGGTAGTGTCAAGATTGGTTGATCACCTCACTATCACGTGTGGGGTTGAGGTCGTGATGAGTTGACCAAAAGTGCTCTGTGGTTGCAGTGTTCAGAGTCACCCAAGCGTATGAACCCCCCCCCCCCTTATGTTCCGCGAGGTGATCCTGAAGACATCTGGAGCTTTCCCCTACATAGCAGCTGCCAGAATCGTGGCAAATAATCCAGTATACAATGCTGCTGCGTGAGAGAGGGGCAATGGGCGTTTTTAAATCTCGAGACCAGAGATCGTAAACTCCTACCAGGAAGTTGTATGCATTTCATGCGGTACTCACGCAGGATCATAGAAATCTGGTCTAAGACGCCCAGGTAATACGGAATATAAGCAGTAGGTACACTGTCACTATCGCGAGGGGACATAGGCCTAGGATGGGTTGCAAGCTCTTGTGCTTGTAGTAAGCACTTGTCTAACACACGGGCTGGGCTGGATGTCCACAATTAGTGAGGTCAGCTTTTACTCTTTTACATGCACACCGTGCACCAACAATAATCGGCTGATCTGGCTTAGTGAATTACTGAATACTCCCCCATTCGTGTACTTGCTCTCCCAGTCATCTGATCACACACAGCCTATTTAGTATAGTTTATTCCATTCCTAACGTTTTTATGTTATGTTTGCATTTCTGTATATATGTATCTTTCTTGCTGAGGAAGGGGTTCATCACCCTGAAAGCTACTTGTCGTATTAAAACTTAAATTTATTTTAGTGTTACTGCTTCTACTGACTCTACTGTATTCGCTTCTTCTAAACCATGGAAACCAGTGCCACAGGTTTCCATGGCACTGGTTTCCATGGCCCATTCGTTAGTTATTGTTGTTATTTGGTTTTTAGGAGCATTAGCAGCTAAGGCCATATTGCTCCGGTAATATGCGGTAGTCATTCCCTGACCTTTCCGCATCCTCCGTATTTGGTGGTGACGGGCTCGAACCCCGGTCTAATCAAGAAGCGTGTGCTACGCACTGCTGCTCCTTCCCACCTAACTACGGAGGCGCCACAGGCCCATTCTCTTTCAATGCTTTAAATATTTTTAGTCCATGGAATCTTAGGTAATTCCGAAGATAGACTGAATTGTGTTTACAAAAAGAATGCAGATTTTTTACCCAAATGAAAAATAACCTCCAAGTGATCTTATTTATAACAAAATTTTTCTTCACTCCTCACTTTGATGACAATGAGAAGATTAGCTTTACAAAACCATTTGTCAGGGTTCCTAACTTAGATTTCTTCATTACATTTTTATTTTGCCATCAGATCCATGTGGACTTAAGATCTCTAAAGGTTCATGCTCCGTGAATTATATAGCTTTCATAGAAGTAATGCAAAGCTATATTTTTGCATATCATTATCATTTGAAACAACATCTGGGTGATGGCACTCTACCCAGAATAAGTAGCTACATACTTCTTTTGTTGCATATTTCAGGGGCCCCGAGTGTCAAGTGATCTTGACACTCGGGTACAATTCTCTAGTACAATTTTCTAGTATTTTTCCTAGGGGGAGTGCTCTCATAAACCCTCCTCTGCTTGCATTGTTACTGCTAACCCTGCTCACAATGTTACTGCTATCTCTGCTGGCATTGTACTGCTCTCCTGTTCTTCTGATTGCTTGGTCACTGGTTGTCACTGCTCCTGCCCCCACGTGGCGAGGCCAGTAACCTGGGAGAAGAAAGTCCCTCTCCCAGGGCTAAAAGAAGCAAACATGGACTTTAGCATTAGCATTAGTAGAGGCATTTGACGCAAGAAAGCAAGCTTATGCAGCATCAGCCAAAAAAAACCCACTTCCACTTCACCCCTCTGTTCGTTCAAAATACCTGTCCAGCTGAGCCTTAAACTTATTTAGGCTATCAACCTCCACTACAAGGGATGGAAGTCTGTTCCACCAACCAACCACCCGCTGGCTAAAGGCAAATTTCCGCACGTCTATCCTACATCTGTCTTTCCTCAATTTGAATTTATGCCCTCTCAGGTGATTATTCTGAGCTAGAGGAAGAATCCCATCAGCATTGAGCATGCTCAAACCATTCAAGGCTTTATACACCTCTATCAGATCACCTCGCTGGTGCCTAGTCTCCAGACACTGTAATTTGCAAATCTTAAGCCTTTCTTCGTAAGAGCACCCCTTTGTTCCATTCACTAATCTTGTTGCCCTTCTCTGTACTCGTTCCAGCAGCTCTACATCCTTCTTGAAATGAGGCCTCCAGACCTGTATACAGTACTCTAGGTGTGGCCTGACCATTGCCTTATACAAGGGAATAATCACCTCCTTATCCCTGCTGGAAAAATTCCTGTATATCATTGACAATACTCCATGAGCTACTCTTGCAGCCCATCTGCACTGCTCAGAGAACTTCATATCTGCCTGCACAACCACCCCCAAGTCCCTTTCATTCTCTACCACTGTCAGTGTAGTACCACAGAGTTGATACGTTGCTCTGGGGTTGCTGTTTCCCATGTGTAGTACTTTACATTTGTCAATGTTAAACTTCATAATAAATACTTAAATACCTTTCGACCATTAGAACCTTCAGGCTTAAGACCAGAAATGTCTGATGTCAATGACTCTAATCAACTCAAAAGGCATTGAAGGAAAGTGCATTGTAATGACATGCCAAACTTTCTGATGATTCTCTCTTTCTCTCTCTCTCTCTCTCTCGTTGTCCAAAGATATTTGGAATCCATCGCTGGATCACCAAAAATGGTTAAATTTCAATCTCTAGATTGAAACCTCCTGATTGAAACAGCCACCTCAAAACATTCCGAGTGGCATTTCTATCTGTTGACTAATTCAGCATCTATTATGTACGTAATAGATCCATAATACTGAAAGCTAAATATTAACAAGAGTAAGAAATGTGTAATCAAATTGACAACTATGTAAATGAAATCACTATAATTTACTAGTTCTGCTGTCTTTGACAGTTAACTGAAGAAAGTGGTACAGGAAGTGCCATGAAGCATCTGAGAATAATCTGTAATTATTTAAGAAATTAAAGGCAATTACACTTCACTCAGGTTGAAGTGCTCATTATTTCACCAGTTTCCAGACCACATAAAGTTATGTAACATCTGAAAACTCCATTCTCTTGCTGCATTCTTCAGGAAACAAAAGTAGAGAAGGAATGCACATTTCCATTTTAAGTTCAGACAGTTTTTAAAATTTCCCAAGCTATAACTAACTTCATTGGGCTGCTTGCAAACATGTCATACTGAGGATTAACTTCACTCATAATGATCAGTCTTATGAGGAAGGGGGTATATAAAAGAAAGGAGAGAAAATCATATTAGCACATTAACTTTTAAACAGAAAACAGTATTTCATAATTTAAAAAGGAATTTAATTATTAATGCTATATTTATTTACCACTTATTTGTAGTATGATACCAAATGTAACACACTGAACAGTAGTAAAATTCTCAATGGGAAGTACAGTTTATTCATATTGTGAAACTGTAGTGATACCGTTGCAGTTTGAGAGACCAGAACTTTTATGTAAAGGTGTGTTCATACATAAAGTCAATTTTTCAGTTTTGCTTAGCAAATTTTATTCTTGTGGCACCCCATTATTAAGCAAGCAAATGGTAATCTTTCCATTTTATTTAATTATTTTTTACCAATAAAAAGGAAAAATGTGTTTGTTTTATAAAAATTTTATTTCAGTTATTTTAGTTCAGAACTACTATTGATATTTAAAATGTATTGCAAGATTAATAATCATAGTGATAGCAAAAATATCAAAATTTTACTTTTTGATTTTTTTAATAGATGCGTCCTCGTGTAAAGAGGGTTAATCTCAGGGATCTGCTTTTCCTAATGGAACAGGAACGAGAATTGGTTCGTACACCACTGCTCTATAAATCATATGTGAAGTAGGTTTTTTGGTTTTTTTTTTTTTTTTTTTGGTTTTTTTTGTTGCCTTAGAAGAGAGGCTTCTACAAATAGGCCTACAGCAGAGTGGCTACACCGGTGAGCTTCTGAAACAAGCCCATAAATGTCACAGCCACTGGCTGATATTAATCCATCCATTAACCTTGTCACTAGAATAAATATACTGCAGTTTCTCCTGAAATCTTCCCAAAATTAGTGACCTCAGATGATAGGAAACCAAGAGGTGCTCGTGAGGTGAAGTTGCTTCACAAATGAGCTTTTAGAACTTGTAATTCGAAGTGAAAGCCATTGTTATATATAAATATATCACCTACATACACTTATTCATAAACAAGTACATTCACTCATACATTCGTATACACACATATTGTAAATAGAAACCACACTATCGTAGAAAAACGTAAGCAGAGAGTATTGTGTGTGTGTATGTGTGTGTATTTCTAACAAGAGAGAGACTTCACTGTGAGATGATACAAATCATCTGCCATAAGATTTCATTGCCTCCATTCACACAAAAGTATTTTTTACAAGTCACTATCATACTGTCATCTTAAAAGACTGTTTGCAGCTAGAATGGATACTTGATCAGTTCCAAGCTAACAGTGCACAAGACAGATTCTTGGTTTGCAGTCTGACTATGCAATCTGTGTGTTTTTTACCAAAAGATTTTTCTTGGGATAAGGGGAAGGGATGGGGGATTTTTAATATATGTCAAGAGTTTAGCAAATTTTTTTTTTTCTCTCTGTGATACACTTTACACTGAATGAAAAATATCAACATATTTTACAGCTTGAAAATTTTATTTTATGGGAGCTGTTGAAATTATTGATAGAATGTTTTAACTAGTTAACAAATTTTGAAGGAAAAAAAGTATAGAAAAAAGTTTATAAAAATCTTGTCTAAATATTGAATGATTTTGGAATGTTTATTGTCACAATTGATAACAGATTACTCGGTTTGTGCCCTGTAAGCAGTATTATCTATTTTTATATAATTATCTCGCTGAACTTTTTATATTAAATAAATGAGAAGTAAATTAAAATTGTTCAGTTTTATTCCAATCATGTCATCTCTTTATTTGAAATCATTTAAATCTAGTGGATACAGTTTGTAAGAAATTTTTATATATATTTATTTTTCTTTCATAATGCTTATGAATTCATGCCAGAAAAAGAGCAGGTGAATCATTTTAATTTATCATAGTGAGCTTACTTTTCCAAATAATTTGTCTCCCTTTGTTTTGACTGTTTGCCGCAAATATAAACGTTATTGCAAATTCAGTTGCAAACTAAGATATCTGCCTGCTATGTATGTAAAATACAATTTACCTAAAAGGGAAAAAAAAAAAAAAAAAAAGATTGAAAATAAAAGAAAATGTGTATATAAATGTATTGGAGTAACTTTAATGAATGTGGCTGCCCAGGTGTGTGTATACCATGAATTAAACTGATCCAGTCCAAATTCCCAACACTTTGATTATTAGTGTTAATAGTTTTGTGGAAATTCTTTTGTTAGAAAATTATGAATGTTATATTCTCTAAACTATCTGGAACATTAAAAAATTATATTCTTTTGTTTTCAAAAGTTATTCAACCATTTCAATTCCAACCATATTCCCATAGAACATGAAACTTAAACTAACAGAGTATCTGTTTCAGTGAGAGATTGTAGAATAGCACTGTATCATTGGCTGCTTATTATTTAAAAAAAAAAAATTTTTTTTTTCACCCATTCATACAATTTATAAATGACATTAAATAAATAGGCTACTTAATAATTGTTTGGGGAGGGGTTATTTTTTAAGAATATTCTAAAACAGAAGCAGGTTAGTCCCAAAATGTGTGTCCATTTTTTAAATTCCTTCAAGTTCAAGTGTAAATATCATTCTGAATAGACAGTTATCTACGTCTGCTTTATTTGCATTATAGTTATCTTTTTTTATGAAAACAATATCAGAATTTAAAAATTAATATCCAAACGTTGAGTTATTCTTGAAAATATAAACAGTTGCTTTCTGGTTTTCATGCCTAGAAATATTCACATAGAAAGTATCTTTAAAAGTTTTTATGATGAGGCGACAATTAACACCCCACTTGTTAAACTTGAATTTTAGTTTTATTGACCTATACTTGAAAAATGCTAACCCCCCCCCCCCTCTACCAATTACCAGCTGATTTAAGTTTCTCTGCTTTGGACCAGTTGGTTGGAGGGAGGTCTCAGAATATTCTTCTAGTATAAGCAGTGTTATAAGATGTCTTGTGGTCTGCATTGGAAGAGCATTATAGCAAAAGGAGCATAACTTCCCAGCCATTGCAGAAGATTAGCCTTCCCAGAAACCTAATTTTTCATATAGTAAAACAGACGACTGCCTGCAATGCATTGCGTTTACAGACACAATATACTGCTGCCTTAGAAGTTTATATTCTGCTCATTTCCTTAAAGACTAAGATTTGCAGGATCTTTTTCATTGACGCACTTTCTAAATTGTACAACTCATACTACACATTTGCAAAAATAATGGCATCTTATTCTTTACAGCAATGTCTGCAACAGTTTGTAATGACGTGCCAATTTACGATCCCATAAATGCTTGGCTCTAGCATAAGTCACAGTAATTTTTTAATTCACCCCCTTCCCTCCTTGTGGTGAAGATCCTTCTTGCTAAAGAGTCTGTCTAGAGGCATATAGAAGTATTCATGAACAGAAAAGTAGTGGTGTATATCAGTTATGCAAATAGAACCTCTCGGGATAGATGCATCAAAATACACCATAGTCTAGTTTTTATTCTGTGAAGCTGCACTAGATGGTGCCTGTGAATATAGATCTAAATAGTTCAGGAGTCCTCAACCTTTTGCTAACATGCCACTTCAAAAAATTTGTAATAATTAATTGTACCATCACAGTAATAAATATAAAACTTAGAATTGGGTATCACTATTTTTAACATGTTTATTTATAACAATATTTCTTTTTATAACATAAAATTCAAATACAGCAGCATTATGAACATAATTATTGGTCCTTCTCTTCATATTGATCAATGATGGACAGCTGAGATCAAAATTAAATACTGAAAAATTTTAAGAAATACTATTTTCAATTAGTGCGAGTACTGAGCTTTCTTCATTGAACTCAAATTTGCTATATCAGGTGAAGTTTTGTTGATTTTAAATGCAAGCCAGGCTCATTGTGCAGTTTGTTTCAGTATTTATTTTTAATGGGAAGCATAGTTGAGAATTCACATAAATGTGATGCACTAAATGTCAACAAAAATTTTAAAGTCTTGTCTGAAAGAGTATATTCAGCTCTTCTTTTTTAACCAAAAGTTGCACAAATTTTCTGTTTGAAAACATTGAAAATGCAATTCACCTTTACAAGAAAGCTATCTCAATTGATCCCTCTCTTCAACTAAAAAATTATCAGTAATGTTTTAGTGTCTGAAAATGGATATCTTATCCAACTTTCATTATCATGATTTTCAGGAAAGTGTGAGCAGGATTAATGATCAGTTCTGTGCAGTTTTCTTTGATGTACATTTTTACCTCCTGCTTCACTTTCAGTCCAGTTTTGGTTTAAAAAAAAGTCATCTAGTGTTCGAAAAGCATCAATCTTAAACGTTTTCTAAATCTTTATAATCATAAATTCAAGTTTCTTATGAATCAGATTTACTTTATTCAGGACAATAAATGCAGTTAAGTGTGAACCCTGTAAACTTGAATTTAGTTCATTGAGTGGTGTAAATATATCAGCCAACTTGTTAACTATGGTTCATCAAGGAAACAGTTGGAAAGATTGGAATTTTTGGGTCGAGGTAAAATAAATATATTCTTAAAGGCCTGCACTTCTGAATGCAGCTTAAAATGGAGAGTTAACTTTCCTCTTGATGATCACTGAGTTTGCATAAGAGAAGCAAATCATGTTCACTTCCCATTTCTTTATACAAGACAGTAAACATGCGTAAATTTAGGCATGCACGGGGTTTAATGAAATTTATGACTTTTACCACTTGTTCTAAGTTTTTAGTCATATGAGGGCATTACTTTTACAACTACAGCTTCATGATTGTAAACTGCAGTGTTTGAACCTAGCCCAAGAACAACTTCTTCGATTTTAATTACAACTTCCACCATATCTTCCAATCATAGCCATGCACCATCAGAACACACTCAGGTGATCTTGGTTGGAAAACTCACAGAATAAAAATCCTCTATTGATTGGCCATTTATAACGTATGTAATCAGAATGGGTGTAATTTATTACATTAGCACTTGCCTTTTTTTTTTTTTTTTATGTTTTGAATAAGTACTTCTTTTACTCATAATGCCAATTTGCAAATATTGACAAATGTGTTGATAGATAAGGGAATAACATCCAATTTTTATGCAGATGAATGGCCAAATATAGATGTTACAATGTCTTTAGCAGAAGGCAGTATTAATATTTCACCAGTATCAAAGCTTTTGTAGTAAAAGAAATTTACTTTATTTTTCACTTCATTTTACTTTTACTTTAAAAAAAAATTCAAGGGATTTTTTTTTTTTTTAAGACTTCATTGATTGGTTTAATGGCTATTCATAGCAAATAACAGTGAGGTTTAAGCCTTAAGGTTTTACCTTCTTCACTACACCATGTAAATTCAAATGAAAAATAATTATAATCATGCCTTCCTGTTGCTGTAGCTTTTCATTTTTTTGGGCTTCGTCAGCCAAGAAACCACCAGCATCAAAAGAATTTCTAACATGCGTTGCTTTTACTGATGTATCTTCATTTGATGTAGCTGATTTTCTACTCCTTACATGAACTTGCAAGCATGATTTTAGTCACTTATCCATTTTACGGAATATTATTTATAAAATAAATGATTTATTATAACACTGTCTCTAAATGCTCAACTGTACATTTTTCCATATGAAAAATACATTCGTAATCAGGAGAATATATGTTCACAAAACAAGCCAAATATAGATGCAAAGCCAAGCAAGCACAAACAACTGAATGATCTTGATGTGGGTAGGTATAAAGAGCTCAAACTCACTTTTATGTCACAGAAAGGTGGTCCCAAAACTTATCAGCCTGAACCAATCAAAATTAGTTTAGGCTGATAAGTTTTGAAAACATGAATGAAAACACATTTAAAATTAAATAAATACATTTTCTGTTCATAGCTGTATGACCACAAAGTCAAGAGGAATTCACAGATATAAATACAAGAGCATCACCATATTGCCGACTGGGCTAACCAGTTGGTAAAGTGCTTGCCTGGCAACCCAAAGGTCACGGGTTCAAATCCTACCTTCGGCTTGGATCAGAGTAAAATGCAAAAACTTTGGGAGGTGCATTATGGCCACAGAAGCCGATGTGCCAACAACTAACAAAAAAAAAAAAAAAAAAATCGCCATATTTTGTAGTCACTCCAACTTGTATATTTCTGTAACCTTTCACTTGACCACAAGTGTATTCTACACACTTTGCTATCTCAGTATTGATGCTCTTGTATTTATATAGGTGCAGAATTCTCAGCACATCCAATGAAGTAACACTGTTGATTGGCAGTAATGCAGTTGGCAAATTTCCAAAACTCAAGTGACTATGTTATTATACTCTCTCTACTTGTTTATACTTACTCTGCTGAAATAATTGTCACACCAACAGCAGCAGATGAGGAAGTCTTTACATTCAAGGATTATATGAAAGAGTATGTATTTATGTTATAATTTACATTACAAAATATATGGATTTCCCGATATTTCGTCTTGTGTTGTGTGAAGGCTATTTTCAGTGATTCTTTCGACTCTGACCAATGGCACACTCATTCCATTTTTCAAGTTTTTTTTTTTTTTTTTATCAAAACAACACTGTGGATATGACTTTGATATCATAATAACTTAGTATAAGAAACTGATGATATTTATTCAGTGTTTCTGTATAATTATAATTAATTTTCAGTTTTTTTCTTATGAGCTTGCATATCATCTGGCAATTAGTTGTATCACCAATGGTTCATTTACCACAGGTTGAGAACCCATGTGCTAGTCCATTAAAGAAAAGCAACAATACAGACACAACTATATAAGTGACCATGCTGAGCCTCAGATTAGCTGTAAATCATTAATATTTTTATCCTGTCATTCACGACTGGATGAAATGATGATGTTGCCCTTCTGTCATGCCACCTGAACCAGCTACTCAAGAAGCCTTCATTATGTATGATAGTGAGTTGAATATTTTGCAACAAACATGAAGTGACTAAATATTTATGTATTGGATTGTGCATGTCACTTGCATTGAATGTTTTTTGGCAGTTTTCATTGCAGTTGCAATGCCTGACTGGCTCACATCTTCTCCTGTGTCACAGTATCAGCTTACCTTGCTTAATTTTCATATGAGTCATGAATAATGCAGCTTGAAGAATCACCACTAAAATGGTTCTCCCTGTGACTGCATGCTATGATGAGTAGGCGCCTCCGTAGCCAGGTGGGAAGGAGCAGCAGTGCGTAGCACATGTTTCTTGATTAGACCGGGGTTCGAGCCCGTCACCACCAAATACGGAGGATGCGGAAAGGTCAGGAAATGACCACCGCATATCCCGGAGCAATATGGCCTTAGTTGCTAATGCTCCTAAAAACCAAATAATAACAATAAGCTATGATGAGTTCCTTTCATCACTTTCATACCACTCCATTTGAAGAGTGTTCATGTGTGTCTCAATCTTTAATTTTTAATTAACAATTTTTTTTCATTAAATTTATAAACCTGTTCACCTTTCTGTCATCACAGGAGCTCCATCAGTTGTTAGACAACATAGATTACTCTCCCTCTCTCTATGCGTTTAAATTTCATCAACAGACTTTTTACTTCATCAAAAATGCCCTGACTCTTTGTTGTGCCTTTCAGTCCAAGAAGTTCCTCAAATACTTCATAGGTTTCAGTGAGACCTCTTACAAAGACTGCTAATTGAGCTGTATCATGCATGTCTGTACTCTCATCAATGCCTAAACTGCAAAATTTGCAGGCATTAATTATTTTTCCCAAAGTACTTTTAATGTTAGATGATAGCTCATCTAGTGATTGTTTGATGGGAAACACTGATTTGTTGGACTAATGACCTTTTATCTGGACATGCAACAGAAGTAAAAATGCCAAGGCAATATTTGACTAATTTCCCATCTGACAGTGATTTTTATTTCGGCTATCAAAAAACTGATCTTCGTTACTTCCTCAGAATTCATTTAGCAATTTTGAAAAAAAACTGTTGTTCAATAATATTGTTTTTCAGCAAGATAACTTTGTTGATTCTCAGTTGACTCAAAAGGCTGTCAGATTTCCTGGAATGTTTTATAGAATAATGCCACTTGACAGCTATTTTCTCATTACAAATAAGACATAGCAAGCAATCATTGTATTCAGTTATAAAGAAGTGAGTGGTCCACGATGCTTTGAAGATATGTCATTCTCTGTCAACTTTTATTTGGGGGGGGGGATGATTGCATGTTTAACTATAAAATATTTATTTTATTTAAATAAGTTAATTGCAAAGTAAAAAAAATATCTAACTATTTACTTACTTGATAAGAATTACATATAAAATCATACAATAATAAATTAATAGTTGAAATTGTACTTACATTTTACTGGTCAAATCATTGTTTGTATACGTTGATTCAGATCAGAATGGATAATCTGCTCTGATATAAATTTCATTACTTATACTAAAGCCTTATAGTATAAGTAAAAGGAATTTACAAAATTATTTATTCTACATAGGGAAAGTTTTATCAATAATAAATATGAGTGCATTTAAGACAAAAAAAATAATGTAAAACTTTATCATGATTATAGCATTATGGTTATTATGGAAATAGCAAGAAAAATGGCAAGTCATATTAGATATTGTCTGACAACTTCATTAAAATCGCAAGCTTAAATAAATTAAATAAGCCTAAAGTTTCTTGAAGACAAAGGAATATTACATAAGCAATAAATTTACCTCTTATTAGCTACTTACCAATAATCCTACAGTGAATGTGCCCAAATATAGGCATGTTCTATATGACAAGGTGTATTGTCATGTTAAAACACAAATTTTCGGATAAGTTCTCACCAGCCCCCTTCAACTTCATTATAACTGGATTCAGCTTTATTTCAGTCTTTCATCAGTGTTGTGTTTAACCAAACCAGTATCAGGTTTCCTGACAAGTAACACATCATTAACAAATCTCCCATAAAATCTGTCCATGAGGCCATTCATGATAGTACAGATGTTTCACCATTTGTTATCCATTTGGAGGCGAGCTTTGGGTGGTTTGAATCCAGGCCAAGACTGGAAGAATTCTTAAAGGCCTCTTCAGTCAAGGTAATTAGCCAGTTTCAAATAGAGGGAATAGGGTTTTTCAGCTATATGGGTCAGTTTATCCTAAAACAAAACAACTTGGGGTAGGGAGGATTGGAATATGTTCATTTCAGTTCTTAATAGATAGAACTTAGCTGATTGTGCTGAATTCATGAACTTATCCCTAAGATGGGCCCTTAGGGACCCAAAATATCTTGATACAGTCTCACTATACTTCAAAAAGTTGCTTTTAATAAATGCCCATTAAACTATTTTTTGAACATTTAAGTTGGTTCTTATTTTTAAGGTAGTATCCCTATTTAAAAAATATTCTAGTGCTTCTATTGCTTTACCAGAATGGTCATCCATATATATAAAGATCTCATAAAAATAAACAACCTATCAATCAGGACCTAAAATTATATTACCTTATAGCTGAATATAAATGAATTTATGCATCGTATTCCTAATATGATATATAAATTCATTCATTATTGGCTTCAAAATGTTAATGAATAACCTAGCCAATTCAACTGTGGTTTTCTACTTTTGTAACTGACTGAAGGGCAAAGTTGTTTGTGAAGCCAATGATGAATTAATTCATAATTGGCTTCAAAATGTTAATGAACCTAGCCGATTCAGCTGTGGCTGTACCTTTGTAACTAACTGACTGAGGCAGAGTGGCTTTTCCCAGTTTATAAAGTTTTAAAAACCAAATGTGTGGCAACTTAGTGCAATTATGACCAAATACAGCTGTTTATAAATCATGAGCGATTTTATTTTGTTTAAAAAAGGTACTAAGGTTGTAGCCTGTTATACAGATACTGGATCTTCTTTATTACTAAAATTTTTGCATTCATAATTCAGCACACTGAGCATCAGTGTGTTGAATTATGAATGCAAAATTTTAGTAATAATCTAACATATTAAAGGTGAGAGTGGTTATCACCTTTGGTTAATATTTTTGTATAAATATAGTTCTAGATTATTTCTCTGAATTGTTAGGTTTTTCTGGTTCAAATTAAGTTAAATTTACATTAAACTGTTCCCCGGATGTTATGACTTGCATGTCTAGAGAGCAACGATTTCACTCTATCCCATTTTATTACTTCTTGTAGACATTTCTTTTAAAATATATTCAGAAATATTTAGTCATCTTGAGATTGTTTAGAATCCTAAATCTCTGAAAATCTATAAATTTTTACACTATTTATTATCAACATAATAAAAGACCTCTGTGATAATAAGCTTCTCTGCATTCCTGCTTAGAAAGTTCCATATTATCCTTAGATGATTGCATAACCTAGATTTGGCAAAAACTTCCCCACAAAAGGAAAGTTTTTGCCAAATGTAAGTCATTCTGTTGAGTAGCGTAATCAGTACCTTAAACATAAAGTATGCTAAACAGCAACCTTATTGTTACATGGGTAGTTTGCTAAATAGCATTGCCATTCAGCAAACTTCAGTGATGCCTCAACTTCCAGAAAAACATCTATCTCAAAACTCTCTTAAGTCAAGTAATTGAGGTCCTTAGTACTCAGTGAGTGTCATGGAAGCTCAGAAATTCAAAGGAGTGTGATTTTACAGTGAAAAGTAATGAAATTTTATTTATAATTTAAAAAATAAATTGCATCATTTTAATTGTAATATATAACCCTGTAAGGTTCCGCTGTTAGCATCCACAAAATTGGTTGAATTCAAAACCCTATCCTGGAGTAAATCTATTTCTTCAGACATTGGCTTTAACCGCTGTGCTACTGTAATGACCTTTCAAATATTTTCTACTGTTAATCTTGCCTCAGGCTGGGGAACTTCCTCTGATTCAGAACAGCTTCATAAATGGCTTCTATTTCTTCCTCAGACAAGTTGGAAGAATGAGAGTCCGCAAGCTCATCCACATCTTCAGCTGTTACCCACAGACAAAGATTTTCACCAAGCTGCAGAAATGTCAGGCCACAGATATTTTCCATCCTGATGCCAGACATTAGTGCTCTTATCCTCCCAAGCTTTTGCAACATTATTTATGCCATCTTTGATGCTATAAGATTTCCAGAATTTTTTTTAGGGTGGGTTTGTTCACCATCAGTAGCATGAAAGCATTGCTTAAAAGTCAGCTTGTGGTATTTTTGCTTGAAGTGGGCACTGACATTTTGATCCATTTGCTGAAAGGAACTTAATTTTGATAAAACTAGGCTCGTGGGGAACATTGTCTCATTCTGCCTGGTTTTATCAAAATAAGTTCCTTAATTTTGATAATGTCCAGAACTAAGAAAACTTTTTTGTGCTAAGTTTTAGTTGATGTAAAATAATTTTTAAACCAGTTATCAAAAATATAACTGGTGATTGGCCTATGCATTTTGACTGCTCTAAAAAATTACAGGGAGATGTGCCTTTGAAGTTCTTTTGGGATTTTCAGAATGATAAACTAAAGTGGATTTCATTTTAAAATCCCCAGAAGCATTTGAGACAAGCATCAAATTAAATCTGTCTTTTAAGGCTTTATGTCGTAGTACAATTTTCTCAAGGTCCATAATGTTTGGTTCTTTTAGGAATTTTTTTCCAAAACAATCCAGTGTTATCAAAGTTAAACAGATGAGTACATGTTTTCCTCCATCAAATCACCAAAATCTGCCACAAACTCATCAGCTTCCTTTTTATCTGCCAAAAAAAGCTTCACAGTGATCTATCTGCAGTTTAACACCTATCCTACATTTATATCTGTGAAACCAACCACTGCTAGCATTAAACTCTACATTAATTTCTGGTGCTGCTCTTTAAGTTTAGAGAAAATGCCTCTGGTTTTGTCACTAAATTAACTCTTGACTTAAATAGCTTCTTTAGTGTTGCTTAGTGTCGAATCCATGAAGATAATTCTGACTCCATTTTATTTACAATATCAGCAGTTTATGAATTATTTTAGTCTCTCCAGAACTAATTTTTGCCAACTCTTCTATTTTTCCCTATTTAATAACACAGTGTGAACTGTGATCCACACTAAACCTAAATGTTTAGCAATATCAGCCATACACTCACCATTTTCACTACTTTGAATCATTTTTAATTTACTTTTTAAATTTAAGACATTTCTGGATGTTTTTAGCTTTCTTTTATCACTGTACTGTTCACTTTTCTTCACAGGCCCCCATAATTATAAAAAATATAAGAGATCTGCAAAGCACATCTGAACAACATGCCACGTTGTAGACAAACTGAATTGAAGTGGCTCAGCACCTGTGCAGCAATATGCATTTAAACTTTTTGTCAGTTGGCACCCTCGTTATAAATCTCGAAGTCTGAGGCAGAGGATTTCAAAAAATTCATTGGCATCAAGAGTAAAATCTTGTTAATCTGAAGGCACCACTGTATGCTTAAATTTTTCTGATTACTGGTAATCAAAAAATTAAGTTTTGTCCTGCTTTTAAATAGTCACATATAACTGTAATTAATATAATCATATAAGCTAGTGCTTGTTATCCTGCCCAAAATTAATTCATTTTTGCAATTGTAACATATCTAATTAGTGAACTGAGGACAAAATATCATGTGCTTCAATATATTTAGCAGTGTGCAAACTTTGTTGCCAAAATTAATGATCTTTGACCACTTGCCATCTGATGAATGAACAAGGCTTTGAAGCCCCCTATAGTAACATCTCATATTTTAAAGAAATAACATAATTGCATATCAGCAATATTACTTGTTTAAATGTAGTGCTGCTTAATGTGATTTGTAGATAATGAAGTGTATTCTTCAATATTAAGACCATAATGATACTTATGGCAAAATTCAGATTTCAGACTTCAAATGGTACTAGAGCTTGTCATTCATGTGTGTGTGTGTGTGTGTGTGTGTGTGTGTGTGTGTGTGTGTGTGTGTGTGTGTGTTGTCTGTAGAAGTTGTGTGTGTGTGTGAGTTGCATGTTGTGTGGCTGAAAAATTAATTCATAGGGGAAGACCTACTTCCCTTCACCTAGATTGGCTCACTGCAGGCTTGTGTGAAGAGGACTTTAAAAATTCCTTCAGTCATCATTAGGATTCAAACCAAGACCACTTCAGATGAGTGGCAATAATTGCATCATGCTAACTAAGTTGTCATGGAGGACAGTTTTCTTATGGCAGTTTATATTCTGCTCTCCACTAAATACACAGGACAAAGTTACTAATTTATTTCTTACACCATAACTTTTGCTGTATTGAATAATCACAATGATCTCTGCCTTTTCATGAGAGATAAAGATTATGATGGCCATTTTCAAATAGTTTTCAAGCATTATTCAGATATTTAAAAAAAAATTTAATTTCAGCCAGATCATTTTCATTCACTTGATTACCTTTAGTTTCATATTTGAAGATCTCTCCTAGGATTTTAAAGTTCTTCAGAGCCAGTTTTTTGAATAAGCAACTATTGGTAATATTATATACCAAGGTTCAGATGCCTAGACCAAGACAAGGAGAAAATTTATCGCTCAGAAAATTATAATCATTAATGATTAAATAAGTTTTAGATATACATAAGGAGAAAAATTATCAATGATAATTTTTCTCTGTATATGCATGAACAAGGCATCATCTTTTCGTGAACTGTAAGATACAACTTCCTTCCTGGTTATCAAAATGTTTTCACCATTGTATTCAGAATACAAAGCAAAAAACAAAGCATTGCATCATTAAGCAAGGAGACAAACTCTAATTAACACATTAATTACTTCCATACCGCTTCTTGAACCTATGGATGATACTGAAGATTGAATCTCTGTAGTCTTTTTTCCACCAAGGGAAATGCGGTTACAAAATCTCCTGATTATGATTTTCTGAGAGTTTTTCATTGAAAGAAAGTAAATAAATATGGACAAGTATAATCTAAATAAGTTTTAAATATGAGTTTACAAATATTTCTCGTAACTAAATACATTAAGTGCAGTATACTTAACATCAGTTCATCTAATTGGTTACTTCGTGTTTCCTTGGAATCAAATGTTTTGTATTAAATATGACTGTAATTATGATGTAGGTTTATTTATATATATATATATATAGTTTAACTATAAATTTCATTTATACTGTGTGTCTGTGGTGGCACATTGAGAGCCAGCACAGAATCTAGGGCAAACAACCTTTCCAGTCCACCTTTCCCCATTGAAAGGATGGGGGATTCCATTCCAAATCCTATTATTTACCATGTCCAGACCAAGAACAATTGACCCTCGCATCTTCCCCAGTACTCCTGTTTATACTACCTTGTGATACTGATTTCGTCATTCACGCATCACTAGAAAAATCCCAGTGTTGCACTTTTTTTTTTTTTTTTTTTTGTCAGAAGCAGACTTTGGGGGGGAGGGGGGAAATGAAATTGAAGGAGCAGTTAATACAGTGCTACAATAGGTTGAAATTACATGTCAGACAGAATAGCACCCAAAGTGATGTGTGACTTGTGATTGTTTTGTCTTTTTTAAAATAGAGATTATGGAAACTGCATTAATTTCTCTGGCAAAATTAGGTCACATCATTTAAAAATGATATCGATTACTTTCATGTCGTCTCATGAAGGAACAGATTTTTTTCAAATTTGATTGTTGTTGAGATTGCACACCTGTTGACCATAATCTTGAATATTGCAACGCAGGAAGTTGCTGGCCTACAAACATTACCATCGGAGGAGTGAAGAACAGGTTGCCAACCAACATTGAAATGACTTTAATCATACAATATACAGTTAAAATCACCAAATAAAATAAAACTACTTTATTTTATTTGGTGATTTTAGAAGAGGTTAAAAAATGGACCACAAAATTTTTGTGAAGTTTAGAGATGATAAATGAGGGAGAAATCCCATTTTTATGTGAAAATTGTGAAGAAAAGTGATTTAATATGGTCTCTGAGTGGGATTTCAAATTAAAAATTTAAATGATTTGATACTTATATACACCATGGACTTTTTTTTTTTAGATTAATTTATTGAATATTAATTAAAAAAAGGCTGTAACTCCCCCCCCAACTACCTATAGTAAATGACTGCTTAATGAATTGTTAGGTTAAAATATTCTGGTAGTATATAACCTAACAATAAATTAAACTCACAAACACTCAGTTTAAAAACCGTCTTGTATTCAGAGTTAACATTAGGGTGATGTAAGCGGTGCAGCTACTTTTAATGAAGATTTAAATCAGGTGAAAGCTTGAAATTTTTGCTCTAGTAAAAGTTTAAGTTGTTAATAGAGATATCACAAAATTTAAGAAATGCATCTGAACTGCTTCACAACAGTTCAAATGAATTTTCAATACTGCACTCCATTTGGCTCTATCAAGCATCAGACAGATCTGTTATCTTTTTTGTGGGATGTTCTTTCTTTCTTTGCCTTAATTTATGGCTACAGAAGTAGCCTCTAATGAAAGTTTTCGATTGTATAGTTTATTCAGAAGTATTATTTAATTAAATATAAATAATTAATCACGGGGATGATAACTAACAAATATAAACATTAAATTGAATTATGAGCAGATCTCCCTAAATTTTAATATGACTACACATTGCCATTAACCTAAGGGTATAAAATGTGGAATTGTAGAGATTGGAACACAGATTTGCAGAAGTTTGAATGGCTCAAAATTGTCTTATTACCTCCACTAATATTTTAATTACTTTTTATTAACACTATACAAGTTGGTTCAAAAAGAACACACACACACACACACACAGTTTGGTTATGTAGGTTATTTCAGCCATCATATTTGGAGCTGTAACGTTTAAAAATTGGCCTACAAACATTACCATCGGAGGAGTGAAGAACAGGTTGCCAACCAACATTGAAATGACTTTATCATACAATATACAGTTAAAATCACCAAATAAAATAAAACTACTTTATTTTATTTGGTGATTTTTTTTTTTTACTAGTATCTTTATTTGATACTAGTAGTATCAAACAACTGTAGGAAAGACTTCAAGTGTTTGTACTAGGTTCATTTTCGTGCCTAAGTTTTTTTCATGCCTGATTCCGAGTTGTACATATGCCTGGTGTCCAAAGCTGCCATTGCAGTCAAATCAGGCAAGACATGGAAATTCAGCTTCAAGATTGGCTCTGACATCCTAATAGAAATATGGTGGTGTCCCCCTGATAGTAAATTTTCTCATCCCTGTAGATCTCACCAAGTGTAGATACAATGCATATCTCGACCATGTTAAAGTACTCAATGCCAATAATCATTTCCATCTAAGAAGAATGATCCTAAAATGTCCCTAGAGGACATCATGCCGAACTCTACATTCTGGTAAGTTCATAGCCTTGTCCACATGAATGTTTGGATTCTGTAGGTTTACATATAGCTGTGGCAGTCCACAGTACTATTCAGCTTAAAAGTGGCTTTGTTGGATCATCAAATTATCTGTCCTCACTCATTCAACTTCCTCTGAAGTCCCTTACAGAACTCTGTTCACCCATCAGAATCATCCCTTCTTAGTTATAGCATGCTAGAGCTCTAATGAAATGTGTAATCCACTTAGTAGATCTCAGTATTTGGCATACATTTGCCCTGCTGCTTTCAGCCTCATAGATGCACTTCCTCACAAGTATTTTTGGTGATTGTGCAAGTACCTGAAACACTATTGTAGCACTGTGCATTCATTGAGGTCATACATCTCCTAGGACATCCATTTTGCATGTATTTTGCAATACCATCAACATCAAATTTTTCAGTAATTCTTTCACTTTAGTCATGTTGGCGGCTCATCAACTGTCTGCAGGCCTTTGCAAAACACACATTCTCTGATTTCTAGTACTTTTTCAAAGTTGCACTACATTGTTTGAATATCAAACAAGTCTGCACCATTTGTGTTACGGTCTGACTCAGGAAGATTTAATAAAAAAAAACAATTAAAAAAAAAACACTTATCTGCACGAAGTAGTTCATTGGTACACAAAGGACTAAATAAAATTGGCTGCATTTTGGATTTCAATCTTTAAATCTGTCTTCAGACCTGGAATTTTAGGTTCTATAAAATTAGAACCTGAAATATCTGGGATAAATAAAGCATTTGGAAATCTGTCAACCTGAATGGAATCTACCATTCATGGTTTATCACTCCTTATTAGAATGACTGATCTTTATTTCTTTCCATGAAGTAATTTAAGCTTGTTTCTGTATGCCAGTTTCTTATTAAAACCTTGTGTTGCTGTGTGCTATATTTTAAAAGTTAAAGTAAGCATACAGTTATATTAATTTCCAGATTAGCAGAGTAAATATGTTTATGAGTGAGGATAATTTAGAATTTAACTTTAAACTCTAATTTAAAATCTTTTAACTGTAAAATTGTGTTAATTTCATGTATTGTCAACCTTGTTAACTTCTATTTGTAATATAATTTTTTAGAACTCAGAAAACTAGGTCTGAAGGTGGATTTCATCATTGGAATCTGAAATATAGCCAATTTTGTTTATCTATTGGGATTGTTTGGGGTTTAATTGTACCAATTATCCTTTTCCCACAAATAAACTAATTAACTAATATTTCATGTGGAAAAGTGTATTAAATCTTGCTAAATTTAGTAGTATTTCCCATAATACCCTTCTTAAATTTGATTAATAATTTCTTTATGTACACAAAAAATATTGTAATTAATATTTGAATTTATTGTAGTGTATACATTTTTTGAAACATTATACATACACATATGTATATATATATAATAGATTAGAAGTGTGCACTGATGTAGCAAAGTTTTGTCTATTTTCTTTATATAAAAGAGGTGAAATATAAATAGTTGTAGAAAGACAGCTATTTAGCTATTTATATAGTTGTCTTCTACAACTATTAGATTCCCTCTCAAAAACCTAACAGTTCAGGAGGTGCAAAG
Source organism: Mastigoproctus giganteus (assembly GCF_048544385.1). Classification (NCBI taxonomy): domain Eukaryota; kingdom Metazoa; phylum Arthropoda; class Arachnida; order Uropygi; family Thelyphonidae; genus Mastigoproctus; species Mastigoproctus giganteus. The sequence continues at coordinate 4,370,467 of NC_143581.1, forward strand.
ACCAAGAAATAGGCAGTAGAAAGATATCTAAAGTGAAGGAGCAGAAAAAAGCATCAACCAGATAAAACTCAGGTTTACTGGGTTTGCCATTCTGCCCCTATCCAACACTTCAATTGGGACAGGAATGACAAACCCAAATTTCTATTTGGTTAAACTTTTTTTTCTCCTTCACTTTCAGTATTTTACTACTGCCAATATCTAGTCATTCCACTTCCTGAACTATTAGGTTTCGAAAGGGAATGAGGTCCTCTACTTTCCTGTTACCCCTGTATTTCACTCCTTTTAGTATAACATTCAAACAAGACCTTTCTATGCTAGCCCTCAGATCTGGATTTTCTCACCAGATATCGCATTACTATTAAATTATCGCATTACGCTTGCATTACTATTAAATTATGCTTCTGATTTGTTACAGTTATTTGAATGATACAAGAACTGGTGTGAGTGTGTTATTTATTTCACTTAAGCATTTGCCTGCTCTGTATATCCATACAATATCTATATATATATATATTTTTTTTTTTTTTTTAAATATTTGCACTCATGTTTTATATAATATAAAGTTGCCAAATCAAAATTTTGTAATGAATTCACTTCAGAAATTTCAGTAATGGGTTGTCAAATATTTGGCAAAACAGTCAGCACTGAAGCATATTATTTGATGATACAATTGAGTTCTCTCAGTGAGCATTTAGGTGATGCTAAGATGTTACCATTTTACCAAATACTAGGTAAACTGTTAATATGGACTTTGTTGAGTTATAAGCATTCATTATTTATATGAATCAGTTTAATATAATGGTTCATGCCTGGGCAGACTTGCTTAATTATATTGACATATAGTGAGTACAAATGGGGAAAAAAAATTGCTCTATGCAGAAGCTGATGAATTCTTGTTTAATCCTTTGTAATAACTTATTTTATTGTGTAAGTATGTAATGTTTTTCTGTTTGTAAAATCACTTGTAAAGAGCTTATGTGTCACTGCCCTCAGTGTACGTTGTCATCAGTAACAGGTATCATAGTCATCTGCATAACTGTTTAAAAATATTGAATACTTGTGTTTGAACTGAAATGTTATTGTTATTGAGCACAAGTGTACAGAAATCTGCCACTAACTTGGTTTGCTACTAGAATTTACAGTTGGTACTATACAGTTGAAAGATATATATATAGAACTAGTTATATATAATTTTCCTTTAAAAAAAGAAAAAAAAAACGAAATCATGCATTCTGTGTTGATTTAAGTAAGGTAATTATGCCTTTCTAATAAAGTTTTTCACATATATTACATCGTTGTAATATACTGACTTTGTAAATTGCATAAGGTTTCCGAAACATAGAGTGAATAAATGATATGCATAAACATTCTACAACTTGTTTTATTGTGTGTAAATGTACTGTTTCACTGAAATTTTCAACTGAAAATAGAAAAACATTTTCTTTCAGCAGTCTCTTCCCCTCTCTCAACTATAGAGTATTACATTTTTTTTTTCTATTAAAGTGTATTTAAAAATTTGGATAGAAAAAAAAGTGCAGAGCGTTATCTGTGTACCAACTGAAATTCTAAATCTTTGTTAGCATATTCAGTTGAGCTTTGATTCTGAATATCCAAATTTTGTGTATAAAGACTGAATCCGTTATTTGATATGCGAGTTTTTAAGATCTCAAGTTTTGAGTCTCAGTACAGTTTAGAGTAGTAATTAGAAAACCATGTTTAAGGATTTATTTAAACACCGTTTTAAGTATATTGTTATGTTCATACCGTCTTATTTGGTGTAAATAACATTTATATCCACTGTCACCACCAAATTTCGAAAAATCATGTTATCTTTGATACTGCAGCGTTAGTTTACCATCAGCTCATGTTCACATATTAAATTTTTTCTTGTTGTATGCAGCTGTGTTCCTCAGCACACTGTACTGCAGTGTTCTGATTTCAATTTAAGGGATGAAATAGAGTTCACAACTATTTTTAATGCATTGCATTTAATACGCCTGGTTTAAAAGTAAAAAAATGAAAGCTAGGGAATTGGGGAGCTCTGTGGATTGCCTTGCACTGGCATTTTTGATCTATGTAATGCTATGTTTTCTTTTCTTTTTTTTGCGTATGTATGAATAATGAAAAAATTAAAAATAAGTCACTTCATTTGTAGTTTACTGTGAAATTTTTTCCACATGTAAAAGAAATGAAGTTGTGTTCAAAAATCAGAAAAGTTAAGTTATGAAATTATGGTTACATAATTATGCCTGTATATTGAACAGATGTATGATTACTATCCTAAAATGTTTCTTTAGATCAGGGGTCAATAATCATTCTTTTAGTTGAGCAGTTTGAAATACATTGTCTTGATCCTCTTGTTTCAAATCTTATGCTTTGACTAAGGCCTCACACTGCATGGCAAATAGAAGGAACATTTGTTGGGGGTAGGGCTGGTTGGGGGAGGATTACATTATCCAAGAAATTCTGGTTTTTCATTCTGAAAATAGGCAAACCAACTGTAGAATACACACAATTATAGAAGCGGCACCCCATGGCCTTAGCTACTTTGGTACTTAATCTAACCAAAAACATGGACCACAAAAAAATGTATATTTAACTTTCAGTGACAAAATTTGTTAAACTATAAGGAAAAAAAATTTACCTCTTTAATGCAACCTCTAGCTATCTTTATTACAGATATAACCAATATGAACTATTTGGTGTTTTCTATTCTTTAGTTTGTTAATATCCAGCAAATATGTTATATGACATCTTGAGCAGTGGGTATAAGTTATCTTCTGTCATCATCATCAGCCATTTTCAATCCACTGCAGGATGAAGGCCTCTCCAGCAACTTTCCAGTTCCTTCTGTTTTGAGCACTGGCCATCCATTTACTACCCGCAAACTCATGAATTTCATCTATCCATCTCCGCCTTTGTCTTCCAGGATTTCTTCTAGCTCCTCTTGGGTACCATTCTGTTATTTTTTTAGTCCATCTGTCATCATGTCTTCGAGCTATGTGTCCTGCCCAAGACTATTTTAGTTCTTTAGTTTTGATAAGAATGTCCTTTACTTGAGTTTGCTGCCTAATCCATGTGTTTCTCTTCTTATCTAACAGTCTGATTCCCAGTAAATTCGTTCCATTCTTCACTGTGTTGTTCTCAGCTTCCCTTCCATTCTTTTGGTGAGTGCCCAAGTTTCACTTCCATAAGTCATGGTGGGGAGTATACATTGGTTCATTATTTTACGTTTCAGACAAATTGGGATATTGCTCTTCAGTATGTGACTATATTTCCTGAATGCTATCCATCCAAAATTTATTCTTCTCTTGACTTCCAGCCATTTATCATTATTACAACTAATAACTTGCCCCAGATAAGTATGACTCCTTCTTTTCAATTACTGCTCCTTCAATCATTATTTCCCTTTCTGTGGCATACTTGTTCATCATTACTTTTGTTTTAGCCATATTCATCTTTAGTCCTAAATCCTTACTAACTGTGCATCTGAAAGCTTCCACAAGGGCAGCAGTAAACAGCTTCGGAGATATTGTGTCTCCTTGTCGAACTCCTTTCTCGATTTTAAATTTCCTACTGTCTTTTTCTAGTCTAATAAAGGAGGTAGCACTCTCATATATTTTCTTCAAAATCATAATATATGGGGTATCTATGCCTTGTCTTTCCAGTGCCCGAAACATTGCCTTATGCTATATGGAGTCAAATGCCTTTTCATAATCCACAAATGCCAGGCATAATGGTGTTTTATATTCATTTGTTTTCTTCATTAGCTGTGATATTACGTGAAGGTGATCCATAGTTGAGAATCCTGTCCTAAAGCCAGCTTGCTCTTTCGGTTGATTCTCATCAAGTATTCTTTCTAATCTGTTAGTAATGACCCTTGTGAACAACTTGTAGATGTGGGATAACAAGCTAATGGTCTATAATTTCCAATTTCTGATTTATCTCCTTTCTTATGCAGCAAAACTATGATTGCATTATTCCACTGCTTAGGCGTCACACCTTTTCGAATGCACTTTGTGAAGAGCCTTGCCAGTTTTTGTTATGTCTCTTCCTCCCAATTTTAACAACTCTACAGTAACTTCATCTTCCCCCGGGGGAAGATGAAGTTACTGTAGCTTTCTGATTCTTCATTTTCTTCAATGCATGTTCTACCTCATCAGGAAGAATATCGGGTATGTCGTATGTGTTGCTACTTTGCAATTCGTCTTCCTCACTGCTGACATCATTCCCTCGCTCCTTGTATAGTTCTCTATAGTAGTCTTCTGCTATTTGAATTATGCCCTCTCTGCTGTTTATAAGTACACCATTGCTATTCTTCAGTTTCAGTATCATTTGTCTTTCTGTATTACTGCTCATGGCTGCTGATTTAAATCCTTTGTTTTCCCTTAATGCTTGTTCTACCTTTCTTGTGTTAAATCTTCTTATGTCCTCTCTGAGTCTCTTTCTAATTGCTTTGCATAACTCAGTATACTCAATTTTCACCCTGTCAGTGTTTTTCTTGCTCTTTATTTGTCGTCTTCGGTTCATCAGGACAAGTGTTTCTTGACTAATTTTTTCTTCTTTGGATTTCTTTTTCCCTATAGATTTCTTGGGCTTTATCACTTTCATAAAGTTGTAATATTCCTCGTCGATATTTTGGTCCTGAGCAGTCTGCAGAAGCTCACACTTGTTAAGTTCCAGTACATACTGCTTTTTCTCCTCTTCTGTTATCTCAAAGACCTTTGCATTATTTACTCGAGTCAGTTTTTTCCTTTCCTACATCTATATGAAGTGTACATCTTACCATTCTGTGATCACTTCCAACATTTACCTTATTCAGGACGGTAACATCATTCACAATATATCTTCTGTTAGTGAGGATGAAGTAGATTTCATTAGTTGTTAATCCATTTGGACTCTTCCATGTCCACTTTCTGTTCAACCTTTTCTTGAAAAAAGTGTTCATTACTGACAGTCCTTGAGATTCTGCAAATTCCACAAGTCTTTCACCAATTCAAAAATTTCCTATAGTTCCCCTTTCTGCACTGTTTTGTCTTTTTCCAACCTTAGCATTGAAGTCGCCCATAATAATAGTGTAGTGGGTTTTCTGCTCATCTAGAAGACTCTCATTTTCTGTCATTCTAGTTTAATTATCTTATGAATTTAATGTTCAAAAATGCCAGTTTGCATAAATATATTGAATCAGAGACTTTGTTTCATTGTGACATTTCATCCGATTATAGTTGTGGAATGTTATCTCCATTTTAAGCTCTTTATGAGAGATTAATGCATTTATTTCTTTTCATTATCATTTTTTACAGAACTTCTCTTAAGCTGATATAAAATTTTCACTTGAATCATCTTTTGTGATGTTTTAGCTTTCAGGCCACACTTTAAAGTCTTTGTTACATCAAAGTAAGGCATACCAATGAGGGTCACATTTGAAATTCTCCTCAATGAAGTGATGGATGTAGAATTCAAGAAATTGAATGAACTGCAAAAATCAGGACATATTAAAATTTATTCTTAATGCTACAGTCATTGGAGAAACTACATTTTTGTTACATCAGTGGTTCTTAACCACTGATGTAACAAAAAGGCCATGACCTGTGAATCAAACAAAAAAAGGAAACTGCAAATAAAATCACAAATGAATAAGCATAATAAATGTTAAATTTTAATTAAATAAACATTCACATATATGTACATGTGCATACTTTATTGGTATATAAAGAAATTCTCCAAAGGTATCAAATGCAAAGATACAAAATCCACTGCTTGTTAATGTGAACCTTGACTGTATAATTTTCAAAGGTTCTTCAAAATGCAGTTTTAAGTTTGAAAGACAGCATCTTAAATCATCTGGCTGTAATCGGTTTCGTAACCTGAATTTTAAATTTGCCAGTGCTGAAAAACCCAACTCGCATAGATATGTAGTAGAAAAGCAGAGTATTACTTTTAATACTTTATTCCCTTTCAATCAGAATGCACCCAGAAAATCAGTATGTGTATTAAAATTGTAACAAAATATCTTGTCACTTTGCATTTCGATAAGTTGCTCTTGCAGAGTACTCAAATGCAAATTATTCACATCAAAATTAATTTGGATTTGTGCCCAATTGTATTTTGTAATACCTTCTGGTATGTATCGATTGAATTCTCCTTCGTTCACTTTCCTTGTCCACAACTTTAACTTTTCATTTGAACCCAGTTATTTTCTTGCTTTATTCTGTGTCTCTTCATGGCCTTACATGGAGATTTTTCTCGTAAAGGATGTTCTATCTCATTGTGTAATGCTACAACTCACTGTAGGGCTTTTCCTCTAGATAACCACCTGACTTCAGAATAAAACTGAAGGGTAACTGGTTTCTATAGCAGCATGTTCGAGAGGCGACCAAAAGGAGTAAAATTCTTGATATAATTATCAGCAGTGATTATTCATGTATTAGTAATCTTCAGATAAAAGAACCACTAGGTAGCAGTGATAATAGTGTATTGATTTGGAGTTTACTTTCAGATGTAACTATCATCAAGTGTGAAAGGAGGGTTTTTGCTTTTGTTGTAAAGTGGTCTCAGACAGTTTTTAAATTCTATGCAGTGAGATGATGTTACTATCAGGAAATTCTAAATGGGAAGCATTCAAGGAATTAATCATAGAAGCTACTAGGCTTTTCATACCAACTAAAAAATACATACTCTTCAAGGTATAAGCCAAAATGGATGTTGGGTGAACTGATTAACTCGTTACAGAGAAGAAAAATGCATGGGTTGCATGTAAATTATCAGGCGACACAGAAGCCTATGGTAGATACAAGCTAGTCTGTAATAAAGTCACAATGGAGGTCAGGCAAGCAAAGGCAGATTGAGAAATATTTGGGGAAGTATGCAATGAAAAACAGCAAAGACTATTTATGTATGCACTAGAAGGAAAATTGGCTGTGAGAGTCAAATTGGTCCTCTCAATATCAATGGTTTAACGGTTGATGATCCTGTTCAGGTTGCTGACAAACAGTGAGTGTTTTGCACCTACATTCACACAAAATTTTTAGGAAAGGGATGCCAGAAGTTTATTAAACTAGCAGGGAGTTAAAATCATTTTGTAATAACAGAGGAGAGTGGAAGAGAAATTGATCAAGTTAAACATAAGAGAGGCACCTAGGGTGGTTGAATCTATCCAGTTATATTAAGAAAGGAGTAAAGGAAGTAAAGAAACCATTAGCTGTAATTATGAGAGCATCCTTGGATTCATAAGAGATCATGGCAGACTAGAGATGTGCAAATTATCTCCAATTCACAAAGGGTGAGATGAGTAATTATAGACCTATTTAATTTCTATTCCAGAGAAAATAATTGAGTGATTGGTAAAAGAAGTAATGCAGGATCACCTAGACAAGGCTGCAGTTATACTGCAGTCACAGCATGGATTTTTAAGGGATGGCCTTATATAACCTGTCTGATAAGTTACTATTATGCATTAACCAAGGAACTGGATGAAAAAAATTATTTTTATATCATGTACTTGGATTTCAGGAAAGCTTTTGATACTATTGCATAAAAGACTGGTGTACAAATTGGAGCAGTTTGGCATTAAGAACAAGTTTCTGCTATGGCTAAATGGATGGTTGAGTGGTTGAAGACAGATTGGAAATCAATGAACACTACTTTTTGTGGAATAATGTTATTAGTCCCAAGGTTCAGGGTTGGGCCCACTGTTGTTTTCTATATCAGTGATATTGATGAAGACATATGAAGCTTAATGTCCAAGTTTGCAAATGATACGAAGGTTCAGAGAGTAGTTAATGACACTATACTACTGCAACAAGATCTAGAAAAGTTAGATCAGCTGCATCGCATCCAGGTATCGTAAGGGGGTGGGGGCATAATAACCAAGTCTTTGAGTTTTTTGTTTTTTTTTAGATAAACCTAGGAACACATATGCATGGTTAAGTGGGGAATATATCCTCTCTAAACTCACTGAATGCACCCCTGACATTCAGGGTAGTGGAAAATGAAAAACACCTTGGGTAATTGCTAACAGCAATAAGGAGTTCATTTGTATAAGGCAATGGTCAGGCCACACCTTGAGTACTGCATACAGATTGGGAGACCTTATTTTAGGAAGGATGTGCAGCTGCTGAAAAAAAAATACAGCGAAAGAGGTAACAAGATTGCTGAGTGGAAAAAAGGGATGCTCTTACCAATAAAAGCTTCAGTTTTGCAGATTGCAGCATCTGGAGACTAGGCACCAATGAGGTGATCTGATTGAGGTGTTTAAGGCTTTGAATGGATTGAGCAAGCTCAGTGGGATACTTCCTCTTGCTCAGACAACATGAGAGCATAAATTTAAATTGAAGGACAGTTGCAGAATAGATGTGTGGAAGTTTGCCTATAGCTGGCAGGTGGTTGATTGCTAGAACAAACTTCCGTCTGTTGTTGTGTAAGTTGTTAGCTTAAATTCAAGGCAGAACTAAACAAACGATTTGGGGGGAGATGAATAGGTTAAATGGGAGATTTTTGGCAGGGGAGGTTGATTCTGTATAAGCTTGCTTTCTTGTATCATTTACCACTGCTAATGCCAAACAGCAAATGTTAATATTCAGAACCAAAATCAATTCTATTATTGAGAGAACCCTTTATGAAATGAATTATCTGAATTACGTAATTCATTATGGTTTCCAATTCTGGTGATTAACTTCTTTGAAGCTAGATTTTCTCTGAAATCTAATGAACAATGAAAAATTTTAATCTGTGGATTAATTTCCTTTAAACTGACACAAAACCTTTTATGAACTGCTAGCATTACCATTGCTACATACACTGAAACATCGTTCCTGCAATCCCTCTTCATTAAAATATGAACTTACCATTCTAAAACTATATTCCCTAGTTCCTGTGGTGGAAAGTGGTATACAAAATAAGTCTTGTTCCATATCTTTTATACCAGGACATCGTACATAAGCCATGAGTTGGATATCGTAGTATCCAACTCATGGCAAATGATGCAAGCAAGCTTGTATAGCGTTGACCAAAAAAAAAAAAAAAACACAATTCATCCATCCATATCCAAAAAACTTCCACAACAGATGGAAGCCTGTTCCAACAATCAACCACCCACTGGCTGAAGGCAAACTTCTGCACATCTATCCTGCAATAATCCTCAACTTTGAATTTATGCCCCCTCATATGTCTAATCTCAGCAAGTGGAAGAATACCATTAACATTCAGCTTACTCAGTCCTCCATTCAAAGCTTTAAACATTTCATTCTAATCTTCCCACAGGTGCCTAGTCTCGAGACGCTGCAATTTGCAAAACAAGCCTTTCTACGTAAGAGCACCCTTTTGTTCCCTTCACTAATTTGGTTGCCCTTCTCTGCACCCGTTCCAGCAATTTGACATCCTTCCTAAAGTGACCACACCTGAATGCAGTTCTCAAGGTGAAGCCTAACCATGACCACATACAAAAGGATAACCTTATCCCTGCTAGCAAAGTTTCAATGATAATTTACATAAACTTCATGAGCTGTCCTAGCAGCATGTATGCACAGTTCAGAGAATTTCATGTATGCAGAATTACCCCCAGGTCTTTTTCATTCTGTTCCCCACTACCACGAGTGTAGTACCACACAATTGACAAGTTACTCTGGGGTTACTGCAACCCATGTGCAATACTTTGCACCTGTCAATGTTAAACTTCAGCTGCCATTTCTCAGCCCATCAACCTATTTTTTCTAGATCTTGTTGCAGTAGCTCACCCTGGTGACTGTCTTTAACCACCCTGCCGGCTTTCAAACCTATAAACTTAGGCATTAAGCCTGATATATCTTCATTAATATCATTGATAAATATTAAAGAAAACAATGTACCCAGCACTGAACCCTGGGGAACTTCACTAATAACAGTCCACGAAGATCAATGTCCATTGATTACCACTCTGCCTTTTTACACTTAACCATCCCTTTGTCCCCAGCAGTAGCATGCCACAATGCAACATTATCAAAAGCCTTCTTGAAATCCAAGTATATGATGTTAAAATTGTTTTTTGCATACAGTTCCTTGGTCACTGCATCATAGTATCCTATAAGGTTCGTTAAACAAGACTGTCCCTTGACGTGCTGTGATTTTAGTATAATTGCATGCTTGTCCAACTAGTCCTGCATTACTTTTTAAACAGTGATTCCAATATTTTCCCTGGAACAGATGTTAAGCTAACAGGTCTATAAATACTCTTGTTGCTTTTTGATCTCCTTTATGAATTGGGGTTAAATTCATATTCTCCAGTCAATGGAGACCTTCCCCAAATCCAAGGATGCTCCCTTAATTATGTCTGGGGGATTACTTAACTCCTTTGCTGCCATTCTTAATATAATTGGATAGATTCCTTCCACCCCAGGTGCCTTTTTTTATTTCTATCCTCAATTTCTACTTCACTTTCCTTTCAGTTATCACAAAGTCATTTAGATTTATCATTAGAGTTTGATAAACTTCTGACATCCCTTTCCCTAAAGCTTTCCTTGTGTGAATGTAGGCACAAAATATCGATTCAATTTGTCCCCAACCAGAGCAGGATTATTAACAGTTAGCACATAGACATCAAGTGGCCCAATATGATTTAACCCCTTCCTTCTACTGTTAATAAGCATAGAAGTCTGTTTTTTCTATGCTTTATTTTCCAGATACTTCTCATAATCAGCCCTAGCTTGCCTATCCTCCTTTGTAACTTGATTACAGACTAATTTATCTCTGCCCTAGGCTTCTGTCTCCCCCAATAATTTATATGCATCCCACACACTTTTCTTCTCTGCCACCTGTCTCAATAGTTCATCTGACATCCATTTAGCCTTGAACAATATTGTTTATTTTCTTTCAGTGACATTACTAAGCACCTCACAGCATATCACACACTGTAATTACCTTACGTTTTGCCATTTTGGGGGTTAGTTTAAATTTTGTTATAATAATGAGATCAAAGGCTAAGATGCTTTGCAACATTATTGAGCACTGTTACATTTCTAGATTACTTCACTAGTGCTACTTAGCACCAAGTCCAGCAATCACTTCTTGTGCCACTGTTAATCTTGCTGCAATCTGCTCCCTTACAGATTATATTACAGAAGTATATTACTGTTAGCTGAAAACAAATATTACCAAAACTCTCTAAAGATTAAAGGCTAATATCAGCAGATATTGTTTTAAAATTATTTCTTATTTCACATTTATTTTTTTTCTTACTGTTGTTTCTTTGCAGATTCTTTGATAGTTTCCATTTATTATACGAGGTTGCCGAAGTTCCTACTCAGCCAATTGCGTGCCACAATCTTCATTAATAAAGTTAACTGCCGTTGTTTTCAATTGAGCCAATTTGTAATTCTGTAAATTTTTCAGTAATCGAATGGAATATGTTTCACGGCCCACTCAAAGATACCTGGTGGCCCAAATTTGGTTAGCAATCCATAGGTTAAGAAACTTTTAAATCGATGACTATATAAAAGAACTGTTCACATTCTCCTTCCAGGATCAGCATTGCAGTGTTGGCATATTGGAGTTCATTGTTTCAACTTTTGCTGAAATTCAGGCAACAACTTACCAGTTAATATACAATTTGATTTCATACACTGTTGGCATAACACTCAAAAGATCAGTTGTAGTTTATGAAGGGTGTGTAGGGTTATGTTGAAAATGTTTCTGGCCTCTTAACTACCAAGAAGCTACAATCAGATCACTTGGAAAACTGATTCCTGGTACTCATCCTTGCCAGGGTACAATTGTGTACTGCCTCATAAGTAAGGTAAAATGCTTCATCCATCAGAAGTAGTGCAATATCAGTAGGTGCAAGTAAATCCCATGCCACTGATGTCCCAAACCAATGGAACCAGCAAAAGAGCGAAAATAGCATTGAAAATACACCCCACAGTGAAAGCATCAAAAGCGTAAACATTGTATAAAATGTAACAAATCAAATCTGATATGGTCAATATTGTTCTAGTCCTGAAAAGTATGGTTATTATTATTAGCTATATGATGGAAGGAAGCCTCGGACTTATGCTGCACCAGCCAAAAAAAAAAATTTCTAATTTACCCTGAGAGAGAGAGAAAGTCAGAAGTAGAAGGGAATCACCAAGAAAGAGAAAAATGATATCCAGCTCAGGACCCTGGGTGTGCCAAGCCAATACTCAACAGATGTGAGCCCCAGTACAATAAACTGAGAAATATAACATTACATATTGAACACAAAAAGTACAGTGTAACATTTTAGTGGCCTGTAAGAGTATATTAGAATCAAAATTCTTAGGCATCTTGATTAAAAACTTCATCAAAAGGCAGGACATGAGTCAGTAGATTTTGTTCAGAGTCGAGCAGTATTCAGCGACAGATATACTTTGGTAGCACCGTCATAAGCAAATGAAAGTTCCCCACAGAGGCAAGAAAAATGGTTGCAAAACCAGGAACAGGTAGCCCACTGAGCTTCAAGAGGATTGTAGATCAGTATATATGAATAATGATGGTAGAAAGGATATATTACCAATTTATGTTCTTGTTGCTCTTCAAGGGACCCACAAGAAGAGAAAGATGAATTAAATTGAATCAGTTTAGCATTTATGGATCCACATCCAGAAAGGACATGTATATGCCAGGGTAGGGCACGTGAAATTTATTTCCACTCTTTTTTTTTTTTTTTGTACACTGCGCTGATACAAAAAAAAAACAGATGTAGTGTTGTGTAAGGATTTGTTTAAAATATTTCTGATCACTTAACTACCAGCTGTGAGCAATCATATGGAAAGCTGGTGCCTGTCCTTGTAAATGAGCAGGTGGGCTGTTGTACTACAATTACATACTACTTCGTAAGAACGGTATAATCCCCCACCCATTAAAAGTACGGAAAATCAATGGGCGCCAGCAAATCCCATGCCATTGGTAATTATCAGTAGCACCAGCAAAAAATGGGAAAAACTTAACAACCCCCCCCCCCCCGGTGATAGCAACAAAAGCATAAAAACAAACAATTGCATAAAAAGGTATACCACACAGTATACAAATCAGATGAGGTCAGTACTATTCTAGTACAGTACAACCCTAAAAAGTTCAGTAAGATGAGAAAGATAACATTTGAACACAGTGTAACAGACAATGTTACACAGTGTAACATTGTCTGTTCCCTTGGTCAGGCATGGTCATAAGTAGAAATCTTCATCAAAAATTAAATTATTTTAGGGTCACCCGTAATTGATTACATAAACCCGTATTTTGTGTCTGTAAATTGTGTGTATTCTCTGGTCGATTTCTCTTTTGCAGGACAACCCCCCAGTTTCTTGGGGGGGGGGGGGACCTTGCTATCTATGCCTGAGACCGACTAACTCAGCCACTGAGTGAAAAAAAAAACCATTAAAGTTCCTCGCGTCATCGACTGGATTCGAACGCGGGCGTTTTCCATCCGGTGACGATACCACTGCTACACATACAGACAATCTTCATAAGTCAGAATCTGTCACAATAGATTTAACTGGCATTCCTGCTGTTCTGTAGCAGATGGCCCTCGTGGGTAGCACAGTTTGTATAATCGCTGTCCTCGCACGCCGGGTGGAAAAGATGCGAGTTCGAGTCCCGTCAATGATGCAAGAATTTTTTCGGGTATTTTTCACAATGTCATAATATGAGTTATTCAGTTTTGGGCTAGGGTAGCATTATTTCCCCACATCGTTTTCTATCCAACAAATGCTCCTCGGATCACATGCATTTTAGAGACATATGATGCGATATGGCCTAAGTTCCTGATGAGCCTAAAAACACTAACAACAACAGCAGAGGATTGAAAACTACTTTGGTATCATAGGCTTATAACAAAAGAAAATTTTCCACAGATGCAAGAAGTTTTGGAAGCAGGAACAAGTGGGTGATAGCTTCAAGAGACTGGTGTCGGTCAATATACAAATAACGGTATAGGACCTGTTCAAAGGACCCACCAGAATAGAAAGGTGAATCTCTTAAATTGAACTAGTTTAGAATTTATAGATCCATAAAAGGCAAGAAATTTGTATAACAATTAGAATTAAACCATTTTGAAACAAGGCTGGGAAGTGAACAGGCCATTGGGAATAAACTGCCTGTCGTTCTGAAAGACCATTGATCCTGCCAACGACCGAAAATAGCAAATCCCAAATTTGAGATTTTCAGTGTTTGGATCTAATGTAGGGTTAAGCGTAAAATCCAAGAAGGTAACAAGTACAGAAACAAAGCCACAGAAGGCTTCCGAACCAGATAGTTTCAAGAGAATGTAGATCGGTATACAGGGCCATTGAAAAAAGCTATCGATGATTTCCCTTTTAATTATCTTCGGAAATATTTGATCGATTGCTGTGATCATAGCAGCAAACAGTGTGGTAATTCACGTTTATTTTGCACCTCAACAATGACCTTGCCTGTGCCGTGAGTGTGTACGGAATGACTCGTGCGTGCCCTACCTCAGTGTCAGTAAGACGGTGATAGTTCAACAGAAAGTGCAGTGTGGGTTGCAGTATGCTGAATTTAAAGTTGTCAACGGTGCAACGTCAATACCGACATACGACTATAATACGTTGCTTTGATCAGTTTAAGGAAACTGGCAGTGGCCATCTTACTGACACTGACTGAGCGGTGTGCATAGTACAGCTAAGATCATTGTTCAGGTGTCAAATAAAACTTAGTGAGTAACCACACTGTTTGCTGCTACGATAACAGCAATCGATCAGATATTTCTGAAGATAATAAAAGGGAAATCACGGACACCTATTCCGATGACCCTGTATAAGGGCTAACGTAAATAACAGTTAAGTAGGATAATATATAAAAAAAAGTCAAATGGCAGAAACCAGAATCTTTGAAGCTGGAGTAGAGATAGCACAATAGGCTCAGCTTGTAGAAAGGAGCATTGGTTGGCTGGTTTTTTTTTTTTTTATTTTTGTTATGAAAACCCCAAACACGAGAGGTATTAGAATTTATAGCACTTAGTACCCTGCTTGGCTTGGAGGTTGAGAAGATATTTGTTGACATCAGACTTTAACTACTGTAGACTAATTTTCAGAAAATACGTACAAAGGAAGGTTCCAGAAAACGGCAGTTGAATGAATAAACAAGGAAGATGAAAAGTTGGTTCTACGAGTTTGAAGTTGGACAGTAAATGGATGTTGGCTGAGGGCGGCACGTGTTCACACTTTTGAAAGAGTGGGAATTATAGAAGCCAATTCAGAAGAACAGTGCCCATGGAAGTATCTGTGAAAAGGCATGCAGCAGAAACTACATCTATGAGACAGCGAGTGGAGAGACTTGCGAGATATGACGGGACTCAGTTTTAGAAGGATTGAAATCAACTAAGTTGTCTTTGCCCCACTGGAGAATTACCTGTAGATCAGCATTTAAGGAATTGGTAGCAGATATTCGAGAATTTGAAGCTGATTGAGCAGGGCAAGGTTTCTCAAAATGGAAAGTGGAATGGAATGTGCTATCATCCGCAAAACTATTAATAGGATTTCCAGTCAATGGAAGAAGGTCATTAATATACAAGAGTGCCAGGGCGCCCCTGGCACTCTTAATTTACGGGCATTAATATACAAGAGTGCCCCAGTCTGCCAGGGGCAAAGGTTGATTACGTAGAGATGATATCTTTTAAGGGCACAAAAGGTGATATAGTTGTACACGTTGGCACTAATGATAAGAGTAGGAGACCGGTAGAATTACTTAGCAAGTACAGGTCACTTGAAAAAAAGCCGTGAATTACGGTTAAATTTGAAAGTGTCTGCAATTCTGCCCAGACACGATAGGAGGAAGTATATAATGAGAGCCTTGTCGATCAATTCGGCCCTGCAAAGATTGTGCAAGGCTCAAAGGGGTAAAAAAATTTTCAGCCTGGTCTGTACTTGTTAACAGGACAGACTGCTTCTACAGGGATGGGATACACTTAAATAGAAAGGGTGCGAGAATATTTGCTAATGCTATCGAGGCAGTGTTAGGTGGGTCGGAAAACAGCCAGCTTGGGGGAACAAGGACTTAGATTAACAGTAGCCACTGGCAGAGTTGAAAGTGACTCTTGCACTGCTTCTATTGGAACGAGCAACAGCCTGGAAAGCAAGATGCAGGATATTTCAGAGACTGCTGGGAGTCATTCCGGTACAAGTAAACACATGGGTTGTGTTAGGATAGCTAAGAATAGGAACAGGTTCATGTGTACTTGCATGTACACCAATGCCAGGAGTTTGGTAAATAAATTTGATGAATTTGAGGTATTGCTCAAAACATCAAAGGCAGATATTGTTGTAATTTCAGAGACATGGTGTCACACAGATATAAGGGATGCAGAACTGCAATTTGGGGAGTACAACGTCTACAGAAAGGATAGGAAGGGGGGGAGGGGTTATGCTATTAGTTAAGAAACACATAAAAACCAAGGAAGTGAAGCCAGTCGACATCGCTGGACAGTGCAGTGTTGAGTCAGTTTGGTGTGACATAAGCATTGGGAGATCAAAATTGAGAGTAGGAGTGTGCTGTAGGCCTAATGACTCTGATGAGTACCATAAGAAAATGTGCAGGGGAAATAGTGGGCCAGTAAATCAGAGAGTCTTATAATGGGGGATTTTAATTTCCCAGATATTGACTCGAATTTGTGGATTGGAAACACACACTAGCAAGGCTTTTGTGGCTTTATTGGATGATTGTTTACTACATCAGCATGTTCGGGAGGCAACTAGAGGGAGTAATACTCTTGATCTGATTGTCAGTAGTGATTCTTCATGCATTAAGAATCTGTAGGTAAATGAAACACTAAGTGGCAGTGATCACAGTGTGCTTAAGTGAGATTTACTCAAAGAGGTGACTACCATCAGGGGTAAAGGGAAGGGTTTTTGCTTTCGTAAAGGCGACTTCGATGGTCTGAGACAGTATTTAAATTCAATACGGTGGGACCAACTGATGATGTTACCAACAGTAAATTCAAAATGGGAAGCATTCAAAGAACTTATCTTCGAAGTTAGTAGGCTTTACATACCAACTAAGAAATATTGTTCAAGGTTTAGGCCTAAATGGATGTCAGATGAACTAATCAGACATACGGCAGAGAAGAAAAATGCATGGGATACAAATAAAATAACTTGTGACACAGAAGCCTGTGGTGGTCTGTAATCAAGTTACAAAGGAGGTTAGGCAGGTGAAGGCGGATTATGAGAAATCTTTGGCAAAGGATGCAAAGAAAAACAGCAAAGAGTTCTTTACTTATGTAAACTCTAGAAGGAAGGGGATGAATCAGATTGGTCCACTTGATATAGATGGTTCAACTGTTGATCCTGCTCAGGTAGCTAACAAACTAAATGGAAATTTTACATCGACATTCACACATGAGGAGTTATTCAGCAAGGAGAATGCCAGAGGTGTATTCAACTCAGGCAGTAAGCTAGATAATCTTGTAATAACTGAGAGTAAAGTGTAGGAGAAATTGTTGAAGATAAACACAAGAAAGGCACCTAGGATGGATGGGATCTATCCAGTTATATTAAAGGAGGCAGCAAAGGAAGTAAGCAAACCCTTAGCCATAATTATGAGAGCTTCCTTGGACTCACGGGAGGTACCCATAGACTGGAGATGTGCAAATGTGACCACAATTCACAAAGGCTGACACAAATGATTATTAACCTGTGAGTTTAACTTCTGTTCCAGGATAATTAATGGAGGCATTGATTAAAGAAGCACTGCAGGATCATCTCGACAAGACTTCAGTTATAGCTTGTACACAGCATGGTTTTGTTAAGGTGGAAGTCTTGCCTGACCAATTTGATTGGATACCATGATGCAGTTACAAAAGAACTGGATGCAGGAAATAAAAGGCTTTTGATACTGTTGCACATGGAAGACTGCTGCACAAATTGGAGCAGTGTGGCATTGGAGGCAAATTGCTGCTATGGATAAAGGGGTGGTTGAGGGGAAGAAGACAGAGCGTGGTAATCAATGGACACTGCTCATCGTGGACTAAGGTTATTAATGGAGTCCCTCAGGGTTCAGTGTTGGGTCCATTATTGTTTTCTGTATTTATAAATAATATTGATGATGGTATATCAAGCTTACTATCCAAGTTTGCAGACGATAAAAAGGTTGGCAGGGTTGTTAAGGACACTACTGACGCCATGCTACTGCAACAGCATCTGGAAAGTTTGAGCAGGTGGGCTGAGAGGTGGCAAATGAAGTTTAACATTGACAAATGTAAAATACTACATATGGGAAACAGTAACCCAGAGCAACGTATCAACTCTGTGGTACTGTTTAGGCTATCAACTTCCACTACAAGGGATGGAACTCTGTTCCAACAACCAACTACCCGCTGGCTAAAGGCAAATTTCCGGACATCTATCCTACATCTGTCTTTCCTCAATCTGAATTTATGCCGTCTCAGGTGATTATTCTGAGCAAGAGGAAGAATCCCATCGGCATTGAGCATGCTCAAACCATTCAAGGCTTTATACACTTCTGTCAGATAACCTCGCCGGTGCCTAGTCTCCAGACACTGTAATTTGCAAAACTTAAGCCTTTCTTCGTAAGAGCAACCCTTTGTTCCATTCACTAATCTTGTTGCCCTTCTCTGTACTCGTTCCAGCAGCTCTACATCCTTCTTGAAATGAGGCATTCAGACCTGTACACAGTACTAAAGGTGTGGCCTGACCATTGCCTTATACAAGGGAATAATCACCTCATCCCTGCTAGAAAAATTGCTGTATATCACTGACAAGACACTATGAGCTACTCTTGCAACCTGTCTGCACTGCTCAGAAAACTTCATGTCTGCCTGCACAATTACCCCCAGGTCCTTTTCATTCTCTACCAGCGTCTGAGGCTCTAATGCGCCAGAAAGGAGCCTTGAACAATAAATGCATTGTAAGATATTTTCAAAGAGACCGCGTTTTTTGCGGAATAGAAAATAGCACCAGCACCATAAGAGCAAATGTGTAGGAAAACTACCTCATAACAAGCGCCAGTGATAAGACCTTAGTTTTGAAACCAACACCTCAAAGACTGACGTGATGTCTGAAACACAGTATAGTTTTTAATTTTTGCATGAAGATGGTGCAAATGTTAGACATAAGCTAAATAATTTTCCCCAACAACAAAAACTTCTCGAATCCACAAATGACAAAGAAGTTTGTAAAGCTTAACAATTGGAGCAAGAAAATCCTTGGGTAGCATCACTTTGAATTGGATAAGTGAATAATTTGTTGGTAAACGACGTTTCAGATAAACTAAACATAGCATGATTGACAGACAGTTGGTAAATATACAATAGTCTGTAATCAAGTCACAAAGGACAAAAGGGCAAGAAGCCAATTACGATATGTTGCATATCGTAATTGGCTTCTTGCTAATTCTTCAGTTTCATTTTCTGCCTACACCATTCAGTTTCATTTTCTGCCTACACCAAAGCTCGCAGCAGTTGTAAAGCAGTTATTAATCAGTCCAAACTAGAGTTTGAACAGGCTAAGAGTAGAAAACTTGCTTCTTGCCCTAATGGTAGCCGAGCAGTCTGGTCTCTTGCCAAAGCTATTGGCCGCAACTTTTGCCCACCTCTGTCCAAACCAGATGGTTCTGTTGTCACTTCAGCCAAGGATAAAGCTGACCTGCTAGCATCCCATTTTTCTTCCAGCTCATGTATTAATGATCTTGGTATAACACCTCCCACCATTCCTAACACGCTCCATTCACTGCCTCCTGTGGTCTTCCGTCAAAAAGATAACAGAAGGATTTTGATGAATCTTGATGCTAAGAAAGCTCCAGGTCCTGATGGTATTTCTCCACTTGTTCTCAAAACCTGTGCTCCTGAACTTACTCCTATTCTTTGCCGCCTTTTTTCAAAGGTGTTTTTCCTTCTGCTTGGAAATTTGCTCATATTCAGCCAGTTCCTAAAAAGGGTGACAAATCCCTCCCATCCAATTATCGTCCCATTGCAATTACTTCTACTCATTCTAAAGTAATGGAGAAATCAATTAACCGCCAACTCTTAAACTACCTGGAAACCTTCCATCTGATCAACGATCGCCAGTATGGATTCCGTCAGTGTCGATCCACTAGTGATATTCTGGCTTATGTTACCCATTTATGGACTAATTCAATGGAAAAGTTCGGTGAAACACAAGTAGTTGCTCTTGACATCTCAAAGGCTTTTGATCGTGTTTGGCAGAAAGGTCTTCTAAACAAGCTTCCATCTTATGGTTTTCCAACTGTTTTTAGTAATTGGTTATCCAGTTTTCTCTCTGATCGCTCCCTGAGGGTAATGGTAGATGGCTCTCTGTCTTCTAACTTCTCCACTAATGCCGGTGTCCCCCAAGGTTCAGTTCTTTCCCCCACTCTTTTCCTCTTGTATATCAATGACCTTCTTCCATTGACTGGAAATCCTATCCATAGTTTTGCCGATGATAGCACATTGCATTCAACTTTCCATTTTGAGAAACCTTGTCCAGCTCAATCAGCTTTAAGTTCTCGAAAATCTGCTGCCAATTCCTTAAATGCCGATCTTCAGGTAATTCTCCAGTGGGGCAAAGACAACTTAGTTGATTTCAACCCTTCTAAAACTCAATCTTGTCTTATATCTCGCAAAAAGGATTCTTCTGCTCCTATGCTTATCTTTAGTGACACTCCAATTTCTAGGCAAAATGATATATCTCTTTTGGGGATTACCCTGACTTCTAATCTCTCTTGGCACAAGCACATTACAAATATTGCTTCCTCTGCATCTAAAAAACTTGGTTTTCTCTTTCGCTCTCGGCGTTACTTTTCTTCCAAACAGCTGCTCACTCTGTATAAATCGCAAATCCGCCCTGCCATGGAAGATTGTTCCCACATCTGGGGTGGTGCCCCCAAAACCTCTCTCATGCTTCTTGATTCCATTCAGAAGAGGGCAGTTAGGTTAATTAATGATTCATCTCTAACAGAGTCTCTCCACTCCCTTTCTCATAGACGCACTGTTTCAGCTGCATGCCTCTTCTACAGATACTTCCATGGGCACTGTTCTTCTGAATTGGCTTCTATAATTCCTGCTCTCTCTTTCAAAACAGTCCAAACACGTGCTGCCACCAGCCAACATCCATTTTCTGTCCAACTTCAAACCCACAGAACCAACCTTTCATCTTCCTCATTTATTCATTCAACTGCCGTTTTCTGGAACAACCTTCCTTCATACGTATTTCCTGAAAATTACAATCTACAGAAGTTCAAGTCCAATATCAACAAATATCTTCTTTCGTCTTCTCAACCTCCAACCCAAGCACGGTACTAAGTACTATAGGTTCTAATACCTCTCGTGTTTGGGGTTCTCATAAAAAAAAAAAAAAAAAAAAAAAGGAGAGAGGCCAGATTACAAAAAATCTTTGGTAACGGATGCAAAGACTTCTTTACTTATATCAACTCTATATTTGGTTTCGGTTTTTATGGCACTTGAGCAGCTAAGATATACTGCACCAAGTCCACTCTACTCTAGGAGGAAGGAGATGAATCAGATTGGTCGACTTGATATCGATGGTTAGACTGTTGATGATCCTGCTCAGGTAGTTGACAAACTGAATTACTATTTTGGATCTACATTCACCCATGAGGATTTCTGTAAAAAAGTGGAGGCAAGAGGTTTATTAAACTATAATAGGGGGCTAAATGACTGTAATAACTGAGAAGAAAGAGGAGGAGTAATTGTTGAAGATAAACATAAGAAAGGCACCATGGATGGGTGGGATCTAACCAGTTATACAGGGTGTCTCCAAAGTATTGGTACAAACGTTTAGAGGAGGTAGGCAACATCTAAAGGAATGTGAATCGCATAGGAACCCATAACCGGAAACGTCACGGGAAAGTAGTAGCAGAGGCACAAGAAGCAGAAATGACACAAGACAGTAATTAATGGCAAACATTTATTTGACATAATATTAACAATGGAGTACGAGATGAATGCATTTCATGATGTTACAACAGATGCTCGAAGGTTCCACCATGAGACGCGATGTATGCGTGACACCGACGCAGCATAGATTGGCAGACACGGTCGAACACACCTGGAGTTTCTTTGACAATAGCAGCAGCGCAGACGAGTCTCGCTACGAGATCCATTTCCATCTCCACTGGCGATTCATACACGATAGATTTGAGGGCCTCCACAGAAAGAAATCAAAGCTCGATAAATCAGGTGAGCGTGGGAGGAAAGGCAACGGGTCCGTCACGGCCAATCCATCGACGCCCAAAACGCCTTTTCAAATGGTCACGAACACACCTTCCATAATGGGCAGGCGCCCCGTCATGTTGAAACCAAATGTTGCGTCTCACATTTGCTGGAACATCGTCAAGTATCCCTGGTAGAACTTGTTCAAGAAAGATCCGATATTTAGCGGAGTTCATGCGGGATGGTAACAGGTGTTGGCCGACTAAGCAGTCACCGATCATACCTATCACACATTTATTGCGAAGCGATGTTGTGCCGCATGGGGTGCACACCATGTGGGTTGTCGCGAGCCCACACATGAGCATTGTGCTGATTGAATAAGCCTTCCCGAGTGAAATAAGCCTCCTCCGTGAACAAAACATAGGCTGGAAAATTCCAGTATTGAACACTTTCTTGGAGTGGATTTGAATTTGCGCCTCCGTAGCCAGATGGGAAGGGGCACACGCTTCTTGATTAGACCGGGGTTCGAGCCCGTCACCACCAAATACGGAGGATGCGGAAAGGTCAGGGAATGACCACCGCATATTCCTGGAGCAATATGGCCTTAGTTGCTAATGCTCCTAAAAAAACCAAATAACAAGACTTTAACTTCGCAAAAGCCACACGTGCAGGATGATCTTGGGGAGCAATAACCGAACCCTTTGGAGATGAAAGGGGTGTAAGAAATCGTCGTGCCAGACACGCTGTACACTGCAAAGATTATTCTGGACGGCATTCAACACACGTTCTTCCATGGCGGGAGTTCGCGTCTAACGTGGTCTGCCCGCACTACTCTGTTACCTCTAAATGACCCATAATCACACAAATTTTGATGCACACGCGCAAACAAACTGTGGTCCGTTACATGTCTGTCTGGAAAGCGTTCTCCATAAATTCGTTGAGCGCCTCGTCCATTGCTCTCTGCTAATTCATACTCTAGGTGCATGTCTGCCAGCTCACAGTTCGTATATCGATGCATGCTCTTCGTGCGGCGACTACTGCTGCTTGAATGAGTAAACCAGAAATTTTCCCTCTCGCAAACTGATGAACAGCGCCGTGTACCCATTTACGGTGACGTTTCCGGTTATGGGTTCCTATGCGATTCACATTCCTTAATTGTTATCTACCTCCCCTAAACGTTTGTACCAATATTTTTGAGATTTAAGGAACCCTGTATTTAAGGAAGTAAACCGTTAGCCTAAGATATAATGTTCCAGGCCTAAATGGATGTCAGAAGAACTAATGAAACATTATCAGGTAATACGGTGCAATATTGCCTATGCAATATTATGGATATTTTTTTATAAAGGATGCAAAGACTTCTTTACTTATGTAAACTCTAGGAGCAAGGGAACGAATCAGATTGGTCCCCTTGATATCGATGGTTCTGCTGTTGATAATCCTGCTCAGACGAGATTTTGCTTCTACATTCACATGAGGAATTCTGTAGGGAAGTGGAGGCCATTAACTTATCAAACTAGCTGGAAGCTAAATGATTTTATAATAACCGAGAGCAAAGTGGAGGAGAAATTGTTGAAGTTGAACATAAGCAAAGCATATGGGTTGGATGGGATCTATCCAGTTATATTAAAGGAGATATCAAAAGAAGTAAGCAAACCCTTAGCCATAATTATGATAACTTCCTTGTACTCAAGGGATGTCCCCATGGACTGGAGATATGCAAATGTGTCCCCAACACACAAACGGTGACACGACTGATTATTGACCTGTTTAACTTCGGTTCGGAGGAAAATGATGGAGTTACTGCTTAAAGAAGCGCTGCAGGATCATCTAGCCAAGACTGCAGTTATAGTTCAGACACACAGCATGGTTTATTAAGGGGAAGTCTTGTCTGACCAATCTGATTGGGTGCTGTGATATGGTCACAGAGGAACTGGATGCAAAAAATAATTTTGATATACTGTACACTTGAATTTTAGGAAAGCGTTTGATACCGTTGCACATAAAGGATTGATGTACAAATTGGAACAATGTCGCATTAAGAGCAATTTGCTGATGTGGATAAAGAGATGGTTCAGTGGGATGATACAAAGTGTTAATCAATGGACAGTGCTCTTCGTGGACTGATAATATTAGTGGAGACCCCGGAGTTTGGTGTTGGGCCATTTGCTGTTTTCTGTATTTATCAATGATATTGATGAGGGTAGAGTAGGGTTACTTTCCAAGTTTGTAGACGATACTAAGGTTGGCAGGATTGTTAATTATTGTAATCTCTCTCTCTCTCTCTCTCTCTCTCTCTCTCTCTCTCTCTCTCTCTCTCTCTCTGCTGGTGCAACACAAGCTTCAGGTTTCCTTGCACCATATGGCTAATGATACTCTCCAGAATTAAAACGAAAAAATCGAAAATCTTACATTACAGTAAAAATAATTAAAAATCAATTGAACACAATTACAAATCAAATGAACACAATTAAAAATCAGTCTAAAGCAATTAAAAATTAAATAAATTAATTAAAAGAAATTTAACGAAATAATTGCAAAACGATTTTCCTTCCTGAAGCTGACAAAGCTTTTCGACTGTATGTCGCGAACACAGGAACGAAAATTGCCGAATAGGGGTGAGCATGCTTAAATAATCCCTGTTTATATTTTATGCATCTCATGCCTCCATTACTACTACTACATATGGTGGATAGATCCTCAGATATAAATTATATGTAAATATATGCCTTCATCACGAAGAGAAGTTCTGAAGTTCATTGACCTTCAGAAAGAATATACTTGGACTGTTAATTTAAGGTGAAAAAATTTCTCGTTCAGATTTTGAAGAATTTGTTTTTTCTGGAAGAATGTTTTTTATAGCATTTCCGTCCCATGTAATTGTGATTGTTTTTAATTTGGTGGTGGTTCTGGGTCTTGTTATCATGCCAGCAAGAAGGAACGAGGGGGATGTCCTCATGTGATTCAGATGAGGATCACTGACAGAGCTGGAGGTGGAGAAAAAAAAGGGAGGAACACAAGTGCAATTAAAAAGGTTGTGGTTAGTCTAGAGAGTGCATCTAGGAATAAGTCAAAGGAAGAGTGAAGAAGTTAAGTTCTAAGAAAAGGGTAAGAAAAGAAAAAGAAATATATACAGTTAATGTTGATACTGATGATAGCGTAAAAATGGAATGGAGAAAAATGTCTGAGATGAATTTTGATATACAAAAGACAAGGATTAATCTCCAAAAATTCTTTTTTGTGACTCCATTAAAGTGAGTAGTGAATAAAGCAGTTTTGAATAGTATTTTGGCAATGTGGGGCATGTTAGAGGACAAAGCAAGCAAAATATTTGTTGAAAATAGTGTTGATGCAGGAATTAGGGATTTTCAATCTCTAGCTCGAGACCAAGAACAATTTGTTTCTTATGCTTCCATATTAAGAAAAGGAACAAAAACAGGAGAAGAATACTTATATTGCTTTAATTAACGCAAATAAGGAAGAGATAAAAACAAGTGAAGTGGAATAGAAATTACAGACGAAATAAGACCTGAAATGAAGAAGGTGAAAGCGAAAAGATTAAGGAAGCTAAGGGACAGTGGTGTATTGTTGGAATTAGACTCGTCAGAGGATATGAAGGAGCTGGGAGTAATTAGAGACTTGGGGAGATTGGTTTGCGTGCTGGAGTGCTGAAAAAGCCTGGACTAAAGATTATTATATATCAGGGGTGGCCAGCAAGACGACCTTTAGGAGCCGCAAAAGTGGAAGGAGAACTTCTTAGAGAACTTCATATCTCCCTGCACAATTACCCCCAGGTCCTTTTCATTATCTACCACAGTCAGTGTAGTACCGCAGAGTTGATACGTTGCTCTGGGGTTACTGTTTCCCATATGTAGTCCTTTACATTTGTCAATGTTAAACTTCATTTGTCACCTCTCAGCCCATCTGCTCAACCTTTTCAGATCCTGTTGCAGCAGCATAGCATCAGTAGTGTCCTTAACAACCCTGAAAACCATTGTATCGTCTGCAAACTTGGACATTAAGCTTGATATGCCATCATCAATATCATTTATAAATACCGAAAACAACAACGGACCCAACATTGAAACCTGAGGAACTCCACTAATAACATTAGTCCACGTTGAGCAGTGTCCATTGATTACCACTTTCTGTCTTCTGCCACTCAACCATCCCTTTATCCATAGCAGCAATTTGCCTCCAATGCCACACTGCTCCAATTTGTGCAGCAGTCTTCCTTGTGCAACAGTATCAAAAGCCTTTCTAAGATCCAAGTATATAATATCAAAGTTATTCCCTGCATCCAGTTCTTTTGTGACTGCATCATAATATCCAATCAAATTGGTCAGGCAAGAGCTTCCCTTAACAAAACTATGCTGTGTCTGAGCTATAACTGAATTCTTGTCTAGATGATCCTGCAGTGCTTCTTTAACCAGTGCCTCATTAATTTTCTTGGAACAGAAGTTAAACTAACAGGTCTATAATTACTTGTGTCAGCCTTTGATCCTCCTTTGTGAATTGGGATTACATTTGCACATCTCCAGTCTATGGGTACCTCCCCTGAGTCCAAAGAAGCTCTCATAATTATGGCTAGGGATTTGCTTAATTCCTTTGCTGCCTCCTTTAATATAACTGAATAGATCCCATCCACCCCAGGTGCCTTTCTTGTGTTCATCTTCAACAATTTCTCCTCCACTTTCCTCTCACTTATTACAAAATCATCTAGCTCACTGCCAATGTTTACTTCACCTACGACATTCCTCTTCCTGAATAACTCCTCATGTGTGAATGTAGATGCAAAATACTCATTTAGTTTGTTAGCCACCTGAGCAGGATCCTCAACTGTTGAACCATCAATATCCAGTGGACCAATCTGATTTATCCCTTTCCTTCTTGAGTTTAAATAGGTAAAGAACTCTTTTCTGTTTTTCTTTGCATCCTTTGCCAAGGATTTCTCATAATCTGCCTTTGCCTGCCTAATCTTTGTGACAGACCAGCTTATATCTATCATAGGCTTCCATGTCACCCATTAATTTGTATGTATCCCATGCATTTTCCTTCTCTGCCATATGTCTCATTAGTTCAACTGACATCCATTTAGGCCTGAACCTTGAACAGTATTTCTTAGTTGGTAAGTAAAGCCTGGTAGCTTCCAAGATTAGTTCTTTGAATGCTTCCCATTTTGAATTTCCTGTTGGTAACATCATCAGTTGGTTCCACTTTATAGAATTTAAATAAATAAATAAATAAATAAAATCTTTATTGTACAGTTCACCGGTACACGCAGGTACCACGACCATACAATACCCTTCACGGCACCATGCCAGGGGTTAACAAGCGGCAGAGATAATAAAGGAATTGTAAAGATTAATTATAGGTGAATTATATGAAAAAAAAAAAAAAAAAAAAAAGTACTCATAGCAGATAACATTGACTTGAAAGGAAAACTAATACAAAATAACAAAAATAACAAATTGTGATAACAAAAGATTTTCCTCGAGTCCACTTTTCTGAGAGTCTCTTGCCCCGCCATAACGATCTCAGATCAGTTGGTAGTTCTGGAGACCACGTGCAGATCTAGGATGATCCGTCTATACTTTTTATCATCTATGATTTTAAATAAGTCAGCATCCAGGGATTGAACCAGATGGAGCTTCTGATAAGGGACGAACCGATCTTTCAAATGTAGTCTCGAAGGAAGAGCAAGAAGCTTGGGAGTGGAGCGGAGACCTGGTTGGGGAATCCGCCAGCACACGGTGTCCCAAACGTTGGGTGCTGAGACTCTCCCAGCAATCATTTTTACGGTGAAGATGAGTCTTCTCTCGTGCATTAATGCTGAAAACCAGGTTAAATTCAGCGCGTTGGCCATCGGTGTTGTGCGCTGCTGTGGTGGGAGATGACACGTCCAGGTTGCCCACTTCAGGAGCCAGTATTCAGCGGCCTTTAATGGTTTAATTGTAGTGTCTGCAGCTGAGCCCCACAACTCTACTCCATACAGTACACTTCCAAAAATCATCATCCTGATATACATTTCTATCAGGTTTGTGTTGTAAATGTCTAGCAAGTGCTGCTTGGCAACCCACCGTCTCTTGTTGAATTCACGTTTCTTGTTGAATGAACTCTGTGCATTCTTGTTGAATGCACAGAGTTCTTCTATATGGTGATGGAATCGTAATTTTCTGTCGAAGATTACACCCAGATCTCTTTGCTTTTCAACGCAGGGGATCGGGACTCGTCAATCGCAGGCTGAATTATGGTTGGTATGGGTTTAAGTGAGAATACCATGATGGCAGATTTCATGTCTCAGACCATCTCGGTCGCCTTTACGAAAGCAAAAACCCTTCCCTTTACCTCTGATGGTAGTTACTTCCTTGAGTAAATCCCACTTCAGCACACTGTGATCACTGCCACCTAGTGGTTCGTGTATCTGCAGATATTGAAGGCTAAATTAAATTCAGCCTCTGTTGTTACATCTGCCTCTTTAATAAACATTGGTAACCTTGGTTTGACTATTAAAATTTTCTTTTAAAGATAATGTTTTAGATAACCTTAACACGGAACCAGCAGGAAATTGTTGGGTGAAAAACTGATTCGTTTCGTAATGGCGCTTAAGATTACTGGCCTTGAACTGTGACAGCGTTACACAAAAGACACATTGAGTTACCGCTTCTCTCCACAAATACAAACTCTTCTTCCCACTTTGCCTTAAATCCCCTATTCTCGTCTTCATGTTTACGTTTTCCAGAAAGCATAATAACTTTTAAAGGGCCTCACTTATAAAGAAACTAATAATGTTCACACAAATTAACTCGTTCACTGTAAAAAAACTGATTGAATCACACGTACGTCTAAAGCGTTTTATCATAGAGATGCTACGCAGGACAGATGGAGTTATCGGCTCAGGGGTAAAGGCAAATTTCCGCACATCTATTCTACATCTGTCTTTTCTTAATTTGAATTTATGCCCCCTTAGGTTCGTAATCTGAACAAGTGGAAGGATCCCATCAGAATTCAGCGTGCTGAACCCATTCAAGGCCTTATACACCTCAATCAGATTACCGCGCAGGTGCCTAGTCTCCAGTCACTGCAATTTGCAGAACTTAAGCCTCTCTTGGTAAGAGGATCCCTTCATTCCCCTCACCAATTTTGTTTCCCTTCTCTGTACACGCTCAAGCAAATCCACACCCTTCCTAAAATGAGTCCTCCAGACCTGTATACAGTACTCAAGCCGTGGCCTGACCATTGCCTTATACAAAAATTTGTACAAGGGAACAATCACCTCATTTTCCCTGCTAGCAAAATTCCTATATATCATTGACAAAACCCCATGACCTGCCCTGGCAGCCTGTCTGCATTGCTCAGAAAACTTCATATCTAACTGCACAATTACTCCCAGGTCTTTTTCTTTTTCTACCACCTTAAGTGTAGTACCACACAGTTGGTGCATACTCTATAGGTAATACCCGGCCGGCCTCCCCTTCGCGAGGTATGGTAAAGTCGGGCCCCATTAGGGGCCCGGCGGCTAACAGGCATTGAACAAGGGCACATCATGCTACATACCACATATACTTTTAAATCCCTGGCTTGTCGGATGCAGTGTACATATGCGGAGATGGGAGAAATACCAGGAACCGTTAGGCCAAATATACCTATACGTCATTTTTGGAACATTGTTTTAGACGAATTCCTCCACACCAATCTGGGAGACGTCTCCACCCAGGCGTATGCTGATGATCTGATTCTTACCCTAGCGGCCGACTCCCATAGACAACTAGAAGACGCAGCAAACGAAGCCCTTATGACTCTCCAATTTTGGGTTGAATAGCACCACCTGCAGATTTTATCAGACAGGACCAACTAGATTTTACTGAAGGGACCCGGCCTCCCCTAATTAAAATCCAACAAACGACCATAAAACTATCCACAAAGCTGAAATACTTGGGAGTAATTCTAAACAGAAATTTATCATTCATCCTGCATCTGATTCATCTCCACCAAAAAAAATAAGCAAATATAGTGCCATGGTTAACAGAGTTTCTCGGCAAGACTGGGGCTTGAAACGGCTAAAAATAACCCTTTACTACAAAGCAGTATTTGTACCGATCATCACTTATGCGGCAGAAGATTGGTTTCTCAAAGCGACAACTGCAGTAAATACAAGAAAATTAGAAGCAATCCAGCGCACCATCCTTCTTTCCATCACTGGAGCTTGCTTCACGGTCAGTACACATGCCCTGCAGGTGTGGCCAGTGCACTACTCCTGGACCTAGAGGTAGTCAAGTGCGGATTACTACATTATCTGTCCATGGGCAGATCCCTTACCTGCATTGACTTCACCACCGACCCTGCAAATAGTGTGTGTGGAAATGGGGCCAAACCACAAAAGGATCACCATTAACCTATCTCCGACGGAACCTCTGTCCCATGAATAACGCCAAATCACACCAGATATCCAAACTGGACTCTTTACCAAAAGTGACACTAACCCTGCTCTCTACTGCCAATTCCTGATGGCGATCTACAGAGTGTCTCAAACATATTGGTACAAACGTTGAGGGGAGGTTACCTAAACGTTTGTACCCCCATCTCTGCGTAGTTTACATTGTGGGTGCACCAGTTGACTGGAAAAGCCAGAGATTTAAAAGTGTATGGACTTTGTATATGTGTGATGCCTTGTACCGTTGTTCATCTGGTCATTTAACCGCTGGGCCCTTATTGAAGCCCAACGTTGCCCCACTTACGCCCCGTGGAGGCAGACCAGGAACCCAGTAGTCTGTTTCACTCTGGCAGGTCCTGCCACTTAATTTCTTGAGATTTCGGCGGCTAGGACCTAAAAAAAATAATAATAATACACCCTGTATACTAGGAGAAGACAGCGGGCCATCTCCCCTCCCCTCTGCCAAGGAATAGGAGTGAAAGCAGGCTGGTCAAGGTTACTAGCCCAGATCGCCATATGGCTATGTGGCAGCAATGTGCTGCTGTCATTTCTCTGAGCCCTTGCATGGTAGTCTTGTTCAGGTTGTCAAATGCCTGTGCTGAATGAGGTTGTCACTGTGATTTCTTTTTTATTATTATTTATATATTTTTTATAGAACCCAGCCACTGAAATCCCAGGAAATTAGGTGGCGGGAGCTGCCAGAGTATAATAAATTTCAACGTACACTTGGCCAGCCTCCTCGTAGGCATAGTACGGACAACGTCGAGTCCCATCAGGGGCTCGACGGCCAATAGAACAATGAGCACAACATACTACACAACACATGATCCACACACTTTCAAATCTCTGGTCTTGACAGAGTACTGTCCCTCGATACAGCGAACACTCGCAGAGATGGGAGAAATTCCTGTTGCCGTTTGACCCTCAACATACTTTGTATACTGGGCTCCCTTGCCTGGTACCTTTTCCTCGGTGGGAGGAGGAAAAGTTCTGTTTCCTTCCCTCCCCCACCAACCCTTATCCTTCTCCTGGTGAGGTACAGGCCTGCCTCATTGAACACTCTGGTGGTCGCCTTCTGTATCGTCCCCACACTTGTCTTTTCCTCCCCCCAGTTTTCAGTCTCCCCCCGACTCTGCCTAAAACCCCAACGTATATCCCACACAAACTGCAAAAACTGAGTTTCGTCCAAATTAAACCGGATAAACCTCATTTGGCTTTTTTAATTGCAGCGAGTTTTTTTTTTTTTTTTTTTAAGGACCTAGCCACCCAAACTTCACGATCCAAGACCCACACACTTTTAAATCTCTGGCATTTACAGCAAACTGTAACATATCACAACATAAACTACGCGGAGATGAGGGGGAACTCCTGGTGCCACTTGGCCCTAAATACACTTAGACTGACTTACCTAAACATCAGTCTGCGCAGGTTGCAGTGGTATTCACCGTCCTTCCCACACCGGGTGGAAAAGGCTCAGGGTTCGAATCCCGTCGATGATGCGAGGAACTTTAATGGGCTTTTTTTCACTCCATGGTTGAGTTAGTCGGCCTCAGGCATAGATAGCAAGGTTTCCCTCCCAGAAACGAGGGTTTTTCGTCCTGCAAAACAGGCAAATCAACCAGAGAACACACAATTTAGAGACAAAAAAAAAAATAAACGGGCATATGTAAATATTTACGGGAGACCCTAATATAATACCTAAATTGCTGACCAGGTACACCCTCTCATGGCTACCGCCTTCCCCTTTGGCGGTGCAGTCTTTCAACAAGATAATGCACCATGCCACACAGCCCGGATTGTTCGAGACTGATTCGGGGAACATGAAGACTTTCAGGTATTGCCCTGGCCTAAATCCCATCGCGCATCTGTGGTTTGTGTTGGAACAGCAGCGTCTCAACCACAGACCTTACAGGAGTTAAAGGATCTGCTGGTTACGTGTTGGTACTAGTACCACAAGACACATAAATCTTGTAGCGTCCATGCCTCGCCGGGTACGAGCTGTTTTAGCTGCACGTGGAGAACTAACGTCATATTAGGTAGGTAGTCATGTTTTGGCACATTGGTGTATATACTTTATTATATATTGCCAGTTCAGGGAAGAATTACCTCTATATCCGGAATATATTGAGAAAGTGTGTTGAGAAATTGATAATGGGAATCGATTCAAATCCAGTTCTGTAATGTGGGGAAGTGAGAGTGTACTGATAGTCCAGATGAAATAATAGACGTGTTTCTTATTAATCATTTGAATGGATTAACAAGTTGGATTGGATCAGCCCTCTACAATTTCTTCTTTGCAAGGGGAGTCTAATATTGATGTTACATTAACACCAGACGTAATTTGGAGAAAGATAAAAAAAAATGTAAATCTAAGGAGGGCTGGACAATGAGAGCACAGGTGTATTTATTTTGAAATACAGGATGAGAAACAAGGATCATGAACAGACCTTAAAAATAGGATAGCAATACTGAGTGGTGATATTCTCTTCTTCAGGGATTGCAGTTTGTACTGCATCCTGATTACCATCAATTAGCTCAAGTTTGAAGATGAAGTTAACTGGATGTTAAAATATTAATAGACAAAACTTGGACAGCAGCCTGGCAGAGGAGAGGTCAATGCTGATGTTTTTTGGGCAGCTTCCAGGAGTTCTATGAGGAGGTGCCAGAATTATAAGAGCTGACTTGGTGGACTGTTTGGTTAACTGAGGCAAAGTAGAGTTGTACATGCCAAGAAGATGTATCAAAGAGCAAAACGATTGAGAATATTATAGGAGATTGAAGTTGCAGTACGTGCAGCTGAGACAAGAGTATACAGGTATGATACAGAAAGAAAAACGGACATCATGGCAACAATGTGTGTTAAATGAAAGAGGATAATGGAGTTTCCCATATCGGATGATGATCGAGAAGATTAAAGTAGATAAAGTGTACTGTGATAGATGAAGGGAGGAATAGGAACATATGATTGGACATCTTCTATGGCGAATGTGCTCTCCTCCTTGTTTTAGAAGATCGAGAGGGGTTAGATAATGAGGTTCAAAGAGAAATACCGATTAAATAGAGAATATGAAGGAGATGGAGAGAAGCAGGACTTTACACTAGAAGAATTGAAAGTTGCATTAGATAAAACTAAAGGATAAGGCACATGGAAAAGATGGAATTTTGCCATAAGTGGTGAAGAGATGTTAAAAAGCAAAACTCCATAAATGGTGAATGTGAAAAAGTACTGTCATGAATTATTACAGATGCATAATGATTGTTTAAAAGAAATTATTTTCCCGGTGCAGTGGAAGGAAGCCAATATAAAGATATTGTTGATAAGTCCAGATAGTCCTAAGAGATCCCTCTTAATATAAATCAGAGGCTATTTTTCTGGAATTAGGCAAAGTATTTGAGAGACTGTTTAAGTTATTAGCTGTAATAATGATAAATGCCTGGAAGTCAAGAGAAGAATAAATTTTGGATGGATAGCATTCAGGAAATATAGTCACATACTGAAGAGCAATATCCCAGTTTGTCTGAAACGGAAAATAATGAATCAATGTATACTCCCCACCATGACTTATGGAAGTGAAACTTGGCCACTCACCAAAAGAATGGAAGAGAAGCTAAGAACTACACAGCGAAGAATGGAACGAATTATATTGGGAATCAGACTGTTAGATAAGAAGAGAAACACATGGATTAGGCAGCAAACTCAAGTAAAGGACATTCTTATCAAAACTAATGAACTAAAATGGTCTTGGGCAGGACACATAGCTCGAAGACATGATGACAGATGGACTAAGAAAATAACAGAATGGTACCCAAGAGGAGCTAGAAGAAAACCTGGAAGACAC
This sequence comes from Mastigoproctus giganteus, assembly GCF_048544385.1. NCBI lineage: Eukaryota > Metazoa > Arthropoda > Arachnida > Uropygi > Thelyphonidae > Mastigoproctus > Mastigoproctus giganteus. The sequence goes on from NC_143581.1 coordinate 4,404,872, forward strand.
AGGCAGAGATGGATAGATGAAATTCATGAGTTTTTGGGTAGTAAATGGATGGCCAGTGCTCAAAACAGAAGGAACTGGAAAGTTGCTGGAGAGGCCTTCATCCTGCAGTGGATTGAAAATGGCTGATGATGATGATTTGAGAGACTATCAAGATAGGGGAATGTGCAGCCATAAGCAATTTGGCTTTTGAAGAGGTACATCTACTGAGATTACACTACAGCGAATTGAAATGATTCCTGCTTAGCTGTGGCTCATCCGCTCATGTTGTAGAAGAGCACTCTGCAGGCTTTCCTAGTGATTACCTTTCTGTTCCCAAAGTGGGCAGAAACAACTAAAGAACATAACAGCAAACATGAAATATCCGAGCAGATGCAGGTTTTTTCTGGCCACTTAAATAAATTCTGTTTATACTCCGTGACGACCAAATGGTCAGAGTTCACAAGATAGACAGAATACAAGAAACAGCACCGTATTCAGTAGTCACGGGCTTGAACCCCGGTCACTCAAGGCACGTGTACTTATACACCCACGTGCCTGACCACCAGGCTATGGCGGCCTTTAAGAATTGAAAGTTGCATTAGATAGAACTAAAGGATAAAGCACATGGAAAAGATGGAATTTTGCCATAAGTGGTGAAGAGATGTTAAAAAGCAAAACTCCATAAATGGTGAATGGAAAAAAGTATGGTCCTGAATTATTACAGATGTATAATGATTGTTTAAAAGAAATTTTTTTCGGTGCAGTGGAAGGAAGCCAATATAAAGATATTGTTGAAAAGTCCAGATAGAGTCCTCTTAATATAAATCAGTGGCTATTTTTCTGGAATTAGGCAAAGTGTTTGAGAAACTTTTACAGAGTTTTGAATCATTAGTGATACAAACTGCAAACCAATGTTTTGGAACAGTCCTACATAAGATACTACACATGCAAATATACAATTTTTTTTTTTTTTTTATGAAAACCCCCAACACGAGAAGTAATAGAACCTATAGTACTTAGTACCGTACTTGGATTGGAAGTTGAGAGAAGACAAAATATATTTGTGGACTTGAATTTCTATAGACTAATTTTCAGGAAATTCAAGTCTATGAGACAGCGAGTGGTGGAGAGATGAGTCATTAATTAACCTAACTGCCCTCTTTTGAATGGAATCTAGAAGCCTGAGAGAAGTTTCGGGGGCACCGCCCCAGATGTGGGAACAATATTCCATGGTAGGGCGGATTTGCGATTTGTACAGAGCGAACAGCTGTTTGGAAGAAAACTAACGCCGAGAGCGAAAGAGAAAACCAAGTTTTTTAGATACAGAGGAAGCAATATTTGTAATGTGCTTGCGCCAAGAGAGAGAGAGGTCAGGGTAATCCCCAAAAGACACATCTTGCCAAGAAATCGGAGTGTCACCAAAGATAAGCATAAGAATCCTTTTTGCAAGATATGACAGGACTGAGTTTTAGAAGGATTGAAATCAACTAAGTTGTCTTTGCCCCACTGGAGACTGGCATTTAAGGAATTGTAGCAGATATTCGAAAAGTTGAAGCTGATTGAGCAAGGCAAGTTTTTTCAAAATGGAAAGTGGAATGCCATGTGCTGTCAACTGCAAAACTATGGATAGGATTTCCAGTCAATGGAAGGTCATTAATATACAAAATGAAAAGAGTGGGGGGAAAGAACTGAACCTTGGGGAGGGGGGAAACCAGCATTAGTGGAGAAGTTAGAAGACAGAGAGCTATCTATCATCACCCTCAGTGAGCGATCACAGAGAAAACTGGATAACCAATTACAAAAAACAGTTGGCAAACCCTAAGATTAGACCTTTATGCCAAACACGATCAAAAGCATTTGAGATGTCAAGAGCAACTGCTTGTTTCACCAAACTTCTACATTGAATTTGTCCATAAATGGCTAATTTAACTCTCAGCAACATGTTTTCTCAGATTTTGGATTAGCTGACATTAATATCAAACTAGAAACCCAATTGAAAACCATGGTAGATGAGGTTGTCCTCTTTATGCAAGTAAAAGCTTGAATGGAACAGACACAAATTAGGGACAGTAGATACTGCTCTTTTACAGATCCGTACGATAGCTCCGAGGTTATAGTTCTCGCATCCATACCCAGATTCGAATGCTATGCTGTTAATCAGCAATTGATTTTTCAGCTTTTCTTCTTGGCTGTCTCAGGCATGATCCCCCCTCCCCACCAGAAACTCTGTTTTTCGTCCACCAAACCAGGTAACGCGACCAGAGAATGCACAAGTTATGGACATAGGCACAAATGGTCTTTCTCGGGTGACTAATAACACTGCTCGATAAAAAAATTAACAGAACAAATTTTTTCATGAACATTTTAATGTGAAGTGCAAATATTAGAAATAATAGGCATATCCTGGCATGCAAATTCCGAGTATTCAATGAAAATCGATCTCCCATCTTACATTTTGCATATTATTGCCTATAAAAACACACAAAAAAAAACGTTTTTTGCCTTGCTCAGTAGGATAGCCACATTACTTACGATGGCAAGTCGACGTTTAGATAATTCTTTGAGATGGCTGGCTGTTGCAGGAGTTGAAGCTGGGTAGTTGCAGGTGGAATGGCTTAATGTCACAATATCATCTTGGTACTAAGGCAGCAGTTTCAGGCGACAGGAACCATTACAAGATGAGATGGCCAAGGTTGCTGAGGGCTATGTCAATCAGAATGGACAGCCATCTGGCTCTAATAGCAAGACAACCCTACATCCTGTCACATCAACTGTCTCTTGAGGTTGCTGCAGCCACACATGAAAATATTTCTAACTGGACTGGGTTAAGAATGCAAGTGAACTCTATGCAACGAAGCCAGTGGTTTGTATGCTATTAACCCAAAACCAGCACTGATCTCTGGTGTCATGAACAAGTTACTGTGCCCCAACAAATGGGACAGTTCTCTTCTCTGATGAGTCCTGTTTTAACCAATTCTAGATGTTATTTCATCTGGAGACAGGAATGTGATACTGTCCTCTCCAACATTAGAGAAAGGAACACAGGTAAGAGGCATGTCAGAATAACAACAATCACATGCATTTTTCGTAAGGGTACCATAAGTGCAGAGGTACCAAGAACAGATCCTTGAACCCTTTCTAGGTGTGCCATTGGCCCAGATTTATTTTGCATGCCACTGTACATAGAGCTCAAGTGGTAGAGGAATATCCTGAAACTGAAGATTAGCATAAGGCACATGATGCAAGAAAGCAAGCTTATATAGCATCAGCCAAAACAAACCAAATCTTTTAATTTCACCCATCCACTCTCCAAATGTTTGTCTAGTTCTGCTTTGAATCTATTTAAGCTACCAGAATAGAATTTACGCTGTTGTAAATAATCTTATTACTTAAGATTATTTACGACAGCGATTTCCAAACTAGGAGGCACGCCTCCCTGGGGAGACGCAAACTAGTGCAAAAGGAGGCACGAACGACATCTTCATATCAAGCATGTTTCACCCCTAGGCCTGTTGGAGGGAATCATACAGCATACTGTCACGTGACCATATTTTTGGCAGCTTTTAACTTCTGTAATGTAAGCATTTTGGTAATTCTCATACCTCTATAAATGTCCAAAGTTCATCTCATTTCATCATTAATCCATGTGGCACGCCACCATACCAAATTGTATCCCCCTTCATCGTAAGCTGCAAAAGTTACATATTTTCTACATTCTCTTTTGTTGAGCAGTATTTTTTGTCCTATAGACACTATTCATAAAATAGTACACTAAAATTAAGGACTCCAGACATAATCAACTATCACTGAAGAGTGCTCATGAGAACTCTCTTGGCAAGGTACCATAGAGAATATACTCAACTAGATTAGATGTCCAAGGTAGGATCATCCATGACCCTACCTTGGATGCAACCTTTCAACAGACCAACACCAGAGAATAACCTACTGAGGTGAAAATTCACATCAGATTTTTTTTTTTAACTTCAAAATGAAAATGCTTACTTTGAAAAACATTAGTTAAATGACTAAGATGGAATGAATATGAAATTTATTAATTTACTTAGTTATCACAGATTGTAATCTGTCATGCTTCTTATACTTTTTCTTGCCACGAGACTAATAATTTGTTAATGAATATGCATATTGTATGCCTGTAAATTGTCTTAAGACCACTTTCTCTTCGTAAAATGATAAGTCCACATAACGGACAGAATTTTTATTCTATTACTCCTGAAATTAGTTGCTCCATTTCAAAATGTCCGAATAAGTTGCTGTGAAGTTTTAAATAGGATCTATGCCAGACCTTTCCAAATGGGTGGCAAGTGACATATCCCCACCAGCTGCAGAAATAATTCAACACCTGAAACTTAAAATAAAAATACATTTACCATAATTACCAAAATATTTTAATAGAAAGTTTATTGCAACTCCACATAGAGTTTAATGACTAGGGATACCATAATACCATCCACAGGACAGGTGCTACAATATGGCTTTACATCATTAATGCCATTAGGCATTAAGAATATTCAAACAACAAAAATTATGTAGGCTTTATATATATATATATATTTTTTTTTTTTTTCCCAATGCAAAAAGATAACATCAAGACATTAAATCTAGAGATATGAAAGTTCTGGTAACTTCAATTATTTCAAATTTGAATCTGAAGGAGCAGAGAAAGTAAAAATATGTACAGCATTCATTAAGAAATACAAAAATACTTCTAGGTTTCACAATGCAGTTAGGCGCTCAGTTCGGGTAGCATCAACATAAATAAATATCCCTACACATATAGTAACATTTCTCCATGGACTCACTTTAAACAAATAACAAAAAGTCCACAAAGTGTTTAAAAAAAAAAAACCGTTCCCACGTTTTTTTTGTTTGTTTTTTTTTATCTACACAACACTATACATTATCCGTTTTTACAGGATCCAGTCTAGCTGGAGATCAATTTCAGTTCACCTGAACAGGCAAAGGTTGTTCTGGAATTAATGAATAAAAAAAGCTAGAGATAAAAGTCCAAGCTGTGGAAAATGGAGAAATCCCTTCAGTGGTTTCCTGAGACGGTCTAGAAGGATCAGCTTGATTATTATCAGCTTCGGTCTGTTCCTGGACTGCTTCACCCTATTTTTGTAGAAGAGAAAAATATTAACTCTACAGTAATTGAAAAAATTAGTGCATATCATGTTAGTTCACAGTAAATCACCGAAGTGAAATGGCAATGTTATATATTGCCATTACAAATAATGTTATATCTCATACTGATACACGAGTTTTCCTGATACAGTCAGTCCTCGTATAGCACGATAGTTGTGTTCCTAGAAACCCTCGTGCAATGCAAAATCATGCAATATAAACAACAGGCCCTATGGGAAAAATGGGGTTAGGTGCTGACAACCCAAGATTGAACACACATTTGTAACGAAAACATTACCAAACACAATAAATAATCGTAATAAAATACTTAGGTATTTTATCATGACTATTACGTAATAAAATATTGCTACTGCTTTTGCTTCTATCGTAAACAAACTTGTTTTTTGTTTGATTTTCTATCCAAACAGATGACAGCCGTTCCATCTCTTCCAATTCTTTGTGTCTTAATCTAATGGATTTTAATTACACTTTGAGTTGTTACTGCTATGAAAGTTGTTTTTATTTTCTCGGCGTTGCCTCATTTAGGCCTGTAGCACATGCAATATCACATGATCTTTCATTTCGCTCAAAGCGTTTCACAATTTCATATTTTTTCTCAATCGACAGAGGCAGACTGGCCCATAAGCCTTACCAGGGAAACCCCAGTGGACTGGAGGCTGGTGTGATTTTGGCCATAAACGCTAGTATGAGGTCACTTCAAATTTTCCCAGGTAAGAATTTTTGACCCAGTCTGCCTCTGTTTATCGATACTGCTTTTCTTTTTCTATGAATCTGTAGTGTATTCACCAAGACGCTTCCTTTTCACACCTTTTATGTATTTAACCCATTTTTAGGAAATAAAGCACAATTACAAAATGAGGAGACACACTTGATACACATAAACAAAGCTGCTTGTGTGTAGCAACTGAATAAACACCACCGAAGGCAGAGACACTATGAACACCTCACTAGCTCACATTTTACTAAGGCACATTTCTGGGGGTTACTACCATAAAACAATAAAAACAATTTCCAGTTGCGTTTCTGCTAGTGGAATCTGTTATAAACTGGTAGTAAACTCGATCTAATTGCATTTGCGATAATACCGATAGCTGGAATTGTGTGGGTTTTTATGCTATTATGGTGAAATGTTTCCCCTTCACTGATATAAAAAAACAAATACATTTTCAGAATCTTCTTTTCATTCCTATCATGTGTTCAATTGGGGTGATTCCGCATTCTACTGCCATTTCTTGTAAACACAAAGGCGAATCGTGCATAAGCGAATTCGGTTCGTGTTATATAAGGTATCGTTCCCCTATTTATAAATCGTGTATGATCGAATTCGTGTAGTGTAGACATGTGTTATATGAAGACTGACTGTATTACGTTACCTCAAGTAAGCAATGCTTCACCAGCAGAGAAGATTAATGTCACTTATTCTTGACAGATAACACCAACCAGACAGCACCATTAAGGCTTTTTGGCCTCTCATTGGTAGACAGGTAGGTACCCAGTGTGACAACCTGAAGTTCTCCAAAATATGAGAAATACCAAATGGTTTCTCTTCAGGCAACAGTATAGACTAAAAAGGTTTTAGGACTAAAAGATCAGACTATGGAAAATCCACTAATCGAACAAGTTAGTGCATAGCATCATGCCAGTTTGTAGTAAATCACCGACATAGGTGAAAGGCATCGTTTTTGTTGTGAATGCCTTGATATTGCATTACCATGAATAAGCAATGCTTCACCAGTGAAGAAGACTAATGTTACTTATTCTCAGCAGATACCACCACCTAAATGGCACCGTTTCAAGGCTTTCTGAGCCTCTGATCAGTGGGCAGTAGTAGTAGTAGTAGTAGTGGCACATGATGCAAGAAAGCAAGTGTAGGAGCTTATGCAGCATCAGCCAAAAAAAAAAAAAAAAAAAACACACCATTCCCTCCAAATGCCTGTCCAGTTCCTCCTCAAATTTATTTAACCTATCAACTTCCACAACGACAGATGGAAGTTTCTTCCAGCAATTAACCACCCGCTGGCTAAAGGCAAATTCCCGCACATCTATTCTACATCTGTCCTTTCTTAATTTGAACTTATGTCCCTGTAGGTTGGTAATCTGAACAAGTGGAAGGATCCCATCAGAATTCAGCGTGCTCAACCCATTCAAGGCCTTATAGACCTCAATCAGATCACCGCGCAGGTGCCTAGTCTCCAGCCACTGCAATTTGTAGAACTTAAGCCTCTCTTGGTAATCCCTTGTACACGCTCAAGCAAATCTACATCTTCCTAAAATGAGGCCTCCAGACCTGTACGCAGTACTCAAGGCGTGGCCTGACCACTGCCTTATACAGAGGGACAATCACCTCCTTTTCCCTGCTACCAAAATTCCTATATATCATTGACAAAACCCCATGACCCGCCCTAGCAGCCTGTCTAGACTGCTCAGAAAACTTCATATCTGACTGCACAATTACTCCCAGGTCTTTTTCATTTTCTACCACCTTAAGTGTAGTACCACACAGTTGGTACGTTTCTCTGGGGTTACTTCTACCCATATGCAGTACTTTGCATTTGTCAAGGTTGAACTTCAGTTGCCACTTAGCCCATCTGCCCAAATTATCTAGATCCTGTTGCAGTAGCACACTGCCATTACTGTCATTAACAACCCTGCCAACCTTTGTGTCATCTGCAAACTTCGACATTAAGCCTGATATACCTTCATCAATATCACTGATAAATACACAAAACAACAGTGGACCCAACACCGAACCCTGTGGGACTCCACTAATAACATTAGTCCACGAAGAGCAGCACCCATTGATTACCACCCTCTGTCTTCTCCCACTTAACCATCCTTTTATCCATTGTAGCAACTTACCCTTAATACCATTCTGCTCCAATTTGTACAGTAGTCTTCCATGCGCAACAGTGTCAAAAGCTTTCCTGAAATCCAAGTATATGATATCAAAATTATTTTTTGCATCCAGTTCCTTTGTGACCACATCATAATAACCAATCAAATTTGTCAGACAAGACTTTCCCTTAACAAACCCATGCTGTGTTTGAATTATTGCTGCAGTCTTGTCTAGATGATCCTGCAATGCATCTTTAACCAGAGACTCCATTATTTTACCCGGAACAGAAGTTAAACTAACTGGTCTGTAATTACTCGTGTCACCCTTCGATCCACCTTTGTGAATTGGGGACACATTTGCACATCTCCAGTCCGTGGGAACCTCCCCTGAGTCCAAGGATGCTCTCATAATTATGGCTAAGGGTTTGCTTAGTTGCTTTGCCGCTTCCTTTAAAATAACTGGATAGATCCCATCCACCCCAGGTGCCTTTCTTATGTTTAACTTCAACAATTTCTCCTCCACTTTGCTCTCAGTTATTATAAAATCATTAAGCACACTGCTACAATTTGATAACCTTCTTCCATTTTCAAATTGTAATAATTCCTCACGTGTGAATGTAGATGCAAAATACTCATTCAATTTGTTTGCTATCTGAGCAGGATCATCAACAGTCGAACCATCGATGTCAAGTGGACCAATCATATTCATCCCCTTCCTTTTAGAGTTTATATAAGTAAAGAAATCCTTGCTGTTTTTCTTAGCATCTTTTGCCAAAGATTTCTCGTAATCCACCTTCGCCTGCCGAACCTCCTTTGTGACCTGATTACAGACTAGCTTATATCTGCCACAGGCTTCTGCGTCACCTGATAATTTATATGCATCCCATGCATTTTTCTTCTCTGTCACGAGTCTCATTAGTTCATTTGATAACCATTTAGGCCTAAACCTTGAACGATATTTCTTAATCGGTATATAAAGTCTAGTAGCTTCCACGATTAATTCTTTGAATGCTTCCCACTTAGAATTTACTGTTTGTAACATCGTCAGTTGATCCCACTGTACAGAACTTAAACTGTCTGAGACCACTGTACTCCCCTTTACGGAAGCAAAAACCCTTTCCTTTACCCCTGACGGTAGTTACCTCTTTGAGTAAATCCCACTTCAGCACACTGTGATCACTGCCACCTAGTGGTTCCTTTATCTGCAAATTCTTAATACACGAATGATCACTGCTGATAACCAGATCAAGAGTGTTACTTTCTCTGGTTGCCTCTCGAACATGCTGCTGCAGAAAACAATCATCCAATAAATCCACAAAAGTCTGACTAGTGTGCGAGTGACCAACCCACAAGTTCCAGTCAATATCTGGGAAGTTAAAATCCCCCTTAATCAGACATTCTGATTTACTGGCCCACTATTTCTCTGTACAATTGTTCATTGTACTCATTCGAGTCATTAGGCCTATAACACACTCCTACTCTTATTTTTCCTTTCGCAGTGCTTATCTCACACCAAACTGACTCAACAGAGCACTGTTCATCTATATTAACTGGGTGCACTTCCTTTGTTTTATGTTTTTCTTAATTAACAGCATAACACCCCCTCCCTTTCTGTCCTGTCTATCCTTTCTGTACACATTGTACTCCCCAAATTCCAGTTCTGCATTCCTTATATCTTTGTGACACCACGTCTCTGCTATCCCAACAATATCCGCCTTTGATGTCTTGACCAACACTTCAAATTCATCAAATTTATTTACTATACTTCTAGCATTGGTATACATGCAAGCATACATGCTCCTATGCCTATTCCTTGTTACCCTAACACATCCCATACACCCAACTATTCCATGATGACTGCCATCCGTCCCTGAAACCCCCAACACCCCTCGCTCCAGGGCGCTTCTTATTCTAATAGAAGTTGTGCAAGAATCACCTTCACCTCTGCCTGCGGTTACTGTTAAACTATTAGTCTTTGTATCCCCCCAAACTAGCAGTTTTCCGACCCACCTAACACTGCCTCGATAGCATCAGCAAATATTCTTGCACCCTTTCTATTTAAGTGTATCCCATCCCTGTAGAAGCAATCTCTCCTGTTAACAAGTACAGTCCAGGCTGAAAAAAATTCTACCCCTTGAGCCTTGCACAATCTTTCCAGGGCCGAATTGATCGACAAGGCTCTCATCATATACTCCCTCCTATCGTGTCTGGGCAGAATTGCAGACACTTTCAAATTCAACCCTATTTCACGGCTTTTTTTCAACAGTGACCTGTACTTGTTGAGTAATTCCGCCGGTCTCCTACTCTTAATATCATTAGTGCCAACGTGTACAACTATATCACCTTTTGTGCCCTTGAAAGATGATATCCGCTCTACAACGTCATCAACCTTTGCCCCTGGCAGACATACCCTGGTCCTGTTCCACCTATCCTTTTTACAAAGGATGTTCCCCGTTTCCCTGACAATAGAGTCACCAACAACTACTAGTTCCTGTGGGACCAGCGCATTCTGCCTTAGGGGTTGCCGCTGTGTTGCGTGATGACCAAGTGCAAGCTCTGGCGTTGATGTGGGCAGCTGAGAGCCTGATGGGCCCCTCAATTTAGATCTTTCGAGGGCATCCACCCTGTCCTTCAAACTCTCATATAGGCCCATAACAACGCTGAGTTGTCGCCTGATTTCCTTACACTCCTTACATCGCGCACACACAAAGACATCCCCCATGGCAATATCATGTTCCGTTCCAGAGAGTTCGGCAAACATTTCACAAGTTGCACATTTTTTTAGGCTATGATGCGTTGGAGAATTGCCCCCCTCAGTTCTCCCCCGATTCACAGCACTCCTGCCACTTTGTGCCCGTTGCTTTGCTGCTCTAGTCTGGGGCATAGTAGTTGAAATTAATAAAATCAATAAATTAAATATCAATAGTATTTGAATAGAAACTATTAAATAGAAACAGTGAAGCGTATTACTATATAATTATGCGTTAGAGCTACCTAGCTACCTCAATTAAAAAATTTGAATTCCCTACCACTATATCCAAAAACAATGGCTACAAAATGGAACGAAATAACGGTTTTACCTATCGTAAGTAAAATCCACAAAAACTCTAAATTAAAAATAAAAAATAACCAGCGTAACTATAACTATGACTACGTATTAAGTACAATATAAAATAACAATCATGTAAATAAAAGGCAAACACTTATCGTTTTTGCGGAGCCTGTAACTGACAGCTGTAACTTTTAAAGAGATTCAGCGCCCTCTCTTGTTGTAACACACCAGGGTACCCTGGTGTGTTACAATAAGTGACAACCTGGTTGTTAAATCTAACTCCACAATATAAAAGATGCCAGAGGTGTGCAACAGTATAGACTACAAAGGTGTTTTTATTTTATCTCATATTGTGAATGCCTCCACGAGTTGTCCTGTCATTGCACTACCTCGAATAAACAACACTAAGCCAGTGAAGAAGACTAATGTTACTTATTTTCAGCGTTTTTTGCATTTTTTGTAGTCTGAGGCTTTCAGCCCTAAAGCCTTTTTAGTTTATACTGTTGCAACACGATCTCGCATCTCTCATATTGTAGAGTTATACTTCATAACCAGGTTGTCACTTACAATCAGTACCTACCTACCTACCTACCTACCTGCCCACCGATGAGAGGCCAAAAAGCCTTGAAATGGTGCCATCTGGGTGGTGGTATCCACCGAGAATAAGTAACATTAGTCTTCTTCACTGGTGAAGCATTGCTTATTTGAGGTAGTGCAATATCAGGGCAAGCTGTGAAGATATTCCAATATGAGATATAACCAAAACAATGCCGTTTCACCTACTTTGGTGGTTTACTATGAACTAACATGATGCTTACACTACCTTGTTCGATTAGTGAATTTTCCATAGTCTGAGGTTTTAGCCCTAAAACCTTTTTAATAATACCTATTCAGGCAATAAAAGAAAAAGAAAAAACCAAATTTCCTCAAATTGATTTACCAACCACACATCAATAGTAAACAGATATTTAACGTATTCCAATATTAATACAATAATTAGAAATATATTATGATTTATTTAGATAATTTAGGGTTTCATCATCATCAGCAATTTTCAATCCCCTGCAGGATGAAGGCCTCTCCAGCAACTTTCCAGTTCAGACAACCATCGTTGTCTTCCAGGTTTTCTTCTAGCTCCTCTTGGGTACCATTCTGTTATTTTCTTAGTCCATCTGTCATCATGTCTTCGAGCTGTGTCCTGCCCAAGTTCACTTTAGTTCTTAAGTGTTGTTAAGAATGTCCTTTACTTGAATTTGCTGCCTAATCCATGTTTCTCTTCTTATCTAACAGTCTGATTCCCAATATAATTCATTCAATTCTTCGCTGTGTAGTTCTCAACTTCTCTTCCATTCTTTTGGTGAGTGCCCAAGTTTCACTTCCATAAGTCATGGTGGGGAGTATACATTTGTTCATTATTTTACATTTCAGACAAACTAGGATATTGCTCTTCAGTATGTGACTATATTTCCTGAATGCTATCCACCCAAAATTTATTCTTCTCTTGACTTCCAGCCATTTATCATTATTACAGCTAATGACTTGTCCCAGATAAGTATATGACTCTACCTTTTCAATTACTGCTCTTGCAATCATTATATCCCTTTCTGTGGTATATTTGTTTGTCATTACTTTTGTTTTGGCCATATTCATCTTTAAGGTATATTCATCGTTTAAGGTATAAAGCCTCACATTCAAGAATAAAAAAATATCAGAGCAGCACATGCTTCTTACAAAAAATGAAACAGTGGAAACACCTGAAAAAAATGGTCCCCCCCACTGCAATGGCACACCAATTTCTCAAGTTGAGGCTCAGTGATATGATTTACCCCATTTTGCTTTCACAGAAATCAGACTTGGTGCCCTAAATTATCTAAGCTTGATTTCTATACTTTAACAGATTATGTTTCATTTAAATCATAATTGGTTGTGAAGTATTGCAGTGATGGATCGCTACCCTACACTACCACAGATGAAGTGCCAATAAGCTCTTGAAATGGTCACTTGAGGTGGAAGGAAATTTCAATACAGGAAAGTAATGAGAAAAACAATAAAAAGAACTATTTGTTGAATAGCACAGGGATGAATCATTACGACAACTTGAAATCAATGCCATTCTTAAAAAAAATCCTTTTTCATTAAATTAAACTTAGGAGACATTTACAATTAAATACAGCAAATTAATTAATGCTGTTAATAAACCAAGGTGCTATTCTGCTCCTATGAACCTAACCATCCTATATCAAAGCAAATATAAAATTAAGATTTAGAATAGAAAAGGGAAGGACCAAAGCAACATTTGCCCTTTGAGAAGTGAGTGCACAGCTCCTTGACCCGAGGTACAACTACATCCTCCAAAGGACAAGTGCAACTAAAATAATACCACAAAAAAAAAAAAAACTGATGTTATAACAAGAGTAGTGTAAAAATTTGTATATAAAATGGAAATTAATGGGAAAAAACAAGCACTTCAAACTGCATAGTGTTTTCTGTCTAATTTTTAAAGAACTACAGATTATTCTGAGACAATTTATGGTACTTCCTGAATAACTTCAGTGAGTGTTAGGAAAGCAAAACAGGCAAATTATGCCCATTACTACTTGAAATCTTTTCTAATTTAAGCTAAGCAATGTCTGAGAACATACCTCTTCCTCTTGATTCTGTGTCACATGGACATCTGACTGATTAGGAGGATTTTCATTAAAAGACTCTTCCCTGGCATTAGCTGGTTGGTTTGCTGCACTTTCTCTTTCAGTCTGTACCTGTGCATTCCTTTGTCTGTTTTCTCTCATTCTCTCTAGCCTTCTTCTTGCATGAAACCTATGAAAATGATATGTACATAGTGAATTGCTTTAAAATTATTAATTTTCTATTTCTGTGGTGATTGTTAATACTTCTTAGTTTGCCTATCTACACACACATTTTTATAAATGTAATGGCACACATTTGTAAATAATTTAAATGTTCTAAAGCTACATATCATTTTAACAAAACTAAAAGGATACACAAAATTAATTTTATCTTCAAATGCTCAAAGAGTAATTAGAATAATACCACAATCATTAAGAGCCAAGAAAGGTTTACTATAAAACAAGCTGTGCTTATGGTTTAGAAGCTAGCATGTATTTTAAAGAACAGAGATGCAAGAAAGGTCTCTCATAAAAGTACAATAAGTGCCAGTTATAGTGATCACCGGTTATTAGAATCAGCTGTTTATTGAATCAAATTTCAAAGAACCGATTCAAATCAATAAATTGCACTACACTTTCATCATTTATTTGAATCACATCTTCGGTTATAAGAATCAATTCTGAATGCCCCTGTGATATTTTCCTATAGCACAATTCTTGAGGTCACAACCATAAAACAATTTGCAGTTTCCAGTTTATTGGGCTTTTCTGTTAGTACAATCTGTTATAAATGGGTAGTAAACTATCTTATTGCATTTGCAATAATACCGATAGCTGTAATTCTGTGGGTTTTTAGGTTATTACAGTGAAATGTGTTTCCTCTTTACTGAACATCTGACAAATCTTCAATCATAAAAAAATGCAGCACTGTACATAAATTTTCAGAATTTGCTCTAAACTTCGTAAACTTTTTACTTTGTATTTCACTTGCACGTGCCGTGTGCTTTGCTATTGATTGATGCTGATGTTTTTTTATTGTTTTAAATTTTACTACCCAAAAAAATGTCAGCGAACCGAAAAAGTGAATTTGAGTGTAAAAGAAGTTACGAATTATAGAAACACACAACAAATTACACTTAAACAATACATCTCAAAGGGAAGCAGCAGTAAAATTAGGAGCGCCTCGGTTGCAACTTTATCAAAATTATTAAAATCACGTCACACATTCAGCACTAATGTGCTTAGTGAAACCAGAAAAAGGAAGCATGAAGGGAAATGCCAAACAGTAGATCAAGCTGTTCATTTGGTTCAAATATGCCAGCTCATTTAATGCATCAATCAATTGTGGCATTCTGCTTCAAAAAGCTAATGATTTTGCTGAAAAACTATAAAAGTGCAGCCATTATCAACCCACTGCAGGGTGGAAGCCTCCTCAACAATTCATGCTGAGGGAAATGGACCATAATCTGCCACGCTGGTCCAGTGCGGGTTGGCAGATCGACCGTATTCAGCAGGCAGGGGCTTAAACCCCGGTCTACTCAAAGAGCGTGTGCTACTGCACTCCCGCTCCTGCCCACTCGGCTAGGGAGGCCGTGCTGAAAAACTATACTACAGAGTTTAAGGCGCCGGATGGATGGTTGACAAGATGGAAGAAGGCATGATATTTTACAAAAAAACTTCACGGAGAAAAACAAGATTCCGATAGTTCTGCAGCTGACAACTGGTTGATTGTTTGTTTGTTTGTTTGTTTGTTATTTGGTTTTTAGGAGCATTAGCAACTAAGGCCATATTGCTCCGGGATATGCGGTGGTCATTCCCTGACCTTTCCGCATTCTCCGTATTTGGTGGTGACGGGCTCGAACCCCGGTCTAATCAAGAAGCGTGTGCTACGCACTGCTGCTCCTTCCCACCTGGCTACGGAGGCGCCCACAACTGGTTGAAAACCTCTTGGCGAACTGTGTTAAGCACTTATAATCCTGAAGACATTTTTAATACAGATGAAACAGGATTGCATATTACAGGGCTACCCCAGACCATTGCATGATTTTCATCAAAAATTCCTCTTCATCTGCAAGACAGATCAAAGACAGAATTACAGCTCTTTTAATATGCAACATGATAGCATTAGCATTAGTAGAGGCATTTGATGCAAGAAAGCAAGCTTATGCAGCATCAGCCAAAAAAAAAAAAAAAACCCACTTCCACTTCACCCCTCTGTTCGTTCAAAATACCTGTCCAGCTGAGCCTTAAACTTATTTAGGCTATCAACCTCCACCACAAGGGATGGAAGTCTGTTCCACCAACCAACCACCCGCTGGCTAAAGGCAAATTTCCGCACATCTATCCTACATCTGTCTTTCCTCAATTTGAATTTATGCCCTCTCAGGTGATTTTTCTGAGCTAGAGGAAAAATCCCATCAGCATTGAGCATGCTTAAACCATTCAAGGCTTTATACACCTCTATCAGATCACCTCGCTGGTGCCTAGTCTCCAGACACTGTAATTTGCAAAACTTAAGCCTTTCTTCGTAAGAGCACCCCTTTGTTCCATTCACTAATCTTGTTGCCCTTCTCTGTACTCGTTCCAGCAGCTCTACATCCTTCTTGAAATGAGGCCTCCAGACCTGTATACAGTACTCTAGGTGTGGCCTGACCATCGCCTTATACAATGGAATAATCACCTCCTTATCCCTGCTGGAAAAATTCCTGTATATCATTGACAATACTCCATGAGCTACTCTTGCAGCCCGTCTGCACTGCTCAGAGAACTTCATATCTGCCTGCACAACCACCCCCAAGTCCCTTTCATTCTCTACCACTGTCAGTATAGTACCACAAAGTTGATACATTGCTCTGGGGTTGCTGTTTCCCATGTGTAGTACTTTACATTTGTCAATGTTAAACTTCATTTGCCACTTCTCAGCCCATCTGCTCAACCTTTCCAGATCCTGTTGCAGCAGCATAGTGTCAGTAGTATCCTTGACAACCCTGCCAACCTTTGTATCGTCTGCAAACTTGGACATTAAGCCCGATATACCATCATCAATATCATTTATAAATACAGAAAACAATAATGGACCCAACACTGAGCCCTGAGGGACTCCACTAATAACATCAGTCCACGATGAGCAGTGTCCATTGATTACCACTCTCTGTCTTCTCCCCCTCAACCACCCCTTTATCCATAGCAGCAATTTGCCTCCAATGTCACACTGCTCCAATTTGTGTAGCAGTCTTCCATGTGCAACAGTATCAAAAGCCTTTCTAAGATCCAAGTATATAATATCAAAGTTATTCCCTGCATCCAGTTCTTTTGTGACTGCATCATAGTATCCAATCAAGTTGGTCAGGCAAGACTTCCCCTTAACAAAACCATGCTGTGTCTGAGCTATAACTGAAGTCTTGTCTAAATGATCCTGCAGTGCTTCTTTAACCAGTGCCTCCATTAATTTTCCTGGAACAGAAGTTAAGCTCACAGGTCTATAATTACTTGTGTCAGCCTTTGATCCTCCTTTGTGAATTGGGGTCACATTTGCACATTTCCAGTCTATGGGTACCTCCCCTGAGTCCAAGGAAGCTCTCATAATTATGGCTAAGGGTTTGCTTACTTCCTTTGCTGCCTCCTTTAATATAACTGGATAGATCCCATCCACCCCGGGTGCCTTTCTTGTGTTTATCTTCAACAGTTTCTCCTCCACTTTACTCCCAGTTATTTCAAGATTCTGTAGCTTACTGCTAGAGTTGAATACACCTCTGGCATTCCCCTCGCTGAATAACTCCTCATGTGTGAATGTCGATGCAAAATATTCATTTAGTTTGTTAGCTACCTGAGCAGGATCATCAACACTTGACCCATCAATATCAAGTGGACCAATCTGATTCATCCCTTTCCTTCTTTTTTTTTTTTTTTTTTTTTATGAAAACCCCAAACACGAAAGGTATCAAAACCTATAGTACTTAGTACCGTGCATGGGTTGAAGGAGAAAGGGGGAGGGGGATGCCGGAAACTTTGCTCTAGAGACTAAACATGGGTTTTACCACTTCAAGCCTCCAATAAGCAAAGTGGTGGTAGTTTACATAAGTAAAGAACTCTTTGCTGTTTTTCTTTGCATCCCTTGCCAAGGATTTCTCGTAATCTGCCTTCGCCTGCCTAACCTCCTTTGTAACTTGGTTGCATATCAACTTGTATCTATCATAGGCTTCTGTGTCATGTGTTAATTTGTATGTATCCCATGCATTTTTCTTCTCTGCCATATGCCTCATTAGTTCATCTGACATCCATTTTGGCCTAAACCTTGAACAATATTTCTTAGTTGGTATGTAAAGCCTAGTAGCTTCCAAGATAAGTTCTTTGAATGCTTCCCATTTTGAATTTGCTGTTGGTAACATCATCAGTTGGTCCCACTGTATAGAATTTAAATATTGTCTCAGTCCATTGTAGTTGCCTTTACGGAAGCAATAACCCTTCCCTTTACCCCTAATGGTAGTTACCTCTTTGAGTAAATCCCACTTCAGCACACTGTGATCACTGCCACTTAGTGGTTCATTTATCTGCAGATTCTTAATGCATGAAGAATCACTGCTGATAATCAAATCAAGAGTATTACTCCCTCTAGTTGCCTCCCGAACATGCTGATGTAGAAAACAATCATCCAATAAATCCACAAAAGCCCTGCTAGTGTGTGAGTAACCAGCCCCCAAATTCCAGTCAATATCTGGGAAATTAAAATCTCCCATTATAAGACACTCTGATTTACTGGCCCACTATTTCCCTGTACAGTTCATTATTATACTCATCAGAGTCATTAGGCCTATAGCACACTCCTACTCTCAATTTTGATCTCCCAATGTTTATGTCACACCAAACTGACTCCACACTGCACTGTCCAGCGATGTCGACTGGCTTCACTTCCTTGGTTTTTATGTGTTTCTTAACTAATAGCATAACCCCTCCCCCCTTCCTATCCTGTCTATCCTTTCTGTAGACGTTGTACTCCCCAAATTGCAGTTCTGCATCCCTTATATCTGTGTGACACGATGTCTCTGATATCCCAACAATATCTGCCTTCGATGTTTTGAGCAATACCTCAAATTCATCAAATTTATTTACTAAACTCCTAGCATTGGTGTACAAGCAAGTATACCTGCACCTGTTTGTATTCTTAGCTACCCTAACACAACCCATGTGTTTACTTGTACCGCAATGGCTCCCAGCAGTCTCTGAAATACCATGCATCTTGTTTTTCAGGTTTCTGCTCATTCTAATAGAAGCAGTGCAAGAATCTCTTTCACCTCTGCCAGTGGCTACTGTCAATCTATTGGTCTTTGTCTCCCCCCAAGTTAGCAGTTTTCCGACCCACCTAACACTGCCTCGATAGCATCAGCAAATATTCTTGCACCCTTTCTATTTAAGTGTATCCCATCCCTGTAGAAGCAATCTCTCCTGTTAACAAGTACAGTCCAGGCTGAAAAAAATTCTACCCCTTGAGCCTTGCACAATCTTTCCAGGGCCGAATTGATCGACAAGGCTCTCATCATATACTCCCTCCTATCGTGTCTCGGCAGAATTGCAGACACTTTCAAATTCAACCCTAATTCTCGGCTTTTGTTCAACAGTGACCTGTACTTGTTAAGTAATTCTGCCGGTCTCCTACTCTTAATGTAGGAGACCGGCAGAATTACTTAACAATCAAAATGAAGCCTTTAGTTATAGGCAAGAGTAAATTGCCTAGATGTTTTAAAAGAGTAAAAATCTGTTGAATATGCCAACAAAGTCAATGCTTGGATGACAGCTTCTTTATTTGAAGATTACCTTCGTAAATCGGATTTGCAACTGGATAAGAAAAACAAAAAAAAAAAAAAAACTGCACTAGTTTTGGACAACTGTCCTGCTCATCCAAAGTTGACTTTCAGAGACAATGAATTAAGTCCAAATACCACATCACTGATTCAACCTCTCGACTATGAAATAACCTTTAAGACCTTAGATGGGACATGAAACTAAAAATTATCCAATCTACAGATGAGGGTTTGGGAACATCATCCGATATCACAAAGCAGATAACTTCCAGATGCGCTTCATATGACAATGAGTGCCTGGAATGAAGTTTCCAAAACCTGCATTAGCAACTGTTTCAAAAAATGTGGATTAATTATTCATGATGGTCAAATAAGTCACATTGAAAAGCCTGAAGACATGGGTGAACAGGAGTTTAATGATTGGGTGGACATAGAATAGATGGTGATTTACAAGTTATTACAGGTTTAACAGATGAAAAAATTGTCCAGTCTGTTATTGATAATTTTGACAAGGAGGAAAATGAAGGTGAAGCTGATGAATGAATTCCAGTTACAAAATGGCAAACCCGTGAAGCTATAGCCATCCTGAGGAGAGCTTTGGAAGAAACTGGTGCAAGTGATCATGAATATAGACTGTTATACAATATTGAAAAAAATCTATAAACTATCTTAAATTATAATCTTATTACAAAGTATTATGTTCAATTAATATGTACACTGAGTATCAATGAATTATGACTACCCCTATGAAAACAATGCGACCCGTTGACCTGTTTGTTTTGTTTGGTTTTTAGGAGCATTAGCAACTAAGGCCATATTGCTCTGTGGTTATGTGGTGGTCATTCACTGACCTTTCTGCTGCTGCTGCTGCCCATGGAGGCACCCCACTGACCTACGTAGCATAGATAAGGTGTCAGTGGTTCAGTAGTTGGTAAAATCCCAAGCGTGATGGGTAAAAGGAAGGACTTATTGGACTTTGATAAAGGACAGATTGTGGGTGCTCGATGAGCTGGTGTCTCAATTTCCCAAACAGCTGACTGGTGGGATGTTTGAGAGCCGCCGTAATTAAAGTGTACCAGGACTGGCATCAACATGGTCAAACGTTTACCCAGCGCTCATCTCTAACATCAACCTTCTGCTGACCTTTGCAGTTTTGCAGTCGGGTCAATACAACAATGACTACCCAATACAACATGGGCCAACCTGGAACAATATCTGGCATGAACATGCCAGATATTGTTCCACATTGCTGGTATAGCCCATACGTTACATGCTTGCACGTATGGGCTATACCAGCAGGCAACCCCTAAGGCATCCTCTCCTAACCAAGGTTCATCTGCATAAAACTCGCCTAGTGCAAAGAGCATGCAAGTTGGACGTTAGAAGACTGGAAGAAGGTGTGCAGGTCGGATGAGTCACGTTATTTACTCCACACCCTGGATGGTCGTGTACGGATTTGGCATCAACAACATTAGGGTCTTGATCCATTATGCATGGTATGAAAAGTGCAGGCTGGTGGAGGCAGTTGTATGGTGTGGGGCATGTTTCACAGGCAGGAACCTGAACCCCTGGTGCATATGAAACAACGTATCACTGGTCTCCGCTATCGTTAACTGCTTGCTGACTGTGTACACCCCACTATGTTACACTTTTTCCCGAATGGTGATGGTGTCTTCCAAGATGACAATGCACCGAACCATCGGGCACTTGTGCAGGAATGGTTTGAGGAACACAGTTCTGACTTCCAGCATATCGATTGGCTTCTGAACTCCACCGATATCAATCCCACAAAGCACTTGTGGGATACTATGGAAAGGCATATTGGAGTCTGGATACACCAATCACCTCCACACCTACATTGTTGACCGCATTACACACAGCTTGGTTGGCCATACCTCCAGAATGCTTCCAACATCTTGTTAGATAGCTGCTGTACTGAGGGCAAAAGGAGGACCGATGAAGTATTAGGTAGGTGGTCATAATTCAGTGATCACTCAGTATATATTAATTAAGCTATGTACGTAATTATAAATTAATTTTTATTTTGCTAACCTGTGGATAATATTCTTTCAATTTTCACGCATTGTTTAACTGGTAATAAACTTTTGATAATAAAGTGTAAATTTGTGCTTTATATTTTTTATTTTTATAGCCTGTGGATACGATACGCTGATTTTCACTTATTAGAATCAAAATTCAATTTGAAATATTCGCCGCTTACTGTACATTTTTTTAAAAATTAAACTAGGCTGTCCCAATGAGGTTTTTTTGGCAACCAAGTCACTATAGAGGGGAACAGGCATTCTGTGTGTTATCAGACACTCAGTCTAAAACACTGATAGATCCAATATCTTTCTATTTCAGATTTAGGAGAAGTCCGGTTGGCCTGCCTCACTAAAATCCACTCATGCACACCTTCTCGGTGGTAAGGCCTTTTACGTCACTTAGGTGACAATGAACGTGTAGAGCAGTTCTCTTCAAGACGCCTGGTCAGCATTAAGAGGAAAAGACCAAACCCTCCAGCACATGACAGCACAATGAAACAAATGGCCCTCAGTCCCCAGCAGCTTTCATTCCACCTCTTACGGCAGCGAGAGGATCAGAGTGGAAGTAGAGGGTGCTAAGAATCTCTGGGTACGATCAGGCTGCCATGCACGGAAACTGAACTTGGCCTGTTAGAATGTAAGATCGCTCACTGGTGAAGACAGAATACTAGAGCTGGAAAAGGAATTAGAAAATGTAAATTAGAATATCATCGGTTTGGCTGAAACAAGAAGAAATGAATCATTTATAAGTTTATCAAGTGGAAATCTGCTGTACACCAATGGAAACACTGAAAGGAGTGAAGGTGGAGTTGGCTTTCTGGTCCACAAAGATATAAAAAACAACATTTTGGAATTCAAAAGTACATCACCAAGGGTGTCAAGACTACTACTCAGGATTTCTAAGAGGTATAAGCTAAAGATTATATTGATTTATGCACGATGATGAAGAGGTTGAAGAAACGTACACCGAAATTGAGTCTTCTAGATGAGCAGAAAACCCACTACACTATTATTATGGGGGACTTCAATGCTAAGGTCGGAAAAAGACAAAACAGCGCACAAAGGGATAGGAAATTTTGGAATTGGTGAAAGACTTCTGGAATTTGCAGAATCTAGAGGAATGTCAATAATGAACACTTTTTTCAAGAAAAGGGTGAACAGAAAGTGGACATGGAAGAGCCCAAATGGATTAACAACTAATGAAATCGACTTCATCCTCGCTAACAGAAGATATATCATGAATGATGTTACTGTCCTGAACAAGGACAATGTTGGAAGTGATCACAGAATGGTAAGATGCACACTTGATATAGATGTAAGAAAAGAAAGGAAAAAACTGACTAGTAAATAATACAAAGGTCTTTGAGATAACAGAAGAGGAGAAAAAGCAGTAGGTACTGGAACTTAAGAACAAGTTTGAGCTTCTGCAGACTGTTCAGGACCAAGATATTGACGAGGAATATTACAACTTTCTGAAAGCGATAAAGCCCAAGAAACCGATAGGTAAAAAGAAATCCAAAGGGCCGACCGGGCTAGCCGGGTGGGTAAAGTGGCTGCCTGGCAACCCAAAGGTCACAGGTTCGAATCCCGCCTTGGGCTTGGATCAAAGTACTGCAAAAACCTTGGGAGGTGCATTATGGCCACAAAAGCCGACGCCCAAAGAAGGAAAAAATCAGTCAAGAAACACTTGCCATGATGAACCGAAGACGACAAATGAAAAGAAAAACACTGACAGGGAGAAAATTGAGTATACTGAGTTATGGAAAGCCATTAGAAAGAGACTCAGAGAGGACATAAGAAAAGTAAAGTAGTTCCTTTTATAAAATTTCTCACTTACTCCTAATATAATATACCTATATGTTAAAAATTAGTGGTCTCAGGGGAAAAGAGAACCCAATGAGAGAAATTAAATACTAAGGAATAAGTTGTTGTCGGATACACTTTGGAGGGCCACAAACCATTGTAATACCCATGATTTTTTCACCCCCACTGAGAACCCCTTCTCTAAAGTGAAGACCACCAGACCAGCATTCTGCAATGTACCTTTGAGCAAACACCTCTGTAAATGCATGAAGTTCAAGCACTCTGCTCTCATCCCATTGGCCTGAAGAAATCCAGATGCCCAGCCAATGTTGTGACTGCCATAGCCATCCTGCAACCAAGAAGATCCCAGCTTGTGTTTCTCAGCTATCACTGCTATCTGCCCCCAGCAGGCTCACCAAGAGTTCTAACTCTCCACTGAAACCCCATATTTTCTCACAAACAAGCCCAGCCAATAGCAGACAGCCACCATTATCACTACTGGGAAACACACTTAATTCCATAAAGAACTTGGCTGTAAGAATAATAGCATTAATAAATGTTAAGGAAGCAAAATCTAAGTTGTGCTATATTATATGAGCATAGTTTATAACTAAACCAAAGTAAAACAGTCTATGAAATGAAAGTTTTCCACGGCAGAATATAATAACACAATTTGCAATTTTTGTATTTGGTTAATAATGCTTTTTTGGAAACTGCAAATTTAAATCAACTCTTTTTACCATGTCAAGAAAATTTATTTTTGTAATCATTAAGTTGATAAGACTTAATGATTACGTTTTTTTTTCGCAAAAGCGCTGGTGGCAAATTAGTGTGCTATTAAAATTAATTAATAAAGGTTTTTGGGAGTGTTGCTCAAAAAGAAGTTATATTTTAGATAAAATAAGTGTGGGTGAGTGGTAGGTTAAGATTTGGGACCTAAAGGTGGTTTTATTTTTCGGACTGAGAACTTTTTTAAAAATGGCTATCATTATTTTGTTCGGACATAGGAAAACATAGGAAATTTCAAGGTCATTAAATTTTTAAGGAACTATAATCAGTCACTGGGAATTCTTAGTAGAATATTTGTGCTACCTGATAGCTTTTATGTAGAAGTTTTCAGAATACCAAATTGTATTTAAAAATACTCGTGTTGCTGAGTTATACATTATTGGTATTTTCAAGGTTACAGTAATTCTACCGAGTCAGCCATTTGGATGTTCCAGGAGATAAAAGAACTACAGCAATGCCACCTGCTTGTTCAGTGGTGGCTAGAAATTCAGCATAAATTGCGTAAAATTATTAAATTGTGACATCACGAGGAAGCTTCATCACTGAATAAGAGCTACTCCATTTATATGGCTGCAGCAGGTTTAGTAGGTTTGGTGAGGGTTGACGTCAGGAAGGGCATCCGGTAATAAAAACTATGCCAAAACCAATAGATGTGTTCCGGTTAAGAAGTTAATCCAACTAGAGGAGAAGAAGAGGATGTAAAGTGTGAATTGGGAACATTGAATGCCAACCCCATATAACGTGGGAAAAGGCAAAAACAAAGAAGAAGTTGATAAGACCACATAATTTCATACTTTTAATTTTCTTCTTGGAAAGTTGTCTTTTTTTTCTTTAATTATTACTACTTTTAAATTAAGGGTTACTTTATCAAAAAAAAAAAAAAAAAACTAAAAGTAAATAACTGGAATTGGATTTCAGTAATAACACTATACATTACTGCAAGGACTGAAGTGATAATATTACTATGACTTATGAAAAAAGGAAACACTAAACCACATTACAAATATAGCAAAGTCCTGCTGACTTTTTAAGGATAAACCAGTTAAGTTGCAATTCTACTCCTATGCATTAAGCCAAAAATGTCCCCCTTCAAATAGTGCATGTGGATTCCCAATTCTTTCTAAATTTTATTCTTTTACAAAAAGTGATACTCATTCTTTAGTGGGTGTTGGTATGAATCTCCTTGGGCTGAAAGTTGTGTTTGCACTGCTGGAGAAGTTGCTTTGTTTTATCTTCCTTATTTCAGTTTATTTCATTTTATTTTTGGTTGGTTGGCACATATGAGAGGGTATCAAAAAGTTCGTACCCTGACCTAGATAAAAATTCTGAGAAAGATGCCATTTTTAATATAAGTTGTCTACATTGAATACAATAACTAATATGAAATTTTGTTCCCATACGTGATAGTACACCAGAGGTGGAGCCTGGAACCTGAGGAAGGTTGCTATAGTTGACAAAGTGGAGTATCGAGCAGTGATCAAGTTCCTGCATTTGCAAGGCAAGAAAGCTCAGGAAATTGACGAAAAAATGAAAGCTGTGTATAGGCAAAATTGTCCATCTTATGACACTGTAAAAAAGTGCAAATGGGAGTTCCAGTGCAGTCGTACAAGTGTCTTAGATGAGCCAAGAGAAGGAAGGCCATCAACATCCACAGTGAGAAGGTTGCAAAGGTTGAGCAGCTGGTGCTGAGTGACAATTCATGTCATCGCAAATGCAGTGGGAATTAGTTATGGGTCCGCCCACAGCGTTTTACATGACCATCCGCACACATCTAAAGTCTCCACACAATGGGTTCCAAGACTGCCGATGCCTTTGCAGAAGCAATGTCGAATACGGCTTCGAACTACTGCAGCACCTACCCTATTCTCCTGACTGTCAGACTTCTTGTTTCAAGAAATGAAGAAACCATTGCGTGGACACTGCTTTGATTCGTCTCAAGAAGTCATCAATAAAGTGGAATCGTGGTTTCAGACAAAAAGTGTGGACTTCTATAATCAAGGCATTAAGCAACTGATCCATAGATGGGAGAAATGTGTTACTATACATGGAGAGTACATAGAAAAGGATTAAAGTTCCTGTGAAGTTTAGCTTTTCCAGGGCTATTATTTCTAGGTAAGGGAACAAACTTTTTAATACCCCCCCCCCTCGTAGGTGCAGAATTGCACCATACCAAGTTTAGATTTTTTTTCATAAGTTTAAGAAAAATGTAAATGGATTTCTAATTCTCTCATTGGCAGCTATAATGCACTGTGGTTTGCTGATCCCTCCCTCCTGTGAAGATTTATATAATACTTCTGTAATGACACCTGAAATATATTTTTAAACTAAGAAAATTCTCATTTTTCATGTAAGAAGAATGAAACTTTCATAGCCTTAATGCAGGATCAAAATAATATTACAATTCAAAACAGATAACAACAGGAGCAACATGACAGACAAATACCAGTATCTCCTGTGACTAATATAAATTTTAATATTAGAAAGCTAAGAGTGTTGTACATTTATTTATGTCAGCTTGTTATATGATACTTGATAATATGATATATTTTAAAAAAAGATAAATTAACTTTAAAATATTATTGAAAAACTTAACTTACATGTGAAGCAGCAAACCAATGCCAGTTACCAACAAAATCCTTCCCATAGAAGAATAAAAATATAACACTGCAGCCAGAAGTACAACACGGCTGAATACATAAATGTAATCGATAAAATCCCTATTAGCACGTAAACCATCCTCTTCCTCCTCCTCTTCTTGCATAGGAGCTTGAACATTTACTGGAACATTTTGGTTGGCTGGTCTCTCTGGGACAACATTAGGTTGCACAGCATTATTTGTGGCTGCATTAAGGGAATCATTGGGAACAGGAGCTACAGTACCAGTAACATTTGGAACTCCAGAAGCTTGGGCACTGTAAATTAAGTGCAAAATCTTAACATAATATGATATAAATTTCTGAAGTTCATTACCATTTAAATATGTCACAATACTACATACAAGAACTATCCATTTATTTGATGTTTATTAAAAACAAACTTAATAGAAAAAAACTTAAAATAAAGGATCACAAAAAAATGCATTGCAAATTCTCAAGTAAATTAAAACATACTTACTACCAAAGGTACTGATTTAAAAATTGAGCATAAGCTTGTTGCATGGCAAACATATGAGAGGCCACATCTGCAGGACTTCCATTAATAGGTACTTGAGGATAGTATTGCGGAGCAGCCAACCTGAAACAAGTTCAAAATCAAATTACTATTATCTTCATTATTGTGGTAGAGATACCAGGCACTATAAAACAAGAACAGCAACAAAACCATCCAGTTTTAGTGAAGTTGAGTAATAACAAAACCATGGTTATGATTTTTTAAATAGTAGTAGAGGCATGTGATGCAAGAAAGCAAGCTTATGTAGCATCAGCAAAGAAAAAAAAAAAAAACATTTCACACATCCATTTCCTCAAAGTTTGTCCAGTTCCTCCTTGAATCTATTTAAGCTATCAACTTCCACGACAGATAGAAGTCTGTTCCAGCAATCGACCATCTGCTGGCTAAAGGCAAATTTCTCCATATCTATTCTACAACTGCCTTTCCTCAATTTGAATTTATGCCCCTCAGGTTCGTAATATGAGCAAGAGGAAGGATCCCATCAGAATTGAGCCTGCTCAATTCTAGTCTCCAGAGGCTGCACTTTGCAACCTCTGGAGAATAGGCACTTTAGAACTTAAGCCATTCTTGGTAAGAGGACCCCTTTGTTCCCCTCACTAATCTTGTTGCCCTTCTCTGTACTCACTCAAGCAACTCTACATCCTTCCTAAAATGGGGCCTCCAGACCTGTATGCAGTACTCAA
This sequence comes from Mastigoproctus giganteus, assembly GCF_048544385.1. Taxonomy (NCBI): domain Eukaryota; kingdom Metazoa; phylum Arthropoda; class Arachnida; order Uropygi; family Thelyphonidae; genus Mastigoproctus; species Mastigoproctus giganteus. The sequence continues at coordinate 4,432,817 of NC_143581.1, forward strand.
GGCATGGCCTGACCATTGCCTTATACAAAGGGATAACACCTCCTTTTTTGCCGTACTAGCACTGATAATACCCCATGACCTGCTCTGGCAGCTTGTCTGCATTGCTCAGAAAACTTCATACCTGACTGCACAATTACAGCAAGCCCTCGTTATAATGCGGTTCGCTTTATGCTGATTCGATATAATGCTGTTCTTATATTATAACCCCGTATCTGACTATAGTGCTGTCATAAATCACTATAATTCTCTTTTACCAGCATACAGATTGCATTTTTGGCATATTTAATGGAAATGTTTCATCTTATGGAGTCGATAACTTGAAAATGAATAGCAAAACAGCATTAAAACATTTCCCACGTTCAGTGAAATTTTCTCGCATACTACAGTGACTTGTTACGTAGTTCTGAGATCAACATTTAAAAAATGATTAAGTATATTGCTTGCAATATTTGTGTTATATGCATTTATCCAAAGTCTAGTCATCGCTCAGTACAGTATTAGACATCATACGTAACGGACAGTTTACTCGAACATTGAATCATAATTAATGCAACCAACGCAGTTACATTTTCGAAGAATTAATAATGGCAGATAAGAATGAAAAAGCAACAACGTCTGGCTGCAGTACGAAGACTACAAATGTAAAAAAAAAGACTGAATCTGATAATTAAATTAGACATTTGAAGCGAAGCGATTCCAGTCAACGACAAGCAGATGTGTGCCATAATTTAGAACTGGCAAGTTTAACTGTAAGAACAATTATAAAAAATAAAGAATTAATTTTAACAGCAGGAAAGACAGCTGTTCCACTGCAAGCAACTAGGGCAAGATCAGCTATTAGGACTGAAATGGAGAGACTAATTTTATTGAAGATAATATCCAATGCAGAATTCAGTAAAGTTAAATATTATAAAAAAAAAAGAGAGAGATTAGCCTATATGATTATCTGAAGAAAGCTAACCTAAAAAAAAAAAAAAAGCGGAATCATTTAAAACTAGTAAGGGCTGGTTGAATAGATTTAAAATCCAGGGAGAAACCACAAGTGTAGATCAAGGGGCCGAAACTTTCAAAAAAGAACTTGATAAAATTATTGAAGAGGGGTATTATGTGTTATTAACATAGATGAAGCAGGACTTTTTTTTGGAAACAAATGCCTAAAAGAAGTTTCATATTGAAAGAAGAAAAAAACATGCCAGGTTTCAAAGCGGTGAAGGATCAATTGATTTTATTGTTGGGTGGTAACACTGCAGGGGATTTTAAATTAAAATCCCTTTTAGTTTACTAGGAAGAGGGCTCAAGTGCAACCCAAAATCAACACATTTTTCATGATTAAATTCATCAATTAAATTAAATCAATTTAGATCAATTAAATTCATGATTTTAATTGGAATTAAGTTTAATTTTGATATGTAAGTAGTTATGCATACGTATGTAATGCAGAATATTTTATATGTACAAATATTTGAATATTAAATATTTTGACCAACATTCGTGCATCTTTTCATTACCATTTATTATTGATTAGGAAATAACCTATGGCACCAACCACATATCACAAATACATGTTACCTTATTGGAATGCGGCACTCACTTAGCGCTCTGTTTTTCCGGAACGAATTATCAGCATTAAGTGGGAGTCACCTGTACTCCCAGGCAGACAGTTGGTACATTTCTACGTGGTTACTTCTACCCATATGTAGTACTTTGCATTTGTCAACGTTAAACTTCAGTTGCCACTTCTCAGCCCATTTGCCCAACTTTTCTATATCCTGTTGTAGTAGCACACTGTCATTAATAACCCTGCCAACCTTTGTATCATCTGCATACTTGAACATTAAGCCTGATACACCTTCATCAATATCATTGATAAATATACAAAACAACAGTGGGCCCAACACCGAACCCTGGAGAACTCCACTAATAACATCAGTTCACAAAGAGCAGCGTCCACTGATTACCAGTCCTGTCTTCTCCCACTCAACTACCCTTTTATCCATTGTAGCAACTTGCCCTTAATACCGTACTCCAATTTGTACAGTAGCAAAAGCTTTCCTGAAATCCAAGTATATGATATCAAAATTATTTTTTGCATCCAGTTCCTTTGTAACCACATCATAGTATCCAATCAAATTTGTCAGACAAGACTTTTCCCTTAACAAACCCATACTGCGTCTGAATTATTACTGCAGTCTAATCTAGATGATCATGCAATGTTTCTTTAAATGGTTGATCATAAGCATAAAAGGATATTAAAACATATAGTACAGTAAATGGGTTAATGTCAGAGAATAAAACTGTTCAGACTAAACCTGTTTCTGGAGGTTATAATTTTCAGGAAATGTAAAAGTTTATTCCAGAGAACAGAAAGTAGTAAAGGAAACAAATTACTCTGGCAAGTTTGGAGTTGAACCAAGAATGCACGACGGCTAATAAAATGATACATATGTTCAGACTGGTTTTAAACTGAGTGAGTGTTTTTTGTTTAGAAATCGCAAATATGATGGGAAAATGCAAGAGTTGTGCTTTCAAATTAAACAAAAACTTTAAATTATTCAAAAGTTTGAAAATGGTGCATCCGTTAAATCTCTAAAGAACCACTATAACGTTGGTGATCAAACCATACACGATACTGTAAAAATAAAGGGAATCTATTCGATTTAAAATCAACATCATAAAAAAATAAAGGGAAGCATTGTATTGGACACACAAGTAGTACGTGTTGAGTTTTTTCCATTTTTTTCCCCGTGGTTAACCTCGGGTAACTGAATTAGCGGATATGGGGGCACAACTGTAGTTGCAGTTATAAGCAGAACAAGGTCTGTCAAACTTAAATGGTAATTTAGTACACTGTCATTAACAAAACTATGGAGAGGATTTCAAATCATAGTTTGTAAAATGCAATAAAATAGTAAATTTAATTTGTCAACATGGTAATGTCAAGAGTACTGTTAATATATTAATGAATTTAGGATTTTGATCAAGTGAACTAAACACTGATAGAGTAGGGATAACTGACAATGTCATCTAGAGATAGGGGAGAAGAATTTTATTAAGGTGATAGTGTTCAGGAGTGAGAACTATAGGAACTATTAGAGAAGGGGAGAATGTTCCTAATCAAAAGCTGTCCAGAAGAGACAAGACTGTTACCAAAGTCAGTTCATGTTCAGCTAGATGATCAGCAGTATGTTGCGTGTGATAACTTAAAAGGAAGATAACAAGTGTTTTCTGGAGGGGGGGGGATGAGAGATCAACCATTTAAACACTATTAAATAACACCATAAAGAATATAAGACTATTTTTATAGTGCTTTGAGTAGTACTAATATTATAAAATAAAGTTCATATTTATTATGGGGAAAAAAATAAAAATATAAATCAAAACCCCAACCTAAATGGATATTATTTAAATTTTTTATTTGACACCCCAACAATGACCTTGGCTGTGCCATCAGTGTGCGCAGAATGACTCCTGCATGCCCTGCCTCAGTGTCAGCAAGATAGTGATAGCTGAACAGAAGGTGCAGTGTGGGCTGTGGTATGCTGAATTTAAATTTGTCAACAGTGCAATGTCAATACCGACATACAGACAAGACTTTAATACATTGGTTTATTCAGTTTAAGGAAACTGGCAGCGGCCATCTTACTAACACTGACTGAGCGGTGTGCGTAGGACACAGCCAAGGTCATTGTTGAGGTGTCAAATAAAACTTAGTGAGTTACCACACTGTTTGCTGCTACAATCACAGCAATTGATCAAATATTTCTGAAGATAATTAAAAGGGAAATCACGGACACCTATTCCGATTGCCCTGTATAATGGATAATGTAAATAACAGTGAAGTAGGATAATATAAAAAAAATGTCAAATGGCAGAAACCTTCAGAATCTTAGAAGCTGGAGTAGAGATAGCACAACAGGCTCAGCTTGTAGAAAGGAGCGTTGGTTGGCTGCTTTTTTTTTTTTTTTTTTTTTTTTTTTATGAAAACCCCAAACATAAGAGGTATTAGAACCTATAGCACTTTGTACCGTGCTTGGGTTGGAGGTTGAGAAGACGAAAGAAGATATTTCTTGACATTATACTTGAACTTCTGTAAACTGTATTTTCAGGAAATGCGTACAAAGGAAGGTTGTTCCAGAAAACGGCAGTTGAATGAATAACAAGGAAGATGAAAAGTTGGTTCTATGAATTTCAAGTTGAATCGTAAATGGATGTTGGCTGGGGGCAGCACGTGTTCGGACTGTTTTGAAAGAGAGCGGGAATTATAGAAGCCAATTCAGAAGAACAGTGCCCAGGGAAGTATCTGTAGAAAAGGCATGCAGCAGAAACAGTACGTCTAAGAGACAGCGAGTGGAGAGACTGTTAGAGATAAGTCATTAATTAACTTAACTGTCCTCTTCTGAATGGAATCTAGAAGCCTGAGAGAGGTATTGGGGCACTGCCCCAGACGTGGGAACAATATTCCATTGTAGGGCAGATTTGCGATTTGTACAGAGTGAACAGCTGTTTGGAAGAAAAGTAATGCCGAGAGCAAAAGAGAAAACCAAGTTTTTTAGATGAAAGAAAGCAATATTTGTAATGTGCTTGTGCCAAGAGAGATTAAAAGTCAGGGTAATCCCTAAAAGAGATATCATTTTGCCTAGAAATTGGAGTGTCACCAAAGATGAGCATAGGAGCGGAAGAATGCTTTTTTGCGAGATAAGACAAGACTGAGTTTTAGAAGGATTGAAATCAACCAAGTTGTCTTTGTCCCACTGGAGAATTACCCGGATATCAGCTCTTAAGGAATTGGTAGCGGATATTCAAGAAGTTGAAGCTGATTGAGCAAGGCAAGGTTTCTCAAAATGGAAAGTGGAATGCAATGTGTTATCATCAGCAAAACTATGGATAGGATTTCCAATCAATGGAAGGTGATTAATATAGAAGAGGAAAAGAGTGGGGAAAAGAACTGAACCTTGGGGAACTCCAGCATTAGTGGAGAAGTTAGAAGACAGAGAGCAAATCTACCATCACTGAGGGTGATGGTAGACAGAGAGCAATCTACGATCACCCTCAGTGAGCGATCAGAAAGAGAAAGAGAAAATACTGGATAACCAATTACAAAAAAACAGTTGGTAAACCATGAGATGGAAGCTTGTTTAGAAGACCTTTATGCCAAACACGATCAAAAGCCTTTGAGATGTCAAGAGCAACTGCTTGTGTTTCACCAAACTTTTCCATTGAATTTGTCCATAAATGGGTAACATAAGCCAGAATATCACCAGTGGATTGACATGACACTGACAGAATCCATACTGGCAATCGTTGATCACATAGGTTTCTAGGTAGTTTAAGAGTTGGCAGTTAATTGATTTCTCCATTACTTTGGAAAGAGTAGAAATAATTGCAATGGAACGATAATTGGATGGGAGGGATTTGTCACCTTTTTTAGGAACTGGCTGGTTATGAGCAAATTTCCAAGCAGAAGGAAAAACACCTTTGGAATAAAAAAAAGTGAAAAAAGGCAGCAAAGAACAGGAGTAAGTTCAGGAGCACAGGTTTTGAGAACAAGTGCAGAAGTACCATCAGGACCTGGAGCTTTCTTAGCATCAAGATTTGTTGAAATCCTTTTGACATCCTTTTAACGGAAGACCACAGGAGGCATTGAATGGAGTGTCTGGGAATGGTGGGATGTGTTTTACCAAGATCATTAATAAATGAGTTGGGAAGAAAAATGGGGTGCTACCAGGTCAACTTGATTCTTGGCTGAAGTGACAACAGAATCATCTGGTTTTGACAGAGATGGGCAAAAGTTGCAGCCAATAGTTTTAGCAAGAGATCAGAATGTTCGCCTACCATTAGGGCAAGAAGCAAGTTTTCTGCTCTGAGCCTGTTCAAAATTCAGACTGATTAATAACTGCTTTACAATCGTTGTGAGCTTTGGTGTAGGCAGAAAATGAAACTGAAGAATTTGAAACAAGCCGATTACGATATGCAGCCTTAGCACATTTATTGGAAAACCAAGGTTTAAATAAAGGACAAGATTTTAAAGTGGAGTGTGGATTAAAGGATTCCATTCCTACAAGAATAATTTCAATGACATGATCTGAGCAAACGTTGACATCAGAAGTTTTGAAACAGTAATCCGACCAAGGAAAAGAAGAAAAGTCTCGCAGGTCATCCCATTTTGCATTCTTGTAATGCCAAACAACACGAGGTTGGGAATAGCCAGGAAATAAAGGTTCCATTGGAGAAGAGACAATCACCAAGTTGTGATCTGAAGTGCCAAGTTGTTCTTCTCAAGTTGTTTTTCTCAAGTTGTGAGAAAAAGATCAAACATGTTGGCTGTATGCAAAAGCCTCAGCATCTCAGCCACCTGGGTCGGTGTGACTAGAAAACGAAATCCAGCTGGAGTTGTGTACATTAAAATCACCGAGGAAAATTACCGCACTGTTAGGAAGGTTCGACTGAAGAAAGTCAAGTTGCAAAGAGAGGAAGTCAAAGAGCTCCAAGTGATTAGTGGAGTTGGGAGAACTGTAGAGACAACAGATGAATTTGAGGTAGAGGGATTTTAAGTCAGAGAAGATCAAAAAGAGGAGATACCAAATTACCAAGTCTCTGACAGGGAATATCGGAACGGATATACGCACAAGTAGTAGTAGTAGTAGTAGTGGCACAAGATGCAAGAAAGCAAGTGTAGGAGCTTATGCAGCATCAGCCAAAAAAAAAAAAAAAAAAAAATCACACCATTCCCTCCAAATGCCTGTCCAGTTCCTCCTTAAATTTATTTAACCTATCAACTTCCACAACGACAGATGGAAGTTTGTTCCAGCAATTAACCACCCGCTGGCTAAAGGCAAATTTCCGCACATCTATTCTACATCTGTCCTTTCTTAATTTGAATTTATGCCCCCTTAGGTTCGTAATCTGAACAAGTGGAAGGATCCCATCAGAATTCAGCGTGCTCAACCCATTCAAGGCCTTGTACACCTCAATCAGATCACCACGCAGGTGCCTAGTCTCCAGCCACTGCAATTTGCAGAACTTAAGCCTCTCTTGGTAAGAGTATCCCTTCATTCCCCTCACCAATCATGTTGCTCTTCTCTGTACACGCTCAAGCAAATCTACATCCTTCCTAAAATGAGGCCTCCAGACCTGTACGCAGTACTCAAGGCGTGGCCTGACCATTGCCTTATACAGAGGGACAATCACCTCCTTTTCCCTGCTAGCAAAATTCCTATATATCATTGACAAAACCCCATGACCTGCCCTAGCAGCCTGTCTGCATTGCTCAGAAAACTTCATATCTGACTGCACAATTACTCCCAGGTCTTTTTCATTTTCTACCACCTTAAGTGTAGTACCACACAGTTGGTACGTTTCTCTGGGGTTACTTCTACCCATATGCAGTACTTTGCATTTGTCAAGGTTGAACTTCAGTTGCCACTTCTTAGCCCATCTGCCCAATTTATCTAGATCCTGTTGCAGTAGCACACTGCCATTACTGTCATTTACAACCCTGCCAACCTTTGTGTCATCTGCAAACTTCGACATTAAGCCTGATATACCTTCATCAATATCATTGATAAATACACAAAACAACAGTGGACCCAACACCGAACCCTGTGGGACTCCACTAATAACATTAGTCCACGAAGAGCAGCACCCATTGATTACCACCCTCTGTCTTCTCCCACTTAACCATCCTTTTATCCATTGTAGCAACTTACCCTTAATACCATTCTGCTCCAATTTGTACAGTAGTCTTCCATGCGCAACAGTGTCAAAAGCTTTCCTGAAATCCAAGTATATGATATCAAAATTATTTTTTGCATCCAGTTCCTTTGTGACCACATCATAATATCCTATCAAATTTGTCAGACAAGACTTTCCCTTAACAAACCCATGCTGTGTTTGAATTATTGCTGCAGTCTTGTCTAGATGATCCTGCAATGCATCTTTAACCAGTGACTCCATTATTTTACCCGGAACAGAAGTTAAACTAACTGGTCTGTAATTACTCGTGTCACCCTTCGATCCACCTTTGTGAATTGGGGACACATTTGCACATCTCCAGTCCGTGGGAACCTCCCCTGAGTCCAAGGATGCTCTCATAATTATGGCTAAGGGTTTGCTTAGTTGCTTTGCCGCCTCCTTTAAAATAACTGGATAGATCCCATCCACCCCAGGTGCCTTTCTTATGTTTAACTTCAACAATTTCTCCTCCACTTTGCTCTCAGTTATTACAAAATCATTAAGCACACTGCTACAGTTTGATAACCTTCTTCCATTTTCAAATTGTAATAATTCCTCACATGTGAATGTAGATGCAAAATACTCATTCAGTTTGTTTGTTTGCTATCTGAGCAGGATCATCAACAGTCGAACCATCGATGTCAAGTGGACCAATCATATTCATCCCCTTCCTTTTAGAGTTTATATAAGTAAAGTACCACCTTTGAGGCAAAAGGAATTATACAGCGAATATTTGGGCAACTGAGATGAGCAGTAATTGAATGAACCGATAACTGAGATTCTGTCAGAAAAAGTATATGGGGTTTGGCAGACTGCAAGTGGAAATGGACATTGTTGAGATTAGAATTGAGACCACGTATATTTGTGAAATGACCTAGGAAGTGTTTGGGAGGTTTAGATCTTTTTGCAGATAAGATCAAGTTGCTCAATCAACATTAATAATTAAATTTATGCTTTTCATATGTAAACCCTCGCTATTCGCGGGAGTTACGTTCCTGAGAAATGCCGCAAATACCGAGTTATGGCTCCCATAGTAATAAAGGGGTTCCGTTCTAAAGTATGAAATATATAAGAAAAACTATTCTAAAATTTTGTCTATGTATGTATGTATTATGTGTACCTTCATAATATGACTATGTACATAGACAGTACATAGTGAAATGCAAGCATAAGACATCAAAATGAAAATAAGAAACAATTTAATATTAAATGTAATATTTATTAGAAATTTCAAAAAAATCTTTCAATCCAGCGCCTTTGCTATAGCTAAAAAACTTATCCCGACAGTGCTATCACCAGTTTCACTAAAAAGTGTTGATAAAGGTGTTTTGCCTTTTCACAAATGATGAGTGAACTTAAGGGAATTTTATTTTGAATTCGGTCTTCTATCCACAGATTTAAAGCTTTTTCCATTTTTTCTAATTTAACATCACAAGTTACAGAGCAAATTTTAGAAGCAATTAGCGCGTTTTCACAGACCCTACGGCGGATTTTTTCATCCGATTTCTTGATTAATCGTACCGTTGACTTATTGATTTTATAATGTTTTGCCACTGACAAGACACTTTCACCATTAGAAATTGTCTAATAACTGAATTTTACTTGCTAATGTCATCACCTTCTTTGATCTTTTCACAATTCCCTTGTTATTCGTAGCCATATTTTTGTAGGGGTTAGAAAAAAATTTGTCCACAATAAAGTCACTTTCTTCCGTTAACACACTCAAAAAAGTCTGTTTACACTAACACACTGCAAATCGGTAGATTTTTCACATTTGTAAGCATATAAATTTATTCAATTTAAGCATATAAAACCTTCCATGACAAGCACATACTGAACAAGGATTAGCGAGAAACATCCACGCTCGCAATTTTGTCAACCCCTTCCCACCCACTGATCGCTGTCTTGACCGGGAAAGATGATTTTAGCCACACCTGTGTTTTTTTATTGGGGGAAAATGTTCAAGGCGATTTAAAATTCACATTTTTTTAGGTTTCATTTTATATTAAATCAGCGACTGCAAATAGCGGGGGTTTACTGTAATTTCACTTTTCTGGAAATTACATTAATAAATTTATGCAACACTTTTCTTTCAATATGGTACAATTTTAGCATAACAACAATGCTTTACATTTTTAAATAATGTAAAGATTAATATTATTAGACATAATAAAGTCTCTTTGATCATCCAAATCTGTTATAGCCAATTTGATTTGATTTGTATCTCAGGTCACTATAATGGCACAAATCTTCATTTTGTTAGTAAAGATTTGGTAAACAAATACAGAAACAATTTTTAAAAAAAAAATCACTTAAATTATATCTCGTAGTCTACTTACCTCTGAGGGTAGAACCTATTTCGAAGAGTATCTACATGTGTCTCACTTTCTGGAGCTTGGAAAGACTGCACAGAAGGACTAGTAGCAGTTTGTTCGGGCAAAACAGGCTGGCAAAAAAGAGGAAAATATTTATAATTTGGATTAAAATGTAAATTATACTAAACAGATTGAAATATATTAACAGGAAAGATTACTGTGAAAGAATTAATTTGGATCAAAATCTGAAAGTGTCACTAAATTCCAAGAGCAGTTTCATGGACTGAAAAGTCTAAAACAGTATTCATTTATTATTATTAGCAGAAAATGATATAAGCTTATATGGCATCAGCAAAAAAAAAAAAAAAAAAACTACCCACGTTATACATCAATCCTCTCTAATAATTTGTTTAATTCTTCTTCAAATATTCAAACTACACACTGCTTGCAAGGGGAAATCTTAAATAGCATCACAGCAAAAATGTGATAATTTTACTTCAATATCACCCATAGAACATTTGTTTTGTTCTAGATCTTCAACAGCAATTTCAGCATCATCTGTATACAGCTTAAATACAGGAACAAAAAAAAGTCTGCAGTAAAAAAAAGACCTCATCCACAGCTCTTCCTGTACTGGCATCAAGGGTTACTTCATTTCTAATAGCAACAAATACCCATTGATTTTGTATAGAATTCTGTCATAGCATCTGCAGTGCAGAACTGTTTCCAGAAAGAGAATTTGTTGTGAGACTCTGTCCTGACACAAAAGTGTCCACTTGCTCATTCAGTAATGGCATTCAAAACTTGATTATTCTCAGGTTTAGTGACTGTCTTTGAAGTAGTACTAGATGGAAATTTTTCACTGCAGTTAATGTAGAAAGAACAGTGTGTAAGTTGTCAAGCATTCAGGAAAAAAAAAAATGTGATCAAATTCTATTAGCCCTTCACTTAACATGTTCACAATATTGCAATAAGTCCAGTCAAATCTATTCCCACAAAAATAATGAAGCTTTGCAAATTTACCAATGATAGATTAGAATTAGTAGTGGCATATGATGCAAAAAAGCAAGCTTACACAGCAAAAAAAAAAAAAAAAAAAAAAAAACACCTTTCCATTTCACTTATAATTTTGTATAGTTATTCCTTGAATTTATTTTAGCTATCAACTTTCACAAAGGCAGATGGAAGTTTTGCAGAACTGAAGCCTTTCTTAGTAAGGTCCCCTCTGTTGCCCTTCTCTGTACTCATTCCAGCAGCTCTATATCTTTCCTAAAATGAGGCCTCCACACCTGTATGTACTCAAGGTTTGGCCTAACCATTGTCTTATATAAAGGAATAATCACCTCCTTGTCTCTGCTAGCAGAATTCCTGTATATCATTGACAAATCCCATGAGCTGTCCCGGCAGCTTGTCTGCACTACTCAGAGAATTTCATATCTGGCTGCACAAATTCACAGTCCAATTTGCATGTTGTACAGGGAAAAAAAAAATTCAGAATAACATAACATACAAATCAATTTGCAACCACATTAATTCTACAGCACACAAGATAAAGACCAAGAAATAATGCAATATGTCGGAAGTAATCAATGCATCAAAGTTCACAAACCAACCAATCAATTAAAATAATACATTATAATCCATTCCTGCAGAGCAGCAGTGGTTTGGGCGGGGGGGGGGGGGGGGGGGGGGGGGGAATAGGAATCAAAAGTTAAAAATAAATAACCAGATACAATAGATCAGATGCAGTAGCATTATAGCTAGAAAAAAGTTTTAATTAAACAACTGACCATTAAATAGATTATATGAATTAAAAATAGTATATTAAAAAGTTACTACTATTCCATTACTAGTAGTGGCACTACTGGCCACTGTCTATGCTTAATGCAGTTACTATGTGCTCCTGGATTTTTTATGTGGAAAATGTGATATTAAGAAGAGTTATTTGATTTTCTTAGTGATTAGTTGTTAACACGTTGCATTGTGGTTAGGGTTCACTGTTTTTGCACCATAGGTAGTATTTAACTACTTATAGACACGTGTTTATTTGACAGTTGGAACATTCTTAGTTCCAATGGTCAGTTGATTGTTTGCCTATGTTACGGCATAACGTAAATACTTAACACTGTCTGGCTATAATTTAAAATTTATTCATCGGGATTAAGCCTGTACAAACCACCATGAAAATTTTAAGAAAATCCAAAAATCATTAATATATTGGACATTATTAGCTAGAGACAGAAGAGGGATAATAGTGCCACCTCACTGAAGATTTAATAAAAAAAATTAAACAGTGCACAACTAATTGAATAATATACAGTAGACTCTCGATTTTCTGGAATAGATGGTAAAAAACAAATCTCGGATAATCGATTTCCCGGTTAATGCAAAAATACAAAAGTCCACAACATAACGTTAGAGATATGTTCCAGGACTTCTTACTTCGTCGGGTTTTACGTAACTCGGGAATGACTAATAACATATTGCTACTATATTATTATTGACAAATCTGAATTCCGCGCAATACTTGTTAATGTTTGGCCATTTTGATACATCCTTATTATAATAATTCCTTAGAGATTTAACAGATGCTCCGTTTTCAAACTTTTGAATAATTTCAAGTTTTTGTTTAACTGAAAACTCAACTCTTATGTTTACCCATTATTTTCGCGATTTCTAAACAAAAAAAAAAAATTACTATAAAAAAAATTCTGACATAAATAACTAAACCAAATTTGTCCTTTTTTGTGCTGCAACGGAACACAACAATCGACGCGACGCACTAAAACAAATTAAACATTTGGTTTCTCTTTTTTTGAGCGGTGAAAGAAGGAAAGAAAAGACTTTGGGGAATTTTGGTCTAGTGTGAGGAAACACACGAGGTCAACGCTTACTGGTGTTTTGCACAGAAGAGTCTAATGGTAGCAAATACATGGTTTAAAGCACCACTACACAGAATATATACATGGAAGAATCCTGGAAACTCACGAAGGTACCAAATTGATTACATCTTAGTTAAACAGAGATACCGTAACCAAATGAAGAAAGCAATGTCTTATCCAGGAGCGGACAGAGATTCAGATCACTCACTCATGAAGATAAATGTGGAACTAAAATTGAAGTGCCTGAATAAAAGGAAATCATTCATGAGACAGAACATTGAGAAATTTAGGCAGGACTGTGCAAAAAATGTGTTTCAAGGTCTGACCAATGTTATCGCTGTTGAGGAGACTACGAACGATCTAGAGCAAAATTAGCCTTTAATCAAGGAGATGACTTGTAAAGCTGCATCAATGGCTCCGGGTAGGATTGAAAAAATTAGGAGGAAGCCTTGGATCACAGATATTTTACTGCAGAAAATGGACAAGAGGAGACTGAAAGGCCAACCAAAAAAAATGGTGATCAAAGAATGAAATTGATAGGGAAGGCTATAGAACAGTGGTGGGCAGAGAACTGTCAAGAGATTGAAACGTTCAAACAACAAGGTTGGGTGGACTTAGCGCAGAGAATTAACAAGAGTAGCAGGATTGAAAGGAGAGCAATGCGGGATGAAAAGGGAATGACAGTACTGAACTTCAAAGAACAAAAGGAAAGATGAAGGAGATATGCTGAAAAACTTTATGATGATTCAAGCACGTACACATGAAGGAAGACGGCACAAGAAGAACAAGAAAACATGGAGGAAATATCTCAATGAATTCAACACAGCCTTAAAGTCCATCCATTAGCAATAACAAAGCACCAGGAACTGACAACATACCTGCAGAGCTTTTAAAATACAGGAGAAAATCTTATTTGAACTGATAAAGATGATATACAGGGATGAGCATTGGCCGGAGGTTTTCTGCACATCAATCATAATCCCCATACCCAAGAAGATGTCACCAACAGTATGCCAAGACTACAGAACTATACGTCTTATTACCCTTGCATCCAAGATTCTGCTGAAAGTTATCAAAGTTCGTATGGAGTCATATTGAACAATTTCTGGATGACTCACAGTGTGGTTTTTGCAAAAGCAGATCGACGAGAGATGCTATTGGAATATTGAATGTTGGGTGAGAAAGTGTATAACATGGGGAAGAAACCTCTGTGTGTTTTGTGAATTACAAGAAGGCGTTTTATAGAGTAATCTGGAGAAAACTGTTCCCATTGCTTGAGAAAATCGGATGCAAGAAGATTATTGGACTGATTTATGACTTATATAGAAGACAAAACGCAGTGATAAGAGCGAGGGAGAACTAACAGAAAAAGCTAAAGTTAAAAAGGGAGTAAGGCAGGGATGCTTATTTTCACCTGATTTGTTCAATGCTTTTGCAGAAGTGATAATAAAGGAGCCACTTGGGAATAAGAAGTGGGCGATTCAAATAGGTGAAAAGTATGTACAGGCTATTAAGTTTGCAGATGATCAGGCCATACTAGCAGGTTGCTCTGCTACACTGCAAAAAATGATCAAAAGACCAAATAAAAAAAGTGCCAAGTTATTTTTTATTTTTTTTTTATTTGGTAGTTGTTGGCGCATCGGCTTCTGTGGCCATAATGTCAAGGTTTTTGCAGTACTTTGATCCAAGCCCGAGGCAGGATTCAAACCCACGACCTTTGGGTTGCCAGGCAGGCACTTTAATCATCTGGCTAGCCCGGTCGGCGTGCCAAAGTATGGAATGAAGATAAACATTATGAAAACTAAGGCAATGATGAATTTGACTGCGGTACAAATTGGAGGTATGGCATTAAGGGTAAGTTGCTACAATGGATAAAGGGATGGTTGAGTGGGAGACGATAGAGTGGTAATCAATGGACATTGCTCTTCGTGGACAAATGTTATTAGTAGAGTTCCCCAGGGTTCGGTGTTAGGCCCATTGTTGTTTTGTATATTTATCAATGATATTGATGAAGGTATATCAGGTTTAATATCCAAGTTTGCAGATGATACAAAGATTGGCAGGGTTGTTAACGACAGTAAACACAGTATGCTACTCCAACTAGATCTAGATAAGTTGGGCAAATGGGCTGAAAAGTGGCAACTGAAGTTTAACATTGCATTTGTCAAAGTACTGCATATGGGTAGCAATAACCGAAGAGAAGCATACCAACTGTGTGGTACTACACTCAGGAAAGTGGAAAGTGAAAAAGACCTGTGGGTAATTGTGCAGTCAAATATGAAGTTCGCTGAGCAGTGCAGAGGGGCTGCCAGGGCAGGTCATGGAGTCTTGTCAATGATATATGGGAATTTTGCTAGCAGGGACAGGGAGGTGATTGTCCCATTATACAAGGCAATGGGCAGGCCACACCTCAAGTACTGTGTACAGGTCTGGAGGCCTCATTTTAGGAAGGATGTAGAGTTGCTAGAACAAATACAAAGAAGGGCAACAAGATTGGTGAGGGGAACAAACGGGTGCTCTTACCAAGATAGGCTTAAGTTCTGCAAATTGCAGCATCTGGAGAGCAGGCACCTGCGAGGTGATCTGATTGAGGTGTATAAGGCCTTGAATGGGTTGAGCAAACTGAATGTTGATGAGATTCTTCCTCTTGCTCAGATTAAGAACCTGAAGGGGGGGGGGGGCACAGATTCAAATTGAGGAAAGACAGTTGAAGAATAGATGTGCGGAAATTTGCCTTTAGCCAGTGGGCAGTTGATTGGTGGAACAGACTGCAAGGGCAAAACAATCTTTCAAGGATAAACTGTCCTTGATTACACAGATGATGTCCCAAGAAATCAGGAAGATAATAAAGACATATCTGGTCAGTGGCACTATATGCAGCAGAGAAACAAAAGAGACTTGAGGCCTTCAAGATGTAGTGCTGGTGCAGGATGGAAAAAATTAAATGGACTGAATAAGTGTCAAATGTGGAAGTATTAAGACAGATCAAATAACAAAGAAAAATTTTAGGTAGAATAAGATCAACTACACTAAAATGGGTTGGCCATGTGATTCGACATGGTGGATTACTTCTGGATGCAATGGAGGGGACTGTAGAGGGAAAACGCCCTAGGAGTAGACCAAAAAAGACCTTCATCAGGACATTGCTGGATGAAGCAGGACTTCAAAACTTTGAGGAACTAAAACAAATGGCAGGAGAGACAAAGATGGCGACAGCTCATGAGAAGAACTGACCAGTCACAAGACCAAATTACTGATGATGAAGAGTAGTGCCCAAGTGATATGCAACCGTCTTGTTCCTGGCAAATGCTGATTACACAACAAGAAAGTTTTTGATTCCCTTCATCATTCAGTCCAACCCCCCTACCAAACATTAAGAAAGAAGAGACTACCATCCATCCACAATTGGAGACTTCAATCCACAAACTGTTAAATAAGCCCTTTAATGCTTTCTGCTCCCTGCTTATGACACTCAGTAAGCTCCAGTCATTACCAGAAATATTACAGCTTTCTACAACTTCCAATACAGAGACTAGTAAATCATTGCAAACAGCATCTAGCATTATTAGGAGAGATGACCCATTTTTCCACCAGTGGCTGTTTAATATCTATTTCAGCACACATAACAATCCCCTTAACAATGAAGTGTTTAAATTCTGCTGTACAACAATAACTATTAAATTCACTTTTTTTTAAGGCAAACTGTGCAGCTTACTGGACCTTACGTAAAAATTACAACATTGGTTCACCATACAATTAATGCCCAATTATGACAAAGTTTCAATTTTGGAATTAGAGTCTAAAACAGAACAGAAATGGAGGAACAAATGAAACCAACTGTTTCTGGATTCTGCAATGGAACCTGGTCATCAGGTCAAAATGGTGTCTAGAATAGGAACATAAGGTATAGTAAATTATAGGAGCCTGATATATTAAGTAAAAAATAAAAGATAATCAAAAAATAAATAAAATAAATACCGTATTTCCCCATGTATAAGACGCACCTTTTTTCGAAAAATTTGGGGTCTAAAAACTGGGTGTGTCTTATACAGTAGTTGTAGATTTTTTTTTTTACTTGCATTTCCCGCTTTTTCGCGCTTGTTGTCTTTGCGCTCATTGTTTCGCACTTGTTACCGGTATATTAGGTTACATTTTGCCACGTTCTGCCCAGAAATGATTTTCTTACAGTGCTGAATTCAAGTTATGAGGAATTTTATGATGAATAAAACTTGAGTTCAATAACTTTATGTAATACATTTTTTTTTCAAATTTCAGGCCCCAAAATTAAGGTGCGTCTTATACATGGGGAAATACAGTACTTTTCAACTAGGAAAAAAAATAAATAAATAAATAAAAATAACACCTACCATTCATTTTGCTATAAAGATCTAATAAATTAAAATATAATTTACAAATGATAAATCTATTAATATTTGCACAAGGGATGTCCAACCTATAACCCATATATCCTATCATATGCCCAACTGCAACCTGATGAAAACATTGGCATTAAGCTTTGCAATAAATTGACCCTGTGTCTCATATGGCATTTGACAATTTTTTTCCCTGCCATTTCTTAATACTCACCGTAGATCACCCCTCTTTTAAAAGAGCATAATACTTCATACAAACCATTAAATGGATTGCATGAAGTATTATGACTTGTATGCATTCATGTACAACCAACCTAGGAAAAATAAGGAATTCTTATGATAGCAAACACAGCTAAATATAGATTTATAAAAAAATCAGTAAAGGGGAGGGCATGAAAGAAACATACTAATGCACAGAGCTGAGCTCCCAAGGACAGATAATGACAGGTATTTATTTGTGTAAAATAGTACCAAAAATTATTTTTATACTGTTTTTTAAAATAGCAATTGTATAGGGAATTAAGTTAAAATAAAGAATTGCTATATGTTATTTGCTGTAAAGTCCTGTGATATTTTCTTTTAGTTTCATTACTAATTTTTTAAGTTTTTTTTATTTTATTTCATACTATTTTTGCACTTTTTTTTTTATTTCATGTTCTCTTTAAACTTTTGTTAAACCAAAAGCAAGATAAAGTCAATGTTGTAGGTTTATATTTTATTGTTCCACTATAGAAAAATATAATGCTATGGTTTAAAATATAAATATTTAAATACTGACAATTCAGCATAATTAATAGAAAGTCATACACCATCTAAGGGCACCTTTACCTGATTCTCCAAACACGACATGCTAATCAAAATAATAAAATTAGCTTTTCTGTTAGTACAAATTTCAGAATCTATTAACTGAATTAAATATTATCACACATTTTGTTGCCAACCATGCCAACCATGTTAAGCAAGAACTAAATGCCCTAACAGAAGTAGTGTGTATTGTTCCACCACATTACACTGAAAATGCATATATGAAAAGTGTATAACTCAAGAAATAACTATACCTTGGTATGGCCCTGCTATACAAATTATCTGGTCATATAAAAGTAACTATGCCTGAACAACTGTTTCTTAGCTAGTTTTTAATTACTCAGAGATATACTAAGATGAATATAACATAAAATTTAAATTCTACAAAAATAAAATTAGAATAAAATAAGTTGATAATCATATTTCTACGATGATTTCTAAAATATAATCAGCAAAAATAAAAACAACCTCTCACACTAAAATAAAATATTATAATGTAAAAGGTGTATCAAAAAACATATACACATTTGATGCCAGAATATTTTACTCATAAAGAAACAATTGTTTTATTATGTGATTCATTATATAAGGTGTTCAAAGTATTCATCTGTAACATATAGCATTACTGGCAGTATCAAAGAACTCAGTGATACACTTAAACAAGCATTTTACTGAGGTAGATGCCCAGGATTGCTCAATTTCATACAAAGTTATCGGATTTGTAACTGCTTTCAAATAGATACCATGTTTATCAGATAACCCAACAGGCTAGAGTCCAGTGAAGGAGTCAAATTGGATAAATGGGGAACAAGGTTAAACACCTCCTCTTTAATCCATTCAAGAGTACAGACATTCAGCATAAGAAAGGACAATGATGAAAATGTGGAACCCTAACTTGGTGAAAGAAACTTCATCCCCAAATACCTCACAAAAATCAAGTATAATACAGAATATACTCTTAAAGGCAAACTAATGTTGTATGTACTTTTAAAAGCAAATCAATGCAAGGAAGGAAGCCGGTTCAGCATCACCATATAAAAATAAAATAAAAAATCCAAGTGTCTTTCCAACCTTTCTATAAAATAAATTATCCAGTTCTACAAGATTTACAATTTATTCCCTTTAGCTAAAAGCTAATTCTTCTTATATTCCATCTACAGTTATCTTCCTTAATTTCACCCAGTAATGTTCTTGAAATCAACAATTCATCTGTTGCTTTTCATTACACCTTTTCCAGCAGATTCACATCATGAATCTGCTGGAAAAGGAAATATATAAGTAACCAATGGGATCCAGAAAAGTTGGCCCCTCCTCCCGCATTTTGCCCCCAGTAGATAATGAATAGGCTATAGAAATGTAAATAATACACCTAATTTTTTATTAATTCTAATTTATTTTGTTTTAATAGAATCAATCAATCAAAGGTAATCAAATCAAAGGTAATCAATCATAGAATAAATGCATATTATTATTGTTTAAAACTTGAAGTTGTATGCAATGCCTCTAAGGTAATCAATCACATCAAAATTTTGAAAATCTTGGACTATTCTTTTGATTCTAGCAGAAATTGCAGCATACTTCTTGTTCCATCAGAAAACCACTCCCGGCTACGCGCCAATAACTGAAGATTGTTACTAGTGGAAAAAATAAGCATGCGACCCGGGAGCAGTTCATCCTGAGAATCATACATTAAAAACTGTTTAATAGATTTGATAATTGAGAGCTATTAAGTACTTGATAATTCCTATATTCTATTATATTATAAATCAACAGGGATTACCTTTATTTTAGATATAGGAAGCTTCTTTTCCAACTCTCCTAGTCCAACTCGCTAATAATTCTTGCGGATGGCGATATCAATTTTGCAAAACAGGTGGGACATCTTCCCCACTGTCAGAACCGTAGTGTTCAGACTGTGCAGTCTCAACAATGAGCACTCAAGACTTCTGTCTTCAAACACCATACCTCTGGCAGCAAGGAAACCATTACGTGGATTGGCATAAAATTAGATTTTTGAAGGTCTAAACTGTTTAATAAATATGGACCGATTATTTCTTTTGGTCCTGTAGCTGGACTTTAGAGTTAAATTTAGGGATCTAATAAAATTGGATATGGGAGGGGTTTATTCTCTACATTCCTTAAGTCGGACTAGAACTTTTCGGGCGTCGTGTTCACAGGAATAGAGCAACTCACAATTAATCATTGATATCGCCATCCCCAAGAATTATTAGCGAGTTGGACTAGGAAAGTTGGAAAAGAGGCTTCCTATATCTAAAATAAAGGTTGTTGTTATTTGTTATTTGGTTTTTAGGAGCATTAGCAACTAAGGCCATATTGCTCCGGGAATATGCGGTGGTCCTTCCCTGACCTTTCCGCATCCTCCGTATTTGGTGGTGACGGGTAAAATAAAGGTAATCCCTGTTGATTTATAATATAATTAAAAACTGTTGCACATTGCCATCGATAATAATTTCTTGATAATTTTGTGGAATTACTAGGTCCTGGAGATTGCTCGGTAAAGCAGGAGTACCATTGTTGCATCGAACATAACGAATGGTTCGTTTAAGTGAATCCTTTTTAGGAAGTAATGCCGTGACATTAGTATGAGCCTCTGCAATAACTGATGCAACAATTTGCTGTGGCCGTTCGTTCGTGGTTGTTGGATGTTGCCGTATTTGACCAATCAATTGCAATGTTTCCGACCTTGCAGCTTGAGCTGCATGGTTATGTTTAGTTACGACTTTCACAACTGGGCCTTAAAAACCCTCTGTCCAAACACGCCCTTTGCAGATGGAATGTTTTTGAATTGAGCAAGAGTCCACTCTGTATCTTACTTCTCTGTGGAGGCGGCGAAAACAGCAAACGCATGCTGTCAACTGCACCACGAAATGTGAGGAGAGCCAGATGCAGGAACTTTTATTGTTTGAATTTAGACAAATCAGAACAAGATTCACTTGTTACTGAAAAGACTCCTATAAGATTAGTCACTGTTCCCTCCCCCATGTCAGTCACTAACCACGTGACTATCGCCCTCGTGGTCGAGTATATATTCTTTCCATTGTGAAAGGATTAACAGTTCCAGTTAATCCTTTCACAATGAAAAGAGAACCCTGAAGACATACAAAAGGGGAGAAATTAGTTTAAAAGCTACGTGGCAATTTGTACACGAATGTCATTTTGAAAATTTGTTCAGAAAAATTAGAGTTATCGGAAGTTCAGTTCGAGTAATCGAGAGAGTTTAACATGGAATCTCCACTAAAGGGGCTGGGACTTCAATAAAAATTCGAGTTATCGAGAGTTGACTGTACAGTATTTACATTTCTGTAGCCTACTCATTATCTACTGGGGGCAAAATGCGCGGGGGGCAAAATGTGGGAGGTGAAATGCGGGGCACCACTTTTCCGTAAACCGTAGCCAATATGGGGCTCCTAACCAAGGCTTTAATATAAATGAAACATTACCTTTGTCCTTACTATCAAAATTACTTTACATCATTCTTAAAATATGCTGTGCTGTTCTAGCAGCCAGTTAAGAGAACAATCATGTTAGATTACAAATTAATTCTTTTTATTTTTAACTGCCATAAGTTCTTATCAATGTCATTCACAATTATCAAAAACAGTGGGAGACGCAATAACTGAACCTCACAACTCTACTCAACATCCTGGTCACCCAATCACGCAGCAGGCATTTACAGCCACATTGTCTCCTACCATTTAACCAACCTTTTATACAACATAGTACCTTCCTATCAAGAGCACATTGTTCCAATTAATGCAAATTCTTGAAAAACTGATTTGCTTGTATGTCAAGTGAATCTGAACCATTGTGTTATGGTTTAACTTATGGATAATATGCAAAGCCAGGTCAATACCATCTGTTAATTGCAAAGTGGAAACTACATATTTGGGTTATATTAGCATAAAATATGAATAATTTTGTTCTTTACCTTTATAATATATTGAAATACAATTTGTATACATTTTAGATACCCTGCATATAACTCTGCATGAAATTTACAACTAGTCAAGTCCACATACATACATTTGCACCATTTTCTAATTTCTCAGAAGAGTCTGGACTTGGTGAAACACACACAAGATGCAGAACATGGACCTGGCCATCTTCCTAAACAAAATTAGCATCATATGAGTTATAAATAAAATCCTTTCACAAAACAAAATTCTACTGATAGTTTATTCTGGTACACACCACAATCCTCCAGTACTAATTATTAAAAAAAAAAAAAAAAACCTAGACATGAAGATTTTACAACTTTCCACTAGAATTATATAGTAAACTATATGACTCCAACTAGTGCTAGAAAGTGATAATTATGAACAGCTAACATTTTAAGCTGATACAAGCTATAAAAGATTAAAAACTATATATAACTTTCAAACAAAAGTTTTTTTTTTTTATTATTAATAATACTTGTGTTAAGTGTGAACAATTATATAATAATGCAATTCTTGCAAAGGCTGCAAAATTAATTTATAAATTAAGATATGTGATTAATAATCCATTATAAGTAAGTTTAGCTGCTACAATATTGATTTCTCAGTAATTTACAATGAGGAGTACTGATTCTTTATTGAATTTCATACTAATGAAATTCAATAAAGAATATTTCACTTTCAAATATTGTTGACCCTAGGACACTTCCATGGTGCCTGACAGATGCCACTTATTTCATTTTTTGAAATTTTGAAAGTAAAATCTTTCCATATACCTTTCACCACCAATAACATTCTTGAAATTTGCCAAATGATATTTGTCTGCTTTTGTTTTGATTTTATTAGTTCTGAGAGGTTAATTGTCTGTTTAGCATCCAAAAGACTCCAAGCAACCAAATACTCCCCCCATCCCAATTCACCAAATTAGCAGGAGTGTATATAAGTGCTATTCACCCCCACAACCATAATTCATCATCCCACCCACCACAAAAGGCAGGAAGGTGTATGAATCATGCGTAATATCCCTGCACCAATGGTATTATGATTTGGCTCATTTTATATGTCGTGTATTTTTCAGAAAGTTGCTTTGGGGAGGGGGGGGGGTTTCTATTGTATTTACAGTTATATATTTCTAGAAATTGAAAATGTAGTAGAATAAATTATATAAATCATAATTAATAAAATATAGTTTTCAATTGAACAAAAAGTTTAAAAATTAAATTTGATTAAAAAAAAAGGCACTTACCAGGTTTGTTCCATTTAAAGAACAATGAAAAATAACTACTCAACCTACTTTTGTCATATCTCTGCCTTTAGTATCATATCTAAAAGCACCTTTGAGTTTTTTGTTTTTTTTTTTAAATCAAAATGTTAGCTATCAGACCAATACTATCAAGATTATAAAGATTACTGGGTTCTCTAGATTAGTATCTAGACAATTTGAGCATCATGCATCTGTATTCACTGATTATAAACTGCATAATCTAAAGGATTAAACTTTTGTATATTGACTAATGTTATCAGTGGAGTCCCACAGGGTTCGGTGTTAGGCCCACTGTTGTTTTGTATATTTATCAATGATATTGATGAAGGTATATCAGGCTTAATGTCGAAGTTTGCAGATGATACAAAGGTTGGCAGGGTTGTTAATGACAGTGTGCTACTGCAACAGGATCTAGATAATTTGGGCAGATGGGCTAAGAAGTGGCAACTGAAGTTTAACCTTGACAAATGCAAAGTACTGCATATGGGTAGAAGTAACCCCAGAGAAACGTACCAACTGTGTGGTACTACACTTAAGGTGGTAGAAAATGAAAAAGACCTGGGAGTAATTGTGCAGTCAGATATGAAGTTTTCTGAGCAATGCAGACAGGCTGCCAGGGCAGGTCATGGGGTTTTGTCAATGATATATAGGAATTTTGCTAGCAGGGAAAAGGAGGTGATTATCCCTCTGTATAATGCAATGGTCAGGCCACGCCTTGAGTACTGCGTACAGGTCTGGAGGCCTCATTTTAGGAAGGATGTAGATTTACTTGAGCGTGTACGGAGAAGGGCAACAAGATTGGTGAGGGGAATGAAGGGATCCTCTTGCCAAGAGAGGCTTAAGTTCTGCAAATTGCAGTGGCTGGAGACTAGGCACCTGCGCGGTGATCTGATTGAGGTGTACAAGGCCTTGAATGGGTTGAGCACGCTGAATTCTGATGGGATCCTTCCACTTGTTCAGATTACGAACCTAAGGGGGCATAAATTCAAATTAAGAAAAGACAGATGTAGATTAGATGTGCGGAAATTTGCCTTTAGCCAGCGGGTGGTTAATTGCTGGAACAAACTTCCATCTGTCGTTGTGGAAGTTGAGGTTGAATAAATTTAAGGAGGAACTGGACAGGTATTTGGAGGGAATGGTGTGATTTTTTTTTTTTTTTTTTGGCTGATGCTGCATAAGTTCATACACTTGCTGTCTTGCATCAAATGCCACTGCTAAGTCAGCTTTTTAGTAGAAAATTTAAAGCGTCCATTTTAGGCTAAACCCAGCCAACAAGTAGAAAACTCCAAAGCTTAGGCATTTCCATTTCACTGGCAAAATAATCAGCTATATCACTAACAGTACCTTGCACAAAAATCCTTACTATACATTTATCAGTAAAGAAAATATAGCAAGTTAGCCTTTGTAACTGAATGGTCATTTTAATTGTAGGAAAAGTGCTAAGTACAGTTGAACAGGTTGACCAAAACTTTTCAGGAATTCACTCTACCCTGGGTTCTTTGGCAACAGTGATGAATTTCTGTTGCCAAAGTTAGGAGATCTGTATGTGAAAACTTACCCACTGTTAATTTGAGAAAATGGCGACTGAGTTTTTAAAATGTATTTAGGGGTGAAAGGAGATGCATTGGGGCACTAGCGTGCCTGTATCATCTGGGAATCAGTGTCATTGACTTTAATTTCTGATGTTTGACTATTACCTAATAAATTAAAAACATTTAACTCTTTTTAATAAGGAATGGATTAGGATTACTCAAAACAACTGCAAGTAATTACCCACTAAAATTATGGTCCACTCAATTAAGATTACAGCACCTGTTGCAGAAAATTGCAACTTACCAAAAATTATATTTTTCTATTAAACAAGTGCAAACTTATACATAAAAACTTACATGATGTAATGCATCCTTCAGTAACAGATGGTTAGGGAGCAAACGTCCTGAATAGATCAATTTCTGATGTTCCTTTAGCTAAAAATAAAAAATCAGCTTCACTATTTAAAATACAGGAAAATAAACAAAATTTATATTTAAATTGATTTATTAGTGTAATGATAAATTAAATACAAAAACAATATCTCAAAGAAAGGGGAAAAAAAAAGATTCTTCACTGAATTTCAATACCTGATATCAAACTACTCAAAGAGCAAGAACAAAATCAGAAAGGCTGTCATGTGTGGTATACAGGTAGCCCTCAATTTTTGGTGCCCGGAACCAAACCCTGTGATTTCCAATTGACTCCTTTATATAATGGAGTCAATTGGAAATCACAGGGTTTGGTTCCGGGCACCAAAAATTTTACCCACCACTTTTCATTGAATATTTTATTTTATTAGCATTCTTCATAGTTGTAGTAATAGTCGAAGGCATATTCATAGCCCTACATACATTAGGGCAGCTTTTGTCAGATTCTATCCTCTGAATAATTTATTAATTATTGCATTAACCCTAGTGCAATGTATTAATTATTGCATTAACCCTAGTGCAATGTATTAATTATTGCACTAGGATTCAATGAACTACTTTTACCAGACATGGTGTATCTTTATTCTATCATATTAAAAACTTTAACGACTGGAAAAAACTGCACACGGCTATCACTATCATTATTATTTAATTTATTACACAAGTATAAAGTTATACAATTCTTATAGTACCGTGATAATAGACTAATCTAAAAATAGCAAAATGCTTAAAGTGCTTAAGCATTTCGCTATTTTTATATTAGTTTATTAATAGCACAATTAATAAAAAAATGTTAGCGTAATAAATTTCCAACACATGTAAATAGTGTAAATAACAACCAACTGAATGCTTCACTGCATGGACCTTTACCACCCGCATCCACAAGTGGCTACTTTGAGGGTGGGGAATCTTTCTCGTCTCTGATACACGTGCGCTAATTGCTGATTGGCTCAGATTGTCCTAAATCATGTGAACAGTGCTTGATACATAGCACAGTACAATGCCGATAAATTGTCTGACGACTTTAAACATTGTTTATAAAAAAAAAATTGCAAAAAAAAAAGGCATTGTGGTTAGTGATCAGCGCAAATCAGACCAATGCAAAACGAGGGCTACCTGTACTTGCTTCATTAATTTAGCCTTCATAAAGCCATCCCATAGGCAACTCTGCTCAAGTATAGTTATTGGGGCAGGGAACAGCAAGAGTGTAATGTGTTTAATAATAAATCACTCATTATCCTATTAAACTTCTAAAAGTACTAATATTAACAGAGGAAAATAAATGGAAGGAAACCAGGTTTTTTCAAAATAACTAAGGCTTTAAAAAAAGCCAGTTCACTGAGTATGTCCAACCCTTAAGATTACATAAGCTCTAGTTCTACAAGGTCAGGTAGTAACTTATTACAACAGTTAAGAGAAATTTTCTTATTTCCAGTTAGTAACCATTCTCACTTAATTTAAATCCCTATCCTCTAGTTTGTGTGCAAGGGGGAAAAAAATGATCTCCATTATTAAATATACTAAAGCCTTAAATATCTCAATCAAATCTCCATCCAAATGATGTCTAGACACTTTGCAAACCAACAATACTTAAGTTCATCCCTATAGCAATGCTTCTTTATATCAATGACCTTGTCGCACCTTTTTTCAACAGATCCACATCCTTTCTGAAATAAGTTTCCAAACCTGTATACGATCTAACGATATGACCTAACCAAGGCTTTATATAATGGAAATAATTACCTTTTTATCCCTACCAGCAAAATTCTGTTCAAAATAAACAAAATAGCATGTGCTGTTCCAGTAGCCTGCTTACACTATTCAAAGAACTTCAAGTTAGATTGCACCATTACTCCTAAGTCTTTTTCAACCATAAACTTGCTTTCTTGGTAACAAGACTATCTACTAGGTCTGCTAGTATTCAAATGTGGAAACTCAGTTCCTGAAATCGTACGTTAACTGCCACTTTTCAGACCAATTTAATAATTTCTTATTGAAGCAGCATACTTTGGTTAATATATAGGTTGCTATATATTAACCAAAAAAAAAAAAAAAATTCTAATTCTTCTGTGTCCACCCCACATCAACCCTCCTAATAGGTTGGTGGGGCACACAGAGGAATAAGAGATCTAACTTTTTGCTGGAATTCTCTGGAAGTGCATTCTGGAATTATCTGAATTGCATTCCCAAACTTTCCTTCCAAGTTAATGATAACTAATAATGCACGTCACACACTTCAGAGGGTAAATTATGCATGTCATAAACGATTTTCAAGTTCTTTGCTTTTCATTCATTTATTTTCTTTTTCATTGTGTTTGTAGGGAAAAAAAAAATTTTAGTATTGGTTAATGCAAAAAATTTGCATTCCAAAACAAAACTAAGGATGACTATAGTGCATTATGCCAACTTATGTGAATTGATTGCACTGTCGTAGTATCCAAAGACAATATATAAAAAAAAAAAAATCCGTAAATTTCATACCTAATATCAAACTATCCAAACAGCAGAAAAAACAAAAATGAGAAAGGCGATTACTATCACACATGGTTATTTTTCATTTATTCTTTTTCATAGACAAAATGTGTCATTCAACAAACTCAAAGCAATATCTTTCATAAACAAATTCTCTTGGGGGGGGGGGGGAGTACTCATATTTAATTTACTGAACCATCTTTTAGAAAGAAACCCAACCATAACACAAACTACCCAATAACAATGGCATGTTAAAATCCACAAAAGATGTTAATGCTACTCACAAAAAAAATAAAAACTTTAAAATTAATGTATTAAAAGTTAAACTGTTATTATAAAAAAAAAAAAAAAAAAAAACACACTGGAATACACTTCATTACAGAAAAATTCTACTTAAACTGGAAGAGCTGACAGGCTTGCAACCACATATCATCAGCAAACTGACAACAAACCTGTTATGCCTTCAATTTTATTAACGAACGTCAGAAACAATAAAATTACATTTTCTTGTTGACTGCTACACAGCTAAACATTAATGGTTGTCCAAATGCAACCTAAGATAAAGATAAATTAAAAATGAACATGCTTAAATAGATTTTGAAGGAGCATCCACTGATATTTGACCTTGCAGTCAACAATTGAAATGCAATTTACTGGAATTCATTATTAGATACCATCTGATGAAGTAATCATTATGATTCCTTTATCTTATTTCTTGTTATTTTCCCTTGCTGTGCATGTGTGTAGCTGTATTATTATTTGAGTTGAGCCAGACACATGGGATCTTCGAGACCACAATTTCAACAATGTCACAACTTTGTCTACCTCAGTCCACAGAGCTGAAACTCCCAATACCTTTCAACAATAGTGTTTTCTTTTGATTTCTCCAATGAAAATTCCAGAACTCTGTTAGTCATTGTACAAGCGAGAAAAATGCAAGATCAAATTAAGTCTATTCTTGATAATTGTATGTACATGTTAAAAAACAAGAATTTAAAATTAGCAGTATCACTCACATCTAAATATTAAAGTGTGCTGGCTGTACATTTTATAGCACCACTTCCAATTATTATACTCTCTGGCTTTACATTATGGAGAGCCTGGCTGGTGTTGAAGCACATAGGTTTTTCAATTTACATTTTGTTTGTGACAATATCAGTGAGCAAAACATAAATTGACAACTCCCAAATGAGAGAGGTGATTAAAAAAAGTCTAAATTGCTACAGAGAGGATAACACAAGTTGAGCGTTAGTGCTCTATATCACTTTGTGTATTTTTAATTTATTATTTTTCATTCATTAGTAGAGATAGGCACCTTTTAAGCATAACCCAGTTGCTGATGAAATTTCCCACATGTGCCTAAGTGTTCATTTTTATAATTTCATCTTTTTGATAAATCACGTTTTGTCACATTTTAATTATACAATAAACAGCATTTTTCTACACAATGAAATTCTTTATCAATATATTTAGTATTATTAGGTATATGATAATTTAATATCATTTTCTTTATAATTCTAATTAGCTGGAGTTTTTTTTGTGCAACCTTAAATTTACATAAACTAATTCTATAAGGTTAGTTGTTGTTTATTATAGTCCCCTTGGCTAAATGAGTTTTTTTTTTTTTTTTTTTGTAATAAAAGATAAGCTGATTAAAAGCTAATCAGGCCTTTTAAAACTTCAGATACTTCAATCTAGACTCCATGTAGATGTCTGGTCAGGAGACTGAAACCTACAAAACTGAACTCTCTCACTATAGGAATGCTGCATTATATCAGTAACTAACCACATTACTCTATCTTTTTCAGTAGATCCACATTCATCTTGAAATGTAGGTCTCAATGTTGGGGACAAAGAGGTATACAACAATAACCCTCTTTGTCCCCAAACAAACAAACAAAATTCCTGTAAATCATGGATAAAACATGTGTTTTCATGATCCTTGATCCATCATGATCCTTGCAATCTGCCCATTGAGAAAACTTCATGATAAACTGCACAATCACTCCTAACTCTTTCATTATCAACTGCTTTAAGTCTGCTGCTTCCCTAGTAATAAGACAATCTAAGTTATTATTAACAAAATGTAAAATCTTACACTTCTTAATATCATATTTTGTTTTTCAAACCAATTGAATAATTTACCTGGGTCTTGTAAAAGCAACATACTTTGGTTGCTATTCTTTACTATGCTCCCAACCATATCCCACTGGCAAACTAAGATCATATTGCCATGCCTTCAACAATATCATTAACAAATATCAGAAACAAAATACATGCTGTGGAGCTCTACTCAAGACTCTACTTGATTCAGTCATTACTAACTCTGTGTTGCCTATGAATTAACCAATTTTTTATTAACCACAGTACCTTCCCATCTATGGCACACTGTTTCAATTTATACAAAAGGCATTCATATGGATGGTATCGAAAGCCTTACTAAAATTTAAGCATACCATATCAAAATTATTCTTTGCATTCAGATTTTCATAACCTCAAGCTTATTAAATGTGCTGTGTGTTATATAATCCATGCTCTGTTTCTTTTAATTCCAGTAGTTCTGTCTGGATTACCTTTTCATTCTTAATCACAGACACCTGTGATCTGGGCAAATGGTAGTACCACTTGCCCAGATAAGTGGTGTCCGTGAACTATATATGATTGTGTGAACACTGAAAATGGACTGATGTCATGCTGGAATGTGATAAAGACACAAGGAACTGGCAGATTTTATTCAGTGACAGTACGGAAGAAAACAGGACAGTGCCAAACACCTACCATTCATCTGTATGCAAATGGTACCTAAAAGTACCAGTTATCTGGGAGAACTGGTAGTGGCAGTAGAAGTTGAGAATGATATACTGATTGACACGTAGGTGTGACAAACAATGTACTGCGTGAACACAACATTATAGCATTAAGTGATTGATTGACTTTATGATGTGTATATACAGGGGATCCTTGTTATCCAAGGAAATTGGTTCCAGAAAATTGCACTTAAAACGGGGACCAAATTTTCATAATGTTTATTGTGTACATAGTAAAAAAAAAAATGTATGAAGGAACTGAAAATGAGAAAATTATTTTATTAGACATTTTTTGGTGCCACTATAGCGTGCAGTCTACAGCATCTATTTGGACGCTAGAGTGTGTGGGTACACTACTGGCACTATAGTGAATGCTAAAAATGATATATGAATAACAAATAGATATTTATTGTATACCCAGTATAAAATGAAATATAAGTACAATTTCAGTTCAGTAGCTTTCGGAACTCGTGTCCCTTTATCAACTGACAAATCTGAATACATTACAAGCAAAGTGTGGCACGTTACTCATTCGTCATTGTTGTAGCACGGACGTGTGCTGCCTTGCGCCAGTGATCATCCATCAATAAAACGGTTGTCTCCAGGATTGGATGTATACGCATGCCTTTCTGGCGATTTAATGCCTTAGGGTTGTTTATTATGTTTAGTGACTCTAGCCATAGGCGGTGGCGAAAGTGTCGCGCGTGGTCCACTATCTCAAAGTCGCGCTTGGGGTCAAGATCGTGGTTGGTAGCCCAAAAATGTTCTGCAAGCGCGGACTGGTCAGTTTCGGCAAGCCGGATTGCTCTGTCGTGTTCCGTGAGGCGATCCTGGAGACGTCTCGATGTCTCACCTACGTAGCAACTGTTACAGGCCCTACAGGTGATACGGTACACTACATTGCTGCGTAAGACAGGTGTGACAGGGGTCTTCACACTGGAGACAAGTGAACGTAGGTTCCTACCTGGTAATTGCACACATTTGATGTTGTAACTTCTCAGGATCTTCGAGATACGTCCTGACACTCCTAGATAGTACGGAATGTAGGCGGATGATATGCCGACTTGCTTCGGAGGTCTTGGGTTGGAAGTAAGTTCTTGTGCCTGTAACAAGCATCTGTTTAGTACATGGGATGGATAACCGCATCTGGTTAGGTCCGCCTTCACACAGGAGATCTCGTTACATCTAATTGTGTCGGTGCTGGAATGGCTCCAGGCCCTGGAGAACAGGGTGCGGGCAGTGCTATTGAGATGGCTTGGAGCGTGGCCGGACCATTAGTTGGTGAATTGACCGCACCACATGGGTTTGCGGTATACTGAGGTCTCTAGATGTGGGCCTACGCGATGCACTAGCACGTCCAGAAACGGGAGCGAACCGTCCACCTCTGATTCTACGGTAAACTTGATGAAATTGGATAGAGAGTTGAGGTATTCTAGTAGAACACTTTCGCCACCGCCTATGGCTAGAGTCACTAAACATAATAAACAACCCTAAGGCATTAAATCGCCAGAAAGGCATGCGTATACATCCAATCCTGGAGACAACCGTTTTATTGATGGATGATCACTGGCGCAAGGCAGCACACGTCCGTGCTACAACAATGACGAATGAGTAACGTGCCACACTTTGCTTGTAATGTATTCAAATTTGTCAGTTGATAAAGGGACACGAGTTCCGAAAGCTACTGAACTGAAATTGTACTTATATTTCATTTTATACTGGGTATACAATAAATATCTATTTGTTAAACTATGGACCCCAGTACTCCAGGCCCATTTGTCACTATTCGATCACTTTATGGCCATAATACCTACAACGATTGTGCACAGTTGCAAAAGTGCTTCCTCTCAATAGCTCGCTACAGGCAACATTTACGCTTCGCCCACAGATGCAAAAGCAATCGAATTATACCTAAAGGGTTCCGATACAAAGCCCCGTTCCACAACTCTCATATGGATCGTGCCTGCTTTAACTTCAGCCTACGCACATTAAATTTATGGATATCCCATCTCCACTGTGAAATCAGGAACGCTGACTACAACAAGTCCAGACTGTTACAACATCTACAAGGTAAGGTCTCGCCTATTGTATTTACAAACCTTATACATACCATCTGCCATCGGGCTAGTCAGACCTCGGATACCTACCGTTTACGCCAACAGCGCAAGTTCATAAACTTGAGCATAGAAACTAACTCCTTAAAGACGAACACTCGTTCAGACGACACGACTTCTTTCGTCTTGAATCTAAGTAACAAACAACTGTCCAACGAGCAGCTGAGTGTTTTATCAAACGGTATGAAATTCGCCGTTATACCATCGAAACCTCCCATCACACAGCTCGCTATGGGTATAGAAGCCAGTATTACCAACCTTCCCGAAGAAACTGCCAACGAGATCCGATTCAAGACTGCCGCAGTCCTCCGCAACACTCGAAAAACGTGCTCAAACCTCAACCACCGGCAACGTGCCGCCCTGTCATCTATAAGAAAAGACAACTCCATCGTTGTACTTCCCGCGGATAAAGGGCGCCGGACTGTTGTGCTGGACCGATCAGCCTACCGAGAGAAAGCCTTGGCCCTATTACTCGATCCTAACGTATATGAACCTCTACCTGATCCTCCCGTTAAAGTCTTGAAACGTCTGGAAGCAAATGTTAATAAACTTGTCCACGCATGGCTTAAAGATAAGAAGATCCCGACCGCGACTCACCATCTTCTGCGTGCTACTGGCTGCCAACTACCGCAATTCTACGGATTACCAAAGATCCATAAACCGGGTATTCCTCTCAGACCTATAGTGTCTTGCTGCAGTGCCCCAACGTATGAACTGTCCAAACACATCGCGAGCCTCCTCTCGCCTCTTATAGGTAATACATCTCACACCGTTAAAAACAGCAGTGAATTCATTAACACCATTAAGGACATTTCAATCCCTGATAACTCTATCATGGCATCATTTGACGTGGTTTCTTTATTCACCTCGATTCCCGTCCAACAGGCCGTGCACTGCGCCAGAAGGCTCCTTGAGAGCGACTTAAGCCTCCAATCCAGGACGTCACTATCCACTGATGACATCTGTACCGCCCTCAACCTATGCCTCTCTAGCAGCATCTTCACCTTTGAAGACTCACTCTACAAACAAGTACATGGCACTGCTATGGGTGCCCCTGTCAGTTCCGTAGTAGCTAACATCGCCATGGAAGATCTGGAGAAGCAGATACACCAGAACCCACCTACACCTATTACAACGTGGTGTAGATACGTCGACGATATTTTTACCATAATACCACGTGGTTCTGAAACGGTACTACTAGAATACCTCAACTCTCTATCCAATTTCATCAAGTTTACCGTAGAATCAGAGGTGGACGGTTCGCTCCCGTTTCTGGACGTGCTAGTGCATCGCGTAGGCCCACATCTAGAGACCTCAGTATACCGCAAACCCATGTGGTGCGGTCAATTCACCAACTACGGGTCCGGCCACGCTCCAAGCCATCTCAATAGCACTGCCCGCACCCTGTTCTCCAGGGCCTGGAGCCATTCCAGCACCGACACAATTAGACGTAACGAGATCTCCCGTGTGAAGGCGGACCTAACCAGATGCGGTTATCCATCCCATGTACTAAACAGATGCTTGTTACAGGCACAAGAACTTACTTCCAACCCAAGACCTCCGAAGCAAGTCGGCATATCATCCGCCTACATTCCGTACTATCCAGGAGTGTCAGGACGTATCTCGAAGATCCTGAGAAGTTACAACATCAAATGTGTGCAATTACCAGGTAGGAACCTAAGTTCACTTGTCTCCAGTGTGAAGACCCCTGTCACACCTGTCTTACGCAGCAATGTAGTGTACCGTATCACCTGTAGGGCCTGTAACAGTTGCTACGTAGGTGAGACATCGAGACGTCTCCAGGATCGCCTCACGGAACACGACAGAGCAATCCGGCTTGCCGAAACTGACCAGTCCGCGCTTGCAGAACATTTTTGGGCTACCAACCACGATCTTGACCCCAAGCGCGACTTTGAGATAGTGGACCACGCGCGACACTTTCGCCACCGCCTATGGCTAGAGTCACTAAACATAATAAACAACCCTAAGGCATTAAAT
Organism: Mastigoproctus giganteus; assembly: GCF_048544385.1. Taxonomy (NCBI): domain Eukaryota; kingdom Metazoa; phylum Arthropoda; class Arachnida; order Uropygi; family Thelyphonidae; genus Mastigoproctus; species Mastigoproctus giganteus. Next base: position 4,467,494 of record NC_143581.1, read on the forward strand.
CGCCAGAAAGGCATGCGTATACATCCAATCCTGGAGACAACCGTTTTATTGATGGATGATCACTGGCGCAAGGCAGCACACGTCCGTGCTACAACAATGACGAATGAGTAACGTGCCACACTTTGCTTGTAATGTATTCAAATTTGTCAGTTGATAAAGGGACACGAGTTCCGAAAGCTACTGAACTGAAATTGTACTTATATTTCATTTTATACTGGGTATACAATAAATATCTATTTGTTAAACTATGGACCCCAGTACTCCAGGCCCATTTGTCACGATATATGAATAAATATGAATGTGATAAAAACACAAAATTATATGCTAAATAATTTTTAATAAAGACTAAATATTAGCTACTCTAATTGTATGTAGTGTCGTATTATGATAAAAACACAAAGTTATGTACCAAATGATTTTTTGATGTGACAATTACACTATAGCATGTGGTCTACCTTCAGCTAAGAAACCTGAAGTTTCAAAATTTTACTCTATGCAATACTGTTGAAAGATTTCTACAGAAGTGTCATCTTGATAGGAGGCACTGCAGTTGCATTTCAATGTGAACACCATCTTTTGGACGTACCCCAAGATGTGAACACCATCTTTTGGACGTACCCCAAGATGTAGGGCTTTGTCATCGATCTAGTAGCAATACGCAACAAAAAAGAAAACATGACAGAGGTGTCATGTTTTCTTTTGACATAATATAGGCCTATACTTCATTGTCTGAGTAAAAGTGTGCCAAAAAACTTCATGTTCTGTCCAGAAAGGCAGTGCATTCTTCCATTATATGGACATGAACAACAAATTACGCTGCAATCTGAGTTTGTACAAAATTTTAGAACTGGTGTCTTTTCAATACTGGAAATACCAGTGGACAAGGCACTCTATAACTGACTGGTATAACATGTGCAGAGTGTGTGGCACGACGATTTCTTACAATGCTTGAGGTAAGATGGTTGCTAGGGCTTTGTCATCGATTTGGAGTGAGGAGCTTTGTCATGCTAAATGGTGACCAAGCTCCTCACTCCAAAGATAGTAATGCAGTTGTACAAAACAACAAGCACTATGGGCCAAGAATTGATGAGCCTTGGGTTTTTGGTCTCAAGCAAGGTCCTGATTGTCGGTATTTTTTTGTGCAATGGCATGACAGAGGCACCTTAATTCCCATCATTGAACAGGACTGTGAATCTGGTTCAGTGATTCCTTCTGATGAATGGCCTGCATATAGCAGTCTAAATGTCATAGGTTACCGCAATTTTATGGTGAACAATCAAGAAAATTATGCGGATCCAGGGACAGGAGCAAACCCGCAAGTGACCGAATGGTCATGGTTGGATTCCAAAACACGTATTCTGAAGAAAATGAGAGGCATTAACAGTAAGCTTTTTCAACCTCACCTTGATCACTTTTGCTGGAAAGTGCTAAGAAAAGATGTAGATGATTTATTTGTGACATTTTAAAATGATATTTGAAGTGTATATCATTAAAAATGTATATCATTACTATTTAACCATTTTGTGTATAATTCATAAAGGATATCATTTAAGTCAATATTTAATCTTTATTAAACATCATTTAGCACATAATTTTGCATTTTAACCCATTCATATTTATTCATAATTTAATAATTTTTCACAAAATAATTTTGTTGTACTAATTTTACTTTAGAGTGCCCACACTTTATATTGGCTTGGCAATTCAGCCCATAATTTACTTAATTCATCATAACCTCTAGGATATTAACATTCTTTCATCTTTCACTAATCTACTACTCTTCTTTTTCTACTTTCCTCACAATTATAGTTATTGGCACCTTGTGTAACTTTCACATCCATTTATACTTACTCAATTTAATTTAATATATATTATATATATATATATATATATGGCTTATGTTACCCATTTATGGACAAATTCAATGGAAAAATTCGCTGAAACACAAGCAGTTGCTCTTGACATCTCTAAGGCTTTCGGTCGTGTTTGGCATAAAGGACTTCTAAACAAGCTTCCATCTCATGGTTTGCCAACTGTTTTTTTTTGTAATTGGTTATCCAGTATTCTCTCTCTCATCGCTCACTGAGGGTGATGGTAGATGGCTCTTTGTCTTCTAACTTCTCCACTAATGCCAGTGTCCCCCAAGGTTCAGTTCTTTCCCCCACTCTTTTCATCTTTTATATTAATGACCTTCTTCCATTGACTGGAAATCCTATCCATAGTTTTGCCAATGATAGCACATTGCATTCTACTTTCCATTTTGAGAAACCTTGCCCTGCTCAATCAGCTTCAACTTCTCGAATATCTGCTATCAATTCCTTAAATGCCAATCTCCAGGTAATTCTCCAGTGAGGCAAAGACAACTTAGTTGATTTCAATCCTTTTAAAACTCAGCCTTGTCTTATGACGCAAAAAGGATTCTTCTGCTCCTATGCCTATCTTTGGTGACACTCCGATTTCTAGGCAAAATGATCTCTCTCTTTTGGGGATTACCCTGTCTTCTAATCTTCTTGGCACAAGCACATTACAAATATTGCTTCCTCTGCATCTAAAAAACTTGGTTTTCTCTTTTGCTCTCGGGGAGTTACTTTTCTTTCAAACAGCTGTTCACTCTGTACAAATTGCAAATCCACCCAACCATGGAATATTGTTTCCACATATTCCATTCAGAAGAGGGCTTCTAGATTCCATTCAGAAGAGGGCAGTTAGGTTAATTAATGATTCATCTCTAACAGAGTCTCTCCACTCGCTGTCTCATAGAGATACTGTTTCTGCTGCATGCCTTTTCTACAGATACTTTCAATGGGTACTGTTCTTCTGAATTGGCTTCTATAATTCCCACTCTCTCTTTCAAAACAGTCCGAACACGTGCTGCCACCAGCCAACATCCATTTACTGTCCAACTTCAAACTGACAGAACCAACTTTTCATCTTCCTCGTTTATCCATTCAATTGAAGTTTTCTGGAACAACCTTCCTTCATACGTATTTCCTGAAAATTAGTCTACAGAAGTTCAAGTCTAATGTCAAGAAATATCTTCTTTCATCTTCTCAACCTCCAACCCACACAAGGTAATAAGGAGTATAGGTTCTAATACTTCTCGTGTTTGGGGTTTTCATAAAAAAAATATATATATGAAGAACCTTTAGTGAAACTTCAGAACAGGGTGCACACTCCAGAAAATCTGGCAAGAAGAAAAGGAAGAAGGCAATGATTGAAAGTGATATACTATAGATTATGAAAAAGTTTTATGCATGAATCCGTTCTGAATTGGTGGCATAAACTAACCTAACCTTTTTTAACTAATTCAAAATGAAAATCTATTAAAAACACTATATTAAACGTCACGTCCGGAGTGCGCATCCTGTTCTGAAAATTAGCCGAATCTTTCTTTCTTTTCCTATTATTTCCTAACCTAACATTTAAGGTCAAGTTAGGAAATATAACAAAAAATAAAGAAACCTTTCATATGTATCATAACGTCAATCAATCACTTAACGCTATGATGTTATCGTTTGTTGTGTTCACATACCAATGAGTACATTGTCTGTCATGCCTACGTGTCAATCAATATACCGTTCTCAACTCCTGCTCCTGACTGATAGCATGCATTGCCTTTGAGAATGCAGTGCGAAGCTGCGGTAGCAACAAACCAGTTTATCCGGTAAGTTTCCAAGTTTCCTGTAGTTTGCCATGGTTCTCATGTTGGTTTTTTTTACCTTAGCCTGCTGATCTTTAAATGGAATCGGTACAATCAGAATAAACAGCTTTACAACGTTAGGAGATATTGAAAAAAAAAAAATTCTTCTTTTATCAATATTTCCTAATTGGTTTCTTTTGCTAAAGATAAAATAACAATTCAACTCAGTTACTCGTTGATATGCTTACATCTCTCACTCACTCGTGACTTCAGGACCAAGTCTTGTCCAGGCTTGAAGTCTATTTAACAGATTTGTGAGCCAATAAAATGCTTCTTCTAAATCTAAATCCATAGTCTAAATTTCTTGCCAGTGCTTGCCAGACATCCAATTTGAAAAAAAAAATAGAGAATTGGAAATATTAACTTATAAGCTGAGTAATGCACTATTTATCCATATGAGTAATTATAATTACAGTGCAGATTTTATTCCTACATTATTATTAATATCCCCCATGGCTGAAGCTGTCTACTTTTAAAGTTTATACTTTAGCAATATCTCCCTCCCAAAAAGAAAGAATATCACATGTTTGAATTTAACTTTCTTTATTAGGTCGATTAGCAAATATGCATAAATATCTTTCACTATGTCTGCCTTCATGTAATAACTCTACTCCAAATAAATAGATTTTTGAAATTCCACATGACTCTTATTTGATCCTCCTCAAATTTCATTAAACTGGACCAATAAAACTTCTGTTATTTTTGTTTTGCATACGTACCACACAGGCTATCCCCATATACCATATATTGTAATTTGGAGGAATCAATGGGTAATATGAATAATCTTTGCTTTCACATTTTTTTGTAATAATCAAATTATTACTATTTGCTAATGTACTTTAAATATTTTTAAATAATTAGTATTACCAATGGCCACATTGTGCTGGCCATTGGTAATGTGGTGCAGCATATGCTGCTGGTGCCAGAAAAAAAATAAATAATAAATAAAATAAAATAATAATGAGAAGAAATTTTTAAAAAATAAATAATTAATAAGAGAAAAGGAAATAGGTAATTATCCAGCTGACCTTTGAATATCCCCAAACTGTCAGCTGCTACCACCCATGTAGGTAACTTATTCCAGTATACATTAACTAACTTTCTATATTTGTTTACAACCTTAAAAGTTGTGTAACTCCATATATTGAGGCTATTTATCAGTCAAAACTGATAAATTTGCAAGATATGTGAAATATATTCACTTCCAAAACTGTCTCAGGGATAACAAAGACCAGTGAAACATTCACATAGTTGTGAGGATATACTGTCTTAGGCAATTTCTTTTTTTTTTTTTTTTTTTGCATTTCATTTGCATTACAAACTACTTTTACAATTTAACATCATTAGGTAGTGCATAGAAAGCTTTATAGTGGGAGTGAAAGCAACAGCAGGCACTGTCTTATTTTGAAGTACAATGTGAAGCTTGAATAGTAATAATTGCTTATTTGTGAATTGAATACTTATTCTTCAGCAGTAAACATTTTAAAGAAATAAAAGAAATTTAATTTTTTTTTTATTTCAAATCATTAAATATTAGCAACAAAATTACAAATATAAAGCAAAACAGACAAGACTTGTCAATTTATTTGAAAAAGTAAAAGATAATAAATGAAATATGAAAATTCAATAAAATTTTACTCACTGGTTTTGTGGGATACACTTCAGAAATGTGTTCCTTTAGTTTTTCCACTGTCCAGAATCTTTCACAGGTCAGATTTTGGTCTCCAACAGACTGGGTAGGAGACTTTATAACTAACTTCAGTGACATGTCCTAGACCTTTTTCTACTAGAAAATAAAAAAAACATTAATTCTATAGATTAGCAAAATCTTTAGGTTAGCATAATTTATTTTTCTGGATAAACACAACAGTTTCCTTTAGAGAGACATAAAAGCAGAAGAAACGTAAACAAAAATATTTTCAGGACTGCTAGTATTAGCATTAGTAGAGGCATATGATGCAAAAAAGCAAGCGTATAGAGCATCAGCAAAAAAAAAAAAAAATCCTCACTTCACCTATTCATTTGCTCCAAATGGATATCTAGTTCTGCCTTGAATTTATTTAAGCTGTCCACTTCTACAACGACAAATGAAAGTTTGTTCCAGAAATCAACCACCCGCTGGCTAAAGGCAAATTTCTGCATATCTATTCTACAATTGTCTTTCCTCAATTTGAATTTGTCCCCTCAGGTGATTAATCTGGGCTAGAGGAAGAATCCCATCAGCATTGAGCTTGCTAACCACCCAAGGCCTTAAACACCTCAATCAGATCACCTCGCAAGTGCCTAGTCTCCAGATGCTGTAATTTGCATAACTTAAGCCTTTCTTCATAACAGCAACCCCTTTGTTCCATTCACTAATCTTGTTGCCCTTCTCTGTACTCGTTCCAGCAGCTCTACATCCTTCCTAAAAGGAGGCCTCCAGACCTGTATCAAGGTGTAATCTGACCATTGACTTATACAAGGGGATAATCACAACCTTTTCCCTGCTAGAAAAACTCTTGCATATCATTGACAAGACACCATGAGCTACTCTTGCAGACCATCTGCACTGCTCAGAAAACTTCATATCTGACTTTATGAATTACCCCTTTATGGGGTAATTTTGGAGTCAGATATTATGGGGTCTTCATTCTCTACTACCCCGAGTGTAGTACCACACAGTTGATACTTTACTCTAGGGTTACTGCTACCCATATGCAGTACTTTGCATTTGTTAATGTTAAAATTCAGTTGCCACCTCTTAGCCCATCTGCTCAACTTTTCTAGATCCTGTTAAATTAACATACTGTCATTAACAACAGGGACGTGCCCTCTGGGTAGGCAAGGTAGGCAGTGCCTAGCCAGACTAAAATTATAAATATTATTAAATATAAAAAGTAAATGACTTCCAATTCAAATTCATTATAAAAATATTAATTTAATGCATGAAATTTAATGTATTATTTAGTAAATGGGTATATTTTGAGATTAGGAAGGCACAATTTCCCCGTGCCTTTCAACCTCAATATATATATATACTAACGCGTTAACGTTGTTAAATCAGGTGCTATGTTAAGCAGCTCCAGATGCATGAAATACTGTGTTATTAAGGCAGAACAATTCCTGCTTTCGCTTCAGTTTGCCATCGGTCTTTGCAGAGTGAGGAGTCTACACATGTTTATTATTATTATTATTAGCCAAATGGTGCAAGGAAGCCTGAGGCTTATGCTGCACCAGCCAAAAAAAAAAAAAAAAAAAATTCTGAATTACCCCAAGAGAGAGAAGTAGAAGGGAGTCACCAAGAAAAAGAAGAATGATGATATCCAGCTCAGGACCCTGGGTGTGCCAATCCCATACTCACCAGATGTGAGCCCCTGGTGTTGTTGCTACATTGTTTGCCTCTAGTGATAGGTCTGATACTTTATTACTTTACAAATACCTTATTTCAAAATGTATCCCTTTTCGAATATGGACAGTGAGCCTCTTAAAAATTTTTCTAATCTATCTTATAAAGAAAAGTCTAATATGATTAAAAGTGGAAGACCAACACTGGAACTGAAACAACTTCAACAGCATAAAGGGACAAAAATAATAAGAACATTTCAAACCATGTGGTACACAGCAAGAAAGATTGGTTGTGCGGCTATATTACAACAAATACTCTTTTGTTTCCCCATGCTTGTTATTTTCAGTATCCAGTGAAAGTGTGTAGGTAAGAACTGGATATTGTGATTTAAATAATTTGCCTAATTCTTTAAGTAAACACGAAAGATCTGCTGTGCATTACGAAAGCCAGTTATCACTGAAAACTTTTGGATCTACACGAATCGACTTGAGCATAGATAAGCTGAAAAAAAACTTAGCATTGAAATTCACAATAAAAAGGTAAAGGAGAATAGAGACATACTGCAAAAATTAATATCTGCTACTTGTTTTTTGATTAAACAAGAACTTTTCGCAGTAATGACGGCAAATCCTCTTTAAATTGTGGAAACAATATTGAGTTACTGCAAAATTTGATGAAAAATGGGAACAACATTTACAGACATCAGTTTTTTCTGGTGTTTCTAACAAGATCCAAAATTACTTGATTGAAGCAGCAGGAACAGCTGTAAAAAATAATATTAAAGAAGAGATTGCAAGATCCCCATTCATTGCTATAGAAGTGAATGAAACGACTGATATTTCAAATACAGCTCCGTGTTCCACAGTTTTAAGATATGTATTGGATTCTGAAATTAAACAAGCCTTCATAGGATTTGACAAACTTAAAGACAGAACAGCTACTGGTGGAATGCATATTTAAAAATTTAGAAAAATACATCTGTGCTGATAAACTTATAGCACAGACACATGATGGAGCATCAGTAATGGCATCGCATTTAAATGGCATTCAAGATAAAGTAAGAGAAAAAGCACCATCAGCATTATTTACCCATTGCTATGCTCACAAGTTGAATCTTGTTCTGTCTCGGTCAGCAAAATTCATACCTGAATGCACAATATTTTTCAAGACCGTCAAGGGTCCTGCCTCATTTTTCAGTAACTCTACAAAACGAACGCAATTTCTTGATAACATAGCGCAGAATCGCATTCCAAAGGATGCACCGACGAGATGGAGTTCTAACTCAATACTAGTACAAAATATTTTACACTACCATAGTGACCTTCGCAAACTTTTCAGCAGCATTAACAGCAATCCTCTATTGTGGGATTCAGATACCTTAGTGAGGAGCAATGGATTTTATAATTGGTTAATGCAGGATTCAACATACTTTCTTATGGTTTACGATAAAATTTTCATTAAAACTGACACACTCTTCAATATCTTAAACTAAAATTATAGATATTCCATATTGCAGTGAAAGAATCTATGAAACGATAAATTCACTCGAAGATCTACGCAGACATTTTGATGATATATATGAGAAGTTTGAATTTTCCAGTTCCTCTGTGACCACATAGTATCCAATCAAATTGGTCAGACAAGACTTCCCCTTAACAAACCTGTGCTATGTCCAAACTATAAATGAAGCCTTCTCTAGATGATCCTGTAGTGCTTCTTTGACCAGTGTCTCCATTAATTTCCATGGAACAGAAGTTAAACTAACAGGTCTGTAATTACTTGTGTAGCCCTTTGATCCTCCTTTGTGAATTGTGGGTCACATTTGCACATCTCAGTCATAGGTACCTCCCCTGAGTCCACGGAAGCTCTCATAATAATGGCTAAGGGCTTGCTTACGTCCTTTGCTGCCTCCTTTAATATAACTGGATAACAGGTGCCTTTCTTATAGTTATCTTCAACGGTTTCTGCTCCACTTTGCTCTTAGTTATTACAAAATCATTTAGCTCACTGCCAGAGTTTCATACACCTCTGGCATTCCCATCCTTGAATAACTCCTCGTGTGTAAATGTAGATGCAAAATACTCATTCAGTTTGATAGCTACCTGAGCAGGATCATCAACAGTTGAGCCATCTATATCAACTGGACCAATCTGATTCACCCTCTTCCTTCTAGAGTTTACATACTTAAGTAAAGAACTCTTTGCTGCTTTTCTTTGCATCAGTTGCCAAAGATTTCTCACAATCTGCCTTTGCTTGCCTAACCTCCTTTGTGACTTGAATAAAGACTAGCTTGTATCTCCCATAGGCTTCTGTGTTGCCTGACAATTTATGTGCATCCCATGCATCTTTCTTCTCTCCCACGAGTCTCATTAGTTCATCTGACATCCATTTGACCCTAAACCTAGAGCAGTATTTCTTAGTTAGAACAAAAAGCCTAATAGTTTCCAAAATTATTTCCTTTACCCACTGATGGTAGTTACCTCTTTGAGTAAATTCCACTTCAGCACGTGATCACTGCCACCTAGCGGTTCCTTTATCTGCAGATTCTTAATGCATGAAGAATCACTACTGATAATCAAATCAAGAGTATTACTCCCTCTAGTTGCCTCCCCAACATGCTGCTGTAGAAAACAATCATCCAATAAATCCACAAAAGCCTTGCTAGTGCGTGAATGACCAACCCACAAATTCCAATCAATATCTAGGAAATTAAAATCCCTCATTATAAGACAATCTGATTTACTGGTCCAATCTATTTCTCTGTACAGTTGTTCATTATACTCATCCGAGTCATTAGGCCTATAACACACTCCTACTCTCAATTTTGCTTTGCCAATGTTTATGTCACACAAAACTTACTCAATAATGCACTGTCCACCCATATCAACTGGCTGCACTTCCTTAGATTTTATGTATTTCTTAACTAATAGCATAACCCCTCCTCCCTTCCTATACACATTTTACTCCAAAATTCCAATTCTATATTTCTTATATCTGTGTGACAATATGACTCTGATATCCCAACAATATCTACATTTGACCAACACCTCAAATTTATCAACGAAACTCCTAGCATTGGTGTAAACACAAGTATACATGAATCTGTTCTTATTCTTAGCTACCCTTACACAGCACATGTATTTACTTATTCTGCGATGACTCCCAGCAGTCTCTGAAATCCCCCTTACCTTGTTTTCCAGGATGCTGCTCATTCCAATAGAAGCAGTGCAAGAATCACTTTCACCTGGAAGACTGCTGTACAAATTAGAGTGATATGACATTAAGGGCTAGTTGCTGCAATGGAGAAAGGGATGGTTGGGTGGGAGACGGTAGAGAGTGGTAATAAATGGACACTGCTCTACGTGGACTAATATTATTAGTGGAGTCTCCCAGGGTTCGGTGCTGGGCTCATTGTTGTTTTGTGTATTTATTAATGATATCGAAAGTATATCAGGCTTAATGTCCAAGTTTGTAGATGATACAAAGGTTGGCAGGGTTGTAATGATAGTAAAAACAGTATGCTATTGCAACAGAATCTGCTGAAGTAGCAACTGAAGTTTAATGTTGACAAATGCAAAGTACTGCATATGGGTAGCAGTAAGCCAAGAGAAACATACCAACTGCATGGTACTACACTCAGGGATGTGGAGAATCAAAAAAGACGTGGGGAATTGGGCAGTCAGATATGAAGTTCTCTGAGCAACACCGACGGGCTGCCAGAACAAGTCATGGAGTTTTGTCAATGATGTAGAGGAATTTTGCTAGCAAAGACAAGGTGATTATACCTTTGTAATGTAAAAGGCAATGGTCAGGCCACACCTTGAGTACTGCGTACAGGTCTGGAGGCCTCATTTTTGGAAGGATGTAGAGTTGTTAGAACAAGTACAGAGAAGGGCAACAAGATTGGTGATAGAACTAAAGGGTTCTCTTACCAGGAGAGGCTTAAATTCTGTAAGTTGCATCATCTGGAGACTAGGCACATGCAAGGTGATCTGACTGAGGTGTACAAGGTCTGAATGGTTTGAGCACACTCAATTCTAATGGGATTCTTCCTTTTGTTCAGATTATGAACATGAGGGGCACAAATTCAAATTGAGGAAAGGCAGTTATAGAATAGATGTGGAGAAATTTGCCTTTAGCCAGGTAGTCAATTGCTGGAACTGACTTCCATCTGTTGTTGTGGAGGTTGATAGTTTGAATAAATTTAAGGCTGAACTAGACAAACATTTGGATTGACTGGATGGGTAAAATGGGAAGGGTTTTTTTTTTTTTTTTTGGTCGATGCTCCATGAGTTTGCTTTCTTGCATCATAGGCCTCAACTAATGCTACCTCTGCCAGCGGCTGCTGTTAATCTATTAGTCTGTGTACCCCCCAAGGTCGCAGTTTTCCAACCCACCTAACACTGCCTCAGAATACAAGGAGAATTTCAGTAAAAAAGGCTGCTACTTTACTAATAAGTAGTCTTTACTACTTATTTAAAATAAGTAATCGTATGTGATCATTATTCAAAAAATAATTAAAAATTTCATGTATGTTAAAAAAAAAAAAAAAGACATTTTAAATGTTTACTGTGTTTAATTGAACTGCTAACATTCCATAACACTTCTGAAATTAGGTGGGGGGTCACTCCACAGACATTACTTTGTCAAGACAAGTGGTTAACTATCAGGGAGGAAATTAATATAATTATTCAGTCCTACAAATGGAGAATGCACTAACAGATATGAGGCATTTGAAAAGTTCATGACCTGAGTATGAAGGATTAATTTGAGGAGTCTGATAGATAACGTTATTTTCAATTCCCTTCAGCCAATACACTCTTGCCACTGATGATACAACATACTGATTCCAGCTGCAAAGAAAGTTTACTCTTGGGCCTCCAGGAATGCAGTAATGTTGTCACTGTCAACAAGAAAATGGATTCCACCCAAGTATTTTTTTTAAAAAGGTGAAAGTCTGATGGTGTGAGATCTAATGAATATGGGGGGATGATCCAAGTTTTCAAAGCTGCACTCATGCAGTGCAGCCATGGCAAAGACAGTTTTGTGAGTAGGCACATTGTCCTGGTGTAACAAGACTCCTTGAGTTGGTTGAATTTTCTCTCAGCATTTGTCTTTGATGTTTCGCACAAACGCCTTACAAGTTCTGCACAATATGCCCCTGTGACTATCTGGCTTTTCTGAAGGTAATCCACTAGCAACACTCCATCAGCATCCCAAGAAACCAATGTTATAATCTTGCCAGCTGAAGGAATCGACTTGACTTTCTTTGGAAGGGGAGAACAGCTGTTTCCACTGTTTAGACTGCCCCTTTCGTCTCTGGCTGAAAAACACTATGTCAACATGTCTCAATCCATGGTCACAAACCTTGCTAGAATATTTGCTGGAACTGCTTTAAAACAATGCAAAGTTTCACTTGACTTAACAAGTTTTGTTTTTTTGATCTGCTGTCAACACCTTGGGGACCCATCATGCCGATACCTTTTTCATAGCAAGAACCTCTGTTATTATGTGGTGCATACATTCAGATGAGAAGCCCAAGACACTAGCAATGTACTGAACTGTCTCGTCACTCATCAGCAGATCATGCACACACTCAACTTCTGGAGTGATTGACAATACAGATTTTCCATAGTGTGGATCATCTTCCAGGCTCTCCCACTCTTGTTTAAATTCTGCTGCCCACTTCTTAACCATGGAATAGGAAGGGCATTTACCACATTTACCATATCCTCATGAATTACCTTTAACATTACTTTTTTTTTTTCTCTCCAAATAATGGATGACTCACAATGACTGATTTTGTTTACCTTTCCTCATTCACAGTTTTGTTTGTTGACTTAGACCTGCAAGTAAAAAAAAGGCATTACTGAAACTGTATGAAACTTGGCAGGTTACTATTTAATGTACTAAACATTAAGTACAGAAATTTTTAACACTACCTTTCATACTCAGACCACTAACTTTTCAACTCCCCACCGTAGTTTACTTAACTACATTTTCACATCTCCATAAGTGTTAATTACTTAAAAAAAAAATAATTCAGGGCTTCTGGAGATCTAGTATCTCGTTTTAGCAAAACTAGGTGGATTGATTCATCCTGATGTGGACAAGAACTTGCTCCCATAGTACTGTGGTTTGGAGAAGAAAATATTTTTTCTTATATAATTTTTAAATGTTTGTCATATTTTATGATGATGTTTTGAAATTTCATATATCCCTCTTTACTGAATTCTATCTACACTTGCTATCCACTCCATGTGTACAAATTCCCTCTTCTCTACTTTGTTACTTAAAAAACCATCTTACAATTTGTAACATTGTGAAAGTTTAAATATAGCATGAACCAAAAGTCAGGCCAACATAAAAAAGTCAAGCCAATAAAACAGTGCATTTATGTTTATATGATGTACAAAAATTTAAGGAACAAAAACCAAACTGTTGCTGCAATCCATTAAAGAAATCATGTACCATCAGAGAAATGTCACTAAATAAACTGTTCACATCTAACACTTGCTTCTTTGTCCTTACTTGTGGTTCATTATTCATGGTATTGAATTCCATAACTAAAAAATTAATTAATATTTTAATGCATGTACAGTAAACCCTTGATTTAACGGACCCCAATATAATGAATTTAGGATTTAACAGACCAGACAAATAATAATACAGTAATGTACATATTAATCTCGACCATATTTTTTTTAGGTTATACAAAACTTCAGTGTTATTAATTAAAAATGAATTATAATTACCTATTTCCATTATTGTTTTGATAATTACCTACTTTTATTTTTATAATCAAATTCAGGAAATTGTTTATTCTTTATGAAAACGTGTTGAAATAGCTGTTTTCCCAGATAACAGATAAGAGCAGGTGGTGACTTACGAGCTGAATGTGACTCAGGGCACTGAACCAGGTCTACCAACTTGCTTTGTTTCCGCCTCAAGCTATCATGCGGTCAGGTTGTATACAGAATGTTTCTGTGATTTCTGAACTGACTTCATTTATTAAATAATTTTGCAATCCTTACAATTTAAAATGGCATCAAGTGATAGAGGAGTTAAAAGAAAGCATGTGAACTTAAACGTGGCACAGAAATTAGAGCTAATTGAGAAATCAGAACAAGGCATCTCAGTAGCACATGTTTGTGAAATTTAAGGCGTAAAAAAAAACAAAAAAAAACTGTTTCTGATATCCATAAATCAAATGTCAAATTGCAACTTTTTTTCTACATAATAATGTTGATAGCGCTAAATGTGGTTCTACAGAGGGGAGTAGAAAACACATGAAAGTTGCACAAGATAATTTATTATTATATTACATATTCTTTATTATATGTAAAGATTCTTTATTATATTGATCACCAGGGTCAAAGTGGACCTTGCGAGGTGTGGCTATCCCAACGACATCCTTGACAGGTGTGACCTACAGGCACGCGACAACGTGACGACCAACAGCAACACCAACAGTGGCGAGTCATCCACGAGGGCATTTATCCCATACTACCCCAATCTGTCACAACAGATCGGTAGAATCCTAAAATCACATGGGATAAAGTGCATCCAACTCCCAGGCAAGAAACTGCGTTCTCTCATTTCCAACGTGAAAACACCTGTCCCCACTCTTCTGCAGAGCAGTTTGGTCTATCGCATCTCTTGCCGTGACTGCACTAGCTGCTACTTGGGAGAGACTGGACGTCGGCTCGAGAAACATCTCTCAGAACATAAAAGGGCGATCCGTTTGGCAGATGTGGAACACTCAGCTATCGCAGAGCATGTCTGGACAACCCACCACGACATTGACCCACAATGTGATGTCGTGGTTGTGGACAGGTCCCACCATTACCTAAGGCGCACCTGGTTGGAATCGTTAAACATAAAATGCTCGGATACCTCTTTGAACAGGAACAGTGGTTGTCAAGTTAACCCCATCACAGAAGCAATAATTCTGTCCATAGACAAACGCTGGCCACGTCACCACCATACGTCACAGCCACAAACTTCAACCTCAAACAATTAGCCACGCGCCTCACGCACCATCTTGGCAGTGCACATCTCCATTCCAACTGCCATTTTAATATATTTTCTAACTGAAGGCTGTCCACTCAGCCGAAAGCTCTTTATATTTATATATTAACCATACTTGTATGTGTATTCTGAAATTAAACCGCTCTGAGGAATTATAATTCTTTCAATAATATGAATCCAGAGCGCATAGGCCTCTTTCACCATATTATAATTTAATTTTATATTGTATAGTACTGTATATTGTATTAAAGCTTTTTTTTTTTTTTTTTTTTTACATTAAAGAACAATAATGTAAAACAACAATGGTCCTTGAGGATGTCACAGACATTCTCTCAGACAAGCTGTACTGGCTACATGGGAGTTTAAACGCTGATGGAACTGATATTCGGATGACATCCAAGTCAAGTAGACCCAATTTCAGCAAAGTCCAGACAGCCTGTGACAGCCAAATCCTATGCTTGCACCTTCACGATGGTGGGACTGTTAGTAATCCTGGGTATAACCTCCATGCACAAGCATACTGTGGGTGAACACCCAGGTATGAACCAACATAAGCAGGGGTCGAGGTGTGGCACTCGTACCACATGGAGGAATGCCGCCCCTCTGTGTTATCAGGCAATACTAGGTGGTAGATGACTCATCAACCGGTGCAATACCACCACTCAGCTGAAGTCTCAGCGAGAAGTTGAAGCTCAATCAGCTTCAACTTCTCGAATATCTGCTACCAATTCCTTAAATGCTGATCTACAGGTAATTCTCCAGTGGAGCAAAGACAACTTAGTTGATTTCAATCTTCTAAAACTCAAGTCTTGTCTTATATCTCGCCAAAAGGATTCTTCTGCTCCTATTCTTATCTTTGGTGACACTCCGATTTCTAGGCAAAATGATATATCTCTTTTGGAGATTACCCTGACTACTAATCTCTCTTGGCACAAGCACATTACAAATATTTCTTCCTCTGCATCTAAAAAACTTGGTTTTCTCATTCACGCTTGGCGTTAGTTTTCTTCCAAACAGCTGTTCACTCTGTACAAATCCGCCCTACAATGGAATACTGTTCCCACATCTAGGGCGGTGCCCCCAAAACCTCACTCAGGCTTCTAGATTCCATTCAGAAGAGGGCAGTTAGGTTAATTAATGACTCTTCTCTAACAGAGTCTCTCCACTTTCTGTCTCATAGATGTATTGTTTCTGCTACATGCCTTTTCTACAGATATTTTCATGGGCACTGTTCTTCTGAATTGGCTTCTACAATTCCCGCTCTCTCTTTCAAAACAGTCCGAACTTGTGCCGCCACCAGCCAACATCCATTTACTGTCCACTTCAAACTCACAGAACCAACTTTTCATCTTCCTCATTTATTTATTCAACTGCTGTTTTCTGGAACAACCTTCCTTCATACGTATTTCCTGAAAATTACAGTCTGCAGAAATTCAAGTCTAATGTCAACAAATATCTTTTTTCGTCTTCTCAACCTCCAACCCAAGCACGGTACTAAGTACTATAGGTTCTAATACCTCTCGTGCTTGGGGTTTTCATATAAAAATAAAAAATGTTCCCCCCTCAGGTTACATTCGATTTAACGGACTTTCAGCATTAATGGACATCCTCTCTCCCCTCTTAGTCCATTAAATCAAGGGTTTACTGTATCTATAAAAACCATATTACCAAAAAAATAAATAAAAAGATGTTGAACTATTTCATTTTTCAGTCTTACAGATATTGCCTGCTTCATATTTGAAACGTTTCTTAGATTACCTCTCCGGTCACAATAAATGCACTAAGACACCACGTGTGATGCTATTTTCCTAAAACTGCCTTAATGAGTCCAATGCCTCCTATGCTTGTGAGTATATACAATCCATTTTGACAATTAAATCATCATGTCTCTAATATAGTTTGTGACTGTAGGAATTAAGCTATAAATATAAATGCTAAGTCAAGACCAATTATAACAGTATACTCAAGTTTTTTTTAGTGATATACTCAGAAAAGGAAAAAAAAATTGACTTAGTGAGAATCTGCCTAAAATGTTAATACTTATCCTATGAAATAAAAGACCTACAATTCTGTTCTTATAAAGGATGAGGTAAAAAAAATAAATAAATACTCCTCTGCATATGATTTACACCATAATCTTGTAGAAGATGCCAGCTGTCTCTTGACAGCTGGCATCTTCACTCTTGTGACAGAAAATAGGATAAGAGAACAAATGTATAAGAAAATATTAATCAAAAAAATATATTAATATTAAAAAAAAGTACACAAATTAAAAAGAAGCAGATGCAGTTCTGCTTAAAAACACCACATGCTGCAGTGGTGAAAGTGTATCAAGACTGGACGAACGGGACAGTTTTGACGACTCGACGTGGCAATTGTGGAGCCCCATTTGCCACTGATCCCAGAGGTGAACATCAGCTGAAACGGTTGGTCAGGAACAATCGGCACACTACTGCCATCTAAATGAACCGAGGAGCCACCAGAAAGGTCTCCAACACAACAGTGCAGCAAACCCTGTTGTGCATTGAGCTCCGGAGCAGACGCTTGGTGACAGCACTCACACTGATGGTCGTTCATCGCAAACAACGGCGTCAGTTTGCTCAGCAATACCGATACTGGAGGTATCAGTATTGCTGTAACAAGTAAAGGTAACAAGACAAACTGTAGCCGAAAGTCCCCAAATAATTTAGAGCTTTAAATCCAATTTAAAATAATGCCAATTATATAATAATTTAGCGGTATCCCCCCCCCCGTAAGGTACAAGTTACGATAGACATGAAGTATCACCAAAAAGGGGCTAAAAGGAACTACTAAAAGAAAACAAAATAGACTGACCATCATGCCCCATATCAACAGAGGACCACAAGGCCAATAATGGTCATGGAATCTGTACTGCAAAGAGTTTTGCTCCACACCCTTTTTCTAATACTATAGAAAAGTTTGGAAACGCAGTGCCTGATACATGGTCAGGAGTAGTCAACTGTTGAAATTACTGGCTATGTATCATCTTTTCATTTCTGTATTCAGATTTTGCATATTTGCCATCCCTTGATTCGACCTCTTGCTAAAATTTTCCTCCCATATCTGAATAGTGTTATTTATTTATTTATTATTTTTTAGTATAAAATTATTTTTTGTATATTTTGTTTGCTTCTTCAGTCCCAGTTAATTTGTGTACTAGGTTTTTCAAATTCTTTCACTTTGTTCACCACTTCACCTCCAGTTTCTACTATCCCTTAAACTTCTCTTAGTTCAGGCATTTTGTGTATTCTTCATTTCCACAGACACTATTTATGTTACAAACCACACACACATATATAAGAAGAAAAAGTGATTAGATAAGTGTATGAGTATGGGGTGCTGATCTATCAGGTGTAGTTACAATGCAGAAAAATTAAAAGTGCCTGAAAAATAGATTGTTATTTGGTTTTTAGGAGCATTAGCAACTAAGGCCATGTTGCTCCGGGATATGCGGTGGTCATTCCCTGACCTTTCCGCATCCTCGTATTTGGTGGTGACGGCTCGAACCCCGGTCTAATCAAGAAGCGTGTGCTGCGCACTGCTGCTGCTTCTTCCCACCCCTGAAAAATAGAAGCAGATTACATAAAATTAAATGAAAATATATAAATGGTACTTAATGCTTTAGATATGCTAAGATTTTAACTATGCTGTGTGTGTGTGTGTGTGTGTGTGTGGTAGAAAAATGAAAATAAGAAGGTAGAAAAATGGGGAAGTAGTAAAATGTAGCAAATGGTAAAAAGAGCAGGGACAATAAAACAAAAATAAATAAAAAGAAAAGAACTTGAGGAAGATAGAGTATGAAGATAACTAACAAAATATGCATAATAAAAAAATATATAATTACAAAATAAGGAGGTTGTCACACAACTTACAAAACTGGCCTTTCATCAGGTGTCAATAGCCAGGATTGCAAACAAAATAGCAACCTCTTCATTTCTGATGTAAACCACAAGCCAAAGGGTAAAAAACATCAGCATAAATAAAATTGAGAATAATATTTTGTAACCAAAATATATGAAAATAATATTTTGCAAACAAAATAAAAATCACAAGGAATAAAAAGGGGAGGGTTAGAAAATGGCTTGTGAACTTAACAGATGGCACTGTGAAGTTCATAAGTTTATATACAGTGGCAGACAAAAACTATCACCTTAAAAAAAGTAACATTTCTAGTAAAACATAAGATATTGTTTGATTACAGTCATTTTGTTCACCGCAGAGCAAAGGTATTGCATCAGACAGTAATTGCAAGGTATTGTATCAGCCGTTTCTATAAATACGGTGTTGGAAGGGTATACACGCTCATTAGTACCCAATTTTGCGGAGGTGTAAGGAGGATTCCATATGTTCAGTTGATACCAAGAAAAAAAAAAGTGTAGCTGTATTTTTATGTTATTAAATCTAAATAGCATAAAAATTGGTAAGTTTTATGCTATTTAGATTTAATGATGAGTTTGTCTCCTTGTCTCACAAGGCTTAAAACATACTTACACCAATGTTTTCCCTCATTTTTTTCCCTTAAGGTGCAGTCATACCTCAGAAATGCTAGCATTACAGTGTTGTACTGGCCCGTCAACAGTCCAGATTTGAACCCTATTGAAAATTGCTAGTACATAATGTCATCTAAAATTGCTCAGAAGCCAACAAGTAAGGTTTTGCAAGAGAGCACTGTAAGAGTGTGGTACCATGAAATTGGGCAACCGTATATCCAGAAGCTGATTAACTCTATGTCAACAAAATATTGAGGACTTATTTTGCTGTACAGTACATAATACTATTACATTTACTTATCATTTCAGTTTGTACACGTAAATGCAATAAGATGTATGTTTGGTTGTCATGATTGCCATTTGCACGATTTCTCATACTTCAAATTACGCATTTTACCCTTTAGGAAGATTTATGGCAATTAGGTATATCAGGTGGAGGCTTTTTATTGGATTTCATTCACGAGATATATGATATATGTATCACAGAGATATAATGCTAATAAGGCAATGGTCAGGCCACACCTTGAGTACTGTATACGGGTCTGGAGGCCTCATTTCAAGAAGGATGTAGAGCTGTTGGTACGAGTACAGAGAAGGGCAACAAGATTAGTGAATGGAACAAAGGGTTGCTCTTATGAAGAAAGGCTTAAGTTTTGCAAATTACAGTGTCTGGAGACTAGGCACCGGCCAGGTGATCTGATAGAGGTGTATAAAGCTTTGAATGGTTTGAGCATGCTCAATGCTGATGGAATTCTTCCTTTTGCTCAGAATAATCACCTAGAGGGCATAAATTCAAATTGAGGAAAGACAGATGTAGGATGGATGTGTGGAAATTTGCCTTTAGCCAGCAGGTAGTTGGTTGGTGGAACAGACTTCCATCCCTTGTTGTGTAAGTTGATAGCCTAAATAAATTTAAGGCTCAGCCGGACAGGTATTTCGAACGAACGGGGAGGTGAAATGGGAGTGGTTTTTTTTTTTTTTTGGCTGATGCTGCATAAGCTTGCTTTCTTGCATCATATGCCTCTACTAATGCTAATCCCATCTAACAAATGCATTTCAAACATTTCTGCAACCCACAATGCAGTGCAAAACATTATTTGCAAAATTCACAAGTGATGCAGTTTTTTTGTTATATAAACATTACAATAAATAGATTATAGAGAAAAATACACAGAGGCAAAAGAAATAAAAGCAATAAAGAAATAAATAATGGCAAACATAAGAGGCTGCATTAGCATAACCAACATGTTGCCAGGAACAATATAAATTAAAGTAGGTAGACAGAAAGGATAAATACAAAAAGAAAAGCAAAGAAACAAGTTGTTAAACTAAAGCAAAAAATAAATAAATAAAATTGAAAGATGCACTATGGAAGGAACATGTAAATAAAATTTAGAATATTTTAAATAAGTGACAAATGTAACCAAGTTAACAAGCCAATAAAGAATTAATGTAGACTGGTGCCCTCACTAACACCTTACACTTTGTTTTTAATGTAATGCAACTGGAATGCCCACATGATGTATTAAATAAAAAATGAATCATTTGACTGTTGTAATGCTAACTTGGTAACAAAAAAAATAAATAAAATTTCGTCATGTATCCTCCCATACAACTTTAAGCAACGGAAAAATTTACTCCCAGTTTATGTACTACTACTCAGAAATGCAGTGCAGGCATCATAAATCAAGAATTACTGTATGGAAATTTGCTCTTGTAAAAAAGCTACCTCATGTGTGAAAAGAAAGAGTGAAATTGAATACCCAAGTGGGAATGATGCTTATTTCTGCATGGAATGCAGCAAATCATAGAATAGCAACCAAGCTATATTATAATGAGCTACCCTTCAAAAGTCAATGTAGGAATTCACAGTATATAAGGAATAAACTACTAAAATAATTTAAAAACAATTGTTGTAATGCCAACAGCTGATGTTTAATAATAAGTTATATGTGCATATAAGACCTGCTGTGATTGGATACAATAATAAAATTACTTTAAACAGCTCTAATACATAAAAAAACAACTGACTTTAAGTCACATTGTGGTTCTCTGTAGCAAGGCACAACAAATCCTAGGCACTAAATATATTAAAATATTTATAATGGTTTCTAGTATTTTCTATAGCTGTAATGAAGTATGTCTTCACATATTAAATATTTTATAATTTAGGGCTTGCAGTTCCACTTACTGAAGGCCTCAACTGATGACAATTAAATCAATTAATTAGTATTTGCATTGTCAAATGATGCATGTAAAAAAAAAAAAAAAAAAATACCACATCCATGAAAAGTAGTGGCTATAATTACCCATTCTGTATCCTACTACTCAACCAGCTCTTTATCGATGGCAGTAACTTGCCCTCAATACCACACTGCTCCAATTTGTGAAGAAGTCTTTTGTGTGGAACAGTGTCAAAAGGTTTATGAAAGTTTTTGAAAACTCCACATATAGGATGTCAAAATTATTTTTTGCATCCAGTTCCTCTGTGACAATAGTTAATCAGAATGATTAAACATCTGCCCTTAAATTCATACTGTCAAGATGAACCTGCATTTTCACCACTTTCACGTGAAACAGAAGTCAAGCGTATAAGTCAGTAATTATTCTCTTTAATCCCTGTCCCCTTTGTGAACAGGAATGACATTTGTACACCTTAGGTGCAACAATTTTTTTTTGGCACATTCTGAATTTGTCACACAGAAATTTTGAATTCTGACAAATTCAGTTTGTCAGAAACCAGAACAGGATCATCAACAGTTATGCCATTTGTATCAGTGGACCGATGAACCAATGCACTTCATCCTTTTCCTTCTAGTGTTAACTCTAAAATGGAAGACCCTAATAGTTTTGCATTTATAATTTATATTCATACAATTTTTTTTTTTTTTTTTTTTTAGCAGAACTAATAAAAGTTTCTGTATAGTTCTACCTCTATATGTAATAGATGTAATATAAAAGAAGAAATAAAAGGTGCAAAATTTAAAAATTAAATTTTGCACCATTATCAAATGGAAGCAACTAACTTAATTTCATGAGGTCTTTTGTCATATTCTGAGCAGAACTAATCACTGAAAAATGTGCAAAAAACAAGATGTTTAAATTTAAAACATTTTAAATAAAAATGTTTATATTTAATAATGCAATCCATTCAAACAAGATCCAGCAGTGGTATACTACACGTGGACTGTTAAAAAAACAGAATTTTACAGGAAATAAAAAAAAAAAAAAATTGACTTTGTACTTTTCAGGTCCTGCACCCCCTTTTTTGTCACAATTGAGTATGTGCATCTTGCTGGGTTAAGATAAAATAAATTTTATCCCCTTGTTTTGAACATTACTTCTAATAATTTTTTCCTCACAAAAAAGCTCTTAAGAGCTTTTTGTGTTCACATATACGTTTTAACTCTCAGTAACCTTAACACTGCACATTTATTTGTTAGTCTCATAAGGACCTCCATCAGACATTATAATCCCTAACCTTGCTTTCCAGGCTTCTGCACATATTCAAAAAAGCAACAGTGCAAGAATCAATTTCACACCTGCCATTCCACTATTAGTCTATATATCTCTACACCCCAAACTAGCAGTTTTACAACCAACCTGATACTGCCCTGATAGCATCAGGAAATATTCTTACACCCTTTCTATTTAAGTAAATATTCCATATTCAGTGTTTACCTTGTTTGAACGTATCATCTTGTACCTTCAAATATGGCTTCTGCAATTTGACAAATCTTTCCAATGTGAAAGTCACGTAATTTCAATTTCGTTAAATGGAGGTTTTCCTGCATTTTTTATTAAAATACCAAAATTATTTCATGTTAACAAATACACATGGTTTCTAATATCCATATATCCAATCAACCTTTGAAATGTATTATTTGAAGTTAAAATTTATGAAAAAAAGATTCATAACCATATGAGATCATAACATAGCGACCCACGAAATCTTCTCCAGTATTTAAAGTAGAGGAAAGGAGCGAGTCACCAGTAATTATTACTGAGAGCTTTAAAATTAACATTTTACCTCCTTTTACATATTTATAATTTAAATGGGTTACAATGCGGTCTAGTAGAGAATTATTCTGAGTGCGATGGCAAAAATGCAACTACCATAATAAAACACACCTACTTTAACTCAAGCGCAAAGGAAGCAGATTTTTTGTGAAAATGTTTATGGCAAACTATATTATTCTTAACTGACCTTTTACTGCAATGACAATCGTAATCTACGTCAAAGATTAGTCCTAAAACATCGACAACGCCTAGAAAAAATGCTCGAAGAAATATCTTTAGATCACAAGAAGAAACTGCAAACACTTCACATTCGCTGCACAAAAACAGAAAGTTCCTTGATAACCTTCTTCACATTTCCGTACACGATTTCATCAGTCAGAGTATTTGTCGCTTTCTAATTGGCTGAGCTAATGAAACGTTTCACAAAAGAAACATTATTTTCTAATCTTAACGCCCATTGGTCAAAAGAATCGGGAATTTGCTGTGACGTTTTTTCTTTTCTTACATACCAGTAATTATAGAATTGACGTCGTTTATTTGTTGGCCGCATTCATCGAGAGATGCCTTTTATAAAAAAAAGGGAGATTATCCGTAATGATGGAAAAACGAAAATAATGTCATTACAGTGTAGAAAATAATGCCAACTCAGCTCGAAACGTTTTCGCCATTTTATTTAATTTTTAAAAGCGTACTGCAGATACCATGTCTGACGTCACCGAAACAGAAACACGTGTCAGGATGTTTTTTTCTGACAATTTCAACGAGCCATTTTGTCACAAGTGCGCATATGTGGTATGTGGCTTCGAAAAGGAAAGTATGAATCAGTGGCACTCAAAAAATAAACATTCTGATCAAAATAGCTTACGTCGGAAGCACATTATAATACTAAAAAATGTGAGTATGGTTGTTTCCCGGCAATCAATTAACAGACCGTTAAATTCATACAGATGTGTATACGAAGGAAATTTCTTATCTTATCACAACCGCAAGCTTCCTACCGATAAATCTTATACAGCAGTATTATAACAGGTGGTATTAAATCGTGTGTGCTTATTATACAGGATCAGAATGGAACATGGGGGGGGGGGGAGAGTAGAAGGAGACCTCTATAAAAATTGAACTGCAAAATTATATTAATTATTACTACTACATTGTACTTATATATATACTGTATTTCGTTTTCTTGGAACTCCCACAAAAAACAATTTCAACCAGTGGTCGAAAAAGTGTGTAAATCATATTACTGATGCTCATGTAGAACCGAAACGCCGTGTCGTGTGTAGCCTATACCGAACCGTGATTGCATTATTTCTTGGCGTCATAGCCAGATTTTAATCATTTTTAATTTATAAATTTTCTCCTAAAATATACTTGGGGAGGGGCAGGCTATCATTCTGCTGTATTTACACATTTATATAGACCAATGTCTGTAACCAATATAGTTAGTTAATGCAGCAGAATGAAAATTTTATTTATATATTATTTAGAAGTCAAGCAGCACTCGTGTTATGCCTTCAGCATTAACTAAGTTGTGGTAGTATATAGCAAAATTATTAAGTTCCTCTGTCAACTGCCCACAATTAGTTTGTCCACAAAGTGAGGTATTTGCCACATTGTCATTGTATATAATTGCCTATGGTGGCATCTAGACAATTGTCCATCTCCGCTATATATTCTGTAGTAACTACTTTTGACCATGACACTTCACAAGATCACTAAACAAACTTCCTATACCCAGACAACTTCTTCATCGCTATGCAATAAACAAAGAAAAGTGGATCAAGGACTATCTGACTAACTCCTCAAGAGAGGCACTACCAGAACTGTACTAACTGCACACAACAACGACGAGTAACTACAATGATTACCAAAAGCAAGCAACACCGCAATAAAAAGGAAGTTCCCCATCACGGGACCCTTGCCTGGTGGATCCCCGAATAGCAGAGACTACGTAAAGATGTCAACACGAGGAGAAAGGCCTTAAAGCTGGCTCTAAAATCTTGTCCTGCCGCTGAGGTGAAGGCCCTCAGACAACTATACCGGGAGGTACGAAATATCTACACTGCCAAAATCAGAACTTGCAAAAAACAGTCTTGGGAGCTGCTTGTTTCCACCACTGGGAAGTGGTGTATAAAATCACCACAAACAGGATCCCAAATGGAGAGGTTAACACATCTACGAAAACCCCAAAAGGAAAAATAGCTACCTCTTGGGAGCAGTCCGTTCATAACATTTTGGATGTCACTTTCCAACCACAAGTATCACCAGTTACGCCGGAGTAACTTAAAGTTTGCCAAGACAATGAAACGACATAAGATGGAGCCATCCTTTATTGCTGCAATAATCCAAGTCAAAAAATGTCCGGGATTTGAACTTCTCGAGCCTGAAATTGTAAAGAAGGCTGTTGAGTATGCACCAGACCTCATATTAAATATTTACAACTGCTGCCTTCAAACTGGAAAATAGCTAACGTCAAGTAATCCTAAACAATTCCACCAAGCAGCCAGAACTTTTTCTGCGTGAAAAAAAAAAAAAAATTTCTGCCCAGTCTGTACTTGTTAACAGGAGAGACTGTTTCTACAGGGATGGGATACACTTAAATAGAAAGGGTGCAAGAATATTTGCTGATGCTATCGAGGCGGTGTTAGGTGAGTCGGAAAACTGCTAGCTTGGGGGGATACAAGGACTAATCCATTAACAGTAGCCACTGGCAGAGGTGAAAGTGATTCTTGCACTACTTCTATTGGAATGAGCAGAAGCCTGGAAAACAAGATGCAGGATGTTTCAAAGATTGCTGGGAGTCATTGCGGTACAAGTAACACATGGGTTGTGTTAGGGTAGCTAAGAATAGGAACAGGTGCATGTATACTTGCGTGTACACCAATGCTAGGAGTTTAGTAAATAAATTTGAGGTATTGCTCAAAACATCAAAGGCAGATATTGTTGGGATATCAGAGACCTGGGGTCACACAGATATAAGGGATGCAGAACTGCAATTTGGGGAGTACAACGTCTACAGAAAGGATAGGAAGGGGGGAGGGGTTATGCTATTAGTTAAGAAACACATAAAAACCAAGGAAGTGAAGCCAGTCGACATCGCTGGACAGTGCAGTGTTGAGTCAGTTCGGTGTGACATAAGCATTGGGTGATCAAAATTAAGAGTAGGAGTGTGCTATAGGCCTAATGACTCTGATGAGTACCATAAGAAAATGTGCAGGGGAAATAGTGGGCCAGTAAATCAGAGAGTCTTATAATGGGGGATTTTAATTTCCCAGATATTGACTCGAATTTGTGGATTGGAAACACACACTAGCAAGGCTTTTGTGGCTTTATTGGATGATTGTTTACTACATCAGCATGTTCGGGAGGCAACTAGAGGGAGTAATACTCTTGATCTGATTATCAGTAGTGATTCTTCATGCATTAAGAATCTGCAGATAAACGAACCATTAGGTGGCAGTGATAACAGTGTACTGAAGTGCGATTCACTCAAAGAGGTAACTACTATCAGAGGTAAAGGGAAGGGTTATTGCTTTCGTAAAGGCGACTACGATGGTCTGAGACAGTATTGAAATTCTATACAGTGGGACAAACTGATGATGTTACCAACGGCAAATTCAAAATGGGAAGCATTCAAAGAACTTATCTCGGAAGCTACTAGGCTTTACATACCAACTAAGAAATATTGTTCAAGGTTTAGGCCTTAATGGATGTCAGATGAACTAATGAGACACATGGCAGAGAAAAAAAATACATGGGTTACATATAAATTAATGGATGACATGGAAGCCTGTGATAGATATAAGCTGGGCTGTAACCAAGTCACAAAGCAGGTTAGGCAGATTATGAGAAATCTTTGGCAAAGGATGCAAAGAAAAACAGCAAAGAGTTCTTTACTTATGTAAACTCTAGAAGGAAGGGGATTAATGAGATTTGTCCACTTGATATCGATGGTTCATCTGTTGATGATCCTGCTCAGGTAGCTAACAAACTAAATGAATATTTTGCATCGACATTCATACATGAGGAGTTATTCAGCGAGGGGAATGCCAGAGGTGTATTCAACCAGGCAGTAAGCTAGACAATCTTCTAATAACTGAGAGTAAAGTGTAGGAGAAATTGTTAAATATAAACACAAGAAAGGCACCATGGGTGAATGGGATCTATCCAGTTATATTAAAGGAGGCAGCAAAGGAAGTAAGCAAACCCTTAGCCATAATTATGAGAACTTCCTTGGACTCAGGGGAGGTACCCAGAGACTGTAGATGTGCAAATGTGACCCCAATTCACAAAGGAGGATCAAAGGCTGACACAAGTAATTATAGTCGTGTGAGTTTAACTTCTGTTCCAGGAAAATTAATGGAGGCACTGGTTCAAGAAGCAGTGCAGGATCATCTAGACAAGACTTCAGTTATAGCTCGGACACAGCACGGTTTTGTTAAGGGAAAGTCCTGCCTGACCAATTTGATTGGATACTATGATGCAGTCACAAAAGAGCTGGATGCAGGGAATAACTTTGATATTATATACTTGGACCTTAGAAAGGCTTTTGATACTGTGGCACATGGAAGACTGCTGCTCCATTGGAGCAGTGTGGCATTGGAGGCAAATTGCTGCTACGGATAAAGGGGTGGTTGAGGGGGAAAAGACAGAGAGTGGTAATCAATGGACACTGCTCATCGTCGACTAATGTTATTAGTGGACTGCCTCGGGGTTGTCCTTCAGTGTTGGGCCCATTATTGTTTTCTGTATTTATAAATAATATTGATGATGGTATATCAAGCTTAATGACCAAGTTTGCAGACGATACAAAGGTTGCCAGGGTTGTTAAGGACACTACTGACGCTATGCTGCTGCAACAGGATCTGAAAAGGTTGAGCAGATGGGCTGAGAGGTAGCAGATGAAGTTTAACAGTGACAAATGTGACAGATAAACGAACCACTAGGTGGCAGTGATAACAGTGTGCTGAAGTAGGATTTACTCAAAGAGGTAACTACTATCAGAGGTATTGTGAAGTACTACATATGGGAAACAACAACCCCAGAGCAACGTATCAACTCTGTGGTACAACACTGACAGTGGTAGAGAATGAAAAGGACCTGGTGGTAATTGTGCAGGCAGATATGAAGTTCTCTGAGCAGTGCAGAGGTAACAAAGAGGTAACTAGTATCAGAGGTATTGTGAAGTACTACATATGGGAAACAACAACCCCAGAGCAACGTATCAACTCTGTGGTACAACACTGACAGTGGTAGAGAATGAAAAGGACCTGGTGGTAATTGTGCAGGCAGATATGAAGTTCTCTGAGCAGTGCAGACGGGCTGCAATAGTAGCTCATGGTGTCTTGTCAATGATATACAGCACTTGTTCTAGCAGGGATAAGGAGGTGATTATTCCCTTGTATAAGGCAATGGTCAGGCCACACTTAGAGTACTGTATACAGGTCTGGAGGCCTCATTTCAAGAAGGATGTAGAGCTGCTGGAACGAGTACAGAGAAGGGCAACAAGATTAGTGAATGGAACAAAAGATTGCTCTTACGACGAAAGGCATAGGTTTTGCAAATTACGGTGTCTGGAGACTAGGCACCGGCGAGGTGATCTGATGGAGGTGTATAAAGCCTTGGATGGTTTGAGCATACTCAATGCTGATGGGATTCTTCCTCTTGCTCAGAATAATCACCTGAGAGGGCATAAATTCAAATTGAGGAAAGACAGATGTAGGATAGATGTGCGAAAATTTGCCTTTAGCCAGCGGGTAGTTGGTTGGTGGAACAGACTTCCATCCCTTGTTGTGGAAGTTGATAGCCTAAATATATTTAAGGCTCAGCTGGACAGGTATTTCGAACGAACGGAGGGGGTGAAGTGGAAGTTTATTTTTTTTGGCTGATGCTGCGTAAGCTTGGTTTCTTGCATCATATGCCTCTACTAATGCTAATGCTAACTGCCGGACTCCTACAGGCCAATAGCCCTCCTATCAGTCCTGAGTAAGCTCCTTGAGCGCCTCCTGTAGAATAGAATTCAGTTGGCATTTGAGTAGACATCACTACTCAATTGCTTCCTTCACCAAAACAACGGCTGCTGCAGCAACAGATAAGAAATACTTTCTTGATATCTCGGTTGACTTCGCTGGGAAGTTCGATTCGCTCTGGTGGCCGAGCGTCTCCGGAAAACAAACTTCTATAGCATTATTAAAACCTATCTCTTCGACAGATCTGTATCTACCAACACACCATTCCAGAAACTCACAAGGCAGGTTTCCAAGGGCTGTACCCAGGGTTCTCTCCTGGGACCGCTCTTAGGGAATATTGTCATGGATTATTTTCTTCACATTGATCTGGATAAGGTTGGTTCGCAAGCTTTTGCAGATATCCTCATACTCACTGTTGCTGCCAGCACTAGAGCACAGCTTGAGAACATGGCAAACCACTCTCTGACTTGCTATATATCATTGACAAAACCCCATGACCTGCCCTGGCAGCCTGTCTGCATTGCTCAGATATGAAGTTTTCTGAGCAATGCAGACAGGCTGCCAGGGCAGGTCATGGGGTTTTGTCAATGATATATAGTAATTTTGCTACCAGGGAAAAGGAGGTGATTATCCCTCTGTATAAGGCAATGATCAGGCGACGCCTTGAGTACTGCGTACAGGTCTGGAGGCCTCATTTCAGGAAGGATGTAGATTTACTTGAGCGTGTACAGAGAACGGCAACAAGATTGGGAGGGGAATGAAGGGATCCTGTACCGAACTTTTCTCTTGACCGGACACGGATCTATTGAAGCCAAACTCTCCTTTCTGGGCATTGCAGAGGACCCGATCTGTTCCTGTGGGGAGTTGGAGAGCTGGCAACACCTGATGTATGACTGTCCATTATATGACGACCTACGATGCATGCTCATTACTAGGATAACAAACCTACCTAGAAACCGAGAGAGCCATCTGTTAGACTCTGAATAGGATTACAACGCCTTCACACGCTTCGTGCAAGATTTCTTCACACGACGGAAAACCCAGCAGAGTCTCCAACAGAGGAAATAATATCAACGAAAATCAATTGTAAAAAAAAAAAAAGTACCCAAATTAGACACTTGTGTACAACTGACTGGACAAACAACACAACCTTGAAGAACTTATATAGGACTTTGTCCTACTCCTAAGATTGCCTTGGCCTCATGGCAACAAAACACTTTTTTCTTTCTATTTTTCCCTCCCCTTTTTCTCTCCTTCCCTTTCTTTTTTATAACTTGGTCTCTGTCCAGGAAGCTCAGGCAACCCTGGCAGCTACCATCCAGAGAAGCAATTTGTACTGTATAGCCTGGCTCACCTGATAGTGTTGTGTACGATCAACATGGGGTCCCGCGGCCGAGAAGCCAGAAGAACAACCGAACTCTACATAAATCCGCACTCCACATACTTCTGGCATTTACAGAGTACTGTTATCCTCACAAGAGTACTAAAGGCGCAGTTGTGGGAAGCCACCGGTGGCACCTCACCCCCAAACACTAAGTATTAAATAGAAGCTAAAAAACAGGCCATTCGGTCACCAGGAGGGGGGAAATACCCAGAGGGGATGTTGGCCTCTGAGCGTTGAAACAAGTGCACAAACTATTCAAAGACGGCTTTCGGAATGTGGTCTGCATGCCTATCGGCCCAAGAAGAAGCCTCTGTTGATCCAACAAATGAGGAAGAAGCGAATTGCTTGAGCTAAAACGCATGTTTCATGGACAAAAGAGAGCAATGGGACACCGTCATCTTTTCTGACAAATCGAAATTCAACCTGCATGGCTGGGAAGCGATATCGGATGGGAAGCGATATATCAGAAGACGAAAATCGGAGGCATACCATCCTGACTGCATAACACCGACTGTAAAGTTCCCTGCCTGTCAGATGGTCTGGGGATGCATAACAAGCAAAGGGGTGGGGCTAATTAAGTTTATTAATGGAACGGTGAATGCAGAACCTACACTGCAATCTTGAAGACGTGTCTGAAACCCGTTATTAGGGATCACCACACAAACGTACAAAACTGCATTTTCAATAGGACTCAGCACCTTGACACAAAGCAAAATTGGTAAGTTTTATGCTATTTAGATTTAATGATGAGTTTGTTTCCTTGTATCACAAGGCTTAAAACATACTTACACCAATCCAATGTTTTCCCTCGTTTTTCTCACTTATACAGGAATTTTTCTAGCAGGGATAGGGAGGTGATTATTCCCTTGTATAAGGCAATGGTCAGGCCGCACCTTGAGTACTGTATACAGGTCTGGAGGCCTCATTTCAAGAAGGATGTAGAGCTGATGGAACGAGTACAGAGAAGGGCAACAAGGTTAGTGAACGGAACGAAGGGTTGCTCTTACGAAGAAAGGCTTAAGCTTTGCAAATTACAGTGTCTAGAGACTAGGCACCGGCGAGGTGATCTGATACAGGTGTACAAAGCCTTGAATGGTTTGAGCATGCTCAATGCTGATGGGATACTGCCTCTTGCTCAGAATAATCACCTGAGAGGGCATAAATTCAAATTGAGGAAAGACTTGTTGTGGAAGTTGATAGCCTAAATAAATTTAAGGCTCAGCTGGACAGGTATTTCGAACGAACGGAGGGGTGAAGTGGAAGGTTTTTTTTTTTTTTTTGGCTGATGCTGCATAAGCTTGCTTTCTTGCATCATATGCCTCTACTAATGCTAATGCTAAGGTGCAGTCATACCCCAGAAATGCTGGCATTACAGTGTCATCAGCCCAGATTTTAATCCTATCGAAAATTGCTGGTTCATAATGTCGTCTAAAATTGCTAAGAAGCCAACAAGTCAGATTCATCTGCAAGAGAGCATGGTAAGGGTGTGGTACCACGAAATTAAGCAACCGTAATCCAGAAGTTGATTAACTCTATGCCAGATTGTTGCCAAGCTGTAATTGCAGCTTGAGGAACAACAAAACACTGAGGGCTTATTTTGCTGATTTACATTACATAATACTATTACATTTACTTATCATTTCAGTTTGTACACGTAAATGCAATAAAATGTATGTTTGGTTGTCATGATTGCCATTTGCATGATTTCTCACATTTCCATTATTTACTCATTTTACCCTTTAGGAAGATATTTATGGCAATTAGGTATATCAGGTGGAGTGTTTTTATTGGATTTCATTCACAGAGGTACTGTATATATCTGATATAAAAATGCATTTCGAAACATTTCTGCAACCCACAATGCAGCACAAAATACATTATTTACAAAATTCACTTTTTGTCCGCCACTGTAGTTAATTTAAACCCGTATGGAATTATGCCTTGTTCATTTAGTCTTTAAATAATCAAACAATGCAGATGTGACTAATGACGCTTCCATTCTTTCAGCTAAACAAGATAACGGACTTATGCTTTAAAGTTCTGTGAGTTACTGAACATAACTCAAGTGTTGATCTATGACTATAAGGAGAATGTGGTTACAAAACCAGTAATCAATTACCCAACAATGAGCTCATCAGCCCGATATATTCCCAAATATATGAATCAAAGAAATGGCCACCCAGCATCAGAAATGACCAGAAAATGCAATATTTGCATTCGATAGTGTACAGATTAAAACATACTTACACCAATCCAATGTTTTCCCTCGTTTTTCTCACTTAAGGTGCAGTCATACCTCAGAAATGCTGGCATTAGAGTGTTGGACATCAGTTCAGATTTGAATCCTATTGAAAATTGATGGTTCATAATGTCGTCTAAAATTGCTAAGAAGAAGCCAACAAGTCAGATTCAGACTGCATTCACAAGTCAGATTTAGTAGTCATGGGTACAGTGATTATATGAAGGGTGATCATTTAATTCGCAAACTAGTTAAAAAAAAAATTATATTCGAGTTATCCGTAATTCATTACATAAACCCGTATTTTTGTTTGTAAATTGCATCTTTGGTCGATTTGCCTGTTTTGCTGGACGAGAAAATCCTCGTTTCTGGGGACAAAACCTTGCTATCTACGCCTGAGACCGACTAACTCAGCCAAGGAGTGAAAAAAGCCCATTAAACTTCTTCGAGTTATCGACGGGATTCGAACCCGGGCCTTTTCACCCGGTATATGGGGAAGACGGTGACGTTACCAGTGTGCTAAACGCGCAGACTGCGAACTGCTGCAAGATCTTATCTGAATCTTCTGTATATTTCTTCTCCTCGAAATACTCTCCCTTGAACTTTACATACTTTTGCCACCGTTGTACCCACGCATTAAATGCTTCATGCAAGCTATTTTTCGAAAGACTGCAAAGTGCTTCCGTTGTGACTCTGCGGCCATCGTTGTGTGGGACGCGAACCACTTGCCTTACAGAGCCGTCTTCAGACGAAACAGGAAGAAATCACACAGGGATAAGTCCAATGAATAAGGAGGATGAGACAGAACCTCGACACCTGTGGCAGTAATCACTGGCTGTACAATATTAGCCGTATGGGGGCCTGCATTATCCCCGTAGAGAGACCACTTCATACCGGAAAGTTCAGTCACACCGGAAAATCGCAATCCTACCGAGGCACTCATTACCACACGCTTCACTCATTCTTTAACTGTTTCTGATGCATTTAAGTCCGTCTGATACAATAACGAATCACGTATGACATATCGCTGTTCAATCTGTATGTTCGACATGATATTTGCTTCAAAACGATCGTCAGTGACACCCGGCTAAAAAAAACTCTCTTCGGGCAACTAGTTCGACAATTACTGACATGCGCACACAGTCTTCTCAGTAGCGATCAGGGAGACCGCCTCTGGCGGCAGTTATGGAAAGTTCGCGCGGTAAACATAAAACATTGCACCAGTCCGCGAATTAAATGATCACCCATCGTAATTTTTCCTACGTAGGAAAAAAAAAAAAACTTCAGCTTGAACTCCGTCAATGACAGAGAAAATTTTTATTCGATATTTTCACACCGTGGCCGTGCTAATGCCGAATCCACAAAAGTGATTATCCTGTTGTGCAATTATCGTTGTATAAGGCCATCAGTGAGGCTCCCATCTTCAGTATACCATACTAAGCTGGGAGCTTCACTGATCTGTTGAAATGGGTGCAGAGAGGAACACATGATCAGTAATGGAGGGACACCTACGAGATCTGCTTCAAGTGTTTAAAGCTTTCAATGGATTGAGAAGTAAAATGCCGATGGCATCCTTCCTTTTCTTCCTGTATAGTTTGAATGAATTCAAACAACAACTACACAGAGGGTTAGATGTAATGGACGTTTTTTATAAGTCGGCTTTTTTTTTTTTTTGCAATTTATTGTAATGTGCTGCCATCTGCCGAATATATTTTACAAATAATGAATTCTAAAAACTAAATACTGTACTGTACTATTTTATCACGTATGCGAATTCCAACAAATACTACTAAAAAGATATTACCTGCATCCAAGCTTTAAAAACAAATTCAAATTATGTGAAATAAAAAATAAATCGCCCGAAAAAGATTTTTAACGAATTTTTACAAAATTCAGATTCTAAAAATCCTAGCTAGAATTCCCTATGCAAATACCACTGTTAATTTTCATTACCATAAACACCAATACCATATTCGTAAAAATAGTATTTATAACGCACGTTTTAACTAATAATATAACTTATGCAAAGGCAACTCTCTGTCTATTTTTATTACCAAGAAACACCAATGTCTTACTCGTAAAAATATTATTTATAAATAATATTAAAATATTATTAATATTGTTCTAAACGGTCATTTACATCGATCTTGGGTAATGGAATGGAGAATAGATGCTGATGATTCAAGTGCAGCATGACATCGTTGGACACTGTGGAGAGATTTTTCAAAAAAAAATTTTTAGTAAGTTTTTTTTTTTAATAATTTGAACATCAATCGACAGAAGCTATGTACAGATAAAATATACAGGAAAGAAATCTTTAGCAATGCGTATTGACAGATTCAAATATGAACTGTGAAGCAAGAAAGAAAATATTCAGCTTCCTTTGAGATGAGAAGGAACACATTATAAATGTTTTATTTTAACTTAATGTTAAATTGCTGGCTTACTTTCATTTTATGTTCTGTGAGTTATGGTGCTAGTAGGTAGCACAGTTTGTAGAGTCGCTGTCTCTCCCCACATCGGGTGGAAAAGACTCGAGTCCGATTGAACACGTGAGAAATTTTTATGGGACTTTTTTACAACGTGGCTGAGTTCGGTCTCAGGCTAGGGTAGCATGGTTTTTTTATCCACGAAACGCGGGTTTTTCGTCCAGAAAACCGACCACAGAACACATTCAATTTACAGACAGTATACACGGAGCAATATGGTCTTGGTCGCTAATGCTCCTAAAACTCTACTACAGCAACTGTGATTTATGGTTTCATATATTTTTTAAATACGGTATTTGTAAATAATAATATAACCATACCTTCTGGCCAAAGGCTTTTAATGGTGTGAGAAATTTTATGGTTTTCTTTTCTTTCTTTTTTTTTTTTTTATTTATTTTTATTTATTTTTTTTTTTTCACAACATGCAACATGGGTTGAGTTAGTCGGTCTCAGGAGAGGGTCGTATGGTTTTGTGTTACAAAATCTCAGGTTTTTTGATTAAATCAATCACAAAAAACACACGCAATGTCCTAAGTTGCTAGTACTCCTAAAACTGTACAAACAACAAGAATAAACCCCAGGAGGCTCACATCTGGTGAGTTTGGGCTTAGCAAACCAAGGGTCCTGAGCTGGATATCATCATTCTTCTCTTTTTTAGTGATTTCTCTCTCTCTCTCTCAGGGTAACTTGGGAACTTTTTTTGGCTAGTGCAGCATAAGCCTCGGGCTTCCTTGCATCATATGGCTAATAATAATAATAATAATAATAATCCCGAGTTTGCAATAGCATTAAAAAATAACAATAAATGCAAAATTTCTGGACAGCTACACCTTTGATGGATTATAGGTATTATGTCTGATCATTATATCCACCATAGTAAATTCTGCCAGAAAATTCATTCAGTCGTTTGACAAATGCTGTTCAATTCATTCAGTCGTTTGACAAATGCTGTTCATTGCACTAATTAAAAGTTGCACAACAGTCCACACTAACCGGCCATAAAACCCATTAAAAATGTGCTCATGCGTAGTTCGAACCTATTGTCACAACTAAAATTACAAAAATGAACAGTTTATTAAGTACACCCTGTTATATCCAAGAAATCAACTACTCATCTCCTCTTATGATCAAATTTTTTTTTTTACTGCCATGATTATACCTTAATGAACCCCCGGAACATTGTTTTAGTCGTCATTTAATTACTTTAACCTCTCCCTTTAGAAAATCCTAGGACCACCCCTGATGGACATTGCCTCCCTTCTGCAGTATTCGCGAATAATAGTGTCTAGTGAGTACTAGAAATGGTCCAACAACCAGAAAACTTCCAACAATGGTGGTGCTGTGGTCAGGACAGCTTGTTGATATGAATGAAAGACTGAAGTTAAAAGTAAATCGTGTAATCAGACAGATCACAGTCAGTCAAATGATACAATACAGCAGTGGTGTGCAAAGGATTAGAATGTTATTATTATTATTACTAGCCATATAGTGCAAGGAAGCCTGAGGCTTATGCTGCACCAGCTAAAAAAAATTTCCAAGTTACACAGAGAGAGAGAGAGAAAGAGAGAGAGAAGTAGAAGGGAATCACCAAGAAGAGAAGAATGATGGTATCCAGCTCAGGACCCTGGGTGTGCCAAGCCCATACTCACCAGATGTGAGCCCCTGGGGTTTATAATGTATTGGACCCTGTCCTGGGTCAGCAAATTTAAATTTAGATGATTATTTTAACGGAAGTGGAGCTTGTCGTTCATATATCCATATCGTGTATTTATCTGCAAAATGTCTTTATGAGCCGATTTTTACGTTGTGAGGGATGAAAAACCTAGAGCTACTCGCTGAAAAAACTCTACTCCTTCCACCTGAGTTCAGTTAACTGCAGTTCCGACTGAAAAGGACTTTAGAAAAATCCTTTCAGTCGTCAACTGACAGCAATATATCGTGTCTACTGAGGACCATATATGGGTACAGTACGCACAGGATCACTGACAATAATATTTTGCTCAAATATGGAAAAATGTGGGAAAGGCTGGTCCGACAAATCTGTTATGCTATGTAGATATCGTGATAATGGAACAGTAGCATGAATCAATTCAATGTTTTCGTGTCACACTTAAGAACCCTTAATACTGATAGATCAATGTCCGAATGTCACAGCCTAATAAAAATAAATTATCATATTAGGGCCACACGAGAACGACCTCATCTACCCAAAAACTGCATATGTTTTCTGCTCGATTTTCCTGTTTTGCTGGGCGGACAATGCTAATTTCCAGGGGGGGGGGAGAATCTTGCTCAAGCCTGATACCATCTAACTCAGCTCGGAGTGAAAAAAACCCATAAAAGTTCCTCGCGTCATTGATGGGATTAGAACTTGGGACTTTTCCAACCGCTGCCCTTGAACCTTGCTGTCAGCTAGATGTATCTCTTCCTAAGTGCATTTCTCCAGGTCTCTAGGTGCAGTGTTTAGTCAATTGGTAATGTTCATTTCCAGCAAGATGCCAAAATGTACGAATCTTTCGGGAATGGTTCCGGGTACGTAATCGTGACATCGCTTGCTTTGGTTGGTTTGAAGAGGAACAAGCTATTCCCAGTAGAGATCCATTACCTCCCAGTGTAACTGCGGAATACGATTGAAACTGCAAGAGTCACTAGTAAACCTCGTTCTGCACCAACGGATCGCTGTCCATTCTACAGAGCCAGTTAAATGAGAGGGTACAGTGTGATCATCACGCAGGCGATAAACGTTCGTTATTGAAGTAGCCATGGTGACAGTATACAAACGTAAATAATAAAAATATTTTTATCAACAGTAAAAAAAAAAAGAAAAAAAAAGTATTTTTATCATTTTTAATTAAATTTATAGATATGAATGGGCTTTTAAAAAAAAAAACTATCTATGTTCAATTAGAGTGATGAAGGCCTTAAATCCCATTGCAATAATTTGCACTGCATACATAATTAACAGACTCGTCTTTGAGTGAAAGTAATATAAACAAGTTAGTAATGTACGCAGTGCGCCGCATTTCAGGCGCGTACGATTTTTTTTTTTTTTTTGTCTTAAATTAAACACATTTTTTTTCATTTTCTCTGATTAACAGAAATGAAAAATAAATATCTCCTTATCAATTAATTATTAAAATTATAATTTTATAGAACACTTACAGGCTTACGTTCTCTCAACTTAGCCACTTAATTTAATTACAACTGTATAATATTTATTACTCTCCTCCCGCATACTCTTTTTTTCTTTTAGTTCCTTGCATGAACTGTATAAAGCTAAACGATACAGCATGAGAACATTTATATTTTTTTTAATTTATTTTTCAAAATTAAAACTCGATAAGAATTATTTAAGATCCACAGTGGCTCGTATGTTCGACAAGCCCAAGGACTCACATCTGGTGAGTATGGGCTTGGCAAACCCAGAGTCCTGAGCTGGGTATCATCATTCTTCTCTTTCTTGGTGATTCCTTTTTACTTCTCTCTCTCTCTCTCTCTCTCTCTCTCAGGGTAACTTGGGCATTTTTTTTTTTTTTTTTGGCTGGTGCAGCATAAGCCTCAGGCTTCCTTGTACCATATAGCTAATAATAATAATAATAATAATAATAATAATAATAATAAGGTTTTACAAGTATCAACGCTTGACTCTACACTTATATAAAACAAAATGCTCATTATCCCGCTCAGCGCTATCCCCTTTCGATACGCTTATGATGCCAATGATGCTACAAGATGGCCGTGATGCGATCCTTCTAGGGAATTTGCATTTGGGGTTTCACATGCCCATGATTTATTTAAAAGAACTGCTTGTAGTTATGCACCAGCCACACTCACCCAAATTTAGTCAAAACTTAGTTAATATATTTGCTCACTTTGTTAATTTACCTCACTAAAAATAGTCTGTGTAGCCACAGAATGTAATACTTATATCTCTTGTTTGTGAAAGCAATATTCTGCTCACAAAAACTCTTTACAATTGACGATAAGTTTAATTTTTCTAATTGGTGAATCACTTACAGTAATTGTCACAGTTTACATTATCTGACATCAAGCTTCATCTTTGTATAATAACTAGCAAGATCATCAAAATGGGCATTACAACTTATGACCATCATGAAATGATGAATTATAAAAATTTGATTAAAACCTATTTTGTTTACAGTACGCATCTAATGCTTACTTATGCCTTACCGCATTCGCCTTCATTTGTTTTACCAACTTTTATAATTAACTATTACACGTCTAGCGCCCACTAACCTAGAGCACTCGAAGTCACTTAAATAGCGTTATTGACTCCATTTGTGTTGCTAAACTGCACGCCTGCACAGTCCCTAAGTATTTGACTACAGTACCTCCTGCTTTATATAGACTAGTACGGATACCTGGTACTGTCTCTGGTAGAGAGTTGCCTAATAAATTTCCCACTTCGTGTATAAGAAACATGGTGGAATTTACAGATTTTTTAATAGTTTGATAAAACCAGGGGCTCACATCTAGCGAGTATGGGCTTAGCGCACCCAGAGTCCTGAGCTGGATATCATCATTTTTTTTTTTTTTTTTTTGGCTAATGCAGCAAAAGCCTCAGGCTTCCTTGCACCATATGGCTAATAATAATAATATTTAAAAAAAACAAACTTCACATTTTAATAGTTGTTTTAACCTACCTACCCTTTACGCCATTTTAATTTGTAGAGTTTCTGGTTTTATGTATAAGTACGATCATTTTCAAGGGGGGTCCGAGGTTGAGGTCAAAGGAATTGTGTCTCCTTATCATCAAAATTATATTATTTATTTATTTTTTACTGCTACATGATGATTAAAGTTTAATGAGTCTTGGGAACACTGTTTTAGTCCCCCATTTGGAAAATTCTGCGATCGCTCCTGATTGTTTCGAAAACAATTTCTGAAAAACTTATTGAACGGTGTCAGAGCAAGATGTCTTTTTAATCTATGATTTATGTTTAATTTATTTTATATTTATATGTTTTATTTATAGTTATCTTATTAATAAATATTATTATATATATATTTATATTCTAATTTTAATTCATTTATTTTTAAAATATTTTCAACAGTAAGAGAGCCTTCACATAGAAACTTGCCAGGAGTTGTTATTTGGAGCATTAGAACTAAAGACATATTGCTCGGGGGATATGCGGTGGTCATTCCCTGACCTTTCCGCATCCTCCTTATTTGGTGGATCACGGGCTCGAACCCCAGTCTAATCAAGAAGCGTGTGCTACGCACTGCTGCTCCTGCCCACCTGGCTATGGAGGTGCCATAGAAACTTGCACTCTTAACTCTCGAATTACGAAAGTGAAATTCACTGTAATCTG
Organism: Mastigoproctus giganteus; assembly: GCF_048544385.1. Lineage (NCBI taxonomy): Eukaryota > Metazoa > Arthropoda > Arachnida > Uropygi > Thelyphonidae > Mastigoproctus > Mastigoproctus giganteus. The sequence goes on from NC_143581.1 coordinate 4,508,498, forward strand.
GTGCACTGGATTAGATAAAAATTCCCCTGGTTATCTAATCTGTGCTTCAATGAATAGATTAAAACCGAAAGTAGAAAAAAATATACAGTATCATTAAAAACTTTTTTTCTAATTTCAAAAGTTTTGTTCCTCATCGACGTAAGTTGTAATTATAAGGATAATTACAAGTCGTAAATAATGCTATCAGGACTTCATTTTATAATCTTTTATCCAGGACTTCCTTATCATGCCTTTCATTACCAAGCTGGTTTAGGGTCTGTGCTTTTAAGTATTCATGCACTTAAAAAAGGATTGTTAAGTGAAAGAGACAGAGAGTGGTAATCAATGGACACTGTTCTTCGTGAACTAATGTTATTAGAGGAGTTCCCCAGGGTTCAATGTTGCGCCCATTATTTTCTATATTTATTAATGATATTCATGAAGGCATATGTCCAAATTTGTAGTGATACAAAAGTTGGCAAGGTGGTTAATGACGGTATGCTAATGTAACAAGATTTAGAAAAGTTGGGCAGATGGTCTCTGAAATGGCAATTGATGTTTAGCATTGACAAATGCAAAATACCGCATATGGGTAGCAGTAACCCCAGAATAACGTACAAACTGTGTGGTGCTACTCTCAGGGTAGTGGAGAATGAAAAAGACCTTAGAGGTAATTGTGTAGTCAGATACGAAGTTCTCTGAGCAGTGCAGACAGGCTGCCAGGACAGGAAGTTTGCTAGCAGGGATATGGAGGTGATTATCCCTTTGTATAAGGCAATGGACATGCCACACCTTGAGCACTTCATTCAGGTCTGGAGGCCTCATTTTAGGAAGGATGTGCAGTTGCTGATTACAGAAAAGGGCAATGAGATTGGTAAATGGAGTGCTCTTACCAAACTTGAACAAAGGCTTCAGTTTTGCAAATTGCAGCGTCTGGAGACTAGACACTTGCAAGGTGATCTGATTAAAGTGTTTAAGGCTTTGAATGGCTTGAGCAAATTCAGAGCTGATGGGATCTTTCCTCTTCTTCAGACCACAGACATGAAGGGAAAGGATAGTTTCAGAAAGTTCCACCTGTTGTGGAAATTGATAGTTTAAATAAAATCAAGGAAGAACTGGACAAACTACTGGAGCGAATGAACAGGAACGGATAGGTGAAATGGGAATTTTTTTTTTGGCCGACATTGTATAAGATTGCACTCTTGCATCATTTGCCACTACTAATGCTAATGCCTGAAAAGTATAAAACTACTAATTTCTTCTGGATGTAAATGCAGTCTGTCTAAATACATTAGTCATTTGAATTACAGGGTTCGTACTGATTTAATTTATTGTAATAATGTCAGTAAGTCGATTTATGCACTGAAGGGAATATTACCAACCAGCAGGTATATTTACAAAAACTGATTGAGAACAAAATATTTTATTATTGTCAATTATTATATGTAATTTATAATAAAATTTAGAACAGAATTTAACTACAGACAGGGGTAGTCTCAGGTAGAGGCTAAAGCCCCCTTTATGTTAAAAATAATGTAGATTTTTTTACTGCTTTACAATGTTTAACGATTTATAAAGCTTAACGATTCCTGGAACACTGCTTAAATGCTTTAGCCCTCTCCTTTAGAAAATTGTGAGACACCCATGACTACAGCGTTTAGAAGAAAACAACTATTCTGACCAAGGCAAGTTGTCAGGAGTTCACAGATGAATGGATACTTCATACACAACAGCATTATGGGTAAAAAGAATACAACAAAGAACAGTGAATTTTTTTGTACCTTTTGTACCTTCCTTCAGTTAGCAACAAAACATTTACATTTCCGCCTTTTTAATACTTTCAACTGAGGCTAAAATAAAATAAATAAATCGTTCAGGTTAAAATGAAAAGAAAATAATTGCTGTACTTAAAAAAATGAAAGCTGGAACTAATCACGACGATTCAATTTATGACTTATGACGTAGCGCCATCTGTTACTAAATGAAGGAGTTAAATGGTTGAGATATTTGCTATTGGAGGGCGCTTCTTTGAAAACCCGCTAAAGGCAAGTGGCCACCTGTAATTTAAACATTAGTCGATGGACGGCATGGCTTCTGAGAAGTCAAGGTGTTCTCTTGTGTCGATATCGAAATAAATAGGAATTACGCTTCCATATTGAAAAAGAAGTTTCAAAATTTGACCAGAAATAACTTTGTCCGATAGCAGATCATATAGCTTATTATAATATTATTTATGTGAGTGGTAAGTAAAAGTTTATTATTGCTTTTTCTTTTATAAAGAGGTGCGAGTGTCATAGTTCGATACCTGTTACCCTGTTTCAGAAATGTTTTCCTCTTAGGGTGTTCGTGCAATATAATGAACGTTTGATAAGCAGGTGTATTTGGTAAGGATGTATGCATTTGGGGTCTAAAGGACGCTGTATCCGTTAATGCCTCGGGCAAGGGAAAGGAAAATCTTTACAATGTTTGTTAGAGGTCATCTTGTCAAACCGGTACACCCAAGTTTACTAACTGGCATCTGCGAGGTATTCCCGGGTTTTTGAACTGCTTACCTTCAACCAAATTAACTATTAAGTAGTTGAAGATAATTTCAATTAGGATAACTTCTGTTACGGTTCCTTGATAGAGAATATTTTATTAGTGGAACGCGGTATAAATATGGTTTATGCGCACCATGGTAGCTGACCCATTGTTTTCTGTAAGCGGACCACAGTGCGCTTGTGTTATTATTATTTTTAAAATTCTGTCATGAAATGCATATTTTTCACTGGTGCACTCAGAAAAGGAGTTCTTAGTATTTGAGCTCTATAACTAAAACTTAGGCGTGGAAAGCAGGGTTGTATAGGTACAGTAGGTACTAAAACAGTGCTGAATCCAGAGTGTTTGCGCCGGGGGGAAGTATGTAAACTTGGGGAATACATGTAGTATATGTGTATATTTCTTATTATTATTTAATATTTACAACATATGTATATGTTACAAACAAATCTGTATATTTATAAATGTTATAATAAGAGAATATTAGAAAACGAAATAGGAAACAAAAGGAAATATTTATTATTTAACATCTAAATACATCTAGTCAAGTCACAAAAATCACATTACTGAAAAATCATACAAATTATAATTAAACATACAAATATTATGATAATAGTATTCTTCATTGCTTTTTCTTTGCATATGTCATCATTCTTCTTTTTCTTGGTGATTCCCTTCTACTTCTCTCACTCTTAGGGTAATTCAGAAAAATTTTTTTTTTGCTAGTGCAACATAAGCCTCGGGCTTCCTAAGCTTATTTTTATGCAATCTTGCAATTTTACAGAACAGATGCATATATAATAGTGTTATAAAATGTGTTGTTTATAGGCTACAACCAAACAGTCTTGTTTGTAGTATACAAAGGAAGTATTAGCCACAAGTAGACTTTTGCTTTGAAAAAAAAACAAGTAATCTGAAACCATAAAGCGAAACTGTTGATGATTGAAATAGTAGTAGTGGCATGTGATGCAAGAAAGCAAGTGTATGAGCTTATGCAGCATCAGCCAAAAAAAAAAAAAAAAAAATCGCACCATTCCCTCCAAATGCCTTTCCAGTTCCTCCTTAAATTTATTTAACCTATCAACTTCCACAACGACAGATGGAAGTTTGTTCCAGCAATTAACCACCCGCTGGCTAAAGGCAAATTTCCGCACATCTATTCTACATCTGTCTTTTCTGAATTTGAATTTTTCCCCCCTTAGGTTCGTAATCTGAACAAGTGGAAGATCCCATCAGAATTCAGCATGCTCAACTCATTCAAGGCCTTATACACCTCAAATCAGATCACCGCGCAGGTGCCTAGTCTCCAGCCACTGCAATTTGCAGTACTTAGCCTCTCTTGGTAAGAGGATCCCTTCATTCCCCTTACCAATGTTGTTGCCCTTCACTGTACATGCTCAAGCAAATCTACATCCTTCCTAAAATGAGGCCTCTAGACCTGTACGCAGTACTCAAGGCATGGTCTAACCATTCCCTTATACAGAGGGACAATCACCTCCTTTTCCCTGCTAGCAAAATTCCTATATATCATTGACAAAAAACCTCATGACCTGCCCTGGCAGCCTGTCTGCATTGCTCAGAAAACTTCATATCTGACTGCACAATTACTCCCAGGTGTTTTTCATTTTCTACCACCTTAAGTGTAGTACCACACAGTTGGTACGTTTCTCTGGGGTTACTTCTACCCATATGCAGTACTTTGTATTTGTCAAGGTTAAACTTCAGTTGCCACTTCTTAGCCCATCTGCCCAAATTATCTAGATCCTGTTGCAGTAGCACACTGCCATTACTGTCATTAACAACCCTGCCAATCTTTGTATCATCTGTAAACTTTGACACTAAGCCTGATATACCTTCATCAATATCATTGATAAATATACAAAACGACAGTGGACCCAACACCGAACCCTGTGGGACTCCACTAATAACATTAGTCCAAGAAGAGCAGCACCCATTGATCACCACCCATTGATAACCATCCTTTTATCCATTGTAGCAACTTACCCTTAATACCATTCTGCTCCAATTTGTACAATAGTCTTCCATGCGCAACAGTGTCAAAAGCTTTCCTGAAATCCAAATAGTGGCTGCAGTAGACTCCTCTCTCTGCCTAGACATCATTTAGCCCTTATTCTGAAAGCTGTGGAGCAATACCTAATTACAGTAGCATTTGTCACTGAGGAATCAATTCAGGCGAACTTACTTACAGCCTGAGATCCAGTCATTGTCTTGTTTGCAATATACAAACAAAGAATTAGTCACAAGTAGACTGCTTGTGTGAAAATAAAGGGAACCCGAAAACCATAAAATCAAAATGCTGACACTTTTAATTGTGGTTTTTAGTTGCTTTTTTTTTTTTTTTTTTTTTTTTGTAGTTGTTGGCGCAGCCATAATGCACCTCCCAAGGTTTTTGCAGTACTTTGATCCAAGCTCGAGGCGGGATTCGAACCTGCAACTTTTGGGTTGCTAGGCAGGCACTTTACCCACCCGGCTAGCCTGGTCGGTGGTTTTTAGTTGCAATTTGTGCAGAAATATTCAAAATAATTAAATGGAAATATTGCCCATTTAATTATTTTGAATATTTCGTGTCTTTTGAATTTTAATGACTTATTTTTGCCGTGGACCACCTAACGAGTACCACAGTTAGTTGATGTGAATTTTTGTGTTGTGTTTATTTGACATAAATTTATTGAATTTGTGTTTTATAATTACAGTATTGTTTAAACTGATAATATGGCCTCTAAAGAACACAGTAAGAAGAAAGGTTCAATTAAAATTAAACAAAAAATGTGCTAAAATTTCAACATCCGAGGTCTTTGAACATATATTGCCTAAGGACTACAAAGAACTTAACCTGGTCTTGAAGGGAAGAACCCAGGCAAACTATACTGTGGTTGCACCTGTACGTCATTCTAAAACAAATTAAGTCTGATCCAGAGGCCTTTGTAAACTTTAAAAACTATACAATACCTGAAATTATTCAATATGACACTTAAATTTTTCATATATTGTCATAGTTAAAGTTGTCTCTAAGCATTGCTCAATTTAGATAAGTGTAGTTGTGAGAAACTTTTAGCATTAGGAGGAGGGGACTGTTATTTTATTTTTTTTTTTCACCCCAGAAATGCAGCTTCATAAGAACATGTGTTGCAACCTGTGGCTTCTCCTTATTCTAAGATTATGATTATTCTCTGATATTCTTTTATAATAGATATTTTTATATAAGAAACTTTTTTAAGTTTTCTTGTTTGTTGTACATTAGATAAAGTCATTAGTTAAGACAAGCATCTCCTCTGGTACAAGGTTATTTGGGCAGAATGGTTTTGCGACTGTCTTCATTTGTTGTTAGTATTGGCATAGTGGTGTTAGAAGCATTATTTTGCCAATACATTACAAATACATACATTACAATATACAAATAAAATTTTGCTTTTAATTAAATTAACTAAAATTGAGGCTATTTTTGTTGTGCACAAAAAATAAAATAAGTAATCTTGTTTTTATTCTGGAGTTATAAACCACTAACTCAGGAGTTTATATTAATTATTCTGACAATGAATAAAAGTATTAACCATATTTAGTAGTCACATAAGCTTGGATCACAGTCCACTCAACGGTGCTGTACCCTTACACCTGACCACTCAGTTATGTCTAGCCCCTAAAAAAAAAAATTCTTGTTTATACTCCAGCCCTGCATATCGGAAGAGTTTACATTAATTATTTCACAATGAATATTTTATAGCTGATCATCATCATTGAAGCAATGAGTATTTTTTAGACAATTATGAAGGCTAGTGTTACCGTGACTGGATTGCTATGGCTAGTGTGTTCATTAATTGTGTAGTGTTAATTAATTTAGTGTTCATTAATTTTAGTTCATTGTGTATGGCACACCCATAGGTATGCTATGCATAATTAATGAACTATAAAAAAAAGGGTATTTTAAAGGGTATGATTTCCTTAGGAAATACCCACATCTGTAAATTCCCAAAATGTCATTTTTCCATAATGAACTGCAGACTAATTGTTCATTAATTATAAATAAAAATTTCAATACCTAACTTCAGTTTATCTCAAGGCTGGTGGACATCTGACCCATCCCTCACTTAGAAAATAAAATTTACCTCAATTCAGGTGACATGATTCTTTTGTTCTTTTTCCACTTATAAACTTTTTTTTTATCAGTTCATTGAATAGGGTTCTAGTGTGCAGACTGAAACAGTAGCTCCTAAACTCTGGATTTGATAGAAAAAGCAGCCCAGATGACTTTCACAAAAAGGGTACTATTAATGAAATTATGCTCCCAATAAATGGGACTGCCATTAAAAAGATTCACTCCCACATAGATTTGAGGTTGAAGTGGGATGATGAGCTTACTTTCAAAGACCACCTCAAGGTGTTGCAGCGTACTGGGCAATCCGGCAGGAATTGGTCAGTCTTAGGCCTCGAGAGTTCCTTTTGGAATACGTTCGAAGAAATTTAACACCTGTACCGCTCTATGCTTCAGTACTCTGGCCAGGAGCCTCCTCTACTCAACTAAAGATATTTCTGGGGGTTGAATATTGGCTCTTGAGATGGCTAAACAGGGAGATGGGCTACCCTTTCACCATCTCTAGGAGCATGCTCTATGCAAACCTTGGCATGAAACCCTAGGAAACCATCATCAAAGAGAGGAATCTACACACCTTGGCACAACTTGTATGCAGCCAAATGGATTTGCCTGACATCTGGGATGTTTCTGCAAACCCTTGGACCTCACAATGAACCCGGTGCGGTTCAACACCTTGTCTGCAAAATGTGCAATACCTTAGGTCAGTGTTCCTGGCAAATACGTTCAGAATGTATAATTCCCTAGGAATTGCTGCCTTATCTTTCTGCAGCTCGAAGTGCTATAGACAGGACATAGTGAAAGAACTCTATAAACACGAACAATAAGCATTATGTGAAAAGAAATCCCTGCAACGGCTTTCCTGGATTCACTGTTGTTTTTTATTGTTTGTTATTTTATGTATTGATTTTTACTTTGTTGTGTATTTTCAACCTGTTTTGATCTCTTGCAATTCCAATGAATGTAATCAACCGGAATTTGCATAATGTACACTTTCTAGCCAAACCAAGCTGTTCCAGGGGTGCCCACTGATGTGGAAATAAAATGATATTAATAATAATAATAAAAAAAAAAAAACCCAGAGAGTAACAGCCATATGGTGCAAGGAAGCCACAAGCAAAAGCTTGTGGCTTCCATAAAAAAAGACAAATTATTTGCTTCCCTTCTCACATAGGTAACTATCCAGTTGGCCTTTGAATTTTTTCAAACTGTCAGCCTCAACTACCTGTGAATGCAACCAATTCTAACGATCAGCGACTTGCTGGGCAAAAGAAAACTTCCTACAATCTAGTCTAAATCTCTTCCCCTGTAATTTGAATTCCATTGTTATAAGTTCATATGTTATAAAGAATTCCATTACACGAGTAATGGAATTCTTTATAACAGTGACAGTCGGGTCACCTCTGAGGTGCCTGGTTGCCAAGCTCTGTAGTCCACATATTAGGAGTCTTTTTTTTTTTCATATGGTTGTCCTTTTGCTTCTCTCTCGAATATATTTTTTTTTTTTTTTTTTTTTTTTAAATTCGAGAGAGAGAGAGAAAAATGATATTCAGCTCCAGGACCCTGGGTGTGCCAAGCCCATACTCACCAGATGCGAGCCCCTGGGGTTGGTGCCTGAATTTAATTTTTTGATGCTGTTTGGAATATATTAATACTCAATATTTTGCTAATGGCTTGAAATACTTTTTAAATGTAATTTTAATTTTTTTAATGAAATTGTTTTTTACACCTTGTTATTTTCTATGAAAGAAAACTTAATTATAATGGTAACAAAACAAATTACATGTATAAACATGAATCTCTGTTTTGTGAAAGGCATTATATGGAAATTAGTAATTAAATTTCAGAAGGTAAAAACAGAGACTCCATTATATTTGCAAATTAAATGGTTTCTTGATTATTATTCAAAGGTGAAGAAAGAGGATTTTCTGTACACAAAGGCATGTACAGTTAAATAAGATTGCAATTTGATGTTAATGTTTTGGTCCTGCTTTGGCATTCCACTTGGTGGATCCAAAACATTGACACCATTTGCAACTTTAATTAGTTAATTGAAGCTGCTTTTGTATAGGAAATCCCCTTTTTTCCACCAATGGGCAACATTCAGTAAATAATTTTAATTTGCAGATAGGTGTAGCCTGTGTTTTTATCTTTTGATATTTAAAATGGAAACTTTTATTCACTTCCATTTCAAGTTTTTAAGGTCATTTTAACATTTCAAGCAGGTGTCACAAAAAATCATGGTAGCAGTGTGCTGTGCAAAAAATGCCAATTTCTTTTGGATAAAACTCCAGATATTGTTAAATTGATTACTTTAAAATTTTATTTTTAATTCTGATATGTGTTGGATAATGAGATCAAAAACCATTTCAATTCGAGTTCATTCAAATGTTGAACTTAATGAAGATATCTGTCTCTGAGGTGGTTTGTGAAGATTATATAAGTTATTATATCAGTTTTAAACCCAAACACTGAATTGTAGAAAATAAAGTATGAGGGTAGCAGAACAATTTCTCTGATCGCGTTGTTACTGCCCTACACCACTTATCTGTGAAACTCCGTGTAAACAGAATATCTGTGTGAGATGGATGCTTTCCATTGCTTGTATTTGGTACAGTACTTTATCATTAGTAGAGGCAAATGATGCAAGAAAACAAGCTTATACAGCATTAGCAAAAAAAAAAAAAAAAAACCCTTCCCATTTCATCCATCCATTCATTCCAAATGTTTGTCTAGTTCTGCCTTGAATTTATTTAAGCTGCCAGCTTCTACAACAACAGATGGAAGTTTGTTCCAGCAACCAACCACAAGCTGGCTAAAGGCAAACTTTTGCACATCTATTCTATAACTGTTTGCTCAATTTGAATTTGTCCCCTCAAGCGATAAAATGCAGTGCTGTTGAAAGAAAAAACTAACAAACTGTCCAGATAATTTTAAATTCAATAAAATACATAAATTTCAAGAAAAAATTAATAATTAATACAAAATATATATAAGTAAATACATTTACTTTATAGTGTTACCCTGAACTGTAAATTTTTACTATTCGGGTTTACAAATACATACAATGTGGTGGGGAGGGGGTCAATACATTTTCATTCCAGATTCACTTCTTCTGATACAAATTCACTTCTTCAGTGATTCGGATTTCTAGGAAGGAATGGGGCTTAACAAAAGAACTATATTATATTACAGAACTGTTTTTCTGCCAATTGTGGCTTACGCGGCTGGAGTGTGGATGGGCGCAGTAAATAAGGTCCGAATCAGAAGCAAACTCATGTCACTGCAGAGATCAATGTTATTGGCTTTTTTACATGCTCCAAGAACTGTGTCAACAGTGGCGTTGCAGGTCATTGCAGGAACCATTCCATTGGATTTATATATTATGTATCGGGGAATGCTGTACGCACTGAGGAGGGGAATTTCGACTCAGTGTTTGGACATTTCCGTTGACCTTACTAATAACATCAAAGAAGAAAAACTTAGAATCTGGAATTCATTAGTGGAAGTTTGGAGGAATCGGTGGGGCTCTTCTGAGGTAGGACAGGTAACGAGGAAGTTAATCCGATCAGCAGATTTTGTAACGTCAAAAACAGTGTCGTCATGGTTTCATCCTTCGATGTATACCAACTATATATTGACAGGACACGGGTCCTTTCGTGAAAAACTACATTCTCGAGGATTGGAGCCTGATCCGTGGTGTTCCTGCGGTGAGGCGGAATCTTGGACACATGTTTTATTTCTTTGTCCTTTGTATGAATCTGTGCGGAGCCGACTTTTCAATGAACTTACTAACATCACTGAGGATAATGTGCAGATGCTTTTGAATGACGCTTCCAGTTTTCAGGCCTTGCAGAGGTTTGCATCTGCTGTATTCGCCAGAAGGACGATCTTGAGAAATTTGTTGGAGGTAGAGCTGGCAGCATATTTGAATAATGCATCTGGGTTGGGAGTTTCAGATCAGGAAGCTTTGTCTACTAACTGTGAGCATAGTGAGAATTTATAGTAGTCAGTAAATTTAGCTTTTGTATGAAGTGATATATCGAAAAGTGTAAACATTGTTATAGGAATGTTGTGTGTGATTTTGACAGAATTTAATTCTTAGTGAAATTTAAAGGCAGCTAGATGGGTATAGGTCTAATTTTTGAGGGTGTTATTAGCCTGACAGCAATGCTCCTGGCTTTGAGTGCCATGGCACCATCACTCTTCATACATAGGTTTTCCTCAAAGTTTTGACTAAATTCTAAACGCCATGCATTGTATCAGATCATTACAATTTTTCTCAAAACTTTTTGTTTTGTAAATTTATTGTTTTGTTAAGCTTCAAATGAGTTACTTTCATCACTGATACTTTCATAGCAACTGTACTAGCTGCCTTTGCAGCTAGTACAGTTGCTATGAAAACTGTAATGGAAATGAACAGAGTTCAAATCCAGTCTCAAGCTCCTTATCTTGACTTTATAGGCTTTTTTTGCACACTATGGCTGAGTTAATTATTCTCAAGTGAGGATTACATTGCTGAATTAGAGAGGAAAATCAAGTACTGCATTGATTCACAATTACACCAATATAACTAGTTATGCACGATTTGTAAGGTGTTGCACAGATAATGCTTGATTTCAAGAGGAAACACTAAAGCATGCATTCTTGATTTTGGTGGTGGGGGAGACTATACCAGACAGTTTTCTTGAATTCAGGAGTGAACACTAGTTCTTGAATTTGTACTGTTTGGTGGTGCCTCTTGAAATCAGGCTTTTATTACCTTTGTGATGTCTTACTTATAACCAGAGTTGCATGGTGCCCTATCAGAAAAAGTTTTTCATCTTGTAAACTGAACACAATAAAAATTTGTGTACACACACACACACATTTTAGAAAGGATGTAGATTTGCTTGAGTGTGTACAGAGAAGGGCAATAAGATTGGTGAGGGGAATGAAGGGATCCTCTTACCAAGAGAGGCTTAAGTTCTGCAAATTGCAGTGGCTGGAGACTAGGCACCTGCGCGGTGATCTGATTGAGGTGTATAAGGCCTTGAATGGGTTGAGCACGCTGAATTCTGATGGGATCCTTCCACTTGTTCAGATTACAAAGCTAAGGGGGCATAAATTTAAATTAAGAAAGGACAGATGTAGAATAGATGTGCAGAAATTTTCCTTTATCCAGCGGGTGGTTAATTGCTGGACAAACTTCCATCTGTCGTGGAAGTTGATAGGTTGAATAAATTTAAGGAGGAACTGGACAGGCATTTGGAGGGAATGGTGTGTTTTTTTTTTGGCTGATGCTGCATAAGCTCATACACTTGCTTTCTTGCATCACATGCCACTACTACTACTAAATGCACACACACAGTCCTAGAATACACATACAAATGAAATATAGTGATATCTTGTGGGCTTGATTGCATCAGCATATACCTCAAACACCTGCTATTGTGATCAGAGGCAAACCTAGGTCCCCTGCAAGAATTTTGAATTGTTCCATGCAATATTTTAAATCATACTAAACTAGCTGTTGAGCTCTGACTCTTTGCCCCTTTCCCCATCAGTGTCTAACCTAGCAGTATGGGGTTTTGTCAGTACTATCCTGGTGGTACATTTGTACCATACTTTTTTTTAATACTGTTTGCATGGGGAATAAAGTGTAAGAATTAATGTTAATGGATCAGAAATGTACTCGACTATTAAAAACTAATACTGTGTGATTAACTCTTGTTTATTTTGAACATAGTATTATTTTAATTTTTTGCCCAACCATTTTTATTAAAAAAAAGTTTAGTTCATAGGACCCTCAAAGAAACATGGGCCTAATGATGCATTGTTGGTATTCATAATACCTGGAACAGACAATTGCCATTAGGCAGTTGCATGTCTAACACATATAGATAATGTAGATGTTATCTTCTTCACAAATTAATTTTTGTTATAGGTGGGGTGGGGGAGAGTGCTGGGACTTTCTGAACCCTTGTACACAGAATTATATGTATTTTTTTTTTTGCAAATGAAATCAGTTTGTTGTTTTACAAGTACACCAGATGAAGGAAGGAACAATTTTCTTGTTGACCAAAAGGCAGTTGATTAGGCAAAATTTAAAGTTAAAAATTGTGAAATCAAAAAAGCTCAGAACATATATAAATTCTAAATGAAAAAATTTTTTTTTTTAAACCTAAAAATAAAGACTTGGATATTATTTAAATAGTGTATTTATCATCAAAATTAAGTAACATGAGAAAACAAGGCAACTGTGATAGTACAGTCATAATGTGCCTCAGGAGTAGAGCAGCAGAACTAATATGTTGAATGGACATATGTTGTACCAATTAAAAAAAATCATTAGTCATTTCTATTACACACAATAGCTGTATTTTGCACCAAGTTAATTGTTTTCTGGCTTTTCCTCTCTCTCCAACTCTTTAACAGTTTAACTATTAATTATTACTAATTATGCCACAATAAATACTGTATAATTATTGCAGACTATTAATTATCTTAATGGAAGTAACCTGTAAAGTGAGACTTGTTTAGGTATTATTTTTGATTTGTCAAATGCAATAAATTAGCAGATTTGGTGAAAATTAGCCACTTAGGCTAATTGCTGATTTTCACTGGTTTTCTAAATGTTTCTGTTAATGTCAAAGTATTTTAAAAGATTCATTAGCATTCTGTAATTATCAGTAAAAATTTAAGTACTGTTGTACTTAAAAACATTTAACAGCATACATAAGTTTTTCACATATTTTTATGTATCAATGGGAATTTTTTTTTTTTTTTTTTTTTGTCATAACTTCTAGATAGTGCTGTAAATTTTTTATGTAAATAGCTTGGATCAGTTGATTTGTTTTAAGGGCTAATACCTTGTTTTTGATATATAAATAATTATCAGCTTGAAGATTTCTTTGAGATATTCATTCTTATTTTCTTCTTTATAATTTTTTTTTACCTTAAAATTTGTCAATTTTTCATCCTTGGTGGTTACATTGCCAATCCCTTAAACTACCATTTGTTCTTCTCTTGAAATCATTGAACCAGAGAGGAATTATGGGATAATAAAAAAAGAAAATTACTACTAGAGCCTCCCACTAGTAGATGTTAAGTTAAACAGAGTCCTGCAGTCCCATGGGCATTTTGCCACCAATGTCACTCTGTTCTGATGTCACTGGTACCAAGTTAACTTCTATGCTCATAGTTTAACATTCTGTTAAATTACTGTAAATAATGTTAACTCAATATTGATACCATACACGGTGACATTTTGTTTATAAAAATTTATTTACATTCATCCATTTACACACAAGGCAAGTTATGGTGAGTAGGCAACTGAACAATAAGGTATGATTAAATTTAAATATACATCATGGGTGGTTCTTAGTGCAGTGGGTGCAATGCACCCAAACTGGAAGGGTCCAAATTCCAACAAAGGGCACCCAACAATCTAGACAAGTACTTCTTGCTATTTTTTTTACCTCTCTCAGGGCCCCCTTTTTTAATTAATTTTATTATTGTAATCATTTTGTGTTAATTTTATATTCACTTATTTACTGGAGAGTGTCATTAGGAAGTGTTCTACATATGAGGTAAATTTCTCATATTCTTCTACAAATATTGAAATGCAATAGAATGTATTGAGAATCATAGCTCTGTTTTATGCTTGTCTTCTGCTGGAGGCTTTCTGGGAGAAAGAGAGAAGTCATTCAGCAAAATTTCTTAAACCTAAACCATTACTCCTCACCTGAATTGTATTAGTAATACACCTTTTCAGTGAGTTTCTGAAGTTTCCTTTATATTCTAATTGCCATTAATAAAAAATAATATATATATATATATACACACATAGTATAAAAAGTGACTTTTCAGACCACACAGTTTTCCCCTAAATTTTATGATCTGGTTGTGATAATCATTGAAGTGCACGTCACCATTCAGTTATGGACACAGAGGGATTGGTAGGTATATTCTAGCCTAAATTACTTTCTGGACCATAATAAAGTACTTTCAATAACAATTAATAATAAAATACTCTTTCACTTAACAATTGAATAGTACATTTGAATGACTAATGTTATGTAACCTATTGGATGGATTTGTTTGTCTGAATGCTATATGGAGTTAAAGTATTTGAAAAAAATAAGAGTAAATAGTATATGTATAAAGGATAGTGATCACTCCAAGCATTGCAGTAACTTTGAATTACAACAACAAAAAAAAAAAAAGCTGAGCTGTTTTTTTCCCCCAACATATCATACATTTCTAATCAATGGTTGGTAAATTCTTATGACTTCTAGAAGAAATGTTAAGTTTTTTTCAGTAAAAGAAAAAGTGAATTCATTAAAAACTTAGAAGTAACAATTATGTTTGAGTTCTTTTCCTATTCCTGCAACCAAATTTCATGTCTGTCCATAAAGGCTAATAATATTCTTGTGCTAATAAGTTTTAGTTTCTATAGTTCATATTGACTCTGTATGTACATTATCTGTAAACCTCTGGAGCATTTCAAAACAATGTTTCCACCATCAGTAGACTGTTTGGTCTAGAAGAATTTATTCTAATTTAGTTTTTGTAGCATTACAATAGTAGTAGGCCTCCTTTCTCAAATTTGCTAAGGTGATAGAATAATATATTTGCTTCTGTTAGTTTTGCTAATTCTCACTTATTTGGAGAGGTCTAGGTTGGTCCTCTCACAGACTGGATGGATTTCTAAAGTTCACTTCAATCAATTCTGTAATTAGTCAGTTGCAGGCAGAGGGAATAGTTTCCCACAAGTCATTCTGGGCTATTCAGCCTGTACTGCATGCTAATCAGCCCTTGAAAATACTTGTACAGTCAGATCATGCAATGGCACAATATAGTCTAAGCCACTGATGTGCCTAAAACCTAATAAGTTACTTTTAGGGGAAATGCTATCACAGAAACATGTTAAATTCTGCGTGCTTTCTTGAGCTCTCAGGTGGAGGGAATAGCATTCTCTCCATGAATTATATTAGGCTTTGCTGCCTTTGTCATAGGATTTTAGGCATATCAGTCACTTAGACAATATTGCACCATATATACTCTGTCTGTAACTTTCATGTGTTTTATGGCCCATTTGTCTGTTTTCCTGAATGAAAAACCCAAGTTTCTGAGAGGAAAAAAAAAAAAACATGCAACTCTCATTTCAACTGCATTGTGAAAAATGCAAATAAATATTTCTCATGTCATTAATGGGCCTTTCTACCCAGCATTGGAGGACTATGCTTATATGCACTGTGTACCTGGGAGGACTTTTACCCTGCACAACATGAAAATCAGCCTGTGAACACACTTATGCTAAATATTTGACCATTTGAGTCAATATTTTACAAAACCAGTGAGCTGGAGAACCAGCAAATATGCCCAGGAGAATTCATTTGGGAGTGCTGCTAAGAAAATTGAGTAATGAATAGTAGTAATGAACTGTTTAGCCTTAATTGCTACTACTACAACTGGTAGTGCCAACACACACAATTTTTTTTTTTTTTTTTTTTTTGTTAGCACAAGTTAGTACATTGCTTTTCTAAATATTTAAATTAGGTAAAGGTCTACTTAATTGTCTAATTTCAAGTTTATCACTGTAATTTGACAAAGTTTTTTTTTATTTTAATGAATTATCCTATTTGTGTGAATAAATAGGTACTTACAATAACAAGTGAGACTAGAAACTGGAGCCAATATTGCTCTGGGCATACTTGCTCATCATACATGTCAGTAGAGAAGAGATCCAAAGTGTCACTATGCACATGCATGGGTTGCTATATCTAAGCTATGAGATTCAGTTTGAGAATGACATGGCATGTCACTTCACTTAGTTCTATTGACTTATGTATTTGAGTAACATAACATTATATAACACTTAATCATTTATAGCACTAGTTATAAATGCAAAATAGAGTACTAATAATAGAAAAAAATGTCTGTAATAAATATAGATATATAGTTGCCTCTAGAACTACTGTAACATATCATGACATTTAAATTATATAATCCCATCATAGACTTACATATTAGATGGTTTTCAGATTCATAATAGAAGGTTGAATGATCACCCCTGTAGGTTTTGAGTGGAACAAAGTAAGGGGTGGACTTGCACAGGTGGCTGAGTAGCAATTGTCACCAAGGCCAATGGCAAGTTTGGGTCAGACAAGTGATTCAGATGGGGACAAAACCTAAAAGTCCAGGGCTTAAAGGTCAGATTTGATAGTGTAGTATATAATGTAAAATTTCAGAATCTGATTTTTAAGAATGGTTTGGGATATGGACTAACTTAATCCCATAGGAACATGTTATGGAAAACTGGACAGTAGCAGTTTATCCAAAATTTTATTTTAAAAAATACTGTATGTGAATGATAATAAATAATGAAAATAAGTATCTGCTGATGTTCATCTTTTTCTCTAAGATATGCGCAGCAGTCTCATGTGCAGCAACAAAGTTTATTAAATTTGAGTTCTAGAATGCTTCCTCTCAGTGATCCATTTTTTTCTTCTTAATTCAGCAGACCTGATCACCTGTGTAGCTGAAAGTAATACTTTTCAGTTCTCATATTAGAATGACACCATGCTCTTCACTGGGAAGGTAGACTCTATTGTATTACTGTTCATATTACAACACAAGTGATCAAGGATTTTAATAATTAAATTTATTGAAATATGATAAATAGCATTTTCTTTTGCTTTGATTTCAAATAGGTTATTTTAAAAACAAAACAAAATATTTAAGAAAAATATATTGATGATTATATAGTACTGTATTCCTTCACCTTTTGATTTTTTATTTGCATTATGTTAAAATTCAAGAAGTAGGGCCTTAAAAGAATTTGCAACACACATTATTAGGTACAAAATACCTTTTTGCTTAGTTTTTTTTTTTTTTTTTTTTTTCCATGACCATTGTGAGAAAAGCATTTTGGTATTTCTTAAAGAAACATTGTTAAAAGGAACAAATACTACTAAACTACTTAAATTTTAAGTAGGATTTATTATGCTAAACATTTTATTACAATATTGCATTCAGGTATACCCTTCCATTCATGATCTGCCATGAAATGTTTTATCAGGCCTAAATGAATGGAGGGTGACTGCTGTATGAAGCTAAGAACTTTTGAATTCTTCCCACTCAGATTCATATGGGCTCCATTACAAAGTTCAAATGTTATTGATGTATAGAACTTACTAAAGCCTTTCCAAGTGAAGGCTAGAATCTGTAGTGGCAAAATGATGCAAGGAGACAAACTTTTATATAGCATCAGCAAAAAAAAACAAAAAAAAAAAAAAAAAAAAAAACACCATTACCTCATCTGTCCATCTTTTCTAATATGTTGAATAATTCTTACTTAAATTTAATTAATAGATCTCTAACTTAGGTTATATTAGTATATCTCTGATGGAGTGCCACAGTTTCCATATGTAAAGAAAGTGGTCTTAAAATGCAGTTACAGACAACCTAATATTTAATGGTCCCAGTTGCCTTTGTAATAATTAGAAACAATAGCTTGCAAATCCCTCTTTGCCATTAAAATTATGTAACTACATAATTTTAACCTTTGTTTTGATCTTATTGTTTTTTCTTAATTGTTCATAACAATTAATGGTGCAGAAGGCTATTTCAATGAAATTAGTAGAAGACAGGAAGTGTCATTTAGGGCACAGTTTGTGCTCTTAACATAGAATACATAGAATACATAATACATAAAGTGCATTCTTTCTTTTCTTCCTTTAAATGGGATTTGTGGCAAGAATAATTAGTTCATGTATATAAGAAAGATTTAACTGAAACCATTATTTCTTGCAATATCTAGCTGTGCTATGGAATTATACACTTAATGGTAACTTGCACATGTTTATGATGAGACATGCTTGTCTTCTGATACTTATTAGCACCAAATAGAATTCTTCACATAACATAGTGTACTTCATGGCTGAGTGACCATTAACAAATGCATGAAATGTAAGAATGGCTTAGTCATGCTATTCTTTATCTTTTACAGGTGTTTACAGGTACTGTGATAATTCTCTCACCACTTCTCCCCAGATAATGGGGAATAAAGATATGGAAATTATCTTTTCAAAGCTGGTAAAGAGTTTTTTTTTTTTTTTTTATAATAATAATAACAAAACAGGCATTCTAGTCAAGATCAACAGTAGGGGATAGTTCATACACTTTTTTTTTTTTTTTGCTACATTGAAGGATATTTGTTATGAGGCAAGTTTAATGATTCATTGCTTAAAGAATAATAAATTCTTGGATATGTTTAGTCTGTATTTTGGCACTCAAAAACCAAATTGAGTGCCACTGTTTTCCACCAAAAAAAGGAAAAATGCATATTTCTTCCCCATTGTATTATACTACTGCTACCCATCAGGCTTGCTTAGAAAAGTTAATGGAAAGTGTTGAACTTGATTATCTGAATGGAAGTTAAGATGAATTTTAAATTGCACTTGAGATCACTGTATTTTGCAATAAGCATTTCCTTTCAGGAACCATAAAAAATGATGCATGTTAGCATTGGTAAAATTATACAAGGAATTGATGGTTAAGTAGGATCACCCTTAAAAAAAAACTTGCTCTGCATATGCTGTAATCAGTCTTTCTCTCATATCATTATTTATTCAGTTATTTTTAAATCTAAATGGTGGACAGTTCTCCAAGTATATGAACTCCAACTTGACAAAATCGAAAGTTTCATTGGTTGAGCCTTTGCTTAATGTAATCTTGAGTTCAAATGTGTTTCCATGTGTGCTGTCTGAAAAAGAAAGATATCCCAGTGTTTAGTTCATTCACCCCCTCCTTTTAATGCCTTAGATACTTAATCAGATCACCATGTAGATGTCTCTTGCAGGAGTACATTCAGAGAATATGAAAAATAAAATCCGCCTCCCCACTGAAAACTGAACTTATTTTTTATTACAAGGAGTGAAGGATCTAAAGGAAAAGTTTCAGTAGCATGAGCTTGTGCAGATATAATTATAAATTTGTGGATCCCCTAGATGATATATGAAATATCCATTTGATAGTATAAACCAGAGCTATGATGCTCAATCCATTCTACGTTGATCTCAATATTTGTAAAAGAATAAAAGAAATTTACCTCAATATGATACGTAGAACACTTCCATATGATACTCGCCAAAAATTAAAACGAATATAACATTACAGTAAAAATTAAATTGAAAATATTACATTACAGTAAAAAATCAACTGTAATGTATTATTTACTGTAATGTTATATTCGTTTTAATTTCTAGAGAGTATCATATGGAAGTGTTCTACATATTATATTGAGGTAAACTTCTCTTATTCTTTTACAAATAATGAAATATCCATATATCATCTCTTGCCAAGGGAACCCATTCAAATAATTTTACTTAATGCTAATTTGTTGTTTCTTATTTAAAAAAAAATAATAATATCAATAGAAGTATAATAGTTGTACTATGCAGTGTGCTCTGAAGCCATCACTTTCACACAGTGAATTTTGTAAGATAATGTAATGCTAGAATCTTGCTCGGGATTTGTTGGTGGCCCTGCCAAATTACAGGACCTAGATAGTTGTCTAACTTATCCAGGTATGGGGGGGTGTCCCCAGTATCCAGGTATTCATTATCTGAGTCCCCACAGTTATGAGGATTTGAAAATTAAAGAATTAATGGAAGCCCTTGAGAAAATTGACCAAGCACTTGAATATTTTTGTGAGAACGACCCTCTTCATGGTCGTGCAGCAAAAGTTAAGCACAAAGTTAGACATAACTAGATGCTGTGACACAAATTTTATCTGAAAAAAAATACGGTGAAAAAAAAAACCTCTGGATTCATTCTTTATTAATAAAACTGAAAAATAATGTAGCTTCAATAAACTTTACATAACCTATTATAATAAAAAACGTAATAAAATAGTCTCATTTTTCAGTTCCTTCAATTCATTTTTATAATGTACAGAATACACATTACGAAAATTTGGTCCCCATTTTAAGTATAATTTTCTGTAACCAATTATCCTTGGATAACGAGGATCCTTCTGTATAAATTTGGCCCTGGGCTTGATGAGAGGAGGAAAATATTTCCCCATAAAGTTTGGAATGCATTTAAAATGTTGAACATATTTTAACTCAGTAAAATAGATGAGTAAACTCTTCTTTTACTCATCTATTGTGTAGGTGAAAGCCACCAAACAGTGGCATCTATGCTGTATACAAACATTCAGGTTGTAATGAATTCAATTATTATAAACTTTTTCCCTAATAACAAAATTTGTTATCATTGGTGACATTTATCAGAATTATATCTACCTATATAATTGCTATCAGTGATTATATAGGTAGATATTAAAGACTACTCTCATGAAAATAAAGAATTACTAACCAGGAGTATCAAGGTACCAACTAACACAGTGGTTATACTTGCCATATTTTTATACACTTGGGAAAATACTTAGTTTGAGTTCTAGCTAAACAAGGACTTTAATGGGCTTTCTTCACACCATGGCTGAGTTTCTGTCTCAATGAGGTTGATTTGATTCCTTGCTACCTCTATGACAACTTGGACATTAGCATACACACATTCAGATACAGTTAGCTCTCTACATTTGCTCTACTCTAGCAGGGCCTTCTGCTGGAGTAGAACCCTGTTTGGATAGCTAATTCCCATTCCCCTCCTGTGTGTTCTGTATACTTCAGTATACAGAACATTTTTATTTGTATTCCATCAGTAAGGCGATGGTCAGGCCACACCTAGAGTACTGTATACAGGTCTGGAGGCCTCATTTCAAGAAGGATGTAGAGCTGCTGGAACGAGTACAGAGAAGGGCAACAAGATTAGTGAATGGAACAAAGCTCTTACGAAGAAAGGCTTAAGTTTTGCAAATTACAGTGTCTGGAGACTAGGCACCAGCGAGGTGATCTGATAGAGGTGTATAAAGCCTTGAATGGTTTAAGCATGCTCAATGCTGATGGGATTCTTCCTCTTGCTCAGAAAAATCACCTGAGAGGGCATAAATTCAAATTGAGGAAAGACAGATGTAGGATAGATGTGCGGAAATTTGCCTTTAGCCAGCGGGTGGTTGGTTGGTGGAACAGACTTCCATCCCTTGTGGTGGTTGATAGCCTAAATAAGTTTAAGGCTCAGCTGGACAGGTATTTTGAACAAACAGAGGGGTGAAGTGGAAGTGGGTTTTTTTTTGGCTGATGCTGCATAAGCTTGCTTTCTTGCATCAAATGCCTCTACTAATGCTAATGCTAAAAGTACAGATCCCATGGAATACAGATGGACAAAGCATTTATTGACAATTTCTCAGCACATTGTATTAATGACAGATTTGGAATTGTACTTCAGTATAAAAATTTATTTTCCTAACTCTGCCTGCGTTACCAGGTTTACCTATTCCTTGAACACACTGAAAGCCATCCCTGGTCTTCAGATTTTGTTCTCCTTCTTTTTAAGTAAAGGGAAAAGCTGAAATGAGGGCTTTTTTTTTTTTTTTGACTAGTGTGGGGGACAGATATCAAAACCGTTTGCAGTTTTTGATATCCGCCTAAAAATTATTTAAGATGACCACACTGCTCAATTTTTAATGGTTGACTTCAGAATTTAAATATGGTGTGTGATAGAACTGATATAAATCAGTTATTACAGAATTTGGCATTTTTAGCCAATATTTTTCTGTATGTATAGTATATATAAAAATAATTGGATTTGTATTTATTTGATATTTTGTGCGAGTCTGTATTTTTAAATTGCAGTGTTGCCTTGGCATTTCGTATTTCATTTAACAAAAGGTTAAACAACGTGTCTAACTGGTCCTCGGAAATATGTCGTGGCTGTGGGCGATCAGCTGGCGTGAGTGGCCCCGTGTCTGCTTTAGACAGGTGAACGGATGTCCATGTTTATATGCGGGTCCTCGGGGTGTTCGGCCGGTGGGCTACTTCGAGTTTCAGGTTTTCTCGTGCGTGAATGCTTCGGGCATGGTACTGTAACACGTGAAGGAACCTGCGACCTCGTGCGGCATTTCATTGTAAATGTCATCCGGGAATTGGCTTTCGAAGAAAATACATACGCAAGTAACGGGCAGGTATTTGATAATTATTATTATCATAATAAAAATGGCAGAAAGTATTATTAAAGTATTATGTGAAGTCAGGATTTTTGCAATGGGACGTTTTATTTTAGCCTTTTTTCTTTTCTTTTTTCCCTTTAAAAGAGAAAAAGTTCCGTTCTAGAGAAATTAGTTGTACAAAGGGTACTAGGAAAGTTTTGCAATATGACGCAACAATGAATCACAGGAAGCTGCTTGTTGCTGCATGTTGAGACATGTTCATACGTGCATAGTAGCCGCCGCGCCAAGTCGATGGGCTCAGTTATTCATTAGTAGTGAGAGTGTAAAGTGCTTGCGATGGCATCGTGGTCACGAAATGAGATAAGGACAGTTTTGCGGTATAATTTCGTGCGTGGTTTAACCATAGACCAGTGCTTAGAAGAAATGACTCTTGCACTAGATGATGATTGTCCACATCGTACAACGATATTCAGGTGGTATAGAGAATTCCAAAGGGGAAATTTCACTCTGGAGGATTCTCAGAGGCCGGGAAGGCCACGAACGTCAGTTACGGAGGAAAACGTTACTGCTGTGAGGGAAAATGCTTGACGAAAACAGGCGAGTGACCTACCAACAGATAGAGGATACTTTGGGCCTAAATGCACCAGCAATTCGTTCGATTCTGCAAGATCATTTGCACGTGAAGAAACTTTGTTCTCTCTGGGTGCCGCATCAACTGACTGAAGAGCAGATGACACGACGTGTGACTTGGTGCCGGGAGATGTTAAAAAAGTTTGATAAGGGACAATCTCGGTATGTGAACAACATCGTGACAGGTGACGAGACTTGGCTGTACTATTACGATCTGCCGACCAAGGCTCAAAACAAAGTTTGGGTCTTTGATGATGACGACACACCCGTAATTGTCAGAAAATCCCGATCTGTAAAGAAGAAAATGATAGCTGTATTTTTCAAATCGAGTGGAATTGTGGAACGTGTCGTTTTGGACACGCAGAAGACAGTCACAGCTAAGTAGTATACTGAACAATGCCTGCCTAAAGTCATTGGATCTATGAAGAACCTGCGGCCAAAGTCAAGAATGGACACCTGGTACCTCCATCACGAAAATGCTGCAGCTCACCGCGCCAAAGCCTGCACCGAATATTTGACGACGACAGGACTGAAACTTCTCGAGCACCCTCCCTACAGTTCAGACCTTGCTCCCTGCGACTTTGCACTGTTCCCGCATGTGAAAATGAAGCTAAAAGGGAGGCGGTTTTCCAGTGATGAGGACCTTCTACGGGCTTGGGACAACGAGTGTGCTTTACTCCCTAGAAACTTGGCAGAACTGGTTTAAAGATTGGTTTCGGAGGATGGAGAGGTGTATTGAATGTAGAGGAAATTACTTTGAAAAAATTAAATAAACAAAGCTGTATTGCAAAACTTTCCTAGTACCCTTTGTATATCGACGCTTGCTTTGCATGATATTCAAATAAATTAAAAAAAAAAAAAAATATATATATATATATATATACTCTCATTGAATTATATTAAATAAAATTAAATTATATTGAAATAAGTAAATAGTTGAGCATTCATTAGAGGCAGCGACATGCAATTCCTCCATATGAAGCTGAAATACATCCATATGTTAAATTAAATAAAATAAAACAAGCCAGTAGTATGGCAAAAACTGTAGAGCGAAAATTAACATAAAAATAACCCAAATAAACAATCGAAGAGAAAAGAAAGAATAGATATAAATAGTAGCCCGTATTGGATTAAAAGTTCGAAATTATACAAGAGTTTACGGGCTACTATTTATATTTATTCTTTCTTTTCGTTCGATTGTTTATTGGGCTTATTTTTATGTTAATTTTCGCTCTACAGTTTTTGCCATACTACTATATATATATATATATATATATATATGCGCGCGCGCAATAAGTATAACAATGGAGTGAAAAGTTAAGTGGAAAAATAATATAATATAGATTAAAAATGACATTTGCGCAAAGCAAGGGATACAAAAGTTTATATATGTGAGGTAAATTAAGTCTGATGAAAAGTGTGAAGACAGTGCCAGACCAAGGTATTTTCGCGCCCTGGGCAGAAAAATTTTTCGGCGCCCTTTTACTAAGGATAATTGTAAAAGAATAACAAGTTTACCTCAATAGTGTGTGTGTGTAATTTTTTTTTTTTTTTTTATGATTTGTAAACTATGGTGCCCTGGGAAAGGGCCGCGCTAACCCGTGCCTTAATCCGGCACTGTGTGAAGATGGATGCATAAATTACACAAAATGCCAAAACTAATAGGAGAAGGATAGCAGAAATTGAAGATGAGAGAAAGAATACGAATACCCTATATGATATAATGAATTAAGCAAAATTAAAGGCTGAATTGTATAGCCAATTAGAGAGAAGGGAGCTGTAAAGCAAAAAAAAAAAAAAAAGATTAAATTAATATCAAAGATCAGATACCTGAAAATTGTTTGCCGAAAATTTGCCCAAGAATGATGAATTCATGGACTAAATATTGAGAAACGTGGGTAGTATGACTAAATTTAAGGAAGAAGTAG
The DNA here is from genome assembly GCF_048544385.1 of Mastigoproctus giganteus. NCBI lineage: Eukaryota > Metazoa > Arthropoda > Arachnida > Uropygi > Thelyphonidae > Mastigoproctus > Mastigoproctus giganteus. Next base: position 4,533,738 of record NC_143581.1, read on the forward strand.
ACATTATTAGAGGGAATGGGCAGGTAAAGGGGGAATTTTTTTTCTGATGTTTTTGTTGTTTTTCAGGTATCAATTTTATATTCTGTATTAGGAACTATCTACTTTTTCGTAAGTCTTTCGGTTTTTATTTTCGGCTGCTTACAACGCAAGCATTTGTTATTAGTTTTTCTACTAACTCTTAGGGCCCTTACTAAAAGTACGATCCCAGCTAGCCCCTGTAATCTTTATCCTTTTCTTAGCTTTTTATCTTTATATTTTCTACTTTTTTCTCGTTCTTAAAGCTATTATGTATTATGAGGGTTATACAAACGTTCCTACTGTCCTTAATCTCTCGCTGTCTTCGCCTCTTTTATCTACAGTTTCATCCTTTCCCTCTCCTCAATTCACTCCCTTGCAATATACCATTTGCTTGCACTGACTTCATGTTTATATTCTCCCTATTCAAAATCGCGTCATTCATTTCGCTTATAACCACTTATTTTTGCATCTAGGTTACACTGTAAGCACTTATTTTATTACTATTTTACTTCTCAATTACATCAATTTATTTTGTTCTACAACATACACTCCGTTGGGGGACTACCTTGTCCAATCTTTTTGTGAAAGTTCCACTACTTTCCCCCATTTAATCTTACGCAGTTTTATTCTTAAATTTGCTTTTCTTCCACAGGTATGGATAAGTATAGAAACGCAGTCTTTAAAAAAAAAAAAAATCACACCATTTGGAGGGAATGGTGTGTGTGTGTGTGTGTGTTTTGGCTGATGCTGCATAACTCATACATTTGCTTTCTTGCATCGCATGCCACTACTACATGATCAGGTGTATTCCCTTACCTGATTATGTATCAATATATATATTTTTAGCTAACATTTGGATTTTAAATTTTAATTTTATAATTTCTCTACCCCTTTCTTGGACTTATAACCAAAATTGCCTACCCATATTTGATGCTTGCTATTACTCCATATATTAATTTAATCATTTTTTGCTTTACAGCTCCCTTCATTATACTTAATTCATTATATCATGTAGGTTATTCATTCTTTCAACATCTCCATCTGCAATCCTTCTATTAGTTTTGGCATTTTATGTAATTTACGCATCCATCTTCACACTTTTCAACAGACTTGTTAATTTTACCACACACACACACAATATATATTTTATTTTTTTTTTTATTTGGTTGAAATTTTTAGGCAGTGAACTTAGTATTTAATTTAATATCACTTTCGAAGGTGATATTATTAAATTAATAGACATTATGTTATTTATTTATTTTTTTTTTTTTTTGGCACGGACGGAGATGGGGGGACGGCTCTACGGCAGCCTTTGCAAAATGTGGCGAGTTCCTAAATGTGAACAGTAATTAAAGTTATTGGGACATTTCCAGAGAGTGAAGTCTTCTTAGAACTAGTGTGCAGTTATCGTTTCTATACTCGTATTTCCGAAAATTGTTTGCCTAAGAATTATGAATCCTTGGGACTAAATATTGAGGAACGTGGGTAGCATGAATAAATTTAAGGATGAAGTAGACATTTATTAGAGGGAATGGGCAGGTGATGGGCGAATTTTTTTTTCTGATGTTGTATAAACTGATGTTTAATCATTTAAGTTTAGCAACTTGTTTTTCAACGAAACGTGCCTTACCATTTCTTCCCCAGTAAGACTACAAAATCCTTATTGAATTTATAGATTTGTTTTATTGGAAAGGTAGATGACTGTAGTGAGCTGGGTATATATTTGAAGTTCAGTTTATATTTCGCAAACCTATTTTATTAGCTTAATTCATATAATAAGCTAATTATTAGCTTATAGGTCTTCTAAAACGTTCAGCTCATTTCTGTTCTTTTGATGACATTCTTAAGATTGTCGCCCCCCCTTTTTTTTTTTTCGTACAGACAACGACTGTTTTAATGAGAGCTGGAACCTAACAGATACTAAATTTGAATTTGTTTTACAAATGTATAATTAGTTGCCATTCTCTAATCTTCATAGATCCATCGTCTCCATACATAGTATACAGTAATGATAGAATACATTATACTAACCACAGGGATATAACTGCATCTATCACATTAAGTTCGTTAAAGTGAGAGCTAGTAATGTGCATTTATATTTTAGGTGCTTTTGTGCTCACCAACAAACATAATATACAGTGCTTCAGCTACTGTATATGATAGCCTGTGCCTGATTTTTATTGGTCATATTGTAACGAAATTTGTTGAAGAATGAACAAACCGTTCTAAAAGAGCCAAAAAAAAAAAAAAAAAGTCATGGAAATTCATCCATATTTATGATAGGAATGACTGGTAATTGACGAGTTATTACATGCGGACGGAACTGTTTTAAAACAAGATTCGCTAAAAGCAAAATGTTTATTTGTAAATATTTATTTACAATAGTTGTAAAATCTAAAATATTTGAAAAGCTACTGTGCTTTTTTTTTTTCATTACCAACAGAGACATTGTTCAAGGTTTAGACAAAAGGATCGATAACCTTTTGATACACCAGCTGGCTGCGTTCGATTTCCATGTTCTTCATGCGGACGCAAAACTAGTTGAATTAAAAAAAAAAAAAAAGTGCATGCACATGCTGCATTTATTTTATATACGTAATCGTTGCATCATTTATTTATGTTTAGAGAATTGCAATCAGTCACCTGTTTGGTTAAAGTATCCCAAACACAGACTTTTACGTGTCTTCATGTTTTTACAATTTTGATTTATCAAAATTCGTAAACGGGTAGCATTTTAGTTTTCACAGTATAACATTGTGGACGGAAAAAAAAAAAAAAAAAACAGGCTAGTTGGACTCCTGGTTTACGAATATGGATGCCAAATGAATCCATGAGCTTAGTAGCAGAGAAGGTAAATGCATAGTATGATTACAGATTGTCAGGGGATCTAAAATCCTACAGTAAATATAAATTAGTTCTTAATCAGGTTATGGCATCTTTCTGAGACTACGCATACAAGGTGACAAATTTAAATTGGAGAAGGATGGCTGCAGAATAGATGTGCGGAATTTTGCCTTCAGCAAGAGAAAATTGATTGGAATAAACTTCACCTAGAGTTCTAGAAGTAGGTTGTTTGAATAAGGTTAAAGAAGTACCAGATAAATTATTGGACAATTCCGAATGGGGGATATCTGTTATCAGGAATGGGCCATTCCTGATAAACCTGCCCAATATTATATTAGCAATATAAGCCTGTCTTATATTACGTAGCAAGTATAATCGTACGTATATTGCCTAAAGGTAAACTGCAGCCATTATCAATCCACTGTAGGATGGAAGCCTCCTCAACGATTCATGTTGAGGGAAATGGCCCATAATCTGCCACGCTGGTTCTGGGCGAGTTGGCAGATCGACCGTATTTAGCAATCAGGGTCTTGAACCCCGGTCTACTCAAAGAGCATGTGCTACTGCACTCTCACTCTGCTACGGATGCATCATATATTGCCAATTAAATTTAAAACAATAATATACACTCATCTCGAAGTGGCATAGTTACATATTAGTTGGTCTCTGGGCTGGTCACCCTAGCATGAACGTAGTTTTTCCACAAACTACTGTAAAGCTTTCACGCAACGTCTTCTAGCAATTAGTTACTAACCAACTTTTTTTTTTAGGAGTTTTACGTGTTTTCTTTAAGGGGGGGGGGGTGGGAGTTAAAGCTAACTTAACCCACATTAACTATCTGCGAGGTACATGAGTCCTATATTGGCTTGATAGGATTCATGTACTGCGTTCCCCCCCCACCCCATAGAACAACTTAAAAATTTATTTAATGTGGTATAAGTGCTTTTTTTTTTTTTTTTTTTTTTTTTAGAAAACTTAAATTCAATGCTAATGGCTTTCTTCCTTTTATTCAAACTTACACGTAAATTCAAATTGAGGAAAGATGGTTGCAGAGGATATGCGTGCGGAAGTTTGGAACAAATAACCCCGGGGGCCCACATCTTGTGAGTATGGGCTTGGCACACTCAGGGTCCTGAGTTGGATATCATCATTGTTCTCTTTCTTGGTGATTCCTTTCTACTTCCTGACTCTTGTTTTCCCTCTCTCAGGGTAATTCAGAATTTTTTTTTTTTTTTTTTTTTTTTGGCCGGTGCAGCATTATTATTAACCATATGGTTAATGATAATAAAACTCCCATCTGTTGTTGGAAGTGGATAGTTTGAATAAATTAAAAAAAGAACTAGACACTATTGGAGGGGATGGATAGATTAAATGGATTTTTTTTTTTTTTTTATTTAATTGTATTTTTTGGCTGATGTTTTGTGAGCATTCTTTCTTGTATCATATGTCACTACTCTAATATTAAATTTGAAACCTTTAATGACATCCTTTAATGCGATGATGTGACCCTTGGATTGTTGGCTTTTTAGACACTTAAAATATTTGAAAGGGCATATTACGAAGTGATGGAGGCAGACCAAACTAATTTAGCTAGAAAAGGCTAGAGATTGTAAGGTTTTTGTTAATTTCCAAGAATGGAACTAAAAAAAAAAACAAACTGTTTTTTAATCCTAAGACTTCCGTGAATTACCTGTGTAAAATTCTAATTCTTAAGAATGAAAATGTTTTTACTTGTGAAATAAAAGCCTTTTGCTATGTATGATACGTTATTTGGTAAACTTATTTCCTTCATGCACAGTAATAAATCCAAAAATCCTAACCCCACCCTTCATTGTGTGAAGGCCGTAGAGAAGTAAAATTTTTCCAGTTTGCAAATTCTCATTACTGCTAGACTGTTGACCCAGTTAACCCTGTGTCCTTCCTTTTGCCATATAACAACGCAATCCTTTCACGTACTGCTGTACCGCGTGACTGTCCAGAGTGATTTGGTGGAATCTGGCATACAAAGAAAAATTGCTTGCGGACCTTCGCATATATTCTCGGAGGAATTCTTATGGATCGTCGTGTGTCGCCTTGGCTTCTTTTGCGATGGGAGAAAATTATCCGCAACTGCAAAGTGATTAACTGTGACATACCTGGCGTGCTTTTCGTGGCTGACAAAGCTGCACCAGTGCATATGAACTAATAATTGTTGTTTCATATTTGGGATTCCTTTCGTCATGCAGAATGAGATATCCAAGGACAGTTTCTTGCTGGTTGCCCCAACATCAGTTAAAAGGCATTACCGAATCCATTCTGTTACGGTTCTTTTCCCATTAAAAAGAATGAAATGCACGACTTGAAATTCCGTTTTCATAAAAATCGCGTTAAGTCGACTACATTCCCTAACGTAGCGGACGCTTTTACAATCCAAGATTGTGACATCTCCATGTTTAACTATATTTGAATGCTAAACAAGATTGAAAGATACGAAATTTGGTGAATAAGTAAATATTTATTTAGCTCCTGAGTTTTCAGATATTACGTTTTTAGATTATAATAAAGGCTCAAATTTTCAGTCATTAGTACATAAAAATGCTGCCATCATTGCAAATGTAGATGACCTGCAAGGTTGAAACGATCCATAAAAGAGAAAGCTGAAATTGAAAATGCAGTAAGAAATTTTTATTTGTGGGGGAGGGAGAAAGAAAGAATATTTACAATGTGATCACGTACTGTAGTGCTGCTTGTAGGACAGCAGAATCACAGAATATTTATTCAAATTATGTTTTACACTATTTAACATCTTTTGCAGTTTTGTCTTTGTTTCAAGTAATGATTGGAGGAAACAGTAGCAGCGATATACAAAAATTGCAGCCAGATGCTATAGATAATTGGTAACAGATCTTTAGAGATGGTGGTGAGCTGAACAAGGAAGGAATGCAACGCTAAATTCCAAAACCATTAGTTTCCACCGAGAACTGATGAAAATGGGGTTGCGGCTGGTTAAGATGGTACAAGGTGCTTTTTCACAAAGGCCAAAGAAATCTATTAGACCACGTGTGAGTGAAACTTGGAGAGGATACTACCACCCAGATGATCGTTTCGAGGCTATTGGGCTTCATCAGTGGGCGGGCAGGTACCCTGGTAATGCAACATGCCATCACAGTTGAAGTTATATCCACAATATGAGAGATTAACCCCGGGGGCTCACATCTGGTGAGTATGGGCTTGGCACACCCAGGGTCCTGAGCTGGATATCATCATTCTTCTCTTTCTTGGTGATTCCCTTCTATTTTTGACTTTCTCTCTCTCACAGGGTTACTTGGGAACTTTTTTTTTTTTCCTGGTGCAGCATAAGCCTCAGGCTTCCTTGCATCATATGGATAATAATAATAATAATGATACCAAAGGGTGTTGGTAAAAATGTAATTTGAAAATGAAATGCACAAGGCATAATTCTTATGGGTTTTGGTATTTAACTATATAATATTGGTGTAAATACGCCATAGTTAACCCATAAATTTGAACTACATAAGTAGTATATAAAATTTATGGGTTAACTATGGTGTATTTACACCAATATATATAGTTAAATACCAAAACCCATAAGAATTGTGCATTTCATTTTCAAAAAAAAATAATATTGAATTAGGGCATGGCAGAATTTTCGGCCCATTCATTTTACGATGGATTCAAAAAGACATTATGCTTTATTTTGTTTTTCCTGAAGTCCTGAGTTACCAAAGCTCAGGAAATGTTTAACCCCTTGAAGGAATTGTACAATATTATTCTTTTCTCTCATTATACAATAAGAAGTATTTGTTTTATGCCGGACGGTGCTCTACCCCATTTCAGTGTGAAAATGGTTTGCCATTTTTTGTATGTTTCGACTAACAGAGATTTTCAAAATTGAACGCAGTTGATTTTTTTTATTATTTATTTATCTATCTATTTATTTTTTGGTTCTTGTGGATTTTCTTTCGAATTCAGTGATCAGTTTGAGAAAGGATGCTTATGTTTGTGTGTGCCTCTACCTACGTGTTGTACCCTTGTACTCCAATATCGTTTTAAAAATAGTGATAGTGTATTGTCTTTTCTCACACATTTTAAACCTTTTTAATGGATACAAATCAAAAACGAAGTAAAATAACTTCGTGTTGTGTAATCATGCGCTACACTCCGACACGTTAGAGTTCGCATGGCCGAGTTTCTTCTCCCTCAAAGGGGCTCCCTGCATTTGTTTCACTTGTATTTTATGTGGCTCACACTGATCGAAGTCTTGTGTCTATCAAATATCAACGCAGCTTTTATAACTTTTTTTTTTTAAGTTTAATTCCTTTTTTACCTTTAAACTTTAGTCTCCAATTAATTTTCTTTTGAGCCATTTTGATATTATTACTTAAAGTGTGTCCGGAAATTGATTCCATTATTCGTAACCTCTTCAGACTGGTAACATTGGTGAGCAGCAGCTGGTGACATGAATAATGAAATTGCAGGGTGGTTAAGGACATGAATCAAGGCATACTACTGCAGCAGGGCTTAGATAAATTAGTCAGATGGGCTGAGAAGTGCCAAGTGAGGTTTCACATTGGTAAATGAAAGGGGCTGCATTTGGGCCGCAGTAATCCAGAATAACATACCAATTAGGTAGTACCACACTCAAGCTTGTGGAAGCCGAAAAGACCTAGGGCTAATTGTACAGTCCGTCATGAAGTTCTGAGCAGTGCAGACAGACTGTCAGAACAGCCCATGGCTTTGTTTTAATGGAATACGGGAATTTTGCCAGCAAGGACAAAATGCGATTATCTCATTGTATAACTACAGATATATAATGTAAAACTACAGATATTCTACGGTTATTCTTTATAAAACTATTTTTCTGCCAATCTTTGAATTCAGTTCACCTATCTGGAATCCTAACACAAAGACTTTAACAAACAAAATTGAAGCAGTCCAAAAAAATTGTCCGTTACCTTACGTTCCGTAATCCTCTATTTTATCACACAGTGTACTATGAATCGCTGTGTGATTACTTTCATCTGAGGCCTCTGTGCACTAGAAGAGACTGCTGACATCGCCCTTCTAGCCAAAGTAATCACTGGAACTTATGAAGCATCTGATATCCTTAGCAAAATCAACTTCAATGCTCCTTGTAGACAAGTCAGGAACCCTACACCGTTTTGCCTTGACTCTGCCACCACGGACTTTATGAAGTTCAGTCCACTGAACAGAATCAGCAAATGACTCCAAATCACTGATGAACTCCATTCACAAGTTTTCCTCTTCTATTAAACTGCAAAGTGACTAGCTCTGCTCTAATTATTGTAGTTTATTACTATTATGTGTTTTATTATTTTTCTGTTCTCTAACTGATTAATTATTACTCGTTTTACCGGTAACTTAATTTAATGCAATCCTCTTTTGTACATATGATTTTAAATGTTTGAATCTATATCAATGTTTATCTTCCAGTTGGATCTCTTATTATTATTGCGTTCATTGTTCTGATCTCAGATGTTAATGGTTACCTGTTGTGTATCTTGTTATAAATAAAATAAAAAAAAATAAGGTAATGGTTAGGCTACATCTTGAGTACTACGTACAAGTCTGGAAGTTTAATTTTTAGAAAGATGTGAATCTTTTTGGAACGAGTGCAAAGGAGAGCAACCAGATTAGTTAAGAACACAGAGGTATTCTTACCACAAAAGATTCGGTTTTGCAGATTGCAGCGCTTGGAAACTAGACACTTGCGAGGAGACCTGGTGAAGTGTTGAAGAAGACTTTAAATGGATTGCTTGAATGAACTTAATGATAGTATTCTAACGCTTTCTCAAACAAAGCACGCATGGGGACGTAATATGTAAACTCAAATTGGAAAAAAAAGGTGGCTACACAATAGATGTGCGAAAAATTGCTTTCAACCAGAGAGTAATTGATTGTTGGAACAAACTACCATCTGCTGTTAGAAGTAGGTAGTTTGAATAAATTAAGGAAGGATTAGATCAATTAATGTGGGATGGAGAGGTTGAAGTAGGTAGGTTTTTTTTTTTTTTTTTGTGTGTGTGGCTGATTGTATATAAGCTTGTTTCTTTATATCATTAGCCAGAATTTCTAGTACTACTACTAATAATATAGAATATAAGGAACCTCTCCTTGTCTTTCCATTATAGCCTGCGATTAAAAAAAAAAAAAAAAAAAAGCTCTCACTTATGACCATTTTCACCTTCGGAATAAGTTGGCCTTTTTCTAAGAATAGTACCAAAGTGTGTGTGTGTATGTATATAGCCGAGTGGTCAGGGGCGTCAATGCAGTAGCACACGCTCTTTGAGTGGACCTGGGTTCAAGCCCGTGACTGCTAAATACGATTAACGTTTTATTGATAATAAAAACGAGAACATATAAGTACTTTAATCAGTTTTCAACCAATTGTATTGCGTTGATATGTTAGTCATACCTCTCAAATATACAAAAGCAAGGTTGACTAAACAAAAGCATGACGAAAACTTAGGTGTTGTTCAGTGATAATGTCAGGCGGAAAATGGTTAGAGGATGAGTGTCCAGTCTTCTGTTCGCCAATGATCTGGTCAGTAACAGATGACCCCGATATAGAGATGAACATATTTGACAATGTACTTATTTATGCCAATACCTGTGGTGGTGGGTGAGTGCACAGAGACTGGATTGCTGCATTTTCTGTTTGGAGGCCTCCGTAACCGAGTGGTCAAGAGCGGGGTGCAGTAGCATACGCTCCTTGAGTAGACCTGGGATTCAAACCCCTGACTGCTAAATACGGTCGATCTGCCAACCCGCACTGAACCAGCGTGGCAGATTATGGCCCATTTCCCTCAACATGAATTGTTGAGGAGGCTTCCATCCTGCAGTGGGTTGATAATGGCTGTAGTTTACCTTTTTTTTACCCTAGTTATTTTTCTAAAGTAGCAGTTTCCAAGGCTCTCTAAACTTTCAGATTCTTTACATGAAAGGGGATCGCCTTGCACACAGTCAGATTTATGGTCTTAGGTTATTTATCTACTCCAGAGTGAACTTCAACTTTTCCACTTTGTTCTGATCTTTTCCTCAATACGCTCTTCGGTAAGTTTTTTACTGTTTCTCTGGACGTTGAAACAGTTTAACTTTAGATGCATCGAGAACTTTGCATTCCGTGCTCACCCGCCTTTGCCATGCACATTCATGGCTGCTTGGAGTACTCAAAACCAGTGTCAAGAAGAGAATGTCGGGACCGCGAAATGTGCTACTTTCATCATTTTTCCTAGGCAACTTCCCTGGCATTATGTATAACTTCACATGGCTACATTGCTTTGTTTACTTTGAAAACCTCAAAGAATCATTCGATTACAGGACTCTGTATTTAATTTTTGTATAGTTGTGTTAAGATACTTTTTTTTAACAATTTTTGGCTCGAAATTTGTTGGGCTCTTGGCGTCCCTCTTCTTCTGCTGCTGCTGCTGGCTGGTACTACTTGGCCCCTGGTCTACCTTCCCGTGATGGCGGCGCGTTTCCGACTGCTGATTCCGGGTGGGTGGCCAAACAGCCAGTTCATTTCTGGCCATTTCAACAGCATCCTGTATCTTAAAAGTGAAACTAGGTGGAGATAAATTAACGTTCCAGGTGTAGCCCTACACAAATACATACATACATGGCTGGTTGGGGAAGTGTTCTCATCCCAGTTTTGCCCACGATTGAATTGATAAAATTGAATTGATTAGTTGATAAAACGGTATTCAATTTTTACTTTTAACGAAGGTATTGATTTAAAAGGTGTCAGCTTCTGACAGTTGTTTCGCCGAGAGAGAGAATCTTTATTGCAACAACCTTTGATTGTAACTGGTTAAAAGGTTAAATAGCGTTGCATTTTCTCTTCACGGCCAAAAGGCCAGGAGTTTACAGAATAAGAGGTATTAAATAACATAAGACATTAAAGAACAAAACAAGATGACATTAAATGATATAGGGTGCCGTTAATTTACATAAGACATTAAGGTGACGAGAACTAGCATTAAACAAATTAAATTGTATTACAAAAATTGCTAAATCTTACCATGAGATTTAGAACATTAAACTTAAATAACCAAATGACAACTGATACATATACGATCTACATTTACTATTCTCGCAGTTCATGGGAGACAGCAGCAAGAGCAGTGCCAGGCTCATTTCCCCGTTATGTTAATTCACAGGGATCTCCAAGTGGTGATGAAAGTTATGCTGTCTTTTGATGTGAAGAAAGAAGGCTTTTCCTTGTGCACGCTGTCTGGACCAACGTAGAGTTGGTCCAATGAGATTGCCATCAGATGGCTCTTATTTCATTAAATCAATTTTAATAAAGCTGATTTGACTTTTCACAACAGTTTGGTTGTTAGATTACACTGACACCAATACCTGTTTGTTAGTGACGAAGCCATCACGACTTATTTTTTATCTGAACGTGTTTATATTAGCCCAAGAGCCTCAAGACGATATCGCCGGATTCTTATTTGTGGGACTTGCAAAGCGTATAAAAATGATCCCCGCAGATTGGAAGAACTGAAAACCAATGTACAGAATGAAATTGCGAACAAATTTTCAAACATGACAAAAGGTGTCATCGAACGTGATGAAATGAGCCTGTGCAGGTGTTCAAGAAGGTGGACATTTTGAAAATGTTGAACTTTTATAATTACTTATTGTCGTTATAAAATTATGGTAATTCTATGATTATATGATTTGAAAGAATGATTAAATTTTAATTATTAATATTTGTTGGGCGAATTTTAAGCGGTAGAGAGATTAAATGCGAATTTTTAATGCAAGTAAAATTTTAGTGTTTGGTTGATAGAAGTCCACAGAGTTAGGAAAAAGTAAACCAGTTAAAGTTGTTATGAAAATCGATTTTAAATTACTTGGAAGTCAGAATAGTGAAAGTCGAAATTTAAAGATAGGAAAGGAACCAGTTTGATACGTAATAGTTGGGAGGGTCACAAAGATAATAGATAAATTTTAGGACCTACCTGAAATCTTATGTACGTTTAAAATGCTTTAGCGAGATTTATAAGAGAAAAAAATGGGAGGGGGGGAACTTATTGGTTACGAAATTAACGTAAAATATATATATATATATTTTTTTTTTTTTTTTTTTTTTTACCAGAGAAAACGTTTACTTTTTCATTTATTACAAAAATGGTACATTTAGAAACGGAAGTAATTTAGAATAAGCAGTTAAGAGAGACCAGCGGTGATAATTACGGAATCCGTTAGCTAGCATTGCGTTAGAAAAAAATCAGCAAGGTTTCGAAATGGAGTTCGTAATTAATTTTAAAATGAATTTGTAAGTTTTCGGGAATTTATTCTTCACCACCTCGAATCAAGTTGTTCGTTTCTTCCCTCCCCTCTTTCCCATGATTCTCTAAAATAAAAGTTGACACGGAGGATAAATTTTAGCTGTGCATCCACGCGCACGAAGAAAATATACTCGCAACGCATGGCATGGTAGTGCTCATCAGATGCCTCTATTGGGAATCCCTCCAAGCACGACCTTGAAATAGTAGCGGTAGCGAGATTAAATGCCAGTTGACCTGGAAGCTTCCTGAAATATCTTCATTAGGTTTCGTCCTTTTTTTCAAGTTGCGTTCAGAAATTAAAAGTTGCTTGGTTATTATTATTTATTCAGTTTATTGCTTTTTATTACAAACCCCTTCTTCCTTGTACATGCTAGAGTAGTGCAAAAAGAATAGTTACATAGGTTATTTGTATAGTTACAATACAATTTATAGTGATTTAAAATAATATTTAACTGTTATTTGATGTATATACATAAATGCAATGAAGTTAAAATATAAACAGAATGAGTGTATTGTAGAGAGGAATTTCTAGAAATCTGGTAAGTTGAAGATGGATTACTAAATGCACCATTGGATGTTGTACAATGTTGAACGTTACTGCATCCAACTGTAAAGTGGGACTTTACAGTTGGTTCTTGATTGCCAGGTATCCTCTCGAAGGTTTAGGCATGGCTCAAGCAAGGCGCTGCGATACAGGTTCTACTGGATTGTTTTTTTTTTTTTTGCGTGTCTTATTTTCAGTTAGTGTGTATGGATCAATTTCAAGTTCATTGAAATATTTTATCGCTGAAAACATACTGTTCAGGCAGGCAAGGTTGTTAACTTTCATCCTTAAGGGAAAGAGGATACTGTGTACTCCAGTGAGGTATCTGGGACCTGTGGTTATTGGCGTGCTGCTAGAAGGGACGAGGAGGAGAGGAAGAGTCAGAACTTTGCTGCTACATTGGGTACTGGAGCATGAAAATATATTTTTTAGAATAATATTAAAGAGCGATAATATTTACTCGGAACACAGTTTACTCTGACTAGAAAAACCACTGAAAATATTCGATGTTTTTCCGTAATCTAATTTGTGTGTGGAATGTTGCAAAAATAGGTAATATGATATAATAAAATACGTTTTGGTATGTTGATAGATTTTAATACAAATCGTTGTAGCAGAACTATGATAAGCATTAAAAAAAATTCAGCATTTGAAATAATTAAAAAGCTTAATTTTCTTTGCCTTTGAATATTTGAATGTGCTTATTTGATTCTGGAAAATGCTGCGTTGATTTATCTCTGATTAATACTTCAACTGTGTTGATGATGTAAAACTTGATTATGGACTATTACATATGGCACAACTCTGTTTAATCATATCGCAACATTAGAGATTCACTTAAAAGTGAATCTGTAACATTACTATTAATTCTCCAGGTTTATTAGCGTTCAGTAATTAAATTCTCAGGCAAATACACACTAGGTATGGCCTTTTCTTTCCTAATTTCTATTATTTTTATGTATACTGAAGTAGTTTAAGAATACAAATAGTTATCGACTTTACGAGTTAATTCGCTCCTAGAGCGCGCTCGTAAAGCGAAAACTCGTAAAGCGGGAATAAATTTCGCATAGACAAGGTTAAAATTAGGGGTTACGTTCTCAATGAAATTAGTTAGCTAATTAGTTTGTTTAAACAATGATTGATTTATCCAAAGAAATGAAAACATAGCCTGTAAAATCAAGCAAATTATAATAATAGAGAAATTATTTTCGACAAATGTTAAAGAATGTTTATTCTTCATCATCGTCGACTAAATGTACTCTCGTTGATCACTCATTATTGGCTCGGCACTCGTTGGTTTAGGAGTCGTCTCCTTCAGAAATGTTTGAAGAGGTATTTGTTTCCAAGATAATCTTCTCTTTTAATTATAAATTTCACGATTGCATGCATAAGCGTTTTTTAACGGCGCGCATAAATTGCAACTAACACGATTCGCGTGGAGTAACAAGTTTACGAAGCTTAAAAATAAAGGGAATGAAGAGATGATTCCGAAATTTTATTTATGTTTTTTATACGATTGAAGATTTCGGTAAAGGGGAAACATTTCACCATAATAACGTAAAAACCCACACAAATTCCAGCTATCGGTATTTTCGCAAATGCAAAAAGATCGAGTTTACTACCCGTTTATGCTTGCAGTAACAGAAAAGCCCAATAACTCGGAAAGTGCAAATTGTTTTTATTTTTTCTATGGTCGTGACCTCCAGAAATGTGCTTTAAAAAAATATCACAAAGGCCTTTAAAATTTCATGTGTATGAGCTTATGCAGCATCAGCCAAAAAAAAAAAAAAAAAAATCACAGGAAAATAAATATAGCAGACGATAGTGAAAATTGGAACTTTTTTTTTAAAAGTTCTGCCGAACGTATTTTTATCTTTCTAAGCCATTTGGTTTTGTCACTCAAAGTTAACCTCCACGCCAGACTTTCAAGTAAAGTGTAACTTTACTTGAAAGACTTAAACTTTGCATATCTGTAATGTAAACTCATTTTTTTTTTTTCTGTCTTCAATTACTGACGCCTAATACAGTCTGTTCCAATTAAAAAGCCACTGGGATTTCTTTTATTTTTAATTTTCGGTTGTTTGCCTTCTTTTGTCTGTTTGTCTACCGTTTTTGCCTTATTTGAACTGAAATTTTTGAATTTTATGTTAATATTTGAGTATAGGTATTACCACTTAGATTTCAGGATGTCTAAATTTAAATTTTGACAACTATTGCAAAGTTTGACAACTAATCATCTCGTGGAGGGGAAGGAGATCTGATTGAGGTTTCTAAGGTGTTGAAGGGGTTAGGTAAAGTGGACAAGGAAGGTCAGTTCTTCCTGGTAGGTGAGATTAATAAACCAAAGAGCATAAATATAAAATATCAGAATAACAGAAGATTGGATCTCATGAAGTTCACCTACAGGCTCTCGACCTATCGAATAAATTGTCTCCCAATGTTGATGGAGAGATAGTGAGTCTAGCTAAGTTTAAAGCAGAATTGTTTTTGATTCTTAGTAAAAGGCGCAGCAACAAAAACAAACATTGAGCCACTGGCTTTGGCTTAATATTTGTTTGGCCGGATGGCTCAAAATAAAAATTCCAATTATGATTCTATGCCACACATACCAAACAGTAGTCCTTTGGCTATGTGTGGAAATTATTCGATATAAAACTTGAATGGCTCTCAAGCCTTGGAACATTATCTGTGTGCCTCTTACAGTTGCAAGCTTGTCCACCCATGTTTGTAGAGGATACAATTCGTTTTTAGATTATTTCGAGTTTTTCATTCCTGTACAACATGCATGTTGGTCTGTGAACACTTTTACAGATATAATATACGGTAAAACTATGACCTGACGTGCTGTGAACGAACTAGTCAATGCGCCAAAAATACGGAACAGCTGCCGTTTTTCGATGCGTGCATAAAATCCGACACCTCCCACCCCCGTCTGTCGTTTTGATTAAAGTGTTTCTGCCACACTGACTATTCATTCACCGCCATGCACGCGCCAGATATTAACTTTTGTGGATGAAATTGTAATGCGAGCTGAAATTATCATTACTCAACGGGTCGTCGATTGCCCATGAACAGACTGATTCTGTGATCTTTGTGATTGCGGCCCATTGTGGTAAAAATGACCTTCCTAATGCAGTTGATCAAGGCGATTACGTAAAGCGTTTGCAAAGGCCATTACCCTGTTTTAAAACGCCCTACCTTCGCTTGGCTACCCGGGTTTAAAGTAGGACAACTTTGATATTCTGGCTGTAGGCCAGTCTTTAACTTGACTAACCCTACGCGTCAGGCTCCCTGGAAATAGGTTCCGGCTTCCCTCCTTTAACTCAAAGTTGAGTGAAAACAAAAACTGAAATTTAACTAAACTCGTGTAAGACGCGAAGCCGTTTTTATGTGACTTTCGCTTGCGTTGATATAAGGAGTCGAACTCTTTTTGCATTTGCCAAAAAAGAAAAATTCCATTATTTATACCTTCCCTGTCGTCAAAAAGTGGCTATCCAATGAAGAACTTTTTTTTTTTTTTTTATATTAATATACACAATTTCCTTTATTGCTAAAACTAAATATTTTTGTAAATTTATCTGTCCTCTGCATTGTAAATATACCCCTCTGGCTTGCACGCAGTACAAGGGGCGATTGTATCTTACAATCAACTGAAAAATAAATAATTCTCCTTTGAACTTCAAACTATTCGCCTCCATTACTGTGACAGGCAATTCAGTCTAGTGATCGACAACGTGCTGCCAGCAATTAAACTTCAGAGATCTAGCCTTTTGTTACTCCCCAAAATTTTATATTTTTGCCACCTGGATTTTCTCTCTTGCCAGTGAAAATAAGACCCTGATTCCCTTCAGAGCCTATCAGGTGAAGGGTTATATTTTCTTTTTAGGCACTGACTAGGGCCTACGTAAACCAGGGTCCCGGAAAAAGTAGAATTCAACGATTTTATTTCAACAGTAAACTTCGAGAAACTAAGTTTTTTAAACAGATTTCATAGATAATTTTTTTTTTTTTTTTTTTTGCTTTTTCTGTTAGCACAGTCATTAACAACATTATCATATTCCATATTCAGGTTGGTGCTGGAAGAAGTATTATGGAAATAATTTCAATACCAAATTTATAGAAACTCTTTCGAATTTCTTTAGAAACCAGAAATTATATTTAACTCAAAGGCATTTTAATATGTTTGATATAATGTAGCGAGATCTGGGAATGAACATTGCCTAGGGCCTACGAACACCAAAAGACAACCTTGATCAGGTCTCCTAAGAAGTCTAGTTGCTAAGCTTTGTAGTCCGTACTTTCTAAGCACGAACTACAAAGCTTGGCAACTAGACCGTACTTTCTAAGCTGTTCTTCATATGGATCCCTCACAAATCTGGTAGTCCTTTTTTTAACCTTTTCTATAAGTTTTATTTCTGTTTTAAAGTGTGACTTTGAAATCTGAACACTATATTGTAAATGTCCCATCTTCTTATACGAAGGGACAGTGACATCCTTTTCCATAGTCGCGAAGATCCTATGTATCCTTCACAATACATCATTTTTTAATGTTAAAACTGGTTTATACTTTGAGTTCCAAGCGGTTTGTCTGGAGTTACAGATCAGTGACCCTCGTTAATGACTAATTTCTAATTCCAGTATCATATTTAGTGATATGCGTCTTTAAGATGCTGCGGCGATTAAAAACATCAGAGTTATTTTGAGTGCGATTAAGAAATGCGTTGTATTCATACGGATTTTCTGGAGTTTTATTATTGATGTGTATTTAACGGGATTTGCTAGATTGGTCATTTTAAATCTTGAAAATAAAGAGTAATCGAAGACTTAAAAATCGCTTCCGTTGTAAACTTTTTAAAATTGGTGAAATAATGAGCACTTAGCCTGTGCGTGTCTGTCTTTAATTTCTTAAAGAATTGCAGATTATTCTCGGACGTTTCGTGCAGGAAGCACCACCACTCTAGACAGTTTCTCTCTAAAGCCCATATGTCGACGATATTCTAACGATTTGGCCACATGGATAGAGGAATTAAACAGCTTTCCCAACTACCTAAATACTGTGCATCCACGCATAAAATTTAAAACAGAAATAGCGAAAAACAATACTGTAGTATACCATTCATAGATCTCTTTTTAAGGAAGCATAAAAACTCTTAATAGAAATACAGTATACAGAAAACCAGCTTGGTGTGCTTGGCTGATGGTGTCGTTAGACCAGCGTTATAAGAATTTACTGAAGTAGTAGTGCCGGAAGTACCACGAATCTGAGAATGACTTAATTCTTTAAGAAATTAAAAGCAGATTACACTCCACGCAGGTTTAATTGCACATTATTTCACCAATTCTTGATACACCTGCTCACCATGCCGCTAAAAGAATAGTTAAGATTTGTAAACGTGTATAAAATTTCATGCAGTGCTCTTGAACTGCGAGTTCCAGCAAGATTGGAATGGAAGTCTGGGGGGAAAATTACTAAAAATGAATGAAAATATGCTGTTTACGAGCAAGATGAGTGATCAAGTTATTAATTATTGTTACTATTGGCATTTTGTTGTTACCTTATCTGGAAAATCTGTCAAAAAAGAACCAAATCAACTTTCGTAAACTTTGAATATTCAAGTTCTAGTGCGTAATTTGCACTGGCGCATCGTGTCGTGAGTTGACGATGCAATAAGCTGCTCAATTCCCTTACTAATATATTTGGTGACCTAATTTGTGATATAGGAGAACTGCATCACGTGATAAAAAACTTTATCGCGTGATGTTGTATTGCGAAAATGTTATGGTTTTTTGTCCCGCGCCATTATTTCATTTGTGATTGGTTGCAATAAAATTCTTTGCTGTTGTGTCCCAGTTCTAGACTTTGCAATGGCATCGATCAAGTTCCCGAAACGTTTACTTGCTTCCGTAATACTTGACTCTACGGTGTTTTGTGTCACATCTCTGTTTGTGGGGTTGAACTTTTCGAGAAATTCAACACTATATGCATTCCAATTCAAATAGTAAGGTTATACGAATTTAAAAAGCACTAAGGTCGCGTGATTGCAGCAATGCATGGTTCCACTGCTTGTTTATTTAGAATGCTTTTAAACATTCCGCAGTAGGTATTACGGTATGTTTAGGACACCTGATGTTGATAGTGCCCTGCGAAAGGGTAATATAGTTGTTAGTTTATCTGATGATATGTATCAAAGTAACGCTAGCGTACAACTCAAGAGTTCTTGTTTGATGCCACCAAAGCTGATATTTATTTCGATCAAAGTATATACAAAAACAGTTGACCCATTTACAGCGTTATAGTCAAGGAAAAAATTACAGTTCATAGAAAAAGCATTGAAGTAATTATTGTTTTCATTGAAATGATTCCATCATTCGAAATTAAATATTTAGGAAACTTATTAAAAACCTAAACTATCTTTAAAAAAAAAAAAAAAGACTCATGGATTTCACAATTGGCAGTCAATCAGAAACTGCAAAGGCAGTAGTTGTAGAGCAGTGATAACGAAAGCTTTTAGTTCAGGGTTTTTTGGGCGATGTTCAATCTGCAGAAGTCTTAGCCGCCTGTAAGAAGTCTTTGAAGTTTGCGGTCAAATCCAGCTTCAGTTCATTGGCAAGAGAAGTTGCATGGAGAAGAAAACTGCTTTGATGAATGTTAGATTTAAACCTAGGAATGTGAAAAGTAGGATGTTGTCGTGTACTAGCAGCTGGAATGTGGAGAGGTAGATGGTGAAGGCTGGAGTCAGAATCCGTCCTGTCAAAATTTGATATAGTAGTGTGAGATCTAGAAAAGCTCTACCAGTTTCAAGCGTCTCCAAATTGAAAAGGCAACAAAGGTGCTTTGTAGTAGACCCTGTGGTAGAACATAGCCCTCCTTTAGTAACTAAATTCAAATTTTTTTTGCACTTGTTCCAGCTGGTGGTGACAAGTGTGGATTCCAGATAGGAGATACAAATTCGAGGATAAGTAATACCAAAGATTCGACGAGAAGAGTGGAGAGACGTGGGTTCCTGAACATGTATGTTTGTCTTTTAATAAATCCGATGCATTTCCTCGCTTGGTGAACTATATTGTATTGGCATGATGTGCCAAAGGTACCGATGTTTCGAAATGGAAGCTGATGCTTGAGAAACCAGCTTAACTAACTTCAAACGATGTGTCAGGGTAGTAAATTATACAAGAACACTTGGATCAAATCGAATTATCGGTGTAATTTTAGCCGAAACTATTGTTAATCCTATTGTGCGTTTTCATTATATTATTCCCTAAGAGCGAATGAATATTATTATTATTATAAGGCGCCTCCGTAGCCAGGTGGGAAGGAGCAGCAGTGCGTAGCACATGCTTCCTGATTAGACCGGGGTTCGAGCCCGTCACCACCAAATACAGAGGATGCGGAAAGGTCAGGGAATGACCACCGCATATCCCGGAGCAATATGGCCTTAGTTGCTAATGCTCCTAAAAAAAAAAACCAAAACCAAAACCGAATGAATATTATTTAATAAATATAATTATCAGTTATTGTGCATTTATTTGTTTATACTGTGAATAAAAATGTGTAATTTGTAAACTGTATGTAAAACTTCCGCAGAGTGCACTTTATCCTCTGCCTTGGGATCGAATTGTATGCGTAGTTTTATAAATTTTAGAGAAGCAAATTGTAGTAGAGGGTATCTTGACTGGAACAGTTTCCTAGACCTACGTCGGCGCAAGAATTAAGGGGAAGAATAGGAGCATTTTTCTCTTTGTGGTTTGCAGATAAACTTCGCTATTAATTCTGTTCAGCGATGCGACCATTTACCAGTTCATTCTTATCTAAAGCTGACATATTTCAGATACGACATAGATAAGTAATTTTTTACCCCTTCGTTCTATTGATCGTACTTTATCGACTCCCGCGAAAGATCACTTTAAGCTTTCATGGGCGCTTTTACTTTCTACTGATGTGCAGTTTAGTGATTTTTATGTCTTCATTTTTAAGAACGGTGAAGGTATTTAGCTACATCATTGAATAGAATATACTGTAGTAAATATAGCTACAAAATTCTGCAACCTCAAATAGGTGAATTATTTTGAATAATAAAATTTAATAATTCAGTATTGCTATTTAGTCACAGCGTTTTCCATAACAGTAAAAGTTAATGTAGTTGTCAGTGTGTTTACATTTGAGGAGTTTTCGATTTTTCCCTGTGTGTGTGTGTGTGTATATTCGCAAGCAATGCCACATTCACGCGTTGAAAAAAATAGTCTGACTAAAGCTAACAGTGCTGCATTAAAAGCACATTTAATCTAAAAAATTCTTTTTTTCATACAATTTGTATGAAAAAAAAAGTAATAATTAGCAGATTTTTATTTTGATATGTCTAATTTTAGTGTAATCTGGATTGGCTTGACATTTTTGACAAGCCCAAAAACAAAAATTAATGAAAATCCGTCCTTTGTGTGAGTCGCTCTGTTACATGCGGTCGGACGGACGGACAATGTAAAAACGGTTATTGTGGAAATGGAAGCACGGCCCTGGTGCGAAATATTATAAATTTCTTTTATCTTAACATATCTGGGCCAAATTAAAGCGTTCATTTTAAACCATAAAATGAAGATGCAGAATTAGACAAACACTGCAACCCATATATTTAACAGTTCCTCCACTCTGTCTCATAGATGTTCTGTTTCTGCTGCAAGTCTTTCCTATAGATACTCCCATGGACACTGTTCTTCTCAATTGGCTTCTATAATTCCCGCTCTCTTCCAAAGCAGTCCGAAGACTGCCGCAACCATTCAGCATCCTTTTACTGTCTAACTTCAAACCCATACACAACTTCTTCCTTATTTATTTCTCCAACTTCCATTTTCTGAAACAACCTCCCTTCATAAGTATTTCCCCGAAAATTACAATCTACAGAAATTCAAGTCTAATGTCAACAAGTATCTTCTTTCACCTTCTCAACCTTTATCCTATGCACGGTACTAAAGGTTCTAATACCCCTCGTGCTTGTGGTCTTCATAAAAAAAAAATAATAATAAAATAAATAAATAAATAAAAACTAGAAGCAGAATGAAGACTGTAATAAGAAACAAAGATCTGGAAGAACGCATGCTTCAATTTTCGAAAGCTCGCACCTGGGCTTTATCTTCGTTTGCACAATAACCTGTGTGCGTTTCTGAATCCTCTTGAAATTTCAGTCTTCAGCAGGGCCGGGATGTAACAGCTGTTCAGAAGTTCGCCCTCCCTCTCCACTTGAATCACTTCTAACCTTGCGTCTGTGGCAAGTTCGGTTCCTACACCCTCTTCTCAACACTGACCTTGAGGCCAGTGGAGAGGAACTATAACATTTCCACCAAAAAAAACCCCGACCAATATTTTTGTTTGTCACTTTCCTGTAGAAGAGGTATTAATTTGTTATTGTTTGCGCCACTGGCCTGATGACAGGATTCCACAGCTGATCCTGAAACGTAGCCAGTAGTTTAGAGGTTTAATAAGTGATTGTTATTAGATATTTGGGTTATTTTAAGTATTTTCAAGTATTCTGCAAGTATTTTCAATAAATTAATTTGATTTCACTTGGAAAAGATCTTTCAATTTAATTTTGTAATTTAAAAAAAAAAAATCTAATGTAGCTGGTGACGTCATGGAAAATATTGGGTTAGTTTTTTTGTTCAGTATTTACAGCTTTTTGTAATAACGGAATAAAATGATTTTGCCAACGGGAATCTGAGATGTTTCTTTTTCATGCTGTGATCGAAGGAAGCTACGTATGTTTTGAGGGCTGTGGGGCAGAATTCCTGGGACTAAATCATACCTTTTTAAAAAGAAAAGGTAAGTGGTTATTTCATAATATGACATCTCAAATAACCATTTACCGTTTTGTTTTTAAAGGTATGTTTTAGAACAAGAATTGGTAAGTTGTAGACTGTAATTTATGAAGGCTGAAAGCAAGCTGATGTTTTTTTTTTTTTCTTTTTTTTTTTAAACAAAATTTGGCGAATTACATGAGGGCTTAATTAAAGTGGCAACATGTCGCAGCAAGTTGTTAACGCTTTGGCAGAACTGTAGGGTGTTCATCGGCCGTGCCAACTAATCAAGTTTCGTCAGCAGAAAGCGTGTGCGTCAAGAAATTGGGATTTAAATTCTAATCGGTGTTGACAACTTGGCCGGGTTGCTTTCTGTGTTACTCCGCTTGCTAGGAAGTCGTATTAATACGCAGCCGTGTTGTCTACGGATATGCAGTGGTGGAAATGGATTTTCAGAACTGAAGGTTTGCTTCACAATTGGACGAAAGGATGCAGGGAAGCTAGAGAATGAACGGAATAAAAAAGAAAAAAAAAATCGGATCTAAAGGTATGACGTCATACCACCACTCTCGTAAGGCTTCAGTAACGAGAACATGACAGAATAGCTGTTTGTTTTGTGCCCTTGATTTTCTCACCTTATGTAATGTTTCTTAATAGTAAAAAGCAGTACATATTTTAAATTTGAAAAAAAAAAATTAGTTTGGACTAAAATAAATTTTTTCGAAAAATTTATGTAACTTTGCTTGTTTCTCACGATCATAATCTGGGTCTCTCTCTGTATACAAATCCATCTGACCCTACAGGGTATCCACAAACCTCCTTTAAAAATGAAAACGTCACTGCGTGAAAAGATATGACACGAACTTGAAACCACTTCCAGGTGATAGAGAATATCTTCAAGTTTTTATATACCAACTGGAAAATGGCGCGTGATGCATATTATTGGTAGAAGATGGACACATAATCCGAAGCTGTAATTATGCAGAATTTACAAGTAAAATTCCATCCTCCTAGTTTTGTCTATCGACAGCTTCTGTACCAGCTGTAATTTGTATGGTTTCATCTTCAGACGCGACGCAGCATGTGGGCTTCTTGATTAGACCGGGGTTCGAGCCCGTGACCACCAAATACGGAGGATGCGGAAAGGTCAGGGAATGATCACTGCATATCCCTGGAGCAATATGGCCTTAGTTGCTAATGCTCCTAAAAACCAAGTAACAAGGTGAAGGTGATTCTTGCACAACTTCTATTAGAATAAGTAGCGACCTGGAGCGAGGGGTGTTGTGGGTTCCAGGGACTGATGGCAGTCATCCTAAAATAGGTGGGTATATGGGATGTGTTAGGGTAACTAGGAATAGGAGCATGTATGCTTGCATGTATACCAATGCTAGAAGTATAGTAAATGAATTTGAAGTGTTGGTCAAGACATCAAAGGCGGATATTGTTGGGATAGCAGAGACGTGGTGTCACACAGATATAAGGAATGCAGAACTGGAATTTGGGGAGTACAATGAATACAGAAAGGATAGAAAGGGAGGTGTTATGCTGTTAATTAAGAAACACATAAAATCAAAAGAAGTGCACCCAGTTGATATAGATGAACAGTGCACTGTTGAGTCAGTTTGGTGTGACATAAGCACTGCGAAAGCAAAAATAAGAGTAGGAGTGTGTTATAGGCCTAATGACTCGAATGAGTACAATGAACAATTGTACAGAGAAATAGTGAGCCAGTAAATCAGAATGTCTTATAATGGGGGATTTTAACTTCCCAGATATTGACTGGAACTTGTGGGTTGGTCACTTACACACTAGTCAGACTTTTGTGGATTTATTGGATGATTGTTTTCTGCAGCAGCATGTTCGAGAGGCAACCAGAGAGAGTAATACTCTTGATCTGGTTATCAGCAGTGATCATTCGTGTATTAAGAATTTGCAGATAAAGGAACCACTAGGTGGTAGTGATCACAGTGTACTAATGTAGGATTTACTTAAAGATTTAATTACCATCAGGGGTAAAGGAAAGGGTTTTTGCTTCCTTAAAGGTGAGTACAGAGGTCTCTGTACTCACCTTTAACTGACGATGTTACCAACAGTAAATTCTAAGTGGGAAGCATTCAAGGAATTAATCGTGGATGCTACTAAAAGTTTCATACCTGTTAAGAAATATTGTCCAAGGTTTAGACGTAAATGGTTATCAGATGAACTAATGAGATTCGTGACAGAGAAGAAAAATGCATGGGATGCATATAAATTATCAAGCGACTCAGAAGCCTATGGCAGATATAAGCTAGTCTGTAATCGATCACAAAGGAGGTTAGGCAGGCGAAGGCAGATTACGAGAAATCCTTGGCAAAAGATGCTAAGGAAAACAGCAAGGATTTCTTTACTTATATAAACTCTAAAAGGAAGGGGATGAATCTGATTGGTCCACTTGACATCGATGGTTCGACTGGTGATGATCCTGCTCAGATAGCAAACAAACTGAATGAGTATTTTGCATCTACATTCACACGTGAGGAATTACAGTATTAAGGTTTGAAAATGGCAGAAGGGTATCAAATTGTAGCAGGATACTTAATGATTTTGTAATAACTGAGAGCAAAGTGGAGGAGAAATTGTTGAAGTTAAACATAAAAGCACCTGGGCTGGATGGGATCTATTCAGTTATTAAAGGAGGCGGCAAAGCAACTAAGCAAAGCCTTAGCCATAATTATGAGAGCATCCTTGGACTCAGGGGAGGTTCCCACGGACTGGAGGTGTGCAAATGTATCCCCAATTCACAAAGGGGGATCGAAGGGTGCACGAGTAATTACAGACCAGTTAATTTCACTTCTGTTTCGGGTAAAATAATGGAGTCACTGGTTAAAGATGTATTGCAGGATCATCTAGACAAGACTGCAGCAATAATTCAGACACAGCATGGGTTTGTTAAGGGAAAGTCTTGTCTGACAACTTTGATAGGATATTATGATGTGGTTACAAAGGAACTGGATGCAAAAAATAATTTTGATATCATATATTTGGATTTCAGGAAAGCTTTTGACACTGTTGCGCATGAAAGACTACTGTACAAATTGGAGCAGAATGGTATTAAGGGTAAGTTGCTACAATGGATAAAAGGATGGTTAAGTGGGGAAGACAGAGGGTGGTAATCAATGGGTGCTGCTCTTCGTGGACTAATGTTATTAGAGGAGTCCCACAGGGTTCGGTGTTTGGTCCACTGTTGTTTTAGTTAAACATAGTCGAAGTTTGCAGATGATACAAAGGTTGGCAGGGTTGTTAATGACAGTAATGGCAGTGCGCTACTGCAACAGGATCTAGATAATTTGGGCAGATGGGCTAAGAAGTGGCAACTGAAGTTTAACCTTGACAAATGCAAAGTACTGCATATGGGTAGCCAGAGAAATGTACCAACTGTGTGGTACTACACTTAAGGTGGTAGAAAATGAAAAAGACCTGGGAGTAATTGTGCAGTCAGATATGAAGTTTTCTGAGCAGTGCAGACAAGGCTGCTAGGGCGGGTCATGGGGTTTTGTCAATGATATATAGGAATTTTGCTATCAGGGAAAAGGAGGTGATTATCCCTCTGTATAAGGCAATGGTCAGGCCACGCCTTGATTACTGCGTACAGGTCTGGAGGCCTCATTTTAGGAAGGATGTAGATTTACTTGAGCGTGTACAGAGAAGGGCAACAAGATTGGTGAGGGGAATGAAGGGATCCTCTTACCAAGAGAGGCTTAAGTACTGCAAATTGCAGTGGCTGGAGACTAGGCACCTGCGCAGTGATCTGATTTGAGGTGTATAAGGCCTTGAATGGGTTGAGCACGCTGAATTCTGATGGGATCCTTCCACTTGTTCAGATTACGAACGTAAGGGGGCATAAATTCAAATTAAGAAAGGACAAATGTAGAATAGATGTGCGGAAATTTGCCTTTAGCCAGCGGGTGGTTAATTGCTGTAACAAACTTCCATCTGTCGTTGTGGAAGTTGATAGGTTGAATAAATTTAAGGAGGGAATGGTGCGTTTTTTTTTTTTTGTCTGATGCTGCATAAGCTCATACATTTGCTTTCTTGCATCACATGCCACTACTACCACAAAACTGCTGACCTTGACATATTACGGCCCGGACTAGCACGTCATACAGCTTTCTCTGGGCTTCACCTAAAACTTCCTCGAACCAGCTCCACTACTACCTTTGCTTCGGTTACCACCTCACTCGGGATGATTGCATTTTTCATGAATATTTCGTATCATTGCAGAACTGTAAGTGGCTTCTCTTTAAACAGTGTTCGTATTTATACAACAGCTGTGGTAGACTGTAGCTGGTTGAAACAGGTACTGACTGTGGAAATTACCAACCCCGAGCACTCCTCTCGAGGTTGTGGTAATTTCCCCCAGGATTAGTTTTGGAGATATGTTGCCATCTACTGTAGGCGCACAGTTTCTCATTGGTGAATAAAAACTTGACTACATCATCTGAAAATGGTTTCAGATTTGTATCAAGACTTGTATTCAGGCAAGTTTTGTGGACATCCTATACAGTATTTTTAGCAGTCAAGCGTGGACACCATGTAGTCTGTGCTAAGTGTGAGATAAACAAGCTAGATTATTTACGTAGTTACATGTCAGGTGGTCCCACTACTATTTCTTAAATTAACTGCACTTTTCTTTTTTTGTGATTAACAAAAGCGAAAAGTAAATGACAAATTCTTGTTACTAATTAACGAATAATGCATAAAAGTAATTTTTTTAACTTCATTTATTTCTCGGATATTCTGTGATTTAATAAATTAAACAAATGTTAAACAGAGAGAAACGTATTTCTTTGTTTAATATATAAAAAAGTCATTAGGGCCATCTGATAATTACCTTATCTATTCGTGTGTATTTTGTCTGTAAATTGCGTGCGTTCTGTGATCGGTTTGTTTCTGTACGAAAAACCTGAGTTTCCGGAGGTGGGGAGGCCTTTGTTATTAATCATGAATTATATTACTATCTGCTAACGCGTCTTTCGAACTTTCAAATCCAAGGATTTGAAAGTTCGAAAAACGGTAAACTTTTTTGCATTTGTGGCTTTGAATTTTTGTGTATACTAACCATCAGGAAATAGATTATTCCGGAGAAAAATAGGGAAAAAATAATGAATGGTGAGGGACAGTGTTAGTTTGAGTTTCGAGTTGAACTGGGAAAGGATGGTGGACAGGTTGTACTTCTTCAGATCGGTTTAGATGGGCTTAGATTCAGAAGAACAGGAAAGTACTCATTAAACTTAAAGTCTCTGTAACAGGGAATGGGGTGAGTTAGGGAGAAAAGGGGGCAATCACTGATTAATCCGCCTGCTCTTTTGGTTAGAGTAGATTTTGAGAGTTTTGGGACCTTTTCTCCTCCCTGCCGATTTGAAATCAGCTTTGTAGGGTCGAGTAAATTTATTTGCACAGGGGGATAGTCGTTCAGATGTAAAAAAGTAGCTTTTCCTTGAAGTTCAGATAGCCTGGAGATTGGTGGTAGTGGTTGTTGAAAACGTTTACCTGTTTGTGCAGTGCGATGTTTAACAAAGGATATAGAAAAAAAAAAAAAAAAGGTTCTTGATTTAAGAAAAGACCTTGTATTCCAACATTAATCGAAAAGTTTGAAGACCAATGAGCAGCACAAAGTGGGTAGGGAGTTGGAGTTTAAAAGTGCCTTGTAGATTTTTATGTAAAACTGTTGCTTATATGTAGTCAACAAACACCCAGGACAAAAAAAAACGTTAGACAATCGACAGAAGTGTGCTCATTAATTTTGACATACACACAGCCTAATTTTCAGTCGACACCCGTACTGTCCGACTCATTTGTCTGTGTCCTGCTTAGATCAATCGCAGGCTAGTGCCTAGGACTTTCACATACACCGATCAGCCAAAACCTTATGACCTAATGATGTTGGTCCTCCACGTGCAGCCAGAACAGCTCGTACCCGGCGAGGCATGGACTCTACAAGATTTCTAAATGTGTCTTGTGATATCTGGTACCAACACATAACCAGCAGATCCTTTAACTCCTGTAAGGTCCGTGGTTGAGACGCCACAGATCGGAGTTGCTGTTCCAACACAAACCACAGATGCTCATGGGATTGATGTCTGGGGAATTTAGAGGCCAGGGCAATACCTGGCAGTCTTCCTCATGTTCCGCGAACCAGTCTCGAACAATCCGGGCGGTGTGGCATGGCGTATTATCCTGCTGAAAGATGGCACCGCCAGAGAGGAAGACCGTTGCCATTAAAGGGTGTACTTGGTCATCAATGATGTTTAGGTAGTATTTCAAGTATTCAAAGTATTTTATTAAATTTTTGCGGGCTCCAGGTACCCGGCCGTCCACATGGTGCAACAGGAAATGTGATTCACCAGACTAGACTACCTTCTTCCAATCACTCAAGGTCCAGTTTCGATGCTCGCTTGCCCATTGTAGGCGCTGTCGCCGGTGAACCGTGGTTAGCATGGGCACTCAGAGCGGCCCGCGGCTACGCAGCCCCATTTTCAACAGCGTTCAATGTACTGTGTGTTGTGACACATTACTCCTGTTACCAGCATTCCAATTACCGGCGAGTTGCGCCACAGTCGGCCTTCTGTTGCCACGTACCATCCGGTAGAGCCTTCGAGCATCGATGAGCTATGGTCGTCCAACACCTCGCCGGCGGTTCGTGGGTTTTCCCTCCTGACCACTTTCGGTAGGTATAACTGACCATGGCTGACCGTGATCATCCCACCAGCCGTGCCGTTTTGGATATGCTCTGACCCAGTCGTCTGGCCCCATAACTTCGATTTGCATAACGACTCACTTTTGGCTCATCGGTGTATATGAGGTGATCAATGCATATGAAATTTGGCCTATTTCGCGATTAATATATACAGTACAACCTTTACTATCTGTTTTTACTTCTATTTGAAATCAGTGCATATAAAGCAGGCAGAAACAATTAACAGCTATACAGAAGATTATCCTTAGCTGAAGTCTGGCAGTTCTAAAAATGTGCTTTTGAGAGCCTTGGTGGAACAAGAATGAACGGGTTCTGGGGCAAGAAAGGGTGTCCGTATGTGGCAAGTATGAAGGTTTAACTGTTGTAGAAAATACATAAATCAAATCATTATATTAGGGTCTCCCGTAAATTATTACATATACCCGTTTATGTATTATATCTGTAAATTGCGTGTGTTTTGCTGGACGCAAAAAAAGTCCCAGTTTCTGGGGAAAAATCCTTGCTATTTACGCCTGAGACCGACTAAATCAGGCACGGAGTGAAAAAAGGCCATCAAAATTCCTCGCGTAATTGACGGGATTCGAACTCGGTCCTTTTCCGCCCGGTGTGTGGAAGACGGTGACGATACCACTGTGCTACACGCGCAGACGCTAGACAATACACAATGCTTAGCTCCCTCAACTGAGGGAGATAAACCTGTAAATGCTTTTCTTGTTTCCGATAAGAAATATCTATCTCTCAACTTTCGCCAGCGAGGAATATAACTTATGAAATTGAGGATTATCGTGCTTTTCTTCGAATTCTAAAATTATTCTAGAAATTATCGCGATCTTCTTCGGGTTCTATATTTGGTAAGTCCAAAGAAGTTTCATATCTTAAATTGAGAATAAGTAGATTTAATATATGAATGTTCCTTTGCTTAAATTTAATTTTGGCGTATAGCTTCAATAAATACTTTACAAAATATAATTTATATTATGCACACAGCTCAGTTGCTGACGTAACACTGTTTTTCGAAATGATATTTCGAATTCAGCTGCCGAAGTGTCTCAAAATTGATGAATCAGTCGAACAGCGGGACTTCGACTTAAAATTAGATTATGTGCATGTCAAGATCCATAGAACAGTTTTTTGTTTTCGCTCATCGAGAGGTACTTGGATCTTATCTCCAGTAATGTTCAGAAAATAAACAATTTTATTTGTTGTGGATTTTTGCTGGAATACGTGTATAGAAGTGTTCTAGACGGTGATAAAGTTATGCTCTCATGGGCACA
Source organism: Mastigoproctus giganteus (assembly GCF_048544385.1). Taxonomy (NCBI): domain Eukaryota; kingdom Metazoa; phylum Arthropoda; class Arachnida; order Uropygi; family Thelyphonidae; genus Mastigoproctus; species Mastigoproctus giganteus. The sequence continues at coordinate 4,564,260 of NC_143581.1, forward strand.
GTTAGTATAATCACCCTCCTCCTTCCCACACCGGTGGAAAAGACCAGAGTTCGAATTTCGTCAATGACGCGAGGAATTTTTATGGACATCTTCACAACTTAGCTGAGTTAGTTGATCTCACGTAAGGGTAGCATGGTTTTTTGTGTTCAGAAAAAAAAAACAGCAAATGACCACAGAAATACCCGCAATTTACGGAATATTATATACAGTGCAATATGGCCTAAGTTGCTGATGCGCCTAAAACTCTACAACAACCAATAAAATAACGTGAAAGTTCATTTTCTTACATGGTTCCTTGAAACTTAGAGTACATCGATCTGCGTTGAATTACTGACTGCGGTATGAAGTTTGATTTTTCTTGTCTTTAACCTTTTCCCTTTGTTAAATAATTATACTGGATGAACGGGTAAGGCTTGGGTCTTTTTAGTAGGCTTCTAAGTGCTTTCGATATCATAATCCAGAAAGTAATGATTGCTCCACTTTTATTGAGACTAAAATGTGTTCTGGCCCATCATTCCATTGTACTTGAGTTTAGTTTCGACATTTTTAAAAAAACATTCGGCGAATCCACTCTTTCAGCTGTTGTTGTCAGAAGGGATCGCGTGTTCAGCATTGCGTTTGACCTACTCGCTAGATTTCTACAGAATTCTGCATTGTAGAATTTCAAAACAAAAGTGGGGTGAACGCAGTTTGAGTTTTTCCAAACCTTGTGTCCGGCAGGTTATGGCTGGTGACCTCCTTCCTTGCCTTCAATACTTTTTTTTTTTAAGAAGACTGCCGCGCAACGTTTCTCCGGGGCTCTTTGTAAACGTCCACTGGGGGTGAATGAAATGCTCGTGCGCATTAAGATTTCCTTTTATATAGGCTTTTAATTGGCATCCGTTTTTTTTCCTTTCCTTTTTTTTTCTTTTCCTATAAGTCTTGAAACAAGCGACCACCACTTGCGTAGAGATGCCTTGGGAAATCAGAAAACTCTGCACGACTCATAAATAAGGGATTAGCCACGACCTGGTTTCCGTTGTGTTGGTCATCGTAGGCTTGTGCTGAATTGTTTGATAATTCCCCTACTGACTGTACCGGATATTTTTTTTTCTCCCTTCTATTTATTTTTTTTTAATGCATTTGATTAAGAAGAAACCTAAAACTGTACTGGTGGAACAAAGTTAGTCTGCAATAGCTACTGACAAAATGGGTCCAGTATTTCATGTTTTCTGTTTCCTTACCGTTTTCAAGTTTCTCATTGGTAGCTTTTCCTCTAAATATTGGCTGTCGTTAGCAACTAGCCTTCCTTATATTTTTTAAGTTAACAAAGAAATAAATAAACTACGTTAATGTCCTCTGTTAAATTTAGTCAGTTGCTTATTCGAGAACTGTTTTTCAACTAAATAGGCTGGTTTTCCAAATGATCTACAAATGGTGTTACCGGCTCGATTTTTCCTCTTATCTCAGACGTGTGGTAAATGACCTTATCAGTAAAGGCATTAACTCTGTCTGTGTAACATGGAATAAATTATTTGTAGTAAAAAGAAACCCAAAACAGAATGATAATGTACAACACACAGCTTGTCTTCATTGGGTTCGCTCGGAACTTAATTGGATTTAAGATTGCTGTAATTTTATGATCATTTCCTTACCTTACTCTTTTCTGTTACTGTTTAGTTAAAAAATTAACAAAAAGAGTTCCATTTTCCTATTGCGAGATTTAGTAGAACGAATATTCAAGGAATTAATTAATTAGCCGTATAACAGTTCAAATTCGTGCTGCTAATCTCCAACACATAGCTTGTGCGTGTTACAGTTGGTAGCTCTGAAAAACTGCCTAATTTATTTTGTGTTATCGCGAACAACGTCTGCATTATTGGCCGTGTGGGGGCGTCTGTTCTGATTTGTGTCTTTTGCTAAGCCTGAGCTTAGCATTTTAACAATCTACAGGTGTCGCTATTAATTGTGAACTAATATTCTAATTAAAAAGAAAATACGGTGCCTGAACTGCCATGTTTTTAATACAGTATGCGAAATCCCAGAAATGCTTTGATTTATTGTTGGTTCCCTTTTATGATCAGTTTATTCTTGGGCACTTGGGATATTGCTCGATACAATCGCCGTTTCCTTCTCATGCTTTCGGAAATAAATTTTTATTTTAGAACGAAGTTTTATCGCTCGAGCTGTAATCTCGAAGCCCTGTTTACTGTCACACAATTGTGTTTAGACTAGCTAACGTGAGAGTAGCTGTTAGCCCCGTAGATTGGAGTTACAGTTCATCCAGGGTAGATGGGGGGTTGTAAGGTTGCATGCAGGTGAAATTTGTTGTCACGTTGGAAGAGTATTTCGGCAGAGAAACGGGTTGTGTGCTGATGTACTGTACCCGTGGTAGTAGATGTTGAGAAAACTACGAATCGTATCGACGTGTCTCCAGCGGTTCCCTGACACTGTGACCAATGGGCCGACTCGGAGCCAGCGACGCATGACCATTTGTAAATCGGTAGCAGTCTTTAATGATGTAGTTTTTCTTTCTTACTCTCCAAAGGCCACGTTAATGGGATTGCATACGAAACAGGTATTAGGTTGATTTCAGACCTTTCGTGGCAGGCAGTCTAGATAAGAGGATTTACTGGCCCGTAAGGGAATTCGTGATAAGGTATTTTTTTAGGTTTTTTTATTTTTCGTATTCTTTTTTGTAATGATGCACCTCTGAAAAACTTACGTCGAAAACCGTTAACATAGAACTTAAGGACAGTTGAATTGGCACGATTCCCACACAGAATTGAAGAGAGACTGGGTAAGTAGTCCTTGCTTTAAAAGCACGAAATTGTGACTGTTTCATTCTAATTATAGTCGTAGATGTAAACAAATACCAGCCAGACTTCAAATGAACATCTATCCTTTTAGAATGGTACAGTGTCTATGATCACTGTTATCACAAACCGTGATGAATATACCTTGGTTCGATTCCCGTCTAGACGGAAGGAGTCTTTAGAAGTTTCTCTCTCCCTCACACACACAAATCATTCACAACTTAATCTAGTTTGGGCTAGGTTACCCTATATTTTTTCTCAGAAACTTTTTTCATTCCGCAAACAGCTAACCGACCAACGTAAGATGCCGAATGGAGGCTACCTTCCACTAACAGAGTACCGTAAGCTACTTTCGTAAGGTCACATGGCAAACTTAACACCAGCTAGCAAAGCAAGCAGTAGTGACAGAGACCTATCGTGCCTCCAGGAAAAAAAATCTGAACCATAAAGAGAAGAAATGAACGAGGTTCTCCGTTAACTTCAGTACAAGACATCCCTGGACCTTATTCCATTGTATAAGGCAATGGTCTGGTCACATTGAGTATTGCATACAATGAAGGTCTGGAGGCCTCATTTTACGAAGGATGTAAAGTTGCTGGAACGGATGCAGAGAAGGGAAACGGGTCTGCTCTGGTGAACGAAATGACATTCTTACCAAGAAAGACATTAGTTCTGCAAATTGCAGCATCTGAAGACTAGGCATCTGCTATGTGATCTGATTGAGGTGTTTGAATAGATTGAGCAAGCTTATTGCCGATGGGACACTTGTTCAGACTACACACATGATGAGGGAGCATAAATTCAAACTGTGGAAGGATGGTTGCATAATAGATGTGCTGAAGTTTGCCTCTATTCAGCAGGTGGTTGATTTCTGGAAAAAAACTCCATCTGTTATTGTGAAGGCAGACAGCTTGAATAAATTCAAGGAAGAACTAGACAAAGTATTGGAAGAGATGGATAGGTTAAATTCGGAAGTTTTTTTTTTTTTCGCCTTGTTGCCGTATAAGCTTGCTTTCTTTCATAATTTACCACTGCTAATACTGATATAAGTGGGCTGGATCACTGTTCCAATGATGAAACTACCAAGCTGTGCAGAAGCTCTGAACGGGACATGGGTAATTTAAATGAAGGACAGTATGACGAGTAGAAGTACTTCAAACACGAACAAGAGTTTTGTAAATAGTAACTAAAACATAAAAAAGAAACATTATTTGAAAAAAATAATTTTTAGGAAAAAAAAAAAAACCAAACAGAAGCTATTTGTTTCTAAATTGACTTCAGAAACCACTGAAAAGGACTTAGAATATTACCCGGAGAGAATTTCCAAATGAAAATTCATCATTTGCCATTTACAATGTGGAACACGAATGAATAATTGAAGGGAAGGAATTCTACTATTATCCTACTCAGCTGGGGAAAAAATAGGGGGAAGGACAATTCAGATAGCTCGTGTATGAATTGAATGCACAAAATTTAAAATGCGCCGATTTCAAAGACTTGTTTTCTTTAATCATTCAGGATGAATATGACTATTTACATGTTTTGTACAAAGTTGGCTAGCACTAGAAATCATGGGCAGCGAATTTATCCCGTCTGGTTTCTGTTATTTGTAGGGATAGATTAGATTAAAAAAAAAAAAAAAAAAAAAGTGAATCGTTAATTCTGTGGTTTTCCTATTACTAAAATAAGAAGCAATGAGAAACCTACTTGCGGCTGCAAGCGAATGTCAAACCAAATACTTCTTGGTGATTCCAGTGGATTTTGCCGGGGCGTTCGACCACCCTTTGGTGGCCGGACATCCTCGGCAGATTCCGGACGGCGAATGTACCGGTGAACCTTTACAACAATATAAAGATATCTTTCGCAATGGAAGGTCGAAGTTATAGCACTCTCCCAAGGGCTCATTAAAACAGTCCACAGGGTTTGTGCTGGGCCCGCTCCTGTGGAATATAGTCTTCGACGACTTCCTGAGCACTGACCTGGGAGAGGTTTGGAGCCAGGCGTTCGCAGACGACCTTGTCCTGATGGTGGAAGCAGACTCCAGGGCCCAACTAGAAGTTCGAGCAAACAACGCCCTAATGATCCTTCAAAACTGGACCACCGCTAATCATCTACAGATCTCATCTGAGAAAACTACATCCATCCTGCTCAAAGGAACACTGAATATTAGAAGATCACCACACAGATAAAAATAAATGGAACAACGGTACAGCTGGCTACACAGATGAAATACCTCCGAGTCATACTCAACAACAACCTCTTTCCAACAGCATCTGAAACACTTAAGAATTAAAATCAGAAGATACACAGATCTGGTTGCCAAAATTTCCAGGCGTGACTGGGGCCTCAATAAGAGATCATTCTCCCTATACTACAAAGCAACCTTTCTACCAATGATTTGCTACGCGGCCGCAATCTGGTACCATAAAACAACGATGGCAGTAAACGAAAGAATCCTGGACTCAATCCAAAGAACAATACTCCTAGCAATGACCCGACCATGTAGCTATCAGTACAGGCACTGCAGGTCCCGGCGGGCCCTCCCTCTGGACCTGGAGATTGTAAGACGCGGCCTGCTCTAGCACCTGTCAAAAGGAGTTTCAACGCCATTCATGGGCTTCACCACGGTACCGGCAAATAGCAAGACAGCGAAAAAGAATCGACTGGCAATTCGTCTGAAACAGGAATGGCAAAACCGTTGGACAACTTCAACCAAAAGAGAGAGTGCGCGAAAGTTCCTATCCAATGTCGACAAATTCTATCCAAGATCACCAACCAGGTCTGTACTCAACGTATTTTCTAACGAGCCACGGACCCTTCAACGACAAACTTGTAGCCCTCGGACTGCTTGAGGACCCACAATGCTCATGTGGGGAAAGAGACATGGCATCACCTGATGCACCAATGCCCAAATTTCCAGGACCTGCGCGGGAACTTCATCACACAGCTTGCTTACATACCTCAGGACCGGGAACACCACCTCTTGGACTCCTGCGAGGAGTACAAGATCTTCACAAAGTATGCGCAAGACCTCTTCACGAGAAGAAGAGCTGCAGCAGTAACAAGAAATAGACAAAAATGAAAATAAAACCCAACGCCGTATTCAAAGGAAGTTTACATGACATCTTCTGAATGTGACCAAGCACAAGAAAGATACCATTGCCTGTAGTATGACATTCGACCTGACGTGACAACCACAAGATTCGGACCAACTACCAACGTAAAACAATGAACCTTGTTGACAACGCGTCAATGGGCGATCCAAACCGGCCCTTGCCTGGCTCGTTTTCATTCACACTCTCTGGCAGGGGGAGAACAATTGTCTCCTCCCCCTCCCTGCTGCTCCTATCTTCTGGTGAGGCATGGGCATTGCCTCACTGACCACCTGGGGGTATCCTCTTTGTCGTCCCCATACTTTTGTCTTTCCCCCAGCCTTCAGTCTCCCCTACTCTATCTATACGCCAGCGTACGTCCCACACGTTTAAATTTAATCACGCAAAACTGAACCACGTTCAACGATATTTGGTCTTCCAATACATAGGCCCTAGCCACTGAAATCTCAGGAAACTAGGTGGCAAGGCCTACCAGAGTAAAATATACAGCTACTAGGTACCTGGTCTGCCTCCACGGGCCAAGCGTTGGCAACGTTGGGTCCAATCAGGGGGGCCCAGCAGCTAAATGGCCAGAAGAACAACGTTACACAACATTACACATATACATGATCCATACACTTTTAAATTTCTGGCCCTTACAGTGAACTGTTGCACCTACAATGAAAGCAACGCGGCGATGGTGGAAGCCCCTGGTGCCGTTTGACGCTAAATACACTTTTTGCACTTCACCAAAATAAGATATCCAGAAAAAGCAGAGGATACCTCTTAAATCTGTATTTAAAAAAAATAAATAAAAATAAATATATATAGTATTCGTTTGACATATCTCTCCCCACCCACCTGTTAATGTGTTTGACTTTGAATCAAAAATTGGACAACTGTGATGGGTTTACTGGAACAATTTAATTCTTATGAATAAAAGCCATACAAAGATAATACAGTAGAAACCCTCTTAAACCGACGTTGTCGGTAGTTGGTCGGGTAATGGAAAAAATCAGTTAATCGGAGGGGGGGTGGCATAAATACAAGTTGAGGAAGTATGGTTGTAGGATAGATGTGCGGAAGTTTGCCTTCAGCCAGCGGGTAGTTGATTGTTAGAACAGGCTTCCATTTGTTATTGTAGAAATGGATGGGTTGAATAAATTCAAGGGAGAACTAGACATTCTTGGAGGGTACAGATGGGTGAACTGTTTAGGTTTCTTTTTTTTTTTTTTTTTTTTGGCTGATGCTAAAGTCCCGTCGATAACGAGAGGAATTTTTATGAGCCTTTTTCCACAAAGTGGCTGAGTTGGTCTGTCTCGGGCGAGGGGTAACAAAGTTTTTTTTTTTTTTTTTTTTTTCTTCTTCTTCTCTCGGAAACTCGTATTTTTTGTTCAGCAAACAGAAGATCGACTACAGAATACGGTGGTCTTAGTCTTATGGCAATATGGTCTTAGTCGCTAATGCTCCTAAAACCCAACAACAGCAGCAGCAGCATCATTTGCCATTACTGCTGTTACTACTGCTTTAAGGTATACCTACCTAACGACCGCATGTTAAATGGGGAAGGAGAAAACATACGTATCTTAAGAATTTTATTTTCACCTAAAACATGTAAATGTGGATCACTCTTCCTGAACATAACTGTAAAACTGGATATAGGGCGCTTTAGGTGGCTGCATGAGGAACTTTTGGTTCTGGATTAGATTAAAATATCATTTTCGTATTTAGATTTATCTGTTTCGATTACGGTGTCGATTCTCCGTCGTCCATAATTTTATTTTCCAACAGATCATCACCGAGCTGTTGGAAAACATTGTTAAACTATTCTCTGCATACTGTGCACATCTTTGGAACTGTCAACTGGTTTGAATTTTTGTAGTATTCAAGAATTCTACTAAAGAATTCAAGGGCCAAAGTTTTCTACAAGACTTATTTGAACTTGAAATTTCGTTCTATGCTAGTGTAAACTAGTTTAATGATTCTATAAGATCTGTATTCTTGTCTTCAATGTTTTTACAAAATTGAACTTAAAACTCTTCGCTTATGTCGTCTCTTTAGACATTCTAGAACCTCTCGATCCATGTGCTGGATCAAAGATGTTACATTCGGTGGTAAAAACATGGTCCTTATGCCATTTTCTTTGAGTTCCTCAAGTGGGATGCGGAGGAGCTTTATCCAGATAAACTTTAGTGTGCCGTGGACATAGCAGTGTTTTAAAAAGGAGTGATTAATACGGCGAATCGGTTAAGCGGGCTTCGACTGTATATCCTAACTTGATTTTTGTTTTATTTATTATTTATTTATTATTATTATTATTTTTTTCCTCGTAGACAGTTGATACCCCAATCTTAGTTAACATCTTAAAGAATTCGACAATATGGAACCTCTCAACAACGTCTGGGTAGATACCAAATCTACAGCAGTACGTCACCATTAACAGAGGAGTACTCCAGAGTGGAGTTTTGTTCGTTGTCCAGTTTATAGCAGCTGTAGTGTTCTTCCTAGCATCCCAGCCTGATTTTCATTCATATGCAGGCGATTTAAAACTCTATATTGTTCCAAAACTCTATATATCTGTCCAAAATAGGCCCACTTATTTGGAGGGTAAAAAATAAAGGAATAGCAGCAGCACCATCTTGAATTGTCTGATCTCGATTTATTCGAAGTCAAAATGTCCCCCAGAAAGGAACTGCAGGACAATATAAAGGTAAACGAACGGTTCTGCTGTGAAAAATAGTTATATAACATGCAGCTTTAGATATGAGATGGGCTGAAGATCCTTTAGCCATCATCTCATACTAAAATCCCCAATTTGGGTCATACGACAGGCGTTTAAAGGACGAATGTTGTTCACTGTGTACATCCCAATACCATTTTTATGCGTCTACCAAATAGTCAACACCAAGACGCACTTAAAATTCTGAGCTTGGAATATTTTGCTGGCGTAACAAATTCACACGAAAGTAATAATTCATATTGGTTTCGAGTGAGTGTGATGTATTCAAATCTAAGAGAAATTCATTGGAAAGAACAGACGCACACGAGGTAATGAAAGTTATTAAAACGTCCAGGATTTGCTTGAAGAAGTCGCTCAGGGAGTAGAATTTGTTTCAGCAAAGACTGCATTATTTTAATTGATCGAATTAAGATATCATTAACAACCTAGTGCTTAATCTCGATAAACACTGATGTAATAGAAGCGAAAATTCTGCACCTATCAGGGAAAGTTCAATGGTTTCAAGGAGCACATCCAACAAACTTTTTGATTTGTAGTCTTCAATAACAAGATGGAAACTATTGAATATTCTCTGACAATAATGCAGTCATCACTAACTTATCTGGTTGAACTTTTTTTTTTTTTTTTTGTTTAACGATATATTTATTTTAATTAAATGTTAAAAAAAAAAAACATAATTGAAAAGTTAAGTTTGTTTTGTGAAGTTTATCCAAAAATATTATCCTGTTTTATAATAATGTCAAGTTGTATTCTCGTGTGTGAAAGGGGATTGGAGTTAACCAGGGATTAAAAATATTGATTTTCAACTTTAAATTTCGTTGAGAAATGTGTATGGTAAAAGAGAACCCACGTTAAATTATTAATTTCAGTTTATTGGAGTACTGAGGTCAACTCCCTTTAAATTCTGTAATATTCTTTAAATTTTAAAATAAATTCTAAAATTCAATTTGTTTTGTTTCTGTATTCATACAGAATTGTTTTCAGACCAATCTGTTTAATTTATACTTCAGCTTAAGCGCGAAGCAATATTCGTTCATGAAAAATAAGTTTTTATTATTTTTACCTGCCATTTTAGTAGTTAGTGCAGCTGTGTTTTTTTGTCTTTGATGGTTTTTGATTTTGATGCATGTTTTATATCTGTAGAAGCACGCGTTCTACGTTGGAAGCAGACGATCTATACTGGAAGCAGACGATGTAGTACTGCTCGCGTTTGCTTGTGAAGTTCCGTTAATATTTTCCGCGATTATTTTTCTTGCGTCGTTGTTATTCGACATGCGCTGTGACTCCCTAAATTCGAATTCAAGGGAACTGTAGTACACGCTGTAGTTCTGTCTGTTGTTTAAAATCCAATGCTTTTTGATGAGTCATGAAATCATTTACTTGCGTGCGTCACATTGCAACGAGTGTGAAAAACGTGACGCAACAAATTCCATTCAAGACGCACACGTCGCGTTACCGATCTCGTGTCGAGCTGTTTCTGTTCACCTGTAGTAGTTAGATTATTGCCGGAGGGGGTGTTGGGGGTCAGAAATAGCGTGATGCCACGTTTCAGGTGCGATAGAATAACAATTACCGACAACATAACGTGTGTGTGGGTGAAGTTTTCATTTCTCAAAAACTGTTGGAGGCAAGTTTGTGATACAGTTTGCTGACATCGACAATTGTGTAGTTCAGTGTGCAAGGTCATTGAGATACGTACACTACGAGCTTCAGCGAGACTAAAATTACTAATAATAATAATAATAATAAAAAAAAAAAAAATCGATATTATTCACGTAAGTGTATAGCTCCGTTTTTCTTCACGGCTGGGTGTACTACGGTTCCAATAATTCCGGAAAGGCAGACGAACAAAGCGGATACTAGCACCTTCCGACTTTCTTTAGTAATATGCCAAAGCGCATGCGTTGAGCTTTGACTATGTATCATCACAGTTGAGTAAAATCAGGTAATGATTTCAGAAATGACTGTTCATAAGAAGGTATTTCAATGAGAAATGCTATTTATAATAATGTATATAAATAAGAATTTTCATATTTTTGAAATAAGTTCTAATTCATTCTAAGTTAGAAGCATAACTTGGAATTTCAACACCTGTAGCCAATCATAAATGTGTTGTTTTCATAAAAATAATAATTATATTATATTTTGAATTAATCATATTTAAATTATTATCCATGAGATGATACTTTTTAAGAGACTTCATAATAATTTAAATAAAAACAATTGTGCTTTTAAAATACATTATAAATTCAGTTATATAAAATCAGTCTAATCTCGTCGCGGTTCCATTCAGTTACTCCTACCTTTAATGTAAATACGAAAGAGCGTGCTCATACAGCGCCACCTTAAAAAACAGTTAAAAAAGCTACAAGTTGAAAAACAACAAAAAAAAAAAAAAAGCGGAAAAATAGAATCAGGGAAATCTTACAGATTGCAGGCCGCGATTAGGCTTACGTAAGGAAAAACATGTTTGCGTGATTTGTGTATTATAAATATATAATTTAAAAATGTAATAAGTGCTATACCTCAGTGCAAGAAGAATGAGCTGTATTTTACCTATTAATTTCGTTTTTCTTTTTAGCATTTGAAAAATACATTTACATCAATACGTAAATTTTATAAAGACAAGGTTAGGATTTACAAGAATTGTTTGTTGCTCTGTAACGCCACCTGGTTAAATTTTTTATTACTTCATATGCATGAAAATTAATGTCTAAAATACATTTGAAAATAATTTCTGCAAAGATTACAGCGAGATAGGTGAAATGGTTAACGGTAAATATATTAATGGTTGTGAGGGAATTGTCAGACACTGGAAATTCACGATCTTACTTTTCCAGACTTACATGATTCTAGCAGCCTAACTAAAGGTTATTGCCTCTTCAGGTGGCCGCGTTGGAGCCATGGCTGACCGGAACGCTCTCGGAATCGGTCATCCGCTGATCCGGAAAGACACGCAACGAAAATGAAATTGCCGGATGTCGTGCTTTTCTTTTTTTGTGTTACTTCATTGATAAACTAAGCAGTGCAAAAAGTTTGTGTACCGCTATTTCACTCTCCCAAACTTTGGACCTCTGTTGCGGATGCTGGTAAATAGGTCGTCTGTTTTATTGCTGTGCATTAAACTGAGTTTTAACCTCCACCTCAGATGCTCTAGAGAGATGACTATGTGCATTCTCACTGATATCGTTAATCTCAGGTAAGGCGTGCTTTGTAATCTTTAACTGTGAAGGTAGTTAGTTTGCCGACGTCAGTACGCAAATTTGAGCTGAATCATGCAGGGGGGGATTAGAAAGGAATAACTTGACTTTTACCAGATACAGCGAATATGTTGATGATAGTGAAAATTGGTATTAAGGTATTTATGTAAACTTCATAATAGGTTTTATCGCCGATGGGATGGTTTATTAGTTTTCCATTAATTCATTCTAATTGAATACTGGCTGGTAAAGCGATTAGTCCCACTAACCAGTATCCTGAAATTTTTTTTTTTTTTTTTGGCCCCATCAGTTTCTGGATGAACCAAAAAAAAAAAAAAAAAAAAGAGAGAAAGAAATTAATTCTAGATGGAGCTCCCTGTTTGGATAAGTATATCAAGTTTTCACGTTATGATTTTGTTGTTAAATTTTAATTTCGTGCCATCTAAACCAGACATTGCTAACCGGTGTATGGTTCACGCTCTTATATCTTGTATATCTGTATTTTCTATAGATAGTAATGGGTGTGGGTTTATTCCTGGAAATTTTTTCCTTCTTTGTAATATTAGTGTTGGCATGGAACATATACCATCAAGCCACTTCCTAAAATCTCTTATGCCACTCATTTTACCCAATTTAGACCAATCCCATCTACTTCGTGCCCTCTTAGCTGCTCGAGAAAACTACTTGTCATCTAATCTCAGATATTCCAGCGGTTACCACCTAAAAACAGCTCCGTGCTGCGCGGATCACCTTTGTTAAATCTCATTCTCAACCAAGTCATTCTACCCAGTTTTGAGAAAAAATCAGAAGTGACTGTTACTTAACGTCGATACCCAGTCTGAGTTTGACTCGATCAACAAACTCGCTCTGATATACTTTCTGAAGAATTACTTCTTAATTCACGGAGACGTACTATGGCCAGATGAAGGCCATATAGAGTGACAGAATGATTTTGCTAAAAGAGGGCCCACTCATTCACTGAGTCCTAAAGAATAATCGTGGTCTTGCCTGGAGGGAGGGAGCACTCTCTCTCCGTTTATATTCATTATCGCTTTTGTCCGTCTTGGTAGGTAGGCTGGATACAATGACGTATGCAGACGAACTAGGGAATATAAATACTACTAAAAAAAAAAAAAAAAAAATTCGCAGTGCGTTACATTTTACGCGGCGTTATTTCCCATTCGTTACTCCAACCAGCGCACGGTGACAAATAATATTCAGTGATTCAGCTACAGTATGCGGTGTTTGGATAGCCTATATGTATGTATAGAAACAAAATAATAATTGCTGGTTTGCTGTTAGTTCTATTTTCATGAAATTTGGAATGGTTCGACAAATCTTTCTAAAAGAGCTTAACATAATTTTATGAAAATCCATCGACTAGTAGTCGAGTTGCTATATGCGGATGGACATAGTGAAGGCAACAGGCACTTTACGCAAAGGACTTTTATTTATTATTTTTATATATTTGTTTAATATGTCACCCTACTAGCTTGTACAGGGGGTTGAACCTTGAGAAATAAATTGATAATAAAAATAATTCACATTAATGTTGCTTGGCATTGCTTCACTCGAAGTAACACATCTGTCAAGACATATTTTTGGGCGTAGTACAATATCAATCTCCATATTCAAATAAATGGTATATCTACGAGGGGGAGGTGGACAAAATAATAGAAACATTTGATATGAAAGTAGTTTTTATAATGGCTGTATGGCGTATTTAATGAATGAACATGCAGTGATTTTTTTTTTTTTTTTGTTGTTGTTTTGTTTTGTTTCGTTTCGTTTCTTAAAGGTAGTAGTGTGAAGGAAAGACGATAAAAGTGGATGTTTATTTAGAGGTGATATAAAAAGGTACATGAATAAAATGACCAACCTCTGTATTCCAAAGAGATCCCATTTAACAGGTGCATTATAGTCAGTTGCTGATGCACCAACAACGCTTAACAGGGGGCATCGGTGACTAAAACTGCTGATTTGTTTAAATGGGTCTGGAGCAACTGTATCAAAACTGATTCTCCAAGTATGGAAAAAAAAAAAAAAAAATCTGATAGCATGAATTGTTGCAGAAAAGCGAAGCTGATTAAAAGAGACCGCTGTACACTGAAAAGGATTGTAGCCCGGTTTATGGCAGAGCCGCTCCTTACTGATGGTAATGCTATAAAGATGATGCAGTACAAAAACAAGATGCAGCAGCACAAAAACAAGACACTTGATTAGAAACGTTTATATTTTCAGCCGAACCATCATTCACACTTTTTTTTCCAGCATCAGGGAGAGTTTACTTTTGGAGAATGCCAAAAGAAGAATCATCCTGACTGTCTTGTGCCAACAATCAAACATGGAGAGGGTTCAGTGGTGGTTTCTGCAGTTTGGGTCCGTAGCAACTATATCTTGGTGTTCTTTAGGTCCTATCATCACCTTAACGAGCGAATTACGTAATGCCAGTTGTTGTTATTTGGTTTTTAGGAGCATTAGCAACTAAGGCTATATTGCTCCGCGTAATGCCAGTGATTACCTTGATATTCTGAATGACTCCAGGTGTAAACATTGTTTTACACAAACGATGCCATGTTTCGAGGTGATATACACAGAGCCAGGTGTGTCCAATCTCGGATTGAAGAGACGAGGCTAAGTATCTCCCGTTGTCTGCACAATAACCGACTTAAAAGTTATTGATCATAGTAGGCATATTACAGTAGGAGAGTGAGAAGCAGACTTCCTCCACCTTCATCACTTAAGGAGCTTGAAACATTCTTAAGACAGTTCAAGATTTATTCAAATGTATTCCACGTAGAATAAAGCTGTTTAAAAGCAATGGATGTCCAGCACCATATTTGTGCATATGTGTAACTTTTATCACAGGTGTTTCTTTTCATTATTTTGCCCGCCGTTGTATATAAATAGGGAATTGCGTGTGAGGTAGTTCCGCTACAGTTGAGTGGACACACATACACCTGAACTCCCTGCACTTACTATCCTTGGGCTCCGAAATTAAATATCCACCTGAAGTGAGGCGCCTCCGTAGCCAGGTGGGCAGGAGCAGCGGTGCGTAGCACACGCTTCTTGATTAGACCTGGGTTCGAGCCCGTACTTCTGTCTTTCCCCCATACTTCTGTCTTTCCCCCAGCCTTCAGTCTCCCCCCTACTCTATCTATACGCCAGGGTACGTCCCACACGTTTAAATTTAATCACGCAAAACTGAACCACGTTCAACGATATTTGGTCTTCCAATTCTAGCGTTTCCCCCTCTGAGGCGCCTCCGTGGGCAGGAGCAGCGGTGCGTAGCACACGCTTCTTGATTAGACCTGGGTTCGAGCCCGTGACCACCAATACGGAGGATGCGGAAAGGTTAGGGAATGACCACCACATATCCCCGGAGCAATACAGCCTTAGTTGCTAATGCTCCTAAACACCAAAATAACAAACAAACAAACCTGAACTGAGGAGACGAGACGAATTTGATCTCGTAGTATTAAATTTCCGAACTCCCTGCATTAATTAAAAATATCACTAATAAAATAAATGAGAAAGTTGACAAAATTGACTGTTTCTTGATTCGAATCTAAAAAAAAAAAATTGAAATGTGGAATTAATACACGGAATACATTAAGACTGATCCGTTGAGGACTGCGAGGAGACAAATAATAGAAAATTACGCATTATTCTCATTTGTAATAGTAGCTGTAAGGCTGCATTCGTCCTTGGGAATACCAAAGTATTTCCCTCATGGGTATTGAATGTCTTTCGAAACTTTATTGACCCAAATCGATGATTCAGTTAAGTTTCTGACTCACTGGCCACTGCTGCTACGCTGAATGATTACTTATTTCGAAGTAACTCGAAACTGGATGCAGAAATTTTGCTACTTTTTTTCTTAAGGAGTAGCAATATTTCCCGTTGTATCTGTCTGCTTTTCATTCTTCTTCATACTAACAAGGGATAAGATATGAAGTTTTCTGAGCAGTGCAGACGGTCTATAAGAGTGGCTCATGGTGTCTTGTCAATGATATACAGGAATTTTTCTAGCAGGGATAAGGTGATTATCCCTGTATCGGTCTGGAGGCCCCATTTTAAGAAGGATGTAGAATATGTATATATTAAGTGCAATAGCATCATTAATACACAGCCATTTCTGAATAAACAGAATATTTATATATACATAGTCTAAATTTTCTCGCAGCTTGAAGCTTTAGCCCTAAACGCATCTTAGAAGGATGTAGAGCTGTTGGAACGAGTACAGAGAAGGGCAACAAGATTAATGAATGGAACAAAAGGTTGCTCTTACGAAGAAAGACTTAAGTTTTGCAAATTACAGTGTCTGTAGACTAGGCACCTGCGAGGTGATCTGATTGAGGTGTATAAAGTCTTGAATGGTTTGAGCATGCTCAATGCTGATGGGATTCTTCCTCTTGCTCAGAATGATCACCTGAGAGGGCATAAATTCAAATTGAGGGAAGACAGATGTAGGATAGATGTGCGGAAGTTTGCCTATAGCCAGCGGGTAGTTGCTTGGTGGAACAGACTTCCATCCTTTGTTGTGGAAGTTGATAGCTTAAATAAATTTAAGGCTGAGCTGGACTGGTATTTGGATCGAACGGAGGGGTTAAATGGGAGCGTTTTTTTTTTTTTTTTTTTTTGGCTGATGCTGCATAAGCTTGCTTTCTTGCATCATATGCTAAGATCTTATTGTAGTGAAAGATTTTCAAATAAAAGGATGAACGTGGAATTTTGTCGAGATGGAAGCAAATACGTGAATTTCTGTTGTTCAGTCAACAGAAATCTCCTTGTGGATAAATTTCGCTGTCATTATTAGCCTTGTATACTGCCATTATCATTTCAAAATGTCATAAATTGCTATTTTTATTGTATTCGAAACTACTTTATCACGCTTTCCTTGAATTAATCTAAACACCCTTCAGCCACATCGTATACGCACGCGCTACACTTATCTAATGCAAACACTAGGAGATATCCTACCGAATGTCCATTTATCTTTGTTTATCGAGGCATTATCTTGGGAAATCCAGATGCCGTTCTCTCCAGGCAGAAAAGGTATTGGGAGGAAACCAGGTACAGGAGTTTCTCAGATAAATTAAGTTCCGTCTTTTCTTTTTTAACTGATCTCTAGGACACTTGAACTGCTGTAAATAACCATTTCATGGCATATTCTGTTTGGAGATGGAGGTAATTCCTCCTTTTAGAGGAATTACCTCTATGATGGAGGAATAGAGAAATTATCTCCATGATGTCCTAAGATCATGGAGGTAATTCCTCCTTTTCTTAACTAAAGGATATAGAGAATAATAACTAATACTAATGAAGCACATTAAACGGGTAAAGCAAATCTTTTTTTTTTTTTTTTTTCATTTAAATATATTCAACCCCTTAATTCAAATAAGCCTTTGGGAAAACTCATTTCTTGATTCAGTTGCTTACGAAATATTTCGGTGCGTTTCATTACGTGAGAAGTTGTCGTTACGATGGCGAGACGTTGCCGATAGCATGTGAACATTTAGTTGCTAGAAGATCACCCGGGTTACTTACCGAAGTTGTATTTGTTAGCAAATGAACCGCGCGCGCACGCACACACACAACTTTAATTAAGGACTCTTTCGATAGCTCTATGACACGAAATGTAATCAGAAACAGTCCATAATACCATGCGAAATGTACTTACAGCTACGCATTGATACACCAAGCGGATGTTGTATTGTCTTCCGTTTGGGGACAGCAGTCATTTCCAGAGATTATTGCATTCGAAAGTCTGTATACTTTTATCTATTATTATTAATTTTATTTTTATGAAAACCCCAAACAGGAAAGTTTTATTAGAACCTATAGTACTTAGGGCGATGCATGGGCTGAAATTGGTTGACAAGATGAAAGAAGATACTTGTTAACATTAGACTTGAACTTCTGTAGATTGTAATTTTCAGGAAATTTGAATGAAGGTTGTTCCAAAAAACGGAAGGTGAATGAATAAAGGAGGAAGAAGAACAGTTGGTTCTGTGAATTTGAAGTTGGATAGTAAAAGGATGTTGACTGGTTGCGGGCACGTGTTCGGACTGCTTTGGAAGAAAGAGTGGGAATATAAAGCCAATTTAGAAGAGCAGTGATCGTGGAAGTATCTATAGAAAAGACATGCAGCAGAAACAGAACGCCTATGAGACAGAGCGGAGAGACTCTGTTAGAGATGAGTCATTAATTAACCTAACTGCCTTCTATCGAATGGAATCTAGTGAGAGAGAGAGAGAGAGAGAGAGAGGGAGAGGGAGAGAGGTTTTGGGGCACCGCCCCAGATGAAGGAACAATATTCCATTGGAGGGCGGATTTGCGATTTGTACCAAGTGAACAGCTGTTAGGAAGAAAAGTTACGAAAGAGAAAACCCAGTTTTTTAGACGCAAAGGAAGCTTGAGCAGACGCAGAGCAACTGCTTGAGTTTCACCAAACTTTTCCATTGAATTTGTCCACAGATGAGTAACATAAGCCAGAATATTACCAGTGGATTGTCACTGACGGAATCCATATTGGCGATCTTTGATCAGATTGAAGGTTTCTAGATAGTTTAAGAGTTGGCGGTTAATTGAGTACCACCTTTGAAGTGAAAGGAATTATGCAGCAAATAATTTGGACAGCTGAGATGGAGAGTTGTTGAATCAACTGATAATTGGGATTCTGTCAGACAGAGTACATGGGGTTTGGCAGAATAAGGGAAAATGGACATTGAGATTGGAACTGAGACCACGTATATTTGTGAAATGAACGAAGGAAGTGTTTGGGAGGTTTAGATCTTTTCGCAGATAAATTTGTTCTATTTATTTGGCAATTATGAAATTAATTATGAATACTACTCTGAACTGCTGTGCTAATTTTATATAATTTAATTAGCGGTTAATTTTATTTAAAAAATGCATAATTAGGATTATCTTCTCTTAAAGAAAATTCCGAGAAAAACTCGTTAAATAATACCGTCGAAGTAATATATGGTCCATTCCACGCGTGCACTTTTTTATTTTATTAAAAGTGTTTCTGCCTAATAGCAAAAAACAAAAAAAAAAAAAAAAAAAAAACAGTGATTCATTGTGGAATTCCCATTTTAATGTTGACTTTTCATCGTTCAAAAATACGTTCTTTGCGTCCTCTCCAATCGTCAGTGGACTGTGAATATTAGCTAAGTAGTGGCTATGAATATGTAATAAAGTGCTTATTCATATCTCTGAAAAGGGGTCTGTTTAAATTGATCTACGAGTGCATTCTAATTTAAGTTAGTGAGTATGGTTCGAACAGGATGAAGTTTCGTAGTTATGTAATGAAAGGATGGATTACCGAACGTGCTTGTATCTAATGAATATGATAATTTATTCCAATCGACTATTTGAACAACTTCCAAAGGGTGATTTACGCGTTGATTTAAAAGTGAAATTTTATTTCTGCAATTTATTTCTCGACTGTTTCACCCCATTCCCTATTTTGGGAGAGTGGACATTTTTCGTTAAATCTTTTTGTTTTAGAACATTCAGTGTCAGGAGGATGCAGTCTATGAAAACAAGGCAATGTTGGGGATTAAACTGATCTGTAATACGGAAATTTATAGCACTTGACTTTCTCTTATTCCATCAGTGTTGTGCAAGAGTTGCTCTTATCTTACAGTCACAGAAATCTTTTTCATTTTTTGCAGAGGATCTTTCCCTTCGGGAAAAAAAAAAAAAAAAAAAAAACGTGAGGCATACAATTTTTGTTCCATCATTGCGCCAAGGTTGTGTCAACTTTAAATAACTTATGTAGTTTTAAGGAAATTTCAGTAGTTTCCACCCCATGAACATTTTTGAGTATTTTAAAAGTACAAAAATAATAAAATGCCTTGGAAGTTAAAAAAAAAAAAGCTCAATTTCAGTTGTTTTTCAGTGAGCAACAAAATTTCAATTGTCTTTGTGAAGAATCGGATTTTGTCGATGGCAGAATTTTCAATGATACCGTTTCGCGTGGCCACTAAAGCAACGAAGCGTTCTGTAATCAGTTTACGGGATGAAAATCCAAGATTTGACTCATCTCTAATAGTCTCTCCACTCCTGTCTCATAGGCATTCTGTTTCTGCCTCATGCCTCTTCTACAGATACTTCCATGGGCACTGTTCTTCTGAATTGGCTTCTATAATTCGCGCTTTCTCTTTCAAAGCAGCCCAAACAGGTGCCGCAACCAGTCAACTTTCTTTTAGTCTAACTACAAACTGTCCCTTTACTATCCAACTATTTTACTACAAACTGTCCGACTACATCCTTTTACTGGCCAACTACAGAACCAACTTTTCTTCCTCATTTATTCTTTCAACTGCCGTTTTCTGGAACAACCTTCCTTCATATGTATTTCCTGAAAATTGCAATCTACAGAAGTTCAAGTCTAATGCCAACAAATATCTTCTTTCATCTTCTCAACCCATGCGCGGTACTAAGTACTATAAGTTCTTATACTGCTCGTGTTTGGGGTGTTCATAAAAAAAAAAAAAAATCGGAAGGGGCGAACTATGCAATCCTCGCTGGGTGTTCAACAGATGACAATTTGTTCCTGCCATCTAGAAGAGAATCGAAACTTCTTCACAGCGTGTGGAAGAACAGCGGTCGTAACCACTACTTGTTGCAAGTGTGATACGTCATGGTTCGAGTTACCTTTGTGTTAATCTAAAATAGTCGCTTGCTGTTTCCAGTGAGTTCTTAGATTTGTTTGTCGTCAAGAGAAATTGTTCCAGAAATACCTCCTTGCCTTGAAATTTTAGGAATTAAATCTATCAAGTGATTGTGTATGGTACCATCTGTATTTGCCTAACCATCAAAACCTTATTTATACTTTAGCTTTTATTTTCTTATGTACACGAAACAGTAAGTGATTCGTAGTTTGAAACTAAACTGAAACGAATATTTTTACGTGTGTAACCTGACTCATAATTTTGGATTAGTGGCTTTTCGGTATTGATAGAAAAGAGGGGGGATACCCCTATCCTTTCTGTCCATACTGAAAAACTGGGCATCTATAGTTTCAGTCGCTAGGTAATTCTAATTCCAGTTAGCCGTTGTTGTTATTATGGGTAAATGTTGAATTATAGCCCTTATTGGTCTTTCTTTTTTAGTTTCAAATAGCGATTTTTTTTTTTTTTTTTCTCTCGAGTATTCTACTCTTCTTCCTCGTTCTGATTTCTCCGTTTCTTTATTTTATTAATGGCGTAGACTGCAGAACTAATAACATTGACCTGTATTTTTCTCTAAGTAATTTCAACCCAGGAATGGTAGCGTGGAAAATTAAAGAACCCACATGCTTTACTTTATAACCAGGAAGCACAGATATGATGCCACAAAATCTCTTTTTTTTTTTAAGATAAAAGATGAACATGCACAGACCTATCCAAGCACCACTTGTCAGACAAAATGCTTTAGCCATTCAAGAAAACAGCAGCACAATTGATACACACTGCCCCGATCGACGGCGTTAACAGACTTCAGCAGTGATAATAGGATGCCACGTGTAATCGGTCTGTACGCGACATTTCAAAGTTAAGAGGATCCCTAGGTAGACAATTGATGTGATCTGCAAATGGAAGCAGATTGGTCCTGAAATCAAAATTACCAAAAATCCTCCGAAGATGGCGGAATTTGAGGTGAGCCCTGCAAAGAATCGTCAGCTCGAACTTAGGTCAACGTTGTCGCAGCACACACTGTCCTTCATTGAGACAGTTAGGAGAAATTTGTCAGTACTAGTACAGTGGAAAGCTAATGGACAGTTGTTCATTGAAGTGCCGAATAACGATGCCTGGTTGTTGTGTATGCTGAGAAAAGCTACCTGCCGGATTGTATCATACCGATAATGAAATTTGTCGGAGTCAGCGTAATGGTCGGGGGGGGGGGGGCTGTTTTTCATCGTTTGACAATATAACCATTGGTTTTTAGACAAACCGTGAATGGTGAAGTCTATCTTAGACATCTTGGACAATAATATGCTACCATATAGTGTATTATTGATAAAGATATGGACATTCTCCAACACGTTGGAGGATTCCTTTATCAGCAGGACGCCGCTCCGTGTCCTATTGCTCGTTTGTGACGGACTGGTTTGAGGACATGAGCTTCGAAAAGTTGTACTGAGATGAATGGATCGTTGGGTGCATGTGAGAAAAAACCCCTCCAAAAACTGCTGAATTGGTTGCCAGTCTGTGAAGACTGAATGTTTGAAAATGTCAGTCAGAGCACATTTACAAAGAAGACTGGCGGAGACTAGAGGCTGTCATGAAAGGGTAAAAGGTTTCGACACACGTTATTAGTTTTCCTGTAAATAAAGTTGTTTGTAGATATGTAAGCATCCGGATATTAATAATTGGGCAGTGTATATTTATTATACAGTTACATTTTAAGAGAATCTACGGCCATTTATAAACACTTGCCAAAAAAAGGGGGGGGGGAAATACGAACCTAGCAAGTGCGCGGCGTAGATACTGTAAAGGTGTTTTAGTGCATTTTAGTCTAATTGTAACCATTCTCCCAGAAAAATGTCGCTTAGCTGCGACAAAGTTGAAAGAAGAGGATTTCATTGCCCAACAGCTCTCTGTTAATAGGATTGAGATCAAGTGAATGCCGAGGAAGATGGTGGGTGGAAATCCGTGTCATGTTATCCGAACCATTCTTGCACGATGCGATGTCGCTTTGTCATCCATAAAGTGGCCATCAACTTCGGGATAAAAGTGAAACATTGCAGGGTGCAGTAGATCTGATATAAAATTCTGGTGTTCCCTGGATGAGACGATTTTTCATCGCCATCAACGGATCCAGCCCGTGCCAAAAAAACGTTCCCCCTACTATAATACCACCTCCAGATGTTTGGGGTGTCTTAACAAGAAAACACTGTCAATCGCTTCGCCAAGTTTTCACCACACTCTTTGCATACCATCAGTGCAAAAAAAGTGTATTGTGATTCGTCTGGTCACATGACTTTCTTCCATTGTTCCACTGCAGAGATGGGGGAACCCTGGTGCCGTCAGACAACTTGACACTGTCCAGTCACGACGTTCTCAGCACCACTGCAAGTGGATTTTTCTGTTTTTCTCTGAAAAAAAGTTGCTTCCAAATACGCAGGCGACTGCCAATACCTAATTTCTTCAATTCCCTGTGCATGGTAAGGGTTGAAATAGGGCAATTCTGGGCTTCGTTGAATTCAGATGTTATTTGCTGCACACTGGATTTTCTGGTTTTTTTTACAGTTCTTAAGAGAACAACAGCTTTGCTCTTGAAGTATTGTTTTTATTCCACATGCCTTTACTCCTTTGAGATGTGAGAGAACCGCTTGATTTTCCACTCATTAAAAACCCTTGACATAGATGCTTTTTGAGAAACCAGTTATGTCTTTCGTTTCTTGAATCGGGGCTCCTGCTGAACGTGCACCCACCATAAGACCTTTTTCAAAGTCTGACAGATCACGCATTGCCCCACTCTGGCTTCAGATTACCACGTGACAGCTTTATTTGCATTTCTTCTGTCTGTGATTGTCTTAATACAAAGGTTCGGGTTTTTTTTTTTTTTTTTTTTTTTTTTTTTTGCAGTGCGCGTGTAAAAGCACACAGATGAGCCAAAACATTATGACTACCTACCTAATATGATGTTGGTCTTCCACGTGCAGCCAAAACAGCTCGTACCCGGCGAGGCATGGACGCTACACGATTTCTAAATATGTCTTATGGTATCTTGTACCAACACGTAACCAGTAGATTCTTGAACTTCTGTAAAATCTGTGGTTGAGACGCTGCAAATCAGAGTTGCTGTTCCAACACAAATCACAGATGCTCGATGAGATTGATGTCCGGGGAATTGAGGCCAGGGTAATACCTGGAAGTCTTCCTCATGTTCCGCGAACCAGTCTGGAACAATCCAGGCGGTGTGGCATGGCGCATTAACCTGCTAAAAGATGGTTCCCCCAGAGGGGAAGACCGTTGCCATGAAAGGGTGTAATGATCAGTAATGATGTTTAGGTAGGTGGTAGACGTCAGAATGCCTGGCACATGGATGACTGGATCCAGGGTATCCCAGTAGAACATCGCCCAAAGCATGACGCCGGCTTGTTTTTGTCCCACGGTGCATCCATCACTTTCCCCAGGTAAACGACGCACATGTACCCGGCCGTCTACGTGGTGCAACAGGAAACGTGATTCATCGGACCAGACGACCTTCTTCCAATCACTCAAGGTCCAGTTTCGATGCTCGCGTGCCCATTGTAGGCGCTGTCGCCGGTGAGCCATGGTTAGCATGGGCACGTGGAGCGACCTGTGGCTATGCAGCCCCATTTTCAGCAGGGTTCGATGTACTGTGTGTTGCGATACAAAATACTCCCGTCATCAGCATTCCAATTACCGGCTATTTGAGCCACAGTCGTCCTTCTGTTGCCACGGACCATCCTGGAGAGCCTTCGCGCACCTCTAGCATCGATGAGCCGTTTTCGTTCAACGCGGTTCGTGGGTTCCCCCTCCTCGGACCACTTTCGGTAGGTATTAACCACGGCTGATCGTGAGCATCTCACCAGCTGTGCCATTTCGGATATGCTCTGACCTAGTCGTCTGGCCATTACAATTTGGCCTTTGTCAAACTCGCTTAAATCCGCTGCTCTCCCATCTGAAGAACAAGGGTAACACTGATTAACGGAGCTCATTATCAGGTGTTTTTATATCGTGTCCCGACCCATGCACGCGCCGTAGTTCACATGAAATTGCTTCGATTGCATATCGACTCGCTGGTCATAATTTTTTGGCTCATCGGTGTACATGTAAATTTAAACTGTTCCTTCATAAAACTCCCGTGAAGCTGTTCGAGTGGAAAGCTTTTTAAGTAAATTTTTCAGAATGGCACCTGTGATTCCTAGACCAAGTTAATCTAGAAACCTTGGCTTAATCAACGTCAGTGATGGTGGTGGCATTAAATTCATTTCTCTTTTTGGTCTTATTGTGATACTTCAAGAAAGAATAATATTCCCAAGAAATCTAGTTAAGAGACAAGAACCGCTGCCATAAATTGTTGGCCTTCTGCGCCACCGAACATTTAGTTTTTCTCTCGCACCATTTCATTGTTACAGTGGGGTTTCCCTAAACTCTTTCTCGTTTGCCTTGCACGTATGTGGCCTTGACATCGCAGGGTTAGGTTGGTTTCAGAATTCCACCTTAATTTTTTGGCGTTGAGTGTCTCAGAACCTTGTCCTTGGACGAGGTCAATAACAGTAGCGACAAAGTTTCCGCCCATGTTTCTTAAGGGTGGATGTAGTTCGTTCCTCCTTCGTTTTCTTTCCCGGTGCGTGTTGGGTAGGGGAAGGGAGCAAAGCAAAAAAGTGATTGCTTGTGAAATGGGGTGTTGCGCATTGTGTAATGTAAAAGGAAATGTCTTCTACTTTTCCTTCGGGTTGTCTGAAACACACCCTGCGTACGTGTTCCATTTAACAGTGGACGTATTCCATCACAGGGCGTGTGGACAAGCACCCATCCCACACAACTGATATGTGTGAGCGGTGTTGAGTTCCTTGATTAGATTTGTGTGTGGGATGCTTTGATGGCATCGCACTGATTTCTAATGGACTTGCATGAAAACTGGCTAGTTTTGGTGTAATTCAATTTGGAGTTAGTCAGCAAAAATGAGAATTACTTCCTCCCTGTCCCAAACCTCCTAATGAAAGAAAATATTGAGGATAAAGGTATTCAATGTTGATTGAAGACATGTGAATGAAAGTTTATTTTTTTTATTTTGCGTTATAGACATTGTATAACTGCGCCAGCAAATTATCTAACTTTCAAAAACAGTAAACAATCACAAGACCATGCAGTAGTTTATGGGTCCTGGGTGCATGATTGACTTTGGGACCTACCTTTTTGTTAAAACTGTGTTATAACGTCCTTCCTTTTTTTCACGTAAATTGTCTGTATTCCAGAGAGAGAGCGAGAGCGCATTCGATCTTTTTAGGCTCACCTGGTCACCCAGAGGTAAGGAATCGAACTCTTAATTTTTTTACACAGAATGGGAAAGAGCAGTGAGGATGTAAAACGAGGTGATGCTTTGGGCCTTCTGTGATGGCGATGGCCTGTTCTGCAATGAATAGCGTGATTACTCAACCACTTCAAATCTTGTCGTTCCTTGGGATAAGTACAGTAGCTTTACTCAGGTAAACAGCTCTCCACCGCATGGTCATTGCTAAAGCGTCCTAAATACAGTCTACTTTTTTCAAAAGGTATTTAAGAGTTACTACAATCGTCGATGGGATTCGAACCCACATTTCTCCAAACCAGTGGGCGACCACTGTACTGACAAGGAAGATTATCGTGTTCGTTGTGCTTACACTCAGACGTTAGAAAGACGAAGAGGATGTACTCTTTCAGCTTAAACTAGGTAACATTATCATCTAAATCTGTAAGCTGCTTTCGAAGCGTAGGTTCCACGAACTAAGAAGGCCAGCCACAAACGCCTACACTTTGAAAGTGTTGAGGCCAAGGACTTGTTGTAGGAGGTTCTCTACCTTGCACAGAGCAATAAAGCTGATAAACACACATAATATTAACCTACAAAATACTGGAGTTGCAGTTAACGTCAGTATCGGGAACTGGATCTTATCTTTGTTCGATCACGAAATGGCAGATTTGTACTCTTTCCCCCTCCCAATAGCTGCGAAAGTTTATGTGAATGACTTAATCCGTGGAACTCTGTCAAGCTTCTTAGCGCCTCCAGTCTTTTCTAATGGACGATAATGCCCTGCCCCAAGCTGGAGGAAAACCGCGCGCTATATTACAGTCCAAAGTAGGTTCTATACCTTAAAATCTGATTAGTCAATAGAGTATTGACTGTATGTATAAAACAGTTACCGTTCTTCCGCTGCTCTGATGATGAAAATTAAATCCCCTGAAACGTTGGTATCAAATTAAAATGTTACAAACGTGGATTGTATCTATATTTTTGTTTTATGAATGCGAATAAAACACTTTTGAACAGTGCTAACTTTCATTAGTCATCCATGCTTATGACAAGAGCAGATAATCTCTTTTTCAATTCCGGTTCTTGTCGATATTTTGCGCTGTTCTGTAGATTAGATAATTTTAAAATACCAGTTTGACTGGATGATGCAAATAGTATTGATCATTATCCACCTGAAGCCTCACGTGCAGTGCGTTGATAACTCGGAATGATGACTTTCGCCGTAGAATTAAGATTAAAAGTTGATTTTTTTTTTTCGCGAATTGGTCAAAATGGGTATTCCCTTAGGCGCGGTCTCTAAACCCGAATACAATATCCAAATGCAGTTTAACCATTGTGTTGTGCACATGTAAAGTTCCTTGTCACGATGTTGCAGTTAACCAACGAATGATTATCAAATTTTTCTTTAAACTGGAACAGAGTGCAACAGAAACGTATGAAACGTTAAAAACTTTCTGGTGGTGTTTAGGTCGTATCAGTGTGTTCGAATGGTATAAGCAGTTCAAAGACAGACATGAGGATGTTTGCGATGACCCAAGAAGTGGGCGTCCGTCAAGTGCGCGAAATGAGGACAGAGTTGCAAAAGTTCGGAAAATTATGGCAAGAGATCGTCGTTTGACCCTCAGAATGACGGCTGATGAGTTGGATATGAATAAGAAGACGAGTCGTCAAATTCTTCATGAAGATTTAGGGAAAAGGTCTGTGCAAAATTTGTGCCGCATAGCCACACTGAAGCAACGAAGAGTGTCATCGTGACACTTTGACAGTCCTAATTTCCTCGACTATATTGTCACTGGAGATAAGTGTTGGGTGTTTCAGTATGACCCAGAGACGATGTATCAGAGGATGCAGTGGACTTCATCACCAAGGCCCAAAACGTTTCGTTTACAGAAGTCCAGGATCAAGACGATGCTGATCATCTTTTTCAACAAAGAGTGATTGACAAGCAATTTATACCTGAAGGGGAGAGATAGTCAGTGCTGGGGTTCTACATGCAGGTGTTTCAAAGACTATTGAAGCATATTTTCCGGGTAAGGCCACCATTTCGAGAGAAAGGCAGCTGGCAATTCTTGTTGCACGACAGTGTCCCCGCCCATTCTACACTTGTTATGAAGACACTTTTTACGAAACATAGCATTATACAGATCAATCAACCACCCCACTCTTTCGGTCTAGCACCAGCGGACTTCCTCGTCTTTCCCCAGATGAAAACTGCCCTCAGAGGAAAGAGACTTAAGGATGTTGAGGACATAAATAAAAATGTAACCACCGAACTGAACATCTTCCATTTGGACGCATTCGTTGACTCTTTTCAGAAAGTTTTAGAACGGTATAATTAGTGCATTCAATCAGGCGGTGGTTACTTTTAATAAAAATAAAACCATTTTTGAACCCCTTCACTTTGTGTTCTTTTTATTGTACCTCCTGTCCGGGAAATTTATTGCCACACCTCGTATATTAACACAAAACTTTAGACAACGAAGAGAATTTCTGGGATTTCATTATGAAAACATTATGAAAGTGTAAAAACATACAATATTGTGCTTCAGTTAAAACGCCAAGGTAGATAAGCAAAAATTAATGTGGCCATTAAAAACTATAAAACACCACATATTCATCGACAAAGGCAATGCTATATTTAATGGAGATATGCATCATTGAATCACCCAAAATTAGAATGATTTTTAAAAATGTTTTCCACACTCATGAAACTTTTAGAATATTTCAGTACAGTTAAGCTTAATTATAGCATATCATTAATTATATTAAAGTGACTGTAATTAGTTCTAAACTTGTTTAACTGTTTCTTGCGATTTGGACAGAATGAAAATCCAACTTCACTTAATAACGAAGAAGGATCAGTTACTTCAAGTAATTTTGAAAGAACATTAAATCGTAGTGCTGCCCGCATTCATTTAATGGACTAGGTTTTTATTTTTCTTATTAAATTGGCTGTTATTGTTTTTATATAACTTTGCGGTGTTTCTTTAGCAAGTGTCTGTTGTAATTCTTTTGAACTAACCTTAAAGTTAATCGATTAAGTTGGCCAGGATGAGAGATGCATCCCTGGTGGCAGGACGCTTGTTTATAAAGTACTGCCATTATTTTAAACTACCCCACAATTATTTTAAAATATATTTTCAGGCTATTATAAACGTCACGAATGAAAGTTTCATCTTTCTTTAGCATGTGTATTAAAATCCGTCAGTGTCTAGCCATCCACTGGTGTTGTACTTTACGCTAAGCGGTTTCTATTTTCTACGATAAACTTTTAATAATTAAATTTTAATTTATATAGTAAATAAAGCAACTGTAGAACCTTTCAAATGTATAAAATAAAAACAAAGCGACCCTCCACCTGGAAAGTCGCGGATGTACAGTTGGAGTATTTCTGACAGTGTTTTGAATGTACCTGGCAATAGGAAAAATAATGACAAATGTTGTTCTTTTGCAGATTTTTTTTTTATGCGAGTTAACAATGAAAATAGAAAATTGCCATGTTCTCCAGAGGGCGCTTTAAGCAGAGATTACTGTAATTACAGTAAAACGGTTTTTTGAGAATTGACACGATTGGGGATCTGCAATTTACGGCGATATTAAATGAAGCTACGGACACAAAGGAGCACTCATTCTGCTCAGTGAAGCATCTCCCCCCTCCCCAACCCCCGCGTGGGTCTCTCCTCCTCAGTTAGCCTAATGACACCAACCGTCAACGCGATTACCACAACAATCGCGTTGAGTCGGGCGAGGGCGCTGTTCCAGAGCACCAGTAGTCCGCTGACCGAATCTAATTATGAAATATTAAAGAAGTCAGCCTTTTTCTCTTATCTGTGTGTTGTACGTGCGTGCGCACTAGCTTCTAACTGCTGCCATGGGTCAGATAATACGGGATGGGGAAAAATACGCCTTCTCATCTCCTCTCCTCTCCTCTCCCTCTGTTGCCTTTTAACGCCGTTATGACTTCCGTTCGTCTTTCACGGTTGTGGAGCATTAGTCCTCTCACCCCTCAGGGCTCCGCTTGAAAATTATAATTTTATTCCCTTTTTAATTCTTGTCTGCTTCTATAGACCATTCATCTCTATACGCTAGAATATACAAGTACATGTATTTTTTTACTTGTTATTTTTGTGATTCACTTTTTCTACACTCACTGGCCAAAAAATTAGAAACCTTTATTCAGTATCTAATAGGACCACCTTTTGACCCAGTTACAGCCACATACACATATGGCATGGATTCCGCTAAGTTTCTGAAGGGGTCTAGCTCCAGATACCACCAGACCGCCACCGGGATATTTGTCAGTTGCTGTATTATACTCTATAGAGAATTATCGCTTCCAACATTCTCGGTGATTTAGATGTGGAGAATCAGGTGGCTAGTGTAGATGTTGGAAATCTTGGGAACGTTCCTCGAACTATTCAGATACAATTTTTGCACGATGGCTATTTGCGATGTCGTCTTGAAGGAATCTCTCAATCCAGGTAAAAGTTGAGCATTGCAAGGTGAAGTTTGTTCGAATCGACAGAAAGCTATTCATCGGAGGTAACACAGCCTTCTAATGGTATGAGCGATTCCCCAAACTCTTGACAATGGATGCATGAACCTTCATGAGGTTCACGCCACGCTTTCACCCTACCTTTTCTGCAAAAAAAAAAAAAAAAAAGAAAAAAAAGTGCAAATTGAGACTCGTCATACTACATGATATTTTTTCTTTGTTCCACAAATCTAGTCTTGCCGTTGGCAGCACCACTCCAGTTAAATTTTTCGGTTCTTTTACAGAGAGAAAGTGGCTTTCATATAGGCACACGACAACCAAATACGAGATTGCTCAACTCGCTTCGCATAATCCGGGTTGGAAATGGATCTTTCTTTGACCAATTTATGAAAGGTTTTATAAATTGGTTTGAACTTGGTGGCCTGTCTTATACTTTCTTCATCTTACCCGTTCCCACCAGTCATGGGTAAGGGCTCGTGGGAAAGAACTCCACGCTTTCTCTTATTTTGTACGCACTGATTGACAAAAGTTGTAGTATCGAAATAACTGATTCCAGTCAATGGTATGGAAATACATCATGTTAGGAGAGAGCAGTACCGTGTGTGAATTTATGAAATATGCAAATTAACTTGTGTACCTGAAAATGAGTATAAGATATAGTAGTCTTCATTGGGGGGGGGGGGCGGTTGATGGTTAATCCTGACAAACCAACAACATTCAGAAAGCACTCGTAGTGTAATGAAGTATTCCTGCGGTGGTGTTGAAAGTAGAGCACTACTGCAGTTTATGCGAGGTTATGGGGGAGGAGGGGTAGAAAAATAAATTGCTCTCCCACAGCACCCAATATCTGATCCTCCGACAATGGATTTCGTCTCCGTATATCTCAAAGATAGGCCGTTTTATTGCACATAGTGGACCATATAGGACCAGTATATTCTGCAAGCCATGGCCAGGAGTTTCACTTCCCTCTTGCCGACCGGGCTAGCCAGGTGGGTAAAGTGCCTGCCTGGCAACCCCAAGGTTCGAATCCCGCCTCGGGCTTGGATCAAAGTACTGCAAAAACTTGGGGAGGTGCACTATGGCCACAGAAGCCGATGCGCCAACAACTACCAAAAAAAAAAAAAAAAACTTCCCTCTTGGCCATGTATCTTCATGACTAGGACGTTAGTTTCCCCATGTGTTTGAAATGCTGCAGACGTCTTCCATCATGATATGGGTTCTCAGCGGCCACGTGGTGACCTTATGGATTTTACTCATGACCTTTACTCCCCTTCCCCTGGGGGAGATGGCTTCCCTCAGTACACCCCTCTCCACTCTACTACCATTTCTCTCTGGGTGGAGGTTTCCACCTGCATCCACCTCTTGCTATTCCCTCCCCTTTACTCTTGGGATTCCTTTCCTTATAACTTTCCTCTCCTTAGTTGGAACACCTCCCCTTCTCAGCCTCCTTTCTCGCCTGGTGGACCAATCTACCCCTCTTTTAATACACCCCTCCCCCTTGAGCAGGATGGGCATCCAGTTTCAGGGGTCCCCAACTGTTACCTCTTTTTGCACTTCTATTTTTAACCCTTATTTTTATTTATTTTTATTTTTTTTTGGGTCCTCCCTGTGAAACTCAGGCAACCCTAGGGTTGCCTGAGCTTCACAGGGAGTCTTTCTTCCTACTGACCCGGCCAGCCTCCTCGTGGCGAAGGACGCTAACTAGGGGTTTGTGGCCTCCAAGGTCCCTAGGCACAACTCAGCCCTTCACAAACATTCACTAACTCACACTATCTGGCCTCTAAAGAGTTCTATACACGTCACAGAGTACCAGTGGCGGAATTGGGGACCCCTGGTGCCCCTAGCCAAATTACACTATCTCTGAAAGCAGATAAATTATCAATAAGACACTGTAGCATAACTAAGCGCGCATGTTGGTCTCGTGCACGACTTAATTTACGAAATGTAATAGTGCTCATCTTAACTTTTTTCAAACCAGTGTATAAAAGATGCAAGTTTGCTCGCTGTCTTCTCGGATCTTACAGGAGTCATTGCATCGAAACTTTGCCTGTACATGTACAGGCAAAGTTTCGATGTCTTAGACAGATGACAAATGCAGGAAACGTGTCAGTTAATCACTGCACAAGTAAACAAACCGAGGCAACCAAAGATGTCCAAAGAACAAAACAGAATTGTCAATATTTATGAGTCCTTCAATCGGTGTGCGATCTTTCGCCACCACACGGGGAGTTAGTGCAGTGGTGCTGCCCTCTAATGTTCATTGGCGGGAAACGTGTCACAGCGGAAGCTTAATAGTGAGGTAAAGGGAACTGACACGCGTTATGTTGTTCACAAAAGTGATTATCCTTCGCGAGGTGGATAAACTAACCTTAATCTTTCGGCGTCATCCAATCTTCACTTGTAATACCTTCTGAGTGACGCGTTGCTGGGAATTGTCGCGAAGACAAATATAGAAGTAATCTCAATCCCCTCGTGTGAAGGCCGAACTCTATGAATTGGCCTTAACAGGAGACTTCCCCTCGGGAAAATTGTTTAAATTACTTTGCCTTGCAGCGGCACGTCAAAACTGCGCGCTGGCATCGCTCCGAGCTTTCCGGAAATTGGCTACAAGCTCGAAAACACTGACCGGCAGGTAATAATGTTGCTGCTTGATGGATGCAGAAGGAGACTGAGTTCGGTAATCTGTCTCGCATTGCGACAGACACGTGTCGTAGGAACGTTTATGAACTTTGTTTTCACACGTGACCTGTCTGTCGACGGTGCGCGCTTTTTTCCCCTTTCCGTAAATTCCGTTTTCATCCCGCAAAAAAGAAACCGACCGTAGAGTATACGCAGTTTGAACGACGCGTCATGGTTTCAGAACTTCCCTTGAACACGCAGTTTACAGATGCCGTATAACCTGAATTTCCTCGATGCGAAGACGATAATCCAACCAGCGATGAGACCTAAGATGAATTTCATTTCTTAAAAAAAAAATAATAATAATAAATCGAAATAAAAATCCAAGCTGGATTCCGGATTGTTCCATTGCATATTCATCTCTAGAAGCATAAGGTGCCAGATCCGGAATGTAGGGTAAATGTGGCATGATTTTTCCAGCCCAATTTGGTAATAGTGACAGAAAGACTTTTGAGAATAAGTATTATTATGGAGTTATCGCCAGCAGATCGTTTTGTGGTCTCTCTTTTGAATCGTCTCCCAAGTTATGCAGAAAAGTAGAATTATCTATTGTTGTGTGTTTTTTTGCTAACGAGATTATTGCGATTTGAAAATAAATTTTCTGTTTATACTCCGGCACGACAACCAAGTCAGTAGAGTTCACAATAAATCGTCAATACAAATATTTATCGTATTTAGTAGTCACGGGCTTGAACCCCGGTCCATTCAAGGAACGCGTGCTATGCACTCTCGTTCCTGACCACTGGGCTACGTCACTATTAGAGGTTAAAATCGCAGTAGTCTATACCATTACCAAGATAATCGACTGTCTTGGTCTGGATGGTACAGGAGTAGTTGTGTTTTTTTTTTTTTTAAGGATTTGTCGTGACTTCACAAATTTCATTAGAATCTAATTAATAGAAATTTAACAATTATTATTTCTTTGTCCGCTCGTCCGTCTGCGCGCAATAACTGGACTCCTAGTGGAATTTTCATGAGATTTTTGTTTGGGCCTTTTGGGACCATTTATCGAGCCTCCCAAATTTCATTAAAATTGTAAAAAAAAATTTATTTTTTTCGTAATCGGCTATTTTAGTAATCGATTGTGAAAATCATTCGATTATTGAAATAGCGGATTATGCCCATCACTAATATATACGCGCCACGAACCTGTGAATTTGGAAAAAGGACTCTAAATCCGACTTTGCTGTATTAGCAACAGAAAAGAACGCCG
Organism: Mastigoproctus giganteus; assembly: GCF_048544385.1. Classification (NCBI taxonomy): domain Eukaryota; kingdom Metazoa; phylum Arthropoda; class Arachnida; order Uropygi; family Thelyphonidae; genus Mastigoproctus; species Mastigoproctus giganteus. The sequence continues at coordinate 4,598,457 of NC_143581.1, forward strand.
TCCGCAGACCCCCAACCTCGCGCGTATCGTCAGGTCGTGGGATGTGGAATCTCTTAGCCGCTTCCTGTTAAGAAACTGGTTTGGCGGTTGTCAACAAATCTGTCAGAATGAAGTCTGCGCTCTCGATTTATTTTTAATGTCTGCTTACCTTCGAAGAGGCTTATATGGATAAAAGTCACCAGGCGTGTCTTGAACGTGTGTATTTTTGTTTCTTGCGTCTAATTAGGACCCCCCCCCCTTTTAAAGGGCCTTGGAACTTTTTTCTTTTTGCCTCACGAGCGGCTTGAAAGAGGGGAGGATATATATTTTTTTTAATTATTTGTTTGGATAGGAGACTCGCGCTCTGAGATAATTAACATCATTTATTCTTGGTACAAAACTGTACCGAATCGCTAATTACCGATTCTTTTACGAGGGCATTGGCAAGAACAGGAAATGAGAAATTTTGCTACTTGAAAGCGAGCTTCAAAGAACGTCATGGTAGGGTGGGATGGAAGAGCACTGATACAGAAATAACTGAGTAGCGTTTTTGAACTCAACTCCTTCTTCGAGTGATTTCTCACGCCGGATTTCCGCCACTTTCTCGAAATAGCCATTCAGAAGAGCGTAAGTAGACTCGTATTTGTTTTCAAGGTCACTCCAAGAGGTGGATCGGATAGAAAATGAAAAAGTACCCTGTGAGAACTATTTTGGACTGTTATCAAGTAAGACTGCCAAACGCATTTCTTACAAACCACACCGGTGGCAACACTATCTTCATATGCAGAACCGCGTTTGTTTGGTTGTTGTTCTTGAGTTTTAGGAGCATCAGCGACTAAGGCCATATTGCTCTGTGTATATTGTCAGTAAATTGCGTGTTCTGAGGTCGATTTCTGTTTGTTGGACGAAAAATCAGTTTCCATGAGAAAAAAAAACCATGCTGCCCATGAGCCCAACTAACTCAGCCACGTTGTGAAAAAGACCTTAAAAATTACTCTCGTCATCGACGGGATCCGAACTCTAGTCTTTTCCACCCGATGTGGGGAGGATAGCGGTCTTACCAACTGTGGTGCAACCCATGAGGGTTTTGTTTGGTTACACTTACCAACTGATCCATACCGGTGTATTCTTGACAAATCCATCATGACATTCCCATTCTGTAAGTATCTTTACAGTTGAACAATACTTCTGTTTCAAAATCGTATGTGACTATCCAAGTTGAATTTCCAATAAAGCACTTCGATTGGACCTATCGATTCTTCAAAAACATAGTTGAGTTGTACAGGGATATACATAGTGTAGAGGGTGTTTAGTGTCAAACGACACCAGGGGTTTGCCACATCTCCACGTAGTATACATTGTGGGTGTGAAACATAACACTGTCAACGACAGTGGTTTAAAGGTGTATGGATTCTGTACACATGTGTAGTGTCGTGTACCGTTGTTCCTCTGGTCATTTAACCGCTGGGCCCTTAATGGGACCCAACGTTGCTCCACTCCTCCCGGTGGAGGCGTACACCAGTGTTAGAGTTATTTACTCTGGCAGGTCCTGCCACTTAATTTTCTGATATTTCAGTGGCTAGGACCTATAAAAAAAAAAAAAAAAAAAAACAGAAAAGCGCCATAGATAGGGGCCAACCAAAAGGAGTACTAGTTGTGCGATTTGATGTTAAGTTTTTGGGTGTAGAGCTCAAGCAATTTAGAGATGATTCTAACACTAGTAGTTGTAAGTTAGAGAAGGGTGGGGAGAGTGAAGGCTGGGGGAAAGACAGAGGTACGGGGTCCATAGAGAAGACGACCCCCCAAATCACTGGAACAGGCCCATGCCCCACCAGAAGGAAAAGATTGGCGGCGAAAGAGGGAGGAGACGGAAGTCACCTCCCGCCCGGGGAGTGGAGGCAAAGGACCATGCAAGGGAGCATGGCTAGGAAGGCCTAATGGCAGGTGCTGGTGGTTGTGTCAGTGACATAGTATTATTGTTATGCTGTTCCTGTGGTTCCCACAAATTCGCGTTAAGTACTGTGATGCTGCACAACATTGCAAAGCCAGTCGATGTGGATTGTGAGTAGTGCGTTTTGACTGGCCTCTCCGTTACTGGGAGGCTCGATCACCAGGAAGAAGCTACCGTCCCTCTGGCATCGAGGAGCTAGGCCAGGACGTAGATAGACATCTGACGGGCCATCCACACTCTTGCAGGAGCGAGAATGGGGAGGAGCCGAGGAAAGAGCAGAGAAGAGATAGGAAAGTCGAAGATAGCGGGAGATGGCAGAGTGTAAGGCCTCCCCCAAGCGAAAAGGAGCAAGAATAGCGCTCGATGCGGTTGGGGAAGTCCAGAAGGAGGATTGTACAGGGATATACACTCAGTAACCATTGAATTGTGACCGCCCCATCATTTTTTTTTTTTTTTTTTTTTTTTGCAATATAAAAGCCGAACAGCCTCTTACTCGAAAAACTGTCATAAACTGTCCACAGTGCATTTATTTGCTACTTGGTTTACCGTAGTCACTGTCGGGAGGAATTCTTTCGGGAGTTTATTGGAGAATGTTTGATCAAATAAAATGTAAAACAAATACTCGCGGACTCTAGACGGTGGGCATAACACAATTCACAGATCTTTGAATGTTGAGGATTATCAGTCTTCGAAGAATATACTTTGAAGAAGAGAATCCACTAGGAAACCATTCTTCTTCGATACAGCGCAATTCTGAGGTCGTTTAAAGCCACTTAAATCCATTCTTCTCTTGTATTCCACTCCCGGTATGAGATCGGATACTACTACGAGTCATCGCAGATGCGGAAGTATTCTCCCAACGTTTTGTTAATGGTTGTACTTAATACGTTCAAGTTGCAGGTGACACGGGTAATGTAGGTTGTGTTGGTTAATTGAGGCAGCTGATTTACACTATATTGTTTTACCCACCCTACCCGCTTAACTGTGAGCTCATTACTTACAGATTGCTTTCGTGCTGTTCGGAAGTAAAATGCTTTTGGAAGCATCTTACAGTTGAACGACCTCACAATTTCTATTTGAGTGTCGCAGTGACGTTAAGCGCGTACATCCTGGTGATCAGGTGGGAGTTGATGCCACTGCGGATGAAGAGCACGTGGGCTTCCTGCCAAGTTCCTTTCCACGAAAATCCCAATGTATTTGATGTAGTGCAATTCTAGCTGGATGTAATAATCCTCATTTGACGCTCTTCCAAGGGTTAAATATTTTTAAAACGTCTTTGACCTTTAAAGCCCTCGTTGGGGTAGTGCGGTGGTTATAATCGCTGGTGAAAAAAGGTCTAAGTTCGAATTCCAAATTCTTTTGTGATGTGAATTGTCCGCTTTTCTTTATATCGGAATCCAATCTATTTATTTATTTATTTATTTAAACAGCAAACAAACATGCCTTAGTATGCAGCATCAAAAATAAGGTTATACAGCTTCAAAGCAGTTTGGAATACAATTTTCATTAGGAAAAAACGGAAAAAGTAATAAATGAAGAAAAAAAAACCAGTTTAAAGGCTCAGATTAGAGGTGCGGTTGGAGATTTCAGTTGTCTCTTGAAGTGTCCAGGGGTATCAAATATCTTCAAGTTTGCCTTGTTAATTAATCTTGCAGTCCTGTTGTAGTATCCATAATTAGTTATTTCATAGGTTAGTTTCTTAAAGCTGTTTTCGGTGCGTTGAAGTTAATTTGTGAGACGAGGTGAGGACAATTGATGGTACCATTTACCAGCTGATTAAAGAGCGTTTCAAGTCCAAAGAGTACACACCACTCTTGGTAAGATTTCTCATTATATTGTAATCCACTTTTTAAACAGACGTATTTCTCTTTTTTGGATATTTTCAGTTCCTTGTTTTTTGGTAAGCTGTATGTGGGGTCCAGATCTGGGAGAGGCATATTCTAGCGCTGGCCTAACATAAATTTTGTAAATATATATGAATAATGTCAATTGATTGAAGTCTCGGTTGATTCTTTTAAGAAATCCTAGTTTTTTGCCAGCTGCTCTCACAATGTTTGATACATGGACATCAAAGGAAAGTGATTCTTTGATGAAAATATCCACATTTTTGGCAGAACTAACTTTTTTGATCGCCTTGTTGTTGATGCAATAAGAAAGGTTTGTTTTTTTTTTTTTTTGGCAAAACTCATCAGTCCACACTTAGTTTTATTGACAACCATTCTATGCTCATTCAGCCACTGATTTACTCGTTGCAGAGCTTCATTAAGAGTGGTACAGTCATTGGTTCTGAATTAAACAATTGCCTCTTATTAATTTAGGTAAATCCGAACTTTTAATAGACTTTGTTTTTGGCACTCGCTTAAATTGATTTCAAAGACAAACCGGGGATTAACTGGCCAAGTCGAATATCCGAAAACAAAAGTCGCGAATTCTGCGTTAATCCGAGAGTTTTGCAAATTATCGAAAGTTAAAAATTATGCGTAATTAATTATGCAATGCCATTTATCGATGGCGCTCAAGTTAGTTTCGTATTCGAAAAATTACCATAGTCGGCCATTTTTTTACTTTGCGTTAATGAAATTCAGAACTTTTGAAAAGCACCAAATGAAACGTGCGTGTGTTTGTATTCTGATTATGCACACGGCGTTGAAGGTTATCCAGCCCTCCCCGTGTGTGGGTGTTTTGTATTTCTCTGCCCTTGAATAACTTGCGCCGTAGCGTTACGTTCGCGCTCTGTTGATCGTCTGCTCGCAATTAAATGTGTCCAAGCCGTCTTGAGAAGCGGAGCAGCCGAAACTGGGGGGTCGTATCGTGTTCATGATTATGAGCGAAGCGTCACCTTTAATTAATGGTATGTAAAGTAGACTCGGTTGCTTTTTAGATAAGCAACTTGGTCCTTTCTAAATGTGGCTATTAGTGTGTCTTTTCGTGTGTAACAGCTCGGATTTAACGACCTACTTCGTGGCAAAGTTACCTAATAAAAATCCTTTCTTTATTTAACCTGGTATTTCTGTTCCTCTTTCCCCCCCCATTTTGTACCTCGCGCGGTCTTTAATAGGTCCCTTTACTGCTATTCGGTACATTAAAAGAATGCTCTCACATTTGCCCAAATAGCTTTTTCTCCTATTACAATTTCCTCGGCCACGTAGAATTAAATCTTTTTTGGCGAATTCTGATCTCTAGCGCTATTTATCCCATACTGGGATTTATTTTTGTCTACAGGAATTTCTAAAGGACTTTCAAGAGATGTCCGAGTTAATCTATCTCGGGCGGTGCTGTAAACTTTATTTTTCATTCCGCAAAACAGCCAATAAGAACATGCATCCAACATGCAGACACGATTTTACACACTGCATTCTTTTCACTCTATTATTAAATCCGCTTATTAAACCAAGTTTGGTTTTGCCTTTGTATAGCAATTGGTCAGTCGGGCATATTACAGAGGGTGGTCAAAAAGTTCGGAGACAAGGATGTCATTGCGACCAAAGGAAAACCGATACGCTATTGAAATGAGTGGCAGTGACGTACGTAAATGTAAAACTGACAAGTGTCCAGTTATTTATTGGAAGTACAAGCAACCCCCGTATAACACGTTGTGGGGGGGGGAAATAAATGAAAAAGGTCTTTACTTCTTATTTTATTTAATATTTATTTTAAATATTCTTTGTTTTGTTCCCTAATATTTATATAGACCTCTTTTTTTCTTATACCCCTACTTACACATCTGACTTTGGATTCACAGGAGAATTCCAGATTCAAGGGAACTTCTCAATTATGTAAAATTCCCTTAGGAAAGGCTGAGTGTTCAAGAATGACAAAAGCACACGTTACTGTATAACATAACATAGTTTATTTACACACATATATATATATACACACACACACACACAACATGATAAAGTGATCAAAACTCAGGCACATACTAATATTATTCAATTTTGCCCATCAGATATATATGCAATTAAGTACATTGGTTTTATACCAGAAGGGTTATTTCTTTCTACACAACATAATCAATATCTTACACAAAACTGCTATAGTTTCTTCTTTCTTCACACATGGACAATGAATACTTAAGAGGTTTAGTTAACACCCTTTCTTACCTTACAAATTGATTTAGGAATTTCACCCTTAACTTCTGATTTATTTAGAGCCCCTTTTTTGCCTTGGGGAATATAATTTTACAAACTTTCTCTAAGACAAATCGTACACTTGACATCAATTTCTGGACTAAATATGCTTGTCCCAAGGGTTAGCTACATTCAGTAGGCTATTTCTTACTCTGTATTTCTCTACCCTTCCAAAATTTATCATACTTATATGTTAGACAATAACAAATATCAAATTTCTCTCCTTTGCCTTTCTACATATGTCTAATTATACATTAATCAAAATCCATATCTGACTTATCTCTATATTTATGTATATATATTTATATTTTTGTACATCCTTCCCTTAACATCTTTCTAAACTTCTACTAATCTGATATTAGAGTTCCTACAGTCCTTTATAGGTAAGTGAGAATACCTTATAACTAGTCACTTACTTAATTTTACGAATCGGACTTCTCCGTTTTGGGGTCTTCAGCTTCTTGTCTGGGAATGGCATCATCTTTTGCCAAGGGCATTCATCTTAGGGCTTTTCGTTCTTTATTGGGGGCTGCTGTTCTCGTCTGGATAGGGCATCACTGAGTCTCTTAGGAATTTAGGATACTGCTACTTAGCCTACGGTTCAGCTATTCTGGCAGACTCGGGATTACAACTTTACCTTCTCAGCTCGCTTATCTGCGCATTGGCCTTTATCACTGCCTTCAGATGATGGACTAGAGTTATTTCTCTCCTTGGCCTTTATCACTGCCTTCAGATGATGGGCTAGGGTTATTTCTCTCCTTACACCACTTATTTTCACTTGGCCACTTTCACTACTTTCCGATTACGGACTAGGCTTATTTCTCCATACACTTCACTCATTTGCATACGGGCCACTACTCTTGCCTTCCGATGACGGACTACTCGACTGTTCTCTTCTATCATGAAACTCATCTAACTTTTCTTAACTTGCTGACTGTACTTAAACTTATCTAACCCTTCACTACACCATCTTAATTTTGTCAGATCTTTCTCAACTGGCTGACAGGACTTATCTAACCCTACACAACTTACTACTCCATCATAACTTTGTCAGACTAAACCATTTTCACTAACACCGACGAATATCTCAACATTGTCTCCCTTCATAACTCATTTTTTCATTAACACCGTCAAAAACTCAACTCTGTGCTTACTACTCAACATAAACTCAACTCTGTGCTTACTACTCAACATAAACTCAACCTTGTGTCTCTCCTAACTCATATTTACCGACACCGACAAATATCTCAACTTTGTCTCCGACTAACTCATATTTTCTAGCACCGACAAAAACCTCAACTCTGTCTCTTCTCCCCGCCCTTAGTTCTGGGTCTTAGTCAATCTTCTCATTTTTTCAAACCTATCACTCTGTCCTGTTCTCCCATTTTTCTTTTCCCAAGCTGTCTCTACAGTGCGCGATCCAATTCTTATTTAAATAAATTAGTAAATTTCCCAGGCGGTCCACCCTTCTGAAGTGTGCCGCCACTTTTCTGTTTCACTTAACACCTTTTCTTCATAAGATCCCAAAACTTGCTATCACCGACAGCCAGACGCCAGTCTTAATTCTAATCGGAGCACTTCCCGTCTCGTCTCCAGATGTTACCGATCAAAGGAATGTCCCGACGAACTCAGTCCTCTGCTGTATTATTCTTTCAGAGCCATAATTATTCAGACATACGCCTCCGTAGCCGAATGGTCAGGAGCGGGAATGCAGTAGCATACGCTCTTTGAGTAGACCGGGGTTCAGCCCCTGACTGCTGAATACGGTCGATCTGCCAACCCGCACTGGACCAGCGTGGCAGATTATGGTCCATTTCCCTCAGCATGAAATGTTCAGGAGGCTTCCATCCTGCAGTGAGTTGATATGGCTGCACTTTACTTTTTTTTTTTTTTTTTTACTCGCCAACATCCGCTGCCACCTGTTCCCGTTGTTTTTGTTTATTCCCATGTGCTCGGAGCTGAAGCGCACCCCATCTACTACTAGTCTTTTCTTTGTTTACCCCTCCCTTCTTGTAACCTTGTCTAATTTAATCCCAGCGAGTGACCCATTATCTTAAATAATATTTGTGACTGGTAAGGTTTCGCCGCCCCATATGTTATATCAGAAGCTTTACTTTTAATTAATCTCTCCTGTGTATAAAATATTTTACTTGTAAGATTTTATATCTTACAACGTTACTTCTACAACATGGTTTCGCTCTAATACGATTGATCAATTGCGGCAATCCTCGCACAACACAATTGAGCTTTGGTGCGGGAAAAACGCTAAAAAAGTTATTGGAAAATCCCCGTATTTTTGTTGGAAAATCTTCTTGGGTTCTGTGTTATTGAACTTGTGCTTGTTTGAGACCATAAAAATTTGACTTCCTAAGAGTGCACTTCGTGACTTAAGGTTTTTGTAAGGTTATTTTGTTTTTTATTTGATCGTTTATAAATTTTTCCTTGGAAGTATTACCGAACTTTGTTCTTAAGAACCGTATTGGAATAATTTCTTTGTTGTGAATTAAATTCCACCCCTAAATTATGCTTTAAGAAAGTTAAAAAAAAAAAAAAAACACCCGCTCAAAAGAAACTATTTCTCTAGAATCAAAGATACAAAATTTTGGATAGTCTTAAAAAGGGTGTAAAGGTATCATACGTTGCAAAAAGTTTAAATTTAAATGAAGCAACAATCCGAACCATAAAGAAAAATGAACAGAAAATTAGAATTGCTGTTGCTGCAGAATCTTTCATTTCCTCAAATATGAAAGCTTGTCCCCGAGCGCCAATAATTGAAAAAATGGAAAAAGCACTCAGTATTTCGATTTACGATAGCAGTAGAAAACGGATCCCATTATCTTCAAGTTCTCTGCCCAAGGCAGGTTCAGGGCACCACTGACGCCATTTTTCTCTATCTTGTGCTTTCCTTTTTATTCCTGCTTAATTTCCTCTTCTCATCCAATCCATCACTCTTCCCACACATTTTTCCTTCTATCACTTTCCTCGCCATGCTTTATCTTCTCAAAACATGTTCTATAAAGTTTTGTCTTAGTTCTTTTACTAACGTTCTCTCTTCTCCTACTTTCCTCAAAACTTCCTCATTACTCACTCTGTCCACCCATTTCACCCTTTCCATTCTTCCCCACACCCACATCTCGAAATCTTCTAGCCGTCTGATCTCCTCTCTTCCCAGTGTCCATGTCTCTGAATCATAAAGTACAACAGTCCATATTAATGTTTTCGCCATTTGCCTTCTTAATTCCTTTTTGAAACTTCTCAATAGTTTTTCTATTACTAAATGTCTCTTTACCATTCCTTGTTTTTATTTCCTCCAGGCTTTTCCCATTTTCTGTCATTATGCTTCCCAAGTATCTGTCCACCTGTTCCAATTTTATTCCATCTAAATTACATTGATTCTTCTTTCTGGCCACTTTGAAATTAACATCTTTGTTTTCTTGCTGTTAATCATCATATTGTACTCTTTTACTTTACTGTTCAAGATATCCAAGGAGCTGTAATTCCTCCTCATTATTAGTAATAAAAACCTAGTCATCTTCAAGTCTATCTTCTCCCCTCCTACTTTTACACCTTTTTGCTCTTCTTTGTATTCTTTCATCAATGCTTCTGCATATATATTAAATAGTAAGGGGGACATGGATCCCATTATAGGGCAATGTACTTAAACGCGCACTAAAAACTTAACCATTTAAAAGAAAATGGAAGATCTTCTGTTAACCCGAAGCTTTGTAGCCGGTAAAGGTTGGTTTGAGCAATTTAAAAACCGCTTCTCATTACATAACATAAGAATTAAAGGGGAAAGTGCATTGGCTGATAATGAAGCTGCCGAGAAGTATGCAGAGGAATTTCAAAAATGATTGAAGGACACGGATATACATCACATTAAAGTGTTGATGGAGGCATGGAAACAATTTTTCAATTGTGGACTGTATCGGAATCATAGCTTTATCGCTCAAAGAAGTAAAACCGTCAACATTAAATGCGTTTTAAAAAAAATGTATGGCCGGAGTCAGTTCATTCAAGAAATATGGTCGAACCGGAAATCATATGAAGCAAGTAGAAGCCATTAACTTGTCTATGCATTTCCCTGACAGAAATCGGGTGCTGTGGAAAATATGTGCAAACATTACCAGGTAAACAAAACAGTGAGGGAATGACTGTTTAAAAGTGGCAGTGCCTTTTAATAAGCAGAAGGCGACGAACTTCGAAAGGGGTCGGATCACTGGGTTGGCAGAAGCTGGATTGTCAACACGGAAAATCACCGTTCACATGTATCATTATGCACAAATGATTGTGCCCTGAGGGTAATCGGCCAGGGCTCGGGTGGTATTAGAACTTTAAAATGGGAAGCACAACGCATTCGTCGACTACATCTGTGAACACGATAAACAGACGATTACGAGAAGTGGGAGCCTGCATTTTGCCGTCCGTCGCGTCGTCTGCAGTTAGTGCACGGAGGGGAGAGAAAGCTGCTTGGGAACAAGAATAGTATCGTGCCGTCTTTCATGACGAATCACACTTTTGTTGGGATCCATTGACGATCGTATATTCGTCTAGAAACGCTACTGAAAGAGGTGACCCAACATGTATCAGGGAGCAACATACTGGGCCACCACCCAGATCCACTTGTCCAGTATGGGAAGCCATTAGTTACAATAGTTGTTCACTTCTAATTGTTGTTACATTGACAGCAAACTATCATGCTGAAACTATTCTGAAACCAGTTCTTTTGCTCTTTATGCGCTCCATTCCAAACTAGATATTTTTTTAACATACTGGTACACGGTCCATCTACATCACACTCTGATGCAGCTGGAACGTGTGCTGTTCTGACACCATGGATTGGTTTATGGGGGAAGTTGGAGGAAATTCATTGATACAGATACCAGAAGAAAGGACAGTTATCGATGACAAAATATTCTGGAGCAAAGTGGTTCGTATAATAGGAGTAGGACAGATAGTAAAATAGCGAATGGATGCTGGTTGGATAACCTACGTGTTTGCATGCCAAATCAGAACAGGAAATAATTGTAGTAAAGGCATGGAGATTTGTAGGAGTTGGGAGTTCACGTCTGATGTGAATCTTAAAGGAGAGTCGCAGTTGGGTACCGTTGAATGTGTAATGCATAAAAAATCGTCTTCGTGCATGATAAAAATGAGAATTAAATCTCATATGTTGTCAACACTCGCTCCATTAACCAAATCACAAGACACAATCTCTTTTACCGCTCACATGCTATTATGTTTTGTTTTTCTTCCTGCGCATTTCAAATATGGCATTTTTTGTTTATTTCCAATAAAATATTAGCTATCAAATTTATTGGAATATTTGTTTACTGCCCAATTTTAACTTCAATGTGATCATTATTTTTACTCATGGAAAAAGACGGGGAGTTGCACAAATTCATTTAGCATTTTAGGGGTCGTGGTATCACATAGTTTGAGAACCCCTGGCTTAGAAGGCTCCCGAATATGATAAAGCACTGTAGAAGATTCTTGAATAACGTTGTATTGATGATTCTAGAATATATCAGAAAGTGGGAGTATTGTTTCAATACAAATTTGTATTATAGAAAATTGTAGATGATTCTAGAGTGTTTTGCAATAACTTGATCCCTATACTGGAGTTCATTGCTCCTATATGGAACCCGCACTACACGTATTTGATACAACAAATTCAATCCCTGCAAATGAAATTCATCCACTACCTTTCCAGATGCAATCCTGTGTTTTACCACCGGATTTTCTACCCTAATTTCTGCTCTTACTTCAAGCTTTAATCTTTGGAAACCCGGCGAACTGTTGTGGATCTAAAGCAGTTTTATCACATCTTCACTGGTTCGACCTACCTGCCTGATCTTCTGTGCCATATATATCTTCACGTTCCAGCGGTGGCTACTAGACAGAGGTCCACTTTCACATCAGTAACCCTAAGAAAGATTTCCAAGAACTCCTTCAAAAGAACTATGGCACTAATGAACGAATATGATCTGGATATGGCTATGGACAAGCGAGAGCGTAACAGAACTGTTTGGAGCAGGGTTAGCTGGTTGACTGATCTGTACAAGGTGGAAGTTATTTTAATTTTGTGTATATGATGTCTCCTGCTACTGCCTGCTTTCTGAGATTCTCTTCAGGATACTGGACTAATGATGTCATGAATTTCTTTGATTTCCTTGAATTGGACTTTTCTCGTCTGAATAGAACCGTCATTGTAATTGTGTGTTATTCTTCTATTTATTTATTTGTTTATGTACAATCTTTGTATCTTCATGTACTTTACTTTTCTGTTATACACTTTAACTGGGCGCTTGCCTGTTGTGTATATTTTATCTATCTATGTTCGACTTAATACGGCAGATCCCGCCTTGTTTCCAGTTTCCGGACGTGGGCATCTTCAGCTTCCAAATTTCTTTCTCATGGCTGATAGTGCACCTTCCTTTCATGTTTTTCTAGGGCTTCCTCGCCTTCTCTTCCTTGTGGTATCCACTCATATATAATTTCAGGTCATCTCACTTCATTCATACGCAGCAGATGTCCAAACCATCTCAACCTCCTATTTTCTATTCATTCCATAATATTTTCATCTGCGTGCATACGTCTTATTTCCTCATTCATTATCCTCTAGCCTAGAAACCCTAGCACTCCCACGTAAGTAGTCCATCTCTAGGGCTCTAAGCTTCTTTTTGTTACCCTCTTTCAGTGTCCACACCTCACATCCGTAGCAAAGTACCGATTCCACTAACTACTGTCCAATTTTTTTTAGTTCTACGGGAGATATTGTTGTCCCACCATATAGAGTTTAGGGCACTTGTCTTTCCCCAATTCTTCTTTAATTAATCTACATCCAAGATATTTGAAAAATTCAACAGGTTTTAGATGTATAGACTGTATAACTTTGAATTCGTCAGGATGTTCCGCTGTTCTTAGGTATTCTGTCTTTTTTAAAATTGATATTGAGGCCCCATTGGTCATAGCGCCTCCGTAGCGAGATGGCAGGAGCAGCAGTGCGTAGCACACGCTCCTTGATTAGACCCGGGGTTCGAGCCCGTGACCACCAAATACGGAGGATGCGGAAAGGTCAGGGAATGACCACCGCATATCCCCATAGCAATATGGCCGTAGTTGCTAATGCTCCTAAAAACTAAATAACAATAACAAAACAGCCCCATTGGTCATAAGTAAGATTCAATTTTCTCAACAGGTATTCTAAATCATAAGCTTCTTGTGCAGTGATAACCTGATCAACGGCAAAATTTAGACTCCAAAGATATGCCATTAATTGGTACTTCCATTCCATAACAGCTTCTTTTTCCATGCTTGTAAAGCACACTTCAAGAAAACATTAAACTATAAAGGTGACAGACTACATCCTTGTGTCAGCCCCTTGTTGGATAGATTGGGTTAGATAAAGTGTTCCCAACTTTAATATATGCCACGTTTTTATCGTACAATTCCCTGATCAGTTCCACAAGCTCTGGATCAACTGACATATTTTGAAGGGCTTTCCATAATTCCTCTCTTGGAATGGAGTCATAAGCCTCTTCTAAATTGATGAAGGCAAAGAAGGTATCTTTATTCTTTGCTTTTGTTTTCTCCACCAGCTGTTGTAGAACAAACAGATTGTCCACACAAGAGCGACCTAACCTAAATCCACTTTGTTCTTCACTTGTCTTATCTTTTACCTCCTCTCGTCATTTTAACTCAAGCACTTTAGAGTATATTCTGGACATAGTGCAATTAACTCTTAAGCCTCTATAGTTCCCTGGATCCAGCTTATTTCCTTTTTTAAATATGGATGAAATATAACTTACTTTCTACTCAGTTGGAGTTTTCCTTAGCTGTATACATCTGTTAATCAGCTGTGCTATCAGATCGAAAAGACTTGGTGGTCCATATTTAATTAGTTCCATCGCTATGTTTCCAGGTCTTGGAGATTTTTTGTGCTTCATTAATTTTGCACAGTCAAGGATTTGATGTCTTGTAATTTCTATCTTCCTATTATCTACTGGTGGAGGGGTAATTATGCTCTGATACTGTGATCATCTTTCGTTTAGGACGTTTTATTATTATGGTTTTCCCATGTTGGCATATCTATAAAGTTCTTATTCGATCGAGATTCATTTGTTTTCAATGCTCTCAAGCTTCGCCAGGCTTCGGATGACTTTGTTCCTCTTAATGAGCTGTCAATTTCTTGGCATCTTTTCTCCCATGCTGCATTCTTGGATTCAGCAATTTTCCTTTTAACTTCTGTGTTGCACCTTTTTGTATTCTTCTCTATTTTCCTGATTTTTATTCATTAACCATTTGTTATAGACTTTTCTTTTCTTTCACCAAACTCGCTACCTCATTCCACCAATACTGTTGCTTATATTTGTGATCAATTAGGCCCAGTGCTTCGTTAGCAGCCTTGTGTATGGCGGTTTTAATTCTGTTATATAACATATTCACCTCTTCTGTATCTCCAATGTGAGATAGGTGGTTCTGGAGTCTTTTCTGGTAAACATCTTTAATACTGTCATGAGATAGTAGTTTTTAAGAAATATTTTCTTGTACTTGTACTGTATTGCTTTCTTGTAAAGCAATATTATATAGTACTACCCTATTGTCTTTACTGACCGTATTAGGTCTCACTTGTTCCTTATTCTGGTATGTGAATAATATATCTTCAATCAGCAGGTAATGATCTGACCCGCAGTTGGCACCTCTCATTACCCTGCAGTCTTTTGTTGTCCATACCAACTTCTGGCGAGTAATTATAAAGTCTACAGTTGATTTCTGCTGGAGTGATGGTTGCTCCCATGTATATCTATGGATGTTTTTGTGTTGAAAAAAAGATGTTAAGAATTTTCAGGTGGTACTTCCATTATGATCTGGGGTTGCTTCTGTTTTTCCTGAGTCGGTGACATAGTCAGAATTAAAGGAATTTTAAGAAAACAAGGCTTTAAGACATCCTTGAACATAAATGCAATATCCTCTGGACTTGGGCTTTGCAAAAGAAATTGTATTAGAGAAGACACTGCACGAAGCACAGCTCTAAGCTTTGCAGCTACTTTCTAGCAACTAAACAACAGGGAAAGTATTGCAAATTACGGTGTAGTTACTGCAATCGCCTGACTTAAGCCCAATAGAGCTTTTATGGGATCATCTTAAAGTCCATGAAGTGTATCCTCTTCACAAAAGTTATTGAAAGACTTGCGGATCGCTTGGAATAATGTTAGTGAAGACACTATAAAACCAATCGCCAGAATGCCACGTCTGTGTAAGACAGTAATAAAATCACGTGGTGGATATTTTGACGAAAAATCAGTATAGTTATTAATCATTTCAATATTTTTGATGTAAAATTTTCAATGCCAAATAAAAAAAAAAAAAAAAAAAAAATTAACGAAAACTGTTGTCATAAGCCAAGATTCTAAACTTCTAGACAGGAGTGTACCTACCTGTCCTCAGACCTGTCCAATAGTTTTAAATTTTTAATATTGAAAATATTCAAAGAAGAAAAGAAAAAAAATTGCATCAACCCCAGAATCGTGATTTTTGCCAGAAGATTGCCGATATTTAGAAGGGATGACCACGTCTTGCAAACCTTTGGGCTGATATTTCTCTGCCTCTTCATGAGTATTGCACGCTTCATAGAAAACGTGGTAATTGTGCTGCTGGAACCATTGAAACGGAATTAACTACTTTAGACTCCAGACTGGCTATCGAAACCACAGTGGCGATGGCCAGTGAGTAACTAACTCCAGTCGTCAATAATCTAATGATTATTGCACATGTAGGGCATAGCCTCATTCTGTACGTATTAGTGAGCAAACTGTCTGCTACTTGGTTCATCGATCTCATATTCAGGGACGCTTAGCCACGAGTTGCCTTGGTATCTAAATAAAAAGCACTGCTCCATTGAACGGTTGTTCTTTGTTCCCGTAAATTATATCTGCATTCCCGTTTTTTAACGTCGAAAGGAGAGATAATCCAGTCAGGAACTATCATTTTTCAAGATCTTCAAAATTTTCCAAGATGATAAGCAAGTCTGTCTGAAATAACTCCTTTCGCTTCCGTCTCTAAACTAAACTATATTCGCGACGTATTTCAGAATTTTGACGAGCCAAAGAAGACTTGAAACCAGTTTTTGCTTGGAATTCTAATGTATAGTTTGTAGCCAGAATGATCATAACGTTTTTTTTTTCACTTGTGTTCTCTTCTGTATTGCATTGAATTTAGAACATATCCCCCAGAGAAGACAGATTATTTTTACATAACGGCAATTAATCATCAAGTGATCGTTCTACATAATTTAAAAATTCCATAGTTGAATTTAAAGATCAAGTGTGCAAACAATTTCCTTTGCTCTCATGGGTAGCACATGTTGTCCTCCTCACACCGAGTGGAAAAGACCTGAATTCGCAGTCTGTCGATGAAGGGAGGAATTTTTATGGGCCTTTTTCACAACGTGGCTGAGTAGTGAATCTGAGGAGAGGGTAGCATATTTTTTTTTTTTTTTTCCCTCCTAGATTCTCGGGTTTTTCGTCCAGCAAAGCAGAAAATCGACTCCAGAACACGCAATTTACAGACAATATACATGGAGCAATATGGTCTTCGTCGCTGATGCTCCTAAAACCCTATTACAACAGCACCTAGCGCGCGCGCGCGCGCGCACACACACACACACACACACACACACACACACACACACACACACACACACACACAGGGCCCCGAGTGCCAAGCGTTTCCGTGGCCAAGCGATTCTCGTGCGATTCAAAAGCGTTTTTCTCTAAGCGACTAGGTTCTCTTTTGTTTTCTCCCTTGATTATTAAACTTTTTCGTTAAGTAGCCCTTTTTCTTAAAAGCACTAAGAAGAGAGCCCAGAAGAAGGAAAGAACCTTTTTCTTTAATTAGATTAGTCTTACTAATTGTACTAACCTATACGCTTGGCCACAAGCGGCACTGCTCCTGCCTCCCCGTGGCGGGGCCGGTAATCTGGGTGGGGCCAAAGGGCCAAAAGGAGCTAACATGGATACGACAAATTATCCACCTTTAGAGCCATCAAGGTCAGAAATTCCTGACAACGACCGTGACACCAACCAGCCCAAAAGGCTTAGAAGGGAACATGAATGCCATGATGAATTACCAAATTTCTTGGTCATTCATTCCTTATCCTCCCAACCTGTAGGAAAACTGTCACCGTTCTTGATTCAAAAATATTTGGAATCAATTACTGGATCACCGAAAATGGTGAAAAGACTACAATCCGGAGATCTCCTCATTGAAACTGCCACCGCTAAACATTCTGAGCGGCTCTTAAACACAACATCATTTTGTGGGCTCACAGTATCAATTACTCCACACAGAACCTTAAATTCATCAAAGGGTGTAATCAGTGAGTGGGACCTAATTACAGTCTCCGAAGAAGAGCTACTTCAAGAACTAAGTAGTCAAAAAAAAGTTATAAATGTGAAACGGATTATGACTAAAAAAGATGGAAATCTCACTCCAACGAGATCGATCATCTTAACATTCAGTACGCCAGACTTACCATCCTCAATTAAAGCTGGCTATTTGAATTGTCGTATAAGACCATTTATCCCGAATCCCGTTCGCTGCTTCAAATGCCAGAAATACGGGCATTCGCAGCAGGCATGTAGAGGTGAGGCCATATGTCCCATCTGCGGCTCTAAAGATCATACTCAAGCGGATTGCTCTGTCAACACCCCTGTTTGTCCCAACTGCAAAGAAAGCCACCCAGCTTTTTCCAAAACATGTGAGCTCTGGATTACAGGAAAGAAAATTCAAAAGTACAAAATAGAAAATAAAGTCACCTTTCCTGAGGCACGTAGACAAGTTATGTCGACCCTGCCTAGTAGTCGTTCCTATGCAGCTCGCACTCGGAACTTCGTTTCTACTGCAGCTCAAACAGATGTATCAGTTCCACCTAACACCTCTCTGGCGAACTGGCTCAAATCTACGCTTTCAACCTCAAAGAAAGATAATCCTCCAAAAAGAACTAGCGAAGCCACAAATACTGCAATCAGCATTCCTACTCATACCCCATTAGCCCCAGTTGGAAAAGAACAATTAAAATCAGAATCAGTCTCTAAAAAAACGGAACCTCCCTCCAAAAGCATGGATGTAGATGAGCTGCTAGACAATGAGGAACCTATTCTAGAACTGCATGCAGAGGACACCATGGATACTGGACGCCCCACATTCTCAAAAAAGGACCGGAAAAAATGTCCCACGTACAGAAAACAGTCAGATGAATCACCCTCAGGTAAACCTAAATAATGAACAATATCATACAATGGAATTGCAGAGGACTAAGCACTCATTCTGATGACGTAAGAGATTTAATAGCTCAATTTAATCCCATAGGTGTATGCTTACAGGAAACATTCTTGTCACCCCAAGTTTTGCCAAAATTTTCAGGCTATACCATTTACAGACGAGATAGGAACTCTGTATCACCTGCACGTGGAGGAGTTGCTATTCTTGTTAACGCTAACATACCATCCAAGCCGATTCAATTGAGAACTACCCTAGAAGCTGTGGCAGCTCGCCTTGCAGCTGGTACGTCATTTACCATTGTTTCTATTTATATTCCGCCATCTGCACCACTTCTGCTTTCAGAACTTGACAACCTAATTGCACAACTGCCAACTCCAATTTGTCTTTTTGGTGACTTTAATGGACACCATCCAATGTGGGGATCGGCCACAATGGATATAAGAGGCAAATTGATGGAGGAATTCATGCATAATAATGACCTTAATTTATTAAATTCTGGATATCCTACCTACATCCACTTAGCAACCGGATCTGCTTCCGCAATAGACTTGTCAATTTGTTCGCCATCTATATTTCCAATCATGACATGGTCGGTATTAACCGATCCCTTCAACAGTGATCACTTTCCAATTATTTGCTCGCTACAAACGGGGCTAACTTCAAATCCTGACCAACGATCCACTTGGCAGTTTAAAAAGGCAAACTGGGATGGCTATTCTGCCCAGATACGCTTAGACAGATTTTATGTTCAAAGTCAACATATTGATGATGTCAACACTTACATAACCAATCAAATTCTGACTGCAGCTAAGGCCTCCATTCCAAAATCCACACCATATCGAAAACACAGAAATCACTGGTGGAATACAGATTGTTTAATTGCCAGACAGGAAAAAAACCGCGCCTGGAATCATTTCCGCAAGTATCCCACCACTAGTAACCTAATTGCTTTTAAAAGACTAAAAGCAAAAGCTAGACAAGTTAGGCGGAAAGCGAAACGGGATTCATGGATTGCTTTTGCCTCCACCATTACCAAAGATACGGACACACAAGTCATCTGGAAAAGAATACAGGCACTAAATGGCAAATTTGCTCGGCTGCCCTCTCCGATACTTCATTGGAAAGGGAAAGACATTTCTACTCCCGAAGAAGTTGCAAATGCATTTGCAGAATCATTTGCAAAAATATCAGCTTCTGCCACCTATGCCTCCACCTTCCAGAAAATCAAAGCAGGTGCAGAACGGTATAAAATCAACTTCTCCACGCGCCGTTCATTCCCGTACAACCAACCGTTTACGTTAATAGAACTTCAAGAATCATTAAACAGATCTTCCAATAGTGCTGCAGGTCCAGATGGAGTTTATTATATTATGTTAAAGCATTTACTTGGAGAAGACTTGAGAACCCTATTAATTTTCTACAATCGGATCTACTCTGAAAATGCCTATCCGTCTTCATGGCGCCATTCGTTCATTATCGCCTTACCAAAACCAGGAAAAAATCCTTCCTGTGTTGAAAACTACAGGCCAATATCTCTTACGAGCTGCATGGGAAAAATTTTCGAAAGAATGGTTCACACTAGACTCACTTACATCCTGGAGTCAGAGAATCTCCTTCCAGATCACCAGTATGGCTTTCGAAAAAATAGATCAACCCTAGATGTGCTCATAAAAGCCGAGTCTCATATCCGAAATGCCTTTATCATGAAACAACATCTGGTCATGATCAATTTAGATCTTGAAAAGGCATTTGACACTACATGGCGGCATGGTATTATTATGGACCTTTACCATCTGGGGCTTAGGGGTCATTTGCCAGAAATAATTCAGAATTTCCTGCGACTGCGCTCTTTTCAAGTCCGATACAAAAACGTCCTCTCTACATCTCACATCCAGGAAGAGGGAGTCCCGCAGGGATCAATACTCAGTCCAACACTGTTTTCAATCCGAGTTAGCAGCATGACACGAGATATACCAAAAACCGTTCAAACTTATATGTATGCAGATGATCTTACCATTTCTTGTCAATCTCAAAGTATGAATACCATTGAACGGCAGCTACAACTTGCCATAACCAAAATAGAATCCTGGACTTCACAGAACGGTTACAGATTGTCAGAAAAGAAATGCACTGTCACTCACTTTTGCAAGAAGCGAGCTCTCCATCCTGAACCTGAATTACAGATAAACAATACTCCAATCCCTCTCGTTAATACCGTTAAATTTCTTGGACTACTATTAGACTGCAAACTAAATTTCCAAGCTCACATCACTTATTTGAGAACTTCTTGTTTAAAGCATTTGAATATACTTCGTTCGGTATCATCTATGTCATGGGGAGCTGATCGGTGTACTTTGCTGCATCTTTACAGAAGTTTAATCCGCTCACGGCTAGACTATGGTTGTCCAGTGTATGACTCTGCCAGGAGCACTACTTTAAAACGGCTAAATATGATCCATCACAGTGCTCTGAGGACTGTGCTGGGAGCTTTCAGGACTTCTCCAATCCAAAGTCTATATATTGAAGCGCATGATCCTCCATTACACCTGCGTAGAAAAGCACTACTGCTTCACTACGCTGCTAAGATCCAGAGTCTACCATCGCACCCAAGTTGGGAATATCTCTATAATACTCGTTGGGATGTCTTCTATGAGAGCAAGCCAAATGAAAATAGACCCGCCTCTCTCAGGATCAAAGAGCTTGTTCAGACTTGGAATGTCGATTTAAATGAAATCTTCCAAGACACAACTACACCTGTTGCTCCTTGGACATATGTGTCTGTCTCTCAAGATACATACTTCCTCCAGTGGGGGAAAAAATATACCTTCCTGCAACATCAGACAGTTACATTCAGCTCATGCTACGGACAACCATGCCTGTAAAATTTATACGGATGGTTCTAAAACTGAGAGTATGGTAGGTTCTGCGGCAGTTTTTCCTTTATGTACAATTTCAGCCACACTACCGCTTGCTTGTAGTGTCTTCACATCTGAATTATATGCCATTAACTTAGCGCTTAGTAAAATAATTGAGCTTTCCATTTCATCTGCCATAATTTACACAGATTCTCTTAGTGCTGTCTCTGCCATAAGGAAGAATTCCTCCATTTCTCACCCTACATTGAAAAAGATTCATTCCCAGCTATTTACTTGCAGTGTGTCCAATCAGTCAATTAGGTTTTGCTGGATCCCTGGCCATGCAGGCATTCCGGGAAATGAAAGTGCCGACTTTGCCGCTAAACATCCTCAACCTGCTCTCTCACAACATCCTCAGGTTCCTTTCTCTGATTTTAAGTCTGTCATACGCAAAGCCTGCTACAATAAATGGTCACAGACCTGGAAAAGTGAGCCTAACAATAAACTTTACCAGATAAAAGAAGATCCAAAGCTGTGGCTGTCTGGCTTCCGAAGAAACAGACGAGAGGAAGTTGTATTGGCAAGACTCAGAATTGGACATACTCGCCACACTCATCTCTTTCTGTTATTGGGTGAAAGCCCACCACAGTGCCCATCCTGTCAGACGCAACTTACAGTCCGTCATTTCCTGGTTGATTGTCCCTTACATTCAACCATCCGGTCAAACACTTTTCAGTCTCTCTCTAAATTGAATATATCACCTGATTTATCTCGCATCTTAGGAAATGAAGCAAATATTGAAGAACTTTTATTATATATAAAACATATTGGTTTGTACAGAAGCATATAATGTAATCTCTCTAACAATATGCTTTTTGTCAATTAACGATGAAGAGACACAATTTGGCCTTAGTTGCCCTTGTGTCGTTAAACCGAACAACAACAACAACACACACACAGCATCCCCCTTTGGCTGGATCATGTCCTGTTCCAGAAAGATATGCAAACATTTCACAGGTTGCCCATTTTCTGAGGCTGATACATTGACGAATCGCCCCCTTCGGTTCTTCCCCGAGCCACAGCACTCCCGCTACTTTGTGCCCATTGCTTTGCTGCTCTAGTCTGGGGCATGATTTCTGTTTAAATACAATTTAATTGATTATTAATAAAAATTAATAAATTGAATTGGTTAATTAACAATACTAAACAAATTAATAGATTCCTAAATGCGGTGATATGTATTACGCTCTCAAGTTTTACGTGACCACAGAACTCATTCAATTTAGACTCACAGCATATGGCCCAAGTCTGTGCCTAAAACCCTACAACAACCAACCAATAGGGATGAGGGGAATAATCCATAAGGAATTCGTTTCAGAAGCAAGTACTATCACCAGCAGTTACTACTTATAGATATTGAAATGTTTGTTGGGGGAATCAAGCACGTGCGGTCAGATTTGGAACAGTCTAGTTAGTGGTGTTGCATGACTGCCCCTTCTCACACAGCATTCTGCACATTGATCGCTGTGTGAGAAGTGCAGACGTTTCTGGCTCACAAGCAGATTGGATTGCTCAGTCACCCTCCTTTGGCTTGGCTCCAGCAGAGTTTTTACTGATTCCCAAGTTGAGGTTGAAAGGACGCGGATTTACAGCATAATTAAATACCATCACAGCAGACCTGTTTTCCAAAGAACTTGTATGAACTGTAACAAGTTATTGAGAGAGAGAGAGAGAGAGAGAGAGAGAGAGAGAGAGAGACACGACCAATAAAAAGTTTCCTTATCCATGTTTTGCCTTATTTGAATTCAGTTGCATACTTCTTCAGAAGTACATTGTGTATATTTTTCTGAAAACACGTGAAAAAGCATTTAAAAATTTTTGGCAAATAGAATTTCAATAATACATCTTTGGCTAGGACTACAATGCCTCACGTAGGCATTGTAGTCCTAAATAAGAATGACACTTCCAGACGTCTAGTTGAATAGCTAACTTGACTTGAGTTCTGAAGTCAACTTTCGTCGAACATCCACTACCATTTCATCAGTACGACGGTGCACTTTATCGTTATTCAGTGCAATAACACTTGAATATGGGGACCACGTCCGTTTTTCATTACCGTTTCTATGACTTCCTTTATGGTTGGTGGTATATTCACCTAGCGAATTGTATGTGGTTTTCCTTTTTTTGCAAATAAAAGAAATATTGTATGATGCTTGCATCTCTCCCTCGATGGAAGCCGTTATTTGATGACTTGATAAAAGGCATTCGGGTTGTATGCTTTTTGATTCTTTCCTTCAGTGTTTTAAAAACCAAAGGTCCTTTGTTTTTCTTATAACAATGCATTCTTTCTAGGTGATCTTTCGTTTTAGAGGGTTATACTGCTTCATTATTAATGTTTATTCACTTAAGATTCATGGCATTGTTTCGTTAGTGTTCTAACCTCATAAAAACTTTCTTTTTCGGAAATACGAGTTGTGGTAATAAAGTTCCCGGACTGGTTATGTTGCTGTCATGTTCGATGGGTTTGAAAGTAAAATGAAGTGGTATGTTGTATTCAAACTCCCTCCAACAGATAGTAGTAGTACAGAGATTTTTTACTTTAAATTGGGAAAAATCTGCAATGAAATTGTATGAAATGTTTAAAACTGTTTATGGAAATGAAACGTTAAGTCGTTTGAATGGTATAAACGGTTCAAAGACGGACGTGACGATGTTCCCGCTCATCAAAGAGTCCGTCAACCTCTCGAAATGAGTTGCAAAAGTTCGGGAAATTGTAGCACGTGATCGTCGAATCGGATATGAGTAAGGAGACTATTTAGAAAAAAGGAAGATATGTGCAAAAGTTTTTCCGCTTAGCCTCGCGGATCCGCAGAAGCAACGAAAGAGTGTCATTACGAAGACTTCATCCAGACTTGTCAAGAGTTCTAATTTCTTGGACTGTATTCTCACTAGAGATGGAGTTGAGTGTTTCAGTACAACCCAGTGACTAAGCATGTGAGCATGCAGTGGACTTTAAAATCATCACCACGGCCCAAAACGTTTCCTTTACAGAAGTCCAAATAATGTTAATGCTTTTCGACAAATAGGGTGAGTCGCAAGGAATTTGTATCTGAAGGGTGTGGAGAGATAGTCAATGCTGCTTTCTACGTACAGGTGTTTCAAGGCCTATTGAAGCGTATTTCCCGGATGAGGCTGCAATATCGAGAGAGAAGCAGTTGGTTCTTGCATGACAATGTTCCTATCCGTTCCGCGTTGTGAAAATATTTCTGATGAAACATGGTATCATACATATCGATTATCCATCCTACTCTTTCGATCTAGCACGAGCAGCCTTCTTTCGCTTTCCTCAGGTGAAAACTGCCCTTAAAGGATAGATATCAGGATATAAAGAAAAACGTAATCGCCGAACTGAACATCACCCTTTTGGACGCCTTCTATGAATCTTTTCAGAAACTTTTAGAACGGTGTAATAAGTGCATCCAATCAGGTGGCGATTACTTTGAATAAAAATAAAACAATTTTTGAGCTCCCTCACTTTGTGCTCATTATTGCACCAGTCTGGAACCTTTACCACACTTGAAACGATTTCCACAGCATTTTGGAGATTTTATTGGATATCTGGCACCATCATTTCTTAAATTAGTCGTCCGTGTTTATAGTTTCTTTCATCACAATTTACTCGTTTTGGGCCTTATATCGACCTTTTATTGATCCCTAGACATTTATCAGCCCCTTGTAGTACCAAAATCTTAAATTAAAAATTTAACATGTTCTCGTATTGTAAAATTATTATGATTTTTCATAGTAAAATAGATATTGTAGTCTTTTCCTCAATTAAGCTTATTGGGTTTTTAGGATAGATAATTTTCCATCTTTTTTTGGTCTTCTATTTCGTTTGCCCATAAGTCTCCAGTTGTGCAATATATTTTTCCATCTATCTGTGCCCTAGTGAGTAGCACAGTTTGTGGGATTGCCATCCTCCCCACACTGGGTGGAAAAGCCCTGAGTTCTAGTCCCGTCGATGACATCAGGAATTTTTATGGGCCTTTTTCACAACGTGGTTGAGTTAGTCTGTCTCAGGCGAGGGTATCATAGTTTTTTCCTCCCGGAAGCTCTAGTTTTTCGTCCAGCAAACCGAAAATCGACCACAGAACACGCACATTTATAGTATACAATTTACCATGGGTATATCATGGATTGTTTTCCAAGTTAACCTGTAAAAGTTTGCTGATGAGTTGATGGAGAAAGGTGGCTAACAATTTGAGCAGAACATGTTGCTTCAAAACGACAGATTGGTTGCGTACGTATTCCAAAAAATTGGAACTGCAGGGTAATACTTCTAATGTAAGGTTATACATGTGGGTGAACACAAATCCTGGGAGTCACATGTTGTAAGTTAGGTGGAGAGGAGCTAAAAGTGGTTGAAGGAAAAACAGACAAGTGTTATTCTTCAAACTGACATAATTTTTCTTGCAGTTTAAACGGGCTTCTAGGAAGGCATGTGGTGTACTGTCAATGACTTATTTGGGCCTTTGCTAGTAGGAAGAAGCACGTCATTGTTCCACTTTACAAGACGATATATAGCTCTAATTTGAAATATTATATCCAGGTCTAGAAACTACACCTAAAAAAAAAAAAGTCAGCATTCCTGGAGCGGTTTCAGAGAAGGTCGACTAAATTGGTGACAAGTGCAAAGCAATTAACATATGAAGAACGGATTAGACTGTGGGCTGCAAAGTTTGATAACAGGTTCTAAGTGGAAATCAGATTGAGGTATTATTAGGAGATGAAGGGACTGCATATACAAGGGTGTTTCAAAAATGATGGTCAATAATTTAAAGGTGAAAAGTACGAAAAAAAAAAAATATATGTATTATATTTAGGCCACCCGAATAATTAAATTCATCTATCTGCCGTGCTGTGTGTCTTGTCTGTTAATTGCGAGTGTTCTATGGTTGATTTGTCTGTTTTGCTGGAGGCAGACTAACTCAGCCACGGAGTCAAAAAGCCCATTAAAATTCCTCGCGTCATCGACGGGATTCGAACCCGGGCCTTTCCCACCCGGTGTGGTGAGGACGGTGACGATATCACTGTGCTACACATGCAGACAGGGAAAAATACAAACTAAAATTAGCAAAAAAAGTCCCGGTGAACGTCGGGCAGCAAATGAACCGTTGTCAAGATAATGCACATTTTCTGTTGAGATCCGCCACTGACTATGGGAGCACTAGTTTAGCAAAAAGCTGTGAATCCTTTGCTAAGGGTGGTTTTATTAAACATAAGATAATACATTTTTAATTTTAACACCACAGATTTTACAGATGTTACAGGATGTTCTTTCTAACACCCTTTCCTCAACATCAGGTGCTATGCTTTTGGGCCTACCTGCTCGTACACTGTGTAAAGCGCCCATGCTCTCTAAGGCGTTGATGTACCCTGATGAACGTGCGCCTGTTGGGCTGTCTTCGGTGGGGAAATGCATCTTAGTACAAACGTGCAGCCTCGAGTGCACTGCCGTTGGCTTTGCCATACATGAAGTGCATGTCCGCATACTCTTCGTTACTGTAACCTCTTTCCATGTTGACTATCCTTTGACAAGTACTAGTATGCCTGCTACGTCTCAGAGCATTGTGAGAGGGGGAAAGGGAGAGAATGAGCATAACCTAACCTAAACAAACAAGTCAGTGGCGGATCCCAACTCTGCACAGTTCACCTTGTCAGTGGTGGATCCCAACTAGAAATGTGCAATATCTCGAAAACGATTCACTTAAGGACCCGTGTTTACTAAGCTTTTTTTGAATATTGTAGTCTGTACAGTTCGCCTTTAAATTATTGACTATCACTTTTGAAACACCCTGTATTGACTGAGGAGAGTTCATCCTCTTAAGTGAGACGCGAAGCAGGAAACACAGATATAAAATCTCAGGGACTGGATCTCGTTAAGTTCACCTATGCGCATCAGGTTGTCAAACATTGAAATGGAATAGCACGAATATTGTGTTTTTTCCCACTTTTTTTTTTTATTATTATTTTTATTAGTCATTTTTTTTCCCTTTGGCCGATGAGGAGAAAGTTCTCCTTTCTTGCGTCATTTATCCTTACTAATACTAAAAATCTTTAATAGCAAAGATGAAGTACCACTAACCAACATGACATTGCGTAGCTTTAACCTGTCCACTCCTACATTTGTTTGTTCCCCCACTTTGAACTGTCTTCCACATGAAGCACTCTACTTACAGTTTGTTGTTTGCTTAGTTCTTGAAGATTTTCTTTTGAAGTCCTGTTTACGAGAAATTACGACTGGTACGCGACACAGCCAGTGCATTGTTAAGAGGAAAACCTAGCTCCAATTCTATTTTTAGATTTCATCGTCTCCACAGGACAATTTAAAAAAGTCAGAATGAACAGCCCAAAAAACGGTTCTCAGCACACAATGTTCAACTCAAACTGTGGTTGATTTCGCGTAGTGAACCGAATGCGAAATTATTTTTATTAATTTCCACCTGTCTCCACTTCATTTATTTTCAAGAATAGCGTGCGGTGGTGTTCGCTGGACTGGATTAATGTCGTTCAGAAGAGGTACGTAAATGGTCGCTTTCCATGAATCTTAAATGGTTTCTTTACTTGAAGAACTCTGGGAAAGTTAATTACTTTCTGCGAGAGCATTGTGTCCATGCAACTGTAATGTGCCTTTCATGGTCTTCCATCTTGCGTATTTGTTCGGTTACTGAATGTAAAAGGGAACTAAACTTTGGTATTCCACCGAGATCAAAATAGTTTAGTCTCACAGAGCGCATCTGGGTCAGTTAGCGCTGTACGATTACATTTAAGATGATTGGATTAAGAGATTAGCAGACAGATTTTTGCTTAATTCCTTTAAATATCTTGTAAATTAAATTTCTGTAAGTTTATAAATTTAATTTTGGATAATTTTGTGAAAAGATTTTCTATAATATTTTGTAAAGCTAATTCTGAGAATAATTTGAGAATTATTTTTAGAATCAGAGTTGGCTTAAATTTAAGTTCAATAATAGATAGTTTGTTGAACTACTGTAATTACTGTATTTTGCCGATTTCGATTCTATATAGTTAATTTTGATATTTTGTTAGTTTAATTCTTACCTTAATAATGGTTGTTACAAGATCCACTTCGAATTATTCGTCTAAAGATATTATGACTCACACGGAAATGGCCCTCATGTGCTTCCCGTATGAGTCAACAGTTCATCACTTCTGTAGCCTGTGTACTAAAAGGTTGACATGGTTGAAAATCATAACTCAATTGACTTTTTTTTTGGAGTGTGCCGATCTCACATTAAAATTTTGGTGCTTTAGATGAATTTGAGTCACTGAAGAAATTGGTATATACCCTATAGGCAAAAAAAAATTGGGTACTCGTCAGTGACTCATATCTAGTGACCTGCCTGTTGATTCAGACCCAGAACAGAGTAATCATTGGCACTTTCTCTGGTTCATTCGAACTCCTGATTAGGAATGGCTAACCGAAATGTGGTAACCCTCAGAATTAGGGAATGATGAGTTTCACTGTAGTATTTTCAATCTATTAGGAAGGATAGGAAAGATGCAATGACTGGTAGGAGCAGACATGTTTCTTATCAAAAGCAACTTGAGTCTACTAAAGCTTTCCTCGATTCAGAAGTTATGCATGCCAGCATAAAATTTGTGTAGTGTGAAGTAGTTAGCTGAAAAGATAAAATGGATAGGTGAATGCCACCACCGACGACGCTGAAGAGTATGACGAGAGCATCTACATGCAGATGGAATGGGCAAGCAAGTGCAAATGACTTTTTATAAGGGATTTCGATTTTCCCCTAATTGATTAAATCAAGTGGGAGGGGAACTCACCATGAAGGAACCAAATTTTTAAATAAACTTGATTAGATCGACATCTTACTAGAGGTAAGAATATTTTAGACGTGACTTATTACCCTCGAACATTAAATCATAGTGCTCAAAATACAGGAACCATTGGAAATTAATGATTGACAATGGTTCCTGTATTGTGATTAGCATTCGTTAGTTGGAAGATGAAGAAAGAGGTTGAAGGTAAAAAGGCACTGAGTTTAATTCACGAAAGGGAGCTATGATTTAAGATGCTACAAGACCTTTATCAGCTGGGTAGATAGGTTTTTTTTTTTTTTTTCGCCAGAGAGGGTGAATACATTAGAATTATGGAACATCCTTTAAAGCAATACTCAGAAAAGTCACCACGAACGTGGAGTACCACTAAGAAAATATAGCACGAGAAGGATGCCGAGATAGATGAATACAGAACTGACCAGTTCAATAGTGCAGAAAAAGCTACGAGTTGATCTGTAACAGTACCACAGAAAAGGTTATGTATGAAAAAATTAAGTGGAGGGAATAGTAGAAGAAGAAAGGGATCTAGGAATTATTATCATTAGTGATAGTAGTGGCAAATGATGCAAGAAAGCAAGCTTATATAGTATGAGCCAAAAAAAACCAAAAATAATAAAATAAACTACACATTTCACCCATCCATACTCTTCAAGAATTTCTCCAGTTCTTCCTTGAATTTATTCAAACCATCCTTCCTCAACTTGAATTTGTCCCCTCGAGTGTAATTTCAACAAGAGTAAGAATGCCATTCACATTCAGCTTACTCAATCCATTGGACGCCTTAAACACTCAATCAGATCACCTCGCAGGTGCCTGGTCTCCAGATGCTGCAATTTGCAGAATTAAAGCCTTTCTAGGTTAGGGCACCTTTTTCTTTCCTTCAACAATCTTGTTGTTCTCTCTCATTCGTTCCAACAGATATACATCCTTCCTTTTGTTACGATACAAACACAAGGAAGGCCCATGATGTCCTATCGATGATTTAGCGAACAATTGCTTGTAAAGTTAGGGAGGTCATAATACCATTTTATAAGACAATTGTAGTACTGCTATTGGAATACTGTGTCATAAATTTAATTTGCGGGAGGAGAGAGATTTAGACTGCATTGTAGGAACTCTTCTTTTAGTTAGTTATTAATTTGCTTCCAGGGCCGACAGCTTGGGGGAATTCAAAGAAAATTGCAATTTCTTTTTTAATTTCTTATATTTATTTTAGTTTGGCTAGTACAGCAAAAGCCTGTAGCTTCCTTGCGCTATATGGCTACTACTATTTTCTTGGCGCACCATTGCTCATTTTCTTATCTTGTTCATGCTGGTCCCTGCCACAAATGGTGTTAAACATAATGCCAAATGCACGATATAAAATCTTTTAAATATACCAGTTTTTTTCTTTGTGAGAGGTTCGTTGACAATAAAGAAATGTCGTTAATAAAAATTCAAATTTTTAGCGATACCCTCTCCTGGGAACAAATTGAAGTGTATAGTATTAATCGTGTAAATGAATTGTCAGTCAGGTTTTGGGCATCTTTTATTGCCATTTCCGAGTGCTCTTGTATTCGCCCATCCCTTTTGGTTTATTTAGAGGGATGCGTTGCAGTAATAGATCCTTTATCGTTCGGTCATAAAAGTGATTTGTGGCTTGTATATCTTGCAGTCGGATAGTGTGGGAAGGTGCAAAATATCACCTCTCGACTCGCTGCGAGACATTGAGGAATTGGCAGCGTTTAGGGCTCGTTGATAGGTGTATTTTAGTAGCCCACTTTCCAGTTTTCATTGTGGCCATGCCATAAATCCAACGCATCGGTTTGGCTTCAGGAAGTTATTCTACAACGTCATAAAGATGGGGCCCTCTTTGCCAAACGCCCGTAATCTACGAAACTACGCATTTGCATGCGTAGTGATTGATGAATCTGCGAATATTGAACCGATCGACACTTCCGACGCGCGCTTCTTGCAGGCCACGTGACATAGAAACGGCCATCAGATTATAATAAAGCATGCAGAATTGGTTTATTGGAGGGAAATAACGTAGATGTGGTATTTCAAGAACTGACGAATTACTCTTTGACTTCAAAACGCATGTAGCTGGCAAAAGCATTTGCTTTCCATCTGTAATATCACTCTGTAATCTGCAATGAATTGCCAATTGCTTTTTAAACTATTTCTGTATTGGGGTAACTGACTGACTTCTTTCTTTAAGGAGATAACCCCAGTAACAAATTCAGTAATGCTATGGAAGAAAAAGAAGTAATTAAAACGTGACTTCTTCCAGAATAATGTTTTAAATTAGAAACGTTTTTAAAATATTACCCTTAACATGGCCGAATTAGTCAGGTTTTTCATCCAGCAAAAAGACAAATCGACCATAGCATCCACGCAAGTTAAACACAATGGACTCGTGCCTTAATAGGCTCAGTTGCTTTTGTGTAGAAAAGAAAATTTTTCTCAGTTGTTCAAGTAAACATTCAAGTTCAAGTAAGCTTGTGAGATCATAATCTTCGCATGGTCTAAAGAAGTTTCTATGGAACCTCTCCAGATATGTTTTTGCTGTTCTTGCTAATGTCTCCATGTTATTTTAAAGCGATTATGATGGACAACTTTCCTGATGTATTTATAATCCGAGAAATTATCCGTAAGACATGATCCTCTACATTCTAGTTTTGAGTACACACTGTAGATATGAGTACCTGCACCATTAAGACGGGTATTATTTGTCACATAAAAATGAATGTCTGTTTGGTGAGTATTGTTTAAATTCTTATCTATTCCTATTTTCTGTTGCAGTTTTGCTTTTCGGAGGCATTTGGGATCATTCAGATGATTGGTGTACTAAGTCCTTACAAAAGTATAGATAGCGTATGATTTCATCATATATAATACATCTTTTGACTTTAACCAAGGTAACGATACTTATAATTTGAATTTTGATTTATTTAGCAGAATTGACCATTAGTTTTTGTTTGTAGTAGAAACCATCCTCTTAAAAGTATTTGGACACTCTTTAAATGTAAAATGTTCATTGTCTAACGGCCCTAGGGCTTTCCCCCATATCCGCTCTCTTCAAATGTAGTGGAACGTTGACAAGCTGGTTTATATACACTCAATAGAAGTTGCAACACTCTCCCCCTTGTGTAGGAATGGACTGACCTGTGACGCTGGTGAGGGCTCAAAATCGGGAACGTCTGATATAACGTCTGATTGTAGTTCGCACACGTGGCGATCAGCCTTGAGTGTCTGCTAGAAAGAATGGGTTGAAACACGTGCAGGTGCCAGTGTCTCGACAGCAGCCAATATGGTTAAACAGGCTATGTCAATCGATGGTCATTACAGGTAAACATGCCCACTGCGCGATACTGCACTTTGCATGGGCACATCAATAACAGTGTTGGACATTTGGAAATCTGTCGCCTAGTGTGCTGAATCCTGTTTTCAACTTTGTCATACTGATTAGCGTATCCATTTGGAGAAAGCAACGTAAGGCCATGGCGCCTGGAGGCAGGCTGGAAGTGGTGGTCTTATGGTTTCGGGGAGTTGTTTTCGTGGCATGCCCCGTATTCTCTAATCACAGTTAATCAACGGTGCGATAGGAACGCATACTTTTCTATCGTCACCTACCAAGTAAACCCCTTCATGATGATGACAGTGTATCCAGACAACTCCGGCTTCTATTAACAAGAACACGCCATACCACAAGGCACGGCAGGTTGCTAACTGGTTTCAGAAAAAGAATGATTTCTCCATCCACCCTTCAACTCACCCAATCTCAATACAATTGAACATGTGTGGGACTTATTGGAAAAGGACACTCGATGCTGCGACCATCCTCCTGACAGTGTATGGGCATTACTGGACACATTGTGCAACGCATGGGTAGTAATACCATATGGAGTCCATTCAAAGTCGTGTATGGGCTGTATTATGGGCAAGAGGTTGCTCACGAGGTATTAGGTAGGTAAGTAGGTAGCTTTGCAATCCTATAATCCTTGATTATAGGATTTTTATCCTACTGATAAAAATCCTATAATCAAGATAGCAGCTGTAATCGTGAATTGGGTGAAATTGTTTCATTAACTATCACTGCTTTTAAAAGTTGCACCCACACATTAACTTGACTAATAAAAATCCATTATTATTCAACATTACTGGAGTCCCATAATTTTGAAAGGTTAGTGTATTTGCTGCATTATTTTTAACGCTGTGTCTGAAAAAGCCATACTGATGTTAAAGAAATCCTTCTTTCTCTTATTTTTTGTAAAATATACTTTCTTGTATTTGCGTTTCTTATACCCAAATTCAATACTGGGATTTTATCAGGGATGGTGGATGACCCTTGAGTGGGGGAAGAAAATGCACTTTTGTCCCCTTAATCCAGGCAAGCAGAATCTTTGCTGTCCTTTTTACCCAACGTTAATTTTCACATTCGAGGTTTTCAATGAACTCAAGGACCTACCTGGAATTTTATTATTTCACCATTGTTGTCTGTTGTGCGCGGGCCAGCTTTCTTATTTTTAATGGTTGTATTATAGTCATTAATGGTGCCTTGCATGGTTGTTTACAAGTTCCACCAGTAAGACGAGGCAATTTATTTCTCATTAACCTTTCCCTGTGTTATTGTCAGTTTTTTAACGTCTCCTAGAAATATTACAAAAAATCATTTGGCACTTCTGCAGTTAATGGAACCAACAAAATCGAAATAAAAAAAAGTAATAAAGGTGAGCACAAGTTTCTGACTTGAATCGAGGTGCCTTAGCCCTTATTTTAAACCTCTCTGCAAACACACGCGTCTATGCAAAATGGAACGCGGTCTGCTTCACTTCCTCTGAGCTATACCAACCACTCTAGAATATGATATCCCTACTTTTATTTCTTGTCATAAATATCAAAACAAAATAAACAGATCCCCTCCCCCCACCCCAAGGCTTTTATTAGTGAAATAATTTAACATCTAAATGTACACTCACTGCCCAAAACAATAGAAACTTTTATTCAATATCTAGTAGGATGGAATATTGACTGTATGGACTGTAATTCGGTCTTTTGACCCAATTACAGTGGCCATAAAATCCTTAAACAACCAACTCAATTACAGTCCATACACTCATTCCACTAGGTGTCTGAGGAGCAGCATAGCTCCAGAGTTGAGCATTCCTACATCAGAACATTTGTCATGTGTTGTATTGTGGTCAGTGGAGAACTGAAAGTCGAAATGCTCTTTCCAGCATTTCTCAGACATTCTCAATTGGATTCAGATCAAGAGAATTATGCGGTCAGAATAGACGTTAACCTTTGGAATGTTCCTTGAGCCATTCAGATACAATTTTTGCATGGCGGATAGTTGCGTTGTCTTGAAAGAGTTCATCGCAATCCGGGTAAAAATGAAACATTGCAGGGTGAAATTGGTCTGGTACGACAAAGATATTCATTGGAGTAACACGACTTTTTCACGGTGTAAATGGACCCAGTCCGTATCATTAGAATATGCGCCCACTTACCATGATATCACCTCCAGCTGCTTGAGTGGTAGATATGGGACAATTGGATGCATGACTTCATAAGATTCACACCACACTTCCATCCTACCACTGCTGCAAAGAAATGTAAATCTAGACTCGTCAGACCACACGATCTTTTTCCATTGATCCACAGTCTATTGGCGTTGGGTGCATCTCTCCAGTTGAATCTTTCGATTTTTACAGAAAGAATTGGCTTTCACATAGGCACATGGTTACCAAATCTCAGATTCTACTTCCGCCGCGTACTTCGGTTGAAAAAGGCTCTTTTTTTACTTAAATGTAATTTTTCAGTCATTTGCACAGTTTTCTTTAAATTTCTGTTTAAATTTCTTTCTTAGAATACCACATTTAGAGCCACATTCTTTTTTGTCTTCCGCTCATTGTATACTTTTGAGATGGTTGTTTTCGACACATCCATTATTTCCTTTGTTTTCTCTATTGTGGCTCCTGCTAAACATGTATCAACAATAAAACCTTTCTGAAAATCCGAAAGATCAGTTGTCTTCATCAACGGATCCACAGAGACGCTCCAGGAAAGTCCTCCTCATGAGTAGCACAATTGGTGTAATCTTCGTCCTCTCCACATTGTGTGGGAAAGACTCGAGTTCGAATCCCATCAATGACGAGAGGAATTTTTTATGGGCCTCTTTCACAACATAGCTGAATTAGTCGGGCTCAGGCGAGGATAGCATGGTTTTTCTCCCGGAAACCCAGCAAATCGACCACAGAATACACGCGATATGGCTGAAGTTGCTGATGTGCCTAAAACCCAACAATAACTTCAGGAAAGTGTAAAATATTTATCTGATAGCAAAGGACTTGTGATCATATAGTGTTTAGATACCGTACTTTTATCTTTTGACGATGTCAAGAATTATAGTTCAAGGCGTCTACTTGCTAATCTCGGTGGTATCAAAGAGTTGAGTTGTTTCTAAAGATGTTTTTAAATCACTTATTATCTGTTGACGCCGTTTGAAAATGTTGCTGATTTTTTGGCCATTGAGTGTATATGGTACCCATATTTTGGATAAATTAATTCTAGTAGTTGTTTTAATCTTAACACAGTGTGTGTAGGATTGATAGGCGGCCCCAACATCCGGCTACATGCCGAATGGTAAATGACAGAAATATGTGACTTCTGTCTTCTTCTAAGTTAAACAATTCTTTCAATAATAAAGGCTCCTTTTGGACATTGTACTGTGAAACACATTTGGTTTCTAATGGAAAAGAAGAAAGTGAATACAGCGGTCACTGATTGAGGACGTGGGTTTTGTGAGAAATGAATGTGGATGTGCACCCGCTACGGATGGAACACTGTGGTAGTTAGCACGCCAAATGTAACAGTACTCGCGCACGTGGTTGGTGTGGTTTTTGTCTCGCGTATTCAGTACCCGAAGACTTCTGGAAACCATAAATCTAATTTAGTTCCGGAAGCTATAAATCTAATTTAGACAAT
Organism: Mastigoproctus giganteus; assembly: GCF_048544385.1. NCBI lineage: Eukaryota > Metazoa > Arthropoda > Arachnida > Uropygi > Thelyphonidae > Mastigoproctus > Mastigoproctus giganteus. Next base: position 4,634,507 of record NC_143581.1, read on the forward strand.
CGCAGTTATTTGACAGTTCTGATGAGAGGCGGCCGAAGTATCTGAACATCCGTTGTGTCCTTACGCTTTTATCCCATTAGACTTTCTTCGGGAGGTACAACTTCTTTAATGACACTTATTCTGTACAACACGTTTTGTCAACGGTGGAGGTGTTTCTCCTAACTTAAATGCACTTGGAATTCATATTGGACACGACGTGCATTTTGATCTTTAACACGAAAACAATTCGCGTTACACTGTGCTAGCCAGATCTGCAGCCATGTGATTGTTTGGTATGAAACAAGCCATCTTTCCTTGTTGAATTGTAGCAAATAAATCTTGCTAATTGTTTAGATTTATTTTTAGACTGTTTGTAAGCTGGAGAACCCACCTGTTCATGCGAATGAAGTTATGGGCAGTGCATATCACTTAGTGGCGTATCAGAAATATGATATTCTCACACCTTCCTTTAAATAATGCTCCGGTAATTTTTGAAGATCGCATGTTCAAGAACCTTGGTACCACCATTCGTTCTTCCTTTAGATCAGCGGTGGCCAATTTAGTCACGGAGGAACTGGAGGCCCACATCTCAACCCTGTCTATATTTCAGTTCGAAGACAACGTGTTTGTGCCCATCTCCTGAGGATTGCAAACCTGATGGTTCTTTCCATGTTCAATTTATTGCCGAACTTCAGCTAGATCAGATCCTCCATTTCGTTGATGTTCTAATGACGAGAGTTGGCTCGCGCCTTATTCGGGCCATTTCACGCGCTATAAATCAATCCGTTCCGTTGTGCATAGGCTTAATACAGGCAGAAAGTTGTTACAGATAGTGTGGCCCATTGCAGTACCCTCTAATTGGGTACTGCAGTGGGTATTTACATGCACTATAAATCCTTTGTTGCACACTTATGGTTATCTTATAAGATCGCATTGTTCCTGCAGTGCCATACAACCAAGCATAGTTCGATCTTAAGAAAATTTCATGAAAAAGATATTGGATAGGAAGCTTCAGCATGACTTCATCTTCCAACCCTTTCTTTTCAGTTCCAGACACATGATTCTTCATCTTGGTCAGACGTATATTTTTTTTATTTTTGCTGTACAATTTGTCTCTGGATCTATTCTTAATTGCTCAGATTAAGTTTGGCGATGTCATTTGTTTGAAAATGGTACATATCGGAGGGGGCTTGTGAGGGTACTTTTTTTTTTTTTTTTTTTTCCCGCTGTCAGCATTAGGATTTCCTGTAGTACAGAAAAAAAGCAGCAGGCTGGTCAAGGCCTTTTATTCCATAAAAATAAGACATAAGAGGATAATCCTCTTAACTCTGTATAACTAGTTATCTAGAGGGCGTGCATTCTAACAGATCAAATAATAACGATATGGAGGATAGATATCACTGTAATATCCAGTTTATGAAATATAATTTGTTGGTAAGTGGAAGAAGAATTAATATCGAGTTTCGTTCAGTAATAATATTTGACTAAAGTGGGCAGAAATGCAAAATGTCCGGTCGGCCATCTGGAGCAATCAATTGAAACATCTGCCATCGCTGAAGAAAAATTTTAGAAAACAAGAATTAGTGTGCGAACTTGAAAAATGTACTTAACATTTCCCATGGATGCATTTTATAACAATAATACGTGAGTGTAGTAATGTCCAAGTTTGTGCAAGATGGGTTTGACTTGGCGCATTATAGCCTTAGATGCCAATGCGCCATAAAATCCCCAAACAAACAAACAAAGCAAGATGGGTTCACAGAAATCTTTCTATTCGTGACAAAAAGAGGGTGGATTCATCAAAAGAGAATTTAAAATCAATTCTTGGTAATCAAGATAGATTTCTATCCCATTCGGCGATGAAACTTAGCTACACTTTTTATGATCCTGAATCCCAAATTAGAAAGCATGCTGTAGAATCCCAAAAAGGTTTACAACCCGTCATCAGCTGGAAAAGTGTTGTCCTCAATTTTCTGGACACAAAAGAATTGTTGTTAATTGATTACCTTGCACCTAAAAACCACAATAACATGGTAATATTATACCAGTCTAAAAGCTGCAATTGAGGAAAAAAGAGGAGGAAAGTTGAGTCATAGTCAAAGCCCGGGTTACAGAGGATAAAATTCATGAATATGGATATGAACAATCAACCCACCGTACAGTCCAGATCCGTATGACGTCCAACCTGAAGAATTGTTTTGAAGGATTGAGTAAGTGTATTGAACTTCGGGTGAATATCCGTATTCTTTATGTTGAAGTTGTTTTGGTTGGATTTGAAGGGGGGAAATTGGTAACCCCAGTTGACATAGGTATGTCTTCATGACGCGGATCCTGTTATTTAGTCACTGCTATTACTAAGAAATACCGGGAAAAAATTGTTTCTGATTACTGTTAGCCTTTTAAAGGCCGATTAGGCAGTCTTGAACAAGGCATTCTTAGTTTTCCACAGCTGATTTATTTCCCTTTCCTCCTCCAAAACAGTTGTTTGCTGACAGGAATTCTCTCTTTTTTTTGATTGGTAAGTTTCCGGAAGATGCCAAGGCCACAGTTTCCCAGAGCTGACGTACTTGTCTGCTGCCCTCAGGCGAACTCATAACGGAAGTTTTCGCTTGTCATAACTTTCCTTTAATGACAAGCGAGGACTGATTTGCTGACTAAAATCCTCGCCACTTCAATCCCACTTACCGAAAAAGGCACTCATCTGGGAACAGACTTCTTTCCGCTATCGAAACGGTATTGTGTTTGCGCTTGCGGCCGAGATACGCGCGTGACACTTAAGTGGTGGGTTTAACAATTCTGTTTGGTAATTTGTGGCGACGAAGTTTGTATGCCGGCAGCAGCTCGTGCTCTCCCCTGACGACGAAATAGGATCGCGTCTGTGTCGCGGCTGCTTGTTAGGGGAGGAGTGTAATTGCCTTACAACGAGAGCATTGGATTACTGCGACAATACTTGAGACGTCCAACCATAATGGCATTTAATGCCTCGTCAAGTCTGGTTATAATAACTGTAATGACCGAGGAGGCTTGATTGACGCCCACCAGAAAGGTAATTAGTCACGTGCCATTGTATTTTGATTAGCAAGATTAAGTTGCATACGTTGCCTTTCATTGTAAAGTTCTCGATATATTTTTTTTTATGTACAGGGTGTCCCAATAGAAATTATGCAGTTAAAAATAGAAATGACGTCATTTCAATTAATATTTAAACATTTCTAGACACTCGCTTACTTTCGGGACATCCTGTAATGCAAGGAGGAACCAGCAACGCAATCTGCCAAGCAAGAGTGCCCTTGTTTACCGCGATCAGTGACACATCTGACGGTTTGTTTACAATGTCCACGGGACCGATTCTGCTTCCGAAGCTATCATTAATTGCCTTAACAATCTTATTACATATTTAGAACAGTTCTCTCTGAAGATAAATTCAAATAAATCCGCACACATGGTGTTCTCACTTAAGTCACACTCCCAACTCAACTAAACCTGGAAATCCATGGAACATCCCTCCCTCTAGTAACCAAGCACAGAAATCTCGGGAATTATTTTCGACCCTAAACTCAGCTTTAAACACCATGTTGCCGATATTCACAACAAGGTCTGCAGAACCAGATGGCTTACCATACAACACCTTAATGAACAAGACTGAGTACACAGTTCAATACATATACCGGTTTCTGCAGCCAGTTATCGCCCACCGATCTGAAATCTGGGAGTCAGCAACGAAAACCACGCTAAACGATTCCATGGAGATGCTCCACGACGTCCAGGAGATGGATTTTGACTACAAGAATTTCATAGAGGATAAATCCTAAGAAGACGTATCATCAGGGAACAGGTTTCATCTTAGCTGCCAGTTTCTTCGTGCTGTGTTAACATGAAAAAAATGTTTTTTCATTTCCCGTGTTTTATAATTTTTCTTGTTTTGGTTCTTTTTTTTTTAATGTAAAACCCTTAACATTGTTGCTGTTATGAGTATTGCATTGGGTATCCATTAGGTATATTATCAAGACACTTGAACCTCCCCATTCAATTTGAGGTCTACTAGCTCCACTTATTTCGCATCGTTATAATCAGGAAGTAAGATTATTCTGTCCTCTCGTTTGTTGAAAAACTTTGCCTTCACAACGAGTTATCCTCTGACGCTGACAGTATTGCACTACTCTCAAACAAATGACATTGCCAAATGGTTTAATCTTCTGCCATTTATTTAAAAGATAAGACACTGCTTGGTTTCCTCGTGCGAGAGCCGATGGGCTGTAGCGACTTAGACAAAACAGGTGTGCTATTCATTTGTTTGATAGTAGTGCAATACCAGGACAAGTCATTGCGAAGGCAAAATTCATTCTACTGTCTGTGATTTATATCACAGAACAAACAATAGAAGCATCAAATTTCAGTTGCCATTTTTCGGAATATATATGCAACCGATCCAAGTTTTTTTATTATTATTCAGTTTATTAAGCTTGATTTCACCCCCTGTACAGTTGGTTGGCTAGAAGGATGTACATAAAATTTATAAGTGAAAAAGACATACATTAAAAGAACACTTGGCAATATGCTTGCCTGGAGTGGGGACAGCATATGTATACAATTTACAAGAGGCAGAAAACTTACATTTGAACATATATACAGAGAATTAATTCTAAGTTTACAATATAAATTCAATCTACTAAATGACAGCCGAACTCCAGAGAATTTTATGCGTCTGTCGATGGCATGTGATGGACTGGTAGATGGAATGACTTGATCGTGTTTGTCGAGATTCACTGGAGGTCGGTACTTCGATGCAAGTATTCCAGGATATTCTTCCTGTATTTCTTGTCATCCAATAGTTTGTTGGGGTTAATTTGCAGATTTGTTGAATGTTCCATAATGTTTGCTGGGAACATATCTCTAAGGCGGACAAAATTGGTAAGAGTCGACCTATACCGTTGTTTATGTCGCTCTTGGATAGGTACTTGAGGCAAAGATGATTTCTTGCACGTTGGGAGAGTTAATAGTTTTTTGCAAGAGTGATGAGGTTCTTTTTCCAGAATTTTGATCTTCCATGGTGTCTTTCCGCATGTAGAAGAGATCTGGAGATGCTGAACGGGTTTTCATGGATCCTGTTCAGCCACCTCACAACCCAATATTCAATTTCCAGGTATTTTGTTTACAATACTTGATGCGGCTGAGGACCATAACTCAGACGCGTAAAAAGCGATAGTCATGAGATACCTTTCAATGTTGGTTGCGCAAGTCAAAGGCGACGAATTAGTACGCTGACGATCTGAAGCTATTCATTCATTCAGATCAGCCGGAGCATGCGCTCTCTGCCCAAAGAGCTGCAACAAAACAAATCTCTCAGATAAGCACATTTCTTCAATACATTGATCATGAGCTAAATGCCGAAAAATCTGCCCAGATGACGTTTACAAAGAGAAGAATAAATCCAATGCACATCTCTGTAAATGGACATCAAATTAAACTTGTCAACTCTCACAAGGACCTAGGTTGGGTCTGGGATTCGAACCTTTTTTTTTCTGGAGCACTTCAAGGAAGTAAGAAACAAATTCTTCGCAGCCCTTTGGTCTGCTTGACAGGAACTGGTTGGTTACGGCGATAAGAAGCTAATAACTTTTTTGTCCAAGCTTGTGCGGTACAGGTACCACTCTACGCATCGGAAATCTGGTCCTCTTCTCCCCTCCAACCTACCGGCGACAGGTCTTGGGGATTCAGTATTGGATTCTGCAATCCCTCAATATGACTTCAGGACATCCCTTACTATCTCTAGGGGTATACTACATTCGCTGCATGGAATTGATCCCTTGGAAGCAAATCATCACCACTCGCAACATAATTACCCTCTCCAAACTCATTTCGGATAGACTGGATGCTCCTAAAATCGATAGCCTTATCCAGCCCACGAAGAACACCAGAATAACTAACCGGCAAACTTCTTTGATCAGACCTGCCTTCAACTAAATTAGCTCGCTCAGCCATATGTTCCCAGCAAACACGATTGGATTCCTCAACGACCTGAATATCAACCCTGAGACGATTTGCGTCGACAAACCTGCAGATCAAAAGTTTTAGCTGATACCTAAACAGTCCTGCAATTTTAGATCTTTCATGTCACTATCGTTTTACGTGCCTACTGTGTTGGAGGATGATATGCGCTCCTTTTCTGTTCCTGACAGCCTGCAGCATCTCCCCGGCATCCCCGCACTCTTCTTGGACAGACACTGAATGTATTTAGAGCATTATGTCGAACTTAATCTGTCTTAACTTCTGTAATTAACTATTGACTTGATCTCTGTATATTTTATTTTACCCAATATTGATATTGTATTCATTTTTATAATTCTGTTTACCCTCCTAGCATTTGATTGCTGTCAAGGGATGGATGTAACTTTTCTTTACCTGATTAAATAAATTTGCATATTAGGGACGTATTTTGGCAACCAACAAGCTCCTGCCGAATCACCCAGAAGGCTGCATATGTTTTCCTTTTTTGTATATATGAAATGGTCCTGGAAAGTAAGGTTTTCGTCGCAGGTGAGACCAAGGCCTGTTTGAGTTGAAACCTTTTGTGACCTTATTTCCATTTATTAGAGCTTGGATATCATTTTTGTTCCGCTTCTTGGTTATAGATATTTAGTTGGAACCTTACCATATCTAAGTAGTCAACAAGTTGATTAATTTGTGTAGCAGTGTTTTGATTGAAGCAGCTTGGTCTAGCTCAAATTGTTAGCCACCCTGTCCGTTTTGAAATCATCGGCAAAGTTTGACAGTTTCCCTTGGACACCCTCGTCAATATCATTTACGAAAATTAGAAATAGGAAGGGTCCCAACACTGAACCCAGAGGGACCTTTAGTCTTAGAGTGGTCCATCTTGAAGACTGACCAGTTGCTAATAAAAACGATGTTGATAGTCGTTTGCTATGTTGTATGCACAAGTCCGTACCTCGTCAAGAACGCGTGATGGACGCAGTATTGTGGCCCCGAAACAGAAGTAAATTGCACTTTCTTACGTTTACATTTTTGTTCCGAGTTTTTCCCCCTCGAGATTAGAACGGAATCTGTGCTCAGAACACCTCGTTCTGCTCGCGAGACTAATTCACCTGCCTTCGCCAGATGCACGAAACCCTCTACGGTGGCGGCGTTGTTTGTTTCACGTAAACCGGGAGATTAATAAAATCCCCGTGCCGTCGTCCGGCCCGGCTGACATCAATAACGCGTCACCCCGATGCCATTCTGCATCTCCGCCGCTAATCAAATGCTTACTCCACGTGCGGCCCAGCTACCCACCGTATCCAGAGCTGTCAACTGCGGAAATGATGCGTTTCTGCAGGTTTATTTGCATCTCCGCCAATCCACGCGGCTACACTTGTCGCGCACCCTGTGGAGGTCCTTTGTCAGGTTGCCGGAAAAGTCTGAGAGAGTGCATCGCCGGGGAGATTCGCGGTTTAACGTCGTACGAAATAAGCCACGACGTGTTTCGACACCGGTGTTTATCAGAAATGTTGAGAATCCTCTTTTATCTCTTTCGGTTGCAGTTGCGGTGTCGTAAATCAGTAGCGTCACCTTCGCTCGCTTTCTCGGTACAGTGAATCTCCCTGGCGAAATTGGGTTTGCCTCATCCACGTTGCAAACATACGTTGAGTAATGAGATAAGATCCGAGGCCACTGCACCCCCCTTCATCCCCCACGAAGCTCTGTTTTAAGTAGGTGATTATTAGTAGTAGTGAAATAATGCAGCATCAGCCATAATAAATTGTCCATTCCTTCAAATATTTTGTCCAACCTTCCTTAGATTTCTTCAAACTTATTCACAAAACCTGTTATCCTTTGCTTGCACCTGTTCTGCGTCGCCTTTTTACACTTTCTTATTCCATTGGTGTTTTCCTTTTGCTTGGAAATTTGCTCATATCCAGCCAGTTCCTAAAAGTGGTGAGAAATCCATCTAATTCCACTTCTACTCTTTCTAAAGAAATGGAGAGCCATTAACCAGCAATCTAAATTACACTGCCCCACAAAATGAACAGAACAAAATGTTTTTCATGAATAATTTGTGAACAGTGTCGCCCAAGGAGAGTATTTGATATAATAGGCATCCTGGTATGCAAATTCGGAGCATTCAATAGAAATCGATCTACCACCAAAGAGCCGTAAATTATTCATGCCTCTAAAAACACGGGTTGCGACCATATCACTTAATTCTCGTTTTTTGGCTTGCTCAGTGGGATAGCCCATCTCTAGTACTCAGGATGGAAAGTCATCGTCGTTTAGATGATTCTTTGAGTGGGTGGGCTCATTGGACGACTTGAAGCTGGGCAGTCGAAGGCGGCACATTGGCTTAATGTGTTGTGCAGTGTCGTCTCGGCACTAAAGTGCATTCGTGTCTGACGGCACCAGGGGGTTTCCCCCATCTCCGTGTTGCTTTCATTGTGGGTGTATTAGTTTGCTGAAAAGGCCAGAGATTTAAGTGTATGGATTTTCTAAGTGTAGTTTTATGTATCGTTATTCTTCTGGCCTTTTAGTCCCGACCCCTGGTGGGGGCCCAGCGTTGCCCACACTTTGCCCTCTGGATGCAGACCAAGTACCCAGTAGTTAATTTTTACTCTGGCAAGCCCTGCCACCTAGTTTCCTGAGATTTCAGTGGCCTTTAAAAAAAAAAAAAAAAAAAAAAAGAAGCTAGCATAGGGGTGAGCGCTAGAATTGGAAAAGCCAAATGTTTATAAATGCGATTTAATTAAATTTTGACTGTGTGGGGCGTACGCTAGCTATAGGTAGAGTAAGAGGAGGCTTAAGACGGGGGAAGGTATGGGGACGATAGAGAAGGCACCCCAATATGGCGGAAAGCCAGAAAACCGTCTCTCCGTACCAGGGAAGGGATTTTAAATAGGTGAGCCAGGTCAGGGTGCCCGGCTCAGATTGCCTAGGGGCACCAAGGCATGATTTCCATCACAATGTTGTGTCATAGACAATGAATTCAGTGGTGTTCCAATTCAGTTTGTTCATTCCAATGATTGCATATTTCCCGATCTGGGAGTGCAGTAAGATTTGTGTTGCAAATTTAAAGGTGGTAGATGACTTTCATCAACTGGTGAAATACCACCACTTTGCTTGTTGGAGGCTTGAAGTGGTGAAACCAATGTTTAGTCTCTAGAGCAAAGTTTCCGGCATCCCCTTGCCCCCATACTTGTCCAACCCATGCACGGTACCAAGTACTATAGGTTTTGATACCTTTTCGTGTTTGGGGTTTTCATAAAAAAAAAAAAAATTCTCAGCTTGTTTTAAGGGCGTACTCGGTTGGTTCAGGTAGAGTAGAGGGAACAGATTGAAGTATGGGGATAATAGCGTAGACATCCCCAGGAATGTCAAATGGGACAAACCCCACCAGGAGAAGATGGGGGTGGCAGGGAAGGGAGAAACGGAGGACCGCCCCCCTGCTGTGGAAGGGGGTTAAAGAGGTCAGCCTGGTTAGAGCACTTGGCTCAGATCGCCTAAAGGCCTGGGGCAATATTGACGTTTTTATGTCTTGTCAATGGTCATGTATCTAGTGCGAGTTCCTATTCAAGTTATGGTCCATTTCAGTGGAAAATTATTTTTTGGGGTGGAGTCCCCATTCAGTATTTCTTCCAGGTTGATAATAGTCAGTGGGCTTCGTTACCCTTCACTAGTTGTGGTTCCAGGTTTTATCTTCTTACTTCAGGATAATATTAATTCCACATTTAGATTGGGATGAATTTGGTTTTTGCCATGTTCAGGTTGCAGTTAGTTGTTTTCATATATGGCCCGAAGGATTCTTCGTACAAACAAGTCCTGGGCATAGCGTGAGAACGCCTTGTGTTCGTCCTCTCTATCTAGGATGTGCAATTCCTGTTCTCTAGCGGAATAGTGTAGTCTGGTGTTTAGCAGGCAGCGATGGTCCTCAATGTTTGCAATGATACATTAGGTGCTGCCAGGTCTCCACCTCCCCACAGAAGCAGAGGGGGGCTATCCACTAATCTAAAGGTTGATAATTTGGCGTTGAACGGGCCATGACCCGTTAGCAAGAAGGTTGTGTTGAGTCCAAGCGACAGCCAGAGGGGCAGACCTCTGGTACAGAATTTAATAATTTCTCCCTTGGTAGTTTGCTGCCATCGACTTTGCCATTCCCGCTGCATGTGTTGAGTTACTCTTTGTATTTCTATCCTGTGATTGTTAGTTGGATCGATGGTGTGCCCTATGAAAGTTGGGCGTCCTTTAGCCATATAGTGGAGCATGGCGGTTCTGATTTCCTCCAGGTCCAGCGAGAACCTGAAGGGCATGGGTACTCACCGTACGGCAGGCACGAGCGATGGCGAGTAGTATGATTCTTTGTATGGAATCCAGGGTTTTTTGGTTGACTACAGTTGTAACTTTGTAATACCAAACAGGCGAGGGGATAAGTTATGAAGGTATGAAGATTGTCTTATAGTACAATGAAAGGGTGCGTTTGAGTCCCCAGTCCCTCCGGGAGATTCTGGCGACTAAGGCTGAGTAGTTTCGTATCTTGGTCCTTATATACCGGTACTTGAGATGTGGTTGGAAGGTTAATTTGGTATCCATCATTACGCCCAGATACTTAAGTTGCGTGTCCAATTTGATGGTAGTATTCCCAATCTTTATCTGTGGCGGTCTTATCTCTAGCTTCCCTTTTAGCAGCACCGAGCAGGTTTTTGCGGGAGAGATTTGGAGGAAGTGGGTTTCTGTCTGCTCCTGTAAGGTTTTCAGGGCTGGGTTTGCTATATTTTCAAGTTGGGCTCTAGAGTTGGCAACTGTAATAATTAAGTCATTATCAAAGGTCTTGGAGCGGGCCTAGCCCAGGACAGCATCCTGGGGGCAGCCCCTGCAGACCGATTTGGTCAGCCTCCTGTAGGGCGCACTGACTTCAATTTTCCGTCTGGAGAGATATGACCTGATGATATTGTATAAATTCTGCGGTACAGCTGCGTATCTCAGTCTTGCAAGGACACTGGCCACCAAATGATGTCAAAGGCCCTCGCAAGTCTATTGATATGACCAAGAAATATTTCTTCTCAGTCATATTCGCTGCATCCAGGAGGTTTTTCAGAGCATCTATTGTAGACGATCCAGCTTTGAAGCCGTATTGGTTTTTGTTTTGAGAGTCCTGCCATGTCATAGTGGGTTTGAATTCGTCGGTGAAGCATTCTTTCCAATACCTTGCTGGCGAGGGTCAACAGGGCAATTGGCCGGTATGAGTCGGGTTTTTTCAGTGGTTTCATCGTGTTTTTTAGATTAGTTTTAAGTTGTTTATCTTCCAGTCGTCTGGGAAGGCACTACAAGTATTAACAGGCTGTATCTCCCTTGACCTACAAGCGGCCTTCACAGGGTTTTCCCATGCTATCAGAAAGAACAAAAACTGAATTCCTGGGGATAAAAACTATTGCCAATGCAGATCCGAAACAAGAACTCCGGCGTACTTGGCAGGAACTTGTTTTCCTCTGGAAAATCCGTTGGGGATGATTCCACCAAGGCAGTACTACCAAACTATTTCTACCTAGTGTCTCCTACCTCAACAATTTAATAAAAATACTTGGCTGGTTCTTCCCTAATTTGCATACTCCCTTTCTTCTGACAGGACATGGGTCATTCAAAAAGACTTCAGGACTTTGGGCATCGTAAGCTATGCCCATTCTGAATGTGAAGAACTGGAGGACTGGCACGATGTAATGCACTCGTATAACATCTCCCTGGACCTACATAATCAATTGTTACTGGATCTAAATTTAACCACACTTATTCCGGAGAGCAACCTGTTAAAATCAAAAACGTTTTTAGCCTTTAGTAGGTATGCCTCAGCAGTCTTCAAAAGGCGTTGGTATCATCTCTGATCCCACAACATAGACATCCAGACCAGACGTTCCCGAAACATCTATGATCTCTCCTTATATCTCAATCAAACTCACACACTCCCTTTTGCGCCTACCCAACTTTGCAGATCTCCCTTGTTCTGCAAGCTGTCTTCCTTTCTCTGGCCTACGGTGGGCTCCCAGGCCAGGGATAATTCTTATTTCTCCCTTCCCACCTCTTATTTTTGCTGGAGAATGCCTACTTTCCTCGTCCTCTTCCTTTTGCCTACTTTGAATCCACCACTTGTATTATCTTCCCCCTCCCTTTTTTTTTATTTGGTCTCCGTCCAGAAAGTTCAGGCCACTCTGGTGGAGAACAGCCAGAGTATGAGTGCAGCCTGGCTCACCTCCCAGTGGTGGTGGCGGGCAACGTAGGGTCCCACTAGGGGCCAAGTAGCCAGAGACGCAACAACAGAACATAAACTGCATAAACCAGACTACACTTTTTTTCTGGCTTATGCAGTAGTTCTGCATTCCATCACAGAGTATATACGGCGTAGATGTGGGAAACCACAGGTGGCGCCTAACCCTAAATACTATGCCACTATGACTTGACTACTATCCAGTTAACTCCAAACCACCGCAGAGCTCGTCGAAACTGGTGCCATGAACATGTGACGTGGAGCCCTGACAAATGGGGTACAGTTCTGTTCTCCGATGAGTCTCGTTTTAGCTTTTGGCCTATAAACAGATTATAGACGTTATTTCATCGTTGACAACGAGAAAGACAACTCATCAGCCATAAATCCTTCCAACAGGAGTGCGTTATAACGCGAGCAGTACAGTAGGAAGGTGTCCTGTTCAGTTTGTCGCTGCCCTCGAACTTTTCCTCGCAAGGTACACTGATTTCTTATCATATGCAGAACACCTCAAATTATACGTAACATCTAAAGACCATGAACAAAATCACCTCATAAGTCAGCGAGTCTCCATCCCGATCAAGAGCCTTGTAACCTATCTACTGCAAATAGGTATGGAGCCAAGCGTATCTAAATCAGCTCAAATTTTTTTTTACAAAAAAAGAGAATCAAAAATGACATCACAAAAATTACAAGGGATTGCAGATAAGGAAAGTCTCACACCGACCTCGGCATGATTTGGGACGAGGGCCGCCGGCATCACTTTTCAGAACCATTTTTCAACCATGAAATCGAAGACTTTCTCGGCGATGTGGGCAATTCGACAAGAGCTGACGGGGTTAGTCAACGTCGATGAGAAACCCCTGCTTCACCAATCTGGTCTTCTGCCCCGACGTCGTACATAAACAGATTCCTTGCATTCGAGTACTGGGTAATGCGATGGGTGAATATGGTCACGGGCAACGCCTTCAATATCTTACCCCAGGGCTGTTTTATATACCAACATAAATGTCACTCACTTATAGAGTACAGCAGGGAGGTGTTCACATAGCATCCAGGAATATTCGTCTTCTTTCCCAGATTCTTACCTGTGTGATTGATGTCCCCAGTCTTCGACGACTTCTCTACTCCACGTGCTGGACGCAGTAACGACAACTTCTACTTACCGTTACATTCTACACTGTCCAACCTGTGCTGTCTAAAGAATTTCTTACCAAACAACGTCAACCTCTTCAATTCATTGGTAATAGACCACCCTGTGAAATGCTCTGAAGGCAAGCAGTATAGTGTGAAGATCCTCTCTGAAGCGCACAGCTTACTTCAAGTATAGAACGGAAACTACTTGGATAAAGAAAATGGAAATTGAGCAACATGAAATGACTGTTGAACATCTACTTTTGTATGAGACTGTAAATAATTTCCCCTTTTAAGTTTGTCAATAATTGCATTTTGTAAATAATACTGTAAATATACGCACCTGTGTAAATAATTGAAACAGAAACTTAAGGGAACAAACTCCCTCTCCCTAGCCTGGATTCAGAATTGAATATTGCATTAATACAATAGTGAAGCCTACGCTGTTCTCTCGCCGCCACCGCTGCCATGCCATCAATACGTTTCTTTCCAGTGGAGTGTTGGTGGGAGGAGGGAGAGGCACGGATGGGGGCGTCTGTGACATATGTCGCTAATCGGATTGGTGCACCCAACCATCCTTGGTTCTCAACTTAGGCCACTTGTTTTTCATCTAACCCATTGCAGATACAGTAAAGTATCTTGTTGAGCTGAGCAGGCAAAATGAAATACGATTTCTTATATGGGGTGGTGATCGATTGTAAGGGCTCTCCCTCAGCTACTTATTCCCGTCACGTTTATCTTTTATCTCCCCTCAACAAAAAAAAAAAAAAAAAAAAAAGACATCCCTATCCCGTACTTCTGAAAACTCAAGCTACATTCACAGCAGCACGCCGGTCTTTTACTCTATACAATTCTGTAGCATGCTCCTACTCCTGCAGTCGCTATGTGAGCTCTTTGGTGTCACGTTCTTTTTTTCTATACTCCCCCCCCCCCCCGACAAATCTCCAGATAGCGTCCAGCTGCCACCAGAAAATTCCGTTCCGGTGTACCTACCTTATACAACGAACCGTACTTTGAAAAGGCATAATTGAGGAAAAACATTTATTGGAAATGTATACAAGATACTTTCAGATGGCACAAATGAAGAGTAAAATGAACGACTGTATAAAATTCCAGAAAATTTGTATTGTACAGACATTTTGAACGTTCCCCCCTTCACTGATTTTAATAGCAGAGCAAAAAGCGTTACGATAAGCCTTGCCATCCACAATTTCGGGACAGAAATCATCCGATTTGTGGGAGAGAATTTTTTTTTTTTTTTTTTTTAACAAAAAGCGAAGATTTTTATGAAACTCATCTTATGGTCTGAAAAATACGGTAAGTGCTTTTAAACTAATTGAGAATGGGTAGCTTTCAATCGGTTAATATTTTGTGATAATTAGCACTGTATAATTAAGACGTAATGGAATATTACTGTGTGAGGTTTTTTTTTTTTTTTTTTGCGGAAAAACACTTTACTTTTAACATATTAATCTTTTCTTCCAGCAGGAAGAAAATAATAATGCTAACTTGTTCTTCTCCTCCAGCTACTCGTAATCTACTCTAAAATTAGAATGAAGTGCTAAAATGTTTCGCATAGCTCCATTATCTTTATGGACGCGTCTTGCAGATGACTTTAATCCCAATCTTCCATTGCCATATTTTTAGTGAATTATTTAAAAGCAATTCACTTAAAAGCAGTCTTAACGTTTCATTGCTTTGGATTGTACCCCCCTAACTTTTTTTTCGATGTTTACCAGTTAAAAATAACTGAGTTTGAAAAGAAATTAGCCTTAATCTCACCTGACTTTTCTTCATAGCCCGTTAAGCTATGCCTTTATTCGTAACAAGTTGAAACTCTTGTTGTTGTTGTTTCTTTACGTCAGAAAAATGCTTTAACGTTGCACCTGCCCAATAAAGTCAGGCACTGGAAAGGAGAATTCCTCATAGGGACGCATACGAGGAGCGTTCAATAAGCTAGCTAGCTATCTATCTAGGAAATGAGATAAATGTTTTTTTATTTTTCATAAAACTCATCTTATGGTCTGAAAAATACGGTAAGTGTACTGAAATTAACTCCCCTGAATTTCAGTACACTTGCTCCATTTTGTTGGCAATGAGGAAATGCAGTCCACCAAAGAACACAGAAACAGCAGACTTCATTCATTATCATCAGCAAGGCGACGTTCACGTATGTTTTTCTTGAGGCGTCGAAACAGGGACAAGGTCCAGACTGTAAGGTGGATGGGTAAGTTCTGTAAAATCACGGTCTCTCAACGTAGCAGCAACACCTTGTGACCTGTGCATTGGTACGTTGTCGTGAAGATGAAGCACACATCTGGAAAGTTTCCCACGCACGGCGTTTTTTCTTTGACTTCTCCAGTGATTGCCTGCTTGTGTTCCAAGTAGTTACAAAATTCCCTCAGCATCTTAAAAAAATTGTGGCCATAATCTTGCCAGACAGCTGAAGGCTGTGTCCGAAATTTTTTGGGTGGGAGAGAACCCTTGTGCTTCCATTGCATTGATTCTTGCTTGATCTCAGTGATGAACCCATGTTTCATCAGCTGTAACAATTCTGGGGATGAAAGTTTCAGGATCTCTTGCATAAAGCTGTAAATTCTCCTCAACATCGTACTCTGAATTGCTTCTCCACAGGGATCAGAAATCTGGGGACTTGCCGTGCCCTGACCTTAGTCATCTCCAAATGTTCGTGGAGGATGGTTATAAGACACCTTTAAGAGAATTGGCACCTTTAAACATCTGTCATTCAGCAGAAGGGTTTCGACAGCATGGCACATTTCTGGATTGTTTGCTGTCACAGGCCTTCCTGGACTTGGATCATTTTCGTTGGACTCTGTTCCACTTGAATTGCTTTGACCAGAATTTCCTCTCGTATTCTGAAGGTGCATTTTTCTCATACGCAGCCACCATCCTTTCGTGAATGGCCTTTGGTCCATTGCCTTCCTTGGTGAGAAACTTGATGACTGAACGATGCTCCAATTTCAGCAAATCCATAACTTGATACAGATTTCTTCCTTCTTTTTTGTTACAGCAGCACAACCTAAAAACATAGTGGGATCAAGACTAGTATGATTCAAGCTGATTTACTTAGGTACAAGATGTATTATTGAAATATAATATGAGAAGTACCTTAGGTAGATAATTGATTGAACGCCCATAGTAACATCACTGGATAAAATAAGGTATGGAATATTTGACTTCCAGTAGAAGTGAATAACCAAGATAATTGGAGAGTTTTTTTCTGAACATGAAGGGTTGAAATATTGATATATGGAATTTAAAAGGAACTCTTAATTCAACGCGAAGATTTCATTACAAGAAAACTTGCGTCCTGCTGTTAAAATAATTATGGATGCGATATAAAGGGCAACCAATGAGTCAGAGGAGTTTACAAGATACAGACAATGCTGTATTTTGTGCTATCCCGTGGATTACAATCTGGCAAAAAAGTCTTTGTCCTTCAGATTATCAAAAGGAATTCTTAACAAATATGGGATGGACACCGCCGACCCTACGAGTCGTCAAGACAAGTATATTTTTCCTTGGATAAATTATTAACATCTGGACTTGATGCGACACATCTATCTGGCATTATCTCACACTCACCAAAGTCAGAGATTTCCAGTTGACTGAGTACAGCACCAATATTCTTCAATCTGATCACCTTAAAAAGCCCAAATAGAATGTTTCCAAATTGACTGTGACAAATTCTGTTCTGGAAAGGTCTGCAGAACAAATTCTGTTCTGGAAAGATCTCACAAGCAGCATAACTCTAAGAGTATTACACCCAACCCATATAACGAAAATTATTTTTATTTTAAGATTTCAATATTGAGCTGATTTATTATCTTCTTTGTTAGATACAATAAAAGTAGCTGAAAAGTATATTACCGTATTTTCCGGACTATAAAACGCATCCATTTAGAAGGCAAATTTTGGTATAAAGTTAAAGTTCAGACCAACTGAACTTTGCCTTTATTCAAAGAATACATTATCTTCAGAACATGTTCGGGTTGCAACAGCCCTATAGTTTTTATTGAAAGAAGTTAGTAGTACGATGGTACCGTGGATGGGTTAAAGCTTCTCTAGATTCCCTGGAGCTAGATTTGAGTGTGAGTTTCTTCTTGTTTCGCAACCCTCAACCAGTACATTTTACTAAAACAGCGTATGGCTTTAAGAACGTTCGCAGTGATAATCTTCATTTCTGTTCCTTTCTTCTGGTTTGTGCGCCTGTAATTTTCTTCTGGCTTCTCAACCAATTAAATAAATAAGTTTTATGTTTATACTGTGGGACGACCGCACGGTCAGAGGAGTTCACAACTTAGAGAGAATACAAGAAACAGCACCGTATTTAGTAGTCAATCAGGATTGAACTATGGTCACTCAAAGCACTTGTACTTACGTACCAGGAACCGTAGCCGAGGCGACCACTCGGCTACGGTTCCTGGAAACGCGTAGGATTCAGCTGAGTAGATATATTTAACAAATAATCTTATCTAGATTAAAAGTGTTACAATATGGATGGAGTCATGCTGAAAAAGGAAAGTACTCGCTTTCCAACCTGTCTATTTAAAGGATCGGCGCAAATTCTTTCATACAAAATAAACGGATAAAAAATATTTTTTCTAAAATTCTACATTCCTCTCTTCTAAGTCGCAAAATCTGTTTCCTGAACATTTTACTTTAGTTGTGCTAATTTCTGAGCTCTCTGTAATACACCGAATTGTTGTAGTCACCAGTTGTATTACACCGAATTGTGAAATATAAAAATGCGTTTTATGGTCCGAAAAATACGGTAATTCGATTTTTCTACAGGCGCATTCAACAAAAAATAGATAAATAAAATAAACAATCCTGTTTAAACGGTAACAGTTTTGGGACGACGTGAAACAGTCGATAGATTTCCGGAATGGGGGTGGAGTGAAGTTTTGTTTTGTGTATGTTCTTAATAGCGATGGCATGTCCAAGATGATAGTGGCAAGCACAGAGCTACTTTCCCACAGAAATTTTGTTCATTCTTTGACTTAAAGCACCCCTTTTAAATTACCTTTAGTGAGGACAAAAAAAAGAAAAGGTGCGTGAAGTCTTGTTCTTGTATTATCCAGCTTTCAGGGTACAGCAACAGGTGGTCGTCAATCGCCACAGTCGCTTCTCTGTAATTAGTGACGCTAGTAAATCCCCCCGTAGGTTATTACACCCAAAATACAGTAAGGTTCTTTATACGAAGGCGTGTAATGACCTCGTGCTGTTGCGAACAATATACACAACAAGAACTGAAGACTTTAATGAGACATTCATTCCCAGTACAAGGTGGAGTTGCGATGGAGAATTAAAATGATAATGGCCATCCTCGCGTTGGACAACTCAGATTTAAACGAGGTTCGTTTCGGTGCTGACAGTCGGGCTGTAATAATTTTAGTAGCGTGTCTTTGCACTGCTTGTTAAAGAAAATTCTTTTTACTTAACAGCTAAGAAAACGAGTTCCTCTTAATTTCCTCACATATTAGGAGGATACTGTTGTCAGCTAAAGAACTTCAAAGACAAACGTCTTCCAACGTTAATTTCAGTTTAATTTTTAAGGGGACCTTTTTAAAGGGCAATTCATCAGTGCTTATTTTGATATTTTTTTGTTATGTAAATCTTTAATTTTGAATTCAACTAATTTAAACGCTTCTCCTTTGGCTTCTCATGTCTGTTCTTAAATTGCAGAATTATTTGTAGATGGAAAGGTGTTTGATCGTACAGTTGATTTATATTTCGATGAGTCTATAAGAATTCTGGAAGATCTCTTTCCGGTATGTTGCATCCTCGCAGAGTTTTTCAGCAAAGAGTTAAATATTTTTACTATATTTGACGGGAAGAGATTTCGTAGGCTACCAAGATTGTTGAGGATTGGACGAAGTGGGGGATTTACTCCTCTGCAATGTCTAACTGTGGTACGCGATTTGGCTAGAACCTTATCCAGGGTCTTGAGATAGTAAAAGGGTGGCCAGCAAACTGTAAGCCGTCTCAAGAGCCATCGATCCCAAGGACGGTCTTATAATGCGAATCAGGAGCTAAGTACCAAATTTGAGAGGCATACACTGGAATCGGAAGGACACACTTTAAAATGTACTTAGTCGCTAGATGAGGGTCCCTAATTCCTACAAGTTCTTGTCTAGTAGCCCATAAAGCAGCGTATATTTTTGTCTTCATGTGAGCGAAGTGTTGAACAAAGGCGAGACTGTCGGCCCACTTAAGACCCAGGTCCAGATGAGAGTACATTTTGCCACACTAGATTCATTCACAAAGATAGAGATGTCATTTTTCTTCTGTTTGTTAGTTACGGTCATTAGGGCCGACTTTTGTGCATTAATACGGAGCCCAGTGCCATCTAGATAGCTCAAAAATTCTCGGCTTTTGCTATTCGCCATCTGGCAATACCATCACTTTCTGCTGATTTGTGGTCTTTGGACGTGATGAAGAATTTCACATCGTCAGCATACGTTATAAAATCACTTCACCCACACACACACACACTACCTCCTTTTCTCATCAACTCTTCTAGGTCATCTAGGTGTTTGGTTATTCACAGCTTTATCTTCTATTTTAGTGTGATATGATTTCGAAGCGATTCTTGCATTATTTCTGTTCCCCTCTTTCTTGCTTAGAAATAAAAGATTTCATCTTTTTAGCAATGAAATCTTTTTTTCTTATTTTTGAAGGAAAGCCTATTGCAATTGGTTTGCATCAAGATTTCCAGCTTTATTTTCTGCCTGTACCGAAGTTTACAATGGTTGTAAATGAGCTTTAGTAAAGCCAAACTCAGACCCCTGCATCAGTGATATTCAATGCTGCCTTTAATTTTCCAACAGAAAAACATTAGAGAATCCTGAACAATATTGACATTAAGAATTTTATAGGTCATTGATGGCTTTCCTCCACTTCTTAATACCTTTGCTTGAGTTTTGTGTTGGTTTTTCACATTTCCTGTTCCAGTGGTGTTTTACCTGCTATGTGAAAATTTGCTCATATCCAAACCAATTCATAAATAGGGTGTCACCCTCCCATCCTGTTATCTGTTAACTTTCATGCTATATTCAATTTTCCATCTGACTCGCAATTACCAGTATGGATTCCATCATTGTCAATCCATCGACAATAATACAGTGTACTAACACTAGATGGTAGACGACTCATCAACTGGTCCAATACCACCACTTTGCTTATTGGAGGCTTGAAGTGGTGAAACAAATGTTTAGTCTCCAGAGCAAAGTTTCCGGCATCCCCTCCCCATCTCATTCAACCCATGCAGCACTTAAGGAGTGCGAAGACTTTAAATTACAACTCGGTGAAGTTTGAGGTGAGAATGAGTCTCTGACAACACGAATTGATGTCATACAGAAATTTCGAACTCGACAGGACTCAAGTGTCTCTACCGACGAAGCTTTCTCGAATTCTGCCCCAGGATGGAATCTTTCCGCGCAAAATGCTTTGGTTCCACAAGAGATAGTCTTACTGGAGGAGATTCAACCATCAGGGGAACCGGAAATCTGTCCTTTTTCGGTTCCATCTGTCTTTATTACAGTAAAAACAGATGGAACAGAACAATCCACTTTTAGTGTAATAAAATAAACTATGTAACTAATCAGCTACAGTTAAGATTGAAAGGTATACATTGAACACATGTGGATACTAATGACTTAAAACAAACTGACTTTTCTAGAAATATAAAGTCAGACTGGAAAAATGTTGCGAGAAGGGACAAAATTCCTGTCTGCAATTATGCCCCGACATGATAGGTGAGAATATATGATGAAAGCTTTGTAGATTAACCTGGAGGAGGTGTGAAACGTTTATTGGGGAGAAATTTTCCCCCAGCGTGGCCTGCCAGAGTTAATGGAAGCAATTTGTTTTGTAAAGATAGGATTCATTTGAGAGCTCTTGCTAGTGTCAACGCCCTAAAGTGTTTGGGGAAATTGCTAATTCAGGGAGTTTAGTGATCCATTGGCATGACGCAGATTAATGGGCCAAAATCGTACTTGCATCCTCCCTATGAGTATTTTTACTCACCCTCTAATTACCTTATTGACAGAAAGAAACATCGAAACCACCAGGTTTAAATTTAGCAACTCTAAGGGTTGCGGCAGGATGCTGTAAAAATACTCAGGCTGTGCAGAAAGTGAATGCTCATATAGGCATATAGCATTCCACAGGATTTGTAACCTTGATTCTGATCTTTAATATAAGGTTAATTTTTGGATTGTCTGCAGTAGTTCGAACTTCATGAATAATAAATTTAATAAAAGTTGTATTAAAAAATTCCCTGTTGTCATGTTATTTTCAAGCAGGAACTATGTGAACACACTCACAGGCATCGGAGGAACTATTCCAAATGATGCCTGTGAGGGTGTTGATGTAGTTCCTCGCCCTTACAGGCTTGTTAATACAGCGGATGCATCTCGCCAAGATGCATCTGCTCAATTTTCCAACACTACTTCTGTTGAGAATCCGGGGATCATCCAAAACCATAGATCAGAGGTACTCCATCGATTGTTCTCCATCAAATCCCGTCGCCGACTAGAGGAATTCTTTAAAGGCGTGTGGAATCCTTTAAATTCAAACATCACCAGAGGATGGGCACACCTTGGAATAAGGTGAATGCAGTCCGGGAAATAAGTACAGTCTGATATTTTGGTAGGTCAGTGTATATATTACCATTTAAATTGTTTTGTTCATTGGATTTTCCCGAAATTCTAAATGTACCTATTAAAATTATGTGCAGGTTTGCTCTTGCCAACTTAATACGCAGTTGTCATCTCCTAAAGCAGATCTAGATAATAATCTTCCTTGTAAATGACATCCTGCTGCTCTGTTAAGGACATCGAGGTGTTTTGATAAAGAGGTTAGATGTTTGTTTTATAACGTTCGATGACTGGCGGACACCTGATGACAACATATCGAGACTACCCCTTAGGATAAGTGTTTATTCAAAGGCAGAATAAATTCGCTCATGGTTGAGAAAGCAACTGCTTTCATTCCCTGATTTCGTCGAGCAACGAGTTCATTATTTGGACAAAGTAGTGTCACAAAAAACAGGTGACTAAGGCTCGCCCTCAGTTCGATTTCAGTAAGATAGCGGTCATTCACCTCAAAACGTGTGATTGTCAACTTAACGGTGAAAAGAAACTGATTTGGGTTGCCACAGCTCTTGAAATGAAGCTGAAACTATTTTGGAAACAGTTCAAAACCTGTGACAACCTAGGCATAAACGAGTCTCGTTTTTCCGAGTCTTGTGGAAATAATCAATTTCTTGGTCTACAGTTTTAAAACGAGATTCATTGACTTTCGTATCTCTGCTCACAAAAATAAGCTTCCGTAAGTTGGCACGATATTTGGTAAATGATTTAGAAGAATATACAATGTGCGAGTAGGCTTTTCAGTGTTCTGAGGTAGATTTTCTGTTTGCTGGATGAAAAATCCGTTTTTCCGGGAGAAAAAACATGCTACCTTCGCCTGAGACAGTCTAACTCAGCCACATCTTGAAAAATGTCCATAAAAATTCCTCCTGTCGTCGACAGAACTAACTCTGGTCGTTTCCTCCTGGTGTGGGGAGGACGGCGATCCTACCAACTGTGCCTTACCCATGAGGGCATACCCACTAGGAAGGAGTGGAGTGGAAGAACAGAAGGATGATTATTAGATTATATAGGGGACAAAAAAGTAGAGAGAGAGAGAGAGAGAGAGAGAGAGAGAGAGAGAGAGAGAGAGAGAGAGAGAGAGAGAGAGAGAGAGAGAGAATCTTTATTACCCTTCACGGCCATAAAGCCAGGGGCTTACAGTCTCCCAAACTTCCGGGAAAATTGAACAGTTATTTACAAAAAGGTAATTTTGCAAAGAAAACATATTATAATACAAAGGAGAGAACTCCTTACGAGAGTTAAACCTGATTGAGCTGGCTTAACATCGAGATAAGAGCACCAGCTCAATCAGACAGGAACAGATGCAAGGTATACATCAGTCATTGCTGATTAGTCCTACTCGTCATAATTTTTTTCCGGTAAGCCCGGTCAGCAGCGAATTTGTTCAGGTCGGCGTCCAGTGCCTGGGTTTGCTTGAGCATCTGCTGAGGAAGGAACCTGTCCGAGAGATGGAGTCGTGCTGAATGCGAGTAGAGCTCGGGATTGGCCCTAGGGCAGCAGGGGGGGATCCTCCAGCCACAGGTATCCCAGAATGAAGGTGTTGCCATTATGCCTGTTATCATCTTGACTGTTGCTAGGAGGCGTTGGTCGTCGACTAAGGTGGGAAGCCGTGGAATTCCGAGAGAGTTGGCAAGCTGCGTGGTACGAATCAGAGCTGGAAGGTTGTGCTTCCTGTTGGCCCACTTTAGGAGCCAGAATTCTGTGGCAAAGAGTGGTTTCTTTATTGACGGTGCCGCTGACGCCCAAATTTCAGCAGCATAGAGTAAAGGTGGAAAGATAACTGTTCTTATGTACCTCACGGTTATCTTTTTATCTGTGATACGAAGGAGATGTTGTTTTGCTATCCACCGGAGTCTTGAAGCACGTGTGAGGAGCATATCCATGTGGGCGTTGAATCGAAGTTTTGGGTCGAATACAACGCCCAGATCACGATGGCTGGACACAATTGGGATGAGGGTGTTGCCGACCGAAGGCTGGAGAGAAGGAGTTTGCTTCAATGAATACACCATGAATTCGGACTTAGCAGGATTGATCTTGAGCCCAAACTGGCAGAGGTAAGATGTGACTGTGGTGAGAGTGTTGTTAATTTCCACTTTTACCAGATCTAGGTCTTGACCGGAGATTCTGGGAGTGAGTATCTTGATGTCGTCCGCATAGCTCAGTAGACATCGAGAATGTGCAACCAGTGGGAAGATAATGGATGAAAACAGAAGTCCCGAAAGGACCCCTCCTTGTGGGACTCCTGTGGTGACGGATCTAGTAAGGGTGCGATCTCCTGTATGAAGCTTTATAACTCTGTTATTCAGAAGAGAGGAGAGAAAGCATAATATGTTCCCTGTGATCTGTGTAATGGTGCAGTACAAAGTGACATATAGGCGATTACTGTAAACACTTCCCACATCACCTGTTTCGATCCCTCTAATAATTTGTCTGGTTGATTCCTCCTTAAATTTATTCCAACTACCCGCTTCCACACCATGAGATGGAAGTCTCTTCCAACAGTCAATTACTCGCTTGCTGAAGGTAAATTTCCGCACATACGACCTGCAAACCATCCTCAATTTGAATGTGTATATAGCCCAAGCAAGAGGAAGGATTCTATCGGCATGAGAGTGCATAAAATTCAAGTTGAGGATGGGTTGCTGGTTGAATGTGTGAAAATTTGCCTTCAGCAAGCGGGTAGTTGACCTTCAACACTTCAATCGGATATCCTCGCACATGCCTGGTTTTTCCCTACGCCGCAATTCCCACAACTGAAGCTTTCCTGGTAAGAGCACCCCCTTTTGCTTCCTTCGCTAATTTTGTATAATAGATATAGGAAGTGGGTGTTTGTGTATGCTTGGATGTGGATTAAACTTAAGGTTTAATCCACAAGGTTTGTACTGGTTACGGTAGAGATATATTAGAATTCTCTGGCTCTTTTAGCATATTATATCTTCCAATGTAGTCCACTTGCTTAAAAGGTTGAGCACCCAAGAATATTTTATTTGAGAAACATTGTTTCATCCCTTGTATGTTTTGGATGATGACCTTTTTGTATTTTTGCTTTCCTATTTCTACAAAATTGACTCCATTCTTCTTGTTAACAGTTGTAGAATAACATTTAAATTTTGTTCTCCAGGTGTTAAATTTTTTTGCAGCATAGTTCAGGAGACTTCTGAATTATCTCCAGATGTGCCCTGAACTGTTTTTTTTTTTTTTTTTTTTTTTCTCTCAGATAAGTTTCTCAACTGGGAAGGGTTGGCTGTATTATGTTAATTAATGATTTTGTACCTCCGGGAGTTGTCTTGCATTTCTACTCTGCCGATTCCTTCGCCTTTCTGTCTGGCAAAGAAATTTCCCAAACTCATAAATATTTCATCTTAAGGGTTCCGCCGTTCAATATAAAGTCTCTCCCATGACTGGAGGGACGTTGACATGTGCACGTGCTTCGTTTTTCCGCAGTTATGCCTTAATATAAAGTTGGGATGTTTGAACCATGAAGCGAAGGGCATGTTTGGCACTCCACTGTTCTGATTCTCTTGCGTGCAAATCGACTCCCAATTATTTTAGTCCGGGCAGAATTTTATGACTCAAAATCGAATTCTGTTTCTCCTTATTATTTGCAGAGTATTTTCACGCGCTGTTGGTTCTTCCTTATTGGTTGTCGATAGTGCTTACGTTTCCAGGTGTGACAATTTTCCACATCGCCGAGTAACTGTCATTCTGCTGTTTTTAGGCATCCTTGGCCTCATGTGACCCTTCGGTTTGATCATTACTCTTGACGTATCCTTAAATTTAATCTCTTTATATCTGTCTATACATTTCTTCAGCCATATTTGCCCAATTTTTCTATAAAAACAAAACAACCCCAGAAAGGTAATTACAACTAATCAGAATTGGTTTAATTGCAGAAATGACCCAACTACTGGTGAAAAGTTGTGGTTGTATGTTCGTATTTCATCACTAGATGGTAGCAGTAATTAATTTTTGTCTGAAATTGTGTGTGGTAAGAGATTCGACAATTGTTCAATTTCTGTTGGGGGGGGGATCAAGTTGCTAAATCTATGACTACTCGCGAGATAATTTTATGCAAAGAACACTGAACCCAAAACAACAAACTGAATACGAAATGCACGTCATTGGTCAAGTTATTTTCTGTGCGGGAAAATCGACCAATGAACCTGGAGTAATTCGAGGGTAAAAATCCTGCTTTCCCCGATTGAAGACGACTTTAGGAATTCCTGCAGTCTTCGATGGAATCGAACAAGACTACTCAAATGAGTAGCTGATGACGATGCAACGCACTCACTAATGTGCCATGGAAGACTCCGTGTGGACATCACACGTGGGGTCCTCGGTAGCACACAGGCCACTAATAAAACAACTGTTGGACAGGTGGATGAGCTAGTTGGATGTTGGTTGTTGTAGGGTTTTATGCACATCAACCAACTGAGGTCCTGTTGTGCTATATGTAATATATGTAAATTGCACGTGTTCTGTGGTCGATTTGATGTTTGCCGGATGAAAAACCTGAAGTTGCCGAGAGAGAAAGAAAAAAAATGTTATCTTCGCCTGAGACCAATTAACTCAGCCACGTCTTCTGTACTCTTCACTGTATTCTTTTGTTCTGTCTTCTAAGGTTCGGACCCTTTCTGGTCAGACTATAATAAATAGGAAATTCATTATTTATTAACGGGAAGCATCGCAGTCCTTGATATCCAAGGTTAGCTGCAGTGGTACAAGTGGGAAGTGTCCCAACAACTAGACTACATTCCTGATCTGTCGCCCTGCAGTCACATTTTTATTCTTCTGGAGAATGCTCCTAAAAGGGTGCTCTCTTTCATTCGGGGAGGAAATGGAGACAACACGCATTGGTTTCATTAGCACTAATTAAATGCTATTATGATGTGATCTTGCTTGGTGACACTATACACTACTACTTTTAAATAGTAGTTACTTATTGTTCCATCTTCTTGTAGGGATTTAGGAGCATCAGCGACTAAGGGTCGATTTTCTGTTTGCTGGATGAAAAACCCGAGTTTTCCGGGAGAGAAAAAAAAACATTGTACTCTCGCCTGACACTGACTAACTCAGCCACATTGTGAAAAAGGCTCAAATTTCGCCCGGTGTGGTGAGGACGGTGAGCCTACCAGCTGCGCTACCCACGAGGGCTCTCTCCTCTTCATATTTTCAAACTGAATAAATATCATATTGGTATGCGTGTGCGTTATTTTAAAGAATGTTGAAGACAGTATTGCTGGACAATTTTTTAAAAATCAGTAATTTTATTTGAGTTTATTTAATTTTATATAATAAATAATTTTTTTATTAAGGGGGCCGACTGTGGTTGGAAAAATAATTTGCCCACTAATTCTAATTACCTTTTAGGATGCTCTGGAATTTGCGCATTGAAAAAAAAAAAGGTAAAAAATAATTTAGGACGGATCTGTCTTTTCCAACGATGCTTTCAGCAGGCACCAAAGAACTTACCAAATTATTTATCGATTTCCCTGTTTTAGTATTTCCAGGAAACTTTTTGTTCCCTGTAAACATCTTAGGCAGTTTTATTGTTATTTGTGCGTCGTTCACAACCCAAAAAAGAAAACTTCTTCGTTAGTGATGTTGTTGATGACTCGTGAAGGCGCTGGCGATGAACAGCTGCCAGACAACCTGCCCTCGATGCCGATTGCATCGTTAGAAGTTCGCTGTAGTTACGGGCCCACGGAGGAAAATGTTTTTCTCGCTTTTCCCTTGCCTCCCTAGTTGTTGTAAAGCTGTCAATCAACGCTGATCAATGGATGCCCAAGTGCATAGTCCCCAGTTGTGCTTCGCCGAAAACAATTTAAAAGAATCTTTTGTCAAATTCCCCCCCCCCCGCCCCACAACGCGTATCTTAGTGTTTTATCGTTTGGTGAGAAACAAATTGAAAATGCAGCAGACGGTATTACCGCACGCAATCGAAATTGGTTATTCTTCGATAATACCGATAAGTCACATATTTAAATGATGGAGTGAAAAACACTGAAAATCACGTTTGGTTTATTTTATTTTTTTATTCGGCTTTTGAAGTAGTTTATGGATCTGAGCCATCTTTTGGGGTTAATTATGCTCCCAAGATTGCAATTCGGATATTGAAATGGCTCATGTGGAAAGTGATTATGTAATCACCAGAGGAAAAACTCAACTTGCTTGTTTTTTTATCGCCTTTTCTGTAGGACGAGGAGCCTGTGAGCGCTTATGTTGCGCCTAACTTTCCTGTTACTTATTTGCTAATTAGGTTTCGCAATTAGGATTAATTTGTCTTTTAATAGCGCCTGCAGGTGCCTCGGATTCCCATCTGCCAACACCAGAATGCAATCACGTGTCGTTGTTGATGAAATAGTTTACTTCTCGTGGTCGTGAACTCGGTGACGTCACGCACGTTTGGGATTCCTGAACATTTCCGTGAGCATGCGATTACAGAGTATTCTACTCTTTGTAATCGCATGCTCACCACGATGAATTACCATTACGTGATAGTGGATTGTAGACTCGAGAATTCGCGATACCATATAGGTATGCCCGATTTTCTTATTTTGATGCAGCGTTGTATTAAGAGAATTTGACTCCCTTTTTCAGTCTACTGAGATTATAGTGTTAGGGTCAGGCGCCACCTGTGGTTTCCCACATCTGCGACTTAAGCTGTGAAGAAATACAGTACTATTGTAAATGCCAGAAAAGTGTTTTGTTGTATTGTATGCGTAGTATGCCGTTGGGTTCTGGCATTTGGCTGCAGGGCCCTTGATCGGACCCCGTTGCCCGCACACGGACACACACGCACACACAGGAGGTAGCCAGGCTACCCATTGTTCCCTCGCTGGTCCCGTCAGGGTCGTCTGAGCTTCCTGAACAGAGACAGAGTAAAAAAAAAAGAAAAGAAGAAGAAAAAAAATTAGAGTGCGTGTAGTACAGGGTGTACGAAAGAAGAGGGGGGGATGAAGGTAAAGGAATCCATAAGTTGTTGATAGTGGTGCGTTAGCCCCACCAGGCGAAAATGGAGTAGGGAGAAAAGCCACACAGCGAGAGTGCTGAGTGTGGCCGCATTTGACGATAGAGTGGTATAGAGACCACCGGAACGTACCCAGCCATGTGGCTCGGTTATCAGGAAATCCTACCCTGGATGTTTCAGGTTAACAAGTCGAGGTAGGTTCCAAGTAGAGGTTGGTAATAAAGTCAAGTAGAGATTTGACTTCCGATTTGGGCGAGTTCCTCACAGGTTTGTATTCCTCGCTTGAGTTAGTTGTAGAGTCCAGGATTCTACAACTTTGCGTACTTCTAACACAGTAGATTTTACAAGTTACAAGTAACTTGTAAAATCGTTCGTCAGAAATGAACAGGTGCTCCTGTCCGTGAGGTGTGTGTTGGAGTAGGGTGAATAGTATTCCTCAAAGATCGTCATAAATTGTGCAGTTGTAAAGGCGATGGTCCCAATCTTCTAGTTTTTCTATTGTGGTTATGGTGGACATATGTATAGGGCGGCACCTGGAACGTCTGTTCAACTCCGCCTCGGATTTCTCTGAACAGAATCATTGTAAAACGGCCAAGTATGTGAGTAGTGTAGGTTTGTGTATAATGTGGGGGCCCATTCCCTAGGGGAAAAAAAGAACAGTAAGAAAAAAAAAACCGTGCTGCTGGTTATGAAAAATAAAATAAATAGAATAAAAAACCAGTAGTACTGGTTTAAAAAAATTTGACTATAGTGTAAAGTGTTCGTGTCAAAGTCTGATTCAAAGTGGGTTTGAACCAGATGGTGTTTTCCCCATCTCCGCGTTACTTTCATTGTAGGTGTACCAGTTCGCTGGGAATGCCAGAGATTTAAAAGTGTGTGGGTATTGTGTATGTGTGGTGTCGTGTATCGTTGTTCTTCTGGCTATTTAGCCGCTTGACCCTGCCGAGGCCCAACGTTTCCTGTACTCAACCCGTGGAGGCAGACCAGGTACCCAGTAGTCTTGAAAAGCTTCTGAAGCGTGTTGGGATATAAAGAAATTCGTTATTATTGTAAATAATATAAAAAGTAAAAATAGTAGTGTTGGGTCTAAGGCCACTGAATCAGTCCTGTTTGACCGGTTCATAATTGTACCCAATTTTCATTTGTATGGAAGATGTCGCTGCCTTCCATAAAGCAGTGCTTCTTCGGGCTGCCACTAGATCTTTAGTGAAACGTCTTCCTAGAGAAGTGCGTTGATATTTATGATTTGAGCGTGATCTTATCGAATAAATTAAAACAAGATGGAGTAACCAAACCTTAATCCTGTGTTGTTTTTTTTTTTTTTTTTTTTATCTTCTCACACGCTCCCAAAGTTCAGCTGGAAAATTCTGAATCTCACTATACATGACAGCTGAAATATTGTTACCTTAGATCATCATGAACATGCATAAGTACACTAATGCATGTTCATGACGATCTAATTTGATCATCATGATGCACTAATTTCAGTGCATTAACAGAATCATGTGGATAAATTAATCTTTCTTCGTATAAAGATTGTATACATTGGATAAGAAGTCAATTTGCGTAATGGTCTGATTGAAAAAACGAAACTGCATATAGAGATCTGTCACATAAAAAGTGCAAAGGCGTATTTGTCTCTGTTGTTGTCTGGCATCCTAGAATTTGCATTTTTTAGACATGGACGCGTTGTTTACTTACTGGAATGTGATATGTAGGTAACTAATTGCTTCCAACGGGGTTCTGATGAACGTCCTAATCAATTAGTTATTTATAGATTCGTCTTAACGTAATCATTGACCTTTTTGCCCTTTTGTGCACACTCTTCACTACATCTGCACTTGATTTCATGGCTTTCACATTCTTGAAACGCTTGAATGAGCAATACAGTGGCCAAGATGAACCCACTCGATCCACGTCCACTGTCATCCGCTATTTTCAGGCGCAGCAATTAACGTTACGCTACAGCTGCTGAATGGTAAAAGCCACTAGCTTACTTTGGAACCATTTAAATGGAAGAGCGAAGGAACTAGTCTTCCGGACACAGAAAGAGCGCTCTTCTGATTATAAAGACAATTTATTTATTTGTCCACCCATCCCTGCAGGCTGATTTTGTTTCCTTCCTTGTTAAATTAAGCTTCGCTTAGCGTCTCCTCGCTTAAAATATGCAATATTTTTAAAAAGAACAGAACAAGAATAAAACGTAGCTATTCTTGTATACGATACGAAAATGCATTGTGCAAACCAGGTTCACACAAGACCTAAATTTCTCATTTTTGAAGAGTTTCATGCGACCAGAATTAAACATCAGTAATCTCTCTTCAAACTTTAATAAATTATAATATAACACCAGAAACCCAAACGATACTTACTCAAAACTGTTTAAAAAAACAGTTCACTGCTCCGTAGTATACGAAGAGAAAATAAAGTGAAAAACGCAGGAAAATAAAAGACCACTTGAATAATGATGCTCATGTCCTCAAGATCTTCATAACGCGAGCAGTATGATGTGAGCCTACCCCCGACATACTGCCAAAACGCAAGTAACAAAAGTATTGCCCAGGCAAAAAGTAACAAAAGTATTCCAGGCAAAACACTGAGGTCTACTAGACCTCAGTGTTTTGCCTGGAACAACTAATGGTACCAGTCCAAATCAAAAATCAGCTCTAGACCATCATATTGCCTCAACTAAACTTCACTTTCGGGATGATACAGCCTATTAAGTAACTTTTTCTAGGCATTTGCCACACTACGACTGTCACCCTGTTCGTGGCTCGTTACTCCAAAGCACAGCTTTCCATTGGTCTGCAATCCAAGAACGGTAGGCCTTACAGCGTCTGCCATTATTCGGTTGATTAGTCGTTTGTGGACAGCTGCACGTGATAACCCATATCATGCAGCGTCCCGCGCATGTACTGGTACTAACACGTGCGACAACGTCGACCAGCTTTCCGAGCGGATAATTTTAGCAGGGCACTCCTATCACGTTTCATGTCAGCACTACTGTCTCTGCGAAGACCTATAAACATATTTATAGTTGTCTGTCAACGGAGGGATGTCGGAAATTGGGGATGATGACTTTCAGGACGGCTTGTATAACGTATTTAGGAAGGATAGGGTAGATAGAAGGGGTGGTGGGGTAATGCTTCTTATCAGAAGCAGCCTGAGTGCAACGATAGCTTTCCCGGATTCAGAAGTTTCACATGCTAGTATAGAATCTGTATGGTGTGAGATAGTTGGAAACAAAGATAGAATGCGAGTAGGAGTAATCTACAGACCAGGTGATTGTGAAGATTATGACGAAAGCCTCTGCATGCAAATGGAATGGGCAAGTAAGCATTAATGTCTTATTATGGGTGATTTCAATTTGCCTGTAATTGATTGGAGTAAATGGGAAGGAAACTCGACATGGGGAACAAAATTTTTAAATCAACTGTTATATGTATCAACATATCAGCAAACAGAGCAAAGAGGGAGGATAAGGAATTCTTCACATATATAAATGCCAAGAGATCAGGACAAAACAGATCGGACCTTCCCCTATGGGAAAGGGGACCGTATTAAATACACCAGCTGCCGTTGCAGATGAACTCAACAGTTATTTTGCATCGATATTTAAAAATGAAAAACCTTTTGTGGCAATGGGAAATTGTGGGAGCAAAGTTGAAAAATATGTAATTAATGATATTGAAATTTCGCAAGATTATTTAATGAAAAAACTTTTCGAGCCTACAGGCCAGTAAGGCTCCTGGAGTTGATGGAATATACCCTATAATCTTAAGGGAGGCGGCAAGTGTGAGTGCATTGAACCATTGAGGCTAATTATGCGAGCATCACTAGACTCCGGGGAGATTCCCTTGGATTGGAAAAGTGCCAATGTATCTCCCATACATAAGGGTGGCTCTAAGGGTGAAGTGGGAAATTATCGACCTGTCAGTCTGACTTCAGTGGTAGGGAAAATCATGGAGGCTATGATCAAGGGCGGAATTCAGGATCATTTGGATAGAATTGAAATTATCAAGGATACTCAGCATGGTTTTGTAAAGGGAAAATCATGTTTAACAAATCTGGTTCGCTATTTTGAAAGGGTCACTCACGAGCTGGATTTAGGGAATAATTTCGACATTATTTAGATTTTAGCAAAGCTTTTGACTCAGTCCCACATGAGCGGTTGCTTTATAAGCTGGAACAGGTTGGAATCACTGGGAAAATCCTTAGATGGATAGCAGGATGGCTTCAGGGAAGGAGGCAGAAGGTTGTGATAAATGGCTATTCCTCAGATTGGGTTGATGTAAGAAGTGGGGTTCCCAAAGGATCAGTATTAGAACCACTGTTTTTAATTTTCATAAACGACATCGATGAAGGTATAGAGGGCGTGATGTCTAAATTTGCAGATAATGTTAAAATTGGTACAGTAGTTAATGATCACTGTCTGAAGAAGCTCAGAGAGATCTAGATAGACTTCAGGAATGGTCAGAAAAATGGCAGCTATGCTTTAATTCAACAAAGTGTAAGGCATTACACCTGGGAAATAGTAATCCCAAAATAACTAAACCCAGTACTGGAGGAAAGGGACTTGGGTGTTACGATATGGTCAGACATGAAATTTTCTGAGCATTGTAAACAGGTTGCAAGGAAGGCCCATGGTGTGCTATCAATGATCTATCGAACTTTTGCAAGTAGAGATAGGGACGTGATAATCCCTTTATATAAGGCTTTTGTTAGACCACACTTGGAATACTGTTCAAGTATGGAGGCCGCACTTAAAGAAAGACATCGAGCTTCTTGAAAGGGGTGCAAAGACGGGTAACTCGCCTGGTGAGATCGGCAAAAGGGCGTCCTTATGAAGAAAGACTTCGAATTTGTGGGTTGCAGAGTTTGGAAACTAGACACCTTAGAGGAGATTTGATTGGGGGTGTTTAAGGCTCTGAGAGGTATCAGTAAAATGAATGAGGACGAAATTTTAAAGATTATAAATGATGCTAGAACTAGGGGACATGAATTCCAGTTACAGGGGGAAATGGTTAGATTGGACTGCAGGAAGTTATTTTATCCAGCGAGTTATAAATTACTGGAATACGTTGCCTAATGGGTGGTAGAGGCTGACAGTTTGGGGAAATTCAAAGGTCATCTGGATAGTACCTTCGGGTGAGGGAAGCGCATACGATGATAGGTTTAGCTTTTTTTTTGGCTTGTGCAGCATAAGCTATAGGCTTTCTTGCACCATGCGGCCAATACTAATACTATTAGTGGTAGGGTAGTGAATATGAAGTTGAAATGGTGAGATATATTCACAACTTACAAAGTTTTCCTGAGTTGTGTTATATCTGTGTAATATTAACTTATGGTTTATCAATTCTCGAACTATCCGATTGCAAAATAAAGGAACATCTTCTTGACAACTTAAAATCCTCTGTCGTCTTTGAAGTCTTTGACATGCCATTCGCTTCAATTCTATCTACATATCGAAATGTCTAAGTAGATGGGTTGAAAGCAACATTTGATTCAGAACAGACATAAACAAGTCAAAGCATTACATTGTATTACATTTACTGGCCAAAAAATTAGAAACCTTTATTCAATATTTGGTCACCTATTTTTTGGACGAATTACAGCCTGTATACACGGATTCCTCTAGGTGTCTGAGGGAGTCTGGCTCCAGATTTGATCATTCTTCCATCAGGATATTTCTCAGCTGTTGTATTGTGCTCTGTTGAGAACAGCAAAGCCGAACTGCCCTTTCCAACATATTCCAGACATTCTCAATTGGATTCAGATGTGGAGAATTAGCCGGCCACGAACGGTAGATGTTGGAACTCTTGGGAACGTTCCTCAACCCATTTAGATACAATTTTTGCATGGTGCATAGTCCTACGCTTAATAGAACAGTGTAAATGATGAAGAACAGGATTTTGAAATGTTTGAATCTTTCAAAAGGTTGACCTCCGAACATGAATATTCTCATCTTATCATGGAAAATTGAGAAAGAAGTGCATTCTTATGGGTGGTTTTTTTTTTAATCGGCTTTTTCGTTAAAGTTGTCTTAGAAACTAACAAGGTAAGCGTTGAAAAAATACTAAAGTACAAGGTCCAGCAACATCCATTTCCTTAAGGCAAGGTTTCATTTCTTTTCTTAAGCTTTAGCAACACCGTTGCTCTGTATAGATGTTTTTTCCTACCAAAAATTCTTCGGAGCTCGTCGCTTGCGCAGCTAATGCTCGCAATCCCTCGAGAGATGACGGCGCTTCTTCGATAGTCCAAGGTAGGGTTCACTCTGAGGTAGCGATAATGGTAAGAAAGAGGTAAGAAAAGATCTGAACTTTTCTTGAACATAAGGAGACGCATAGCAACCAAATATCAGAGATCGCGTGGGAATACATAAAAAGGAAAGAATAAACTGAAATCTTCTTTGAATAAGATATCTTCTAAGAGCCACACGTGAGGTTGAATGCTTTTTGGGGCAGCGATGGTAGAATACAATGAAACAACTTCCATCATGAATACGTAATGAATATAATGAACACATCTTGCGGTAATAATTCAGTCGTGATCCTATTTTGATCTCTGCGCTGCCAGTTCCAATTATCAAACCC
This sequence comes from Mastigoproctus giganteus, assembly GCF_048544385.1. Lineage (NCBI taxonomy): Eukaryota > Metazoa > Arthropoda > Arachnida > Uropygi > Thelyphonidae > Mastigoproctus > Mastigoproctus giganteus. Next base: position 4,670,102 of record NC_143581.1, read on the forward strand.
ACCTTGGTACGTTGTAGGAGAATTTCCCATGGCTGGCTGTATGCGCGCGCTGGAATGCTAATGTGTGAATTTTGCCGCTGTCACAGCGGTTGAAATTGGTTTGCCGTAATTGGCTTGCCTATCAATCGTCCCGTTGAAGAATCTGCCAGCAGAAATTTGATTCTTTTGTGCCTCCTCCGAACGTCACAGTTTCTTCCAGCATCCTTATCGATCTTGGCACACGTCAGCGAGATGAATGATATTTCTCCTGTATGACCCAGAACTCCTTTTGCTTCGCCCCTCTGTCGTGGTGGTTATAGTTTGCCTGCTGCAACAAACGTGCCAGATGAGTTTTATGGGAAGGCGCACACTTCGGGCCTCAGATTTTTCTGCTTTTCTTCTTTCATCCCATCTCGAAGTCAGGAAGAAGCACTTCGAACGCGAAATGACGTGTCGTGAGCTAATGCAAAAGCACGGAGGTGGAAGTAAAAAGATGCAGTTTCCATCTATTATTGATGCACCTGGTGGACCTGATGGTGGCTTTAATAATAAAGTTATATCTTGGCTAATGTTGTGGTTCTAACATATTTTCTGTGTAGTGCACAAAAAGAGCGTAAGAACGCTTTCTTTGCTGATTGGCCCTAAATATTCTGGAGATTTCCAAGCAACAGCGAATGCTACTGAATTAATAAGTGGCAGATATTGGATTAAACGTTGGTTTTGTACTCAATGCGAGATCTGCAATGAGCCCTCTTATAGTTCGAATTACGAGGGGCCCTCCTGCCGATTGCTGCTGGTAGCTAGATTACAAATCCGACCGCAGAAATATTCTGTTTTGAAAAATAATCAATATCAAAGAAAATATTTTTGAATGTAGAACTGTGTGGCGGTTAAAAATTTGTGTACGTAAATGGATGAAAAATGAATTTCCAGCAAATCGAGCATTGTTCAGTAATCACATTTGATCAAAGTGGCAGAAATGCTAAAGAAATCCATGAAGAAATATCAGTGTTTGGAGAATTTATGCTATTGCAAGTTGTTTGGCAAAGTTCAAAGGAATATTGGAGTCACTTGAGGAAGATAGAAGGTCTGGTCGGCCAACTGATCCTGAATCCGAAATTTAAAAATATGCAGTGGAAGCATAAGAGATCTCCAATCCCTAAAAGTTTTCAAACCCAGCCATCAGCTGGAAAAGTGTTGATCTCAATTTTCTGGGGCACAAAAGGATTGTTGTTATTTGATTAAGTTGCACCTAAAACCACAACAACTGGGGTGCATTATGCCAACCTCATTCAAAAGTTAAAAGTTGCAATTCGGGAAAATAGAAGAGGAAAATGTATAGTGTTTTGCATTCTCCATGACAATGCATCCATGCATAAAGCCTGGGGTGCACGAGCTAAAATTCATGAATTTGGATTTGAATAATTAAACCACACCCCATACAGTTCAGATCTGAACCTCCCCCAAGTGACTATTATTTGTTCAGAAACCAAGTTCCATCTTTGTGGAACTCATTTTAAAGATGATGAAGACTTAAAAGCAACTGTAGAAGCCTGTAAGTTTTTTTTTTTTTTTTTTTTTTTAAGGATTAAATTCTTTGCAGATTAAATACAATGTGTATTGAACTTCGAGTTGAATACATTGGGGGAAGGGGAGAAAACAGAATTTTATACCTAGTCTATTGTACTCTGGTCTCAACTTTTTGATCGCCTCTCGTAAGACGCCTATATGGGAAACCATCCACTTTTTTTCTTTCTTTCCTTCTTTTTTTCCCTCTTAACATTGACATAGAAAGTGCTGCTAGTTCGTTTCTCTTCTGTTTGCAAAGATCCGCATTCTCTTCATTTTATCTTCCCACCGTTCTGCTCTCCTCCACCTCTCCACACAGTGATAGCTGCAATAAGTGTCGTTTTGTGACGATTCCGAAATTCTTGCAGTTCAGACCCCTGTACGAAGGCGGTCGGGTGACGTCAGCGCCTTCTCCCGTCACGTCGCTTCTTCAGATATGTTATTAGGACTGAATTGTGGCATTCTTCTGACCGTCTGTATGTAATGGCTTCGTTCTTGACTGCCACCTCCTCCTCCCTGCGAGTTATTTATCGATCATCCCCGTCAGTGATATTTTGCTGCCCCAGGAATTTCACCACCAAACTACCAGTCTCTTCGACAGTGCGAAAGATGCTGGAAGCCAAGCACTGAAGTAGGCTTCGGGCAATGTGAAAGGATTCTTCGTATTGATTGGATGTTTGTTCAATGAAAATCCGATCCGATCAGGATGACGCCTATTATCTATCAATATTTAGTGATTCGACAAATGTATTTTTGTCGAATCGCACTACAAAGTATTGTAGGGTTTTTTATGAAGTATTGGAAAATTTACAGCAAAAAATATTGAAATGATTAATATTAACAACTCTACCGATTTGTCATCAAAATATCCTCTACAATATTTTATCACTGCCTTACGCAGACGTGGCACTTTGGAGATGTGTCTTCACCTAATTCCAAGTGATCTACAAGGTTTTCCATAAATTTTGTGAAGATGGGTACGCTGCATAGACTTTGACGATCCAGATGATCCCATAAAAGCTGTATTGGGTTAAGGTCAGGCAACTGGGGGTGGCCACACCATAATTTGCATTACCCCCCCCCTCCCCCAGTTACTTAGTTGCTAGAAATTCCCCGTACAGCTTAGAGCTGCGCTTTGGGTCTTAAAATTCCTTCTTAAAATTGAATAGCCCTGTCTTCTTAAAATTCCTTCAATTCTGGCGACTTCACCCATTCAGAAAAACAGAATCAACCCCAGATTATGATGGAGCCATCACTTTGTTTGACTGCAGGCAATAAACAATGTGGCACCAGTTTTTTTCTTCAGTTGATCATCTCACATAAACTCTACACTTGGATGGAAACATTTCAATTTGGATTTTTTTGTCCATCCACAGTACGTTTTTCTATTCTTCAATTGTCCATTGTTGATGGCTCTTAGCCCATGCCAACCATTTATTTCGATTTTGCGATTTCAGTAAGTGATTTTGAACCGCTACACGAGTATGAAGTCCTCGTTTAAGACGAGGTTTCACAGTGGATGTCCTTTACACTGCCAGCCTCCTTGAATCGTCAAATGGTAGTTTGTACTCCTTTAAATGAAGCATGTGGTTTTTTTTGCCAATGCTCTTCGTTGGAAAACTTTTTTTACACAGTTGCAATAGTACTTCTTTTCTCAACACCCAGTTCCTTATTTCTCGCTATGTTTATCACGAAACACACAAAACGTACACAAAACACCCTTTATGAATGACAGGAGTTTGATTTTATTAGGACTTTGATTTTATTAGGAGTTTGATTTTATTAATTGAGGAGTAAGAGTTAGCTCTTACTCCTCAATTTATATTATTATAATTCGCTAGAAGCATCTCCAATCTTCTATAATATTGAAATACTTCCACTTTCTCGAATCATATACAACATTCTACCCAATTGAGGAATCTTCAATGTTCTACCACATTCAGGAATCTTTTACACCTTCCCCGAATATTCTAGAAATTTCTTAAATATTACTTTAGTTTGTTGAGTTTTATACATTTATTTATAAAAATCAACAAATAATAAAATATTTTAATAAAAATCGGTAAACAAGTTGGTCATATTTTAATAAAAATTGAAAATGAAGAAAAATGAAACGTTATTACAAACTTTTAGGCTGGAGTGTACATAAGAGGACAGCGTCCCAGTTACAGGACATTTCAGTCGGATGTACACAGTTTACTGAATAATGGTGGTGGTTGGGACAAAAGCCGGTTAATGGTGTTTGTTGGTCCCTTGTTTACCAATGTTAGCATAGTAGCCATTTTTAATTTACGTGTTTGCTTATATGAAAACTATAATGCTTGAGGGAACTCGTACCTGTGGATAGAATTTGCAATCTTCTTTAAATTCAAACTGACAGCAAATGTATCTCTCTGTTCCTCCTCCTCTATTTCAGTTGGTTTGATGTCCACTCTTTATGTACTCATACTTTGCAATATGATCGTCATCACTACACTGTGAACAGATCATAGATGCCAGTTGGTAAACTGATCGTTTAATACACTCAGGACAATTTATTGGGGCGCCTCCGTGGGCAGGAGCAGCAGTGCGTAGCACACGCTTCTTGATTAGACCGGGGTTCAAGCCTGTCACCACCAAATACGGAGGATACGGAAAGGTCAGGGAATGACCACTGCATATCACCGGAGCAATATGGCCTTAGTTGCTAATGCTCCTAAAAAACAAATAACATAACAATTTATTGGGGAAGGCCGGTCTTCCCAAGGCACTTGAACTGTCTTGTCTGCATATCAAAAGCAGACAAGTAATAATTATATTTGTATGAAGATGAATTTACTTATAAGAAAACATCAATATGATATGTGGTCTCCATGAAAAGCATGATCAAACATCACTGTAGTGAGACATGAAACATTGAGTCATGCTTCTTGCACTTGTGCTATGAGTTGATGAAGGTCAGTGAACGTCCCATCTATCCCAAATGTCCACCGCGCATTATTGTGTATGATAATGCGATGTGGGAGAGCATTCACATGCTCTTAAAGGTATTTCATACTCTTAAATGGTTATTTACTACCTTTTTTCTTTCAGCCAACCTTTACATATTTTACATCGCCTCGCATTCTCAATTCACGGTGACAACAGACGTTCTACTGAGCCGATCAATTTATTAATCGTTTACGTCCATATACGTCACAATTAAATCCTTCCATATTCTATCTAGGTTAGGCAATTTTAAAAACAAGTAGCGTATAATTCTAAAAAGCTATGTACTAATTGGTGTCTTCGATATTTCTCTGTTTCAGCTAAAAAAAAAAAAAAAAAAACCCTGTCTTTTTTGTTTAAAAACAAAGTTCAATAATTGTAAGCGATGATTTCAAGTTTATCAAAGTTTCATCATTGAATTCCTCTGAAAAACGTAGAATATTGAGTATTTGCTCTCCGAAAGCTATTCTGAATAGTCATTCAATAAGAATATTATCATTAGTATCATTAGCAAGCAAATGGTATTTGAAAATCGTTCAAAGATGTAGAACCATTGGCTCTGGTCGAAATTTTCCATGGAAAATGACTTTACATCGTAATAGTCTGTTTTTTCACTCTGTGTATGAGGAGAGGTGGATAAAAAAGAAATCCATGTTTTTCTTGGTTTTTTTCTTTCCTTTGCAATTAAAAGTGCTTCTTCTTCTCCCCCAATCTTTGCTGGTGTCACTTCTGGATAAGTCTCTCTTCCACGTGCATTCCTACCCTGTGGAATATAATTTCCTGCTCCAACCTGTCTTTATCTGATTGCACTGTTTGTCATTGCAGCGTGCGAGATAATTGGACTCTGACAAATTAAACTTTGTTTACATAATTATTTAATTAATCTCTCTGATTGGAAAGTCAAAGCGCACTGGATTGCTTTTACACATCATCTGCGCCTAAAACTCGAAGTTTTATGAATTCCAAATGAGTTGTAGGCTTTTTAAAAAAATATATTTTAGCGAAGTAATTCGGAGATTTATGGAGGAAGATGTGGTATTTAACTTTTTTCCACCCACAATTTCAAATTCGGCGTAAAATTCCAGAGATGGGCTGCAGTCTTAAAACTAAATTGATTTGATATGGCACTAATAATAAAAAAAAAAAAAAAAAAGGTGGAAGTAACAGAGGTTAAAAGATTAAAATCAAAATTCACGATTAGATGGCCTTGGTTTTTTGTTTTTCTTCAAAAAAAGACTGAATAGATAGCGCAAAAAAATAGTGCACTTTGTTTTTTCCCCGAGTTATGTTTTTTTATTAATATTTGGTTGTTTTCAGTGATGTTGTCCCTTGCTGTCATTTTGATGGTCGCCCCCACACCAGATGGGGAGAGGCCCGGGTTTGAATCTAAAACGAGGACAGCAAATTTTTTTTCTCTCTCCTGGAAATCCTGGTTTTTCATCCAGCAAACAAGAACGAACCCATTTTTTTATTATTATTATTATAAAAAACACTTTCTCCTTTATGGGGTTTTTTCTCGCCCCCTGACGGGCACTGGTACCAAGTGCATGTGCGGCTTTCTGGAGTTCCATGCAAGTGTTCTCTGGGTGGCCTATTGCTACTAAATTCTTATGGAGGCTCATTGGTGCCGTGCCGGTGGTTGACACGGGATCACATTGTGATCGGGATGGTCATTCCGATTTCCTTCTTACGTCTGAGTACTTCCTGATCTTTTCCTAGTATGTTTTCTGGAGGTTGCTGGTGTTGGGCACCGCTGTATCGATCAGGTAGGTAGCAATTTCCTTCTTGTCCGTTGTTATGGCACTGTCCCAGGTATAGTCTGTGAGTATAGGCCTTTTAGTATCGCCTAAGGCTCGTACTTGTAATACGGTAAACTTCCTTTGATTATTTGGTATTTTTGCGCTGGCTTCTGAAATATCCTGGCCACTTGGTTGTGTCTAGGAGTATACTCCACCAGGGGTGACCACACTGCATCCTTCTGTGATGTGGTGGATTGTTTCTGGGGTCAGGTGGCATAGATATATGCCATCTGTTACTGCGGGATCCTTAGCGATGTATTTCCTGTAGTTGCATCTTTTGATAAGAAGCATGACCCCACCACCGCCTTCTATCTTCCCCATCCTTCCTAAATACATTATACATACCGTACTAAAACTCATATCCCTTATCTCAGGGTGGCTCCACTTTTCCGTAAGCCCTGTTACGTCAGCGTTAATTGTCCTAACGAGCAGTTCGAATTCACTCATTTTATTGACGACACTTCTGACATTGCTGTATAAACAATTAAGACTTAGTTAACTACCCTAACACACCCCTTAAAGCTATTTAAGTTCGCTTCCCTGGTATTAGCTACCCGCTCATTTGAAACGTTTCTGTTCTCAGAACATCTTGCTAATATGTTCTGTTAGGGTAACAAACAAGAACTCTTGAGGTATGTACAAGCGTTAATTTGACTAATATTATCAGATAAACGCGTATCTATCTTACCCTTGTCTCCCCAAACTAGCAGTTTCCCCGAACCTTTAAGGTATCCTCAATAATACTGGTAAAAACTCTTGCACCACCTTTGTTTAAATGTATCCCGTCTCTACAAAACAGATTCCTTCTACCTACAAGTGCAGGCCAAGCTGATAGAAATTTTCCTCCAAAAGCCTTGCAGAGTCCTTTAAGTCTTGAGTCAATCCACAAGGCTTTTAGCATATAATCTCTCCTATCTTGCCTGTGCAGAATTGCAGACACAGACATTGTGACCTAACTCGCGGCGCTTTCTTCAGCATGGTCCTATATTTGTCTAACAAATCGACAGATCGTGTATGCTTAATGTCATTAGTCCCCACACGAAAAATAATATTCTCTTTACCCCTCTTAAAATCTTAACAACTGTTGGTAACATCATTAATAGTTGCTCCCTGCAGACATACCCTGGTTCTAATCCACCTATCCTTATTACAAAAATATTTCCCGTTTTCCTGACAATGGAATCTCTAATAAAACTAAGTCCTTTCGAACCAGAGTAGTTTGCACCTGGTTATTCTGTTCTGGGGGCCCGAATCGGGAGTACCTCACTTGATATCTTGCTAGAGTCTTGAGTCCCTGACAAGCTCCCAGTTACGTTATTCTCGAGGGCAAGAACCCGTGTTTTCAGAGACTGATTGTTCTAGCAATACACAAAATTGTGACTTAAGAACGGTGCACTCCTCACAACGGTGACAAAGAAAAGAGTCTCCAAGTGAGCTAGAATTATCTACTAGTTCGACCTTGGAATACATGCCACAGTTCTGCAAGGGATAAAATCACGACTCACCCAGAATCGCCATCGGCTATTTCTCTAAGAGTCATGGTACCCTCTGACGAAGTGTTCAAGGCAGATCTTGTAATAACCATTATGAAATTTACTAATTTTTAATAAAACAAACTTTCAAATAATTATATTTATAATATTAAAAAAATCAAACTATTACAGGAAAAAAAAACTTATTAAAATAAACTTTACAATATACTAAATAACCTTTGAAATCCTGCTGTAATCCCCGCTTATCTATACTTCTTTACTGTATCCATGAAGATCTCTAATAGGTACTCGTGTACTCGCCACGAGTACCAACAGTAGAATTTAAAAGGGGATTTCTCAAAATGTGTGGCTATATCATTGATAGAGATATTAAATAATAATGGGCCATTACTTTTCTTGATCTTAATTGAATACATCGATTGTGTATCGTCAGTTACAGCACTTCCGAAGAAGGTGAATGTTTCTTTCTCAATCTTTGCCATTTTAGTTTCTCCTCCTCCCCATCCCCTTCTCGTGCAACTTAAAACACTATCATAGTGTGCTCTCTTCGATGATTGCGCGGGAGTGGTTTTTACAGGGGTGGTAAACACGGTGGACGTCTTCGTTCTGTGTTTACAGTGTCGGTGCTAACCAAATAAACCTGATCGCAATTACGATCCGATGACAGCTATACAACCGGTTTTATTACTTGCTGGATGCAGCTGGCTGGCAGACGTCAGGTCAAAATGAAACCGCCCATAATTTGGGGGCTTCACGAGCTGAAGGAGAGGTAATGAACAGATAGTTTGTGTCGCAATCGAAGGCTATATATACTCTCTACTCGAATAGCCTTAAGTTCAGAGAACGAGTAGCCCCTCCGAAAGTGGATTTGTGCGAAATTATTATCCTCGACATTATTACCCAGCTCGTGGAATGTGTGGTAACTCAACGGGAACGAAACTGTATGCTTTACTAATTTTTGGCAGCTTTGCGAAGCGAACATTAGAGGTTTCTAAATAACAAATTCAGGTCGCCAAAATGCGCGTAATATCGTTGTGACTTCGCCGTGTTTATCTTCGTCTTCCTTCTCTTTCAGAGTTCACAGATCTCGTGCCGGCAACAAGACGAGAGTAATTGTTAACCCCCGTCTCTGTACTTTCCGCTGGTCTCCATGGCAACCTGCCTCATCGCCTGATTTGCCAAGAAGGGATCCCCCGAACGATTCTTCGCATCCACTCCGTCCTGTGGCAGAAGGACATCGCACGAGCTGGCGAGCAGACTGTCGATCCATTCAGCGTTGAGAGGCGCCCGCACTAGGTCTTCGTTCTTTGCCCGCTTTCGACGGAACTGTGGGGTTCGAACTCGAGTTTGTTAGATTGTGGTGGAGAGCCCGAGCGAGGGATGGCGGAGGGAGTGCACAACAAGTGTACATTATATTTCCGTGGAAACTAACGTTCCTGTGAACCTTGACCTCGCATTCCGTAAGGCGGTCAATGATGGCGGATCATACGGAATTAATATCCGAAATGGGGGTCGTGGAAAAGATGAGTACCCAGGAGAGGCTAAAGCACGCCAAGAAGAGGAGGATGCAGCAGCTGAAGAAGTGGAGTCAGCGGGAGAAGGAGTTGAACGTGAAGAGGAAGAAGACTGAACAGAACTTGAGCAGGAAGCCCAAGAGGAATGAGTACAAGGTCCACTTCGTGCCCAGCGTGATGCTCCTGGAGGCGGCTGCGAGGAACGACGTGGGAGAAGGTAAGTGCAAGCTGATTTTTTTTTTTTTTTTTGTCATTATCTATTATTAGACCATCCAGCTCATACTTCGGAGAAAAAAGTGATTCTTGATTTTTATTGAAAACAAAATCTTCAGTTTGAATCGTACTCTGCTCGACACCACGCTTTCTGAGGGTGGAAATTCTTCACTTACGCCGAGTTTTTTTTTTTTTTTTTTTTTCTTAAAATTTGCAACCCTTTGTTAATTGATATGGTGTAGTCTTATTTTGGCTCAAAATTCTTACCCGACTTTGTAATATACAGGAAAAAGACTTAAAAATGGTGGAAGCCCTGGACGTAATCCTCTTAAATTAAAAAATCAATAAGTCGAGTAGAACACGAATCTCCATAATTTCTTTCATATTATAGTTTACAGAGACCGTTTCCCAAACACAATAACGGTGGGATTATCAATTAATAAGTATTACAAGCCACAGTTGTTTCTTAATGACCTCTGAACCTGCGATAATGGTTATTATATAAGCAACCCTGCTTATGTTTGGACATAATCCTTGCATTTCTAAAAGCAGCACTGATAAAATTATCAAAAAACCAAACTTATTATTAGCGTTGCCACTAAATCGTTAACGTATTAATCAGCTACCTGCGAGAGAACTACAAGAACTACAAATAAAAGAACTACAATGAAAACAGTTTTTCAGGTATTCATAAAGTGGCGCAAGTTGCTTTCATTTTGTGCATCATATCTGTGGGTTCTTTAAATTACTTTAAGATCGGGTTGCAAAGTGAATCTCTCTTTGGATAGTTTTTTATTTCGGTATAATTTAAGTGCGTTAACATACAAAGTCGGGTGAATAAGTAATGCACTGTAAGCGGTAACATCTTTATTATCTGACAAATACAATCTTTCAACTTTGTGAAAATATCACTCAATATAAGAACCACCACACTGGCTGCATTTTTCTCCAGCGTTCCTTCCAAGCAGTGAACGCAACTTTGATAAAAATCAGAAGACTGACATGACATTTTTACCTAAATGTTTAATGTCAGAAATGAGTTCCATATCACTCTCAGCCACCTTGCCACGCACAGTCCACCAAAAAATAAAATTCTGATGGATCGAGGTCGGGCTGTAGGATTTGGTGTGGCGTTGCGATGTCCTACCGAATCAGTTCAGGTCTTTTGGTTTTCAAGCTTGATTAAACTTTTCCAGCAACAGGCAGTATCTTTCTTTGTTGATGGTTGTTCCACTTTCCAAGAAATCGATAAAAACGTCATTTTGATCTCAGAAGGAGGTGGCCGTAAGTTTTGTCGATGATTTGGAAAGTTTTGGCTTTTTGTTTACAGATGGTGCTCCATTTCATGGATTGTCATTTGGTTTGCGAGTCATAATGAAAGAGCCATGTTTCATCACATGTGACGATCCCCTTTAAAGCACTCAGAACCGCCATCACCAAACCTCTTCACAGATCTCTTTCCCCGCAGCCATCATCTCGTGTTAGCAGCTTAGGCACTACCGAGAACAGACTTTTCTGTACCCCACTCTGTTGAGGATGGTCAAACCACTTCCCTTTTATATATTTTCGCAGGGTCCATCGCTTGTCATTTGGAATGAGCTGGTCAGTGAGTTCTTCGTTTTCACTGTTTGTGACAGACATTGGTCTTCCAGCTTTTGCTTGAATCACCTTACTGAAACCGTTGGAGCCATCGCTGGACATTACTTAGTCAATTTTCTGGTCCCTCCCACAGACTGCCACCATTTTTCGATATAGAGATGTGGCCGACTGATCACCCGATTTGAACAGCAACTCCATTATATATTGCTGGAAACGACTGTCACTTGGTTCATCCATATTTTCAGATCTAAAAACAACAGAAAAATGATATTAGGTGTGGATATTTGTTAGTACAACAAATGTACATTATAAATCCTCCCACCCACTCTTCTTTATGCACGCGTGTGTGTGAGTAATTGTCTTATTCATTGAACCGGCATTGTATATGCATAATGCGTCTATTGTCTTCGTGTCTATCCGCATGTAACAACTCGACTGCCAGTGGACGGATTTTCATGAAATTTTATATTTGGTTCTTTTAAAAAGATTTGTATAGCCATCCCAAATTTTATTAAAGTTAATTCAATAGAAAACCGACAATTATTATTTATTTTTCCGTCCGTTTGCATGTAATAACTTGACTCTCAACGAACAGACTTTCATAAAATTTTAGAGGAATGGACTCCTTTAGAAAAATTTGTTGAGCTAGCCCAAATATCCTTAAAATCAAACCAATAGAAATCGAGCAATTTATTTTCATACAATCACATAGGCTATCCATATACTGTATATTGTAGCCGAAGCACTGGATATTATGTTTGTTGTCAATGCGTTCTGCTATATAATTTGAAATAACAGATTAGTGTATAATGGCGAACTTATGAAGGCTATTTTTAGGCTCGTTTGTAACAACTCTATTTCCAATAGGCGTATTTGGGAATTTTACAAATGTTTAGTATTAGTAGTAGCAAATGTTGCAAGAAACAAGCTTATAAAGGATCAGTCAAAACAAAAAAAAAAAAAAAAAACTTCCTGCACCACTTGTCAATTCGTCTAGTAATTTGTCTAGTTCATCCTTGAATTTATTCGAACTACCTACTTCCACCACAACAGATGGAAGTTTTGTTCCAACAATCAACCATGCTGGCTGAAAGCAAATTTCCTCTTATCTGTCCTCAATTTTAATTGATGCCCTCCTCATGTGCGTAATTTGAGCAAGAAGAAGAATCCCATCAGTATTGAGCTTACTCAATCCATTCAAAGTCTTACACTTCAATCAGATCACCTTGTAGGTGCCTAGTTTCCAGACGTTGCAATTTGCAGAACTGAGGCCTTTCTTGATAAGAGTAGACCCTTTGTTCTCCTCAATTTCATTGCCATTCCCTGTGCCTACTCTAGCAGCTTTACATCTTTCCTACTCTAAGTGTACTGCATACCGTTCTGGTATGCAGTACACTTGGAGTACTGCATACCAGAACGGTATGCAGTACTCCAAGTGTGGCCTGGCCATTGCATTATACAATGGGATAATCACCTTATCTCTGCTAGCAAAATTCCTATATAATAATAATAATAATAATCATTGACCCCATGAGCTGTCCTGGCCACCTGTCTGCACTGCTCAGAGAACTTTTCATATCTGACCGCACAATTACCCCCAGGTCTTTTTCATTACGCTGAGTGTAGTACCACACATTTTGTACTTTAATCCGAGATTACTGCTACCCTTGTGTGGTACCTTGCATTTCTCTCAGGCCATTTGTCTAACTTTTCTAGATCTTGTTGCAGTAGCTCACCCTCACGACTGTCATTAAGCAACCTGCCAACCTTCGTATCATCTGCAAACTTAGACATTAAGCCTGATATACCTTTATCAAAATAATTAATAAATATTGAAAACAAGGGGGGCCTAGTACTGAACTCTGGAAATCCCCCTGATAACATTAGTCCAAGACGAGTAGTGTCCATTAATCACTACTCACTGTCTCCTCCCACTCAACCATCTCTTTATCCCTAACAACAACTTGCCCTCAATGCCATATTGCTCCAATTTATACAGCAGTCTTACTGTGCAATAGTATGTGATATCAAAATTATTTTTTTGAAGCCAATTCCTTTGTTACCACATCATAGTATCCAATAAAATTGGCCAGGAAAGATTTCCCCCCCCCAACAAACCGATGCTAAGTCAGAATTTTAACTGCAGCCTTGTCTAGATGATCCTGCAATGATTCTTTAACCAGTGACTGAATTATTTTCCCCGAAACAGAAGTTAATCTAACAGGTCTGTAATTACTCGCATCACCCTTACATCCCCCTTTGTGAATTGGGGATAAATTTATATACCTCTAGTCCATAGGAACCTCTCCTGAATCCAAAGCTGCTCTGATAATTACGGATTAAGTGTTTGCTTTCCTCCTTTGCTACTTCCCTTAATGTAATTGGATAGGTCACATCCACCCGAGGTGCCTTTCTTATGTTTAATTCAAAACTTCTCTTCTACTTTCCTCTCAGTTATCACAAAATCATTTAGCTCTCTGTTAGTTTGATAAACTTCTAGCATCTTCTTCCCTAAAGAATTCCTGATGTGTGAACGTAGATGCAAAATAATCAGGTTTATCACGAACTTGGGATCATCAACAGTTAAGCCATCGACATCAAGTGGACCAATGTGTTGATTTGGCCAGCCATCCCAAATTTCATTAAGTCAGGCTAATAGAAATGCTGCAATTATTATTTCTCCGTCCGTCCGCATGTAATAACTCGACTTCCATTACATGAATTTTAATGAAAATTTTTATTTCGTTCTTTTGTAATAAATTGTAGAGCCTCTCCAGATTTCATTAAAATCGTTCAAATAAAAATGTAGCAGTTATTTCTTTGTCCGTCCGTCTGCCATCTTGTAATAATTCGATTCAGTGGATGGATTTTCGATTTCTGCAACAGAAAAACTACCTACGTTGTCTTCTCAGTTATGTTCTGCTGGAGATTTTACTATACACATTTGTAAAATCTGTCTTCTCGATTTCTGCTGGAGATACTATGTTTGTAAGGCAATCATAAAACAGCCTTCTATCGCTATGCACGTAGTTCAATCAATTTGTGTTAAGTGGCGACACTCCTGAAATTAGGGTACTAATCATCCCTTTTATCTGGAGCAGCGGAATGAATGAACTTTATGAAGCACGCCATCTTGAAACGAATATAGATCAAGGCCTTAATATATGAGTTCCGACTGGCGTGCAGCTCTCACTTAGAAAAGAGTAATTAGCGTTGAGCGAACACGTTCCACCTGTGCTCAGGCGAAACGTGCTGCTGTAACAGATCGCTGTTGGATTTTCTACCCAATACTCGTTGATGCGAAATTTGTTGGTTCTCAGGTGTGATGGTGAAAATTGAGCATTTTTCGTCTGTATGCATCTCCCACTCAGTTCTTTCCTCCCTCACCAGCTTCTTAGGTTGTTAAGTCGGGGAAATATGCTGTTGCTGCACTAACAAGGCAGCACAGAAACCACGTGAGTGTTAAAAACGTTCAAGATGGTATCATGCGCCATCTCTGTTTTTGCAACAGTTCCGTGTTGCTGGCATCTCCTCTAATTGAGGATTAATTGCTGCCTCAGGACAGATTGTCGGCTTTTCAATTGTTTTCTTCGGTTTCCTTAACACGATGACAACATATATAATAATTAGGGGGGGGGGGACGAAGTACTGTGGTATTGACCTTGTAGTACTGCTCCAAGCATGAATTTGTCTCTGAAACCTTGAAAACATTTGAATAATTCTCTTGATTGTTATGTTAATCTACCTGCATTACATCATCAAATCATAAAATCTTTACTTTCCCAGATGGATTGATTTTAATCCATCTGGGGAAGCAAAGCACGACATGGTAGCATTTATTTAATTTCGATCGGCCATCTTGTTTAAACATGGTTAGCACTGAAATTCTAAGCTTCACCCATTTTCAATGTTTGTTTGCAATCCGAGCCAAATTTATAATATCTCAAGTGGGCGGGAGGGAGGAGATCTTATATTTCTATGTACCTGAAAGAAGATGGTCATTCAACTCGTAAACATTAGTGTTATTATCCTTTGTGAGTTATTTTATTATTATTTTTTTTATTTCTGTTCGCTATTTTCAAACAAGATGGCTGCCACTCAAATTGTAAACACCGCCCATTTACAACTTTTTTTTTATTTTTTTTTTATTTCCGATTCAATCTAAAACAAAATACAACACATGTGAAGGGAGGTCCAAAGAATGTTTTTATTTCGAAAGATTGAAATAGTATCCATTATTCAGTGTTGAAAGAGGAAATCTTCAGTCTTTGAAATTGTTTTTTTCTCTTCCATTTGTGCTTTCAGTCTGATATGATTCTTGAATATTTAAAGCAATGGCGTGTACCAATTTCTAAATGTCCATCACCTAACATCCAGAATACTTACACGAAAGCAATCATAAACAGCTGGCGCACTAATTGGATGAAATTAGTTCAATCTCTGATAATAATAATCCTTGGACTTCTACATTCACCGGAAATTTTTGGGACAGTACAGACAAATGGGAATGAAACTTTGGATTGGTATAGAACAATTGATGTAATACTAAATAAGATTTTTCCTATTTATGATGGATTGGATACGGACTTTCGTTTATCTATCCGTTCAGCTAATGATAATTACTTCACCAATGAGAATTCAGAGCTATTCAGTATTGATGAGATCGATTCAGTAATTAAGAAAATCAAAACTGGTAATTGGTATTTTAAAAGATCCTGGTATGGATCTTTTAAAAATATCTTTATATTAAGGTTTTACAAGATGACACCAAGGATTTTGCTTGTACTATATAAGTGTAGGGATTTATTTCCTACTAATTGGGAAACAGCATTATTAAAACTTTTTCCTAAGCCTGAAAAACCAAGAAATGATGTCAGGTTTTGTAGTGTAATTGCTTCGTTGAGTATGGGGAAGATTCTGAAATGCTCTGTGGATTCCAGAACAACTTCCCTCCTTCACGAGGCTAATTTAATTTCCTCTCAGCAATATGGATTTTGCACTGGAAGATATATTAATCAAGCGCTTGCGGATTTTTTGAGCTCGCATAAAAAATTATTTTTATAAGTATGTACTTGCTATTTTGGTGGATTTCGAGGGGGTTTTCGATTCTCTTTGGTGGGAGAGCTCCATCGTAAGACTGCGTTAAGCTAATGGCCCTCAGCATTTATATAACTTAGTACGAAGTTATTTTCTACTAAGGAAAATACTGGTGAAATCAAAATTTCTATGTATAGAGCGGAAGATTACTGTAGGGTGCCATCAAGACTCGATTTTGGGACCGTTAATGTGGGATATGGTATTACAGGAATGGTTAGCACGGTTTTTTTTTTTTTTTTTTTTTTGACAGGACTAGACTTATTGCAAATGCTGATGATTTAACTATAATTCCCGAACGGCTTTATAGTTTTTTGCCAATCATGCATTAGAGGATTAGTGGCATAAGTGTGGACTCTTCAGAACAAGCCCACCATTAAGTCCTAAAACTAACATGATTATTTTTAAAACTAAATTAAATCTAAATACACCTCAAATTAAAATTAATGGGACTCGCCTTCCTCTTGTAATCAAAATGAAATATTTAAGAGTGACAATTAAAAACTAAATTTCTCTTCACATCTTTTTTTTATCTGGTAAAGTTAAGTTCACTGCAGCTATTTTTAAGATATCAAGGGCAGAGTGTGGATTATCGAGAAAAACTGAAGTTATACAATTTTTCAATCTTCCTCCCTTTGGTTGATGGGGAAGAAGACTGTAATTGTTAGATTTTAATTAAAACTCGTGTCATTGAAAAGGACAATGCTGTTGGCTGCTTTACTGATATCAATTGGAGCGTTACCATTGGACTTTTTTGGTTTGTGGACTGTTTCATATCTGTAAACAGATTCCAACTGCACTTTGTTTTTGTTATTAGCCAAGACGGACTAGTGTTACTTATTGTAATTTAATAAATTACCTAGAAAAGGAATTGTTAGAGTTGCAACATTGTGACAAATCAGCATATGGACGGAAGCCTAGGAGGCTCAGTTGGAGAAGAGTATTACAAATGCAGTTATAGGGGTTGAGATGACACACAACCAAATGTTAGGAGAGAGAAACAAAGATGTTGGCATGAGTTGGTGGTCAAATGGCCGAACAGATGGAATACATCCTAAGCTGCATTAGTGAGTGACTAAGAAATTTATTCTTCGCGGTCCTTATTTGATGGACATAAGGACAAAAAAGTGGTTCTCTAAGAGCATGTACAGCTCTTGTACTCTTACAGGACATGGTTCTTTAAATGAGAAACTGTATAACTTTCGATTGAGTAACATATCCACTGAATACGGTGCTGTTTCTTGTATTCTGTCTATCTTGTGAACTCCTCTGACCGTTTGGTCGTCCCGGAGTATAAACAGAAAATTTAATTTAACTGGGTGGCACTACACTCAAGGTGGTAGAGAATGAAAAGGACCTTTTGGATAATTGTGCAGTCTGATATGAAGTTTCTAAGCAGTGCAGACAGTCTGCAAGAGTAGCTCATGATCTCAATGATATACAGGCAATTTGCTAGCAGGGATAAGGAGGTAATTATCCCCTTGTATAAGGGAACGGTCAGGCCACACCTAGAGTACTGTATACAGGTCTGGAGGCCTCATTTTAGGGCTGCTGGAACGAATACAGAGATGCGCAACAAGATTAGTGAATGGAACAAATGGTTGCTCTTACGAAGAAAGGCTTAAGATTTGCAAATTAGTGTCTGGTGACTAGGCACCTGCGAGGTGATATGATTGAGTTTGATAATGCCTTGAATGGATTTAGCAAGCTAAATGCTGATGGGATTTTGCCTCTTGCCCAGATTAATTGCCTGGGGAGACATAAATTCAAATTGAGGAAAGACAGTTGTAGGATAGATGTGTAGAAGTTTGCCTTTAGTCAGCGTGTGGTTGATTGCTGTAAGAAACTCCCATCTGTTGTAGAAGTTAACAGCTTAAATAAATTCAAGGCAGAACTAGACAAACATTTGGAGCGAATGGATGGGTAAAATGGGAACGTGTGTTTTTTTTTTTTTTTTTGGCTGATGCTGTATAAGCTTGCTTTCTTGCATCATATGCCTCTGATAATGCTATATGTCTATTTTCGAAGTTAATCTGTGACAGTTTTTTTTTTTTTTTTCCTTTTCTATGAACGACGTCTGGTGAAATACCGCGTACAGAACCGATCTTTGTGCAACTGAATTTTTTCTTAATGAGAAAGTTGTTACCCACCATTTGTTTACTTAGTCTAAGAACACCATTGATGCCCTACTGAAACGCATGTAAATCGATTTCATTTGTGGGGGAGGAGGGGAAACGGTTGTATCGAGAGGAGATACTACGCAGCTAAATGCACGTACTGTAGAGCTAACGTTACATGCAATCGATTATTTTTCTTCAAATAAAATCGGGTTGCGTTCGTTAAAGAAGGACACCGATAACGTTTTTATTGTTATTAATGCAATTTAACAGCAACAAAGTCTGGCGTTTATCGCCGAGACACTTCTTTTCATAGTTAGATTAAACGCAGAGTTTCCCTGTTTCAGTGGGTGGGTGGGTGGAGATTTGTAGGGTTGCAGCTGTCACAGGAAACTCAACGAGACACTCTGGTAAACAGTGGAATGCGGAAACTTTGACACCGTCTACCTGCACGACACGTGACCACCCAAACTCCCATGGTGCGACACCAGGCGTGCCCTTGACATCGCTGAATCGGAAGATTAACTCCAAACCGACATTTCCGATTGAAGAATGGGGCTTGACATATTTCCAATAAACTTGCCACCACGATCGACGCCTTTTCAGCACGTGCTCTAATGGAGTACTGGCTTTGCCTTATCTGCGATCTCCGCTCTTATCTCTCATTATTCAGCAGATTTCCGTAAAACCTTACGACGGTTCCGCTTCTTGGCTCCAGCTTGCCTTTTATGGCAAATGCTGGTGTGGGTTTGGAGCTTCGAGTGAAGTACGCCAGTGTTGCATGCACGCCACATTTTCGCTCCCCCGCCCTCGTTCCCTGCACGCAGTGCTTTCAGTCCTCACGATCTTTAGAAGGGATGACAGACTGCAGAGTCGTTCCCCTCAGGGCATTTACGTAACCTGCCGCCATCTTGAAGGAAGATTATTCGGCCAACATGCAGCGCGCACGATATTTTTAACGTAAAACTTTCCTTTCAAAATTCATTTGCGCCACTTGGAAAGGCTGCAAAACCTTCAAATTCCAGAGGAAAGGAAGATCATGAGCATTGCAGATGGTGACTGATGGAGGCGAGAAGGTAAAAGAATATTGAGGACCTCATAATAAATCTATTCCAAGTAACCTATTTCTCAAGAGAAAAATCGTGTATTATATATAGTGTTCGTGGCCTGAGTATGAAGGGTTTATTTAAGGTCTGGTAACATGTTATTTTTCAACATTCCCTTTCGAGTCGATACATTTTTGCTACTGATACTGCAATGCGTTGATTCCAACTGCGAAGAAAGTTTTCTCTTGGGCCTCCAGGCATTTCCCACCGACAGTGATGTCACTGCTGCAGTGGATCATTTAAAATTACCAGCCAAGTAATTTTTTAAATTTAGAAAATAAGTGATAGTTCAATGGTGCTAGGACAAGTGAATGGGGGTAGCCCGAGATTTGAAAGCCATACTCATGCAGTGCATCCTTGTAAGCAGGTGTGTTGTCCAAGACTCCTTTATTGAATTTTACTCTGCATTTGTCTTTGTTGTTTTCGCTCAAACGTCTTGCAGGGTCCGCATAATATACCCCTGTGAGTGTCTGATTTTTCTGAACTTAATCTACTACCAACACTCCATCAGTTATTCCAAAAAAAAAAAAAAAATCGATACCATCACCTTGCCATCAGAAATTTCACTTATTTCCTAAATTTCCTTGCAAGGTTTGCAACCATGGATGAAACGTGGGACCATCACTTTCCACTTTTTTTACTACTACTTTCTGGCTGAAAGTGATGGTCCCACGTTTCATCCATGGTTGCAAACCTTGCAAGGAAATTTACTGGAACTTCTTGAAAATGATGAAAGTGTTCACTGACTTCACAACTCGTGTGCGTTTTTGATCTGCTGTCAAAAACTTTGGGACCCATCTTGCTGCTCCCCCATTTTTCATAGCCAAAACGTCTGTTATTATGCGGTACACGCGTTCTGATGAGATGCCCAAGACTCTGCCAATGTACCGAACTGCCACTCGTCGTAGATTGTGCACTTTGTCAAGGATTCTGAGGTGAATCACCTTGCAGGTCTTCCACAGCGTGGATCATATTCCAGGCTCTACCTTCCTCGTTTAAATTCTGCTGCCTACTTCTTAACCATGGAATAGGAAGGAGTATCATCCCCCAGGTGCTGTAACCATATGCTCATGGACTGTCTTTGGAGTTAGTCTCCCCCCCGCAAATATTGGATGACTGCACGGTACTGATATATTTTTCCCCCATCTTTTCTAATTGACACAAATTTGACATCAGGGTCCGTAATTAGAAAAATACCTTATTAAAATTGAAACTGTATGAAACTTGGTGGGCTACTATTTGAAATGTTATTCTTTTAAGTACACAAATTTTTAACACTATATCACTACCCTTTCACACTCGGGTCACAAACGTTTCAAACCCCCTCGTACTTGCAATAAAGAGTTTAATATAAAATACAATATTTGAACTATTTTACGAAAACAAGATAATAAATTGAAATAAATCTCTTCCCCCGGTGATTGGATTTTAATCGCACCTTTCGAGAGTGTATCTGAAGCCAAAACCAGATATTTTCTTGATATATTTGATATTTTTTTGGTTTGAGTATAAATTCCAAATATATTTCTTTGATATATTTTGTTAGTGTATTTGAGGATGTTGGCCCTACAAGTTTTGTTGCTGCAGAGGGTCTCTATCGATTCTAAGGCTGGCATATAATATTCCCCTGTTGTTGTTGTGTTGGTTTTAGGTGCAACTTAATCAATTAACGATGATCCTTTTGTGTCCTCGAAGATTGTGGTCGACATCTTTCCAGCTGATTGGTGGGGGTTGGAGATTTTTGCGCTTCCACTGCATGCTTTTAAATTTGGATTCAGGATAATTTTTATGATCCTGAATCCAAAGGAAAGTTTCTTTACCAGTCAACAAACAGAATAAAAATCTATCTGAATTAGCAAGAATTAATTTTCAATTCTGTTTTCATGGCTCCACCCTCTGATGTTTGTAATGAATCGAAAGGTTTCTGGGAACTCGTTTTGCACAAACATGAACGTCCCCAAATGCTCATGGAATTGTTAAAATGCCTTTCTGGTAAATGAAGTACTTTTTTAAATTCAGACACTTTCAATTCTTCTGTTTTCTAAGCAGTTTTCTTCAACGTATGATATTTCGAAATTGTACAAGACACAGATTTTTTCCCCCCATGTAACTTTATATGACGTTAAGCTATTAAAATAGTCTATTCCGTATTTTATTAATATATTTTATGTATCCTGTTTTCAGAACTTTTTGACCACACCCCCTCGTATATCACTCTTTAATATATTTGGATTCTGTCATAGAGTTCATATATTTGGATCCTATCATTAAAATTCAACTTATTCAACTAAAGTTGAGTACGATTTGAATTCTAAGAAAAACGGATCCAGCTGGGGGAAAATCCCTTCCTACCCAAAGCATGTTATCGAAAACATTTTTCCCTCTCCTGGTACTACTATGAACCCGACTGGTGAAATTGGAGTTCGCCATTCATAGGTGGACTTTGAAAATAATTGATTGCACCGAAATATTTCATTAATTGATTGATTGCACCGAATGAAATTATCATTGAATAGCAAAATTGTATTGACAAAATAACAAAACATAATTATTTTAAAGACAAATTTTTATCAAATTAATTCGTCTTTAAGATGATTAAGTCGTAACACATCTCCACCCTCCCGATTCATTCCGACAAGCAGTCCAATCAGTTACTGCATCAGCCCTCTTCATCAGTGACTATTTGATTTTCCAACATCTTCCCCCTCTGCAATAAGCAACTTGGACTTCTCCTTCATTCTGCCGAGGACTTTCGCTTAAATCCTTACAAAGAAATGTGAAATGCTTTAAAGTAAGATTTCCGTGTCGCAACCTGCAAGGAGATTGCTGTAAAGACGTAATCCATCTTATTTAATCTTGTGTATGATCCCAAAATGAGGAGCTTTACCGCTGGTATCCCTTATGGACAGCCTCCCTTACTCTAAAAGCTGGGATGTGGATTTGTTTGCCAACGGAATGGAGTCGTGTTGGCTAATGGACGAGAAATGCGCATGTACCATGACCTGAAGGGAGTGATTAAACAGCACGCAGATCCTTCCTGCTCTATTCTGAGTCACCGGGGAAATATTCTCCTCCCTCTAACTCAGCATCAGGGACCTGCTGTTAGCAGATTAATAGTTGCCATAGAAGCAAGTCCACACACAGCCTGTTCAGAACTCAGATATATTTTATTCAACTCTCTCTCTCTCTGTGAAGTATAAATGACCTTTGATTTTGCCCAACTGTATTAGTTTGTTCATAAGTTGAAGTCATTCTAATGCAGAAAGCTCGTATTTGTCTGGATTGTTTTAGTTTCCGCGACTTCAGATAGGCTTAGAATGGTCCGGGCGCAGAACGCAAACCTTTGTCACTTGGGATAATGGACAGTGTCCGGTACCCCGTTTGGTAGAGCCTGGCGGTTGTAGAGTACGTTCCTCGACTAATGATTGAGCCGTTTGAATTCTGGCATGTGATGCGAGGTTGTCGACCTCTTTTTATATGTACACATCCTGCTGTGGATATTACTCGGGAGTTTTATGGACTTTCGTAAGAAGTGGATGAGAATTAATCGGCTGGTTTTTATGACTGGGAGGAGTAGGGTTAATGGTCATACGCTGGCTGCATTGTTATAGGGAAGACGTATATATTAGTTGAATGCTTGAGAATGTCGAGGTTTTTGTTTTTTTGATATTTTAAATTGATGGATGGGCCACTATTGCAACCCCCATGAATGCCAATTTTATATCTTTGGATATATGGATTTTACACTTTTTTTAATACTCATTGAATGAAGGAAAATGAGATTAGCATTAAATAGTTATCGTAGCCTTCTTGATCTCTTCTCCAAAATCTCGAGATGTCTGCCGCCATGTGGGTTTGCTGACACCCGTATGGTCCAGCCGACTTTAATCATTTCTGGTGGGAGAGGGGGGGGGGGGGAAGATCACTTGGAGATCGCCCGTTGTGTCAAGCGACTCTGGCGGTGCATGAACTCTCCTTCCGGATTGTTTTGGCTCCACTGGTGCGGCACAGAGTTACCATGGAAACTGGAGAAGCGAGGAACTGGGAAGGGAAAGTCGCAATTATTTTCCCTTGTCCAGTTCGGTGAGCAGCAGAAAGACCAGTAATACCTTTCACCATTCTGTTCGGTATTATAATTAGTAGTCGCGATCCGTCTGAGGTTAGAACGAACCTGCATCGCGTGTCCAACATAGATTGTTTTTAGTGCCCATGCGAAGGTTACAAAGATTATTGGATATTGATTCTGGTATAGTTCAGGGAACAAGCAAACTGGTCTCTGGGAAAATTCTAGAAGTTACTTCTTAAAGTAAATCGTATTGTAAATATGGCGCCTGCAGAGTAGCAGTGATATTTTGAGGATATTTTGGTTCAAAATCTTAAGCTTCCAGGAGAAGTTCGAATGTTTCACGATGTGCAACTCCAAGTCCACTTATTCCATATTGTTGTTCAATAATTGAAAACGCGAAATTGCTCCAAGTTAAATTTTTATTATTGTGAATAGTGAAACATGTTTCACTATCCACAATTAACGAAGTATCTTCATTATAAAATTAGCAGTGCTGTGATTAACTTAGGTTTGTCACTATTTGCTAAAAGACAGCAGCGTTAAAATTTTTTAATGTTTCAAAAGTACATTAATTTTCAGTTCTTTTAATGATTTTTGGTTGTAGTAAACTATTTTGTTAGGAATAATTTTACTTTATTTTGCCTTCGTCTGTTCCATAAGACTATATTGGTTTCGAAATTAGAATTTTCAAAATAGAAAACAATTTCCGAAAGATGTTCCCGACAGCAAATGCTCTTAGAGAAGATTATGTTTAGTGTTGGGCGAGTTAAGTTTTCTCTCCTCTCTACCCGAGGAGGAGAAATCCCTAGCGTATTCGCAGTGATGGATACCTGGTTCTTTTTATTCCTCCAAATAATAAATTCTGAACTTAATGGACCCAATACACTTTAACTGATTTAAAAGCCGATGTTTTCCGGCCGAATTGGTAGTTGAAGGCATCGCTCAGCATTCAAAAGTTTGTGGTGGTGGTGTCTACTGATCAAAATATTCTGCGAGAGACCGCTGACTCTATCTCAATGATCTACAATGTCCTCCCAAAAGTATTCGGATTGTCCTTTGAAGATCGGGTACAAATCCAGATGGATGTATGCAGATAATAAGCAAATGAGCACAAAGGAAACACCAGAGATATCATCAGCAAATAGACAATTTAATTCTTCAGAAGTCGAGAGTTCCAAATGTTGAAACAAGTAAACCAAGAAAATTGCCTTATAGGACAACCTGACATTGCGATTCCAGATGTCAACAGCATTATCAGTAGGTACTTGATGTTTATGAATTACTTTTGAGAAATGCATATGACCTTGAAATCTCAAGGCACAGCGCAGTCTCTTGGATAGACATTGAGTGAAGATCATAAATCTTGCGTGCAAACTGGGGTCATCGTTGCAACTGCTCCGATATTCACTTTCCTTTACAGCCATTTTAGGAAATGAGCGATAATTTTAATAATAAAGGTTAATAATTTTAATAATTTGGCGTAGAGGATGCCTATACCTTTCCTTTGCTAATTGAAATGATATTCCCTTGGTATAGTGGACATTCAATACTTTAATTTGGTGAGTTTCATGTGGAGTTCGTAGTGTCAAACTCAGGCCGCAATCCGATCGCGTGCTGACTCCGGAGCAAACAGCTGAACGCCCTGCTTATGCATAGTATTGCTTCCTGAGCGCACTTTACCTTGGATCTAGCACGTTCATATTAATAAGATGGGCTGCACAGACAGGTCCAGCTGGTGGAATGATAAATGAACGCAACTCGCCTCTTGTCGCCACAATGACCTCGCGAAAAAAAGTTGCCTTTAGTCGGCACTTCTTTTTAAAATAGTGCGTTACTTCCTGCATTTTATGTTGTTGAGATGGTTTGACCCTTATCTTCCCCTCCCGCCAAGATTATTCAGATATATACAGTGTCCCCTGAAGGTTTCTGAAGAAAGATTCTTGTTTTAGTGTGTTTAAGGAAAAAAGGGTTATGCATTCTTAGGAGTAATCATGGGGCCTCACGAACGCAGGATGTTTGCTGTGTCAACTTCCTGCTATCCTGGAATAGAAGTTTGTGCTTGGAATTTAAAGATCGTTTTTCTGTTTTTCTTTCCTGTTCGTTTTCCAGAGGGCATGTCATATGTCATCTTTATGAAACGACCACCCCCTCTCCCCATCTTCCTGCCATTGTTAGTTGTAGGAACTACTGATAAATGACTGCTCCCCGTGTACCAAGAGTCCTGGTCTAGGTGATCCATCATTGCCCTTCAACTATTGACAGGGGAGCTGTTCTTTTGGGAACGAAGTGTGTGTCCACTAGCCGCACCTATTGGAAACACTCCCCTACTGCAACATTTTGTACTAGCTGTTCGTGGTGTTTTTTTTTTTTTTTTTTTTTTCCACTTGAACAAGAAGACAATAACAGTGAGTGCCTTACGTCCAATTTTTATGCAATAGCGACTTGCATGGTCGCCTCTTTTTTTTTTTTTCCCCTACTTTGGCTTTTATTTCAGCTAGTAGTATGATGTTGCTGTAACTGCAGACTGTAGGGAAGAGTTGATAATGTTCTGCAGACCGGAGGGAAGATTTATATTGATCTTATTTAATTTTTAACAAAACGCTGTACATGTTCACAGCGCTAAAATAAGTTCAACCACATTACTTTTGTTTTTAAATCCACAGATAAGTAATTTTGTATAATCTGTCTTGTTCCCCTTTTGGTGGCACAGTGGCTGTGACTGCTGTTCTTCATTGCTGTACGGATAAAGGTTCAGTTCTCGTCTTGACCACAGGATCCTTTATAAAAAACAAAAAATTGTACGAAATGTGATCTTCTCTCCAATTACATGGCTAGAACATTGCTACACTGAATTGCCATTTCATTAGATGTACCTACTTGCCTACCCACTTCACGAAATAATACGTTGTTGGGGTGAGAGATGTTAATATGCTATCCACTTTAGTATCCATTATTTCATGAAAACCTTCTTGTTTTTTATAGTGGAGTGTCGCAGAGTTCTATATTTTGAACGGCTTGAATCGGTGTTAAAAGCAAACTACAGATTAGAGATCCCTGGAACAGGAAGCGCCATCTAGATAATTCTTTTTACTGGTTTACCGCCATCTTAATGTAGCCATCAGATTTCAGCTTTAGGTCAAAGACCACTCTAAGATATTTGTGCTGCTTCTCAACTAGAATAGCCGTTCAAGAATGGTGGTTGTGAGATGTTTAAGTGAAATATTATTACTACTGATTTGTCTGATTCGAGATGCAAACCAAATAGCGAGGTAGGTTGAAGGTGCAAGTTGTTAATACTGCATTTCCAAATGGTGGTATCTGTATCATGAGCTGGATTATCAGTGTACGCATCTTACCTTATCTGTAATATACAGAAGGACAGCGAGCAGTAAGCTAGACAGGACGCCACCTTTGCATAACACTCATATCGATTCATCTAGAAAAAGTATCGATTTCGAAAATGACATGAGCACTTCTGTTTCACAATGAAGCATCTAGGCAAGCTAATATGTCATCTTTAACACTTGTAGGAGGAGAGTTTTACTTATTTATTTCTCCTGTATGGCCGTCAGTGGCAATTGTTGTTATTATGTTAGTACAACAGCTTCCTTCAAACACTTGAAGGAAGCACTTCCTTCAAGTTCACAAGCTAACTGACTGCATTAAAATATTAAAGAATTTCCAGGAGCTGAGGGATTTTCCTCTATATGTGTGCGTGTGCTATCAGTTTCTCGTGAGCAATGAGTAATACATAAATACATGCTGTCATTTCCGTAAATTCTCTCAATTAACAATATCAATTTTCTTTATAACTGTGATTATTCAACTAATTCAATCCTAATCATTTCCTTATATTTCTCTTAATAAACAATATCAGTTCTCTTCACAACAGAAGTCCATGAACTAACTTAATACTAATCAATTCTCTGAATTTCTCTTAATCAGCAATATGAATTCTCTTTGCAGCTTCAACCAATAAACCAACTCAATAATAAACATTTCCTCACATTTCTAGTAATTTCTTCAACCTTACTCTATCTAAAATAATCTGCAATTTTATCAAAGCGCCCCTTTTTCAATACAACGCAGTAAGCAACAGTTCAGAGGACTTTACGTTCCTACTCTTTCATGGTGTGGCTTCTTTGTGCGGATTCCTTCCTTCCACGGTGAAGTCTCTTCTTAGTTGAAGTCTGCCATATAGCTCTTTCAGTACTGTCTTATTTCGGGAACAGTTCTCTGTAAATACTGAAGGACATTACCGCAGCAGTAGTAGGAGCTCTATCTGACTGACCTGTTACTCAACATCTAGGACAGGAACATGCCCGACGACAGATAATCTAAACTGTCCCTAATAATGTTATTGCTTAAGGAGTAACTGGACAAGATAGGTACCATTTTACTTTACTCTTTTCTATACTTTCTATCTCCTAACGCCCAGACTTCTCTCCTCCCTCCACGCTACTAAAACAGCCTCTGTAGTGCACAGCGATACTCCTCACCACATAGCGAGACTTTCTCAGAACTACAACAGCAACAACTCTCATTTTGGCCCGAAAACTTTTATTTTCTTATCATTTTCATATTTCCGCCTATCTAATTTAAACCTGACACTCACTCTTCCCATAAGTCAGCAACTCACATTCTGTTTTTCCCACACAACGGAACTCCATCTGTTTACTGCTAGATCACCTGCTGACCATACCTTTGAAGCTGCTAAATACCGGCCCCTTTCCTCAAAACACCTTAAGTGTCGCGTCCTGAAGTAGCGGTGGAGTATACGAATTAAACTATTCTGCTGACTACTTTCCAGAATGTCTTTTAAATTTACCCATGCATTTCTCACATGGCCCTCTTCTTCCCATATTTAAGCGCTCAAGGGGCTCCGCTACTTTGTCTATTGTTCATTTCCGAAGCTTTTAATTTTAACCTACTTCGGCACCTGAATATACCATATTCCTTGAGTGCCTTACCGCCAGACCTGCTCCCACTAATGGAAATATTTTGGTATCCACACTCCATTCTTACTAAGAGAAATATTATACGCTGAAGAAATCTTCTAGTAGAGGATATACCAGTATTAATGCTATCATATACAACCAAAAGCGTAGGTGGGGGAGTTGCAGGATCAGTTTAGATGGGTCCGGACACTGAAGGTGAACCCAGAATTGGAAACCGGGCTTCCTATTGTGTAAGGTGGACTATTCCGGTGGTTTGTGCTTGGAATTTAAAGATAGTTTTTCAGTACACTACACTCCGTGATCCGCGCTGGCTCCCCACCCTCCTGTATGTCGCTTCAATGACATTTTAGCCGTTACATAGAAAGCGCTTAGAATAGATTTATATTTTTGCCCACCCTTGTATCATCAGCAAACTCATCAGATCAATTTAGCTGGGTCCTGACACCGTGAAGGCGAACCCAGAATTGGAATCCGAGCTTCCTATTGTGTAAAGTGGACTATTCCGGTGGTTTGTGCTTAGAATTTAGTTTTTCTGCACACTACGCTCCGTAATCCGCGCTGGCTTCCCACCCTCTGTCGCTTCAATTACATTTTAGCCTTTAAATAGAAAGCGCTTACAATAGATTTCCACTTTTGCCCACCTTATATCATCAGCAAACTTAAACATTAAATACCTACATCAGTATCACTAATTGAAAAGTAATCGGTCTAGAACTGAACCCTGTGAGATCCCACTCAGCATTAGCCCATGAACAACAGTGTCATTTATAACTACCAGTCTCCTACCATTCCATCTGTTTATGCACAGTAATAACTTGCTCTTAATGTCACGTTGCCCCAATATCTACAACAATCGTTCACAAGGGACTACATCAAAAGCTTTACTGAAAGCAGTAAATATTGTCATAGTAGCTAATCAGATTAGTCAGACGCGATTTGCCCTTAATAAACCCATGTTGTGGTACTTATAATTCCATGCTTATCAAGATGATGTCATATTTGCATTCTTAAAGCCTCCATAATTTTTCCTGTCACAGAAGTCAAACTGAAAGCTCTGTAGTTTCTCATTTCACCGTCCAGCCACCCTTATGAACACCAAAAAATCATAGGTAACACTTCTTGCCGCCTGCTTGCACGACATGAGAATTTGGTTTTTTGTATCGTAATTTCTAATCCTTTCTCACCCTTTAATTCCTTCAATTCCTCTCAGCCTAATCTGTAAACTACTCCTAGGCTTCTGTTCTCCAAGTGCAATACATTTTCATTTGAAATAATTAACTCTTAGGTGGCATTTTTCAGACCATATTTGCGTTCGTCTAAATCCTTTTGAAGTGGTATAGCCTGATTCCAATCTTTAAGTCGTCAGCAAAATTTGACAGCTTACTCTTATAGGAAAATAAACAACAGGTTCGAGCACTGATCACTGAAGGATTCGAATTCAGATCCACTCTGAAGAATACCCATTTATGACTATCCTCTGTCTCCTGTCCTTCAACCAACTCCTAATCCACTGACGGATCCTCCTTGTAATCCTGACCACAACTACCTTATATAATAACCTCTGATGAGGAACTATTTCAAAAGCCTTACTAAAAATGGATATGCACTTCCCTACCATTAATATCCTAACGCAACTCTTTTGGCACTTGGTCACATTCTACCCAAGCACCACGTGTCAGACGCAACTATAAATATATTCGTAGACCTTTGAGGGGACAGTAATACGATTGTGAATGCAAGATGCCGCGATCGACAGAGACTTCCAGTGCGGAATGATAATAAAGGAAGCAGTCGGTCTGTACGTGACATTTGAACGCCACTAAAGATTCTTAGGTCGATGATTGGTGAAGCGGACTGGTGCTCAAAGCGTCACGAAACGATTCGGAAAACCTCCGAAGCTGACGGACGTGACAGGAGAACCTTACAAAGAATCATCCGCTGGAGCACAGGTGGACGTTGTTGCAGCAGGCAGTCTTCGGTGGGACGATTGGGACACATGTCAGCACCAGTACAGTAAAGTGTGTTTAGGGTCAAACGGCACCAGAGGTTTCCACCATCTCCGCGTGGTATACATTGTCTTGTGATACAGAACACTGTAAAGATTTAAAAGTATATGGGTATTGTTTACGTGTATTGTGTATCGTTGTTCTTCTGGCCATTTAGCCGACAGACCCCCTACTGAGGCCCGACGTTGCCCGCACTTCGCCCCGTGGAGGCAGACCAGGTACACCAGTACTTTAAGGTTACTCTGGCAGGTCCTGCCACCTAATTTCCTGAGATTTCAGTGGCTAGGACCTTAAGAAAAAAAAAAACTGCACGCACACATATGGAGTTGATGATCGCGGCAGGGATAGCGCTAGAATTTGAATGGCCGAAAGTTTTGTGGGCGAAGCAATTTGGGTGTAGTTAACTTTTGAAGTATAGGGTGTTCGCTGGCCCACAGTGGGTGGGGAGATTGAAGGATGGGGGGAAGAGGTAGAAATATGGGGACGATAGAGAAGGCGACCCCAGAGAGTCAGTGAGGCAGGCCCATGCCTCACCAGGTGAAAGTAGGGGGCGGCAGGGGGAGAGGAGATGCGGCCCTTCTCCCCCCCTGCCAAGGGAAGGGGAATTAAAAGGGGAACCAGGCAAGAGAGTCCGGTTCAGATTGCCAATATTGGCATTGGGCAGTGCAGCTGCACTGTCATTCATGGTCCAGTCCAGTATTTTTTATTTTTTCTTCTTTTTTATGCTAGTACAGTTCTTGTTCTAGGTATCTTCTTTTAGTCCTTTCATAGTTATTAGTGAGTGTGGTTACGTGCAGTGTTTTCGGTCTTGCGAGTTGGTGGTGTTCGAAATTCACTAGTGGGTAACCAATGGTTTGTCTTGTGTCTATTTGCTTTTTTTTTTTTTTCAGGGTTAAACAGTAGGCTCTAGGGTAGTCGCGATAGGGTCCTTAGTCTGGTAAACATCTCTTGGGCAAATTGTGGGAGAGCCCGGTAATGGCCCTCCTCCAGCAGTATGAGGTGCTCCTGATCCTTTGGGTTGAAATCGATATTCGGGATAAGATGGCAACGGAGGTCTTCCTAGAGGGGGGGAAATTGTGCATTAAATGCTTCCAGGTTTGCTCCTCACCGCAGTGGGATAGTGGCGATTCTACGATACTGAAGGCGGCCAATCATTGATAGATCCGTGCCCTGTGAGCAGAAAAGTGGTGTAGAGGCCAGGTGAGAATCAGGGTGGTTGACGTGGGTAGACTTGCAGAATGTCAGGGATAAATTTCCGGGTCACGGCGCCCTTGGTTGAGTCCGTCCATCTGGATTGCCAGATTTGTCCAAGGAAGGCGTTTCTTCTCTGTTACAGTGTTATTGATTGGGTTGGTGGTGAAACCAATACAAGTCACAGTTCTTTCCTTTGAAAGGTGGTAGAGTAGACCCCAACGGATGATTTCCAAGTCTAGTGGGAGACAGCCCACTAGGATCTGGAGTGCGTGCGAGCTCACAGTACAGCATGCCCTTGAGATGGTTAGTAGGATGGAGCGCTGTATAGTCTCTGATTTTCTCCTATTGACTGCCGTGGTGGCTTTTTTAAACCAGACACCCGCAGCATATGAGAGGGCTGGGATAAATATGGCGTTATAAAAGAGGGAGAGTGTCCTCTTCTTTAGGCCCCAATTCTTTCGAGTAACTCTGGCAATAAATGCTGAGTACCTCTTAATTTTTTTTCTGCAGATGTACAACATGTGTGATGAAAGATAAGTTCTTGTCAAGGGTAAGTCCGAAATGCTTTAGTTCTGTCGCTAGTTTTATTGTGGTATCCTGTATCTTGATTTGCGGTGGCCTGCGTACGTCGAGAGAACCTTTCAGGAGTATCGAGGAAGTTTTGGTTGAAGAAATTTTCAGGTTGATTGAGACTGACCCATTTCTGTAGTCTGTCAATGGCCTGGTTTGCAGTAGCTTCGATTTGGGCTCTGCTGTCCGCCTGTAGCATGAGGACAAGATCATCCGCGTATGCTTGGGCATCTACTCCAAGGTTCAGACCCAGGAAGCTGTCCAGGACAGGGTTCCAAAGTAGTGGCCCAAGTACAGAACCCTGTGGGCACCCCCGATGAACAGGTCGGGTGACTTGGGAGTAGTTACAGCGACCATTCTGTCAGAGAGAGATAGGTTTGTATGCAGTCATATAGATTGCCTGGGATATTTGCCTCCCTGGGTCTGCCGAGGACGCTTGGCCACCAAAGTGAGTCAAACGCCCCGTCAAAATCAATGGAAATGACCAGAAAACATCTTTTGTTGCAGATTTGGGCTGCATCTGTTATGCGTTCAAGAGCGTCAACCGCAGAGCGCCCCTTCCGGAAGCCAAACTGGTTCGGAGAGGAGAGGCCCGCGGTAAGGTAGTGACTTTCAATTTTATTATAGAGAAGGTTCTCAAAGAGCTTGCTAATTACTGAGAGTAGTGCGATCAGTCTATATGACTCAGGGAGGTCTTGTGGTTTGGTTGGCTTTTTCAGTATGAGTCTGGCAAAAGTCAATCTCCAGTTACGAGGAAAGTGGCCTGTAGAGAGGCAGTGATTAAATAAATTTAAAATGAGGTCCGGGATATATTCTACTGCCTTTTTGCCAATCTCAGGTTCAAGGTAATCCCCTCTCGGCGTTTTTCTGTTTCGCAATTTGTTCACTGCCAGAAGAAGTTCTGCATGAGTGAAAGGGGGCTCCTGGAGAGCGGGTTTGTATTTGTGGTTCTCCTCGCAGAGCTGGAACTGTTCTGGGGAGTTAGGAACCATTTGAAGAAGAAAGGTAACATCCAGAATTCTATTTACTGATTCATGCCACGTCTTGGTAGGTGCCCATTGGTGTTTTGATGGCTGATATCATCTCCTCTCTGGGTAGTTTATTGGTTGTTATTTTGTATACAACTCCCCAAGGGTCAGTATTTCCAACAGTGGAGATCAGGTTCTCCCAAGACTGTTTCTACTTTTTACTTATTAGAGCAGTATATTCGTTCCTGGCCTCACGACAGTGTGCAGGACGCTGCATGATATTGGATTACTACGGCCATTTTGCTGTCCACAAGCCACTAATCACCCCCAACTAATGCCAGACGCCGTTTAGATTGGTGTAAGGCGCGCCGTTCTTGGACCGTAGACCAATGGAAAGCTGTGCTTTGGAGTGATAAATCATGGTTGACGGTCGTGACTGGGTGTGACGGATGCCCAGAGAAAGCTGCTTGCCAGAATCTCTTGTCCCGGCAGTGAAGTTTAGCGGAGACAACGTGATGGCTTGGAACTGTTTTTCAGGGCTTGGCCTGAGACCATTGGTTGTTCTGGACAAAACCACGAATGCTGAGGTCTATTCTAGACAGGCCTTATAATCACATCACTGTCTATTCTAGACGTCCTCAACAATAATGCGTTACGTAATTTGTGGCAGACAGTTCGAGGAAGGTCCATGCCTCTATCACCAAGACAATACTCCTTATCATACTGCAGCAGTGAACAAGAAATGTGAAGAAATAACCTGAGTGGTAGTCATTCTCTTTGTGTAGTATGCTATGAAGGCGAATAACCTTCAAAATCGTAATAATAAATTATAATAAGTGTATTTTGCAGTGCAATTTTTAGCAGTGTTAGCTGGCAAAAGTTCTCTTGTGTAGATCTCCGTCCTCCTCAAGCCTGGTGGAAAAAAGCTGAGTTTGAATCTCGTCGATGACGTGGCAATTTTTATGGCCTTTTTCTCTCGGAAACTTGGATTTTTCATCCAGAAAACAGAAAATACCAATATACATAGCTGATAAAAAAAAAAAAAATGCGAGTTTTTATTTTCTTTAAGTCAGTGATGTGTTGTTTTTAGAAGTGATTCATTTTTGTTCGATCCCTATGTTGCTCTAACCGATGTCTCACTGCAATCTGTTATTTTGTGTCCCCAAAATAAATATAACCATTCATTCAACGTTTAGTCCAAGCTATACCTTGTACAAAACAACGAAAGTGTCCAATAAACATCAGTTTATTGTTCTGTAAATCTTCATTTTGAGCCCTCTAAATTCAGGCACCCCTAAACAATCAATTGCCTTACGTTTAAATCTAATATTCTTTACAGATCTGTGGATGTTAATTTGTAACGATTTTCGCTTATCCGAGCATGGTTCCACCATATTAGTCGATACCCTTAAAGGAAAATCCCTTTTAATTAAGAAAATGTGACCTCGAAATCCGTTGTCGGTTTCTGTAATCGAATTCTGGGTTCATATCAAAAAATATCTTACTAATAAAATATTCTTTTCAGGTCCTGTCATATACTTTCTTTGCTTTTATAATTGATTGGACCATCGGAGATGGTTGTGCCGCTATCTACAATCGATACGGGCTGTCATCTCCTGACCGACTTGTTGATTTTTGAAATAATTACTTTTGAGATCGATGGCCCAAAT
Organism: Mastigoproctus giganteus; assembly: GCF_048544385.1. Lineage (NCBI taxonomy): Eukaryota > Metazoa > Arthropoda > Arachnida > Uropygi > Thelyphonidae > Mastigoproctus > Mastigoproctus giganteus. The sequence goes on from NC_143581.1 coordinate 4,704,984, forward strand.
TTTGCTGTATGAAACTTTACTGCATCGTGCATTAACATTCCAATACACCATCCATCTTTCTTATTTCTCTTTGCAGAAACTAATTATGGGGATTTCGATTTCATCATTCCTTTATTGAATGAAATGGAATATGGGAAAAATATATATTAATTTACATATTTTTTGATAACTCTACGAATCCATGAAGTTATTAGCATTGCCATTTTCACTTCATTGATACCTAAATAATATAGATGGAACTTAATATTCTCGCAATTATCGATCGAACATGGAACGCTTATAGTTGTGTTCATTTAGTAATCTTATATCTTATATGACGACCAATCGATCAGTCTGACTCTTCGGGCCAATCTTTGTATCCCTCATGGATTCCGAGGAGGGGAGACATTTGTATACTTTCCTTCCATCTGTTCTTTCTGTGAGCCGTGGCTGAACGCAGACTCCAGTTTGGGCTGTTGGCCTGTAGCTTCCTGACTGGACACGTCTTCAAGTGCAGGCTCTATCAGCTGGGCTTAGCCCCTTCGGATTTGTGCTTGTGTCTACATTATGCTGTATTGTCTGATGTCCGCGGATTTAAGGGTTCAGCTTGAGAGAGAGAGACTCTCGCTCTTTATGAAGATACGTTACATCAGCGGTTCCCAACTGGTGGTTCGCGAAAGTGTTCCAGGGGGTTCGCACTAAAAATTCTGTAATGGCGTCTGTTTAGATTTACGTAGGTATATTATTGTAAACTACAAAATAAAGCTAATAATAAGCAATAAAATAAAATTAAAAAGTAAAGAAATGCCAAAGAAAAACCACATATACCACAATTCCTTATAATTAGTTTACTGTCTTATAGTATATCATGTTAAATAAGTGTTTTCCATACTAATTTTTTCTTCATTCTCAAGAACTTATGTACAGGTACTTTTTTTTTTTTTTTTTTTTTTTTTTTTTTTAGAACATATAGTACTTGGTACCATGCATGGGTTGAAGGTTGAAAAGATAAAAAGAAGATACTTGTTGACATTAGACTTGAACTTTTGTGGATTGTAATTTTCAGGAAATACGAATGAAGGAAGGTTGTTCCAGAAAACAGAAGTTGAATGAATAAATGAGTAAGAAGTAAAGTTGGTTCTGTGAATTTGAACTTGGACAGTAAAAGGATGTTGACTGGTTCCGACACGTGTTCAGACTTCTTTGAAAGAGAGAGCGGGAATTATAGAAGCCAATTCAGAAGAACAGTGCCCATGCAAGTATCTATAGAAAAGGAATGTAGCAGAAACGGAAATTTGTGTCTATGAGACAGAGTGGAGAGACTCTGTTAGAGATGAGACATTAATTAACCTAACTGCCCTCTTTTGAATGGAATCTAGAAGCTTGAAAAAGGTTTTTGGGGCACCACCCCAGATGTGGGAACAATATTCCATATTAGGCCGTATTTGCGATTTCTACAGAGTCAACAACTGTTTGGAAGAAAAGTAACGCCGAGAACGGAAGAGAAATCAGTTTTTTAAATGCAGAGAACGCAATACTTGTAATGTGCTTTATGCCAAGAGAGATTAAAAGTCAGGGTAATCCCTAAGATCTTGCCTAGAAATCGGAGGAGCGTCATCGAAGATAAGCATAGGAGCAGAAGAATCCTTTTTGCGAGATATAAGACAGGACTGAGTTTTAGAAGGATTGAAATTAAGTTATCTTTGCCCCACTAGAGAATTACCTGGAGATTAGCATTTAAGGATTTGGCAGTGGATACTCGAGAAACTGAAGCTGTTTCAGAAGGGCAAGGTTTCTCAAACTGGAAGATGAAATGCAATGTGCTATCGTCAGCAAAATTATTGATGGGATTTCCGGTCAATGGAAAAAGGTCATTAATATACACAAGAGGAAAAGAGTGGGAGAAAGAACTGAACGTTGGGGAACACCAGCGTTAATGGAAAAGTTAGAAGACAGAACAGTCTGTCCTAACCTGCAGTGAGCGGTCAGAGAGAAAACTGGATACCCAATTACAAAAAAACAGTGGTAAACCAGTGGTAAAGGATGGAAGCTTATTTAGAAGCCCTTTATGCCAAACACGATCAAAAGCCTTTGAAAAATCAAGAGCAATGACTTTCCATTAAATTTATCCGTAGATGGGTAACATATACTGTCCTACCATTAATATCCAGACACCAGCCTTTAGACAAAAAAAGAGCTTTTATTGTGTCTTAATATTTAGTGCTGAAACCTTTTTGCTTTTATGACGGCCTTCAACCTTCGCGGCATACTCTCAACCAGCTTTTTATAAATGTCAGGTGATATGTTCCTCTACTCGGCCTTTAATGCAGCTGTCAGTTCGGCCTTGTTCGTTGGACAATCTCGACGTGCACGTACCGACGATCCAATACATCCCAAAGCTGCTCGATAGGGTTAAGATCAGGCTCTGGGTTGGCCAATCCAAATTTTCCACACCATTTCCTCAAACCACTTTGTTACAACCCGAGCAGTTTGGCATGATGTCTTGCTGATACAGGTATGGGCGTTTCCCGAAGTATTGCCATAATGTTGGAAGTGCATAATTGTCCACAGCATTCATAGTTTTGTCGATAACGACTAAGGGGTCCAAGCCAAACCATGAAAGGAGCCCCATACCATGACACTCCCTACCATGAAGTTTGGTGGAGGCAAACTGTAGGGAGGATACAATCAGGAAGGAACTGCTTCCCTGGCATTCACCACACCCAGGAACGGCTATCAGACTGGTAGATTGCGAACCTCGACTCGTCTGTCTATAGGACTGTTTTCTACTGCTCTACAGTCCAGGATTCGTACTCCTTACACCATGTTAATCGGCGTCTAGCATTTGTTGAGGTGATAAATTCTGTTGAACTATTGAGGTAATTCTGTTGAACGTGTCATCTTGCATGCCCACTTTACCAATTATTTGTTCGAAGTCCAGTGTGTATATTTATAGCAGGTTCTCTGACGTGTTGCATGCATCGGGCCTGTTTTCCCATCCATGGAGGGGTGTCCGAATATTAATGGTAGGGCAGTGTAAACCAGAATATCACCAATGGAACGACAATGACGGAATTAATACTGGCGATCGTTGATCAGATGAAAGATTTCCAGATAGAGTTTAGGAGTTGGCGGTTAATTAATTTCTCCATTACTTTAGAAAGAGTAGAAGCAATGGGACGATAATTGGATGGTAGGGATTTGTCATCCTTTTTAGGAACTGGTTATACGGGTGTTTCAGTTAAACGTTTCAGAACTTCTAAGAGGGGTAGGTACATCCTGACAACTCGAAATCATATAGCAATGTGGGGTCGGAAATGCTTTTCTGAAGCGGTGTTGTACACAGAAGCACCATAAAGAAAAGAGACCGTAAGTGAGAAATCGTTTTAATAATACATGAAAAGAAGCAAAAGGTACATGGATTAAAGTAAGTGTTCGAAGTTTCTTCCACGGGCTACAATGCACGCCTCACATCTCCGACGCATGGACATCCGAACATTCTGGAATACTCCAGGCGAATTTCGAATTTCTTCGGCAGCTACTGCGATTCTTGCAACCAGCTCCTCAGCATTGTCAACAGGGGTGTCATAAACTAGCGATTTCATAAGACCCCAGAAATAAAAATCAAGACATGATAGGTCGGGTGACCGAGCAGGCCAACGCACGGGACCACCACGTCCGATCCACTGTTGACCAAATGTGACATCCAGGTAGTTACGAACATCTCCGCTATAATGGGCAGGGGCTCCATCGTGTTGGAACCACATTGTCTGTTACGTCGATGCAGAAATCTGTTCATCTCTCAAAAGTTGTGGCAATACTTGCTGCAGAAAGATCAAGTAGATAGGTCCGGTTAGACGACACGGTAACAGGTAAGGTCCGATGAGGTGATCTCCCATAATACCGGCCCATACATTGACCGAAAATCGAATCTGTGCTGCACGACGTCGTATTGCATGCGGGTTCTCGACCGCCCAGATATGGTCGTTATGCGTGTTGAAAATTCCTTCCCTTGTGAAGGAATTTTCACGGTCATATGAAATCGCTAGTTTATGACACCCTGTTGACAATGCTGAGGAGCTGGTTGCAAGAATCGCAGTAGCTGCCGAAGAAATTCGAAATTCGCCTGGAGTATTCCAGAATGTTCGGATGTCCATGCGTCGGAGATGTGAGGCGTGCATTGTAGCCCGTGGAAGAAACTTCGAACACTTACTTTAATCCATGTACCTTTTGCTTCTTTTCATGTATTATTAAAACGATTTCTCACTTACGGTCTCTTTTCTTTATGGTGCTTCTGTGTACAACACCGCTTCAGGAAAGCATTTCCGACCCCACATTGCTATATGATTTCGAGTTGTCAGGATGTACCCTACCCCTCTTAGAAGTTCTGAAACGTTTAACTGAAACACCCTGTATATGAGCAAATTTTCAAGAAGAAAGAAAAACACCTTTGGAATAAGAAAGTGAAAAAAGACGACACAAAACAGGGGTATGCTCAGGGGGGGGCATAGGTTTTGAGAACAAGTGGAGAAATACCATCACGATCTGGACCTTTCTTATTATCAGATTCATCAAAATCTTTCTTATATGCTTTTGACGGAAGACCACTGGAGGCATTGAATGGGAATGGTTTGAGGTGATTTACCAAGATCATCAATACGTGAGTTGGAAAAAAAATAGGATGCTAGCAGGTCAGCTTTATCTTTGGCTGATGTGGCAACAGAATAGAGATGGGCAAAAATTTCAGCCAATAGGTCTGGCAAGAGACCAGAATGCTCGGCTACCATTTGGACAAGAAGCAAGTTTTCTACTCTTAGCTTGTTCGAAATCTAGTTTGGACTGAATAATAACTTTTTTACAAAGTATGAATAATACTTAATAATAATTTTTATTATTACTCAATGTCGCTTATAAGAAAAGTAGTGCTGGAAATATTTTATAATCAAAATTCAGAAAAATTATACGATTTCAGAGAATATAGGCTTAAATGTTTCGCATTAAAAATATGTTGAAAGGGGTTCGCGAGTAAAAAAAAAAAAGGTTGGGAACCGCTGCATTACATGAACTCGATTTTCAGCAATACTTTAACCAGTTTTGTTTGTTTATTCGAGCTCAGCTTAGAGGCAACAATAGATCAACCATCTTGTGTTGGGGTTCGTACCCACCACAAGGCTAATGGTCGTTGCTACATTAGATCATTGATTTGTTCAATTTTAGGTTGACCCTAGGGCATAACTGTTTTGTGTTTTTATTTTTTAACCCATCTGACTGTGGTGTTTTTTACAGATGAGAGTCAAAGCTGCATATAAGCGGAAGCCCACCTAAAATGAAATCCCTCGTGGATGCTGTTCCAACTTTTCTTTTGTCTACGCCGATAAAAGTATGCTATATGTTGTGAAGAATTCAGATGTCACAACAACTTGAAATATTGATACTTAAAACTCATATCTTGACAGTTTCTGGAAGTATGAAAATTTTGTTAGGCTCACCGTCAATCCAGAAAAATCTAGTTATCATATCTTAACAGGACTGGGTAATGTTGTTGAAAGTCATCTCAAGTCCATGCCTCGCTGGATTTAAGGAGCGACTCGGTGACAAATCCTCAGAGGAATTGTACCGATTTAAAGATGAGTTATCCGATCTCCTGCAAATCGCTAAAATTCCTCGGAGGGTTTATTCTTTAACTTTTGTACAAAGAATATATCCAGTACCTGCAATCCATGATTTTAAGTACCTCTTGATACCTAAAACAGGACCTGCCTAGAACAACAATTGGTTTATCGTCAAGTGCATATACTCGTAATTTTTCTTGGTACTCCTACGTGCAATCGAAATATGGTTTTCCATACACCACCTCCAAAAAGGTCTGTGCGCCAATTTTCAATATACGATTTCTGTGCACTAATCAAATTTAATTAAAATGAGGGCATTTTTCAACTTAAACGGATGATTTATCACGGATGGTCTTGTTGTGTGGAATAAAGTTTCCTATGTGTTTTCGCCATCACATAGGTAAACTATTCATCTGACCTTTGAATTTCGCCAAGCTGTCAACTTCACCCATCCACAGAGGTAGCTTATTCCAATAATTAACCACTCGCTGGCTAAAAAAAAAAAAAAAGCTTCCTACAATCTATCCTAATTCCCCTTTCCTGTAATTTGAATTTATGGTCCCTAGCTCCAAAATCGCTTATATTACCCATTATTTTCTTAAATCTAACCAAGCCATATCCAATTTTTTTTTCTCCTGTTTAATTAAAGCTACTGATCTCGTTTTTGTCGGTGTAAAATGCCTCTGTCAACTCTGTCGCTTGTTATTCAAGGATAAACCCTGGCTTACGATATTTTTCTGTTGACAGTCTAGTAGTCTTTGCTGTAAGCAGTGCACCGCTGTTGGTTTGCTCATTCTTAACTACTTAACGTCTATTTGTTTTTAATTTTAAGCTGCCTTTTTTTGGTCTTGTTTTAAGAGTTACGTTGTTGAAGGGATTTTGTTTTTAACGTGTTTTTCGTTGATACTTTTATTAGAAGAGATTGAGTATTGTTTTTATTTCTGGATTAAAATGTTTTACTGGTATTGTTTCGTGAGGGTATATGGTCCAGGGTTAAAAAAATTCTTGTTTAATACTTTTTTTAATCAGTGTTTACACTTGGAGCAGAAGTACCTTGTATAAGGCAATGATATTTTTTTTTTTTTTTTTTTTTCCTGTTTAATTAAAGCTACTGATCTCGTTTTTGTTGGGCCACGACTTGAGTACTGCATACAGGTCTGGAGGCTTCATTTTAGGAAGGATGTAGATTTGCTTACCAAGAAAGGCTTAAGTTCTGCAAATTGCAGCGGCTGGAGACTAGCCACCTGCCAGGTGATCTGATTGAGGTGTCGAAGGCTTTGCATGGATTGATCAAGCTCAATGCTGATGACATTCTTCCTCTTGCTCAGATTGCGAACCAGAAGGGAGCATAAATTCAAATTGAAGAAAGCAGTTGTTATGATAGATGTGCGGAAATTTGCCTTTAGCCAGCGGGTATTTGATTGCTGGAACAAATTTCCATCTGGCCTGGTGGAAGTTGATACCTTAAATAAATTCAAGGAGGAACTGGACAAACTTTTAGAGGGAATGGATGTGTGAAATGGGTTTTTTTTTTTTTTTTTTTGGCTGATGCTACATAAGCTTGTTTTCTTGCATCACTTGCTTCTCCTACTACCGACTAGAAATGGGGCGAGATCGTCTCCACGGCTATGGGTGCGAAGATATATTTTTTACCACCTTCCCTTGCTAGTTCTGAATATTTTCCTGAAATTTGGTATGCCGTTAATAAATATTTAAAAGTTGTGTAGTGCCCAGTAAACTTTATAAGTTAACCGAGTGGTCAGCTCACGCGTGGAGTAGTATGCGTGTTAAATTTGTCATGATTCGAATCCACCTGACTACTAAATAGTTAATGTATTTTTGTCAAAATGGTTTAAAAAATATGTATATAGTTTAGAGTATTATGATTTGTTAGTGATATCAGGCTACAAATCCGGAGTAGTAAATTCTAAAGTATTTAGGGTCTAATGGACCAGCGGTTTCTCCCCATCTCCGCGTTGTATGCATTGTTTGTGAAACACAGTACTCTGTGGGGAGCCAGAGATTTAAAAAGTATATGGGTATTGTTTTGTAGTGTAATGTCGTGGTGCGTTGTATTTTCTGACCATTTAGCCGTTGGGCCCCTAATGGGACCCACCATTGCCCACACTTTGCCACGAGGAGGCAGGTCAGGTACCCAGTAGATTATATTTTTACTCAGACAGGCCTGCTACCTAGTTTCCGAAGATTTTAGTGGCAAGGGCCTATTGTAAAAATAAAAATAAATAAATAAAAAATCCGGAGTAGTGGCAATTAGATAAAACATTTTCTCCCTTGGGCCTGACGTAAACGTCGGGAGTGGTTGGAACCACCTTATCGCTGAGTACGGCGCTGTTCTTGTTTTTTTCTCTCTTCTAAGTTCTAGTCATATGTGATTCCGGAGTTAAAACAAAAAAATGTAAATTTTTTTTTTTTTTGTCCTCGATCACATCGTACGGATAAATAAATACAAACTTGTATTTCAAGTGATTGGATAGATGCCTCCCAAATGGATTGTAATAATGGGAAAGAGGGGAGAAATAGCACAAATAAAGAAAAAAATATTTTATTTTATTTCATAATGATTCCATTTCTCTTACCCTGAATATTTTTGGTCGTAGTTGCTATAAATGGCAAAGACTTGTCTAATTGAATTATGACAAAACAGTCTTAAAAATAAAACCGGGATTAAAATATGGCTTCATTGATAGTTTTCCTCCCTTTACTTTTCAACAAGAAGTCTATAGAATTGGAGATATGAGGTCTGTCACAAAATTAACGAGACGGGTTATATAAAAAAATATATATTGAAAAACTTTCTATAGCTGAAGGTGGTAGCAATACTTGAAGTCTTCCTCTGTGAGATTCTTCAGTGCATCGGTTATGACGCTCTGGATGTTGCCCATCATCCCAAAATGATGTCCTTTCAGTCGATTCTTGATCTTTAGAAAAAGAAAAAAAGTCGCGTGGTGACAGATGCGAAGAATACGGTGGCTGTGATATATGAATAGAATGTTTTAGGAGTTCAAAAACTCCGTAACAGACATCGCGCAATGGCAGGGCTCATTGTCATGATGCAAAATCTAGTTTTTGGCCTATTCAGGTCGAACGCGCAGAACCCTTTTTTAGCACCCGTTCAAAGACGTCTCGGATAAAGTTTGATTGACAGTTTTACTTCGAGGGACAAACTCTTTGTGCACCACTCCACGCTGATCAGAAACACTGAACATCGATTTGATTCTGGAATTACTCATTCGAAAGAAAATTCAGTAGTTAGATTCGAAAAAAATGACTGCCATAAGTAATGAAAGGAGGTCTCTTTGATTCGATAACTTCAATTTTTTTTTTCTCTACAATGCTAGATGATCTAATATTTTTAAATAGCACACAATAATATACAGCAACATCAATTACATTTGATTAAGGGTCGAAAAGTCCACTTTTATCTATGTTTTGAATTAGTTCAAAAAGTTGCTTGAAGGTAATGATTCTTTCGCTGTTAAAATAATTTTGTATTCTCACAACGTTATCTGCTGATAACATATGTATCATATCTTGAATAAATAATAATAATATCCAGCAATGCCGACATGTAATCTTTCTTTTATTAAATCACTTTCTGTGACGCTAATACAAAAGTAACATTGATGGATTACCCCCTCATTCCATTTTCAATTTCAACAAGACTTTCCTCCAATGCATTTGCATTTAAATCATTAATTGTAAAGTCATCAAAACGTTTTGGTTTTAATGTTAAACGTAATACAGAACACAGTCATAATTTAGCATTGGTAGTGACAAATGATGCGAGGGAGCAAGTTAACTCATCTGTTCGTACTACCCTCTAAGTACTGTGATACGTTCAAGGACCTTGGGTGTCCTATTTCGATCTGACCTTCATCCCTCTTCTCGTGTTGATCATTTAATATCTCAGACTTCCAAACTTCTTGGATTAATTAAGCGTTGTTCCCCGATTTTTAAGAGTGACAAAGTTATTATTCTATACAGTTATACCTCCCATTTTTGATTGTGATATTATTTGGTCCCCACAACAGGAATATCCTTCTCACAGAGAATTTAAATTAATTAAATTCTTATTCTTTCGAAATCGCCTTGCCTTTCACCGTCGAAAAATTGTGCAGCTCTTTGTGGTCGCTTCAGAATCGTTCCTCTTCACTCCAGACAAACTTAATGGGTCTCTTTTTGTCTACAATGTCAAATTCCCTTATCGATTCTCCATCTCTTCTTGAACAAGTTCCTTTCACTATACCTCTCTTGAATTCTCATTATAAAACCAATTTCTCACTGCCTGTCCCTAGTACGAGGGAGAGGCAGTGACAGACAGTCCACTGTAACATTTTCTTCAGGTATTGAATAATTACAATATCGATTTTACACTTAATCCGTCAATATATATTTGCCCCTTACTTTGTTTTGTTAATCTAAATTTTGTATATATTTTAATTCTACTTTGTATTGATTTATACTGTTTTGTATTGATTCTCTGTAATTCTCAGCGTTCTCGCCATTATCCAGGATCCGTGTGCCCTGTGGATGAGATATCTGTATGTAAATGAATAAATAAAAATTTGTCTAATTCTTCCTTAAATGTATTCAAACTACCCACTTGCACAACACTAGATGGTAGTTTGTTTCAACAATTAATTACTCTCTGGCTGAAAGCACATTTTCGCACATCTACCTTCTGTCCATCCTTTAAGTTTACGTCCGTGTCTTATATGTGTTGTCCGAGATGTCGCATTTAGTTTGCTTAATCCATTTAAAGCCTTAAACAGTTCAACTAGGTCTCCTCGCAGGTCCCTATTTCCAAGCGTAGCAATTTTCAGAACTGGAGTCGCTCGCGATAAGAGTACCCCTTTTGTGTCTTTGACTAATCTGGAAACGTTCCATGATATCCACATCCTTCTTAAAATGAGTATTCCAAACCTTTATGGAGTACCCGTGGTGCGACCCTGACCATTAGCTTGTACGATGGGATAATTACCTCTTTCTCCCCTGGAAAAATTCCTGTATATCATTGACAGACCTCATTGAACTGGCCTAGCAGCCTGTCTGCACTTCTCAGAGAACTTTGTGTCGAAGTACAATTACCCACAGATCTGTTCTTGTCTCCTCCAGTGCTGTATCACTCAATTCGTATGTTATTCTGGATTACTGCTGTCCATATGCATTTATCAATGTTAAACCCCAATTCCTGCTTCTCAGCACATCCCTAATTTTTCTAGATCTTGTGCAGTAGGAGGCCTTTAAAAAAAAAATCTTGTGCAATAGGACGCTTTTAAAAAAAATTTCAAATACATGTATTAAAAGTTAAAAATAAGAACGATTGTTTTTGTATGTGCCATAAATATTTCTGAAAAGTTGCCAGTCCACTCATTTGATCGGGATAGGGTGTGGCTAGATTCCTCACCCATTAGGACCGATTTTATGTGGACCAATTATGGTGTTCGTTATACGAACGTCGCTCATTTATACCTGTCTGACAGGTATATACGAGCAACTGCCAGATAGATGTTTAGGTTGATGAAGACACTGTGTTGAAAGCTACCACTTCATATTTTAACCTTCCAATATTTTAATTTTATAGTTATCAAATTGTATTGATAGTTACAGATTGTATATGCAGTTTATATTTATTTATACAACTTATGCAAATAGTGGTTGAGTAATATTAATTTTTAAATAAGATTGGTGTGAATATAATCAATATGTATCATGTGCCCGACCTCTGGGGATTCTTTTAGCATAAGCTGTCGATCAGTTTGATCTGTATTAAACCTTAGAACGACTTTTTCCTCCAAGGTAAATTTGATTGAATTTTGCAAGAATTAATACTAGCAAAAGTTCCCCCCCCCCTACTTCCTCTCTCACCAGCTCTCCATTTGTCAGATTTAATTGTTGGCGTTGCACTTGATCATTGCTAATGTTGGTTCAGCTATTGCAAAGATTTTTATTTATTTATTCAATTGATTGCTAGTTACAATCGCCCCTTGTATAGCATGCAAGCCAGAGGGGATAAAAAATTTACAACACAGAGAATAAATTTACATAAATATTGACTGTTTAGTAAAAAAAAAAAAAAAAAAAGTCCATTGTGCTGGATGTCTCCAAAGAGGAGTATCCACATCATGTTTCAGTTAGTACTGTTGTGGCTCAGTTGTTTGTTGAAAGATAGTTGTTCTGTATGTCTTACTGGAGCATAATTTTTCACAGTTTACTTGAAACTGGTTTAGGATTTTCATTGTGGACACTCATATGTGAAATTGTGTTCTTATCTCCGATTTACAGTCCGGTATTTAATTCCGACAGAGACGAACGCTTTACATTTATTGCAGGTCTTCAGCATGCATTTCTTATTGTTTTGTTGGGAGGTGGGGGGGATTCTAATAACGATCCCGTTTTAAAAACGTACCTTATTTCTTCCGATAACTTATTGCTGTGTGGGAAAATAAGATAAGTCCGGAAAAACTTAATACAGAATATTCTTGCTCATTGTATGCTCACTTTATATGCAAAAAAGAGTTTTTCAGTTTCATATTTAATGAAAACTTGTTTTCATATTTAATGAAAACTTGTTTTCGTTTTCCCTTCTCTGAAGTCTCAAAGGAAGAATCTGTCGGCTTCATATTTTTATTTGGATGGAAACAGTTCAAAGCAAATCCATGAACGAATGATGAATGTGTGTATAAGAAATTATCACAATAATCACATGGTACAATGAATTTCAGTACCTCCGAAAATCTATTAGTGATAATTTTTGTTGTGTAGGACCATCTGATGCTGTTAATACAGAAACAGTTGCTGCTGATTAAAAATTAATCATTCGTAACCCGACATATAAAGGATGTCCAGAAAGGTGCGTCTAAAATGACTGCAAGGTGAGTTTTGTAAAATTTGACTGTACATGTACGCCAACATCGGGTTGAGTCATCCACGCAGCTTTTAAATCTTCTCAGTGCAATCCAGAAGACTGTATAGACGATTATTTTGCTGTGACAAGACATGGATTCATTACTGGGACTCGGACAAAAATTCACTTAGAGCAATGGAAGCGGTCCGTTCCCAAAAGTATTCCTTATTTAGCTTCTTTTTGCGATTATAAAATTATTCTTTTCTCCATTTTGCGATCATACAAAGGAATATTATTAGTTGATTTAAGTATCAAAATGTGTCATGATGAACTGTGATTACTTTGTTCGATTATTGTGTATTTTGCAGAATTCTATCAAATATAAACTGCGCGGAAAATTGTCAAGATGTATTTTGCCTTTTCATGACAATGCTCCTCTTCACAGACAGTGTTCAGTATGCCATCAAAAAAAATGAGTAGCTAAACCACGTAGCCTACTGTATAGATTTAGCCTCCAGTGACTATTTTAATTACCCTCGCAGAAATCTTCATGGAACCAGATTTGCAATGTTAATGAGCACGTTTCAGGACTTTATTTGAGTATTAAAATTTTGCAGGAAAATTGAAACAAATTTTGGAATGCAAGTACGTTGTAATGAAAAACAAAATTATAACAAATTATCTTTAGGCTTGTTCATATAAAATGTCCCTTCATCTGTTCTCATGTAACAACTCGACTTCCAGTGGACGGATTTTCGTGAAATTGTATATTTGGGTCTTTAAGGATTTCTGGAGTCTTTTTCCCCACCGCAAAGTCTTGAGTTATTTTTGTCAATATGTAAATACAGTATACAGTGGCGCATTCAGAAATTTTGTTGTGGTAGGGGGTGGACTGCTAAATTTCATGTTAGTGGCTTTTCAAGCATCAGCAAATGAGAGTACAATTATATAATGTAAAAAAAAAAAAAAAAAAAAGTACTTTGGAACCTTAGCCCACTTATCCCCCCTTCCCGGTATGTGCACCTATGGAAGTATGTTTCGAATTTTGTCATTATTCGTTAAGTCGGAGATCTTCAACTGATGATCTGTTAGTCTCTAAGAACGTTTTAGGATCATTTAGAAACCCTACAGAAATCTATATAGTTTGGATATTTGGATATTATTCGAGAAAGAAAAGTCAAATCGACATAATTTTCAGTAATATTTTGTTGGTCCCTGGGGAGAGTCTGTTACAATTCTGATTCCGTAATTCCCCATCTAGTCCCTAAAGGAACATTGTTGTAAGTTTGAAGTAACAACTTTGATCGTTTTCAGAAGTTCAGGCCAATAGGCAGAACCTCAGCTTGGGTTCCCTGTGGGGGCCCCCATAGGAATAACAATTACTGTACTATTACTCATGTAATATGACTTAATAGGAGGCCGCAGTCGTTTTGCCATCCGCCCTCCCCTCCCCTTTTTTCATGCTACTCTTCCGATAACATCACATTTCCTCATACTGAGTAATAATTATAATTTGCGGTTCCACTAACGATCGTTATAACCGGTTCTCCTATTAGAGTCAATGGCAAAACTTATAACGGAATTTTAGCGATTCTTTACATTTAAGTAATGAAAGAATATTTAGCCAAGAGGGAGGGAGAGAGACTATGCTTCTTTTTATTATACGTAATTGCCTTAACAAAACCTAAATCTAGAAACAGGATGTTGTGACATTATTAATAATTTAAAAAAATAAAACAAATGATGAATCTTCGAATTCTCTAAGTTTTGACCTCTAGCGGCGCGATTTCAGTATAAGGCGTAATTATTTTTCAGAAGAATAATTAAGTAAAAATAAATAAAACTGAAATATGTGCATTGCAAAAAGAGAGATTATCAGTTTTGATGGGGAGAAATATGTTTCAAAAATTAGTGAAGAGGAGGAGGAATTACCTCTTTGCTGATACTCTTCGTTGTTAAATTAACTATGCAAATAATTTACATGAATTCCTCACACTCTTAGACAGAATCAATGATGCAAATGCACCACGGAATCGGTAGCCCTGGGATTCCAAACTCGACCCTAAAATTACCTCTAACCACCAACCCAAACTTTAAAAACAATGTAAATGCTTTGAAACCAATTTAAACCCTTTAAACATTAAGAATCCACTCAAACATTAAGGAATTAAAAGGAATTTCATTAATTCCTTAATGTTTCAGTGTATTCATGTTTTCTGTTTTAACTTTTGTTTTTAAAGTGTTAAAAACGATGGGCTCGTTGTTTAAATTGGTTTCAAAGCATTTACATTGTTTTTAAAGTATGGACTTATTGCCTTTTCGCACTGAAAGATTTGGGATGATGATTCGATGCGATTTTAGGGTCGAGTTTGGAGTCTGCGGGCCACTGATTCCCTGGTGCATTGCGTAATTGATTCTGTCTAAGAGTGTGAGGAATTGATGTAAATTATTTGCATAGTTAATTCAACATCCTGGATTGGGGCTTCCCTGGGCCGGGGAATCCTCCTCTTTTCTCCTTCCCTCCCTTCATCTTATACAAGTTTTTCTTTCCTCCCTGGGAAACTCCTTGCCCTCCCACTGCTAGGGACGAGTACCTGGGGGCGGTTGTCCAGGTGATCACTGCTTCCAGGTAGCCAATAGGCCAAAACACAAACATCACACTACAGAACACACACACACACACACACACACGCTCACAAAGTTTTCTTTCCTGTCAGTTTCTCCCATGTGGGATGAAAAACTTCTCTCTCTCTCTTCTTCCCTTTCATCTATCTTCATCCAGAATGGGATATTCCTATGCGGGATGAATTTTTTTTTTTTTTTTTTTTTTACACGACGCACACTGGCCTTACCTTGACAGAGTCTGTAAAACTGAACAGAGAAACGAGCCGCTCATACAAAAACGCGCGCACATACAAAAAAAAAAAAAAAAAAAGGAGTATCAGCACAAAAGGATTCTACTACAAGATATCATAGAGGTAATTCTTCCTTTTCTTAACTAATTGATGTAGAACGTACTGACTAATCGCTGATCTGTCATCTATTAATGTTTCTAAAATATAAATTTTCTCCAGCAGTGTTTTTACGTTTTTTCGAGTAATCAGACTGTCGTTTGCCGGCCGTCTTTTGGAGCAAATGCGCGTCTTGTTTTACGGAGTGGATACACGTATTCATCGTTAATCCGATGTAGCGTCCGTTCTCCACTGACGAATTTTCTCCTTTTTTCATGGCGCGTGCAACGTAATTTTTCAGGTAATAGAAATGGATTGCTACCATAAATGTAACTCCGTCAAAAGAGACGCTGGGAAATGGTATATCCCGTATTGCTAACGGAGTTGAAAATATTGTACACCAGATTAGAATCTATGCAGTCGCTAGATAACAGCCTGCCGCGGTGGAACCATCGATCTCACGTCGTTCATAGTTATACGTTAAGCGAACCGTAAAACCTCTGGTTGAAGTTCCACAGAACTCATTCGACCGAATGAACTCTGCCGAAATGTGGTTCCAATTTCGGGAGCACGGGTTGTCAGCTTCAGATAAAGTATGCGACATGTAAAAGCACTTAGTTGGGAGCCCGGCTTTCGGCGGTAGTGGAAACTCTTGGAACTTAAAAGGCAGTATTACGTGTGTGTGTGTGAAATACAGCACAATATAATACAATATTCCTTTGCTTAAAACACAAATTGGACACTGTTGCATTTGTACATACATATATGTATGTGAGTATGCGCGCGCGCGTGTGTGTACAGGTAACCCTCGCCCTGACAAAGGTCGCGGGTTCGAATTCCGCCTCTGGCTTGGATCAGGGTAGAAAATGCAAAACTTTGGGAAGTGCATTATGGCCACAGAAACCGATGCGTCAACAACTGACAAAAAAAAAAAAAAAAATAATAATAATAATAAAAAATAAAATAACCCTCGCATAACACGGTAGTTAGGTTCCTATAAAGTGTGCGCGAAACCGTGTTATACGGGATTCAGGAAAAGTACAAAAAGGGGGGTTAAGTTCCAAAAGCTAACAAAAATACGCTATTTCGTTAAAAAAAAAAAAAAAAAACTAACAAAAATACACCATTCTAGATTTCGTGTACCTTCTGGGTTCGTGTGCTTTTGCTTGATAAATCTTTGAATTTCATCGTATGGAACTAAGCATTTTTTGAGCTCCCTTTTGAACTTTGGGCTCCTTTCATTCAAGAATCTGCATTCAAAAAATAAGACTAAATTGCTCGGCTAACTTTGTCTTCCCGTACTCTTTTTAGCATAAAATTTGGAAGCTCAGAAGTTTCATCTGTGCTATCATCTTCTGAATTGATTTGGTTTTACCTCCGATGCCATTTCCCCCAAATCCGCTTCGCCAGCCTCTTTTTCTATCAGTAATTCTTGAACGTCTTCAGTAATCATATCTTTATTATTTTAGGAGCATAGGCGACTAAGGCCATGTTACTCTGTGTGTATTGTCTATAAATTTCGTGTCATGAGATTGTTTTGCTGGACGAAAACCCGAGTTTCCGGGAGAGAAAAAAACCATGCTACCCTGTCTGAGCCCGACTAACTCAGCCACGTTGTGAAGAAGACCAATAAAAATTTCTTCCGCAAAAACAACTGTGCTACCCACGAGGGCTTCAGTAGCCATATCATCAAAACCTTCAATTACTGAAATAGCAAGTTCTACTATCGCACCGTTTTCTGCATGTTCCACCATATTTCCTAAATGAATTGACTCTGGCCACGTTGACATTTAACGTTGACGGTTTTTAACGATATGATTCTGATAGTCCACAATTGAGAAATGATGTAATGGAGAAGTGATGGAGGCATGGAAACCATGCCTCCATCACCTCAGTAGATTCGGAACCATTTTTTTTAAAAATCCATTGTAATGATTTTCTGATGTAATGAGTTTTAAAGGTGGATATAAATGCCTTGATCTAATGGCTGAATGAAAGAAGTTGTATTAACCTAGTATAACTGTGTTGGTAGGAATATAACTTCAACGTTTGGATGGCCTGGTGTGCTATCCAATAGTAATAAAACTTTAAAATCTAGATTTTTCAACAGGCACAAGCTCAATAGCACAGAACGTAAGGTGGGGATTTCCCAACAAAATAAAATACAGGGATTTCTCATTTTTTTTTTTGACTAGCGAGTCAACAGTGGGGATTCAAAGAGTGAATATTTTGAAAAATTACATCCCTGCACAAAACCTCAAAAATACCGTTATGCAAGATTTACCGAAAATCTCTAACCGTGTTAGAGTGAAACAGTGATATTTAAGTACCTTGTTGTGCAAGGATTGCTGCAATTTAGTATTAGTAATGAAGTATTTAAAATTTAGTAGCAAGAAAGCCTATGGCTTATGCTGCACCAGCCAAAAAAAAAAAAAAAAATCCCGAATAAAACAATGATTAAAAAATAAATAAATAATAATTAATAAAAGAAGGAAATTAAACCTATCATCCTATGCGCTTCCCTCACCCGAAGGTACTATCCACATGACATTTGAATTTCCCCAAACTGTCAGCCTCTACCACTAATGTAGGCAACTTATTTCAGTAATTTATAACTCGCAGGTTAAAATAAAACTTCCTGCAGTCCAATCTAAACATTCCCCCCCCTCCCCTGTAACTTGAATTTATGTTCCCTAGTTCTAGCATCATTTATAATCTTGAAAATTTCATCCTCATTCATTTTACTGATGCCTCTCAGAGCCTTAAACACCTCAATCAAATCTCCTCTAAGGTGTCTAGTTTCCATACTCTGCAACCCACATATTCGAAGCCTTTCTTCATAAGGATGCCCTTTTGCCGATCTCACCAGGAGAGTTACCCGTCTTTGCACCCTTTCAAGAAGCTCGATGTGTTTATTTAGGTGTGGTCTCCATACTTGAACACAGTATTCCAAGTATGGTCTAACAAAAGCCTTATATAATGGGATTATCACGTCCCTATCTCTACTTGCAAAAGTTCGATAGGACACCATGGGCCTTTCTTGTAACCTGTCTACAATGCTCAGAGAATTTCATGTCTGACCGTATCGTAACACCCAAGTCCCTTTCCTCCAGTAATTTAACTCCACCAAGTGAATAAGTTATTTTGGGATTACTCTTTCCCAGGTGTAATACCTTACACTTTGTTGGATTAAAGCATAGCTGCCATTTTTCTGACCATTCTTGGTCTATCTAGGTCTCTCTATATATAGAAGAAGCTCAGCTTGACAGTGATCATTAACTACTCTACCAATTTTAACATCATCTTCAAATTTAGACATCACACCATCCCTTCATCGATGTCGTTTATGAAAATTAAAAACAACAGTGGTCCTAATACTGATCCTTGAGGAATAGCCATTTATCACAACCCTCTGCCTCCTGCCCTGAAGCCATCCTGTTCCAGCTTATAAAGCAACCGCTCATGTGGGACTGAGTCAAAAGCTTTGCTGAAATCTAAATAAACAATGTTGAAATTATTCCCTAAATTCAGCTCATGAGTGACCCTTTCAAAATAGCAAACCAGATTTGTTAAATATGATTTTTCCTTTTACAAAACCATGCTGAGTATCCTTGATAATTTCAATTCGATCCAAATGAGCCTGAATTCCACCCTTGATCATTGTCTCCATGATTTTCCCTACCACTGAAGTCAGACTGACAGGTCGATAATTTCCCACTTCACTCTTAGAGCCACCCTTATGTATGGGAGATACATTGCCACTTTTCCAATACAACGGAATCTCCCCAGAGTCTAGTGATTCTTGCATAATTAGCCTCAATGGTTCAATGCACTCACTTTCCGCCTCCCTTAAGATTACAGGGTATGTTCCATCAACTCCTAGGAGCTTTACTGGCCTGTAGGCTCGAAAGTGTTTCATTTATCAATCGTGTTAGAGCAAAACCGTGTTGTAGTAGTACTGTGTTTTACGGGGGTTGCCTGTATTTCGAAAAAAATCGAAGGAATCAATAACATGTGCATAAAAAGATCTCAAACTGGGGCTTAAGCCTTAACTCGTATACAGTGGTATAACTGCCGATGTAGGACATTGGACACAAGCATATTTTCACTAATAACCCCTTTACCCCTATGTGCTGATCATTCCATCACATGCGGTCCATCACCTGTGTTAAAATCTAGCGTGTCACAATTTATATAAATTTTTTTGGATTTCTTTCTGATGTTTTTTGTATCTTCTCCACTATTTAACAATATATTATTCACTGAATAACATTTTTTTTTCTATAAAAATGTGGACTTAGTATTATTTAATGCTGATTTTTAATGTGCCGTTTTTATCTAGCACCCTCAGCTTGCAAGATATTTCATATTTTAGTTTTCATATACTTAGATTTGGTCTGTCTGCTCATATTAGACTGCTGATGAAAAGTTAAGTCTGGATTTTTCTAAATATTGCAGCAGTGGTCAGTTTATAGTAGTTTCTAGACTATACAGCCCTCCCCCATATAACAGTAGGATATGTAAAGCAAACTTCCCAGAGAGGTTAGTCAGTCAGAGAGTTAGTAGAGTAAGTTAACTTGTGCTGTTTTTATAGTTTCTTGTTCCGAAGTCGTTTCTGTAATAATGTAGGGCGCCTGCTGGGCAGTGTTTAATATGAATATCAAGACTCCCAGGCAGGTTTCCAGCACTAAAATGAGAAACCAGAAAGACTAGGACTTTATATGAGCGTCTAGCATTAAATTAGGACAAAATCCTGTGCTCTAAAACTCACCCAGATGGACGTTGGGCAAGAATGCAGCAACGAGAATTGCGTTGTGATGATTAAACTCTGAGGCCCTTTGTGTATTGGCCTCTGAGCCCGCCTTTAATGATAGTCTATTTAAATATTTATGTATATGCTATCAAAAGTGTGTATTTCGGAATAGTCCTGAAGAAAGATAGATCAACAAACAAGGTATAGTTTATTATACATACATGGACTTGTGTATTTATTTACAGTAAAAGAATTAATAAGTAAAATAGGAAATTAAGATTGTTATGTTGTAAGTGTTAGCTTTACTCAGGATAGTTTTACTTTTACTAGTTAATGGATAGTAGTAACATGGCACCTTTCTGCCATTCTGTCTACATTCTTCATGTAGTTTCGGTAAACAATCGTTGTTAATATACAATAAGTAGAAGAGCATCCAGCTATTCGAATTTATAGGCGAATGTGTAAGGTTGACATATAGTTATGTTTACCGTTACTGGAAACGCAGTATCCAGTAGTTGGAACAATTGATGGCACATTCTGGCCTTAATATAGAAAATACATCTGTGTATTTAGCTGGGAGGAGAGAGGTTAGTATGTGATATTAGGCGGGGAATAGAATAGTAGCTGTGGTCGTTCAGTAATTCCAGATAACCGGTCGCTAAACTAAAAGACGAACTTACCCAAAAACTTTCCTAGTGACTTGCCAGGTACTACCTCCTCTTGTTCATCTCTCATCATCGAAGTTTTAGCTCCTTTTTCCATCTTCATCCAGAACTCCTCGTTTTTCCCATATTCCCAATATATACCTCCCTTACCCCTTTGGATGGCCCCGTTTTTGATTGGTTAGGAGCTTATTTCTGTGGGGAAAAGCAAATCTAGGATCACCTGTCCTAGTAATTAGACACGTTTAATTTGAGAAATCTACCGTGAGAAAGGAGTAAATTATTAATTGATATACGATGATACTTCCGGGTTATACTAAGGTATTCTCTTCATACAAAGTCTATTTACCTCTGTCCATTTTCCGACAAGAGTCAATTCGCAGTAATCAGTTCGAATTTCTTTCAGGAATACCTTCCTGACTCCGATTTACTCACTAGCCCCCACAGATTTTGCCACTGTATACCTGAGTTATGCAAGCGCAGCACTACCTAGCTGATCCTATCGAATGTCGGCTTCATGTAGTGGATTGACCGAAACTATGGGAGTGAGATGGAAATTCGATTACTGCTTTCCTAAGAATAGAATCGGACAAAACAACTTTCAACACGGCCTTATTACTCTACACATATAGTGACTGGCAAAAGTAATGTGTGGCTATTTATGAGAATATTTTACGATATAAAAATGTTCACATTTTAATACACTAGTATCTTTTGAAATGGATATTTCATCAGATTTTGAAAAGAATGAAATACTTAAATAGAAGGGTAGACATGGGTGCACTAAACCCATGTGGAGATCTAACTGATTGTGATCTATGTGAGGAGGGAGTCAAATAATGTAGTTGGTTTATTAATATATATATATTTTTTTGGCTGGTGCAGAAAAAGCTCAGGGCTTCTGTTCAGCTGATGCAAATGTGCCGCTGCACATAAAAAAAAAAAAAAAAAAAAATCTGAGGGGGTGCACAACAAAAAGAAAGTAAGGAAAGGAGAATGAGAGAAAAATAAAGGGAAGAATAGGAGGAAATAAGGAAAGAAAATAATCATTAATTAGGCTCTGGGGATACACAAGGCTGCGTATTAAGGAACATGGATCCCCTGATTTGATTAATACTGTGATTAGCATTAGCATTAGTAGAGGCATTTGATGCAAGAAAGCAAGCTTATGCAGCATCAGCCAAAAAAAAAAAAAAAAAAAAAAAAAAGTAACATAAATAAATAAAAATAACCACTTCCACTTCACCCCTCTGTTCGTTCGAAATACCTGTCCAGCTGAGCCTTAAACTTATTTAGGCTATCAACTTCCACGACAGGGGATGGAAGTCTGTTCCACCCACCAACCACCCGCTGGCTAAAGGCAAATTTCCGCACATCTATCCTACATCTGTCTTTCCTCAATTTGAATTTATGCCCTCTCAGGTGATTTTTCTGAGCTAGAGGAAGAATCCCATCAGCATTGAGCATGCTCAAACCATTCAAGGCTTTGTACACCTCTATCAGATCACCCCGCTGGTGCCTAGTTTCCAGACACTGTAATTTGCAAAACTTAAGCCTTTCTTCGTAAGAGAACCCCTTTGTCCCATTCACCAATCTAGTTGCCCTTCTCTGTACTCGTTCCAGCAGCTCTACATCCTTCCTGAAATGAGGCCTCCAGGCCTGTATACAGTACTCTAGGTGTGGCCTGACCATTGCCTTATACAAGGGAATAATCACCTCCTTATCCCTGCTAGAAAAATTCCTATATATCATTGACAATACACCATGAGCTACTCTCGCAGCTCGTCTGCACTGCTCAGAGAACTTCATATCTGCCTGCACCACCACCCCCAGGTCCCTTTCATTCTCTACCACTGTCAGTGTAGTACCACAGAGTTGATACGTTGCTCTGGGGTTGCTGTTTCCCATATGTAGTACTTTACATTTGTCAATGTTAAACTTCATTTGCCACCTCGAAGCCCATCTGCTCAACCTTTCCAAATCCTGTTGCAGCAGCATAGTGTCAGTAGTGTCCTTGACAACCCTGCCAACCTTCGTATCGTCTGCAAACTTGGACATTAAGCCTGATATACCATCATCAATATCATTTATAAATACAGAAAACAATAAAGGCCCCAATACTGAACCCTGAGGGACTCCACTAATAACATTAGTCCACGATGAGCAGTGTCCATTGATTACCACTCTCTGTCTTCTCCCCCTCAACCACCCCTTTATCCATAGCAGCAACTTGCCTCCAATGCCACACTGCTCCAATTTGTGCAGCAGTCTTCCATGTGCAACAGTATCAAAAGCCTTTCTAAGATCCAAGTATATAATATCAAAGTTATTCCCTGCATCCAGTTCTTGTGTGACTGCATCATAGTATCCAATCAAATTGGTCAGGCAAGACTTCCCCTTAACAAAACCATGCTGTGTCCTAGCTATAACTGAAGTCTTGTCTAGATGATCCTGCAGTGCTTCTTTCACCAGTGCCTCCATTAATTTTCCGGGAACAGAAGTTAAACTCACAGGTCTATAATTACTTGTGTCAGCCTTTGATCCCCCTTTGTGAATTGGGGTCACATTTGCACATCTCCAGTCAATGGGTACCTCCCCTGAGTCCAAGGAAGCTCTCATAATTATGGCTAAGGGTTTGCTTACCTCCTTTGCTGCCTCCTTTAATATAACTGGATAGATCCCATCCACCCCAGGTGCCTTTCTTGTGTTTATCTTCAACAATTTCTCCTCCACTTTGCTCTCAGTTATTACAAGATTCTCTAGCTTACTGCTAGAGTTGAATACACCTCTGGCATTCCCCTCGCTGAATAACTCCTCGTGTGTGAATGTCGATGCAAAATATTCATTTAGTTTGTTAGCTACCCGAGCAGGGTCATCAACAGTTGACCCATCGATCTCAAGTGGACCAATCTGATTCATCCCCTTCCTTCTAGAGTTTACATAAGTAAAGAACTCTTTGCTGTTTTTCTTCGCATCCCTTGCCAAGGATCTCTCGTAATCTGCCTTCGCCTGCCTAACCTCCTTTGTAACTTGGTTACAGATCAACTTGTATCTATCATAGGCATCCGTGTCACGTGTTAATTTGTATGTATCCCATGCATTTTTCTTCTCTGCCATATGCCTCATTAGTTCATCTGACAACCATTTAGGCCTAAACCTTGAACAATATTTCTTAGTTGGTATGTAAAGCCTAGTAGCTTCCACGATAAGTTCTTTGAATGCTTCCCATTTTGAATTTGCTGTTGGCAATATCATCAGTTGATCCCACTGTATAGAATTTAAATACTGTCTCAGTCCATTGTAGTCGCCTTTACGAAAGCAATACCCCTTCCCTTTACCCCTAATGGTAGTTACCTCTTTGAGTAACTCCCACTTCAGCACACTGTGATCACTGCCACCAAGTGGTTCATTTATCTGCAGATTCTTAATGCATGAAGAATCACTACTGATAATCAAATCAAGAGTATTACTCCCTCTAGTTGCCTCCCGAACATGCTGATGTAGAAAACAATCATCCAATAAATCCACAAAAGCCTTGCTACTGTGTGAGTGACCAGCCCCCAAATTCCAGTCAATATCTGGGAAATTAAAATCCCCCATTATAAGACTCTCTGATTTACTGGCCCACTCTATTTCTCCGAACAGTTTCTTATTTAGTACTTTTAATGATGTTGATTCACAACACATTGGAATGTCTAACAAAAAGTGATTGTGGAAAATTGGGAGCAGTCCAAATCTGAATGTTACTGTTGAATTGAGATTGATGTGCTTCATGTCAGTAATGTTCCATGACAGGAGAGAATGCATGCATTTGGCCTTGGTGTTCCCACCCCCATGTTCAAAGGCATGGCATCTCCCCTATCTCATTAATTGAAATAGGGGAACACACGCCGACTGGGCTAGCCAGGTAGGTAAAAGTGCCTGCCTGGCAACCCAAAGGTCGCGGGTTCGATTCCCACCTCAGGCTTGGATCACAGTAAAATGCAAAAACTTTGGGAGGAGCAATATGGCCATAGAAGCTGATGTGCCAACAACTAACAAAAAAACGGGGGGGGAACACCCCCCCTTATGGAATTGCTAACCATGCACTGTGATGAGCAGTAGTCTCTTATAATGCAGCCATTGCTTGACTAGGTGCTTCCCCAGAGTTAATGAATGATTCCATATTGTTTCCTCATTTTCTCCTTCCTTTGTTCTTTTGGTGCTGCTGCTGCTCCTTTTCTACTTATTTTTCCACACACATAATTCATATGAATTTGCATCTGTGTTTATACATTGATTGCATGTGCTGTGCCAGTCTTTTAGCTGACAAAGCAGTGCTATGTTCCTACTTATTTTAGTACTTTTAATGATGTTGTTTTAAGCTTTATTTTTAATTGCTTTATTGGTTTTTCTATATATATATATATTTGCTACCTTTTTATTTATTTAATTACTTATCTCTTCTTTTATTAAATTTTTTTTTTTTTTTGGCTGATGCTGCATAAGCTTGCTTTCTTGCATCATATGCCTCTGCTAATGCTAATATTGTCCCTTTCCAATGCTCAAGGCTCCTTTTCTAATGGAAAAAAATTAGCCAGACTCTTCATCTGATTGGCTAATTTAACCCCCCCCATATCAAGCAGGACTCCGTAGCCGAGTGTTCAGGAGTGGGAGTGCTGTAGCACATGCTCTTTGAGTAGACCGGGGTTCAAGCCCCTGAATGCTAAATACGGTTGATCTGCCAACTCACACTGAACCACCGTGGCAGATTATGGTCCATTTCCCTCAGCATGAATTGTTGAGGAGGCTTCCATCCTGCAGTGGGTTTACCCGTATCAAGTACCTTAGAAGGCAGCCCAAGTAGTAGACATCTTCAGCAGTAGCTCACATTCCAACCTCGACATCCCCCCCCCACTCCTCTCATCCTTCCTTTTTTCAGATTTAGTTTTAAATTTCTCGTTTTTTTTGTATTGCTCCTGAATTGTTTGTTTTTTCTCAGAAATTTAAGCTCAATTTAAGGATTTCCTTTAAAAGTATATCTTAAATATGTAAAACACCCTCTGTTAAATTCCATTAGAATTGATCCCTAGACCTTTCATGAATCTTATTTAAATATTCGTTTATTATTTATTTATTTGTTCATATTTATTCTGGCATTTAAACTCTACATTTCCGCAGTTTAATTTTATTTCATACGATTTACCTCTTTCTAAGCAAATTGTATAGGAGAAAATACTATTTTTAACTTCGAGGTCAACTTCTAATGTGGTCCCAGCTACCACTTAAGCTCATGTCTTAAGAGTTGCAAGGTGAACTATGCTTGACTGCTTGACCTTGTCCTTGACAACAAAACTCCACCATCTCTTAATGCATTCTAAGTAAGCTACCTGCATGCACAAGTGAACTCTACAATGACAGCCACAGAGTAACGTTAAATATAATGTTGCACATAAACAGTACATTAGGCTAAGTAAAAATTATGGTAGAAAACTATTTTATTTAAAGCACTCACATTGCATATTTATATGCAGAATATGAAAATTAAAAATTCAAAAGCATTTAAAAGAGATGAAATAAACAAAATTAAATTCCAAAGGGAGAACATGCATGTGACTTTGGTTTTCAAAAACTGAGAGAATTGGAAAACTCTTCTACAAGTCTGATGCTATTTTCTTTCAGCTTCTACTAATGTCAGTAGTAAAGAGATAAGGCAAACTTATGGAAGATCACATGTTGGTTCTCCCCAAACTCGCAGTACATTAGGGGAAAATTGTGCATCTTGTAGTTGGTCTAGTATTCATGATGATTATTGGAATATACAGATGGCTGATTTGCCCATTGGTTTAAATATTCATGTGTCAGTAGTAGAGTTAAGTTTCATTTTATATTGAAGTACACTAATTGTGCTATTATGTGTATATTAAGATAATAGACCCAATAGCATTTGGTTCCTTATAATCTTACAGTGTCACTCCAAAAAAAGGAGGAGATTCTTAGTGATGCTCAGAATGATAAAAGATTAGAAACTTTTTCATATAAGTTTACATGCTCAGTTGTTAATTATGCCAATCAATAATTATTACTATATGAATTTTTTTTTCTATCTCATTTTTTGTTTTATAGTTCGCAGGCTGTTGCTGTTGGGTGTAAGTCCTGATTCCACTAATGAAGATGGACTCACTGCATTGCATCAGGTAAGTCAAAATACTGAACTTCCCACAAATAGGTTTTTTTAATTTTTTTTTTTTGAAAATTATCAAAAATAATATGCTTTTATTCTTTTGTTGTATTTACTTTTCCCCACAGGATTTGGCAAGGTGGTTAATGACAGGAATCTGTGTATGTGACTGCAAAAAAAACAGATGAATTAGATAGACTGAGAAGTGGCCTTTGAAGTTTACCTGCCTTGAGTGAGACCACACTCAAGGTACTGAGAACAAAAAAGACCTATGGGAAAGTTGAGTTCTGAGTAGTGCAGACAGGCAGACTTGCTATAAGACATATTGGGGAAACCCCGGTGGGCCAGAGGCCAATGGAGGCTGGTGTGATTTTGGCCATAAACACTAATATGAGGTAGCTACAAGTTTTCCCTGGTAAGGATTTTTGGTCCAGTCTACCTCTGAGTACAGACCAGACTTCCAGGACAGCTCATTGTGTTCTGTCATCATAGACAGGAATTTTTTGAGCAGGCACAAAGTAATTATCTCATTGTATAAGGCAGTGGTTAGGCTGAATCATATGGGCCTGGAAACCTCATTTTAGGAAGGTTGAAGATCGTTTGGAAGTTGTGCGGAGAAGAGCATCAGGTCTGGGGAACAAAAAAAGGTACTCTTACCAAGAAAGACTTCAGCATTGCAAATGAAAGCATCTGGAAACTAAACACCCGTGATGAAATCAGATTGAAGTGTTTGAGTTTAAACGGATTCAGGAAACTAAAAATTGATGGCATCCCTACACTTTCTTGGATGATATTCATAAGGGGATATAAACTTCAATTTAAAAAGGATGGTTGTATAGTATAAGAGATGTGCAAAAATTTGCTTTTAGCCAAAGAGTAATTGATTGTTGGAACAAACTTCCATCTAGTGCTATGGAAGTGAGTAGGTTTGTGTCATTGCATCATATAACACCAGGGGCTCACATCTGGTGAGTATGGGCTTGGTACACCCAGGGTCCTGAGCTGGATATCATCTTTCTTGGTGATTTCTCTCTCTCTCTCTCTCTCTCTCTCTCTCTCTCTCTCTCTCTCTCTCTCTCTCTCTCTCTCTCTCTCTCTCTCTCTCTCTCTCTCTCGGTAACTCAGGAATTTATGTATTTTTTTGGCTGGTGCAGCAAAAGC
This sequence comes from Mastigoproctus giganteus, assembly GCF_048544385.1. Lineage (NCBI taxonomy): Eukaryota > Metazoa > Arthropoda > Arachnida > Uropygi > Thelyphonidae > Mastigoproctus > Mastigoproctus giganteus. The sequence continues at coordinate 4,733,130 of NC_143581.1, forward strand.
CTTAGGCTTCCTTGCACCATATAACTAATAATAATAAGGCATAGATGTTGGTTGGATTTCAGGTAATTTTGCCTCTTGAGTGCTGTGCTATCCATATCCATGATATGAATGATTTAAAAGTGTAAAACATTGATTCATTCTCTGAATGCATAAATGTCATCTCAGTCTATTTCTTTTTAAATTGAATTAAAGCATATTTCTAAATCCTTACAAATATAAAAATTAGTACTATTTTTCCCAGTTATTACATGAGCAAGGCATTTTCTAGTTTGTTCATGAAGAATAGAAATCATGTCTGGGGCTTGATATTATCACCCTTCCCTCCAAGCTTTCCTTATTAATTCCATTTCTCAGACCTTCAAGCTTTTGGTACTTGTTAAAAATTTGCCACTTGTTATCAGTAATGGTGTGATTATCAATTTTTGCAAACAGTTGCCTTTTATTGTCCTTGACTGTTGTGACAGGATTTGGTCATTTTTACTATTAACATTAAAATGGTAGAACAATGCAAGGAAGCAAAGCTGATGTGGCATCTGCTCAATGGAATGAAATAAAAAATTTTCTCTATTTTCATAATTTATCTAATCCCTCTAAGTCTAATTTGCTCCCAGTTCTATTAGGTTAGGTAATAACTTGTTTCAAAGTTGATTACTCTTTGATTAAAGGCAAATTTTCTTATATCTAGTCTTCAGTTATTTTTATGAATGTGAATACATTCCCCTGCCCCCTTTTTTGTGAGAGAATGCAGATGTCTAGTTTTAAGCACCGTACTTTACATGGCCTGGGTGTCTTCCTGTAAAAATATTTCTTTGCATCCACAAACTGACTTCTAATTTTTTTTTTTTTTTTTTTTTTTTTAGGGGTTGAAATGGGGAATTTTACAAGACAAGACACTCATTAATACAAAGGAAAAATGAGAAGAAACTTAGGCCACACAGACAAAAATAGAGAACGTAAAAGGAAAAGAAAAGCATATTGTTTTTTATTTTGTAGAAAACTTCAAGGTTGATATTACTGTAGTAGCATACCTTCTTTACATATTGTTTAGATGTAAAGAAGATTTGCTATTTTAGGCTGATTTACAAGTGTGTAAGCACTCATTAACCTTCTTGTGTCCGATCATTCAATTCAAGTAACTAGTCACCTTCCCACTGGACAGATTTTTATGTTTATATTTTGGTCTTCTAGAAAGATTTGTCAAGCCACTGAAATTTCATTACATTTGGACCAATATAAATGTAGTTTCCACTGTATGCAAGTGGAAGTATATTTCAGATTTTTGGGAAATACCAGATTATTCAAAATTGAATTGTCACCATATTTTCAGTGTTTTTTCCTTTTAGTCCCCAGGAGAATTGTAGGATCACATCAAATTCCATAATTTCCCCTTCCCCTATTCTCCCATTCCCCACAGAAATCTATACGTGTTTTAAATGAAAGTGTTTTCAGTGTTATTTGAATAATAGATTCAGCGGTCTTTTACAGAATAAAAAAAAATTCCTTTTTTGTGTCAGCAAGTTTGTTTGTGCTTCCCAACCTTCAGCCAATTCATGGTACTACCAGCAGCCTTCCAAAAAAAAAAAAAGTATCCCTCTGTGTGTGCAAATACCCTGGCTTCTCAATCCTCACCTCATTCATGGTGGTAATGAACTTTACCAGTTTTTAATAAAACATGTATAATGCTGGTTGCAAAATGAATATTAGAACATGTGCATTAAGCAGTTTGGATCCATTAAAATTTTTGTTCCTTGTCATTTATTCTCTCTGCTTGGACCAGAAGTGGAGAAAATAAATGGAGTTGTTCTTATTTCCCACTGTTTAACCTCTTCATGGTAAATGTCGATAAAAAGTTCATTAAGAAATGAAAGCACACATCAAGAATGATACTGTTTGCTAAATTTACCATTAAAAGTTTCTATTTTTGGGATAACTAGACTAGGGGAATAGAAACCCCAGAATAACTTATACACTTCGTGGGGTTGAATTAAAAACAGTAGAGAAAGCAAGGGATCTGGGAGTTACGATACGAGCAGATATTTTCCGAGCAGTGGTGTTCTAATGATGATTTATCAAAAAATATCCTGTAGGGATAAGGAGATCATAGTCCCACTGTATGAGACAATTGTAAGACTGCATCCAAGTATGGAAACATCATCAGAAAAAAGACATTGAGCTTCTTAAAAGGGTCCAAAAGTAGGCAACTTGCATGGTGAGAGTGGCAAAAGGGTGATCATATTTGGTTTGGTTTTTTTTTTTTTTTTTTTTAGGAGCATTAGCAACTAAGGCCATATTGCTCCGGGATATGCGGTGGTCATTCCCTGAAGGACCTTTCCGCATCCTCCGTATTTGGTGGTGACGGGCTCGAACCCCGGTCTAATCAAGAAGCGTGTGCTATGCACTGCTGCTCCTTCCCACCTGGCTACGGAGGCGCCTGGTGATCATATGAGGAAAGACTTTGATTATGTGGGTACAGAGCTTGGCAACTAGGCACCTTAGAGGGAACCTGAAGGCTCTAAGAGGTTAGTAAAATATGTAGTGAATGAAGAATTCCAGAACTAGGGCCATATTTAAAATTACAGGGGAAGAGGTTTAGGAAGTTTTCTTTTAGCCAGCGAGTTGTTGATCACTGGAAAAGTTGCCTCTGCAGGTAGTTGAGGCTTGACAGCCTGAAGAAATTCAAAGGCCAACTGGATAGTTACCTATGTGAGGAGGGAAGTGCACAATTATATTCTCTTATCTGCTGCTGCTTTTTTTTTTTTTTAGCCAGTGCATATAGTAATTGATATTATTTTACTGTGCCATCTATGTGCATTTTCCAAAAAAATGCACATAGATGGCACTTTCTGGCAAAATAGAAGTAAAGTAATATCAATTACTATATATAAGACTATTACTAAGATTATATATATATATTTAAAAAATAAAAAGATTATTACTATATTTAGGATTATATTATTGCACATAAGTGGAAAGTTATACTGTATATATTTATATTATTTGATTATGCTTTCATCACTTCTTGAGATATATATAGAAACAAATTATTTGTTTCTTTGTATGATGTAGCATTTTTGGCTAGTATATAAACTGCAGAGAATGTGTTTTTCAAGTGTTAAGCACTAATGAATACCTTGTCACATTCTCTGGACAATTTATCAATCATGCAGTGCCATTGTAATTGTTAAGTCATCCATCATTGTCAGTATACATAAACCCTCATATTTATTCATGTATTTATTTTTTTTATTGTTAATCTTAACTCATTGAAATTCCAGACTGTTAAAGCCTAGTCAGACCCTTTTTAAGTATTGAAAAGACACTTGACTTTTGAATGAAAAGTTGGTCTAATTTATATTTAAACACCTTTGTACTAGAGCAGCTATAAGGAAATTAGAACCACTTTTAGTTATATTGTGACAGGAACAGTTATGTAATCCTACAGTATTACTTATGTCTTTAAGGGTGACATAATACATTTAATTTGTTTCAAGAAAATTATTTTGAAATAAAATGTAAAAAAAAAAAAAAAAAAAACTGACAAAATATAAAATTATTTTTATTTATCATTTTATATTGTTTATAATTTGTTGCATTTTTCCTTTTTTTTTTTTTTGTTATAATGTGATTTGGGAAAGAAAGATTTCATAATTTTTTATAATTACCACCAAACTTCCTCTTTCTTAGTTATATTTAGGAAAAATACAAGTGTTGGCAATTTCTGTCTCATTGGATGAATGCAAGGCAGAAAAAATGTTTTGAATGAAAAGTATATTTGAGATTGAATGCAGAACACATTTCTTTCTTGTTAGTTTCTATATATAAATTAATATTAATTAGTAGATGTTAAAAAAATAACAAGAAACAATCAAAGAAAATAAAAGAAATAAAAAATATATTATTATTTTTTTTTTTTTCCAAGTACAGCTTGAAAATAATTCTTGAATTAGTTTATTGCTTATTGGAGTGGAAATGGGCATGAAAATAATCACTCATGAATATAAATGCAAAATTAACATAATTTTGCAAGAAATTGATCTGTGAATTCAACAAATGTTAAACAAAACTCATGGTTGACATTATTTCAATCGTAACCTTTTTGGTAAAAGAGAATTTTCTTATATCAAGTCTGTACTGTTCTTTAATTTAAGTGTATATTTTTCAGTTTCTGCTACTGGGGGGAATCCCATTTATTTAAATTTACTAGAGGCTCCCAAAGACATTTCCTTTTAAGACTTTGCAACCCACAATATTAAATTTCAATAAATAGAATATTTCTCTATATCAATAACCTTGTTGCTTTCCATTGCACCTTTTAAAGTGGAGCTGCATCCTTCCTGAAATAGGAATCTAAACTGTATACAATATAGGTTTGGATTGATGTAGCCTAACCAAGGCTCTATACAATAAAATAATTATCTTTTCATTCCTACTAGCTTAATTCCTTCATCATATGTAGAGTGTAGTGCGCTGTTCTGGTAGAAGTGGTGTTCTGTTACTTTGGATTGAACTTCATATCAGGTTGCATTATTACTCCCAAGTCTTTCTTGTTGTTCATTGCTTTAAGGTTGATTCTTTAGGTTGATTTTTTTCAAGTAATAAGTTGATCTGGGATTATTTCAAGATTGTAGAATCGTGCATTCCCAAATATTGTACTTTAACTGCTATTTTTCATACCAGTTGAATGATTCAGCTGGGTCTTATTGAAGCAGCATACCTTGGTTATTACTGCTATCATTCATCCAACCTTTGTATCACTGACAGACTTTGATCAAGCATAAAAATTTCTGTTCTAATATCCTCTTTCATTGAACACGAATTTACATCTAAAAGGCAAGAAATATGTTACTCATAATATCAGCAAAAGACTGATCAGATTTGGTCCACTGAAATAGATGACTAACTTTATACATAATTGACGAAAGGCTAAATTGGCTAAAGAAATAGTCAACATTACTTTAATGGAACATTTAAATGTGAATAACAGTTCTGCTAAGATGTTTCCATGAATTTTGAGTTAATAACAAAAATTAAGAATTAAATTTGCTCTTTTAAATGAAGTTCAAGAGTAGATGGTCTTTTCTATGAAACTATTGATGAAATATGGGTATTTTACAGTAGTCCAGGAACAAAATATCAGTCATCAGTAGAAGACTCCCTTAATCTCTTAAATCCAAGTATGCATGTCACAATTGATGATTAAAAACATTTTAGATTTTATATCAATATCGCTTTTAATGCATCCCTTATAATCAACCTGGACGTGCTTATATGGAAGTTAAGGGATTGTAAGAAGTTCGTTTTGCTAGGTTTACATAGGGCATGAACGTTAGCATTAGTAAGGCATATGATGCAAGAAAGCAAGCTTATACAGCATCAGCCAAAAAAAAGAAAAAACCCTTCTCATTTCATCCATCCACTCACTTCAAATGCTTTTCTAGTTCTGCCTATCTATTTAAGCTATCAACTTCTACAATGCCAGATGGAAGTTTGTTCCAGCAATCAACCACCTGCTGGCTAAAAGCAAACGTCCGCACGTCTATCCTATAACTGTCTTTCCTCAATTTGAATTTATGCCCTCTCAGGTGATTATTCTGAGCAAAAGGAAGAATCCCATCAGCATTGAGCATGCTCAAACCATTCAAGGCCTTGTACACCTCAATCAGATCACCTCGCGCAGGTGTCTAGTCTCCAGATACTGTAATTTGCAAAACTTAAGCCTTTCTTTGTAAGAGCAATCCTTTGTTCCATTCACTAATCTTGTTGCCTGCCCTTCTCTCTACTCATTCCAGCAGCTCTACATCCTTCTTAAAATGCCTCCAGACCTGTATACAGTAGTTAAGGTGTGGCCCAACCATTGCCTTATACAAGAGGATAATCACCTCTTTATACCTGCTAGAAAAATTCCTGTATATCATTGACAAAGACACCATGAGCTGCTCTTACAGACCATCTGCACTGCTCAGAAAACTTCATATTTGACTGCACAATAACCCCCAGGCGCTTTTTATTCTCTACCACTGTCAGTGTATTACCACACAGTTGATACGTTACTCTAGAGTTACTGCTTCCCATGTGCGGTACTTTACATTTGTCAATGTTAAACTTCATTTGCCACCTCTCAGCCCATCTGCTCAACTTTTCTAGATTATGTTGCAGTGGCACACTATCATTAGTACCAGTAACAACCCTGCTGACCTACCTATTGTCTGTAAACTTAGACATTAAGCATGATATACCATCATCAATATCATTAATAGAAAACAACAATGGACCCAACACTGAACCCTGAGGGAATCCACTAATAACATTAGTCCATGAAGAGCAGTGTCCATTGATTACCACTCTGTCTTCTCCCACTCAACCAACCCTTTATCCATAGCAGCAATTTGCATCCAATGCCACACTGCTCCAATTTGTGCAGCAGTCTTCCATGTGCAGTAGTATCAAAAGCCTTTCTAAGTTGCAAATATATGATATCTAAATTATTCTTTGCATCCAGTTCCTTTGTGACCACATCATAGTATCCAATCAAATTGGTCAGACAACTTCCCGTTAACAAACCCATGCTGTATTCGAGCTATAACGGAACTCTTGTCTAGATGATCCTGCAGTGCTTCTTTAACCAGGCATCCCTTAATTTCCCTGGAACAGAAGTTAAACTAACAGGTCTGTAATTACTTGTGTCACCCTTTGATCCTCCTTTGTGAATTGGGGTCACATTTGCACATCTCCAGTCCATGGGTACCTCCCCTGAGTCCAAGGAAACTCATAATTATAGCTAAGGGTTTGCTTACTGCCTTTGCCACATCCTTTAATATAACTGGATAGATCCCATCCACCCCAGGTGCCTTTCTATGTTTATCTTAAACAATTTCTACTTCACTTTGCTCTGAGTTATTACAAAATCATCTAGCTGACTGCCAGAGTTTAATTCACCTCTGGCATTCCCCTTCCTGAATAACTCCATGTGTGAATGTAGATGCAAAATACTCAGTTTTTTAGCTACCTGAGCAGAATCATCACCGTTGAACCATTGATATCAAGTGGATAAATCTGATTCATCCCCTTCCTTCTAGAGTTTACATAAGTAAAGAACTCTTTGTTGTTTTTCTTTGCATCCTTTGCCAAAGATTTCCTGTAATCTGCCTTTGCCTGCCTAACCTCCTCTGTGACTTGGTTACAGACCAGCTTATATCTATCACAGGCTTCTTAGCATTAACATTATTAGAGGCATATGATGCAAATGGTTATCATTGTTTGCAAATTTGTGGTTCTCGTGGGTAGCATAGTTGGTATAATCACCATCCTCCCCACATTGGGTGGAAAAGACCTGAGTGTGAATCTTGTCAATAATGCCAGGAATTTTTGGGGTCTTTTTCACAATGTGGTTGAGTTAGTCAGGCAAAGGTGGCATGGTGTTTTCTCCCAGAAACTCATTTTTCATCTAGCAAACAGAAAATTGACCACAGAAAACACAATTTACAGACAAATTTTGTACAGTTCAATATAGCCTAAGTTTCTGAATGTGCCTTAAACCCTGCAACAATGAATTTGTGCTGTACATAAATCCCTGAAATAGTTTGTTGGGGATGAATCATGAAAATATTTACATATGGATATACATGTACTGAACTAGACTTATTTACATAAGTCTAATTCAGTGGAATCATTAATGGAAGGATGTGTTCTTATGTGTGAAGAAATAGAAAGGGGCATTAAAATTGAAAGAAAGGAGAAGGCAACAACAGTGAGCTAGAATTGGTCACAGAGAGGACTCAACACTGTCAAGATCTAAAACTAAAAATCCTGGTTTTAAAATCAACATAACAATTTCATTCTTATTTGTCTTCAGTGGAAGCTTTCAATTTCTTATCAGCTTGAATTTTATTCATTTCCTGGTGGCATGAACTTCTTAAATTTTTAAATTTTATTATAACCTATTCTCTTCCAAGTGTTCAATATTTAATGTGTTGAAATTGTGTTCAGCTTCTTTGTATACATCCTGATTTCTGTATTTTTCATGCTGTTTTTCCACAGAATTTCACATCTCATACACTTTGCGATGTAAAAACTGAAGTTTCTCATTCTCTTTCATTATCAGTTCATTACCAGTTCCTAAAAAGGGTGACAAATCCCTTCCATCCAGTTATCGTCCCATTGCAATTACATCTACTCTTTCTAAACTAATGGAGAAATAAATTAACCGCCAACTCTTAAACTACCAACTCTTAAACCTTCCATCTGATCAACGATCGCCAGTATGGATTCCGTCAGTGTCGATCCACTGGTGATATTCTGGCTTATGTTATCCATTTATGGACTAATTCAATGGAAAGGTTCGGTGAAACACAAGTAGTTGCTCTTGACATCTCAAAGGCTTTTGATCGTGTTTGGCATAAAGGTCTTCTAAACAAGCTTCCATCTCATGGTTTGCCAACTGTTTTTTTGTAATTGTTTATCCAGTATACTCTCTCTCTCTCTGATCGCTCACTGAGGGTGATGGTAGATGGCTCTCTGACTTCTAACTTCTCCACTAAATGCCGGTGTCCCCCAAGGTTCAGTTCTTTCCCCCACTCTTTTCCTCTTGTATATTAATGACCTTCTTCCATTGACTGGAAATCCTATCCATAGTTTTGCCGATGATAACACATTGCATTCCACTTTCCATTTTGAGAAACCTTGTCCTGCTCAATCAGCTCCAACTTCTCGAAAATCTGCTACCAATTCCTTAAATGCCGATCGTCAGGTAATTCTCCAGTGGGGCAAAGTCAACTTAGTTGATTTCAACCCTTCTAAAACTCAGTCTTGTCTTATATCTCGCAAAAAGGATTCTTCTGCTGCTATGCTTATCTTTAGTGACACTCTGATTTCTAGGCAAAATGATATCTCTTTTGGGGATTACCCTGACTTCTAATCTCTCTTGGCACAAGCACATTACAAATATTGCTTCCTCTGCATCTAAAAAACTTGGTTTTCTCTTTCGCTCTCGGCGTTACTTTTCTTCCAAACAGCTGCTCACTCTGTACAAATCCGCCCTACCATGGAATATTATTCCCACATCTGGGGTGGTGCCCCCAAAACCTCTCTCCGGCTTCTTGATTCCATTCAGAAGAGGGCAGTTAGGTTAATTAATGATTCATCTCTAACAGAGTCTCTCCACTCGCTGTCTCATAGACGTACTGTTTCTGCTGCATGCCTCTTCTACAGATACTTCCATGGGCACTGTTCTTCTGAATTGGCTTCTATAATTCCCGCTCTCTCTTTCAAAACAGTCAGAATACGTGCCACCACCAGCCAACATCCGTTTTCTTTCCAACTTCAAACCCACAGAACCAACTTTTCATCTTCCTCATTTATTCATTCAACTGCCGTTTTCTGGAACAACCTTCCTTCATACGTATTTCCTGAAAATTACAATTTACAGAAGTTCAAGTCCAATGTCAACAAATCTTCTTTTGTCTTCTCAACCTCCAACCCAAGCACAGTACTAAGTACTATAGGTTTTAATACCTCTCGTGTTTGGGGTTCACATAAAAAAAAAAAAAAAAAATCAAATTAAGACTTTTTTTTTGTTAATGGGTATTCACTGCAATCGAAGTATCCTCCTGGCAAGATGCTTCAAGACAAAATATTTAAACGTGGTTTGATACCAAAATTAGTAATGTTCATAACCACAATTTGAATTGCATGTTTACATGGTAGTGAGCTAAATTAGGCATAAACCACAATTTGCCTCATCTAAATCTGACTTTACAATCAAAACTGTTGATCAGGCTAATCATTTGGAAATTTAGACAGTTAATGGGTTTTAAGGATACATCTGTTGGCTGTTAATATGCATAATTACAGCAGAAGTATATGGAGCATCACTCAGTACATATCAGTTAGTATTATTTGAAAATGACCCTTCAGAACCACTTCTCAGATAAAGTAATTTCTTACTGCTCTCTTATAAGCAGACTCATTTTTTTTGGGCTTGATATTTGTTGACTTATTCGGTGTGTAGATGTTGGCAGGTTCTGTTAGTGTAGTCAGCTGCATATGGTGTTTCATGAATGATATTGATATATGCCTTTTCAAATCTCATGCTGTAATGGATTTATAAATTTCAGTATTCTACAATTGCAGTTTGCACCTGATGGCAGAAGATAAGTTTCCATTGTTATCCATAATTGTTTTGCTTTTGCAAATTTTTTTTACTTCAAAGTAAAATAAATAATCAATTATTTATTTATATCTGATCTCCCATTTTCTTTCTCCTTTTACATGCCTAAAGCATCTTAAGTTTGGTTTTTTTTATTATAAATATTTTTTGTTATTTCCTCAATTGTTTTATGGTCTCATTTTATTTGTTCTAGGCACAATATGGCCTTAGTAGCACTTGTGCCATTAAATAACATATCAACCAACCGTATATTTGTTCTCCCTCTCTTAATTCTGCAGATTTTTATATTGATCAATTCTTTTATTTCTTACACAGCTCTCAACTGTATATGTTTAAACTAGGATTAAAGTAAGGTGTTTTAATCTGGTTAAATGAATTTAATTAGCTTCCTCCTTCACATATTCTGAGGTTTATTCACATGCTTAACCTGTTCCTAGATACTTAAAATTACTGACAGTTCAAGTTTTTTACTGTTTTTGTCTGCATCTAAATTTTTCCCATCTTATTCACTTTCTTAACTTTTATGTAATAATTTTGATGCCGAATTCTCAGAAACCTTTATCTATTTTATTCAAGAATGCTTGAAGATCCTGAAAGTCATTGTTTAATAGCACAGTATCATCAGTAGTATCAAAAGTAGTCCAGTGTTTTTCATCTCTCACACTAAATTTCATAACTTAAATTCTTTTATTAAAAATTCTTTGAAAATTATAAAAAATGGAAAAGCAGTGCAACCCTACTTCATTCTAATGGAAATACAGTGCAACCCTACTTCATTCCAAACTATTATCGTGTACTTCTTTTATAAACTTTTTTTTATAAATTTTTTATGCCTTTTTAAAAGTCTTTGATGCATTTTTAAAAACTAAAAGAGAATATTTATACATTCTTTTTGACATGCTTTTAATGATTAGATTCTAAATATGAGTTCTTGTTATATTTTATGGCATTTTCTGTAATGTCTTGATACAAATATTTGATTCTGTTTTGATAATATTCATCAATACTTCTCTAAATTACTTGCATAAATTTTATCTGGTACTCTGAGGAGTAAAAATGCTTTATAATTGCTACTTCCATTTTTTTCCTTTATTTTCCTCCTCAATAGTCTGCTTACTGGAACTGTTCCTTACTTTGCTTGTCTGGAACTTGACCTTGGATTATGCAGTATATTCCAATAAATTAAAAGGGTGTTAAATCCCACCCTTATTTTTGGTTACCATAGTTACTGTTTTTTAACTTCTGAGATTTTTATATAAAATTCTGAAACATTTTTCAACCTTTCTGATATGCATTTCCATATCTTTCTCAAAACCTTGCCAATATTTTTCCAATGGCTCCTTTGCAAAAATAGATTTTATAAAATCTGCTTTTATTTATATTCTAGCAAGGATTCGTCAGTTTTCTCTAACTAAATTTCTTACTTTTTTTTTTTTTTTTTTTTTCTCGGTTTACCCTTCTAACTTCTTGGATCTGTCATGACATTCTCAGTTTCTTATCTTTATAGGCATCTTCACATATTTTTATGGCTAACACCAAAGTTTTTTTTTTTTTTTTTTTTTTTTTCTGTCCTTCATTTAAGTCTGTTATACTTCTTTTATGTGAAATTGCAGCTGTCTTTATACTGAAATACAGTATTCGCAATTCAGATTACATGGTTTTTGCGAAATTCTACAATTTTTTGCATAAACTATATATTTTTTTTATCATTATTATTAGGATTACCTTCCCTCCCCCTTAAGATTTTCTTTAAATACCTCTGTAGATATACAGTACTTATCATTTTTTACCCCGCTGTTTAAATCTCCAACCAGTATTAATCTTTCATTGTTATCAGTTTCTACTACTTTGTAGGATGCTTAACTCTATTTAATCTTTTTTTGTGGCATCGACTGGTCCACATGCACCAAAGTAGACAAATCTCATCACCTAGTTTTCCAATTTAAATTTTGCCCACATAACTCTACTCAATAATCTCTAGTGCCAGTTAAACTTTCTTCCAAACTAGTTCTGAAAAAAAAGAAAAAAAAAAAAAAAAAAACTATTGCCACACATTTCTTTCACTGTATTTAACTTCCAGAATAATTACTTTGATTAATGTTTAGCTACAGCTCTTCTGTATTCAAGATGTGGTTTCTGTACCCACTATTCTGATATCATATTGACTTCTCCTTCTAATTCCACTTCTTTGCTGTTTAAGCTTCTGATGTTGATGGTATTTATTCTAATGGCCATTTCAGTAACATAAGTGTGACAAGCACAGTGGCGAGTTTGTTGACCTGGGCTGCCCAGCCAATAGAAGTTTTGATTGTTTCATTCTACCACGATAAGGTTATAGCCTATAATTTATCCAGCGTGGTTTTTTTAGTCCCATACTGAAATGCCAGTCTTGTTTTTTTCAGTCACTGTTTTGCTAGCGCCCTATTAGCAGGCTACACAATGAGAAGATGCAGGATTAGTGTTTCCTCCTCGTTGTTAGCCAGCCTCAAATCCTTCTAAAAATTGACCTCAGAAAATCCATATAAATTTTAAGCTTCTACAATGAGTAATTGCTAAGATATAGATCCATATACCAGAAAATATTTTATCATCATTTGCAATTACTAGTGGAATCCTTGGACAGTTGCACTTTCATTTAAATATTGTAGGAGGCTTTCTTATCCTAGTCCGAATATATACAAGATGTTCTCATTCTTGCCTTTTCTTTTTCTTTTTTTTTTCTTCCTTCAGTGTTGTATAGATGATAGTGAAGAAATGATGAGGCTTCTTATAGAATTCGGTGCCAACGTAAATGCCAAAGACAGTGAACAGTGGACCCCTCTCCATGCTGCAGCAACATGTGGACACTTGCACCTTGTGAAATACCTCATCAGCAAGTAAGCTGTGTTTAAGAAAATAATATTTATTAGTTTGAACTTCCAACACAGATCACAAAGCTGATAGATTTGAAATGCTAGTGGTGTTGAAACACTGACATTTCAAAATGACAGTCTTGTGATTTCATATATCTCTGTTAACCATTTATGTTAACTATGTGTTTCAGGTGTAATATTCCTAATAAAAAATTTAGTAATCATCTTTTCTTATTTAAAGAATTCTTGTGAAAAGAATATATAAATGAAAATAGTTTATGTATATAAACTGTCCAGTAAAAATATTATGACTACCCCCATTTTTAGCAATTGGCCATTCCTTCCCACATGGTGATGCACATTGCAGTGAGAACCTGTAAATGTGATACTGCAGGTTCTTGGCATGCAGTCCATACAAGATTGATGAGAACAATGGATCTGATCAAAAGGGGATGATTGTTCACGGAGTGCTGTGAAGAATTCCAAGAGTGTATGGATAAGGGACAGAGCAGCAGTTGCTGGGCCAATGACAGGCACCCACATCTCACCTCATTGATAGTTGTGGTGAATGTAGGTTGTCCTGCCTTGTGAGAGCCAACAGACAGGATATAGTGGAACAAATGACCGTGGACTTTATCCAGGGGATAACCAATGGTGTTCCCACTATCCAATGAACCAAACTTTGTATAGGCTTCTGGAGTAGGTGCTTGGTCAAGATATACCCATGCACAACTCCAGAAGTATGCATCTGAATGGCATCATTTGCGACTGGGAAAAAAAATTCTTTCCTAATAAATCAGTTTCCTGCTATACCATTTAGGAAGGTATGGTGAAACTGTGGAGAGGAATTAGTATTATAGTATTTGCCATACGGTGCAAGAAAGCCATAGGCTTTTGTTGCCCTGCCAAAAAAAAAAAAAAAAAAAATCTTCCCTCCTCACACAGGTAACTATCCGGTAGATCTTTGAATTTATTCAAACTGTCAGCCTCAACTACCTATGAGGGCAACTTGTTCTGGCAGTCAACAACTCAACCTCAGTCAAGTCACTTTGTGACCTGATTGAGGTTGAGAGTTGGTCTGGACATACCAGGGATCCTAGTTGTACTATGCTGCAAATCATGCAGCAAGTCCATTGCAGATTGGGTGGGCACAATTCAGTGATCACTGAATTGTGCTCTGGATTACATTGAGACCACCTGAGTGGAAGGCTGCAGCAAACAGCCTTCCGTCTCCCTGTAAATATGTAGAGCTCTTTCTGATGGAAGTCAAGTTTCTGTATGAATCGGCATGAAGAACTCATTCTAACAAGATTGCATATTGGACATCTCACACACTTGTACTTAGTCACAAAAGAAAATCCTGGAGGATTTTCTTTTGTTGTCAATTCACTTATAGAATGTCCACCATACCATATGGTGTCACAAATGGCCTTGCATCTTCGTGTAAGTATGCAGGACTCCCTAATTTTATTGCAAATCATAGGCGATAATTCTAACATTGTCAATGTATTTACTTTTTAAAACTAATAGGAACTTTCAGCCACATAAATCATGATTAATACCAATAGTTAGGCACAATATGGCCAAAGTTGCTTTTATGGCAAAAAATCCAAACAACCGACCAACCCACCCAGTTCTCGACTTGTGCATTAGATCACTAAGCTCTATATATTTTCTGTGGCTTGAAATGGAATTCCTTAAGCAATAAGACTTTTCATTCAGTTTTGATTCTTATTTTAAAAATAGTTGGTGTTGCTAAAGCAGGCAGTTAAGCTTATGATAACATTGGAAATTTACCAAAAGATTGAAACATGTTTTCCTAATTTTATTATAATTAGTAAACAGCACTGTAACTGACATTTTAGGCATTTATTTCATTGCCATTGACAATTTTTAATTGGATGAAACTAATTGGTTAATGACTTTCTTACTGTATTATAGAGGTGCTGATGTGTTATCAGTGAATGCAGATGGAAATATGCCATATGATATTTGTGAAGATGAATCTACTCTGGATTACATTGAATCAGAAATGGCTAAACGAGGTAAAATATTTTAAAAGAATTGTGTTTATAATGCACAGATATTAAAACTTTTTTTTTTTCTTTTTTAAACCATTTTTACTCTTCTTTTTGAGAATTTAAAGTGCCTTGATTGTAATGTTCCACAGTCACAAAAATATGATGCACTTGGTAAGTGATATTACAAGTAGCAGCAAAAGTGGGCATTATGTTTCTTGTGAAATTTTAATCTTTCTGAAATGTTTTAATGATTTTATGCACTTAAGTGCTTGAAAGTCATTTAAATGGCATGGAAATATTTAAATGAAATACAAACAGTGATAAATACATAAGTAACACATATGTGGTTCTTGAAATTATATCATTTTGTGAGGAACCTTGGAGTTAATTTCTGTATTCGTGAAGGGGCATTGGCAGGTAAGTAACTGTCTGCACCTCCAAATATTGTGCAGGGTGCCCAGACCATCACCATAAGTTATTAGAATAGGAAAGGAAAGATGAGCCAGGTGAGGCTGTTGACTCAATGCTCCTGTATTTATAGTACCTCTGAAGAGTAATTATCATTGTTCTAATTAGATATTTCCAAATTTTGTGGAAGGATTCAGTTCTCGTGGTTAAGAATTGCTGATTTCAGATGAAACTGCTAAGACTACTAGCGACCAAGTTTTATTTTGCTGTTTTAGCAAAATGTGATTCTATCAAAGCATTTCTGAATGCATGCAAAG
The DNA here is from genome assembly GCF_048544385.1 of Mastigoproctus giganteus. NCBI lineage: Eukaryota > Metazoa > Arthropoda > Arachnida > Uropygi > Thelyphonidae > Mastigoproctus > Mastigoproctus giganteus. Next base: position 4,748,893 of record NC_143581.1, read on the forward strand.
TTTCATATATCTGTAAAAGTATAGATATTTTATTGTACAAGTTATTCCCGATTCCATTAAAATCAGTTTCTTCCAACGGTTATTTGGCACAACTTTGATCATTTGAATGAAAAAAGCAGAATGACTTAACGTACTGCGTATATTATGAAATAGATGTTGAAAGTATATTGGTTTTACTAAAATAAAATAAAATGTGTGATTAGTTTAGGATTTAATGCAAGCATGCATTAAGATCTCTGAGAAATTGTTTAGTGAAAACCCCTTTTCACTTGGCTGAAGTGTTTTGTCGGCACTTCAATGATTAATACTTACATTTCATAGCATTGTGCGATCAGATACGTAATTGTGTGGCAGTTGAAGTTTAACATTGACAAATGCAAGGTAGTGCATATGGGTAACAGTAATCCCAGATTAAGATACCAACTATGTGGTACTACACTGAGAATAATGAAAAATGAAAAAAAACGTAGGGGTAATTTTAATTGTGCGGTCAGATATGAAGTTCTATAAGCAATGCAGACAGGCTGCCAGGACAGCTCATGGTGTTTTGTCAGCGATATACAGGAATTTTCTAGTAGGGATAAGAAGGTGATTATCCCTTTGTACAAGGCCATGGTTAGGCTGCTTCTTGAAGGCACCTCTGTAGCCAGGTGGGCAGAAGCAGCAGTGCTTAGCACACACTTCTTGATTAGACTGGGATTCAAGCCCGTGACCACCAAATACGGAGGATGTGGAAAGGTCAGGGAATGACCACTGCATATCCCCGGAGCAATATGGCCTTAGTTGCTAATGCTCCTAAAAACCAAATAACAAACAAATAAAACAGCTGCTTCTTGAGTACTAACATACAGCTCTGAGGGCCTCATTTTAGGTAAGATGTACATCTGCTGAAATTGGATGCAGAGAAGGGTAGTGAGATTGGTGAAGGAAATGAAATGGTGGTCTTACCAGTGTTTCATTTCCTTCACCAATCTCACCAGCTTCCTTCACCCAAAGAAAGGCTTCAGTTCTGTAAATTGCAGTCTCTGGAGATAGGCACCTGCAAGTTGATCTATTGAGGTGTTTAAAGCTTGAATGGATTGAGAAATCTCAATTTTTATGGCATTCTTCCTCTTGCTTAGACGACACACATGAGGGAATATAAATTCAAGTTGAAGGATGGTTGCAGGATAGATGTGGGAAGGTTTACCTTCAGTGTCTGGGTAGTTGGTTGTTGGAAAAAAAACTTCCATCAGTTGTTGTGTGGAAGTGGGTAGTTTGAATAAATTCAAGGAAGGACTAGTCAAACTATTGGAGGGGATGGACAGTTGCTGTGGGAAGCTTTTTTTTTTTGATGCTTTCTTGTATCATATGCCACTACTAATACTAATTCTATGGGAGGGTGAGGGTAGATATTAATGTACATATACCAGTAAAGGAAATGGTTAGAAACTTTGTTTTAGAGATTAGCATTACCAGAGGCATGATGCAAGAAAGCAAGCTTGCACAGCATCAGCCAAAAAACCCCTCAAATTTACTCATCTACTCAATCCAAATACTTGTCCAGCTCAGCCTTTATTTAAGCTCACTGTTCTAGCAATCAACTACCCACTGGCCAAAGGCAAATTTCTATTCTACAACTGTCTTTCTTCAGTTTGAATCAATGTCCCCTCAGGTTCTTAAACTGAGCAAGGGGAAGAATCCCATCAGCATTGAGTTTGCTCAACCCGTTCTAGGCCTTAAACATCTCAATCAGATTATCTCGCATGTGCCTAGTCTCCAGCACTGCAATTTGCAGAACTAAAGTCTATCTTGGTAAGAGCACCCCTTTGTTCCACTCACCAATCTTGTTGCCCTTCTTTGTACTCATTTTAGCAACTCTACATCCTTCCTAAAATTAGGCCTCCAGACCTGTACATAGTATTTAAGGTGTGGCCTGACCATTCCCTTCTACAACGGGATAATCACCGCCTTGTCCCTGCTAGCAAAATTCCTATATATCATTGACAAAGACTCCATGACCTGCTCTGGCAGCCCATCTGCACTGTCAGTGAACTTCATATTTGACTGCATGATTACCCCCAGGTCTTTTTTACTCTCCACTTCCCTCAGTGTAGTACCACACAGTTGGTACGTTTCTTTTGGGTTACTGCTACTCATATGTAGTACTTTGCATTTGTCAATGTTAAACTTCAGTTGCCACTTCTCAGTTCATTTGCCCAACTTTAGCTCAGCATAGGCATATGATGCAAGAAAGCAAGCTTATGCAGCATCAGCCAAAAAAAAAAAAAATGCTCCCATTTCACCCCTCCATTCATTCCAAATATCTTTCCAGCTCAGCCTTAAATTTATTTAGGCTTTCAACTTCCACAACAAAACATGGAAGTCTGTTCCACCAATCAACCACTTGCTGGCTAAAGGCAAACTTATGCACATCTATCCTACAACCATCTTTCCTCAATTTGAATTTATGCCTTCTCAGGCAATTATTCTGAGCAAGAGAAAGAATCCCATCCGCATTGAGCTTGCTCAAACCATTCAAGGCTTTATACACCTCAATCAGACACCGTAATTTGCAAAACTTAAGCCTTTCTTCGTAAGAGCAACCCTTTGTTCCATTCACTAATCTTATTGCCCTTCTCTGTACTCATTCCAACAGCTCTACATCCTCCTTAAAATAAGGCCTCCAGACCTGTATACAGTACTCAAGGTGTGGCCTGACCATTGCCTTATACAAGGGGATAATCACCTCCTTATCCCTGCTAGAAAAATTTCTGTATATCATTGACAAGACACCATGAGCTACTCTTGCAGACCGTCTGCACTGCTCAGAAAACTTAATATCTGCCTGCACAATTAGCCCCAGGTCCTTTTCATTCTCTATCACTGTCAGTATGGTACCACAGAGTTAGCATTAGTAGAGGCATTTGATGCAAGAAAGCAAGCTTATGCAGCATCAGCCAAAAAAAATAAAATAAAATAAATAAAAAAAATAACCACTTCCACTTCACCCCTCTGTTTGTTCGAAATACCTGTCCAGCTGAGCCTTAAACTTATTTAGGCTTCCACGACAAGGAATTAATCAACAAAAATTATTCAACTTCCACGACAAGGGATGGAAGTCTATTCCAGCAACCAACCACCCGCTGGCTAAAGGCAAATTTCCTCACGTCTATCCTACATCTGTCTTTCCTCAAGTTGATACATTACTCTGGGATTACTGCTTCCCATATGTAGTACTTTACATTTCTCAATGTTAAACTTCATTTGCCACCTCTCAGCCCATCTGCTCAACTTTTCTAGATCCTGTTGCAGCAGTGTACTGTCATTAGTGTCATTAACAACTCTGCCAACCTTCGTATCATCTGCAAACTTGGACATTAAGCCTGATATATACCATCATTAATAGAAAACAACACTGAACCTTGGGGGAATCCACTAATAACATTAGTCCATGAAGAGCAGTGTCCATTGATTACCACTCTCTGTCTTCTCCCACTCAACCATCCCTTTATCAATAGCAGCAGTTTGCCTCTCCAATGCTACACTGCTCCAATTTTGCAGCAGTCTTACATGTGCAACAGTATCAAAGGCTTTTCTAAGATCCAAATATATGATATCAAAGTTATTCTTTGCAACCAGTTCCTTTGTAACTACATCATTGTATCCAATCAAATTAGTCAGACAAGACTTCCCCTTAACAAACCCATGCTGTGTCCGAGCTGTAACTGAAGTCTTGTCTAGATGATCCTGCAGTGCTTCTTTAACCAGTGTAAACATTAATTTCCCTGGAACAGAAGTTAAACTAACAGGTCTGTAATTACCTGTGCCTCCCTTTGATCCTCCTTTGTGGATTGGGGTCACATTTGCACATCTCCAGTCCATGGTACCTCCCCTGAGTCCAGGGAAGCTCTTATAATTATGGCTAAGGGTTTGCTTACTTCCTTTGCTGCCTCCTTTAATATAACTGGATAGATTCCATCCACCCCATGTGCCTTTCTTGTGTTTATCTCCAACAATTTCTCCTCCACTTTACTCTCAGTTATTACAAGATTATCTAGCTTACTGCCAGAGTTGAATACACCTATTGGCATTCCCCTCCCTGAATAACTCCTCATGTGTGAATATTGATGCAAAATATTCATTTAGTTTGTTAGCTATCCGAGCAGGATCATCAACAGTTGAATCATCGATATCAAGTGGACCAATCTGATTCATCCCTTTCCTTCTAGAGTTTACATAAGTAAAGAACTCTTTGCTGGTTTTCTTTGCGTCCTTTGCCAAAGATTTCTCGTAATCTGCCTTCGCCTGCATAACCTCCTTTGTTACTTGGTTACAGACCAGCTTATATCTATCATAGGCCTCTGTGTCACCTGTTAATTTATATGTATCCCATGCATTTTTCTTCTCTGCCACATGTCTCATTAGCATCTGACATCCATTTAGGCCTAAATCTTGAATAATATTTCTCTGTTGGTATGAAAAGCCTTCCAAGATTAATTCTTTGAATGCTTCCCATTTTGAATTTGCTATTGGTAACATCAGTTGGTTCCACCATATAGAATTTAAATACTGTCTCAAACCATTGTAGTCACCTTTACGAAAGCAAAAACCCTTCCCTTTACCCTTGATGGTAGTTACCTCTTTGAGTAAATCCCACTTCAGCATCCTTTGCCAAAGATTTCTCATAATCTGCCTTTGCCTACCTAACCTCCTGTGTGACTTGATTACAGACCAGGTTATGTCTATCATAGGCTTCCATGTCACCCATTAATTTATATGTATCCCATGCATTTTCTTCTCTGCCACGTGTCTCATTAGTTCATCTGACATCCATTTAGGCATAAACCTTGAACAATATTTCTTAGTTGGTATGTAAAGCCTAGTAGCTTCCAAGATTAATTCTTTAAATGCCTCCCACTTTGAATCTGCTGTTGGTAACATCAGTTGGTCCCACCGTATAGAATTTAAATACTGTTTCAGACCGCTGTAGATCCAGTTGCAGTAGCATACTGTCATTAACAACCCTGGCACCCTTTGTATCATCTGCAAACTTGGACATTAAGCCTGATATAACCCCATCAATATCATTGATAAATATAGAAAAAACACTGAGCCCAATGCCGAACCCTGGAAGACTCCACTAATAACATTAGTCCACAAAGAGCATTGTCCATTGATTATCACCCTATGTCATCTCCCACCATCCCTTTATCCATTGTATCAACTTGCCCTTAATACTATCCCACTCCAATTTGCACAGCAGTCTTCATGTGCAACAGTATCCAAAGCTTTCCTGAAATTCAGGTACATGATATCAAAATTATTTTTTGCATCCAGTTTCTTTGTGACCACATAGTATCCAATCAAATTGGTCAGACAAGACCTCCCCCTTAACAAACCTATGCTGTCTTAACTACTAGTTAAGTTATGCATCCTGCAATGGTTCTTTAACCAGTGACTCCATTATTTTCCCCAGAACATAAGTTAAACTTATACGTCTATACTTACTTATGTCACTTTTTTGAACCCCCTTTGTGAATTGGGGTTACATTTGCACACTTCCAGTTCATGGGGACCTCCTCTGAGTCTAAGGAAGCTGTCATAATTATGGCTAAGGATATTCTTACTTCCTTTGCTGCCTCCTCTAATATAACTGGATAGATGCCATCCACCCCAAGTGCCTTCCTTATATTTAACTTCAATGGATGTAGTGTATAATGCTTTAAATCCTAAGTGTTTAGATATGTTAGAGTTACTGTCTTGCATTGTGCTAACAGCATGCAAAGGTTGGAACTCGAGGATTTACTCAGCCATAGTGCAAAGAGCATATCAACATACACACATCACCATATGATTTTGTCAGTATCAAAGAAAAGCATATTGAAAAAGATTATAAAAAGATATCAGAGAGGGGAAATGCCTTAGGCACCTCTGTAGCCAGGTTGGCTGGAGCAGCAGTGCGTAGCACACGCTTCTTGATTAGACCGGGGTTCAAGCCCGTGACCACCAAATACGGACGATGCGGTAGGTCAGGGAATGACCACCGCATATCCCCAGCCCGGATAAAGGGTGAGGGTTGGCATCAGGAAGGGCATCCGGCCATAAAAATTTCATGCCAAAACAGTAAAAAAACGCTGACTTCATATACAGTATATATATATAATGGGAAAAAGGCAAGGGGGGGAAAAGAGGGAAAATGCCAGTTTCTTGAAGCTTGGCAACATTTCTATTATAGTTTTACCAGTCAAACTTAATTTTTAATTGTGTAGTAGTTAGTTACTTATTGCTGTTATATATATCGTGCATAATATTCAGAGTGAAGTAATTTAATCGCATGTAGCCTGAATTACTTTAGTAGGCACAAGTGGCCTAAGTAGCCCTTGTGCCAGAAACTACTATAACAACAATGTAATTTAATAATGCTCATTTGTTTGTTGTTTTTTACTTATTGGTACTTAATTTTAAAGGACCACCTTCTGTGGCTCTTAAGAGGAATTTACTCAGTTCAAATAGTAAACTGAGAGGTCACACTAACTACACATCTTTATTTTTGAATTTCCTTTTTTAAAGATAAAAATAAAGTTTTTTATATTATTTTTGTATATTAATGCAAAATTAATTAGATAGTATGAATCAGAGCTGTAATACTCAATATGTTCTACGTTGATAATAATATTAGTAAATTAATAAGAGGAGTTTACCTCAATATAGTACGTGGAACACTTCCGTATGATACCCTCCAGAAATTAAAACGGAAAAAATGAAAAAATCGACAACTTACCGGTACATTAAAGTAAAGTATAAATAATTAAAGTAAAATATAAATAATTAAATAATCAATTTAGCACAATTCAAAACAATTAAAATTCAAATTAACGCAATTAAAAGAATCTAACGAAAATATTCAAAATCGTTTTGAATATTTTCGTTAGATTCTTTTAATTGCGTTAATTTGAATTTTAATTGTTTTGAATTGTTAAATTGATTATTTAATTATTTATATTTTACTTTAATTATTTATACTTTACTTTAATGTACCGGTAAGTTGTCGATTTTTCCGTTTTAATTTCTGGAGGGTATCATACGGAAGTGTTCCACGTACTATATTGAGGTAAACTCCTCTTATTAATTTACTAATATTAATGCAAAATAAAAATTTTTATTACTGCCTTAGCTAATACAGTTGGTTCTGCTATAACACGGTACATGAGTTCCTAAAAATCTCCACATTATGGCATTTTGTGCATTAAAAACAACAGGGTTTAGGGGAAAAATACAGATAGGGGCAGAGCACTCAAAAAAAAAAAAAAAAAAAAAAAAAAAACATGTTCAGTGCGGTAAGTAAAACACTAAAAAAAAAGTTAAACCATTAAAATTGCTAACACAGGTTTAAACCTCTTAAATTTCTAATAAATAAATATTAAGTAAATATAGCACTATAATATATACATAGTAATTAATATTTCTGTTCACTGACATTTTTTTTTTTTTTTTTTTATTGTAAAATTTAAAACAGTAAAAAAGATAAGCAATCAATAATGAAGAACACAGTGCACACAAATTGCACAAGTGAGATATGCAGTAACAATTTCACACATTAAAAATAAGAAGCGTAAAAAAATAGGAATGAAGAGAAGATTCTGAAAATTAATTAATTTTTTTATATGATTGAAGATTTCATGGAGGGGGAACACTAATAACGTAAAAACCCACAGAATTCCAGCTATCGGTATTATTGCAATAAGATCAAGTTTACTACCTGTTTATAATTAGATTGCACTAACAGAAAAGCCCAGTAAACTGGGAACTGCAAATTGTTTTTGTTGTTTTATGGTAGTGACCTTCAGAAATGTATTCCTCTGTTCATGTCTCATGAAATTTTTGTTTGAACTGAAAAACGAGCTCCTGAAAACACGAGTCAGCCTACAATATACTGTGAATACAGCAAATGACAACAGTGCATCTGACCAATACAACTGCAGTAAATGGCAAATATAGCTCTCACACATTTGACATTTTTTAAGCTTCGCAAACTTATATGTATTGCTGCACAGGTCACTATGTTCAGCTTGGTGCTGGGTTGTGTTCACCTGATGTTACTCACAGACGAAATCACGCATAAACCAATGCAAAATTCATATTATACCCGCATTGTTCCCTAATATATCAGTCACGTTGGAGAAAATTCACATTGCCAAAATGCACATTATAGCAGAACTGACTATACATTATTGATAAAGAAATTAATATTATTCATTTTGAATAATAATATATTTCATGTTTTCACACTGTTTTGATGATCCTTACAGGAATTACTCAAGAGATGATTGATTATACAAGAGCTTCTTCTGAACGTCAGATGTTGGCTGATCTGAAGTGGCTTGCTGAAAATGGAGGGGATCTAGATTACAGAGATCATCAAGGAGCTATGCCTGTAAGTTTTTTTTTTTTTTTTTTTTCCTGTTTTGCAGAAGTCAGTGTAGCCAGTTTCAGTTTGAAAAAATTAAATTCACTGTGACTAAGTTGCTTACTCAGTTTAATTGATTATCATTTTGTACATTTGTGTTTCACTTAACTTTTAGTAATTAACAAAATAAATTTAGTAGAGAATTTCATTTTCATTACGGATAATTAAGTAACTTATTAGTTATCTAAGTATATGAATATAGATTTACTAGTAAGTCTATATTCATCATTTTTGCTTACGTGTAATACTTTTATTGTAACAGGAAAAACCCTTTCATTAAAAGATCCTTTAATCAAAAGATTCTTTTTTAATTCTTTTAGAATTACTGAAAGGGTTTGAATAAACGATTGTCATGCGAAATATGAACATATTGGTAATTTTTAAAACAGATTTGGTAAAAATGGTAAATTGATAAAAAAAAAATAAAATTATCATTTTATTTACAGAAGCAATTTTTATTTTTTTATTTATTTTTTTTTATAATGGCATAATTACATAGGAATTTAATCAGCAGACAGACTTTAATTTGACAGAATCAGATAGGACTTTGAATGATTCTGATTTATCCAGAAAATAAAACAGCTCAAATAAAAGCAATTTTTTAATACTCTGATTATAGATACTAAAACTATTTACTTTTTTTTTAATTTTTAGATATGATGTACCCAAAATTTATGAGAATGGCCACATAACTATGTTACCAATATGGTACAAATTTTTTCAGTTGGTGTTGATAGAGTATATATCCATGGTAATTTACTCATATGCACTATTATATTTATAATGGATTCTTTAATTTTTTGAAATGAGTAATTCAAAAGAACCAAGAGTTTGTATTACTTTGTTTTTAACTTGATAAAACAACTTTTGAAGGTGCAAGAACAAGCTTTTGGAGAAGACAGTTTTTTTCAAAAGCACAAACGTCAGAATTCTTGACTGATTTTCAAGAATGCAGTCAAGGAATAAAATACCTGCCCCTAATCTGCCAAATCTCCAGACTTTGCTCCCTGGGCAACTAATTTCAGATTTTTGAAATTGAAGCTCAAAAAGGGGATATAATCAGGTCTTGGAAATTGAACAAAATTTGAAGTTGATACTTGGCAGTATCAAATTTACTTCAAAGGCATTCAGGATTACAAATCATTTGCAAATTTTTATTACATTGCATTGAAATTAAAAAATTTATTTTTAAAAATGCTTAGGCGAGTATGTCAAAGCTTGCTGAGATGATATTATCTCCTCTGCCACCAGTACTTTTTCAGATTGCTGAAATTGAAATAAAATTTTATTTTGCAAATGCTTCAAAAAGCACTAGATGCACAGGACAAGATGGTTCTCAGGAAGCCTTGATGTACGTGCATAGAACTTCTAAAAATTTCTTCCAATCTGAAAGCAACTATTGTAAGTTTCAATAGATTATGAAAATTTCAGACATGCCTCTAACTGGCAAAAACGTACCGCAAAAACCTTGGCATTATGGCCACAGAAGCCGATGCGCCAACAACTACCAAAAAAAAAAAACTGGCAAAATTATAGGCTCTCTGTTCTTAAATATTCTCATAAGTTTTGGGCAGGAGCTCTTAAATATGTAGCAATTCAATTTGAAGAACTAATATTTCTTTTGTAATTTAAATATTCTAAGCCTAACTAATACTTTTATTACAGCTTCACATAGGAGCAGCAAATGGCTATCTTAGTGTAGTTGAGTTCCTACTGGACCATCATGTGTCTACAGATGCCAGTGACAATGATAATTGGCAGCCTATCCATGCAGCTGCTTGCTGGGGACATGTAAGTAGAGTCATTTGCATACCGGTAATGAACCACACTACTTAAATGCTATCATGAAAGTTAGATGGCAAGGAAGTAACTATGAGGGGAAGAGATGTAAAATTTTAGCTTGCACCCTTTCAGAAACAGTAGGTTATAAAATTTAAGCATAAGGTGATTCTATACTGAAATCTGTTTTTATCAGGAATTACATCATTTATACACTATACTAGCTAATGTTGACCTGTTATGCTATCTGTTATAGTTTATTAACAAAAATTCTACATAAATGGCTACTTTCTTCTGGACTTCATACAGCTATGATATGACACCACATTGTATTGTTTTACTACAAATTAGTAAGTACAAATGAGTAAATAATTATAAGTGTAAATAAATCAAGCTTCCTTTTGTATCTCAGTATTGAATGTAAGGAAACAGTACCAGTGAACTTTCTCTGAATATTTATAATAAATTAAAAGGTATAGCCAAAAAAAAAAAAATGAATAATGTTTCCAAAAACTTCTGCAGAACCAATTAAGATAGTAAGCAGTTCAGCATAAATTTATGATTTACAATAAACTTTAGCATCAAATAATAGATTTAACTTTTTCAGCTGGAAGAAGTCTCAGTTAATCTACTTAGAACTAATGTTCCAAACAAGATTTTCAAACTTTATATATAGATCAAAACTTTTTCAATAATTTTGTACTTTTGTTATATTTCTGTCATACATTTGATTCATTTTGGAATAAAAATGAATCTTCCATGATATGAAAATTTCTATATGTGAATAACTTTATTTTTGTTTTAAATAATATGGATCGTAAAAAACATGCCTCTCCGAAGAGCCTTTACTATGAACCACAACTTTACACTTTTTCCTTGTAACTTCTTTCATTGCTGTACTTCTGCTGCATCAGTATATCTCCATAATATCTCCTCATTACTACCAAAGATCAGATTATCACTATGCCGTATTACTACTTTTATTTTCATCTAAATTTATTCTCACGTGACACCATGACTAAATTAGTCGGTCTCAAATGAGGGTTGCTAGCTCAAACCAAGAAAGTTTTTCACCTGGAAAAACAGGCAAACCAGCTAGAATACGTGCAGTTTAGACATAATATACTGATGTTTTGGCACAATTCTTCACTCTTTAGTTTGAAACTAACACTTCCTTTCTTAGATGTCAATTTGAAAATGAACATGCTTCCACTTGCAGAAAACTCACTGATACCTTATTAAATTTCAGAACCAGTCATCCTATTAGCATAAAAAGGATTGTCAAAGCTCTTACTTATAGTAGTAGTAGTAGTAGTAGTGGCACCTGATGCAAGAAAGCAAGTGTAGGAGCTTATGCAGCATCAGCCAAAAAAAAAAAAAAAAAAAAATCACACCATACCCTCCAATTGCCTGTCCAGTTCCTCCTTAAATTTATTTAACCTATCAACTTCCACAACGACAGATGGAAGTTTGTTCCAGCAATTAACCACCCGCTGGCTAAAGGCAAATTTCCGCACATCTATTCTACATCTATCCTTTCTTAATTTGAACTGTGCTCAACCCATTCAAGGCCTTATACACCTCAATCAGATCACCGCGCAGGTGCCTAGTCTCCAGCCACTGCAATTTGCAGAACTTAAGCCTCTCTTGGTAAGAGGATCCCTTCATTCCCCTCACCAATCGTGTTGCTCTTCTCTGTACACGCTCAAGCAAATCTACATCCTTCCTAAAATGAGGCCTCCAGACCTGTACGCAGTACTCAAGGCGTGGCCTGACCATTGCCTTATACAGAGGGACAATCACCTCCTTTTCCCTGCTAGCAAAATTCCTATATATCATTGACAAAACCCCATGACCTGCCCTAGCAGCCTGTCTACATTGCTCAGAAAACTTCATATCTGACTGCACAATTACTCCCAGGTCTTTTTCATTTTCTACCACCTTAAGTGTAGTACCACACAGTTGGTACGTTTCTCTGGGGTTACTTCTACCCATATGCAGTACTTTGCATTTGTCAAGGTTAAACTTCAGTTGCCACTTCTTAGCCCATCTGCCCAAATTATCTAGATCCTGTTGCAGTAGCACACTGCCATTACTGTCATTAACAACCCTGCCAACCTTCGTGTCATCTGCAAACTTCGACATTAAGCCTGATATACCTTCATCAATATCATTGATAAATATACAAAACAACAGTGGACCCAACACCGAACCCTGTGGGACTCCACTAATAACATTAGTCCACGAAGAGCAGCACCCATTGATTACCACCCTCTGTCTTCTCCCACTTAACCATCCTTTTATCCATTGTAGCAACTTACCCTTAATACCATTGTGCTCCAATTTGTACAGTAGTCTTACATGCGCAACAGTGTCAAAAGCTTTCCTGAAATCCAAGTATATGATATCAAAATTATTTTTTGCATCCAGTTCCTTTGTGACCACATCATAATAACCAATCAAATTTGTCAGACAAGACTTTCCCTTAACAAACCCATGCTGTGTCTGAATTATTGCTGCAGTCTTGTCTAGATGATCCTGCAATGCATCTTTAACCAGTGACTCCATTATTTTACCCGGAACAGAAGTTAAACTAACTGGTCTGTAATTATTCGTGTCACCCTTCGAACCTCCTTTGTGAATTGGGGATATATTTGCACATCTCCAGTCCGTGGGAACCTCCCCTGAATCCAAGGATGCTCTCATAATTATGGCTAAGGGTTTGCTTAGTTGCTTTGCCGCCTCCTTTAATATAACTGGATAGATCCCATCCGCCCCAGGTGCCTTTCTTATGTTTAACTTCAACAATTTCTCCTCCACTTTGCTCTCAGTTATTACAAAATCATTAAGCACACTGCTACAATTTGATAACCTTCTTCCATTTTCAAACTGTAATGATTCCTCACGTGTGAATGTAGATGCAAAATACTCATTCAGTTTGTTTGCTATCTGAGCAGGATCATCAACAGTCGAACCATCGATGTCAAGTGGACCAATCATATTCAGCCCCTTCCTTTTAGAGTTTATATAAGTAAAGAAATCCTTGCTGTTTTTCTTAGCATCTTTTGCCAAAGATTTCTCGTAATCCGCCTTTGCCTGCCGAACCTCCTTTGTGACCTGATTACAGACTAGCTTATATCTGCTACAGGCTTCTGCGTCGCCTGATAATTTATATGCATCCCATGCATTTTTCTTCTCTGTCACGAGTCTCATTAGTTCATTTGATAACCATTTAGGCCTAAACCTTGAACAATATTTCTTCATCGGTATGAAAAGTCTAGTAGCTTCCACGATTAATTCCTTGAATGCTTCCCACTTAGAATTTACTGTTTGTAACATCGTCAGTCGATCCCACTGTACAGAATTTAAAAACTGTCTGAGACCACTGTACTCCCCTTTACGGAAGCAAAAACCCTTTCCTTTACCCCTGACGGTAGTTACCTCTTTGAGTAAATCCCACTTCAGCACACTGTGATCACTGCCACCTAGTGGTTCCTTTATCTGCAAATTCTTAATACACGAATGATCACTGCTGATAACCAGATCAAGAGTATTACTTTCTCTGGTTGCCTCTCGAACATGCTGCTGCAGAAAACAATCATCCAATAAATCCACAAAAGTCTGACTAGTGTGTGAGTGACCAACCCACAAGTTCCAGTCAATATCTGGGAAGTTAAAATCCCCCATTATAAGACATTCTGATTTACTGGCCCACTCTATTTCTCTGTACAATTGTTCATTGTACTCATTCGAGTCATTAGGCCTATAACACACTCCTACTCTTATCTTTGCTTTTGCAGTGCTTATGTCACACCAAACTGACTCAACAGTGCACTGTCCATCTATATCAACTGGATGCACTTCTTTTGATTTTATGTTTTTCTTAATTAACAGCATAACACCTCCTCCCTTTCTGTCCTGTCTATCCTTTCTGTACACATTGTACTCCCCAAATTCCAGTTCTGCATTCCTTATATCTTTGTGACACCACGTCTCTGCTATCCCAACAATATCCGCCTTTGATGTCTTGACTAACACTTCAAATTCATCAAATTTATTTACTATACTTCTAGCATTGGTATACATGCAAGCATACATGCTCCTATGCCTATTCCTTGTTACCCTAACACATCCCATATACCCAACTATTCCAGGATGACTGCCATCCGTCCCTGAAACCCCCAACACCCCTCGCTCCAGGTCGCTTCTTATTCTAATAGAAGTTGTGCAAGAATCACCTTCACCTCTGCCTGCGGTTACTGTTAAACTATTAGTCTTTGTATCCCCCCAAGCTAGCAGTTTTCCGACCCACCTAACACTGCCTCGATAGCATCAGCAAATATTCTTGCACCCTTTCTATTTAAGTGTATCCCATCCCTGTAGAAGCAATCTCTCCTGTTAACAAGTACAGTCCAGGCTGAAAAAAATTCTACCCCTTGAGCCTTGCACAATCTTTCCAGGGCCGAATTGATCGACAAGGCTCTCATCATATACTCCCTCCTATCGTGTCTGGGCAGAATTGCAGACACTTTCAAGTTCAACCCTAATTCTCGGCTTTTTTTCAACAGTGACCTGTACTTGTTGAGTAATTCTGCCGGTCTCCTACTCTTAATATCATTAGTGCCAACGTGTACAACTATATCACCTTTTGTGCCCTTGAAAGATGATATCCGCTCTACAACGTCATCAACCTTTGCCCCTGGTAGACATACCCTGGTCCTGTTCCAAAATGTATAGTTATAGGACTCTAAAGATCTGCAGTCCTCAATTGGCAGATCTTGATTTCTAAAGTTACCTCCATCTTGCAAAACATGACTGTCTTCTTTCTCTTTTCTATAACATCATCAATAAGATGAGGAAGAAGTTCTCATCTGAGGTATTTCCAATCCTCTCACTAAAATAGTTCTTCATTTGGGTTTGGAAAGAAGAGCTAAAAAAGTTTGCCCATAAACACAACATCCAGATATTCATACTAACCTGAAATATTAGCATAGATACCGAGATGTGTTTCTGGATAGGAATAACAGGAAGATCAATTTTGAGATTCAGTGATATAGCATGTCATGCAATAAATTAATTGCATTTCATTATGTATTAACTTTTCATAAATATTGTAATTTAAGTTTATTGTTGGCTATACTTACTGTCAAATATTGGCAGGGTGTAGTCAAAATGTATAGTTTTGAAACAAATCTTCCCATATGCAGTGAAGTAATTTCTTTCTCAGCATGTTTAATATACCCATAACATGTAGATTAGTGAAAAAGCATCATTTTAACAAAGCCATCTACAAAGTAGTTAAATTAATTAATTATATCTCATATTGTGAATGCCTTCACAACGAGTTGCCATGGTATTGTACTACCTCGAATAAATAACACTTCACCAGTGGAGAAGACTACTGTTATTTATTCTCAGAAGATACCACCACCCAGATGGCACCGTTTCAAAGCTTGTTGGTTTCTCTTCGGTGGGTGGGCAGGTACCCTGGTGTTGCAATAGTGACAACCCAGTTATGAAGTATAACTGGGTTGTTTTAGTCTATACTAATATCTTAATTTGGATTTCACATATATTCTAACAGTTATAAGAAAATATGCAATAAACATGTGAATAAATTGCAGTCAAACTTCAACTGATAGTACTTGTTTTGAAACATTTAATTTGTTGTCTCAATAAATTATAATTGTGTAATTGTATTACACAAGAAGTGCTATTCGTTTAATAGAAATGGTTATTTTCAGCCTGATGTGATAGAGATGCTTGTACAATCTGGAGCAGATCTGAATGCAAGGACAAAGAATGGTGAAACTCCTTTTGGTAAGTGACATTAAGTTTAAAATATATATACAATACAATGAAACATTCTCTTGAAATTCTGCACTAAATAACTAATTGAAACAGTGTTCTATGTAGAATGCTCTCTATAACAGTGGTATATATTATATTAACTGTAAGAATGCATATAGTTAATACAAAAGTACATTCAAAAAGTTCCTCGAATTTTACTATAAAAGTTTGAGTGAACAGTTGGTCTTAATCACCTTCAAAGTACCTTCCTTCTGTGCGCACAAGCACACACAGCTCCCCGATGGGAAGAGTAATGAAGTACTTTCGGGAAGCGGGAGGTAAATTTACTCTCTGTAATTTTATCTGCCATTTATTATGCATCACCTGTTATAACTCATTTGTTTAGTCTGACCCAAACAAAATTTATAATACTTGGTTATTGATACAAAATTATCTTAAATTTCTCTCAGATTTTACTGAGAGGAATTTTAATTTCTGAACTGCTGTCATTCACTAGTTTCGATTACAATACCCATTCTCAATTAATTTTCTCAGAAGAAAAGCCGAAATATATATTTTAAATTATATTTTCAACAATAAAATGACGAAAGTAAATATCCCAACAGTAGTCAAAGAAATCCTTACCTTATTACCTTCACACAAATAGCAATATGCATGTTGATATTACTGAACTGATGAAAGTAGAGCCGTCTAGCGTTCAGTAGCCAAATTGTGATTATAGAAAAAATTACATTGTTTCAAAGTTCAAAACAAAAATCCCAAGACTGGTAATACATGATGTACCATGTACACGCAAGTGATTAATAAAGGCATTCATTTGGAAACATTAAAGTGACATTGAGTTGAAGATACCGGACTGTATCATGGCAATGGAGTACCAAAACATTACTTGTCAAATGTTATTTGCTGTTGCATAATTGGCACTTTCCAGCAAACATGTAGCATGATACCTATGTGAATATGATAAAATGAAAACCTTACGTTATTCTACATTCACTTTATGTAGACATAAAAGACGCTTTTTAAGAATAACAGTAAAAATTACCTATTGTTTTGATTAAATTGCTTTCACAATTAATAAATAAATCTTTGTTTCCTTAGATATCTGTGAAGATCCCGATCTCAAAGAACGCATCATTCAATTGAAGAGTGAAATGGAAATTAAACGTGCAGCTCAACCACAAAAACTACGAAGATCACACAGCCAAAATACCAGAAGGTAAGCAGCAAAAAAAGATGAATAAAAATTAAAATAAAACTTGATAATATTGTTATCTCTGCCAGATAAGATTTTGGTCCTCTGGCTTATTACAACATTTGATTGCAGTAGACTTCTCTCAGAGCTGATCTAACTGCTGGTTGTTGCCAACAGTATATAATGATCCTGTCTTAATGTTTTTCAGTTGAAGTCTCATTAAATAGTCAAAAGGCCTAGAGGCAAAATGTGAGACAAGTGAAAGGCTAATCGATCCCTCTTAAAGACAAAAGTAATATTTCAATTAAAATAATGTATAATTGGTAGTCTTGATGTGACTACATGTGAAGCTGCCAATCATACAACTATTGCATGTTGGCCATTATCTCTGGAAGCTGGTCTTTGCATCCACAGGTTTTCTAGTTCTTTAAGGTGTTTCCTGTATTAATTAATTTAGTTTTATTTTTTCAAAATGCAAACAGCATTAATAACAAAATTCTCTCACTCATTGCTGAAGGAATTTTATAACCATAGTTGAAACTTGATTCATTTCAGAAAATGCACCTGCCCATAGTTTTTTACTTTTATGTGTTTTCATTTAATAAAATAAATAAATTTTCTGTTTATACTCCGGCACGACAACCAAGTCAGTAGAGTTTACAATAAATCGTCAATACAAATATTTATCGTATTTAGTAGTCATGGGCTTGAACCCCGGTCCACTCAAGGAACGCGTGCGATGCACTGTCGCTCCTGACCACTGGGCTACGTCAGGCCTTTGATTGTAATTGTGAAAAGGTCAGTATTTAATTTCTCCTACCCTCATTTTCAGCTTGGTTAGATTTATTCAAAGCTATTGTAATCAGAATTAAATTACATTTGATAGTGTTAGTTGGCAGCTCTTCAGTTGCTTAGGCTCTTAATCTTAGCAATCAATTTACCACCATTGATTTCTACGAGTTTTGTCTTTTAATATATATATATATATATGTGTGTGTCATCGATGAAAGTAAAATAAAATAAAATAAAAATAAATAAATATAGATGGAGAAGTTATTAAACACAAAATGCCGAGCCTAGTTGAAGAAAAAAAAGAAAGAATGTTAAGAACCTAAATAAAATTAAGTAGAATTAAATCTGAATTAATGCCGAATTAACAGGCCAATCATATGTACAAAAGCTGAAAGAAAAAGAGGGGAGGGTAATAGAGATAAAAATTATAAAATAAAAATTAAAGAATTAAAAATTAAAAATTGGTACATAGATCAGGTATTTCATCAGGGGGCTACACCTGATCATGTACCAAACACTGTGTTTCTATGCAAACTCATGCTGATGGAGAAGCTATAGAAATGAAATGGATATATAAAAAAAAATAAATAAATAAAAAAATAAATAAATTAAATTAATTTTTTTAAATTTTTTTAAGACTCCACAAACATGAGTGAGGTAGCCCCTATAGGTACATGTACTGTTTTTCCTTTTTTTCCACTTCTTCGTTTTCATATTTCATATATATATATATATAATTTTTTTTTTCTTTTGGAACTACTAGCTATTTTTCATTGTACTGAACTCTCATCTCCCTCCCCTCCATCAGGTCTGATGCTTGTCGTGATCATATTCTAATACTTCTCATCACCTTAGGAAATATTTCTTTCTCATTTTATTCTAAACACAAACCAATAAATAGAAATACAATTTTTCTATTACTGCTGTCTTCCCTCATTGTGTTTCTAATAGTTATTGATGTATACTGCTTCTTCCTTCTCATAAAAATTATCCCCTGGCAATATCACATAAATTTTGAAAACTGGATTTAATAACTTTTATATTCTATCTTTTTCTGGTATATTTGTCTAGAAATTTTCCCAAATGGATGCATGCTTTTGGTTGGCTCATGTCTTTAATTTGTTTTACATATGGTGTGTCCAAAACTTGTCTTATTTCTAGTAATAGTAAGCCATAGTGGAGCCCCTGAAGTAATGGTTTTATTCAAAGTAAAGCAACTTTCTTCAAAGTTGTAGTAGTAATGGAAAATAATGCAAGAAAGCAAACTTAAGCTGTCAGCCAGAAAAAAAAAAAAAAAAAAAAAAAAACAAACCAATGAAAACCTACACAGCCCACTATCCAATCCTCCAAGAATTTCTCCAGTTTTCCCTTGAATTTATTCAACCCATCCACTTCCACAACAGATGGAAGCCTGTTTCAACAATCAACCAACTGCTTGCTGAAGGCAAACTTCCACACATCTATCCTACAGCCATCCTTTCTCAACTTGAATTTATGCCCCTTCGTGTGTAGTCTCAGTAAGTGGAAAAGTACCTTTAACATTCAGCTTACTCAATCCATTCAACGCATTAAACACCCCAATCGGATCTCCCTGCAGATGTCTAGTCTTGATGCTGCAATTTGCAGAACTGAAGCTTTTCTAGGTAAGAGCACCCTTTTGTTCCCTTCTCCAATCTAGTTGCCCTACTCTGCACCCATTCCAGAAGATCGGCATCCTTCCTAAAGTGATGCCTCCACACCTCAATACAGTACTCAAGATGAAGCCTAACCATGGTCACATATAAAGGAATAATCGCCTCCTTATCCCTGCTATAGGGATAAGGAGGCGATATATATCATTGGAGTCTCTGTATATCATTGACAAAACACTGAGCTATCCTGGCAGCATATCTGCATTGCTCGGAGGATTTCATGTCTGACTGCACAATTACTCCAAGTTCTTTCATTCTCTATTACCCTGAGTGTAGTATCACACAGTTGATAAGTTACTTTGAGGATACTGCTACCCATGTGCAGTGTACCTTGAATTTGTCAGTGTTAAACTTCAGTGGCCATTTCTAGCCCACTCAACCCAATTTTCCTAGATCTTGTTGCAGTAGCTCACCCTGATGACTGTCTTCAACCAAACTGCCAGCCTTCATATCATCTGCAAACTTAGACATTAAGCCTGATATACCTTCTTCAATATTGATAAATATTGAAAACAACAATGGACCCTAAGGAACTCCACTAATAACATTAGTCCATGAAGAGCAGTGCCTTTTGATAACCACTTTCTGTCTTCTTCCACTTAACCATTCCTTTATCCATAGCAGTAACTTACACTTAATGCCACATTGCTCCATGAATTGGGTATATCCATACTTCTTCCAGTCCATAGGGACCTCCCCTGAATCCAAGGATGCTCTCATAAGTATGGCTAAGGGTTTGCTTACCTTCTTTGCTGCCTCTCTTAATATAATTGGATAGATTCCATCTATTCTAGGTGCCTTTTTTTGTCCATCCTCAATTTCTCCTCCACTTTTCTTTCAATTATCAGTCATTTAGTTTCTCATGTAAGTGGAAGAAAAATTGCTGGCCCACCCTATTTCCCTGTATAGCTTTTTGGTGTACTCATCACAGTCATTAGGCCTATAATACACTCCTACTCTCAATTTTGTTTTTGCAATGCTTATATCACACTAAACTGACTCAACATTGCACTCATCACCCATGTCAACTGAATGCATTGCCTTAGATTTAATATTCTTCTTAAATAAATAACCCCCAACCTCTCCTGTCCTGTCCTGTCCTGTCCTTCCTGTATACATTATACTCCCCATATTCAAATTCAGCATCATCTATGTATGAGTGACACCACGTCTCTGCTATCAAGCAGTTGTAATGTCATGGGATAAAATAAATGCATTTATTGTGGTGTAATATTGTGTGTAAATTTAATTTGTAAATGGATAACCCCAAATAAAGAAAGTGACTCCTATAAAGGCATAATTAAACTGAATGAAAACTTATTTTCCTGTAGCAAATCAGTGTCATCTGAATGAAAAAAGAAAACTGCAAAGCAATATTTTTTACTTTAAGTTTTCACAGTTATAATAGTATTAGTATTAAGAGTGGTAAATAATGTGAGGAAGCAAGTTTATACATCATACTGATGGTGGGGTGGGGGGGGGATTTCTCTCTCTCATTAAAAAAAAATTATATGCTGTTTATGTCATCCCCAACCCTTGAGGATTTCTTTTTTTAAGAAAGATGTTTTTTACTCAGATTTCTAAATTATTTAGCTGGTCAAATAATTTCAGTGCTAGCTTTTTAAATTATTACTTATGTCTTTCATGCTATCTATAATGTTATTCATTTTCTGTTACCCTAATTATTCAGTGAAATATATATATTTTTTCTCTCTCTCTCATTTTTATAGTCAGTCTGTAAGAAGAACAAGCATAAGAGACAAGTCCTTGATATCTCGCAGGGAAGCCAGAGAAGAGGCCAGAATAAGGCATGAGAAACAAAAGGATGGAAATGAAGAAGTAAGTACAGATAGAATTATTGAAAACAAGCAAATAATTTATTTTTTCATATAACAAGTGAATAGCTTAGAAAATTCTCTTTGTTGGATACACTTGCCTTTTATGTTTTCTGCTTCTTATTTCTACCACTTGTTTTGCCTAAATTAACAAACTTATTACTCCCTTCTCCTGCTTCTACTTTATGTATAGAATATGGATGGCTCTGATAAATATGTGTATAGTCCACTAAATGTTGGGCTAGCTATAATTCTGCCAATTAGCTGCTAAATTGTGAGAGTATAGTATAATTTACTCATAATTAGTTTCAGGACAAAAGTTTCAAGCTATGAAAGCTATAAAAAGTCGCTATATATGTTGGCGTATGAAAATTAGTGAAGAAATAAGCACTTCGGGCCATGTAAGACCTGTAATTGGTTTAATTTCTTAAAAGATTCTCACACATTTTGTAGTACTTCTTGTACCTTCTTCAGTGAATGCCTGAAATGCTATCCTTGTTGCACCATCACCCCTGTATACTAAGACCTTCTGGTGAGTTTGGACAGTTTTTTTTTTTTTTTTTTTTTTTCCATGCGTAATGATAGCATATTTTTTTTCTCACTAATTTTCATTTCCTGATTTACCTGCAGGCCTGTTACTAAACTAACATTTGGGCAATTACTATATTTGTGATAAAACTGGATTTAATACTTAGCACACTGATCTTGTTGTGGGGGCACTTTTCAGTGATTTGCCTTGGTATTTCATTATAAATAAAAGTACTGCCAACCCCAACTGAAGAAGTATAACTTGCCCTGAATGTAATTATGTTTACTGCAGTATCCCATATATTGTGGGTGTATCACTGGTTTGTTCAGATATCAAAAAAGATCAGAACTCAGCTTAGGTAGTGGTATACACTTTTTAAATAAAAAAACAATATACTCTTCCATTGTAGCTGTGATGTTTATTTAAAGTAGTGCAATACCAAAGCAGCTTGTGCGAAAGTGCCTCTGCAATATGAAATTGATGCACTAAGTAACAAACCCTGTTTGTTCATAGTTATGTACCGAAAGAGACTATACTGATTTGTACAATGACTGTACTACTTACTTTTAGTCTCTGAGAGGTGCCTCCGTAGCCAGGTGGGAAGGAGCAGCAGTGCATAGCACACGCTTCTTGATTAGACCGGGGTTCGAGCCTGTCACCACCAAATACGGAGGATGCGGAAAGGTCAAGGAATGACCACCGCATATCCCGGAGCAATATGGCCTTAGTTGCTAATGCTCCTAAAAACCAAATAACTAACTAGTCTCTGAGACTAACCTTTAGGCTTAACTATAACTGATAGATAACAATCGGAAACATATCTACTGCTCATTATATTTTGGATATATTGAATGGTGATAGCATAACGTTCAATGTCATTCTATTAATAATTAGTCTTTCTGTATATAATTTGATTTTTATTGCATTTTTTCTTATATAAGGCTCAGCTTTTACTTTTTTTCTAATAGAGAGAAGAAATACTTGTATTTCTTCTCTATTAGGAAAAAACATATATGCATGTATATATGCTATATGCATGTATATATGCTACACGTATGCATGTAGCTAATAGAGAAGAAATACTTGTATGCAATATGGCCTTAGTTGCTAATGCTCCTAAAAACCAAACAAACAAAACAAAACTGTTAGTTTGATGGCATTAATTTTGTCTGTTATGCTACTTGCCTTTCATTATGTCTCTTGTGACTGTTATAATTGGTTTAGCATTTATAAGTGACTTATCATATACACTGAAATTAAATTAATTGAAGAGATAAGGAAGAATAAAAATAAAGAAATAAAAGTAAACAAAGGAGAATGAGAAATAAACATATAGAAAAGAATGGCTTTTCTTTTTTTTATTCTTTATTATTAATTTATTTAATATAGTAATAATGAGCTGAGATGCTAAGCACTACTCATCTGTAGTCTTTCTTCAATTTCAGTTCATGCCCCCTCAGGTTTATAATCTGAGAAGCAGAAGAATCCATTCAGCATTGAGCCTGCTCAATCCATTCAAGATCAGGTCAGATAACTTCAAAAGTGCCTAGTCTCCAGACACTGTAATCTGCAAAACTTAAGCCTTTCTTCGTAAGAGCAACTCTTTGTTCCATTCACTTCACTAATCTTGTTGCCCTTCTCTGTACTCATTCCAACAGCTCTACATCCTTCTTAAAATGAGGCCTCCAGACCTGTATACAGTACTCAAGGTGTGGCCTGACCACTGCCTTTATACAGGGGGATAATCACCTCCTTATCCTTGCTAGCAAAATTCCTGTATATCATTGACAGGACCCCATGACCTGATCTGGCAGCCTGTCTGCACTGTTCAGAAAACTTCATATGTGACTGCACAATTACCCCCAGGTCTCATTCTCCACTACTCTGAGTGTAGTACCACACAGTTGTTACACTTCTCTTGGGTTACTGCTACCCATATGCAGTACTTTGCATTTATTGATGTTAAAACTTCAGTTGCCACTTCTCAGCCCATCTGCCCAACTTTTCTAGATCCAGTTGCAGTAGCATACTGTCATAGGACCTAGAAAAGTTGGGTAGATGGGCTGAGAAGTGGCAACTGAAGTTTTAACATTGACAAATGCAAAGTACTGCATATGGGTAGCAATAACTCCAGAGAAATGTATCAACCGTGTGGTGTTACACTTGGGTGTTGCAGCATTATATGGTATACTGTCATGTTAAAAGATAAAAGGGCCCTTCTCACTGTCTCCACAGTGTAGGAAGAGTGGAATTGCCCAGAATGTTAATGTACTGCATGGCATTCACTGTTCCAGGGATGATGACCAGTGGTCTAAGCCAAACCACAAGAAACAATCCCAGATGATAACACCTCTGCCAAACTTCACTATTTGGTAAGTAATGTTCTCTGAGTATCTGCTAAACCCAAACATTGCCATCAGATTGTAAAGCCATGTAATGTTTTCTTGGTCCATAACAGTTTTTCAATTTTCCAGGACCAATTAAATGGGTGCTGCACCTGGCAAGTTGATGCTGCACATTGCATGCTCATGTTTTGCTTTGTGTGCCACAGCTTCTCTGTAAAATCTGATGATATGCAGTTCCTTGTATACACTCTTTCTGCTAATATCCTGTTTCTGAACTCCTGGCTAACATTACTTGATGAGGACTGACAAGAGCCACACACCTGGCAGTTTCTGCAGTCTACCTGAACATTACTCAGCTGCAGTAGCATGATAACATTTCCATTTGGCAATTAAACCAGCTACCATTGAACTAGGGTGCTCTCTGTTCCTAATATCTCTTGTGGAGACTTCCTATTGGATATTGCTATGCTCAGTGTCTCATCCAATCTATTGTACTTTGTTGATCTGTTTATTCTTAGCGTTAATGCAATTGCCTTTATTTCCGACACTTGGATGGTGGGTGTGGCTCATTTTTCCCAAATTCCAGGGGAAGTGTGAGGTAGTAGATATCAAAAAAGAACTACTTAAGCAATCAATAAAAGTCATACCATAGGTGTGTAGTATATTTTTAGATATAAGAGTGGTACAAATGCTCTGTAGATTAAATAGTTGAACCAGAACAGCCGACAGATCCCTAAGCATTGGGAAAAAGTTCTGAAGGATGAGCATAGTTTTAGATTACATTACTAAGAAACTGTGAGGACCACCATTCAATGATACTAACCTCTAGTGGAATAGTGGTTGAAGTTAAATGCCACAGGCAGAACTTTTTGCCAAAAAGAAAAAAAGTACCTAAGAAACAAGTTTTCAAATTGAAATATAAATCTGATGTGTCAGCTTGAATCTTTTTTTAATATAGTAGTGCTCTATCACTTCTGTTTTTTTTTTTTTTTTTTTTTTAAGTAATATACCAATGTACAGTGAATCTAATATTTAGCTTAACTCATTTCAGCATGACGAAGAAAAGCTTCAGCAGGATGTTAAAGAATATGAAAAAAATTGCACACCACCATTAGATGTTGAAGACATTGAACTTTCTCTAAATATCTTAAAGAAAAAGGATACCTTGCAGAGAATAAAGGGAAAAACTAGTCGTGAGGTGCTTGAAACATCAGAGGATGTACCAGAACAAGGAAATGAACCCATACTCAGTACAGATGTAGCATTACCAGACAAAGATATATCACTGGATGTTAACTTGGATACATTTTCAGATGTTAGTGAAGCACGAACATGTAAAGAAGGAGAAGAAATGGTTGATGTGGTCTCTAATCCAGTATCACCAAATGGGGCTACTGAAGGATCCGAGACTTCAGCTTGTATGACATCTGTTCCATCTCGAAGCCAGGCAGAATCGGTAAAAGTTGAGATTCACGTCACTGTGAACACAAGCCCAACCTACACTCCAAGTCCAGGTACATTGGCTGATTTGAAGAAACATCGCTCAGATAAGCGTACCAGGAACAGCTTAACCCTTTCGTCTTCCCAACAGGACTTAACAGGCAAAGTGGTATCCCACAATGGCCATCATTTTAGTGCCACATACATGTATGACTCCCCACCCTCTCCAACCATTTCACTACAGCGATACTGCAGTGATCCCTCAGAAATTGTAGGTGAACCCCAGAAACATGGGTGTTGTGTCATCATGTGAAGTCTGGATTTTTGAACAAAGCAAAAATCTATCATTCCTAAGACTTGTAAGTGCTCAAAAAAATGTTTCAAACGAGACACTTATATTTTTGAAAAGCCATAATACCTTAACTGTTATCAGGATACTGCATATCAATGTCAGTCTGTTTGGTGATATTTATATTTACCTTGTTTTTATTCCCTTCCCCAATCTTGTAGTAAAACCTGCTGATATATAACCACAAGGTTTTTGGAGCAAACATGTTTGTGTAGTAGTTTCCTTTGTAATATGATCAGGAAAAATTACTATTTTTTTTTTTCCACATAGCTGACCTTTATTCTATATGCAGTTTCATTTGTATGGGGGGGGGGGAAACATAACTGTGATTTATTTAATAATCAGTTGCATTCCATTTTGTTAAGAGCATTTGTAATTTTGTTTTCGCCAGAGTAGAATTTTATTTTTATAATTATCGTGATTATTTTTAAGGGTGTTTTGGAAAAATGTGCCATTTTACTTTAGTTGTATTTTTTAGTGTGTGTGAAATGTCTGTACCCAACAGCTATATGTATATTCCTTTAGCATGAGAAGGCAGCTTATATAAGGGAATATTGTTTTGAATTAAGTGATGGGCAACTTATCATTTAGTTATTGAATTGTTATCACCATCAACCACCTTTTATGAGTAATTCTGTAAGTCAGTGAGTAACTGAACTTTTTCACTGAAGAATAGATATGCAGTGGATGTAGTGTATACATTTGTCGCAAAATCCCTGCATGCTTTCGATAATTGACATTTTTGAAATGAACACATATGCATATTTTAATTACATTGCAAGGTTACCATCGAAAGAGTTGAATTTTTGCAAAGGTTTTGCAGTGCAATGATTTGCTTTCTACAGTGCCATTACATCCAGAGTGTTTTCCTATACTGCTTGTTAGATAAATTTATAGATAGAAAAAATCTGAAATTTAAAGGTATAACAGACAAATACCTTCTGCAATCAGCCTATTAATGATTGATATTAAAATTACATCAACAGGAATGGTAAACTGTGGTGCCATACCTTGTGTTATGCCCATGTTATTTTCTAACATTTTAAAAGATTTCATTTTTGCTAATATATGTTATTTTTGAAATATCCATTTCCAATCAGGTCCATTATTATGCCTTGGAAATCAGCACTTCTGAAATCCATAAGCAGTACCCAAGCATCTCATTATGAAGAATGCAGCATGCGTTTGTTGGTTCTGACCATTACAAAATGAATATTCCTTCTGTTCTGGTTTCTTTGACTTGGTCTTTGCTAAGTAATGACATACATAACCTAATGGCAAAATCTCCATCTTTGCAACAAACACTTGTTTGTATTTCATTATTCAGCATGTAATGCAATACTGAGGCAACTCATGCAAATTTCCAAGAAATGTTCTTTGAAACATAAGATATTTAACTTTTTTTTAGGATAACTTAAGTTGATTCAGACATAAAGACAAATTGCAATAAAATAATTCTTGGGCCCTTGCTTTGTATGCCGATTGGCCAAAGTTGCTGCTCTGTTGTGAGGCATTCTTTGTTTCTTTATTTAAATAAAGAATATGTTCTTTACTCTTTATTTTGTTTGTATTATAAGTAAAGAGTAATATGTACTTCATATCATCATTCTGTATGTATTTTAACAGTGCTGTGGTTGTCTACCATTGCTTTCTTTTTGTGCTAACAAGTGATCTTTGGATGAGACAATTATTTATAACTTTTTTTTTTTTTTTATTAAAAGAAAATCTAAAATCAGTGGTATTAACTTGAAAGCATTCATGTATATGCTACATATATTAAAATCTTCACTGTTTTGCAAGTATCTAATTAAAGGGCAAAGGATTTTATCCAACTGAGAAAACTCGTCCCATAAACTATATTTGCATATATTATTTAAATAGAAAATTGCAAAATACTAAGAAAAATGCAATTTTTTTGTGTTAATTTTTTAAATGGTATGTGATTAGAGCTGGCATGGTTTGGTGCTATTTATAAAAATAAAAAGAAAAGGTTTGCAATTTATGATACGTTATGAACATCTTGTAAACTTCAGTATCACATCCAAATATTTCAAGGAAGGATGCTGTAATTATGAGCTGCCTTCTTATATTGTTAAGTATATTGCCCCTGACATTCAGGGGTAGTTTTGTTATATATATTGTTCGGCTTAATATTGGACAAACTTAGTATTAATGAAGGTTTAAAATCAAATCACCATGGGAGGGAGGGTAGACAAGAGAGAGAAAGCAGAGCTGTGATTATGAGAATTATGATTACATTACTGGTTTTGAAAAACTATATGCATGTATAAAATAAAAATTTAAAAAAATTGCAAATGCTAAGAACATTTTTATGTAAATTTTGAAATGGTATTATATGAGCAGAGCTGGCATGGCCTGGTGAAATTTATAAAGTTGAATACAGTTAGGAAATTTTATTGAACAACATTAATTTGTAAAACATTATTCCAATGCAAATTTTTTTAGAACTACTGTATTTTTGATGCATAAGTTGCCTTTAAGGCCCAAAAATTGCCTCCAAACGTTGGATGCCCAACTTAGACCTAAGGAGAAATTATGCTGTACATTTGGCACATAAGTCTGCTTGTCTCTGTGTTGAGGTATTGTGTACACAGAAATTAGTTTGCAAAATAATACTAACATTATTAATTTCTCATGCACAGACATTGTCAATAAGAGCAATGTAGTGTTGTCAAATGTAGTGGCATAACTAGGGCTGATAGCACCCCGGGTAGATTAAAAAAAAAAAAAAATGGTGCCCCTTGGAAAATGCAAAACTTGGAATTTGCATTTTTAACCATAAAAATGACACCCTCCAAATTTGACACCCATGGCACGTGCCCCACCTGCCTCACCCTAGTTATGCCACTAGCCTGTAGGCATTGGTTTTGACTGCATAAGACTACAGTATATGCTTGCCACTTTAGCATTGGCATTAGTAGAGGCATATGATGCAAGAAAGCAAATTTATGCAGCATCAGCCAAAAAAAAAAAAACACACTTCCATTTCATCCCTCTGTTCATTCAAAATACCTGTCCAGCTGAGCCTAAAGGCAAATTTCTGCACATCTTTCCTCAATTTGAATTTATGCCCTCTCAGGTGATTATTCTGAGCAAGAGGAAAAATCCCATCAGCACTGAGCATGCTCAAACCGTTCAAGGCTTTATACACCTCAATCAGATCACCTCACAGGTGCCTAGTCTCCAGACACTGTAAGAGCAACCCTTTGTTCCATTCACTAATCTTGTTGCCCTTCTCTGTACTCGTTCCAGCAGCTCTACATCCTTCTTGAAATGAGGCCTCCGGACCTGTACACAGTACTCAAGGTGTGACTTTACACATGCTGTATTATGTAGTAAAATGTCACAATCTAATGAAAAAAAGAGCAGAAATAATTGAATTCAACAGCAGAGTGGTTCTCACCTCTACAACCTTATTTACAGCCTCTAAAAATATGTTCCTGGCCCTAGACTACCTAAAAATGATATTGATTATGCAAAATGCCAAAGAAAAAAAATAATTTGTCTTATATTGCAGATATCATTAAGTACAAATTTAAAAACAGAAGTGTACGTGTACAAAATATTTTCCAAAATACACTTCTCCAGCAGTTAATTAAATTTATTCTGATTACTTCTATAAAAAAAAAAAAAAAAATAGAGTAAAAGACTTAAAATGCATAACGGTGAAATGAAAAGCATCTTTCAGGCCTTTATCTGGTAGTGACAAAAACCTCTAGAGTTTTCCAGAATATTAGATGAGAAATGCTAATATTCAGTCTTAGTTACTACTGGCTGCATCATGTTAAATTTTACAGACTTTCATCAATTTGAAAAGAAACTCTTTTCAAATTGATGAAAGATAATGAAAGACTCTCTTTAATGCTCTGATTAATGTGAAATTATCATATGCTTCTTGAATTGACTAAAATTCAACTCAGTCATTTCAGTATAACCACACCTTTTGCTTCTCTTACCCACTGGCCATGCCGACTCTGTATATAATACAAACACATTTTAGTTGTGTGTTTTTTCTAGTATTTCTGTTATGTGCAACTTGTGTAAATTAAAAAACTAGATTTGTTAAGTTAATCCTGCTGAAAACTTCATTACCAAAGTTTTAAGATTACTTTTAAAGAAAAGTGTTTAAAACATTGGAATTGGGCTTGGTCTGCAACCCGCGCCACATCATTTAATAAACTTGTTATTCAGATTTTTAATTTGTTATAATAATTAATAGGTAAGTTAGGAGTTGATTATCACTTTTTTTTTGTCAATGGTTATGTGCATGGAATTTCTGGTCTGATAACAAGCAAAATTCAAAGTAGTAGAGCCAGATAGTCTTGATACTATATAAATTAAATTTCATACTATGCCAAAGTTCAACAAGGATATGTTTTATTTTGTAAAACACCTTCCTCCTACGAAGTCAACTGCTGTCTTTGACTCGACAAAAAATTAGCAGAACAGTTTGCGATTTTTAAGAAAAGTGACTTCCTGTAAATTGGAATATTCAAGTCCAGTTGAACCTGCTGTGTGAGCTTTGATATGTCGTAACAAGGAAAGAATATTTTCAGATTCAGAATTTTTAAATTTTCTCTAGTTTTCTATAATGGACCTTGGTGATGCAAGGAGAGAAGAATGAATAAGCATAAATTATTCTAGCTACTGAGTGCATCAGGTAGATTATGTGAAATCTGACAAGCTTGTGTTATATGAACTTTAGTGGTTAGTGGCTTTTATATGCTTTAACCAGTCGGATAACTTGCAGTAGCCTGTTTATTTACGAAAGTAGTGATTTCATTGTTAAGTGTTTTGTAAATAAAATCTTGTAATTCCAATGTGTGTTTTCTTTTCCAATTATCACTGATTACAGTAAATTTTAATACAAAAATACATTAAAAAATTCAGCAATACTCACATGCAGTAGCTATAAGCTTCTTTTCTGTCAACATTTTTTACCACTTGCACATAGTTAATAAAAATCCTTCCCATATTCTGATAACTTTGGCCAGCTAGCTGTAATTCACAGTATTTTTTTCTTGAATACTGAAGATTACCTGCTTGAAAATTCAACTTATACTGTACTGAATACTATTTGAACAGTCGCTGATTGGGTGAAACGAGTGCCCAATAACAAACCAGTTTAGAATTAGGGCATATTTTACAAAGGGAAATCTGCTGTCTGTTTATTCTGCAGTCTCATGTATCAAAAACTAAATTAGCTGGAAATGATATAAGAGATGTGATTAACACTTTTGCTGCTGGCTTTTCCAATGACCTTTTGAACCCAGGATTGAAAACCATGCAATTTGAATCAATCTGGATTGGAAAGGGTACAGACATTTTTGGGCTTTCTTCTCACTCTGACTGAATTAATCAGTCCCTAGTGAAAGGATTCTTGACTAAAATAGTTTTTTTTCCTGTCAAATGGAAGAAAGTTCTAAAAGTAGGTTGATTTGCCCTCAAAGTGGATTACTGTATATTTGCATAAGGAAGGAAGCAGGGAAAGTTAAGTTTGGAGATTGAACTATGATTGAATATTATCTGGCATATGATTGAAGTTACTGGCTATTCTACTGAATTAGAAGCTCCCTTCAAATTCCACAACTTTTAATTTACTCAGTTGTTGCAAATGATCTTTCAAGGAGACCTTGAGCTGGGAAAGAAAAAAAAAAAAATCAGTGGGAGCTAAATCTGTTGAGTATGAAAGATGGGAGCCACAGTGTTTCATAATAATTTAAATGGAAAGCATCCAGCATGTAGGGGCATTGTCATGATGTAAACACATTTCCCAAAAGTCCACTTTTCTGGGCATTTTATTCCACCTATGTCCTACCAAACAATTTTTTTTTTTTTTTAATGTCCTAGCAAAAAAAAAAAAAATATATATATAAAAAGCATTATCTTCACATTTGATCAAGATTGTCTTGCTTTCTTGAGCATTTGTTTCCAGGTCGAAGTCGCACACAATCTGTCACTAGTAATTGACAGTAGAAACAGTGTAGGCAACAGCAGCACACTAAATATCCTAACATGTGAGGCACAAACTTGGCTGAAATGTCCCATAAGAAATATTTTTCACTTGACAACTTTGTGGATAGTTAAAAAAAATCAACTACTCCTGATCAGATCAAGAACACTAGCAACTGAATTCTGAAGCTGAAGGATAGCTACTGGGTCATTTTAAATGGACAAGTGGCTGGCTTTCAACTGCAAACCACTGAAGTCTTTTTTTTTTCACTAATTTTTAAACCACCTTTAATGCACACTAATTGAGATTGACTGCAGATAAATTGGTGATTTGTGTGTTACTTTGCAGGCGATTTATTGAACATGGGACAAGTTGAAACTGACTGAGACATGGCAATTTCAAGACAAATTCAGTTCCCAAACTTATCTGATCATATTTCATAAACAGTACATCTCTAGGTTTAATAATGAAGTGAAGTATTCTTGGGTTATCCATCACACCCGTTCAAATTTACTATTAAAACTAATCCAATAACTGTCAAGAACAATCTACAAAGGCTGTTTCTTCTAATTCTATGATTTAAGTAAAAGATAAACATTTTTACAGGTGCAAAATTTTCTTTGCTGCTATAAAAATGTTTAATTTTTTTAAACAAAAGATACACAACTTTAATTAAAAAAAAAAGCTTTTATTTGTAAAGCAGCAACATTATATATAATATTATTATACAATAAACAATTTAGCTTTAAATTATCAGTCTCTCCAAGTGACTTCAACTTCATCTGTACGATACCTATAGAGAAAGTAAGAGCAGTAATGTTAAATCTATGTATTACATAGTATTACAATGTAATCTATGTATTACAACCTATATAACTGGAAAAAATATATTTATTTATGAAACATTATTGTTCAAAAACCAACACTTATGTGAAACTCAAAAATGGTGAGAAAATAAGCAATTTTAACCTCCATAGAGTGTAATCCATCTTTAATTTCTTAAAAAGATTAGCTTACTGTGAAGATTACAGAATAGATAAGTATTGTAACTAAACCTTCTCATGTGGAAAAGTGTACTAAACTTTTCTACACGAGAAGTTGGCAATGAGAAATTGTGGTACTATAAGCACAACTTCTACCCATACTTTTCTGCTGTATCCAACATATTGTAAAGTGAGAGCACAAAATTTAAAAAAAAAAAAAAAAAAAAGCAAAGTGCACCTTACATATTTTCCATGTATGCTATAAATGTGTTACAAACAGCTTGCCAAGTGATGTCAACTTCACTTAGAAATTAACACAACCTGATCCCAAGATGTAGCCTATTCAACAGCTGCCCACAAAATTTAGGCGCCTCCGTAGCCAGGTGGGAAGGAGCAGCAGTGCATAGCACACGCTTCTTGATTAGACCGGGGTTCAAGCCCGTCACCACCAAATACAGAGGATGCGGAAAGGTCAGGGAATGACCACCGCATATCCCGGAACAATATGGCCTTAGTTGCTAATGCTCCAAATAACAACAACAATCAATCAATCAACCCACAAAATTTAAACTTATTCCTTAGTAACCAACTTGGTCTAAGTAGCCAGACAGCTCAATATTGTTTTTACAGTTTATCTTTTAGAGAGAGCTCAAAACGGTGCCAGAAGACTGGTGGGAACAGACCTAGGGTCTGTTCCCACCAGTCTTCAACAACCTTGAAAGAAGCCTAATGTCAACTGTTGCCAGGAAGGCACACAAGATGACAACACCAATGCATCTGCATTTGGACCACATGGATGCATTAGGTATATCTGCATTTGTTAGACTCTACCCCAGTGGTTCCCAACCTGTGTGCCAAGAACAAAATGCCATCAAGTTCAGTGGCAATTACTACTTGGGTGTGCCATGAATAGGCACGTCCTTTAACTTCAGGTGTGACTCAAGTGACAAAAGATAGGGAACCACTACTCTACCCTATGAATAAAGTTCAGCAAGAGTGGCCTATGCAAAATTACCAATGGTATGAGTGGGCTTCTCTCATGTTATATGAGTGCTCCTGAATTGATGTAGGTGGCATGGTATTTCTAGATTATCTTTGTGTACCATCACATGTATTTGTTTACCATGAAAATCTATTTGCTCAATGGAGAGATCAAGATGTACACTCCTCTGGAGGGAGGCTGAGCCTTATCCCAATAGCATCACTGAATGAAATATCTATCAGTAATTTTAAATACCGGCACTGATTTGGGTAGATCTCTTCTGTATGTAGTTTGTGTGGGCACAATCAGATGATAAGCTTGATTCTCCTTTTATGAGATCTTGTGGAAATGCAGTACATCATTTCCATTGATTCTCCTTTTGTGAAATCTTATGGAAATACAGTTTTGTCTTCCAGAACTTTAATGATCAGGAGTTTAGAACTCTTGTGGACAGACATCAACAACATACAACATTGCTGCAAGTCCTGTACTGCAGCTGGGAAGGGGGGAAGAACCATATCTCCCACGGATCAGAAACTGACATTCCATCCATCACTTCTCTTGCAGGCATAGTACATCTTTCTCTATGATTGTACATATGGTAATCATCATTTTACTGTTAATTATTATTATAAAATTAGTCTGCAGTACTCACTAAGGATCATCTCCTGACAAAGCTGCTGTTGAATATTTACATAATTGCTGAAAATGTCCTTTGCGACAATGTATGAAAAACCAGTGTATTTCTTGTGGAAAGCTTACCTTTGTGTACAAGTTGTTTCTTCGAATGGTGTGATCTGACCCGAGAGAAACATTTCCAAACCAGCTTGGGCTATCATGGCACCGTTATCAATACAAAACCTGTTAAATAATGAATTTTAGTTTAAAATATATAATAAATAGAAATTCCAAAAATGTTTTGTAAATGGAAATATATATAGAAAAATTCATTTTCTTTACCTTTCATCTGTGGCAAATAATTTTGCTCCTCTCTCTTCTGCCATTTTCCCCATCATTTCTTGTAACCTCTCATTACCTGAAATTCAAATTGCTCTTCATACCTCAAATATACCCCAAAAAAAAAAGAATTTTATTAATTTTAGAAAAAGTTCTAATTACACTATTATATGTACGACCTCTCTAAATATGTCCATTGAATTATATATAAAAATAAATTTAATTCTTGCATAAACATCGCAAAAGTGATTTAACCTTGTTACAGTAAAAAACCAAAAGTTAATCCTCCCAATTTATGAATATCATGTGCTCCTGAAAAGTACTGTCTAATTGGGAGCAATTTTCCCATAGGTATAATGAGAGGATATGTTCCAAAAAATAAAATATACTTCTAAAAATGCAAGCATGACACTGGGACAAGCATAAGATTTATGAACGATATATGACCTAACAAAATTTGATCTCCTACCCCCTTTTTTTTTATTAACAAAATTTTAAAATAATATTTTAGTGCAAGGTGCAGCAGAGGTGGATTCCATTTGAGGAGCCATACTCATGAGTTAATGAAAGACTGTTCCTATGTACAAGTACACAACCTTTAAAACCCTTCTGCATACCCCTGCGGTACATGTACCACACTTTGGAAAACACTGGCTGATACCTATGATCCAATCCAAGAATCTCTTATGTAAGCATTTTATTAAGAATTATGGATTGCATGGATATCAGATGCAAGGTTAAAAAAAAATCAATTCTCTGTACCATTGATATCTCAGATCTGTCAAATATGCTTACATGACTCCAACATCAAACCTTTTGAGGTTTGTCAAAAAGCTTGATTAAATTGAAACTATATATACTCTTTACAAGCATTATTCTTGCTTTTTTTCTCATACTGCAAAGGTAGATCTTTTACTGAGCTTCTTCCCTGAATTGTGAGACAGATCCTGACCACTACTCTGTCAATACAGGTAGGACCCGTTTTACGACAGGGTTAGGTTCCATCAAAGCAGAGTCATGAAATGAAAAGTCATAAAACAAGACCAAATTATAATGTAATTGAATGAGATAGGTCCAAAATTTTCCCAAGTATGTACTAATATTTCTGTTCTTTAAAAATAAATACTTTAAACATTTAATGCACATGTTTTATTTATACTTATACATAAAACAATTAATAAAATAAAATTTTAACTTACTTTGGTCCTGTGGAGTCATCGCTTGAGTACGTATTTACTTCACTGATATTTTATGTGATAATGGCATAATGGGGCAACATTAATGGGAGGTTCTTGGTTGAGGGTTCCTTTCCCTTCTTTCTCAAGAACTATAGTACTGACGTCTAGCGTGACTTCCTACTTCTTTCTTATAGTACGGCTTCAACATCATATTGACACCTCTTTGGATGCCATGGCTATGTTCCTATCAGGATCATTATCACAAAGTTCATCAAATGCACTACGAATTTTGGCAAAAGCACTCTGAATATGTTTTGTTTTTAATGTTCTGATTGGCTTCAACTCTTCCACTCCATCTGGTGTGTCTACCTCATGTTGCTGAAGTTTCACAGTCAGTTCCTCTAATTCCTCCCTTGAAAGTGGCTTACCATGACCCTTCAGCAACTGGTCAACATCATCAATGCCAACATCCTTAGCCATGCGAGAAACATCTTTAGCCACTTCCGAAACTGGCAAATATGCAACAAATCACTGCTTCGGGCCACAATTTATGCCAGACGCCATTCATGCAGGACTGTGACACTTCCTCCCAGGTAGAATCAAGGTTTGTGATGGCATTCAGGATGTTATGACTTCCAGTAGTCTCTCACAGTTATATCAGACTGCACAGCCTCAACAATTCCTTTGAAAGTCATACACAAATAATATGCCTTAAAGGTTTCAATTACACCCTGGTCCATTGGTTGCAAAAGTGAAGTTGTACTGGGAGGCAAATATGCAACTTCAACTTCCAAATGATCATTGTGGATTTCTTGGAGGTTGGCTGGGTGTCCTGGGGCATTGTCCAGCACCAACATGACTTTGGGAGGCAAGTCATTTGCTGCCCAAAACTAAGCAACCTCTGGACAAAAGTATGAGGAGTACCATTCGCTAAAAATTGTCCGAGTCACCCAAGCCTTTTTTTAAATGTTCTCGATGCATTACCACCAAGAAGTAATGTCAATTGATCTTTTGCAATCTTGAAACCAGGAGAAGACCTCTCCTCACAGGCGATGTACATCCTACTTGGCATTTTTTTCCAATAAAGCCCAGTTTCATCCACATTAAAAACTAAATCAGGGTGGTGGTAGCCTTCATCTATTAAGCGTTTAAATTCGGAAGGATACTCTTCTGCCACTGCAACGTCAGCACTAGCAGCCTCACCAGACACTTTCACATTGTGAATTTTAGAATGGTTTTTAAACCAATGAAACCACCCTTTGCTGGCCGTAAATGTTTCAATGCTACCAGACTCCTCACATATTTCGTTAAATAACGGCTTTCTTCACCTTGTCCAGAATTACTGCCTGTGTAACAGGAACATTATTTTGGTTCATATCATCAACCCACAACACTAACAATTTTTCGATTGTCTCACTGCGTGAATAAGTTGTTCTCCCTGTGTGTGTGTGTGTGTGTGTGTGTGTGTGTGTGTGTGTGTGCACTTTATTTTATCAACATTTTTCATAATCGTTGATACAGTAGAACGTGCTAAACTCAGTGCCTTACACACATCCGACCGACCCTCACCAGACTCCATGCGACAAATCACATCCATTTTCTTCTTACTGTTAGTGTTTTATGCTCTTTTTTTGGACCCCCCCCCCCGGCACACACTACCCTGTGCTTAGAGCTCATGGTTATAAAAAAAATTATTATTATTAATATTAATGAGAAATAGCACTGTATAACCCATTAACAATTGAGGGAAAATTCACAATGAAACCAACATGGCGCACTGAATGTAAACAACTCTTAGCATTGCTATCATTCTACCCACAATGCACCACAAAAAACGAAAGAAACACCTAGTGTGTGTTTGGACTCGCAGGCATTGCTGCGCTGCTTTACTGAGTTGCGATTTTTTTGTTATTTTCAATTTTTTCAGGTAATATTTTGAAACAGTCGTTAACGTGAAAAGTCGTCAAATGGACCATCGTAAAACGGGACCTACCTGTAGTTGACATTCACAGTTGTCTGAGTTCACCTGAACTTCAGTCTGATGATATTTTAACTATTATATCTAAGATCAAAGACCGTATCATTGCAGGACCTGTGGGCTGCCAGTCATATTTATAAAAAGCTCGAATACACATTTTTTCAAATATGAAAATTCTTAGTATTTGTTCAATTTCTGCATTTCTTCCTAGTGTTTATCCTAATGCTTTCAAATGTTCACACTTAATTCCTATTTTCAAAAATCGTGGAGATAAATCTGATCCTTGTAATTATCAACCCATCTCAATTATTAATGTTTTAGCCAGGATCTTGTAAACTGTGGTCTTATACATGTACAAGATTGCAGTTTCAAACATATACAGTACATGTTAAAAGATGAAAATATTACTTATTTTATTTTTAAAAGGTGATGCTTTATGAAGTTGCAAAAAACTCTAACGATATGACATTTTGTCTTTCAATGAGATGTTTTCTTCACGGGTGTTATCCATCAAAAATAAACAATTCAAACATAATTTTAATAAACGAGCAAGCCTTTTACATCAAGAAATTTAGCAAGGTGACTTTAAACAGACACGAGGGGAAAAATATAAGGGGAACTGTGGAATGAAATTTACAACAATAAAATTAAGTAGTGTCAAATGGAGCTTGGCAGGAGAGGACACTGGATTTCAGATGCCTCATATGACAAGAGCATTTTTTTTAATGAAACCCCAAACACAAAAGGTATTAGAACCTATACAAGTAGTACCATGCATGGGTTAAAGGTTGAGAAGATGAAAAAAGATACTTGTTGCCATTACACTTGAATTTCTGTGGAAGGAAGAAAAGTTGGTTCTGTGAATTTGAAATTGAAAAGTAAAAGGATGCTGACTGGTTGTGACACATGTTTGAACTGCTTTGGAAAAAAGAGGGGATTAACCTAACTACCCTCTTTTGAATGAAGTCTAGAAGCCTTTGTGAGGTTATGGGGGAACAATACACCATGGTAGGTGGACTTCAGATTTGTACAGTGTGATATTGGATATTTGAGAAGTTGAGGCTATTTGTGCAGGGCAAGGTTTCTCAAACTAGAAGGTGGAATGCAATGTGATATTATCAGCAAAACTATGGATAAGATCTCCAGTCAATGGAAGGTCATTAAAGTTAGAGAAAGGCTAATATGTAATTTTTCTTCTTATGCATGTGAACAAGAACCAGGTAAGGTGTTTGTAACTTGATGCTGTTTATTAAAATTACTTATGAGTTCATAAAGTTCACTTTCTCGTGACTGAAGAGTGGGAGTTACTGATAGATGAAGCAATGTAGAAAGTAAATAGCAAATTCAGTTAAGGTAATCAACACAAACTTAACAAATGTGGTGTTTTGTAATGTCAACCTTAATTGACATTAAAAAACACATTATTTATGCATATCATATGAAATATATCTATGCTAATTTGTTCAGACAGTGCATGTAGGTTTTACTGCGTTAGCAGTCTCCATTATATTTCAGACAAAAATGACATTGTGATATCAGAACAGAGTTATCCTTGTAAAACCTTTTAAAAATTAAACCTTTTTCAGATTTATTTTTAATAAGCTGAAATTTAATAATTTGACTAATTCTGGGCAATCAAACTCACTCTATAGAGTTTTCCCCTAGCAGAATGAGGAGACATTAATTAAACCGCACAAATGATTTTAGAGTGAATTTTATTATGTGGTAAACGAGATCTTCATATTCAGTTTACCTTATAACTGCAATAAAAATCCAATAAAGTTCACAATGTTTAATTAGTGCCTCCTCATTTCTTATTACTTCTTTATGAATTTTTCCATTGTGCACTGCATGGCCTTTGTGTCACACAGTGCAACAAACAACCATTTTATAGTGCATTCC
Source organism: Mastigoproctus giganteus (assembly GCF_048544385.1). Lineage (NCBI taxonomy): Eukaryota > Metazoa > Arthropoda > Arachnida > Uropygi > Thelyphonidae > Mastigoproctus > Mastigoproctus giganteus. The sequence goes on from NC_143581.1 coordinate 4,789,062, forward strand.
AGCAAAAGATATTAGCTATTTCAGTAAAAGTATTAATAGTTTTATGAATTCAAAGTAATTTATAAGAGTTAGCAGATATTAAGTGCATGGTAGGGCACAGTTTTAAAGAATAAAAATAAGTCAATTTATAAATACTTACAACCAACACCTCCAACAATTAGAACTTCTTGTGAACCACAATGGGCCATTGCTCTTTCTATGAATAAAGAAATGATTTTAATTATTTTAATTTCAATTAATTTTAATTATTAAATTTTTTATATTTAATCATTTTAAAGTTATCATTAATTTTAAATTAATATTCTTTATTAATTTCAGTTGAAAGAAAAAATAATTTTTCTGCACAGCATTTGCAATTAAAACTTAATGGTAATAAGCAACAGGATTTCAGAATACTCTCTCCAGCTGAGGTGGAAGACTATGTGAAAAATTTTACTTATAGTTTACATGTTCCACTGGTAAAGCTCCAATTCTGTTGCTTTATTCACTTTTAAATATGCATGCAAATAAACTCTTTCTAGTTTTCAATTAAATTTTTTCAATTAAATCATTTTAATCAAATGGGATGAAAATTGATTTCTTCCAATCCAATGGCCACCATCCCATTTCCCAAATTTTTACAATCAGTTTATGGAAAAACTTGGTGCCCTTCACACCTATAGCTTTAATCAATTCCGCTGGAATTTCATCAATTCCAGGTGACTTGCCACGTGTTAGTTCTCTGATGGCTTTTTCGACTTCTTCATTCAGTGGAACTGGTTCATAATCATACTCTTGAAAAAGGGAGTGGTAGATCATTAGTGCCAGCAGGTGCTTGGAAGAGCTGCTCACAGTTCTCTTTCCACCTTCCTTTGATTATTTGATTATGTACTCTTTCCACCTTCCTTTGATTATGTTCTCCTCTGTTAAAATTTCCCCTTTGGAGTTCTTAATTACATTACATTTTGGTGGGAACTTTTGTCTTATGGACTTAATTACTTCATACATCTTTTTAGTGTTGTTTCGTTTATTGTGGTATTCGATTTCTTTACACTTTCGATTGATATAATCCTGTTTGTCCTGGCTTAAACAGTGCTTGATGAATCTGCTTAGTTCCTGATACTCTTCGTTTCCTTGTACACTCTGGGCTTTTTCAGTTCTTCTCTGTTCAATAAATTTAAAAGTGACTTCTGCAATCCAAGGCTTCCTGATCTTTGACCTTTCTCTAATGTGTCTATTTTCTGAATCCTTAACAATGCTTTTTGTATTTTCCCACATTTCCTCAGGCAGCATATCATCATCTAGTTCTAATAGAGCTTGAAAACGATTGCCTGTTTAGGTCTGTAGCATGTGCAATATCACATGGTCTTTCATTTCGCTCAAAGCGTTTCACAATTTCATATTTTTTCTCTATCGACAGAGGCGGATTGGCCATAAACCTTACCGGGGAAACCCCAGTGGGCCGGAGGCCGGTGTGATTTTGGCCATAAACCATAGTATGAGGCTACTATAAATTTTCCCGGGTAAGAATTTTTGACCCAGTCCGCCTCTGTTTATCGATATTGCTTTTCTTTTTCTCTCTGAATCTGCAGTGTCTTCACCAGGACGTTTCCTTTTCACAACTTTTAAGTATATTACTGATTTTTAGGGACTAAAGCACAATTACAAAACGAGGAGGCACGCTTGATAGACATAAACAAAGCTGCGCGTGTGTGTAGCAACTGAATAAACACCACCGTAAAGGCAGAGATACACTATTAACACCTCACATTTTACTAAAGCACATTTCTAGGGGTTACTACCATAAAACAATAAAAACAATTTCCAGTTGTGTTTCTGCTAGTGGAATCTGTTATAAACTGGTAGTAAACTCGATCTAATTGCATTTGCAATTATACCGATTGCTGGAATTGTGTTGGTTTTTACGTTATTATGGTGAAATGTGTTTCCCTTTCACTGATATAAAAAACGTAAATACATTTTCAGAATCTTCTCTTCATTCCTATTGTGTTGCGTTTGGTTGGGGTAATTCTGCATTCAACTGCCATTTCTTGTAAACACAAAGGCGAATCGTGCATAAGCGAATTCGGTTCGTGTTATATAAGATATCGTTCCCCTATTTATAAATCGTGTATGATCGAATACGTGTAGTGCAAACGCGTGTTATACGAGAACTGACTGTATTTCCCAAAATGCAGTATGAACAGTGAGTTTTTATGGTGCATGAGCAACTCATGCACCATAAAAAGGTCATGATGTGCCAAGTCCAGCATGAACAGTGTAATACTTCTAGTGCATTCTGTGGTACAAAATATATACCAAAAACAGAAAAATTTAGAAATTTAAGTCTCTCTCTCTCTATCTAGAATTATATCAGCATGAATTTTAGTATTCCTCAAGCATGCATTCACTTTTTGATCTACATCATTATTTTTTAATTTAAAAAACAAAGTTACTTAGAACCAGTGTATCCTAGTTGCATCTCAACTTGCCTAGGCCACCTTAGTGTCTTGAAAATGGAATCCCGAAAGGGTCTGAAACATTGATTAGTTTTCTTGAATTAATAAAATTTGAGGAATTTGTCTTAGTGCAACTTATAAATCTCATTAAACTCGGTTAAGCATAATTTTTGTGAGTTTCTACATTAAGAAGAACTTAATTTTTGCTCGTGTCTATCTTTCACATACATATCCAAATGTAGCTCCATATATTCTTTAAAGATCTGTGTTAGTGCAAAAAGTGAGCCCATGTTAATTTTTCAATGAGTTTTCATTTCTGTTTGCTTTTGCCAATGTTGCTGGCACAAGATTTGGCCATATGGTAATTAGGAAATATATATATATATTTATGAAAATCCAAAACGTTACATCTGTTACAAAGCATGCATTCCAAGACTTGACAGAGAAATTAAATTATTAAGACTACACTGCATCTTTTCAACTCCCTAAAACAAAATAAAATTTTTGGTATCTACAGTGGTGGACAAAAAAACTACATCACCTTAAAAAAAGTAACATTTGTAGTGAAATGTATAATATATTGTATGATTACAGTCATTTTGTTTGTTGCAAAGCAAAGGTATTGCATCAGATAATGCTTCTATTGCATCAGACAGTAATTGCAAGGTATTGCATCAGCCATTTCTATAAATACGGCGTATACACGCTCATTAGTATCCAGTTTTGTGGAGGTGTAAGCATGGCTCCATGTGTTCAGTTGACACCCAAGAAAAAAAAGTGTAGCTGTTGCTCTGTCCCAAGAAGGGCTTTCTACGCATGCTATTTCTGATAAAATAGGCTATCAACAGTATCCCAGGTGCTGAAATTAAAGTGTGAAACTGGTGATGTGAAGAGAAGACGTGTATTAGGCTGTGTTTGTTATTTGGTTTTTAGGAGCATTAGCAACTAAGGCCATATTGCTCAGGGGATATGCGGTGGTCATTCCCTGACCTTTCCACATCCTCCGTATTTGGTGGTCACAGGCTCGAACCCTGGTCTAATTAAGAAGAGTGTGCTACACACTGCTGCTCCTGCCCACCTGGCTATGGAGGCGCCAGGATTAGGCTGTAAGAGTGAGTAACTACACCTCCCAAAGATCAATATTTGAAATGGCTATGCCTTCATAATCACCATGCTAGTGCTCCTGATCCAAAACTGGACTTCGAGATGGCCTCTGGTGTTGAAACAAGTGCATGAACTATTCAAAGACGGCTTTCGGAATGTGGTCTGCATGCCTATCAGCTCAAGAAGAAGCCTTTGTTGCCTCAACAAATGAGGAAGAAGCAACTTGCTTAGGCTAAAATGCATGTTTCATGGACAAAAGTGCAATGGGACACCGTAATCTTTTCTGATGAATCGAAATTCAACCTGCATGGCTTGGATGGGACGCGATATGTCAGAAGATGAAAATCGGAGACATGCCATTCTGACTGCATAACATTGACTGTAAAGTTCCACGCCAGTCAGATTGTCTGGGGATGCATAACAAGCAAAGGGATGGGGCAAATTAAGTTTATTAACAGAACGGTGAATGCAGAAACCTACACTGCTATCTTGGAGGAATGCCTGAAACCCGTTATTGGGGATCACCACACAGATGCCAAAACTGCATTTTTCAACAGAACTCAGCACCTTGCCACACAACAAAATTGGTAAGTTTTATGCTATTTAGATTTAATGATGAGTTTGTCTTCTTCTCTCACAAGGCTTAAAACATACACCAATGTTTTCCCTCATTTTTCTCCCTTAAGGTGCAGATTTGAACCTATTTAAAATTGCTGGTACATTGTCTAAAATTGAGGACGTTATCTAAAATTGCTCAGAAGAAGCCAACAAGTAAGATTCAGCTGCAGGAGAGCTTTGTAAGGGTATGGTACCATGAAGGGCAACCGTATATCCAGAAGTTCATTAACTCATGCAAGGCTGTAATTGCAACTTGAGGATTTATTTTGCTGATTTACATAATACTATTACGTTAACTTGTCATTTAAGTTTGTACACGTAAATGCAATAAAATGTATGTTTGGTTGTCATAATTGCCATTTACATGATTTCTCATATTTCCATTAATTACCCTTTGGAAAGATATTTATGGCAATTAGGTATATCAAGTGGAGTCTTTTTATTGGATTTCATTCACACAGATATATATCCCATCTAACAAATGCATTTCGGACATTTCTGCAACCTACAATGCAGTGCAAAATGCATTATTTGCAAAATTCACAGTGATGCAGTTTTTTTTTTGTTTGTCAATGTAATTGTAAAATAGTAATCATTACCTGTGGTCTCCACTAGCATTGCAAATACTGTTTCCTGTAGAGAATAACAGAGATCCTCTTTGGTATATTCTTCCCTTTCTATGAAAAATGCAGCTTTTTCCTAATTAAAATAATTTAAATGTTAAAAACTGTAAATATGGAAAAGCTGATTTCAAAATTTTTGGGTTTTTTTTTTTTTTTTTCATTTTTATTACTTATAATAGATGCATGATAATGATACTGAACACATTTAAATTTATCCTTTCTTCTTTGTTTAATATGCTCTCTCTTAAATTAGACAAATTTTTAATCCAATATTTCATTTTTCTTTCACTGTGCAAGGCACAATATAATTCTTATGAAATGGTAAAACTCTGAAATTGAATGAAGTTAGAACTAGTCGTAAAATAAATAAACAAAAATTCAATGTTTAAAAGCAACCATTTTATGGTATATACAGGGTATTTGTAGAATGTATTTCATAAATTTCAAGGTGGATCCTAAATGCAAAACTGGTAACATATATGGAGCTGTAATTTGACCCCCATGAATACATACCCAGCTACTCAATTACTGAATATGTCATCTGACAAGCTCTGTCATTTATTGCATAAGGATTCTCATGAACCCAAACATGAACATTATGATTGTCCACAATTTCATTCTTTGTAAAACAACTTCTTTGTCTGTAAACTATATTACGTGTGGCTGATACAATACAAATTTTCAACAGTCATGGACACAACTCAAATAATCATTTCAGTTTAAAGCCTGTACCTTTTGTAAATGAAATGGGTAAAATAATTGCTTGTGAACAGTTCTTCAAGCAAATAGAATATTCAGTGACAAATGGGGAAAACATTATGAGCATTGAGGGGTATTTGTGCATGGTTTTTTGGATATAGAAAAGGCATATGATAACATAGAGCAAGAGGAAAGGTATGGGAAGTGTTACGGAAGCAGGGAGTAACAAGGGCATTGATAAAGAGTATTAAAAGTCTATTACAAAAGTTCTGTGAAAACAATGGTTGGAAACAGAGACTGATTTGAAATTAATAATGGATTAAGATATAGAGGTGCAATCTCACCTCTACTATTCATACTTTTAATGGATGATATAGCAAATTCTGTGGGGGGAAAGGACTGGAACTGAAAATAAAAGTGATGACATTTTCTGATGATCTGTTCATTTATGGGGATGGAGGGAAGATACAGGAGGATAAAATATTGGGTGGAGGCAACAAAGAGATACAATTTAAAGTTTAGTGATGCTAAGAGTAGTGCAATGAGACTGACAAGGAAGAAGAGATTAACATCTTTATTGAGGGAAAGAAGACAGAAGAAGTGGACAGTTTCAGATATTTAGGGAGTACAAAAAAAGAAGGGAGAATGGATAAGTGATTTGCAGGAGAGCAGATCAAGGAAGAATGTTTTATAACTGTGTAACACACAACTAGTTGGGAGAAAACAGATACCTGAGAAGTGCAAGGTGGTACTATATAGGCCATATTATGTACCAATGATAACTTATGAATTAGAATCATGGGTAATGCAGGTGATATCTGCAGAATGCAAGCAATGGAAATGATGTTTCCGACAGGTTTGTGGAAAGGTTAGGAGAGCTAGAATAAGAAGTGTCGCCATTAGGGAAAAGTAAGAGAAAAACAATTACAAGAAAAGACTGAAAGGAACAGACTGAGACGATTTCAACACATGAAGAGAATGGACGATAGAAAACTGTCAAAGAGGATGCTAGAAATGGAACTAGAGGATAAAAGACCAAGAAGAGGATGTGAAGAGCAATGTGGAGAGAAGAGGCATTAGCTGAGAGGAGCTGGAGAGAGAGAGAGAGATAGAGAGAAAAGAATGGTGAGAAGATATGCCTAAATGGAAAAAAATGGTTCCCTTATTAACCATATAACCATTCTCTTATTCCTTAATTTCAGCTCCCATGGGAAGGAGCTGAAAATGTCAATTGATAAGTAAGTAAGCAAGCAAGCAATTTTTTTAAGCATTTCTTGAAGGATCATCAACAGTGGCAACCCCCAAGGCACAATGCGCTGGTCCCAAAGGAACTAGTAGTTGTTGGTGACTCTATTGTCAGGGAAATGGGAAACATGCTTTGTAAAAAGGATAGGTGGAACAGGACCAGGGTATGTCTGCCAGGGGCAAAGGTTGATGACATTGTAGAGCGGATATCATCTTTTAAGGGCACAAAAGGTGATATAGTTGTACACGTTGGCACTAATGATATTAAGAGTAGGAGACCGGCAGAATTATTTAACAAGTACAGGTCACTGATGAAAAAAAGCCGTGAATTAGGGTTGAATTTGAAAGTGTCTGCAATTCTGCCCAGACACGATAGGAGGGAGTATATGATGAGAGCCCTGTCGATCAATTCGGCCCTGGAAAGATTGTGCAGGGCTCAAGGGGTAGAATTTTTTACAGCCTGGTCTGTACTTGTTAACAGGAGAGACTGCTTCTACAGGGATGGGATACACTTAAATAGAAAGGGTGCAAGAATGTTTGCTGATGCTATCGAGGCAGTGTTAGGTGGGTCGGAAAACTGCTAGATTGGGGCGATACAAGGACTAATAGATTAACAGTAGCCACTGGCAGAGGAGAAAGTGATTCTTGCACTGCTTCTATTGGAATGAGCAGCAGCCTGGAAAATAAGATGCAGGATATTTCAGAGACTGCTGGGAATCATGGAGGTACAAGTAAACACATGGGTTGTGTTACGGTGGCTAAGAGGAAGAGCAGGTGCATGTATACTTGTGTGTACACCAATGCTAGGAGTTTAGTAAATAAATTGGATGAATTTGAGGTATTGCTCAAAACATCAAAGGCAGATAGTGTTGGGATTTCAGAGACTGGTGCCACACAGATATAAGGAATGCAGAACTGGAATTTGGGGAGTACAATGTCTACAGAAAGGATAGACAGGATAGGAAGGGAGCAGGGGTTATGCTATTAATTAAGAAACACATAAAATCCAAGGAAGTGAAGCCAGTCGACATCGCTGGACAGTGCAGTGTCAAGTCAGTTTGGTGTGACATAAGCACTGGGAGATCAAAATTGAGAGTAGGAGTGTGCTATAGGCCTAATGACTCTGATGAGTATAATAAGAAACTGTACAGAGAAATAGAGTGGGCCAGTAAATCAGAGAGACTTATAATGGGGGATTTTAATTTCCCAGATATTGACTGGAATTTGGGGGCTGGTCACTCACACACTAGCAAGGCTTTTGTGGATTTATTGGATGATTGTTTTCTACATCAGCATGTTCGGGAGGCAACTAGAGGGAGTAATACTCTTGATTTGATTATCAGTAGTGATTCTTCATGCATTAAGAATCTGCAGATAAATGAACCACTAGGTGGCAGTGATCACAGTGTTCTGAAGTGGGATTTACTCAAAGAGGTAACTACCATTAGGGGTAAAGGGAAGGGGTATTGCTTTCGTAAAGGCGACTACGATGGACTGAGACAGTATTTAAATTCTATACAGTGGGATCAACTGATGATGTTACCAACAGCAAATTCAAAATGGGAAGCATTCAAAGAACTTATCTTGGAAGCTACTAGGCTTTACATACCAACTAAGAAATATTGTTCAAGGTTTAGGCCTAAATGGATGTCAGATGAACTAATGAGGCATATGGCAGAGAAGAAAAATGCATTGGATACATACAAATTAACATGTGACACAGAAGCCTATGATAGATACAAGTTGATCTGTAACCAACTTACAAAGGAGGTTAGGCAGGCGAAGGCAGATTACGAGAAATCCTTGGCAAGGGATGCGAAGAAAAACAGCAAAGAGTTCTTTACTTATGTAAACTCTAGAAGGAAGGGGATGAATCAGATTGGTCAACTGTTGATGATCCTGCTCAGGTAGCTAACAAACTAAATGAATATTTTGCATCGACATTCACACATGAGGAGTTATTCAGTGAGGGGAATGCCATAGGTGTATTCAACTCTGGCAGGAAGCTAGAGAATCTTGTAATAACTGAGAGTAAAGTGGAGGAGAAATTGTTGAAGATAAACACAAGAAAGGCACCTGGGGTGGATGGGATCTATCCAGTTATATTAAAGGAGGTAACAAAGGAAGTAAGCAAACCCTTAGCCATAATTATGAGAGCTTCCTTGAACTCAGGGGAGGTACCCGTGGACTGGAGATGTGCAAATGTGACCCCAATTCACAAAGGAGGATCAAAGGCTGACACAAGTAATTATAGACCTGTGAGTTTAATTTCTGTTCCCGGAAAATTAATGGAGGCACTGGTTAAAAAAGCACTGCAGGATCATCTAGATAAGACTTCAGTTATAGCTCGGACACAGCATGGTTTTGTTAAGGGGAAGTCTTGCCTGACCAATTTGATTGGATACTATGATGCAGTCACAAAAGAACTGGATGCAGGGAATAACTTTGATATTATATACTTGGATCTTAGAAAGGCTTTTGATACTGTTGCACATGGAAGTCTGCTGCACAAATTGGAGCAGTGTGGCATTGGAGGCAAATTGCTTATGGATAAAGGGGTGGTTGAGGGGGAGAAGACAGAGAGTGGTAATCAATGGACACTGCTCATCGTGGACTAATGTTATTAGTGGAGTCCCTCGGGGTTCAGTATTGGGTCCTTTATTGTTTTCTGTATTTATAAATGATATTGATGATGGTATATCAAGCTTAATGTCCAAGTTTGCAGACGATACGAAGGTTGGCAGGGTTGTCAAGGACACTACTGACACTATGCTGCTGCAACAGGATCTGGAAAGGTTGAGCAGATGGGCTGAGAGGTGGCAAATGAAGTTTAACATTGACAAATGTAAAGTACTACATATAGGAAACAGCAACCCCAGAGCAACGTATCAACTCTGTGGTAGTACACTGACAGTGGTAGAGAATTTAAGGGACCTGGGGATGGTTGTGCAGGCAGATATGCAGTTCTCTGAGCAGTGCAGACGGGCTGCAAGAGTAGCTCATGGTGTATTGTCAATGATATATAGGAATTTTTCTAGCAGGGATAAGGAGGTGATTATTCCCTTGTATAAGGCAATGGTCAGGCCACACCTAGAGTACTGTATACAGGCCTGGAGGCCTCATTTCAAGAAGGATGTAGAGCTGCTGGAATGAGTACAGAGATGGGCAACAAGATTAGTGAATGGAACAAAGGGGTGCTCTTACGAAGAAAGGCTTACGTTTTGCATATTACAGTGTCTGGAGACTAGGCACCAGCGAGGTGATCTGATAGAGGTGTACAAAGCCTTGAATGGTTTGAGCATGCTCAATGCTGATGGGATTCTTCCTCTTGCCTCAGAATAATCACCTGAGAGGGCATAAATTCAAATTGAGGAAAGACAGATGTAGGATAGATGTGCGGAAATTTGCCTTTAGCCAGCGGGTGGTTGGTAGGTGGAACAGACTTCCATCCCTTGTCGTGGACGTTCATAGCCTAAATAAGTTTAAGGCTCAGCTGGACAGGTATTTCAAACGAACAGAGGGGTGAAGTGGAAGTGGTTATTTTTTATTTATTTATTTTACTTTATTTTTTTTTTGGCTGATGCTCAAGAAAGCTTGCTTTCTTGCATCAAATGCCTCTACTAATGCTAATGCTAACTGTCACAGGCAGAACCTGGTCCTCTGTCTTTAAGCCATTAGCAAAAACTTTGACAGCTTTTCCCATATTCCTTCACCAATATAACTTAAGATGCTCAGAAACAAGAGAAGTCTGAGCACTGATCCAAGAGGGACTGCACTTACTACTCAAGTTCATACCGAAGAATACCACATCCCCTGTCCATGAATTAGGGGTTGTTTAACAACCCCTAATTCACGGACATGGACATAATACAATCAAATGTATACCATTTGCTCCTGAAGCTTTAGAATTAGGGGTTGTTTAACAACCCCTAATTCACGGACATGGACATAATACAATCAAATGTATACCATTTGCTCCTGAAGCTTTACCTTCTCTCAGCCTCGGAAGCTTTTCAGGCAGGTGCTTCTCTGATGTCATTATCACTTATTTTACAATAATTCAACAATAATAATTCTCAATAATTCAACTTTTGCTTTTCCCCCTTGGCATTAATGTGGGTTCAATTGTAAAAAGAGTTGTAAAATACTTGTTCAACTCAGCCACCATTTCAGCTGGAATGCAAATTATACTACCAGTTTAATGGTTCTTGCAAGGGACCTACCAAATTTAATCCCTGCTTTTTTTTTTTTTTTTTGCTTTCTTAGCAAGTGATTTTTCCTATTCACCTTTCACAAGTCTTATCAGTGCTTTTATTACATATCTGCTTATAGTTATCATATGAAGCATGCAATAACCTGTAAATATTCCCCTACTTTTTTATTTTGCTCAGTTAAGTCTTTCAGCACTCTTGTCATCCATTTTGGTATCTTTCTTTTGCAGTACTTCTCAACTGGACTGAATGTATTCCACAATGCATTAGCATCAAATAGCATATAGTAATAACTCCAGTTAACAGAGTTCAAGAAATCCCCGAGTCCATTGTAGTCTTTCTTCCTGTAATTAGAGCCCTATCCTTTTTTTTTTTACCAGAAAATTTTTTTGGATACTACACAGTTCATGATTGATAGCAGAGAGTGATCATAAATCACTTTCTACTATCATTTCCTGAACTGTCATATTTTTGATATTGTTTGGATTTTTGGTAAGAACCAAGTCAAAGCTTTTTTGACCCCCCCCCCTTTGTACTTTCTCTAAAACATTTCTCTGTGTAATAATATTGCAAATTTCCATTTTTTTCCAAAAAGCAACACCAATTTCACATACCTCAATATAAGAGAGCAGTCCTGAGAAAGACACATCCATACCTTTAACAACATAAGGAAGTGGAAGATATTTCTTACCTCTGTGAAAAAAATATAAAATTATTCAAAACTTTTATATTTCTATTTATATTATCACATATGAATTCTATGAAACTGAATAAATATAAAAGTCATTATATGATTTTTTTTTTTTTATCAGTAAAGTTAGTAAGGCTTGGAGTTAGAATGCAGTAGTGTCCATTCTAACCCCAAGCTTTACTAAGCTGGCTCTCCCTTAGCTCTCATTTTATAAGTATACCATTCAGGCTTCACAATCCGCTGTTATTTTTAAATTGCAAATTCTGAGCAACTGAATTGAATCTCATGTTTTTTGCAAGAGATTCAATAACTTGCAATAAATGTGACACTTGCATCAGTGCCTTTTCCCCAGCCTATGATTAAAAATAGGACAAACTGTTCCAAAATGAGACACGGTATCTAAAGACAGGAAAATGCAGGACACAATGCACAAAGGCTTAAAAAAAAGTTGCCCAACAGGCAGATACCTAGATACTTTACTCTGATAATCTAAATTAATATTATATTGCACCAATTATATACAAATTTTGGTGCCTCCGTAGCCAGGTGGGAAGGAGCAGAGGTGCATTGCACACACTTCTTGATTAGACCGGGGTTCGAGCCCGTCACCACCAAATACAGAGGATGCGGAAAGGTCAGGGAATGACCACCGCATATTCCCGGAGCAATATGGCCTTAGTTGCTAATGCTCCTAAAAACCAAATAACAACATATACAAATTTTGAAATTATATAGGAAAAACTGGATGGTAAAAGGACTGCTATATGCAGAGGAATTTTTAAGTATTTGATTTTTTTTAAGACACTTTCTAAAATTTCGAAGATTTAATTTAAAGCAACATTTTAATACTTGGTATTTATATATCATAATTCTCAAATTTAATATACTACCTTTAACCTCTTAACTTGATAACGTGATGAACTATAGCTCAAAGGCTTCTAGTTATGGAATTTCAATGATACTGATTTAAAAATATCATTAACTCTTAACTTTATTTAATTTAACTTTTAATTTTGCATCCTGGTAAGTTCAGCAATATCTCTGTAAAAATTACACTAGCCAACAAAAAATATTTTATGTCATACCTCTGCAATGAAAATACGAGATTCTGGAGGAAATAAACGCGATGATTCTGAAATTTACTATAAAAGTCTCTATCACGTCTACATCAAAAGATGTACCAATGTTTAATGTTAAAATAAAGGGATATATAGTGAGTTGCGGGCTGCACCCTCCTACTCTCGAGGGGCTGTTTATGTTTGGAAGATAGATTTACAACCTGAGAACATGTCTAATAAAATCTAAGGCAGCACATCCAATTGATACGAGTGGCCAATGCAATGTTGAGTCAGTTTGGTGTGACATGAGCACTGGGAAAGCAAAAATTTGCGTGGGAGTGTGTTATAGGCCTAATGACTCTGATGAGTACAGCAAACAGCTGTATAGAGAAATAGTGGGCCAGAAAATCAGAATGTCTTATAATGAAGATTTTAACTGGAACCTGTGGTATGGTCACTATGTGAGTGACCATACTAGCAAGTGATTCTACACTAGCAAGACTTTTGTGGATTTATTGGATGACTGTTTTCTACAGTAGCATGTTAGAGAGACAAAAGGAGGGAGAAATACTCTTGATCTGATTATCAGCAAGGTTTTATTCATGCATTAAGAATCTGCAGATAAAATAAACACTAAATGGCAGTGATCACAGTGTATTGATTTGGAATTTACTTAATGATGCAACTATCATCAAGGTTAAAGGGAGGGGGGTTTTTTGCTTTCATAAAGGTGACTACTGTGGTCCCAGACAGTTTTTAAATTCTACGCAGTGGGACCAACTGATGATGTTACCATCAGCAAATTCTAAATGGGAAGCATTCAAGGAATTAATCATAGAAGCTACTAGGCTTTTCATACCAACTAAGAAATACTCTTCGAGGTATAGGCTTAATTGAATGATATCAGATGAACTGAAGAAACTCATGGCAGAGAAGAAAAATGCATGAGATGCATATACGTCATTGGGGTGACACAGAAGCCTAAGGTAGATATAGGCTAGTCTCGAAAAGAAAATGTAGATTCTAAAAGGAAGGGAATGAATCAAATTGGTGCACTTGATACTGATGGTTTGACTGTTGATGATCCTGCTCAGGTTTCTGAAAAACTGAATGAGTATTTTGGCATCTACATTCATACAAGAGGAATTCTTTAGGGAAGTGGATGCCTGAAGCTTATTAAGCTCTAACATGGAGCTAATAATTTTGTAATTACTCTTGAGGAAAGTGGAAGAGAAATTATTTAAGTTAAACATTAGAACAGCACCTGGGGTGGATGGGATCTATCTAGTTATATTAAGGGAGGCAGCGAATCAAGTAAGAGCCATAATTATGAGCACATCCTTGGATGGATTCAGAGAAGGTCCCCACGGACTGGAGATTTCTGAATGTATCTCCAATTCAAAAAGGGAAAGGATCAAATGGTGACATGAGTAATTACCTGTTAGTTTAACTTCTGTTGCAGAGAAAACAATGAAAGTCACTGGTAAAAGTAATGCAGAATCATCTACAGAACACTGCAATTATATTTCAAACACAGCATGGGTTTGTTGAGGGGAAATCTTGTTTGACCAATTTCATTGGTTATTATGATGTGGTCACAAAGGAACTGGATGCAAAAAATTATTTTGATATCATGTACTTGGAAAGCTTTCAGGAAATCTTTTGATACAGTTGCGCATAATAGACTACTGTACAAATTGGAGCAGTGTGGCATTAAGGGCAAGTTGCTGCTAAGGATAAGGGGATGGTTGAATTCGAGAAGACAGAGTGGTAATCAATGGACATTGCTCCTCATGGACTAATGTTATTAATGGAGTCCCCAAGGTTTGATGTTAGACCCATTGTTCTTTTCTGTTTATCAATGATATTGATGAAGGCATATCAAGTTTAATGTTCAAGTTTGCAGATAATACAAAGGATGGCAAGGTGGTTAATAACAGTAATGACATTATGCTACTGCAACAGAATCTAGAAAAAGCTAGACATATGGGCTGATAAATGGCAATTGAAGTTTAACATTGAAGTATTGCATATGGGTAGCAGTAACCCCAGAGTAAAGTACCAACTGTGTGGTACTACACTCAGGTAGTGGAAAATGAAAAACACCTGGGGATAATTGTGCAATCAGATATGAAGTTCTCTGAACAGTGCAGACAGGCTGCCAGAATAGCTCGTGGTGTTTTTTTAATGATATACAGGAATTTTGTTAGCAGGGATAAGGAGGTCATTATCCCATTGTATAAGGCAGTGGTCAGGCCACACCTTGAGTACTGCATACAGGTCTGGAAGCCTCATTTTAGGAAGGATGTGGAACTTCTGGAATGAGTGCAGAGAAGGGCAATGAGATTGGTGAGTGGAACAAAGGTGTGCTCTTACCAAGAAAGGCTTCAGTTCTTGCAAATTGCAGCATCTGCAAACTAGACACCTGCAAAGTGATCTGATTGAGGTGTTTAAGGCTTCGAATGGATTGAGCAAGCTCAATGCTGATGGGATTCTTCCTCTTGCTCAGACAACAAACATGAGGGAGCACAAATTCAAATTGATGTGAGGAAGTTTGCCTTTAGCCACCGAGTGGTCAATTATTGGAACAAACTTCCATCTGTTGTTGTGGAAGCTGATAGTGTAAATAAATTCAAGGAAGAGCTAGACAAACTGTTGGAGAGGATGAATAGGTGAAATGGGAGTTTTTTTTTTTTGGCTGATGCTGTATAATTTTGCTTTCTTGCATCATTTGCTAATAGTAATATAATGTATACAATTTTACCTATTTAAGTAGAACTTTCCAGTTTTTGTCTCAGAATTTAACCATATTAATCTATGTTAATTTATATCTATTACAACTCACCTAAATTTTATAACAATGTAAGCCTATGGTTCCTTACACTGAGAGGCAACACTGGTGTATTACTACACACCAGTGAGACCACTATATAACCACCATTTCTCCTACCCGAATGAATAATTATATTCAGTATTAAAATTATAACTACCAATTAACATAAGTTTTCAGCTTTATACTGTTATACTGTATGTGTTTAATATAAATAACTGTCTTTAAACCATCTCACCTGTCCAAAATCCCATGTAAAGATTTTATTAATTCTGATTTCTAGTCTAATCAATTGCAACATTCCTTCAGTATCTAATTGTGAATTAACTTCGTTGAAACATCATCTTGATTACTAATATCTAATGAATTTACTGTTTTTCTACATATTATTTTTGCATATATATATTAAATTCTGTCGTGTCTTTTCAAAATTCAATACATCACTTATCTCTGATATGCTTTCCTGAAATCTTGCCTTTTTTCCTATCTAGTTTCTGTAGGATAATTCTAATATTTGTGTTTCTTTACTTAATTTTTTTTCTAACTGTACTGACCTAATTGTTAGATGCCAAAGCAGAACTGCCATTAATGGCAAAACAAAATTTTAATCTACTTCCTTGAATACCTGATAATTCAACCCATTTACCCAATATTCCTTGTTTGGTGAGAAGATTATATATATAATTTATTTTCCAGAGTCCTCTTTTGAAAATCTTGTTGTTTTGAAAATCAAAACCTTGGGCAGCTAAACACTTCTGACACTGACTGTGCAGTTCTTGTAAGCACTGCTGGAAATCATTTTCTGCAGTGCAGTGCTCTTCAGAGCAGCCGCACTGTCATGTCATCTCATCAGTGTTACTGAGTGTCCATTCCTTTAACTTAAATTTCACACCCTTGAAGAGGTCTGGCAGAACTCTAATGAGTATGGAAGATGCAGCAGTACTGTCACCTTAATATCCAGCAGGTACTTTGTCGCACTTACTGGTCAATAGTAGTAGTATATTGTAATGCAGGAGCAAGAAAGCAATTCTTTTCAGTTCACAGTTGATGTTTAACCAAATGGTGTTGTGTAGTTGACACAGACTCCCTTCATATAATGTCTTACACTACCAGCATAAAAAACTTGTTTTTGTCTCAGCAAAACTATTTCAGAGGAGGTGAGGAATAGTTCTTTCAAAATGAAGACTGGTACTCATTCTGGAGATTGTATAAAAATGCTCACTTTCATCTCAGCACACAATTCTGTTCAGGAACATGGAATCGCCACGAGCCTGTACAATGGTCACAGACTGTCACCTCTAAAGTACTCATAATTGTTCACATAAATGAGAAATGAACAGTGAGAGTAGTATGGCATAAACTCCACCCCCCCCTTCTGATGGAAATGCCAACACCAGGGGGCTCACATCTGGTGAGTATGGGCTTGGCATACCCAGGGTCCTGAGCTGGATATCATCATTCTCTTTCTTGGTGATTCCCCTTCTACTTTTGACACTCACCCTCACTCTCACTCACTCACTCACTCACTCACTCTCTCTCTCTCTCTCTCTCTCTCTCTCTCTCTCAGGGTAACTCGGGAATTTTATTTTGGCTGGTGCAGCATAAGCCTCAGGCTTCCTTGCACCATATAGCTAATAATAATAATAATATCCCAAACACACTACCAACAACAATAAGCATATACACACTTCCACACTTCTTAAATTTACTGAGTGTTATAGAACTATTAAGACTGCAGAGCTTGTGTAATAAGCTACAAGGAAATTGTGATAAGTTTGTGATGAGTATGAATATTGAGAGAACAAAGGTTACAAGAGTGAGAAGAGAAAAGTGTGAGTTGGCGGAAGAAGCGAACAGCAGCACAGAAATAAGAATAAAAATAGCAACAGGTAAAAAAGCTTTTGAGAAGCGAAGAAGAATATGTGGGAAATTAGGAACTGGTTTAGAGAAAATATTGGTATGACACTTGGTATGGAGTGTGATACTTTATGGAATAGAGGCATGGAAAATGAGAATAGAAGATATTAAAAGATTGGAGAGTTCTGAGATGTGGGTATGGAGGAGGATGGAAAATATAAGATGGGTTGAGAAAATGAGGTTCTGATAAGGGTGGATGAAGAGAAGTTTGACTGAAATAATCAGAAGGCAGAAGAGAAATTAGATTGGACATGTGTTGCGGGGTAAAGGCTGATGAAGGCTGTGATGGAAAAAGGCTCAGGAGAGATTGAAAAAACAATGATAGGTAAACTGAGAAGATGGCAGATATTGAGAGATGAAGTGGAAAGCAGGCAGATATGGAGAAGTGGTTATTAAGTGTATGTTTGGACTTGCCTTGGGCAGAGCACTAATGATGGTGGTGGTGGTGGTGGTGAAGATGGAACTATTGGGACAAGCAAAGCATTTGCCATCTTCCAGCTCATTTCCACCTTTGGCAAATCTTTTTGTGACACATAAAGACAGGACTGATTCATAGCACTATTTCTAAATACCTGTCAAAAGTGTTGCAAAGTTTCAATGTTTCCAATTCCTGGCAGAAATTTTGTATTGGGACAGAACTAACATGCTGCCCCAATACCAAAATCTTGACTACTGACAAAGAAAATGCCAAACCAATGGAAGAATATGGCATAGTCATTTTGACTTCATCTAGAGGACACTTCTGATACAAATAGCATGTCTAGCACATCACATGTTACCCAATGATGCTTCATAAAACCATCACTGATTTTCAATCTCTCTGATTGTGGTTACTACAATAAATCCATTATTGAACCTTTCAGAATTAAACCCCATGTATATGCAATTCTTTTATTTATAAACAACAAAACATAAATAAACATTATTTTAGATTTAATTTTAATTTATATACAGCTATTATGTTTCTGAAAAATTAACAAACCTTTTTGCAAACTGTTCAATATTGTAACCTGGACTTGGATCGTTTGAAAGCTGCAAATAAATAATATTCAATCATCTGTTATAAACAAAACACTAACAAATTACCAATGCTAGGAAAAGTAAGAGCACTAGCTCCAACGAAAAAAATCTTTAAAATATTCATTAAATTTGTCAAAAAAATAAATATTTTATTTATATTGTTAAAATATAAAATTTACTTTATACAATACATTTCTATTTTCATGTGCAAAACAAACAAAATGAAAGTTACATCAAATTCTTTTGCAATTTATATAAATTATTAAAATTTCATAACACCATACTACTTGTAAGCATTATTATCTTTAAGATTTGGGCAGCCACTATTTAACCTGGAGCCTAATGATTACGTGGAATAAATTCCTAAACATAATCTCTAATCAAGTAGTCAATAGCTTGTAGTGGTTAGCAAAACTTATGCCTTGCAAATGGGGTTATATAAAACATGAATCTAAAAAAAAGTTATAAATATGCACATGCATACATATAATGTGTCATGAAAAACTGCAGCATCTTCTTAAAATTTATTATTTCATTGGTATCTCCTGTACACATGGAACCGTCTAAAGGCATCAATTTCATCATTATAGCAAATAGCATAGTCTGCAATTGCTTCCCATTTGCAGCCTGTGTAATAGATGCTACTTTTGTATCATCCTGTATATAAAGGCATACACCTACTAACACATGCCATCAGTTTCCATTCATCAGCAACATGGCATATAATCAGCTAACTCAGATGAGGCGCCTCTGTAGCCAGGTGGGAAGGAGCAGCAGTGCGTAGCACACGCTTCTTGATTAGACCGGGGTTCGAGCCCATCACCACCAAATACGGAGGATGCGGAAAGGTCAAGGAATGACCACCGCATATTCCGGAGCAATATGGCCTTAGTTGCTAATGCTCCTAAAAACCAACCAAACAACAAACAACAACAACAACAACTCAGATGACAAAAATGTTAAATACTCCTCTTAATAAGGAAGGCTTTTTTCCAGTTGATACACTACCAAAATGGTTGGCTGTGAGGCTTCAAGAATTCTTAAAAGAATATCTGAAACAAGTGGATCAGTACTTCAGCATAGGATAGACTTTTAAACATTTCTATGGTCTTTTCTAAATAAATTTTTCAGGGAGATGGGAAATAAATTGTGCAAAAAAGGATAGGGTGGAATAAGACCATAGTGTGTCTGCAGGGGCAAAAGTTGATGATGTTGTAGAGCAGATATCATATTTCAAGGGCACAAAGGGTGACATTGTTATACACATTGGCACTAATGATATTAAGAGAAGGAGATCTGTGGACTTACTTAACAAGTACAGGTCAATGTTGAAAAAAAAGGTCGCAAGTTAGGGTTAAATTTAAAAGTGTCTGCAATTCTGCACAGACACGATAGGAGGGAATATATGATGAGAGCCTTGTCAGTCAATTCAGCCCTGGAGAGACTGTGATGGTGTAGAATTTTTCTCAGTGTGGTCTGTGCTTGTTAACAGGAGGCACTGCTTCTACAGGGATGGGATTGCTGTGATTCTTGCACTGCTTCTATTGGAATGAGAGCAGCCTGGAAAACAAGGTGCTGGGGATTTAACAACTGCTGGGAGTCATCATGGAACAAGTAAATACATGGGCTGTGTTAGGATAATTAAGAGTAAGAACAGGTGCATGTATAATTTCATGTACACCAATGCGAGGAGTTTAGTAAATAAATTTGATGAATTTGAGGTTCTGGTCAAGAAAACAAAGGCAGATCTTGTTGGGATATCAGAGAAATGGTGTCACACAGATATAAGGAATACAGAATTGGAATTTGGGGAGTACAATGTGTACAGACAGGACAGGAAGGGAGGAGGGGTTATGCTGTTAGTTAAGAAACACATCAAATTTAAGGAAGTGCATCCAGTTGACATGGGTGGACAGCACAATGTTGAGTCAGTTTGGTGTGACATAAGCACTGGGAATGCAAAATCAAGAGTAGGAGTGAATTATAGGCCTAATGATGCTAATGAGTACAATGAACAACTGTACAGAGAAATAGAGTGGGCCAGTAAATCAGACTGTCTTATAATGGGAAATTTTAACTTCTCAGATATTGACTGGAACTATGGGTTGGTCACTCACACTAGCAAGGCTTTTGTGGATTTATTGGATGACTGTTTTCTACAGCAGCATATTCTAGAGGCAACCAGAGTGAGTAATACTCTTGAAATGATTATCAGCAGTGATTCTTCGTGCATTAAGAATCTGCAGATAAAGGAACCACTAGGACATGGTGTGAAAGAGTTTATATACTCACCTTCAGTACTCTAGCAAAACGATCTAAGCAGTTTCCAACAGCTATATCAATAGTTTCTCCAAATATCCTGTATCTCTTTTGACTATAAGAGATCACCTAATAAAAAAAGTACTTCTTTTAAACAAAATAACATAAGAAAATGTGTGAATAAATTTGAAGCAAATATTACAGATGCAAGTGGTACTTTAAATAAAAGTGTAATAGAAATTGTAATAGAAATTTCCTTAAAAAAATCATTTGAAATGAATTATGAGATGGGATTATATTTAATTATGGATTTAATATAGATTTATTACTGAAAATACATTGATAAATGATAATATACAAGGTAGTAGTTTGGTTTTTAGGAGCATTAGCAACTAAGGCCATATTGCTCCAGGGATATGCGGTGGTCATTCCCTGACCTTTCCGCAGCCTCCGTATTTGGTGGTCACGGGCTCGAACCCCGGTCTGATCAAGAAGCATCTGCTGCTCCTGCCCACCTGGCTACGGAGGCTAACTTTAGTAGTGGCAAAATGGCAAAGAAAGCAGGCATATAAAGCATCAACAAAAAAAAAAAAAAACATGCCACATCACCTGTCACCTGTCTGTCCCTCCAATAATTTTTCTAGTTCTTTGAATTTATTCAAATTACCCACTTCCATAAAACCCCAACATATGAAAGTTCATATGTTGGGGTTTTATGGAAACCCACTGGCTGAAGGCAAACTTCCACACATTTATCCTACCATATTAAAATATCAAACACACACTGTTTGCTATTTTTTAGATATTAAAATATATACGTTAAGTATTTTATATTGGCATTTACCTCTGCATATTAAAGTCAGCCGTTTACAAAATTTGACAAAAATTATATTTAAATTAAAAAATGTATTTTAAACATAATAATATCCATAAGTTTACAATACATCTTGAGCAGGTTTGACTACAATAATTTTATTTAAAATTATACTGTTATAATCATCATCAGCCATTTTCAATCCACTGCAGGATGAAGGCCTTTCCAGCAACTTTCCAGTTCCTTCTTTTTTGTGCAATGGCCATCCATTTACTACCCACAAACTTGTGAATTTCTTCTGTCCATCTCCGTTGTTGTCTTCCAGGATTTCTTCTAGCTCCTCTTGGGTACCATTCTGTTATTTTCTTAGTTCATCTGTCATCATGTCTTCGTGCTATATGTCCTGCCCAAGACCATTTCAGTTCTTTAGTTTTGATAACAATGTTCTTTATTTGTGTTTGCTACCTAATCCATGATCTAACAGTCTGATTCCTAATATAATTTGTTCCATTCTTCGCTGTGTAGTTTTCAGCTTCTCTTCCATTCTTTTTTGGTGAGCACTCACGTTTCACTTCCATAAGTCATGGTGGGAAGTATACATTGGTTCAATATTTTACATTTCAGACAAATTGGGATATTGCTCCTCAGTATGTGGCTATATTTCCTGAATGCTATCTATCCGAAATTTATTCTTCTCTTGACTTCCAGCCATTTATCATTATTACAGCTAATGACTTGTTCCAGATAAGTATATGAGTCCACCTTTTCAATTACTGCCCTTTTAATGATTATATCCATATAATGCTGTTATAATATGGATAAAATTAGCCATATAATACTGTTATAATATATAGCAATAATAATATATATGATATTAATTCGCAACTGCCTATTTATTAAACCAACTTGTTGGTGGTTTAATAAATTTTAACATAAGCAAAGATAAAGAAACAAAGAGTAGCCACCCCTACTTAATTAAAAGACTTCAAATTTAGATGCATTTTGGCACCTCAAGAGTACCAAAGTGCATCTAAAATTTGTTATGTTAGCATTGGATTTCATTAAAATTAAACTGGGTAAAACAGTTAAGTAATAATAGCCTACGTTCTTTTATACTAACTATATCTCAAATTACCTGAGTATTGCCTCCACTGACATAAAGAACAGTTGGATTTTGGGCACCAGTAATTAGTCTGCCCATTTCAATATCTACATCAAGTTAAAAAAGTCAACATTCAAACAAAATAATTCTGAGAAAAATAAAATAATAAAAAAAAACTGAGCCATTATAATCAGTATATTCTTCACAATAATTTAATTTTGAATATTTATTAATAAAATAAAATTTAAATAACATACTTATTGCAAAAGAATCAAAAGATTAATATAAAATGTGCAAAATGTTATTATTATTGATAAATATTGAATTACTGAGCAAAAGCTTATGTTCCTGAAGACTCGCCAATAAATACATGTAGTATGATGTTTTAAAAACAAGGATTTAAATTATAACATTTAAAATTTAAATTATAACATAAAATTATAAGGCAATGGTCAGGCCACACCTTGAGTACTGTATACAGGTCTGGAGGCCTCATTTTAAGAAGGATGTAGAGGCTGTTGGAACGAGTACAGAGAAGGGCAACAAGATTAGTGAACAGAACAAAGGGTTGCTCTTACGAAGAAAGTTTTGCAAATTACAGTGAAAGGCTTAAATTACAGTGTCTGGAGACTAGGCACCTGCGAGGTGATCTGAATGAGGTGTATAAAGCCTTGAATGGTTTGAGCATGCTCAATGCTGATGGGATTCTTCCTCTTGTTCAGAATAATCGCCTGAGAGGGCATAAATTCAAATTGAGAAAAGACCGTTGTAGGATAGATGTGCGGAAGTTTGCCTTTAGCCAGCGGGTGGTTGATTGCTGGAACAAACTTCCATCTGTCGTTGTAGAAGTTGATAGCTTAAATAGATTCAAGGCAGAACTTGGCAAACATTTGGAGCGAGGGGATGGGTGAAATAAGGGTGTTTTTTTTTTTTTTTTTTGGCTGATGCTATATAAGCTTGCTTTCTTGCATTATGTGCCCTTGCTAATGCTAACAGAGGAAACAGCACATTTTCCATATCAGTTTCTCGCATTAATGATATTAAAACAGTGAAAGACTAAATACTCTCAGAACTTGAGTTTTCAAATGACATTCTCAGTTGGTATAAAAGGCTCTTAATAAAGAATGGAATAGCATTTAAACCAATTTCACTTTGAACTTGGCTAGATTCACTATGTAGTATGAAGTGTTTGGAGGACTGAAATAAAATATGACAATTAAAAACAAGAATTTAAATTGTAACAACCCAACGAGGAAACAGCACATTTTTCATATCGGTTTATCACATTAATGATATTAAAACAGTGAAAGACTAAATACTCTCAGAACCTGAGCCTTCAAATGACATTCTCAGTTGGTCTAAAAGGCTCTTAATAAAGAACGGAATAGCATTTAAACCAATTTCACTTTGAACTTGGCTACATCTGCCACATTGGGAGGTAATTTGCTGCCTATAAGTAAACTTTATGAGATATAGTTTTTTGTTGCCCACTGAGCTTTTATATCTGTAACCTTTAATTCTTATTTCATCAATGAGGTGAAATATTTCACTTATTTCACAAAAACTAACAGACCTTCAATCATTTTCACAACTCCTTCAATGCCTTATATACCTCATCAGATCTCTCCTTAAATGTCTAGTTGTTAAACTCTTCAATTCACATCTTCTAAGCCATTCTGACGTCTGTATTGAGCTGCACTCACCTGGTTGCCTTTCTTTGAACCCCTCACTAGAAGTTTCATCTCGCCCACCCCCATTTTTATGTGTGGGTTTCACATATGAATACAACGATATTAAAAATGTTGTCTATCCATTGCTTGTATAGAAAGATAATGACCTTCTTTTTCTTTCTACTAGCAGAGGTCCTACAATGCATGGACAGGATATGGATATCTTCCTACAACTTCCTATAATGGAACAAAGGGTTGCTCTTACAAAGAAAGGCTTAAGTTTTGCAAATTACAGTGTCTGGAGACTAGGCACCTGCGAGGTTTGTTTGTTTGGTTTTTAGGAGCATTAGCAACTAAGGCCATATTGCTCCGGGGATATGCGGTGGTCATTACCTGACCTTTCCGCATCCTCCGTATTTGGTGATCACGGGCTCGAACCCCAGTCTAATCAAGAAGCGTGTGCTATGCACTGCTGCTCCTGCCCACCTGGCTACGGAGGCGCCCACCTGCGAGGTGATCTGATTGAGGTGTATAAAGCTTTGAATGGTTTGAGCATGCTCAATGCTGATGGGATTCTTCCTCTTGCTCAGAATAATCACCTGAGAAGGCATAAATTCAAATTGAGGAAAGATAGATGCAGGATAGATGTGCGGAAGTTTGCCTTTAGCCAGCAGGTAGTTGGTTGGTGGAACAGACTTCCATCCCTTGTTGTGGAAGTTGGTAGCCTAAATAAATTTAAGGCTGAGCTGGACAGGTATTTGGAACGAATGGAGGGGTGAAATGGGAGCATTTTTTTTTTTTTTTGGCTGATGTTGCATAAGCTTGCTTTCTTGCATCATATGCCTCTACTCATGCTAATGCTAAATTGTTGACACACTGCAAAAAAAAAAAAAAAAAATCTGTCTGATTGAATTGTAACCCCAATGTCTTTTTTTTGTGCTGGACGTTTTTAGCTCCTCCAGCATATATGCAATTCCAGGATTTGTTCCCCAGATGTACAGCTTTGCACCTAGAAACATTTAACTTTAGTAGCCAATTTTTAGAACATATCTGAGGTTTTAGTCACTAAACGGTTTCAACAAAATCATTGTTTTTATAGATGTTCGCTTACTAGCCAATTATTTTGCATACTTGAAAACTAAACCACAAAGTTTTCCAGTGCAATTAAGAAAACTAGTTCATCATTGCTGTCAAAATGCACCCTCTTTCTAATACCACTCTATGCTTCAATTCCAGTCTTTTAGACTATGTATGCCGACCGGGCTAGCCAGGTGGGTAAAATGCCTGCCTGGCAACCCAAAGGTTGCGGGTTCGAATCCCGCCTCGGGCTTGGATCAGAGTAAATGCAAAACTTTGGGAGGTGCATTATGGCCACAGAAGCCGATGCACCAACAACTAACAAAAAACAGACTATGTACGACACTTGAAAGCTCAGCCTCTACCTCCTTGTTTTTAATTGCCACCTTTTATTTCAGTCCTTGAAGTACAATTATGTGAGCTGAAAGGTAAGTCTTGAAAAGTGTTAGTTTTTGATATTTAATTTATAAAATGTGCAATGATAATTTGAATTAACCAAAGCTAAGAATGCTAATTAATAATATGCTGATAAAAGCATTAATGTAAATGAAGTGAAATACAACAGGAATAAAAAGAAGAAATAAAAATAGAGATAATCTCTATTTTTATTTCTTCTTTATAATCTCTAATAAGAAATAAAAATCTCTATTTTTATTTCTTCTTTATATAATCTCTATTATATAAATTAAAATAATCCACATGAAAAAAGTGCAAACCTTTCTTAGTGGCCTGTCATATTAACAACTAACTTCTATCATAAACTGTGGATGATAAATGAAAACTGCTCAACAATTTTTTCTCATCTTTTAATATGCCTTTATTCTGATTAGCCTCCTGGAAAGATGTGTATCTTTTTAATGGTTTTATTTTAATCTATATACTCACTTTAATTTCTTCTTATTACTTCTGTTCCACTTGATCCACATTAATGCTTTATTAGTGTTAATGTGGATACTGATAAAATTTTATCAAACCAACTAAACACCATAAATTTTGTTCATAAAATTTATTTGTTCAGAAAGTGTATGTGTTTTAGCCAATCAGAACAAGATTTTATCAGCATTATCATAGTTTAATTATTTCGTATATAATTTTTTATATGATGAATCATTTCAGTAAGGTCTAACTGGTTGATAAAATGAATGAACAGGTACAATAATATGAATATAATCACTTGTATGTGGTGGTGGTGTGGAGGGGATAAGTTATAAAGGATACGACCAATACAATGGTTCACTCCAATAATTGGTTTATTCCACAGCTGGGCAACTGTTCGTGCAACTACTGCAACAGATACAAGAGGTGCCCCCATACCAGGTCCTAAAATATTTAAAAATAAAAAATAATACCATGAATTTTAAAAACAAAAATAAGAGAGGGTACATTTTCCAGTACCACTATCATAATTTCATTCCACTTTTTACCACAATCAATGTGCCCAAAACCTTAAGCACTATTACCAATGAATTAAAAGTAATATAAAAAAAAACACTATTATACTACTTCCACAACAAAGGATGGAAGTCTGTTCCACCAACCGACTACCCGCTGGCTAAAGGCAAACTTCCGCACATCTATCCTACATCTCTCTTTCCTAAATTTGAATTTATATACTCTCAGGTGATTATTCTGAGCAAGAGGAAGAATCCCATCAGCATTGAGCATGCTCAAACCATTCAAGGCTTTATACACCTCAATCAGATCACCTCACAGGTGCCTAGTCTCCAGACACTGTAATCTGCAAAACTTAAGCCTTTCTTCGTAAGAGCAACCCTTCATTCCATTCACTAATCTTGTTGCCCCTCTCTGTACTCATTCCGACAGCTCTACATCCTTCTTAAAATGAGGCCTCCAGACCTGTATACAGTACTCAAAGTGTGGTCTGACCATTGCCTTATACAAGGGGATAATCACCTCCTTATCCCTGCTAGAAAATTTCCTGTATATTATTGAAAAGACACCATGACCTACTCTTGCAGACTGTCTGCGCTGCTCAGAAATCTTCATATCTGCCTGCACAATTACCCGCACGTAATTTTCATTCTCTACCACTGACAGTGGATGCTTTACTCTGGGGTTACTGCTTCATATACCTAGTACTTTACATTTGTCAATGTTAAATTCATTTGCCACCTCTCAACTTTTCTAGATCCTGTTGCAGCAGTGTACTGTCATTAGTGTTCTTACAACCCTGTAAACTTTCGTATCATCTGCAAACTTGGATATTAAGCTTGATATACCATCATCAATATCATTTATAAATACAGAAAACAACAATGGACCCAATACTGAACCCTGAAGGACTCCACTAATAACATTAGTCCACGATGAGTACTGTCCATTGATTACCACTCTCTGTCTTCTCCCACTAACCATCCCTTTATCCATAGCAGCAATTTTCCTCCAATGCCACACTGCTCCAATTTGTGCAGCAGTCCTCCATGTGCAACAGTGTCAAAAGCCTTTTTAAGATCCAAATATATGATATCAAAGTTATTCCCTGCATCCAGTTCCTTTATGGCCACATCATAGTATCCAATCAAATTGTCAGACAAGACTTTCCCTTAACAAACCCATGCTGTGTCAGAGCTATAACTGAAGTCTTGTCTAGATGATCCTGCAGTGCTTCTTTAACCAGTGCCTCCATTCATTTCCCTGGAACAGAAGTTAAACTAACAGGTCTGAAATTACTTGTGTCGCCCTTTGATCCTCCTTTGTGAATTGGTGTCCCATTTGCACATCTCCAGTCCATGGGTACCTCCTGAGTCCAAGGGAGCTCTTATAATTATGGCTAAGGGTTTGCTTACTTCCTTTGCTGCCTCCTTTAATATAATTGGATAGATCCCATCCACCCCCCCCCCCCCGGGGTGCCTTTTTTATGTTTATCTTCAACAATTTCTCCTCCACTTCCCTCTCAGTTATTACAAAATCATCTAGCTCAATGCCAGAGTTTAATTCACCTCTGGCATTCCCTTCCCTGAATAACTCCTCATGTGTGAATGTAGATGCGAAATACTCATTTAGTTTGTTAGCCACCTGAGCAGGATCATCAACAGTTGAATCATCAATATCCAGTGAGCCAATCTGATTCATCCCTTTCCTTTTAGAGTTTACATAGGTAAAGAACTGTTTGCTGTTTTTCTTTGTATCCTTTGCTAAAGATTTCTCATAATCTGCCTTTACCTGCCTAATCTCCTTTGTGACTTGGTTACAGACCAGCTTATATCGATCATAGGCTTCCATGTCACCCATTAATTTATACGTATCCCATGCATTTTTCGTCTCTGCCACATGTCTCATTAGTTCATCTGACATCAATTTAGGCCTAAACCTTGAACAATATTTCCTAATTGGTATGTAAAGCCTAGTAGCTTCCAAGATTAATTCTTTGAATGCTAGATTTTGAATTTGCTGTTGGTCCCACCGTACAGAATTTAAATACTGTCTCAGACTACCGTAGTCGCCTTTACGAAAGCAAAAACCCTTCCCTTTACCCCTGATGGTAGTTACCTCTTTGAATAAATCCCACTTCAGCACACTGTGATCACTGTGCCCAAAACAAAAATAAGAGAGTGTACATTTTCCAGTACCATTATCATAATTTAATTCCACTTTTTACCATAATCAATGTGCCCAAAACCTTAAGCACTGTTACCAATGATTTAAAAGTAATGTAAAAAAACACTATTATACTTTTTTTTCCCCCAAAATGTATCATCCTCAACACATTAAAAGAGTAGTTTGTAGCATGTTATTACTATCATATCATAGTGTTTTGTTTGAAGAATTTAAACGCTTGAAGCAAAAGGTAATTGTCCTTGACATAATTAAACCAGGGGACTCATCAAGTATTTAGCTGGCAACTTTAATATTAGAACATGCCTTCATACATCTGGCTACACTGCAGGAATCCATATAAACAGGATGAGCACTGGCCCCACAAGGCAGTTATTCTTGGAGA
This sequence comes from Mastigoproctus giganteus, assembly GCF_048544385.1. Classification (NCBI taxonomy): domain Eukaryota; kingdom Metazoa; phylum Arthropoda; class Arachnida; order Uropygi; family Thelyphonidae; genus Mastigoproctus; species Mastigoproctus giganteus. The sequence continues at coordinate 4,818,399 of NC_143581.1, forward strand.
CTCTACTATTAGGGAAATGGAATTTTTATACAATAAGGATAAGTGGAATAGGACTTAGATATGTCTGCCAGAGACAAAAGTTAATAATATTGTAGAACAGTTATCTTTTAAGAACACAAAATGATATCATTGTATACATTAGTACTAATGATATTAAGAACAGCAATCTGAAAATTTACTTAACAAGTATAGGACAATATATTGGGAAAATGCTGCAAATTAGGATCAAATATGAAAGTGTCTGGAATTTTTTCCAGACATAATAAGACAGAGCATGCAACTGAGAGCCTTGACATTCGATTTAGCCCTGGAGAGAATGCGAAGGCTAATGAGATAGAATTTTTCCCAGCATAATCTGCACTTGTTAACAGAAGAATGTTTCTACAGGGATGGACGAACTTAAATAGAATGGGGCCTAAAACATTTGCTAATGCTAATAAGACAGAGTTAGGTGTATAGGAAAACTTCTAGTTGGGTGGGGTATTACACAGATTAACAGTTTAGAGATAGCCACAAGCAGAGGTAAAACTGATTCTTTGCAGTGCTTCTTCTATTAAGGCAAGCAGCACCTTAGAAAGCAAGATGTGGAGAATTTCAAGACCTGCATAGGACATGCAATTAGACACACACATTTACCTGATTATACACTGATTTATTCATTTATTTACCATGCTAGGATAACAATAAATAAATTTGATAAGTTTGAAGTATTGATTAAGTGATCAAATGCCAACAATAAAGACCAGAAACAGTGTCACTCAGGGAGAATTTAGTGATTATAATGTGTACATAGAGGAGAAACACGACAGGAGGGTTGAGGGGGGATTATGTTTTTGGTTAAGAAGCACAAAGATTCCAAATAATAAGACCAGTAGACACAGGCCAGTGTAATGTTAAGTCAGTCTGGTGCGACAAATACTAGAAAAACAAAAGATGAGAATATTTCACAAATGATGGTAAAATACATAATAAACAATCATATAGGCAAATAGAGTCGACCAGTAAATTAGAATATCTTGTCATGGAGAGTTTAAATGTTCAGATATTAATTGGAAATATTATGTTGGTAACTTATTTTTGGCAGAAAAACATTTCATGATTTGCTGGATGACTGTTTTCTTTATCAACACATTAGTGAGGCAACAAGAAAAAGGCAATATTCTTAATCTGGTTATTGGCAATGAGTCATCTTATATTAAGAAATTTCAAGTAAAGGAACCTTTAGGTGGCTGTGATTCATGACAGTAGTTATTTCTTTATTCAAAGAAACAACTACTCTCACGGATAAAGGGAAGGGATTTTGTTTTCACAAAGGTGATTATAGGTTACAATCAGTGGGACCAACTAATGTTATTAATAACTGAAAATTCTAAACGGAAAATGTTCAGGGGTAATCATGAAGGCTAAGCACTTTATATCAACTTAGAGATATTGTTTCAAACTTACACTTAGTTAATATTAAATGTGTTTTATACCAACTAAAAGCTATTGTTCAAAATAGATGTCAGATGAACTGATGAGCTCAGTGCAGCAAAAAAAAACTTGGGTTGATTATAAATTGCCAGGGGATACAGTCCAACAATAAGTGGAAACTAGTCTGTAATCAAGTTGCTCAGGGGATTAGGCAAAACTAAGGCAGATTACAAGAAGTCTTTGACTAAGAATGCACAGAAAAGCAGCACTGAAATCTTTGTGTAAGTTAACACTAGAATAAATGGGTTCAATCACACTGATACACTAGATATAAATGGAACTTCCTGTACAGATTGCTGATAAACTGAATAAATATTTTGCATTGACATTCACACATGAAGTTATTACAGATGCAGTTAGCAGAAGTTTATTTTTTTTTGTTTATTTGTTAAACAGTTTTATAATAAGAGAAAAATAAAGTGGAAGAGAAACTTCTGCAGCTATGCAGCTAACAGTGAAAATCAACCTGTGGCTGATGGAATCTATCCAATTTTATTAAAAGAAACTGCAAAAAGAAGTAGTTAAATCATTAGCCATAATTATGAGTGCACCCTTCATTAGTGCATCAGTCAGCAGAGAGGGGGGAACCCCTGGTACCATTTGCATCAGTCTACAAAGTGCATTTCTCTACAAGGATAGTTCAAAGAGTGAAGTACGTAATTTCAGATCTGTAAATTTGATTAGTGTGCCTAGGAAAATAATGGAGTTAACAGTTAAAGAAGTAATGCAAGATCATTTTAGGCTATTTTGTCATCTTGACCATTTAATCATGAAGACATCTTAAATTTTTGAATCTGATGTATTACACCTGGGAAACAGTAATCCCAAAATAACTTATTCACTTGGTGGAGTTCAACTAAACCCAGTACTGGAGGAAAGGGACTTGGGTGTTACGATACGGTCAGACATGAAATTCTCTGAGCATTGTAAACAGGTTGCAAGGAAGGCCCATGGTGTCCTATCGATGATCTATCGAACTTTTGCAAGTAGAGATAGGGACGTGATAATCCCATTATATAAGGCTTATGTTAGACCACACTTGGAATACTGTGTTCAGATGTTAGACCACACTTGGAATACTAAGTATGGAGACTGCACCTAAAGAAAGACATCGAGCTTCTTGAAAGGGTGCAAAGACGGGTAACTCGCCTGGTGAGATCGGCAAAAGGGCGTCCTTATGAAGAAAGACTTCGAATATGTGGGTTGCAGAGTTTGGAAACTAGACACCTTAGAGGAGATTTGATTGAGGTGTTTAAGGCCCTGAGAGGCATCAGTAAAATGAATGAGGACGAAATTTTCAAGATTATAAATGACGCTAGAACTAGGGGACATGAATTCAAGTTACGGGGGGGAAATGTTTAGATTGGACTGCAGGAAGTTTTATTTTAGCCAGCGTGTTATAAATTACTGGAATAAGTTGCCTACATGGGTGGTAGAGGCCGACAGTTTGGGGAAATTCAAAGGTCATCTGGATAGTACCTTCGAGTAAGGGAAGTGCATAGGTTGATAGGTTTAATTTCCTTTTTTTTTATTAATTTTTTTTTTTTTTTTTTTTTTGTTTTAATCATTGTTTTGTTCGGATTTTTTTTTTTTTTAATCATTGTTTTGTTCGGATTTTTTTTTTTTTTTTTAATCATTGTTTTGTTCGGATTTTTTTTTTTTTTTGTTTTGGCTGGTGCAGCATAAGCCATAGGCTTTCTTGCACCATGCGGCCATTACTAATACTAATACTAAATTAGACTAAGTATTACTGTTTAGATTTTATGATTTATAAATTAAAATTCTGCTAATCAACTGTTTTTTCTTAGTGGGCAAGTTATTCCCTGTCCTTTATTTAGTCTAAAAAACATCATTGGTGTACTTCTGAAATGAATAAACTGATTTTATTTGGGGGGGGGGAGACACGTACAATGGTTGTAGTGTGAAGAGTCACAATGCAAAACTGCACTCACTAACTATTCACAGCTAAACATGTATACTTAAAAACATCACATACAACTATTTCTTATTATTAATAAAAAAATTCTATAAAATGGTTTTTGTTTCAATAGGAGCAGCAGCAGCAGCAGCATAAATGTATTGGGTGTGCCAAATCTATAAATCCACCTAGACATTCAGTGGTATTAGTTAAAAAATCCTTGTAGGTTAGGTAATAAATCCACAAATATTGTGGATTTATATGAAAGAATATCCTTCATATAAAAATATATCCTGGGTTGCAGATAAAATTACATATGAATTAAAAGTGCTACATAAAACTGAAGCTTTTGAAGGCAACAAGGCAGTCTTCATAAGCCTCCTTCCAACTAATTCCACCAAAGGTCACCTTTCCTTACATTTACTTTCTGATTTATGAAAGTATTTCAATCTTTAGTTGACATATTATCTAGTGATCAGCCCCATAACAGAACTGGATATAGGTGGGCAATGTAATACATTATCATGATGGGCATGTATCACTCTACATGCCCATTATGAAAATGGGCATGTATAACAACAGCCCACACTTGATGGCTTTTATTCAGTAATTAGTTTTTTGGGGTAAAAAAAGGAAAAAATAGTGTGAAATGGGAAACTTAAAAATTTTATCCTTAATTATGACATTACATTGAATAATAAGATCAAAAAGCATCATTAGAAACAAGTCTTGTTATCAAAAAAAAAAAAAAAAACTCAACTACTTTAAAACCGAACCTTGGGATATTGAAGCAGACAAAAAATAAAATAAAGGAAACAAAATCTCTGTGGAAATTTACCACAGCAATAGGTGTTTATTGATTAATATATGTTATCAAATCTCAAATGCCATATCAATTTTTTGGCTATACTTTGATTAAAAAATAATTAAATAATGAAGACCAAAAATGAATACCAATAAGGGAGGAATACTAAAATTTTCACTGATGTAATTCCAATAGATATTTAAATTTATAAATTTACTATTTTTGGTGTACAATAAACACTGGAGGATTAAGGTTACTTAGAGTTATATATGTTTATCTCACATGCTTAACTCTACACAAAATAGCAAAACATTTTGTGTGTATATTCCACGTTAGCTATACTGGGAAAGTTACAACTAAGTGATTTGCAGCAGCCAGACAAGGTACTCACTGTTAACAATGGATAGTATATTTTGTAACACACTGATTCTAACAAGTGAGGAGAACTCTATTCTCTGCAACGCTATGGTCAACAACATAAAAACATATTTACCTTTGGTATAACAGACAATGTCAATCTCATCAGGAGTAATTCCAGCAATATCCAGGGCCTCCTGTAAAACATCAAGAACATGAGCTTGGTGATGTCTTGCTGTATCTCCAGGTTGAAAACCTACAAAAATAATGAAAAAGAGGTTACAGCAATAACCTCTTTTCCATTCACTAAAAACACATCCACTTATATAATGCTAATATCACTTAAGAGATGAAACAAGTCTAATAATTTCATTTTTAAAAATTTTCTTTTTTCTTCAATAAAATGCAGTATCTTTATTAAGTTATTAGAGAGTATCTAATTAAATAATAATTAAATAATGAAGACCAAAAAACTTTATCATAATAAATTTTTTGTTGATTGGAGACTATCTAATTAACAAAAAGTAGTTGGTTTTAAAGGTTCATCTTATTATTTTAATACTTGTATAAATAATACTAAAATAACAAATTTTTAGTATTATTAATCTTAATCTCACCCAGTCTATGGACATTTTTTTTACTTACAACAGCTACCAAAGGAAAATTGAAATAAATGTCATAAAAAAATTCAAGCAGTTGCACCTGAAATTTCAAAGACATAAAATTAGACTTGACTTTAAAAAGCCATATTTGTACATCTGATTTGCCTTATACTTTTTGGTAACTAGATTCCTCTCTGGCCAAATCAAAAATAATTGATTATTCCCAACATTAATACTAATAACAACCCTTTACTTTCTGGGACAAAGTTCTGTAAAATTATTTGTTTAGTGTTAAAAAACAGAATTACAATTTTTTGGCAGATTGGGCAGTATGGACTTTTTTTTCTTTTTTTTTTGTCAGGCAGTCTTTGTGCTTCCAAATGATTGCTGCTTAGCCTTTGGATTATAACATCCATAGTGTATCACAAGCAACCACTGAGGATAAAGAATTAAGATTTTATTCTAATTGTATCATCATATCATTTTATTCTAATTGATATCATTAAAAAAAAATCACCTCACTTCTGCTGTTGCTCATCTGTAAGGTCATTGGAACTCAAATGGCCTTACAAACTTTATCTAAAACAAAACTAGAGTAGAATTTTGTTCTCAGTGTGGTCTGTGCTTTTAAACAGGAGAGAGTTTTTACAGGGGTGGGATACACTTAAATAAAATGGATACAAGAATATTTCCTGATGCTATTGAGGCAGTGTTGGTGGTCAGAAACCTGCTTAGGTGGATACACAGACTAATATATTAAGTAAAGCCACAGGCAGAGGTGAAAGTGATTCTTTAGAGCCCCTAAAACTATAAAAAATCTAGCTTTAGGGACTCTAGCATAGCAAACTCTAATAATAATGCAGAATCAGAGTTAAGATAATCATGCTATTTATAAAATAGAAGTATGTACATAATATAAAAAAACACATTTTACCCTCTCCTGGTGGAGTAATGTATGTCACCCTTGGATTGGCTAAAACCTTTCCATTTTTCATAATTCCCACACCTAATTTGTTTGCACTTCCTTCAAACCCTATTGCTATGGTCATATTTAAAGATTATGTTGGAATGGAGCTTCTAACCTGAAAATAAAAAATTTTGGAAATATAAAGAAATCATGACAAAACTTGTGATTAAATTTTTTAATAGGTAACTCCAAAATATTTAAAATTTTCTGAAGTTGCATAATAACTACATAAAACAATGAAAAAAAAAAAAAAAGGAAGTGTTTAAAACTCCAAAAAGGTTGAATAAACTAAATGTTGATGGTATCTTTAGTATATAAGTTAACATGTAGCTTAAAAAGATGGCATCTCTACACATATGTGAATATGTAGCTTAACCAAATTTCAAGGACTGGACAATTATTAAAAGAAACAGGCAAATGAAAGGGTAAAAAGTTTTTTTTTAAAAAATATCTGTTGCTCTCCTCCCATATAGAATTACATAGTATTCTGGGTTTTAAATATGTGAGCATGATAACAGGAAGATTAACCATAATGACATGAAATCATGTACAGCCAATTTACGTAAGGGTTGCATTCCGCTGAACTCTGCATAAGTCGGAATTTCTCCTATGCTTGTACAGCATTCATAACCGTGCTCGCTGATTTGATTGAATCAAAAAAGAAATGTTTGACAAACATGTAAATAGAAATATTTATTGTATTTATTCAATTTTTTATCTCATGTGCAGGAAAAATTACAAAAGTGTGTAATTTAAAAAATTTTCAAATTATAAAATTACAAAAAAAAGAGAGGAGACAGGCATAACATCAGTAAGTTTTACCTCTCGAGCATCGTTGCCAGAATCAATGTCTCCAGCTGATAAGTACGTTGCTGTGGAGGTTGAGGGCTGTGGAGATTTAGAAGGGGTCAGCCGCCCAACCTTATGAAAGAGCCTATTAATGGATGACTGGACAGTGGCTTTTTTCTTTTCATCATAGATTTCTTTGTAGCAAGCAAGCATATCATTCAGCCCTCTGTTAACTTTTAAGAATTGTTCGCCGTCAGGATCCATCTTCTCAAACATCGCCATTGCCAATGCAATTTCAAGAAATGCCATTACCATCTCAGCTCCTCATCTGGTTCATCTTCAGCTTCATCAGCATTTTCTTTTTTCGCTATCGCTGCCTGCAAGTCTAAGTTCTTCATTAGATAATTCCTACTCTTCTTCCTCTATTAACTCCTCCACATCTTTGTCATCAACCTCCAACTGAAGTAGCTCTGCAACCTTCACAATCTTATCTGTAACCTCTTCATATGATTCGTCTTTTTCAAATTCTTTGAAGCCTTTTACGTGCCATGGGCACATTTTCTTCATAGGTTGCGTTGGTAAAACAACGCTTTTTTAATTGTCAATTGGTGATGGGTGTAATAATTTCTTATTCTATTGCAAATCTAAGCTAAACCGCTATAACTTTACAATTTCAGAACTTAAAAGTGATAAAATACAGTCTTTCTTCTGGCACAAGGGTAAAGGTAACCAGGGGGACACCACAGAAATAGACACTTGCTTTTACAAATATCTAGAAGAGACTGCAAGATTTGTGAACAGTAATAATCTTGAGATTATCTTCTACTCAGACAACTGCAGTGGACAACAGAAGAATAAATTCACTGTTGTCATGTACATGCATGCATGCTGTATCTACATTGAGTATTAAGTCAATTACTCACAAGTTCCTAACTAAAGAATGTGCACAAAATGAAAGGGATAACGTGCATTCTACGATAGAAAAATCCGTAAACAAAGCATTAAAATTGGGATCAATTTATATTCCTTGGCAGTAAGTTACATTAATACATATAGCGAAGAAACAAAGGAATCCATATACAGTAACTGAACTGACCCATGATGATTTCATCAATTTTGAAAACATTTGTCAGCATTATGGGCACAACTCAAAGCCGAAAGATAATGAAAATGTAAAGTTAAGCAAAATCAAGAAAGTGGAGATTGAAAAATGTAGTTCCCAGTGCATTCTTCATAAAAACATCATACAAGAAGCGTATAAAAAAGTGACTAACAAGTTTACTTATGTAAACTCTAGAAGGAAAGGAATGAATCAGATTGGACCACTTAACATAGATGGGTTGACTATTAATGATCATGCTCAGATAGCTGATAAACTGAATGAGTATTTTGCATCTATGTTCACATATGAGGAGTTATTCAATGAGGGGAGTGCCAGAAGTTTATCAAATGCTAACAGGGAGCTAAGTGATTTGGTAATAACTGAGATCAAAGTGGAGGAGAAATTGTTGAAGTTAAACATAAGGAAGGCACCTGGGGCGGATGGGATCTATCCAGTTATATTAAAGGAGGCAGCAAACCCATAACCCTAATTATGAGAGCTTCCTTGGACTCAGGGGAGGTCCCCATGGTCTGGAGGTGTGCAAATGTATTACCAATTCATAAAGGGGGATCAAAAGGTGACACAAGTAACTACAGACCACTTAGTTTAACTTGTGTTCCAGGGAAAATAATGATATCACTGGTTAAAGAAGCACTGCAGGATCATCTAGAAAAGACTGCAGTGATAGTTAAGACACAGCATGGGTTTGTTAAAGGGAGGTCTTGTCTGACCAACTGATTGGATACTATGATGTGGTCACAAAGGAACTGAATGCCAAAAATAATTTTGATATCATATACTTGGATTTCAGGAAAGCTTCTGATACTGTTGCACATGAAAGACTGCTGTACAAATTGGAAAGGTATGACATTAAGGGTAAGTTGCTGCAATGGATAAAGGGATGGTTGAGTGGGAGACAACAGAGAATGGTAATCATTGGACACTGCTCTTCGTGGACAAATGTTATTAGTGGAGTTCCCCAGGGTTCTGTGTTGGGCCCATTGTTGTTTTGTATATTTATCAATGATATTGATGAAGGTATATCGTGTTTAATGTCCAAGTTTGCAGATGATACAAAGGTTGGCAGGGTTGTTAACAACAGTAAAGACAGTATGCTACTCCAACTGGATCTAGATAAGTTGGGAAAATGGGCTGAGAAGTGGCAACTGAAGTTTAACATTGACAAATGCAAAGTACTGCATATGGGTAGTAATAATCGAAGATAAACGTATCAACTGTGTGGTACTACACTCAGGGAAGTGGAAAGTAAAAAAGACCTGCAGTCAAATATGAAGTTCGCCGAGCAGTGCAGATGGGCTGCCAGGGCAGGTCATGGAGTCTGGTCAATGATATATAGAAATTTTGCTAGCACGGATAGGGAGGTGATTATCCCATTATACAAGGCAATGGTCAGGCCACACCTTAAATACTGTGTACAGGTCTGGAGGCCTCATTTTAGGAAGGATGTAGAGTTTCTAGAATGAGTACAAAGAAGGGCAACAAGATTGTGTGTGGGGAACAAAGGCTTAACTCTTACCAAGATAGGCTTAAGTTCTGCAACATGCAGTGCCTGGAGACTAGGCACATGCGAGATAATCTGATTGAGGTGTAAAGGTCTTGAACGGGTTGAGCAAGCTCAATGCTGATGGGATTCTTCCTCTTGCTCAAATTAAGAACCTGAGGGGCATAGATTCAAACTGAGGAAAGATAGTTGTAGAATAGATTTGCAGAAATTTGCCTTTAGCCAGTGGGTAGTTGATTGGTGGAACAGGCTTCCATCTTTTGTTGTGGAAGCTAATAGCCTAAATAAATTTAAGGCTGAGCTTGACAGGCATTTGGAACGAATGGAGGGGTGAAATGGGAGGGTTTTTTTTTTTTGTTGTTGATGCTGCATAAGCTTGCTTTCTTGCATCTTATGCCTCTACTAATGCTAAGACACATCAGTCATTGCAGGTTAAAACTATCGAAATGAAATCAGCATACACCAAGAAGATACAAGTTTCAGATTAAAAAAAAACAAACAAAACAGATATCCTTGGCTTAAAACAAATCATTTGAACCTTAAACTGTATTTTGATTAATAAGAGAATTATTTTATTTTTTTAAAAATAAAATTACATTTTCATTTGTTTTTGTTACATTGTTCATCTCAAAATATTTTCATTAATTAACAAAATATGCTATTTTTGTCTAAATTATTTCAAAATGTTAATTTTTCTGTACTTTTCCTATAAGTGTCACAATTGAAAAAAATATATAAATAAGTAACAAATAAGAAAAGTGACACAACTCAAAATTAGTCATGGTATGACCTCTATGGTAGCCATGGTAACACAAATTTGAAAATATTTATAAAATCTGTTAGAAAGGTTTATTGCACTTTATCAAGCTGGTAATTTTTTTCTAATCTATTATTAACGCCGACAATTGAGATGAAATCTTATCTAATTTATTTGTTTTCGCTTTTCTGAAAAATTGCATTTTTTGAGTTGTATCACTTTTCCATATGACGTGCGATATATCCCACGCCAGAGCGTATTACCACCACGCAAGTCAAATAACATAGCATCGCGCCACAGAACTTAGTTGCCATAGCCACACCTCAAATCACTAAGCCAAGGTTGATTCTGCTATAAAACTCACTTTAAAATTATAAATTAACCACTGTCAAATCCCTTGCCATAAAATGGTTCAAACAAAATACGCTACATTCCGTTCCTAACGCTAAGTTCCCACTACCGCTTCACACACATGGAAACTGAGGAACATAAAAGTTCTAGTATAAAAAACAGTTGCATCATGGGAACGAGCAGGAGCCCATATAACGCCTGCAACTTTGCTCGATGCCATAACGAACCAATCGATTACGACGAAGAAGGTCATGTTTTGGTTCAGTTTTTAAGCACTTTATTATTATTATTATTATTTATTACTATAATCTTTATTTTCTCCTAAGAGACATCCGGATGGGCACTTGGTATTCTTTATTTTATTTTATAATAACACTCATTCCCCAACTGAAGAAGGACTACCAAGTCTGAAAGCTTTCGGTAGATTTATTTACTTTATTTGTTTAATTTGCCTTTAGGTTTTGCCTAATATCAAAGTATTTTTACTCGCACTTGTTCTTTTTATCCGTCGCTCGATTTATTTTTATCTATTTATCTAGTTTTTCAATTTATCTGGTTAGTGCTGTTGACCAGGTGGTCTACAGGAGGGGCATCGAGTTTAGTGCATTTCCATAATACGATTTCAATTTTAATATTTAATTTACTTATAATTCATTCACTACTTAACAGTCGGGAGGCAATTCTTTAAATTTAGGTTTCCATTCCTATTAATGTTTTATAAACAACGGAACTTCAGGTAAACAATAATATTAACGTGGATTCGGTCCTTCAGGCTGGCAAAGGCATTCTCTTAGACATGTCAAACTCGGCTTGCTACCTAGGAGTCGAAAGCGCTGATGGAACTGATATTCAAGTGACACTCAAGAGTTTTTATCGCGGAAATTCGGGTTTTTTTGTCTAGCAAGCAGAAAATCAACTTCAGATTCAGTATATATGGAGCATTATGCTTTAGTCGCCGATGCTCCTAAACCCAATGTTGAACAAAAGTCACGAGTTAGGGCTGAATGTGAAAGTGTCTGCAATTCTGTCCAGACACGATAGGAGGGATTATATGATGAGAGCCTTGTAAATCAAGTCGGCCCTGGAGAGATTGAGCAAGGCTCAAGGGGTAGAATTTTTTTCAGCCTGGTCTGTGCTTGCTGACAGGAGATACTGCTTCTACAGGGAAGGGATACACTTAAACAGAAAGAGTGCAAGAATATTTGCTGATGCTATCGAAGTAGTTAGGTTGGTCAGAAAACTGCTAGCGTCGGGGATACACAGAATAAAAGGTCAACAGTGGCCGCAGACAGAGGCAAAAGTTATTCTTGCACTGCTTCTATTAGAATGGGCAGCAGACTGGAAAACAAGATAATGGAGATTTCCAGGACTACTATGAGTCATAGTGAAACAAGTAAATACATCGGCTGTGTTAGGGGGGGGGGCTAGGAGCAGTAACAGGTGCATGTATACTTGCATGTACACCAATGCTAGGAGTATAGTTAATAAATTTGTTGAGCTTGAAGTGCCAGTCAAGACATCAAAGGCAGATATTGTTGGGATATCAGAGACGTGGTTTCACGCAGATATAGGCAGTGCAGAGTTGCAATTTGTGGAGTACAATATGTATAGAAAGGATAGACAGGATAGGAATGGAGGAGGGGTTATGCTGTTAGTTAAGAAACACATAAAATCTAAGGAAGTGCGTCCAATTGATGCTGGTGTACAATGCACTGTTGAGTCTGTTTGATGTGAAATAAGCAATGGGAAAGGAAAAATGAAAGTAGGTGTGTGTGTTGTAGGCCTAATGAATCTGATGAGTATAATGAGCAATTATGCAGAGAAATAGAGTGGGCCAGTAAATCACAATGTCTTATAATGGGAGATTTTCACTTTCCAGATATTGACTGGAACTTGTGGGGTGGTCACTGCACACTAGCAAGACTTTCGTGGATTTATTGGATGACTATTTTCTACAGAAGCACGTTCGAGAGGCAACCAGAGGGAGTAATACTATTGATCTGATTATCAGTAGTTTCTTCATACATTAAGAATCCGCAGATAAAGGAACCACTGGGCAAAAGTAATCACAATGTATTGATGTGGGAATTATTTAAAGATGTAACTACTATCAAGGCTAAAGGGAACGGCTTTTGCTTTCGTAAAGGTGACTACAGAGGTCTCAGACAGTTCTTAAATTCTGTACAGTGGGATCAACTGATGATATTACCACAGTGAATTGTAAATGGGAAACCTTCAGGTACTTGATTTTGGAGGCTACTAGGCTTTTCATTCCAACTAAGAAATACTGTTCAAGGTTTAGGCCTAAATGGATGTCAAATAAATTAATGAGGCTAGTGGCAGAGAAGAAGAAGAATGTATGAGATGAATATAAAGTATCAGGCGACACAGAAGCCTATGGTAAGTATAAACTAGTCTGTAATCAAGTCACAAAGGAGGTTAGGCAGGCGAAGGCAGATTATGAAAAATATTTGGCAAAGAAGACAAAGAAAAACAGCAAGGAGTTCTTTACTTATGTAAACTCTAGAAGAAAAGCGATGAATCAGATTGGACAATTAACATAGATGGGTTGACTGTTGATGATCATGCTCAGATAGCTGAAAAACTGAATGAGTATTTTGCATCTACATTCACACATGAGGAGTTATTCAATGAGGGGAGTGCAAGAAGTTTATCAAACGCTAAAAGGGAGCTAAGTAATAACTGAGAGCAAAGTGTAGGAGAAATTGTTGAAGTTAAACATAAGCAAGGCACCTGGGGTGGACGGGATCTATCCAGTTATATTAAAGGAGGCAGCAAACGACGTAAGCAAAGACTTAGCCATAATTATGAGAGCTTCCTTGGACTCAGGGGAGGGCTCCATGGACTGCAGGTGTGCAAATGTATCACCAATTGACAAACGAGGTTCAAAAGGTGACACATGTAAATACAGACCTGTTAGTTTAACTTGTGTTCTGGGGCAAATACTGGTTAAAGAAGCATTGCAAGATCATCTAGACAAGACTGCAGTAATAGTTAACACACAGCATGAGTTTGTCAAACAGAGGTCTTGTCTGACCAATTTGATTGGTTGCTTGTTTGTTTATTTGGTTTTTAGGAGCATTAGCAACTAAGGCCATATTGTTCCAGGATATGCGGTGGTCATTCCCTGACCTTTCCGCATCCGCCGTATTTGGCGGTGACGGGCTCGAACCCCGGTCTAATCAAGAAACCTGGCTACGGAGGCGCCTATGATGTGGTCACAAAGGAACTGAATGCCAAAAATAATTTTGATATCATATACTTGGATTTCAGGAAAGCTTTTGACACTCTTGCACACGGAAGACTGCTGTACAAATTGGAGAGGTATGCCATCAAGGGTAAGCTGCTACAATGGATAAACGGATGGTTGAGTGGGAGAGAACAGAGAGTGGTAATCAATGGACACTGTTCTTCGTGGACAAATGTTATTAGTGGAGTTTCCCATGGTTCGCTGTTGGACCCATTCTTGTTTTCCATATTTATCAATGATATTGATGAAGCTATATCAGGTTTAATGTCCAAGTTTGCAGATGATACAAAGTTTGGCAGGGTTGTTAACGACAGTAATTACAGTACGCTACTCCAACTGGATCTAGATAAGTTGGGAAAATGGGCTGAGAAGTGGCAACTGGAGTTTAACATTGACAAATGTAAAGTACTGCATATGGGTAGAATAACCGAAGAGAAACGTGCCAACTGGGTGGTACTACACACAGGGAAGTGGTACTACACTACACGCAAGTGAAAAAGAACCGGGGGGTAATTATGCAGCCAAATATGAAGTTCGCTGAGCAGTGCAGACGGGTTGCCAGGGCAGGTCATGGAATTTGTCAATGATATATAGGAATTTTGTTAGCAGGGACAGGGAGGTGATAATCCGTTATACCATTGCCTTATATAACGGGATTATACAAGGCAATGGTCAGACCACAACTAGAGTACTGTGTACAGGTCTGGAGGCCTCATTTTAGGAAGGATGTAGAGTTTCTAGAACGGGTACAAAGAAGAGCAACAAGATTGGTGAGGGGACCAAAGGGGTGCTCTTACCAAGAAAGACTTTAGTTCCGCAAATAGCCACGCCTGAAGAGTAGGCACCTGCGAGGTGATCCGATTGAGGTGTATAAGGCCCTGAATGGGTTGAGCAAGCTGAATGCTGATGGGATTCTTCGTCTTGCTCAGACTAAGAACCTGAGGTGGCACAGTTTCAAATTGAGGAAAGATAGTTGTAGAATAGTTGTGCGGAAATTTCCTTTAGCCAGCGGGTAGTTGATTGGTGGAACAGGCTTCCATCTTTTGTTGTGGAAGCTGATAGCCTAAATAAATTTTAGGCTGAGCTGACCAGGCATTGGGAACGAATGGAGGGATAAAATGGGAGGGTTTTTTTTTTTTTTTTTTTTTTGGCTGAATGCTGCATAAGCTTTCTTTCTTGCATTGTATGCCTGTACTAATGCTAACCCTAATAAAACAACAAAAAAGAAATTAATAATAATAATAATACACTCAAGTCAAGTGAACTGAATTTCAGTGAAGTCCGGTGGTACTCTGACAATTAAATCCTCTGCTTGCACCATTTCGATGGGAGGACTATTAGAAACACTGAGTATAACCTCCCTGTACAAGTTCTGAAATACGGCACCTAGTATACTGAAAGTGGCCACACAGGTGCGAATCAATATAAGCAGAGATCGAGGTGTGGTGTCGTGTCCAAACCTCAATTTGAAACTGTGCCCTCTCGCACAGTTTGTTCACTTAACTACCAGAATACTGGACAATTGTAACCATACAGCCAACACGCTTGAAGTTTTTATCACAAACAACCATTCTCAGTACACAGTCGAAGTGATTGGCCCTTTAGGCACCTCAGATCACAACTTGGTGATTGTCTCTTCTCCAATGGAGCATTTATCTCATGGCTATTCCCAACCTCGTGTTGTTTGGCATTACAATAATGCAAAATGGGATCATGTGCGAGATTTCATTTCTTCTTTTCCTTGGTGGGATTATTGTTTCAAAATTTCTGATGTCAACGTTTGCTCAGATCGTGTCAGTGAAATTATTCTTGTGGGAATGGAATCCTTTATTCCACACTCCACTTTAAAATCTCGTCCTTTATCTAAACCATGGTTCCAATAAATGTGTTCAAGACAAGAATGTTGCATATCTTAATTGACTTGTTTCCAATTCTTCAATTTCATTTCTTACCTACACCAGAGCTCGCAACAATTGTAAAGAAGTTAGTAATCAGTCCAAACTGGATTTTCAACAGGCTAAGAGTAGAAAATTTGCTTCTTGCCCTAATGGTAGCCGAGCCTTCTGGTCTCTTGCCAAAGCTGTTGGCCACAACTTTTACCCATCTCTGCTCCATCTCATCTCTCTCGAATTCAAATGGTTCTATTGTCACTTCAGCTAAGGATAAATTTTCTTCCAAGTCATGTATTAATTATCTTGGTAAAACACCCCCCCCCCCCCACCATTCCCAGCACACTCCATTCAATGCATCCTGTGACCTTCCGTCAAAAGGATGTCAGAAAGATTTTGACGAATCTTGATGGAAAGAAAACTCTAGGTCCTTGTGGTATTTCTCCACTTGTTCTCAAAACCTGCGCTCCTGATCTTACTCCTGTTTTTGCTGCCTTTTTTTACTTTCTTATTCCAAAAGGTGTTTTTCCTTCTGCTTGGAAATTTGCTCATACGCGGCCAGTTCCTAAAACGGGTGACAAATCCTTCTCATCCACTTCTCGCACAATTGCAATTACTTCTACTCTTTCTAAAGTAATGGGGAAATCAATTAACCGCCAACTCTTAAGCTATTTAGAAACCTTCCGTCTAATCTGATTAACGATCGCCATTATGGATTCCGTCAGTGTCAATCCACTGGTGATATTCTGGCTTATGTTATTCCTTTATGGACAAATTAAATGGAACAGTTCTGTGGAACATAAGCTGTTGATCTTAACATCTCAAAGGCTTTCGATAGTGTTTGGAATAAAGGTCTTCTAAACAATCTTCCATCTTATGGTTTACCAACTGTTTTATGTAATTAGTTATCCAGTTTTCTCTCTGGCCGCTCACTGAAGGTGATAGTAGATGGCTCTCCCTCTTCTAACTTCTCCACTAATGCTGGTGGCCCCCAAAGCTTAGTTCTTTCTCCAGTATTTTCCTCTTGTATATTAATGGCCTTTCTCCATTGACCGAAAATCCTATCCATAGTTTTGCTGATGATAGCACATTGCCTTCCACTTTCCAGTTTGACAAACCTCGCCCTGCTCAATCAGCTTCAATTTCGCGAATATCCGCTGCCAATTCCTTAAATGCCGATCTCCAGGTAATTCTGCAGTGGGGCAAAGATAACTTAGTTGATTTCAATCCTTCTAAAATTCAGTCCTGTCTTATATCTCGCAAAAAGGATTCTTCTGCTGCTATGCTTTCTTTGGTGACACTCCGATTTCTAGGCAAGATGATATATCTCTTTTGGGGATTTACTCTAACTTCTAATCTCTCTCTCTCTCTTCGAACAAGCACATTACAAATATTGCTTCCTCTGCATCTAAAAAACTTGGTTTTCTCTTTCGCTGTCGGCGTTACGTTTCTTCCAAACTCTCTCTGTAGAAATCGCAAATCCGCCCTACCATGGAATATTGTTCCCACATCTGGAGTTGTGCCCCAAAACTTCTCTCAGGCTTCTGGATTCCATTCAGAAGTGGGCAGTTGGGTTATTTTATGACTCATCTCTAACAATCTCTCTCCCCTCTGTCTTATAGACGTTCTGTTTCTGCTAAATGCCTTTTCTACATATACTTCCATGGGCACTGTTCTTCTGAATTTACTTCTATAATTCCCGCTTTTTTTGAAAACAGTTCAATCATGTGCCGCAACCAGCCAAAATCCATTTACTATCCAACTTCAAATTCACAGAACCAACTTTTCATGTTCCTCGTTTATTCATTGAAGTGCTGTTTTCTGGAACAACCTTCTTTCATACGTATTACCTGAAAATTAGTCTACAGAAGTTCGTCTAATGTCAACAAATATCTTCTTCCGTCTTCTCAACCTCCAACTCCTGCACGGTACTAAGAACTATAGGTTCAAAGTACTAAGTACTATAGGCTCATTTTTCTTGGTGATTTTAAGGTTCACAACTTCAGCTTGCTTCCGTTTTCAACTAACAGACCCAGGTGGTTGAAATGATGAGGCTTTTGCAATTACTAATAACCTCACATTGTTCATTTATGATATTATGCACCCATACATATCCCTTCACGGCATCTGAATACCATGGGTTAATTAGCAATTTCAGTGAGGCACATAAAGTAATACATTGCAATTTAATAGAAGAATAAACAGTGGGAAAATAAGAAACACGCAAAAAAATAAATAAATTGCTTGGGAAGGAGTCCCACCGCCAAAATGAGCCTGTCGGTATGGCTGATGAGCATCGGAATGGATCTGAGACGAGGTTGTGGGATCAAACTTAGAAGCATTTTAGGAGTGAATATGATCCTTATTTCAAAAATATAGGAAAACATTCTTGTAATTGGCAAGAATGTTTTCCTATATTCACCACCACTGAATTGGCGGCTGCCAATTCAATGGTGGTGATCCGAGGATTGTGATGAAGTTTAGCCCACTTCAGATGCAGGCAGTACTCTGCTATGTAAATTATTTTTCATGTTATTGGGAGCTGTTGAAGCTCCAAATTTCTAAAACGTATAAGATTGTTAAACTGAGATTACTAGGAACCTTGTGAGGATGAAAGGTTCCTGAACATGAAGCAATTGCTCCTTGATAATCCACCTAAGCTGAGAGAGTTTAATGGTTGTCATGTCAATGTGACTGTTGAATGTCATCTTGGCATCAGAGAACATGCCAAGTTCCATGTGGGATTTCAGATTTAGAATTCCAGTTCCTCCAAAGGGGAAATCCAGTTCTAAAGGGGATGTGTTTTAATGAGACCATTAGTGTGGACTTCAGAGGATTTATTTCAGGGTTAAAGCAGAATAGGTATCCTTCAACGTTCCTAAGGGTTGCTTTATGGTATTTATGCATTTGGTTGCATTTATGCTATATTACTATAGCATAAATGCAACCTATATTACTAGTAGGAGAGTATCTTCAGGGGGCGATCTTCGTTAAGAGTTTGAGATCGTCTGCATAACTGACTGAGTATATTACCCTGGATGAAATCAGTGGCGCTATAACTGCGGACAAAAAGTAGCTTGGAAAGATTCCTCCCTGAGGGACAACTGCGTAGATTTTTGTAGGATGAGGTTATTGGCTGATATCACGAGTGTTATATTCTTTCCTGGAGCAAGTCACCTATGAACCAAAGCATATTTCCCTGTATATTGAAGAAATGCTGTTATAGATGAATACCTCAGCCAGGTTGTGAATAAGGCCCATATATATATTCCTCACATCATCAACGGGACTCGAAATCAGGTCTTTTCAACCCGGCTACCACCACAAGCCTTTCACTCCTCCTGTGGAGGATGGGCTCCTTCCACAGGGGGTGCCCTCCTATCCCTTTAGCATCCTTTTTTCTCAGTCGACTGCCTTCCTATATATAGTCCTACATAATCTTGCTCTCTTCCCTAGTCCTTCACTGTCACGGAGGTTTCACGCCTAATACACCACCGTCCATCCACTCGGTGGAGCAGAAACCGTGATTCATCGGAGAAGGCCACCCGTTGCCACTTGGCTGGGGCCCAGTGTCAGTATTGCTGTGCAAACTGACGGCGTTGTTTGCAATGAACGGCCATCAGCATGGCTCCTGTCACCAAGCTTCTGCTCGGGAGCCCAATGCGCAACAGGGTTCACTGCACTATCGTATTGGAGACCTTTCTGGTGGCTCCACGGTTCATATAGACAGCCAGTTGAGCAACAGTAGCGCGCCGATCGGTCCTCACCAACCGCTTCAGCCGCCGTTCACCTCTGGGATCAATGGCGCATGGCGTTCCACAGTTGGCACGTCGGGTCGTCAAAACTGTTCCATTCGTCCAGTCTTGATACATTTTCATACATTTTCACCACTGCAGCACGAACATTTCACAAAGTCCGCTGTTTCGGAAATGCTGGCACCACTAGCCCGATAGCCGATGATCATGCCTTTTTCCAGGTCTGATAGGTCACGTGCTTTGCCCATTGCAGAGGCTGTTACCGTGTTCACGGATGTTGAACATCAAGCCTTATGTTTGCAGTGTGTGAACTTGACACGTGCGCTGTATGATTCGCTAGGCATGTGTGATGCCTGTATTGGGGGTGGTCATAATATTGTGAATGGATTCTGTATAAACACTAAACACTGTGTTACTTGCCAGTTTGCCTCTTGATATACTACAATACTTATTTTCCGCGGCTTGCCTCTTGACTGCTTATTTTCAAGGTATTAGTTTTTGTATAAGACATGGGACTTCTATTAAATTTTTGGGTTTTACAGTTAACAGTAACATTGATCCCAAGGTTGAAAATTATGTTGCTGGGAGTTTTTGATTTAGCGGTGGCAAGATAACTGGAATAACACCCCTAAGAAAATAATTCTCGTTGGTTTATTCGAAACTTATGAACATTATTTCTCATTTCTAGGCATGGATCCAGTGTTGCCATTTTAGCGGTTTTCCCGCTAGATTTAGCGGAATTGCTTCAGGTTTAGCGGATAAAAATATGAAATAGCGGATAGCGGATTTTTTAGCGGGAAGAGTATAAATATTTAGCATTTTATGTATTTTGGCAATGTAACATTTATATTAAGAAATATTAAATTAATTGTTCAATTATTTTTTAATTAACAATAAAAATAATTCATAATTGAAATAGTAGGGATATCATATTTCATAGTTTTTTTTTATAAAGCGAAGAATCGGTTTTATATTATTCTGGATTTCCCTGAGGAGAACCCCAACAATTTTACGTAGTTACGCTCGCGGTCAAACGACCTGATCATTGGGTCATAGCTTTAAATTGTTGAATCAAATCTAAAAATGTGGAAAAAATTCTAATGACGCTTTTTTTGAAACAGGGAAGGAATGGCATTGGATAATTTTTCTTCGTCGTATTTGTTTGGCTTCCAAGAAATGCGATCCGAATTACCGACATCTCTTTCAACGTTTCTAATAACCACAGAGCAATAAGTAATAAGAGTAATAAGTATTTCTAATAACCACAGTGTAATAATATCTTAGTATAGTCAGTCCTCGTATAGCACGATAGTTGTATTCCTAGAACCCTCGTGCAATGCAAAATCGTGCGTTTAGTAAATCCACCAGCCGACAAAATCAATTCAAATATTTATACAGTGCCATAAACGATTGTGCAGATACGAAAAAGATAGTTCATTCGTGTCAAACAAGGTGGTTATCCATTGAAGTTGCTATAACAAGAATTTTAGAACAGTATATTGAATTAAAAGCCCATTTCGAAATAACTCGTTTGACTGACAAATGTTATACTGCAGAACTTCTTTATTCAATGTTCAAAGATGAAAGTAATTTAGCATATCTTTTATTTTAAAACCTATCTTATCTAAAGTACAAAGAGTAAACAAATCTTTTGAATCAAATACTGCCGATCCTACATTATTACTACATGATTTAAACACGCTATTGTCGATGATTGCCAATAAAATGTTTTTACCAAATACACATATTATTATTAGCCATATGGTACAAGGAAGCCTGAGGCTTATGCTGCACCAGCCAAAAAAAAAAAAAAAATTCCCGAGTTACCCCCTGTGTGTGTGAGAGAGAGAGAGAGAGAGAGAGAGAGAGAGAGAGAGAGAGAGAGAGAGAAGTGGAAAGGCATCACCAAGAAAGAGAAGAATGATGATATCCAGCTCAGGACCCTGGGTTTGCCAAGCCCATACTCACCAGATGTGAGCCCCCGGGGTTACTGAAAGGATAGAAGAGGACATTAATAATTATTTAGACCCTAAGCCATATTTAGGTTACCAATTTGAAAGAAAAATAAATGAATTAATAATAAATAAACTTATCACAACAACAGATGAAATTTCAATAAGAGAGAGAGATGCCGTAATTTCTTGATTGATTTGTATCAATAATTAAAACAACGCCTTCCGGACAACATAAAAGAATTAGAAAAAATGTCATTAATCTCAGTTAACAATATATTAAAGCAACAAAAAGAACCACTGATAAATTTATTACAAAATTTAAAATTGTCTGAAGTAGAAATTGAAAAAATTGAGCAACAGTATATAAACATTACTCTCGTTAAATGGGAAAACCAACAATACAATGAAGAGGTCAGAAGTTTCGAAATATCGAGATGCAAGCGGTAAAAATCCATTTAAAGAAATTAGCGATTTGCATTGGGTATTTTAATTTTGCCATTATCCAATGCAGATGTGGAAAGAATATTCAGCAACTTAAATATAGTAAAAAACAAAAACACGCAACAGAATGAGTGTTGGCACGGTTAATGCAATCTTATCAGTACGATACGGGCTCAAAAGAGTTGAAAAGTGTTGTAAAAATTATGTTTTACCTGAAGAAGTGCTTCGCAAAATAGGTACACATGAAGCATATGATGAGGAGGTATTGAATTTCGAAATTAATTTAGATTTTTAGATATTGATTTTATATTAAAAACAGAAAAATAAATAACTATTTATATATACTATTTGTTTGTTTGTTTTTATTCACTACAAAGTACAAACAAATGAAAATTAAAAAATTTGGCGGGTCAAGTGCTAAAAATAGCGGATTTTGAGTATGCGGCTAGCGGGAAATATTATTAAGAGTTGGCAACACTGCATGGATCACTCAATGCCAAGCTGGCTGAATACCATCTTACAGATTCACCTCTGTGTATTTGTGGTGATTCTGAAAATTGAGGACATGTCCTTTTTCATTATCACCTGTGTATGCAGACCTTGTTCTTGTTCATGAAGAAAATCTGCTAAGCTCCAAGGAGAACTTTCTACTTCTTCAGAACTTTGCTACCAATGCCTTTCTTCTCCGAAAACAACTGCTTGCATCTTGATAACCACCTACTGGCCACTGTTGATGCTTTGTCCAACTACAACCGAATTCCTTCTCATGGATCAGCCTATGCAGGGAACTTCACCAACCATAATTCGCATATAATGACGATGCAGACACGGACATTATCCACTGAACTGTCCTCTTTTTCTCCTTTCCCTTTCCTAACCTCCCAATCCCCATTCTTTCTTCTTTTTCCCTGGCCTTGTACTTGTGGCAGGATTTTGCTGGTATTCAGATTGGAGCTCCTGGGCATGGAACTGCCATCCATAGACACACACTCCACCAATGGAATTTTTTTTTTTTTTTTTTTTTGCTAGCCTCGTTATTTTATTTTGCTTTTTCTTTTTCCAAGGCATTATGGCTGAGTTTGGGCTCCCTGGATATGAAACAGCTGTTACCTATGGCATTCCATCAGTGGATATGGGTTTTTTATTTTTTTCATATTTTTAAATTAATTGATTGATTTCATTATTATTATTTATTTTTTTAATGATCCTAAATTCGCTTAGGACTGAATGCCCTAAGCGAATTTGGGATCATTAAAAAATATGAATTTTTTAATGTGTGTGTGTGCATTGGTGTACACTAACCGTGTACACCAATGCACACACACACACATTTCTGGCCTTTCACAAAGATCTGTAATCATCACAGTGTACCAAGGCAGAGTTGAATTGATGTTCAGGAGCTGCCCTACATACGACATTATACATGTCTAGGTGACTTGGGGTATCATATGATGCTGTAGGTCGCTGTTTAAGAAGTCGTACGTGTTTCTTCTGACAGCCTGAGCATATGATTTAGGCATACTATACGGAACTCCAGCAAGTGTTGGCCTCAGGGCCGTGCCGAGCCATTTTAGTACCCGAGATAAGAATGAAAAATTGCACCCTACTGTTGGTGATGGTAATGTCAGCAATTATTTGGTCTTTCTTTTGGCGTGCCCTTTCAGCTTTTAACTTGAGGCAAGAGCCTCATTTGCCTCACCATTGCACGGCTCTGGTTGGTCTCTCAGTAGAGAAGGGGTGGGAAAGTAGCATTAGGATTGGTGATATTATTGTACTTCTGAGGCATGGAAATTTTGATGAACGGTACTGCAATTAGAGATATTACGATGCGTTCCTTCACTCTATTTCGTTTCAGTGAACATGAGTACAGAGAATGGCAACGAGATTGGTGAGGGGGAACAAAGGGGTGCTCTTACCAAAACAGATTTGTCCTGCAAATTGTAGCGTCTAGAGAGACTAGGCACCTGAAAGGTGATCTGATTGGGGTGTATAAAGCCTTGAATGGTTTGCGCAAACTCAATGCTGAAAGAATTATTCCTCTTGCTCAGGTTATGTGCTTCAGGGAACATAAAATGTGCTTGACATCTGAAGAATAGAAACCTGCGAAGTGACCTGATTGAGGTGTACAAGGCTTTGAATGGTTTGAGCAAGCTGTTCTGGATGGTGATAGCTTAATATCAACTACCCGAACTTAGGGAATATGCATCTTAACTAAGAGCATAACCCTTCCACCTCTCCTGCCTTGCCTGTGCTTCCTGTATGCATTGTACTCTCCATATTCAAATTCATTGTCACTTACACCAATGAGCCAAAACATTATGACCAGCAAGTCCTAATGCAAATCGAAGCAACTGCCTGCAGGTGAATTACGGCGCGAATGCGAGTCGAGACAGGATATAAAACACACCTGATACTGAGCTCCGTTAATCAGTGTTACTCTTGTTCTTCAGATGGGAAAGGCAGCAGACTTAAGCGAGTTTGACAAAGGCCAAATTGTAATGGCCAGACGACTGCGTCAGAACATATCCAAATCGGCATGGTCGTGGGATACTCACGGTCAGCCATGTTTAGTACCTACCGAAAGTGGTTTGAGGAGGGAAAACCCACAAACCGCCGGCGATGAGTTGGACAACCACGCTCATCAATGCTCGAGGTGAGCGAAGACCTTCCTGGATGGTACATGGCAACAGAACGGCAACTGTGGCGCAACTAGCCAGTAATTGAAATTCTGGTAACGAGAGTAATGTGCCACAACACACAGTACATCGAACCCTGCTGGAAATGGGGCTACTTAGCAGTAGTCTGCATGGGTAGTACAGTGGCAGTGTCACCGTCCTCCCCACACCGGGTGGAAAAGGCTCGGGTTCAAATCCCGTCGATGACGCGAGGAACTTTAATGGGCTTTTATCACTCCGTGGCTGAGTTAGTCGGTCTCAGGCGTAGATAGCAAGGCTTCCCCCCAGAAACTGGGGTTTTTCGTCCAGCATACAGACAAATCGACAATAGAACACACGCAATTAACAGACATAAGACAGCACGGCAGTTGAATTTAATTATTCGGGTGGCATAAATACGTTTTTTACGTAGCAGCAGGCTGCTCCAAGTAGCCATGCTAACCATGGTTTACCAGTGACAGCCTACAATGGGCACACGAGCATCGAAACTGGACCTTGAGTGATTGGAAGGTCGTCTGGTCCGATGAATCACGTTTCCCGTTGCACCATGTGGACGGCCGGGTACGTGTGCGTCGTTTACTTGGAGAAGTGATGGCGCCTGGATGCACCGCGGGATGAACCCAAGCCGGTGTCATGCTATGGACGATGTTCTGCTGGGATACTCTGGATCCAGTCATCTATGTGCCATGCACTCTGATGTCTACCACCTACCTACCTGGTCTCCGCACTCCCTTGCGTGGTGCCTTTACTCCTGTTCCCCGGTGGAGGGTGGGGAGAAGACGGTTCTCTTTCATTCTGGTGGATCCTGGGCCAGCCCCACTGACCATATTGGGAACAATGGGCACAACACACTGCATATCAGATGATCCATACACTTTTAAAATCTCTGGCTTTGACAGTGTACTGACATGTGGACATTTGTAGTATCATGTGGGACGGCACCTGAACAGGAGTTCAACTCTGCCTTTGTACACTGTGATGGTTACAGATCACTTTAACAGGCCAGAAATGTGTGTAATGCTGTTTGTGCAGTGTGTGTGTTGTGTTGTTTATGGCCTCTTTGTCACCAGGCAGGCGATCACCTGGAAAGCCTGCCTGCCCAATGTCCGTCTACACCACGGGAGGGGGGGGGGGGGCACAACTATGCACGTAATGTGGCGGACCTCGAGTAGCTCGTACTGAATGCCCAAAACGAGTTTGGATCACTCAAAAAAAAAAAAAAAAAAAACCATCCAAAGTCCACTGGTTAAGTGCAACACTAATGGATGCTACGATCCCGTACCTAGGGAGCCCGAACCCAGGCACCAGCGAAATCCCTCGTCGAAAGAAGGGCAAGAGGTCAGGAAAAAGGAAATCCCGCACCCATAGGCAGTGGGTGCCAGCAAAAAAAAAAAAAAAAAAAGAAAAGAAAAAATAATAATAATAAATAAATAAATAAAAAATAACAATAAATGAATAATTAAGATAAAAAAAATCCAAAGTCCACTTGTTAAGTGCAAGACTAGTAGATGCTACGATCCCGTACCTAGGATGCCCAATCCCAAGCACCAGCAAAATCCCACACCCACAAACAATGAGTCCTTGGGTGTTCTTACCTAGAAAGGTTTCAGTTTTGTAACTGCAGCGTCTCAAAACTAGACGCTTAAATCAGATGTTTAAAGCCGTGAATGGATTAAGCTGAATGTTAATGGCATTTTTCCACTTGCTGAGACTACACACAAGGGGACATAAATTCAAAAATCGATGCGCGGAAGTTTGCTTTCAGCTAGGTGGTTGATTGTTGGAACAGGCTTCCCATCTGTTGTTGTGGAAGTGGATTGGTTGAATGAATTGAAGGAAGAACTCGAAAAATTCTTAGAAGTTACGGATGAGTGTATTGTGTTTTTTTTTTTTTTTTTGTTGTTTTTTTTTTTGGCTAATGCTATATAAGCTTGCTTTCTTGCATCATTTGCCATTACTACTACTACTACTACTGTTCTTACTTTTAGTTATCTTTACACAGCCCACGTATTTGTTCCATAATGATCCTCATCACGGCCTGAAGTCCCAGACACTTTGCTTTCCAGGCTACTGCATACCAATAGTAGCAGTGCAAGAATCACTCCTAACCTCTGCCTTCGGCTTTAGTTAACATATTATTCTGTATATCCCCCCCAAGCTAGTTTTTCGACTCAGCTATCATTGCCTAAATAGCAACGGTAACATTTTTGCACCCCTTCTATTCAAATGTATCCCATTCCTGTAAAAACAATCTCTCCTGTTAACCTCTTATTGTGTGAGAAAACTCATATTGTACAATACTCAACAGATATGGGATAAAACTGGTTTCTTCCACAGAGTGCCGTTGCTAAAATTCACAATAACATACACTGTGCTGCCACTTTATTAGGTACACCTACCTAGTAGCGTGTTGGGCCTCCTTTAGCCTTCAAAACAGCCTGAATTTGTTTAGTATGGATTGAACAAGATGCTGAAAAAAACGTTGTGCAGGAATGGAGTACCATGCAGACCAGTGTGTCACGCAGTTCCTTGAGATTCGACGGAGGTGTATGATCTGCAGCGAACAGCCCTTTCCAGCTCATCCCAAAGACGTTCAATAGGATTGAGATCCATGGACTGAGCGGGCCACTGCATCAAAGAAAAGTCATCATGTTTCTGGAACCATTCCATAGTAATTCGGGCTTTGTGCACCGGTGCATTATCCTGCTGAAAGTAACCATCTGACAGGATAAACTGTCAACATGAACGGATGCACTTGGTCAGCAACGATGTAGCATTCAGACGTGAATCTATGGGTATCAATGGACCCAACGTGTGCGAACAAAACATTCCCCGCACCATAACACTGGCCCCACCACCTTGCACAGTAGTCATCAGACATGACGGGTCCATGGATTCATGTTGTTTTCGCCAAATTCTGAGCCTTCCATCAACACGGAGAAGTAGCAAAACTACCCAGGTGTTCAGAATGCAGAATTCTGTGTAGGAAAAGTATTTTGACAGAGAGGGATGGAAATTGTACTGTATACAATTTCCATCCATTTCCAGAGCGAAAAGAAGCAGATTTAAGTGGCGTCAGCAGGTGAAATTTAGAAATTCCTCCTATCAAGACGTAATGGAACTTTTTTTTAAGGGAGGTTCGCGTGGTTTTATCTCTCTCGGAAACCCCAGGGGCTCACATCTTGTGAGTATGGGCTTGGCACTACTAGGGTACTTAGCTGGATATCATCATTCTTCTCTTTCTTGGTGATTCCCTTCTACTTCTGATTTTTGTTCTCTCTTTCCCCCCTCCCCCAGGGTAAAAAAAAAAAAAAATTTGGCTAGTGCAGCAAAAGCCTCGGTATTCCTTGCACCATATGGCTAACAATAATAATGATGATGCACCAGAAACTTCGACTCGTCAGACCAAGCAACTATTTTCCAATTCTCGATAGTCCAGTGCTGGTGTTGCTGTGCCCACAGGAGGCGTGCTCTCTTGTTCTTCATTGATAACAAAGGTACGCGATGTGGCCGTCGGCTGTTGTAGCCCATTCGCGACAAAGTGCGACTAGTGGTCCGTTGCGATATTTTGTTCTGCGCACCGAGGTTGTATTCTGACGTGATGTGCGACATTGTGGCCCGTCTGTTTCCTTGCACAATTCTAGCCGACTCCTCTGACCTCGCTCATCAACAAGCGATTTTCTTCCACAGGAGTGCCGTTGAGAGGATGTTTTCTGTTCGTTGCACCATTCTCGATATACCCTTGAAACTGTGGTGCGTGAAAAGTTCAGAACTGCCGTTTCAGAGATGCTTTGTCCAACACGTCTTGCACCTACTACCGGGGCCTCCGTAGCCAGGTGGGAAGCAGCAGTGCGTAGCACACGCTTCTTGATTAGACCGCGGCTCGAGCCCGTCACCACCAAATACGGAGGATGCGGAAAGGTCAAGGAATGACCACCGCCTATCCCGGAGCAATGTGGCCTTAGTTGCTAATGCTCCTAAAAACCACCTACTACCATGCCACGTTCGAAGTCCGTTAGATCACCCCTTTTCCCCATTCTTGCTACGGTTTGTACGCTTAACTGATACTAGAAAGGTTGTTCTGCTGCATTTATATCCACAACTGTGATCATCTGACTTGCAACGTTGTGGGACAAACCATTTGTGTGCTCAGCAGGAGTGTACCTAATAAAGCGGCAGCACAGTGTATTTACAAATTCATGAAATGTCTGAAGCTCAATGAAGACAACTGGAGTTTAAAAACAAAAATTGGTTTAAAAAACAAAACAAAACAAAAAAAAAAACGTACTTGATTTTACAATCAGCACAGATCCCAATTAAACAATTATAATTTAGAATTTAACTTTTAAGCTAATATGCCGTCAAAAAATTTCTAAGTTGTTTACTTATTGCTATTATACTCTTATCTAAATTTTTGCTGAAGGTCAACAGCTATGATCTGATGAGAAAATTCGGCTCAGTTTATTAGCCCATAACTATTTATAATATTATGTATTTGTTATGCTGTCTTGGTAGCTGACTTAGAAAAGTTCGGGGCTTAGAGGAGAACAGGTATCCTGTGCGTTATCAGACACTCAGCCTAAAACACTGATGGATCCAATATCTCTCTATTACAGAAGATTTAGGAGAAGTCCGGTTGGCCTGCCTCCCTAAAATCCACTCATGCACACCTTCTCGATGGTAAGCCCTGCTACGTCACTTAGGTGGCAACGAACGTCTAGAGTGGTTCTCTTCAAGACGCCTGGTCAGCGTGAAGAGGAAAAGACCAAACCCTCCAGCATATGACAGCACGACAAAACAAATGGCCCTCAGTCCCCAGCAGCTTTAACTCTCCCTCTTACGGCAGCGAGAGGATCAGAGTGGAAGCAGAGGTTGCTAAGAATCTCTAGGTACGACCAGGCTGCCAGGCACTGAAACTGAACTTGGCCTGTTATAACGTAAGATCACTCATCGGTGAAGACAGGATATTAGAGCTGGAAAAGGAATTAGAAAATGTGAATTGGAATATCATCGGTTTGGCTGAAACAAGAAGAAGAAATGAATCACTTATAAGTTTATCAAGTGGAAATCTGCTGTACACCAATGGAAACAGTGAAAGAAGTGAAGGTGGAGTTGGGTTTCTGGTCCATAAAGATTTTAAAAACAACATTTTGGAATTCAAAAGTACATCACCAAGGGTGTCAAGACTAATACTCAAGATTTCTAAGAGGTACAGGCTAAAGATTATAATGATTTATGCACCAACATCGAGCCATGATGATGAAGAGGTTGAAGAAATGTACACCGAAATTGAGAGTCTTCTAGATGAGCAGAAAACCCACTACAATATTATTATGGGGGACTTCAATGCTAAGGTTGGAAAAAGACAAAACAGCGCAGAAAGGGGAACTATAGGAAATTTTGGAATTGGTGAAAGAAATGAAAGACTTGCGGAATTTGCAGAATCTCAAGGACTGTCAGTAATGAACACTTTTTTCAAGAAAAGGGTTAACAGAAAGTGGACATGGAAGAGTCCAAATGGATTAACTACTAATGAAATCGACTTCATCCTCACTAACAGAAGATATATTGTGAATGATGTAATGAGATATATTCTGAATAAGGTAAGTGTTGGAAGTGATCACAGAATGGTAAGATGTACACTTGATATAGATGTAGGAAAGGAAAGGAAAAAACTGACTCGAGTAAATAATACAAAGGTCTTTGAGATAACAGAAGAGGAGAAAAAGCAGCCATGAGCAGTAATACAGAAAGACAAATGATACTGAAACTGAGGAACAGCGATGGTGTACTTATAAACAGCAGAGAAGGCATAATTCAAATAGCAGAAGACTACTATAGAGAATTATACAAGGAGCAGGGGAATGATGCCAGCAGTGGGGAAGATGTCGTATGTGTTGCAAAGTAGCAACACATACGACATACCCAATATTCTTCCTGATGAGGTAGAACACGCATTGAAGAAAATAAAGAATCAGAAAGCCCCGGGGGAAGACGAAGTTGCTGTAGAGTTGTTAAAATTGGGAGGAAGAGACATAACACAAAAACTGGCAAGGCTCTTCACAAAGTGCATTAGAAAAGGTGTGACGCCTAAGCAGTGGAATAATGCAATCATAGTTTTGCTGCATAAGAAAGGAGATAAATCAGAAATTGGAAATTATAGACCAATTAGGTTGTTATCCCACATCTACAAGTTGTTGTTTCCAAGGGTCATTACTAACAGATTAGAAAGAATATTTGATGAGAATCAACCGAAAGAGCAAGCTAGCTTTAGGACAGGATTCTCAACTTTGGATCACCTTCATGTAATATCACAGCTAATGGAGAAAGCAAATGAATATAAAACATTATGCCTGGCATTTGTGGATTATGAAAAGGCATTTGACTCCATACAGCATAAGGCAATGTTTTGGGCACTGCAAAGACAAGGCATAGATACTCCATATATTATGATTTTGAAGAAAATATATGAGAGTGCTACCTCCTTTATTAGACTAGACAAAGACAGTAGCAAATTTAAAATTGAGAAAGGAGTTCGACAAGGAGACACAATATCTCCAAAGCTGTTTACTGCTGCTCTTGAAGAAGCTTTCAGATTAGACTGGTCGCAAGAAAGGAGTCAATGTGAACGGAGAGTACCTAAACCATTTACGATTTGCAGATGACATTGTGGTCATAAGCCACAATCCCAAAGAATTAGAGGAAAATCTTAATCTGTTATGCACATTTAGTAAGAATTTTGGACTAAAGATGAATATGGCTAAAACAAAAGTAATGATGAACAAGTATGCCACAGAAAGGGAAATAATGATTGAAGGAGCAGTAATTGAAAAGGGAGTTATTAATTAGCTGTAATAATGATAAATGGCTGGAAGTCAAGAGAAGAATAAATTTTGGATGGATAGCATTCAGGAAATATAGTCACATGCTGAAGAGCAATATCCCAGTTTGTTTGAAACGTAAAATAATGAACCAATGTATACTCCCCACCATGACTTATGGAAGTGAAACTTGGGCACTCACCAAAAGAACGGAAGAGAAGCTGAGAACTACACAGCGAAGAATGGAACGAATTATATTGGGAATCAGACTGTTAGATAAGAAGAGAAACACATGGATTAGGCAGCAAACTCCAGTAAAGGACATTCTTATCGAAACTAAAGAACTAAAATGGTCTTGGGCAGGACACACAGCTCGAAGACATGATGACAGATGGACTAAGAAAGTAACAGAATGGTATCCAAGAGGAGCTAGAAGAAAACCTGGAAGACAAAGGCGGAAATGGATAGATGAAATTCATGAGTTTGTGGGTAGTAAATGGATGGCCAGTGCTCAAAACAGAAGGAACTGGAAAGTTGCTGGAGAGGCCTTCATCCTGCAGTGGATTGAAAATGGCTGATCAGATGATGATGATGCTGTCTTGGTAGCTCACTTAGAAAAGTTCGGCTCAAGTTGCTAACTAGTAATAACCGTGCGGTAGGAAGAAGTGTAAGTGCTATAGAATCAAGTGCTGCTTACAGTTCTTGAAAGAGTTGAGTGGAGAAAGGTATATTACAACTATGATTACAATATTTTAGTACTTTAATTTTATGTAAAATCCTTCAATAACGTCAATAATTCCATAATCAATTCTTCTTAAACACTACCACCTCCTCTATTATTCCTATCTTTTCGTAAAAAGTTTAAAGTGGAGTAATAAATTAAGTCATTTACAGATTGATTTAACCAGGTTTCTCCAAGTAAGAGAATATCAATTTCTTTGTTAGAAGGCTTCAATATTATGTTCTGTTTCATGTAGACCGATGCTACCTACGACTACAGTTCTCTCTAGTTGTTTTTCAACTCGTGGTCGCGTCTAGGACGAACTCGCTCTCCATCAGAAGGGTAAATTTTTCCTTGCAGAGTTAAGTTCAAAAGTGCGTTGTGTTTCTTACCTTGGGTTGTGTTTCTTCCCATTCAAATCATAAGTCCAGCAATAAACCAGATATTTAGTCTTTTTTATCGATTCTTCTAAAGTGTGTATTGACTCATCTTACTACTCATTATCATTTTATTTGCAACTATGTCTTAGAATAAGGAGAAAAGACAGCTCTGTTTTAAAACAACATAAGTTTAATGAAAGAGAATCAAAAGTTTACATAAGCATGTAGAAATGGGCAAGGTTACACTGAGTTGTCCGTATATTTATTTTTTTTTTATTTTTATTCTCAATAATGACTTTCACCCTATAGAAGTCACGAGTGGACACAAACTTTTTAATTCTGACTGCTAATCTTTTTCGGGATTTCAAATTGTGTATAAAGTGGTAAGCTAACAGAGCATAGAGACCACATCAAATTAAAATTTTAAAAAGGCACATCCACATATTGGTATAAATTGTATACAGATTTCAAGCTGAAATTTTACATAGGTACTATAATACATGATCATACACATATATGTATTCACTGTACTCATATATTTAATTTACAGTAGTCGATACACATTTTTTCAAACTAGGGATTACACACAATAAACAAGAATTTGCACCTGTTACTTAAGTTGTGGTTCCTCCCTTCATTTATAGATTTTGCACATATCACCTTATATCATTAGGCTCATACTACAAACTTACATACAATCATATTTGTTTTCTTGATTTACCTGATACAGAACAGGATTCTCCCTTTCTCTCAAGTGTCCTGATAAAATTTTCACCACAGTTAACACATTAACTAGGATGATCATATGTGTTGCCCTGTTCGCTTTCTACTACGTATATGGATAAATTATTAATTTCTCCTTTTATATATATATATATATATAATTTTTTTCCTTTTGGAAAGAAAATACCAACATCTCAAGCAGCTCCGAATCTAAGTCTACAGTTCGGGGTTCCTTCTACCTTGGCAGACAGACTTCCCGCTTCCTAATTTTCTTTTTGGCAGTCTATCCCTTATGGATCTTTGGATTGGATCCTCTCTCTCCACGTAAATTTCTTTATTCGCACACTTGCACTTTAGTGCCTGGTTCATCCTAGGCAGGACCAGATCTAGACACACGAGCAGCTTCCCACACGAATTTTGTTCAGAAATGCTTCATGCAATTAATTTACTAGATTCGCTGATCATCCCACTCTTACCTTTTCTCCAACGTTTGGGATTTTCCCCACACAAGAATCTCAACCAATCTCACCACTACACTTAATCTCTCATTCCTTCCTATTGGCTAGAACTTAGCACAACCTAGTGCAACAAACCAAACTCCTCTCTCTTGTGATTTTCTTCTTTACGTTGCACTTCGAAAGTAGCTATTTTCGTGTTTAGTATCTTGTCACAAATTTCACCCTTTACCTATTTTTCCACATCTGGCGCGATTTTCGATGAGAACACTGAAATTTTTTTCCAGCTGTGCAGCTTACTTCAAACGCCCTTCGTAGCTCTATTTCATGGTCCTATTGTCTTCCGCTCTTAGTAAACCCTTTCTCTCCTATTCACAAATAACCACTCCTTCTCTAATACGGGCACAGTTTGTGCGGTACCCCTTGGTCCTACTTGTTACTTCTTGCTTCCATTTAATTGACACATTTTATAACCTCCTTATTTCTAATTCAGTATTTTCAAACCTTAATAACAGTTTCCACTTTTCATTTCCCTTCATGAATTTATTTCAGATAAAAAAATATATTTTCATTATATTTATAAGAGTGTACTCTTAAACACGATACATTCTTACTAACAAGATACATTTGTCATAGTAGTGCTTTGTTCAGCTTGAGTTCGATTGCATTCACAGCTAAATGTTAAGATACATTAGAAGTAACTTTAATTCTACCAAAAATACACAGGCAATTAGGATAATCATTTTAGCTTAATTATTTCATTCACAAATTAGGTCTTAGGCAAGATGATGAGAATGGGTTCTCAAATCACATTTCAATTAATTCTAATGTTAATAATTACATTTGAGTCTTGCTTTAACTGAAGGTTGGTGCAAATGGCACGAAGTTTACCTACTACTGAAACAGAAAAAGAATGTGGACGATCATGATTCGTACCAAGAGTTTTTAATATATTGAGTCCATTCATGTATTTCATTAATGAGGGTTACTGACAGTACCTATTTCCGTTCTTAATGTCATGTTTTCAAGAAGCTTCGGATTAGCGAAAGAGCAAGTATAAAGAGAATGCTTACCGCAAATATTTTTGGATTCGTTTGTTGGTTAACAGGGTCAAGCTCTACTTTGACCTCCTTGTGGTGTGCTGGATAAAACCAACTACTGCCACAGAAGAACAACCTTTTGATTGAGAGCGCCCCTTTTTAATACAATACACTCAATATAAGAATCTATTCCTATGTCACAAAAATAGAGTGGGGGGGAAGAGTGCTAGTTTCCTGGTGCGGTATTGCCATCCAATGAATTATACATCAATCCATGGCCCTCAGTTCTCTGAGGCCAACGATGCACTCAAATTATAGTTGGTCAATTAGCTTCAATGGCATAGCAACGTCGCAAAACCTTCCTCAGTACATAAGCTTGTTTTCTAATCTGTTATCAGCTTCCAATAGTTTCTTTCTGTTAGTCAGATGTATACTGTATGAGTATCATACAGGAAATAGGTTTTGGTGGTGTCAATTTATTCAAGATCTATATTTGACATTCGTTCAATTAGAACATTCATTAAAATAAATACTAAAATGCAGTTGTCAATCGTTAGTTTTGAAAAGAATCGTTAAAGTCGAACGAATGAAGTCCTTCAAGAGAGATACATCACCATGAAAATCACTTAACTCAATTTTTATCCAATGTGTGATGTTGAAAGACGTCAGTAATTGGATACAACGGAAAGAGAAAAGGCATATGTACTTCGAGCATACTAAGATTAAGAATTACTTAACAATTAATTTAAAATTAATCAACCATTATATATAAAGGTTGATTAATGAAGAGAGCTCCATCCTCTGTTCATTAACTTTCTTGACCTCGTTCGTCTCAATGAACTTATTAGGGACTAGGACACACACCAAGAATTAAAAAAATATATTTTGAGTTTCAGTATATATATAAAATGCAATCGTTGATTCAATTTATATTAGGACTAAGATCTAATAACTAGCACTATAAAATACAAATATGTGTACAATGAATGTTCTGCTACAATAGTCTTCTTACGGTTGTCAGCCTCTGATTTGGAGACTACAAAAATAATTTTTACACATTTTCCTCTTCATTTTCTCCTGGATTAGGATTATGCAGTCATCGTCAGCCAGTCTGGCTCTTTTCTGTGTTGAAGGTGTGCTGTCATCGACAGCCTGTCTGGCTCCCCCCCCTCTCTCCCCCCTCTGGTATTATTACGTAGTTCACTCGGAATTTGATTTTGTGCCAATAAGAGTTCCTAACATTTGATCTGTCCAATTGGACGTGTAGTAGCATGATTACAAAAACATACACACATACCTGGTTGTAGTCCACCCTCTCGTCAGCTCATTGGCCGTTCACGTATAAGGGAAAAAAGTGTATTATTACCATTACATATCAGCAGGAATGACATCACTCACTAGCAAGTGATTTTCATATATGAAATATCCACTACAAACAGTTATTAGGGATATCCCTACTACAGTTTCTTCCTTCCTAACAACTAGTAAAAATAAAAATACTAACTTTAGGAAAGGTACAAATTCAAGTTTGAGTTTATGCAAACAGTTTAGTCTGCACACATCTTCGAAAGACCTTATCATTATCAGCTGATTAATAAAAAATACTACACTGCACTTCAACTAATACATCACAGAATATTTTTTAACTAGGAACAAAGCCATCATTCTATATTTGATTAAAACTTTTGTTTTTCAATAACACATGAAATAATGAAGCATTAATGTCATATAAAACTTAAGTTTAATAGCAAAGCTTAATTAGACGGTACTCACCTTACATAATCTGCAGTTGTTACTTGCAGATTTAATTTTAATCCCGTATCCTTGCTGATTAACTCATTCAAACTCTAAATTATTTAAACTTTTCAAACCCCAAAATTATCTATCCATCCTACTCCAAGTAACAACTGCAGATTATATAAGGTAAGTACCGTCTAATTAAGCTTTGCTATTAAACTTAGTCCAATCATAACGTATTTTAAGATATTCTATAACATATCTAATTGTCATATAAAACCTACCATGGCTAAGCATCAAGTCACGGTAGATGTTATATTTTAATCTCCTTCAGGATATAATAAAGGTGCATAAAACAAGAGATAATACTTATCAATTATCAAATATTAGCAATGGTTACATATATCTAGCTTCAAGAGAGTAAAAATATATCAATGAAAATACAAATTTGCTATTCTGTATCCTTCAAATTCTTGTACCTCAAAGATTTCCTCTTTTTTTTCCTTTTTTTTTTTTTTGACACAAACACCAAGGGTGTCTTGTAGGGTTACATTTGGAAAGGAGAATTTTACTATTATCCTACACAGTCCTGTATCCATAGAAGTGCAAATCACTTTTACATTTACATTTTTTTTTTTTTTTTTAATTTTGTTTTTCTTTGAAGAGGATACTGTTTTTGGGAAAGACCAGTGATAAGGATAATTTCTTTCAAAGATGAATTTATTTTTCTCTCCCCCATCTTTTTGACATAGTTACTTTAGAAGACTTAACAGTGGTAGGGGAGAGAAGGATTCATCATCATATACGAAGTCCGCGCTGTCTGGTTGCTCTGGCTTTCCATCCACGATTTGATTGTTGACACCATTATTTTTTAACTTTTTATCTTTTAAGGCTTCAAAGCCCGTTTGTGTTGTTATACTTTTTTTTTGTTATGCCAACTGCATTTCTCCCATATGCCATATATGCAAAATAGAGACTGGGTTTTTCATAATTGTTTTTTGAATAATGTCTCACAGAAGATTTCGACAAGTTGTGTACATTCTTCTACACATCTCACAATGATTTTACAATGCCAAATCTTGCATAACGAATAAGAGAAACTCCCTCTAAGCTAGGGATAGCTTAGAGGGAGGTTTGTAAATATTTATTATCAGTAGGTGATAAATATTTACAAACAGCATGCTCGTTGCCAATCTGGAAACTTTTCGAACGCATTCTAGACTTCAGAAATAAAGGTCTTGCAATTAATTTGGTCTGGCAATTTTGCTTCGGTCTAGAAAGCATGTTGGGTCTTTGTGTGTATTGCTTAAATACACCAAAAAGGAACATTTATGGCTGTTTACGATTTTATTAGGATTCTAGGAACAAATAACATGCTTTTGTTGAGCTTCTTTTTTTTTTTTTTTTTTTTTTTTTTTTGTTGAATGAAGTGAATGAATTAATAGATCTTCCGGGGTTTTTTTTTTTATGATTTGTGATTATTGTTCAGTAAAATTGGCAATCATAGTCTGCACAGGTTGACTGGTAAATAGGTTTGTGAATGGTTACCCGTATATTCAATGGTTCCGGCTATTGGTGCTAAGTAGATGACTGTTGGTGTGCTTAGGTCATTTAGATCAGGATAATCTTCCTCACAACAACACGTTATCAACACTAAAATGTCAAGACCAGCAGTAACTAGAAGACTATTGGCAAGATTTTCCTTCTGTTGCTCATTGTAAATGCTCTTCTGTTCCTCCTCATTCACTGACAATGAAAAGTGTACTGGCCAAAGGTATCTGATGTGATGACTCTTAATAATGATTAAGGTGATACGAGTGTAATTGGTATAACTGTGAACCTTCACGTCCCATAGAAATTTAATCGGAATCGCTTGCTTGTTGAACGTTCAATACCAATTTCTGATGGGAAGCATATTCCTAATCATGCAAAGATGTAGAATTTCATCGAGCTCAGCAACTTGGTGCAACGTACGTTAATTCTTGTGAATTAGTGGCGTTTATAATTTTTCCATATTTTCTCCAGGTGATCTATGCTTGTGGTTTCGCATGAACAGAACAATTCAACGTGGCTGTTTTGCCCGCACAGGTCACAGCGCCATTTAGTTTTGTCAGAAATTCTGGTTTATAGATGACATTAATGCAGTATGATTCGGCTGAGAATACCAATTCATTTTCTATGAGAAAAGTAATTACATCTCTATCATTTTCCTCTTGCAGGTCTTGTTTCTATAGTAAGGGTTTACTCCCCTTTTGTAGTGTAACATTATTAAGAAACAACCAGACATAATTCATCAGTTAAGTTTGCCTTAACGTTACAGAAAAATTTTAAGTCGTCTTCGATGTTTTGGAATCTTAAGAAGTTGCAACGTTATTTTGGGTCTGTATTTCACGTTTTATGCTCCATGTTAAATCCACTTATCTGAAGGATTTTCATGCTCGGTATATGTAATGCCTGAAATTATTACATGTTGATTCCAGTCCTTTCAGAAAACACTTGGCAGTGGTTTGCCTGAAACGACATGTAACAGTTCTTTTCCTTGAGTGAGGTTAAATTGAGTGCCTTCAATGATGTAAGGAGGTTTTGGAGGTACTAAAACTGTGAGAAAAGCTCTCCGTGATGATACCACACTTTCGTTAATTAGTTAGCTTGCAATGAAAACTGGTCTCATCCTCCAATTCAGTAGGTTTGATTTCATATTATAAATTCTTTTAATGATTGATCCTACTAAACTATATCGTGACCAGATTCCGACATGGCATTCTTCACCCAAGGATTTTTTATCCCTAAATCTGAAATGGTGCTGATAAAAGGTAGTATCAATGATTGACCTAGGATCGCTGCCCAATTCATTGGCTGCAGCACAAAAATGTCATCTGCTGTTGCGGATTGGGAGCATATCAGAAAAACGCGAGGATCACAATATTTCCTCCTTCATCCTCGCGTTCTATCGTCTTGAGAGTCAGTAGTGATGGGTCGTCCTATACAAAGGATACACCCTTCTTTAGGAGTTTCAAGCAAAACAAGCACATAATATTTTGTTAAAAAAAAAAAAAGTTGAATGATATTGTGACCATAGCATTCATGTTTCTGCACTTTGGGATAAGACTAATCAATTGGTTCTTTTAGATAATGATTAGTTGTTACTCAATAGACTTTTCTCCCTTTTTTTACTGTACTCCTTTCATCAACTATCTGGTGTCTCAGAAGAAAGCTGACTGTCAATAGGTTAGTGAGATCTACAAGACCATTTGCGATGTTTTGGTAAATGCTCATGGATAATTTGATTTCTTTTTTTTTTTTTTTTTCATCCTTTTATCTTTCCACAGTCTCCTTGAAAACCACCTTAACACATCTTGCGATGGCTGTCCTTCATCACTTGCGATATCTGAAATTCTTTCATTATCAATGGTCAACTTTTTCTAACGTTGTCATTGGTCTTGACATTATCAGTCAGGCATCCGAAGAGGAGGCAGATATTTCCAACTCATGAGTTGCATCATCTGTAGGGAGTGATGCCTCACCATCTGTTAATGTTTCCCTTCTCTTGGCTTAGAAAAATAACAGCAGGCTTACACCTTTAATTGGCACTTTTAACATCCAGTTTCCATTGGTTGCTAGTTCTGACGAGCTTTACTTTTTAAATTATAACTGTGTGTATGTCTGTCTGAGTATGCTGCTGAGTGTGGATAACATGGTTGTTTGCTCTGTTTTCTGCCTTTCCTCTGATGATAACGACTGCTTGATTGGCCAACTCCACTCAACCTGGGACTTGGAAATTGACCTTGTCTGAGGATATCATTTATTCATAAGACTCGTCAGAGCATCCCACCAAATTCCTTGACCACTGTCTTCTTCTTTTGTGTTAACGAAAATTCTCCTTGAATTCTATTAGCTTTGGAACTGTTTCAGTTCTTCAAACAGAAGACGAAACGATTAAGAAGGGTTTTCACTCACTAACTTTCGTTAGTATATCAACAATAACATTGTCTGAGGCTTATGCAAATTCTGGATTTCATAGTTCACAAGAGAGGTCTGAATTATAACTTGATATGGTACCACATTTTGGCAAGCTAGTTT
Organism: Mastigoproctus giganteus; assembly: GCF_048544385.1. Classification (NCBI taxonomy): domain Eukaryota; kingdom Metazoa; phylum Arthropoda; class Arachnida; order Uropygi; family Thelyphonidae; genus Mastigoproctus; species Mastigoproctus giganteus. Next base: position 4,858,985 of record NC_143581.1, read on the forward strand.
TCATGCTTGTCAGGCAAACACTTGTTAAACCTCTCTTAATTCTAGATACATAGAGGTACACCACACTCCCGACTAGTATTTTCTTACCTATAGCTTTCTTACATCTGTAGGTCTTTTACATGCTGTGGTAACATAACGTCATGTGTGTACAGCAGAAAACTGGGAGCTTCACCTGTAGAACTGTGAAAGGCAGAACAGTATGCCAATAATGCTATCTGAAGAAAATTTCCCCATTCATGTTGAATTGAGGTGACCATATGTGGCAAGATATTCTCTAGTGTTTGGTTTATTCTCTCGCATCAACCATTGCTTGAGGGGGGGATATATCCACTTGTCCGCACTAACTTAACACCAAGTTTTGCATCAGCTGAGACAAAGTTACTACCATGTCAGGTATTCCAATATCAATTTATTACCCCATCGATATAGGTGACCTGCTGAGCTGACTTAGTACAGATAGGATATGTCACTACATAGCACATGAAATGATCTACCAAAATAAAGGTGTACTTATATCCTTCCTCTGAAGTTGGTAAGGGACCTAACACATCAACAGCCACCGTATAAAACGGTTTTGCTTCAGACTCGGCTCTCACCAAATTTTCTTTCGCTTTCAGCTTGTCTGTATAGCTGTCTTTCCAGTAGTCCAGCTGTGTAGCCTTATCTTTCCATGCAACTCTGGCATGAACTAACATAATTCTTGGTGTCTGAATACATATTATCCCATATATAATCTTGTCTTATCCTCTGTAGGGTTTCAGTTCAAGCCATATGCCAGGCACAATGTGCATCATGACATGCTTTCAAACTTTCACCTCTTAATTTATCAGGAAAAACTGGTTCTAGCGGGTGTTTTCTAGTCGACTTTTCTAATGGTAGCTTATAGTGATATAGAAGTCCATCTCTCAAGAAATACTGGAAGGGGAAGAACAATCCGCTTTCCCTTCCAAGTGTGTAATTACAGACTTCAGTTCTGGATCCTCCTGTTGAAAAGAACGAATTACCTCTTTTGGATCACCACTCTGGTTCTCTGTTTGATCTTCTCCGTGCATTACTACAGTCAATATTTTAGTATCTAAAGGTAGATAGATAATCTGCATTTAAATTTTGATTTCATGAGTGGGACTGAAGGGTAAACTTGTATCCCATCATCATCATCATCATCAGATTCCAGCAAAAGACATGAATTCGGGTTCTTGAAGTGGAGAAGATACTACAATGGATGATCAGTTATCGTGAAGTGATGACCACAGAGGTAAGAGTCAAACTGTTTAATGGAGAAAATAATTGACAATGCTTCTTTTTCCATCACGCTGTAGTTCAATTCTTCTGCTCATAGTTGCCTGCATAGTTGCTAAACGCAGGCAAATATCCATCTATTCAACTTCTAAGATGTCAGATATCGCTTTATCACTAGTATCTGTTGTAAGGTAGGGCTAATTTTCAAAATTGGGATATATAATAAAACAGGTCCAGAAGTTAATAACTTTTTAGCTTTTCAAAAGCTTGACTTCCGGTTTTATTCTACATGCACTGATTTCTTAGTCAATCCGGTCAAAAAGAGAAATACTAGCAAAGTTGGGAATAATTTGCAATAAAATTTCACGTTACCAAGAATCCATATACTTGCTTCACATTCTTTAGGGGTTTTGATTTACATTTCTTCATTGTGTTCACATTTCTGTGGTTAAATTTCACTCCCTCAGCACACGATATGCCCTAGAAAATCGATCTCTGTCCTGAGAAACTTCCATTTGCTAGGCTTCAGTTTCAGCTTATACCATCTCAACCTTTCAAACACCAGTTTTAGTTTGCGTACATGGTCTGAGAAGGTCTCTGAATACAGGATAATGTCATCAAGATAGATAAATATGGCTTCAGAATGCAAACCTTGTAAACCAAACACCAGTTCACAGTTAAATATGACTGGTGCATTACACAAGCTGAGTCAGCCAGCACGGCAAATAAAACCAGTCTTAAACAATCTGCTTCATGCACAAATATAGTACTGTAATCGATTATAATCTTATGCAAGATCTATTTTCGAAAATAATTGGGCTCTTCCCATTAAATTGTGTCCTTCATGTTTGGGAACTGGGAATGCATCTGGTATCGTAACACTTCATTTTTCGAAAATCTACACAAATACACAGACTGCCATCTTTTCTTTTTTACAAACTGGTACAAGTGGTGAAGTAAATGGTGATTTACTGTTCTCAATAATCCCAGCATCTAATAATTCTTCAATTTGTCGGCCAACTTCAGCTCAAAATGCATGAGGTATACGATACTGTTTGTTTCAATTTAATGTCAGTCATCAATGAGCTTAATTCTATGCTTAAGTAGATCAGTCACTTAATTGATCTGGAGCTTTTGCAAAGACATCTATGTATTTTGACAGCAAATTTTAGTTGTTCTTCCTCCTCCTCCATTATGATCCAACTCAAAATCATCCATGGTGTTGATCTTCCTCCTCCAATTTTTAAGATTCAGAAGCCAACTTAAACTGTTGGTCGTTTAAGGTATGAACTTGGACCACTTTAGAATCCTTTCGTAAACATATTGGTTATGTGGATAAGGTGGTGATAATGGGCTGAGCTTGCTTTTTCTCATCAAGGCATTGCCAAGGAGTCTTTTAGTTCTGACAGAAATTCTGGCTTACAGGTGATATTAATTACATCTGGAATTCTCAAGGATTTATTATCCCTAAACCAGGGAACATTCTCGCTGGGATGGTGCTGCTACAAAGTAATATCAATTCTTGAATTATTAACCTACTGACCTAGGATTGGCTGCAGCACAAAAATGTCATCTACCATTGCGGATTGGTTCTTTCAGATAATGATTAGTAATTACACAATGGATTTTTCTCCGTTTTTTTTTTTTTTTTTTTTTTTGTTGCACTCCTTTTATCAACTATCTGGTGTACCAAAATAAACCTCATTGTAAACAGTTTAGTGAGGCCTGTTGAACATTTAGTGACATCTATGAGAATCTTTGTTTACAAAAATTTGGGATGTATTGGTAAACGTTGATGGATAATTTTAGATTTTTTTAAAATCCTTCCATCTTTCGACAGTCTCCTTGGTAACGCATCTTGCGATGACTGTCCATCACCTGCCATATTTGAAATTCCTTCCATTATCAATGGTCTACTTTCTCTAACATCGTCATTGGCCTTGATATTACCAGTTAGGTTGCAGGTATTTCTAACTTATGAGTTGCATAATATGTAGGTAGTGATGGCTCACCATCGGTTAAGGTTTCCTTCTCTTGGCATAAAAAGATAACAGTTGGTTTATAACTTTCATTAGCACCTTTTAACATCAACAGTTTCTGACGACCTTTACTTCATATTACTCCGGAGTGGATCCCACCAAATTTATTGATTACTCTGCTCTTCTGAATTAACGGAAATTCTCCTTGAACTAGTATCTATTCACTTTTTCGAATCATTTCCTAGTTTTAAGAAGGGTTTTAACTAACTTTTGTTAATATATCATCATGGACTGTCTGTCTGAGCCTTATGCAAATGCTAGATTTCATAGTTCACGGGAGAGATCTGACTGATAACCTGATATGGTCCCACATTTTGAGGAGCTAGTTAAACCTCTGTTAACTCTGGGCACATATATATATATATATATATACACTACATTCCCAACTCGTATTTTCTTATGTATAGCCTTCTTACGGCTTTTTCTATTTTTTTTTTTTTAAATAATTTCATAGTTATGTTTCAGTTGTGCACAATGCTTCACTGTAATTTTCTAAAGATGAATATGGTGGCTGAATGTCAGACTTCCAAAAAGCTGTTATAACACGTCGCATCCATAAGCAGAAAAAGGAGTTTCATTTGTGAGTTGCACCATGAAAGGCAGAACGGTATGCAAAACATGCTATCTGAAGGAATTTTTACAATTCATGTTGAGCTGAGGCAACCATATATGAGAGATATTCTCTAGCATTTGGTTTATTCTCTCACAATGCCCATTGCCAGAGGGGTGATATCCACTAGTCCACACTGACTTAACACCAAGTTTTGCGTAAACCTCTGGCATAAGATGAGATACGAAGTTACTACCACATCTGATATGCAGTACTATGGCAAGTATTCCGTGTCGACTTATTAATCCATCGATCAAGGTGCCAGCCACCTGCTGACTGACTGAGTATGCATAGGATGTGCTTCTAAATAGCACATACATGAAATGATCCACCATTACGATGTACTTATATTCTTCCTCTGAAGTTGGCAAGGGATCAACGCAACCATATAAAACTGTTTTGCTTCTGACTCAGCTTTCACGAAATCTGCTTTTGCTTTGGGCTTGTATCCTTGTCTTTGCATGCAACTTTGGCATGATATAACATAATCCTTGGTATCTGAATCCATATTATCACAATATATAATCTTGCCTTATCCTCTGTAGGATCTTGGTTAAAGCTGTATGCTCTGCACGATGCGAATCATGATATGCTCTCAAAATTTCCTTTTAATTTATCTTCTCTAGTTGACTTGTCTGATGGTAGGGTACAGTGATACAGAAGTCCATACCTCAAAAAATACTGATTTGCTAATTTAGTGGAAGGGTGATCTGCCTTCCCTTCCAATTATTCAATTATAGGCTTCAGTTCTGGATCTTTCCGTTGCAAAGAACGAGTGCCCTCTTTTGGATCACCACTTTGATTCTCACTTCGATCTTCTCCGTGCATTATTCCAGTCAATTTTTGAATATCTATATGCACTAACTGATCTAGATAGATGATTGTATTTAAATTTTGATTTCGTGGGTGATACTAAAGGGTAAACTCGTGTCCCATCATCATAATCAGGTTCCAGCACGAGACATGCATTTGTGTTCTTCAAGAGAAGCAGATACTATAACGGTCTATTGTCCGTTATCATGGTGATGATCATAGAGTTATGAAACCGTTTAATGGAGAAAATAATCGATGATGCTTCTATCTCCGTCACACTGTAATTCAACTCTGCTGCACACAGTTGCCTCACATACTCACATATGCTATAGGCTGGCGAATACCCACATGTCCAACTTGTCCTAAGATGTCAGATATCGCTTTATCGCTAGCATTTGTTGTAAGATAGAACTCCTTTTAAAAATAGTGATATATTAACACTGGTCCAGAAGTTTACTTCTTCAGCTTCTCGAAAGCTTGATTTGCAGTTTCATTCTGCACAAACTGCGCTGATTTCTTAGTCAATCTGGTCGACAGAAGAAAAGTCTGGAATAAATTTGCAATAAAAATTTAACATTCTCAAGAATCCAAAAACTTGTTTTACATGCTTTGGGTGTTTACATTCCCTCAGCACTGAAGATATGCTCTTGAAAATTGATTTCAGTTCTGAGAAACTTGCATTTCCTAGGCTTCAGTTTTAGATTACTGTCTTGTTGGGTATGGTCTGAGAAGATCTCTGAATACAGGATAATGTCGTCAAGATAGATAAACACGACTTTAGATTGCAAACCTTGTAAACCAAACACCAGTCCACAGTTAAATGTGGCTGATGCATTACACAAGCCAAATGATAATCACCGATAGCTGAATAAGCCAGCACGGCAAATGAACCCAGTCTTAAAACAATCTGCTTCATGCACAAATAGTTGATTGTAATCTTATACAAGATCCATTTTCGAAAATAATCAGGCTTTTCCTATTAAATTAAGTGTATCCCCCACATTTGGAACGCATCAGGTACTGCAACGCCATTCAGTTTTCGAAAATTTTCGAATATGCAGACTGCTATCTTCCTTACCAAGTGGCACAAGTGTTGAAGCAAATGATGATTTACTGTACTCAATAATCCAAGCATCCAATAATTCTTCAATTTGTCGGTCAACTTCAGCTCGAAAGGCACTGCTTTAATGATACTGCTTTAATTTAGTGGATCGTTCATCAGTGAGCTTAATTCTGTGCTTAAGTACACCAGAGCCACTTAATTAGCGTGGAGCTTTATCAAAAACATTATGCACTGGGACAGTAAATTTGGCAATTGTTCTTTGTTCTCCTTCTCCAAATGATCCAACTCAAAATCATGAATGGTGGTATCTTCGTCCGCCCATTTTGGAGATTCAGAGGCCAACTTAAAACTGTTGTTTGCTTAAGGTATGAACTTTGCCCACTTTAGAATCCTTTATCCTTTCATAAACATACTAGTTCTGTAGATAAGTTGGCAATGACGGCATGAGCTTGCTTTTTCTCATCGAGGCATGACAGAACTTAATTGCCAAGCAGTCACCCTTGAACTCAGGATTGTGTTCTATTACAACCTCACATCTTTCAACTGATCATTGTACTGGAGCTTCAAGATACGCTGGGTGAGAGGTGGTATTATTTCCTGCGTTAAGAGTTCTATCCAAGTTAGGTTCACACGATTTCATTATTTGTCCATGATGCCTTCCTCACACATACTGACTTGATTAGTCCTGTTCCCATATGTATTTTAAAGTTGTTTCCGAAGCAAATCTGCTCCTAAAGCCATTTGATACGTGTTGCTGCGTTTATTTTCTGCTATTAGGTTATCATCTGTGAATTCAAACCTATCTAAAGAAAATTATAGATTCACTTTGTCTTGCACGGGGAGTTCGTAACCCGTTACCGAGTATACTGTCTCTCTACTATTCGATAATCTCATCGGTAATTTACTTGCATAAAAATCTCAAGTAAAAGCAGAGAAAGTGAGGCATCCGAGTCCACCAAAAACTAGATCAGAATACCCTGATCTAAGCCTTTAACGACTGGCAAAACATTATCATTTAATTTTGATAAGCTCCTGCATTCGACTTTCAAATGGCAGTTAGGCCTTGTGCCTAACCTACCTCTCTTAATCATGAATCATTAACGTTTATGTTAGTTACAGTTTGATTCTTCCTACCCTTAAAGTCGCGATTTGTGTCACAAGAGTACACTTTATTCAATACATTTGGTGCTTCTCTTTTATCGTTATAATTTACTGCTGGGAACCATTCTTGAACAGAGTGAGTTGTCTACGAGGCCAACTTTCTTTTAGGTAGGTAGTATACTTTCCTTCTTGTGTTTGTTGGTTTGGCTGATAATTCAATCTGTTACTGCAGACACCTAATCATCTTGGTGCACGTTATGTGGCTACACCTCTCAACATTTGTTGAAAAAAGCCACTCTAGGAACGGTAGGCTCATTTTGGAGGTAAGAAATGCTTAATTTGTTGGCACTACGTCAATGGCATTGTATCAAAACTTACTCCCCTCTCTCTCTCTCTTTTGGAGAAACCTTCAGTCGTAAGCCTTCCATGTTCGAGTTATAAAAAGATAATGGCCTTTGGTTACCATACCGATAGAGAGTTATTGGTGAATACCACAAGGTTAACATACTGCCCTGCCGACCTCTCCGGCTGCAGTGTTAAAGTATCCTCATTGGGTAAGAGAATCAAATGATCTCTCGTTAGAGGTTATTTGTAAGCTGCTGGAGTAATATACAACATAACAGTTAAAATAACATGAACTGACATAACAGAAAACATGAAATATAAAAATACTCAAAATACATAAATATAGAGCATGGCCATTAGGCTCTCACTCGATGAATGACACTTGTGCCATTCATCGAGTAAATGCTTCAGATGTCTGGGATATGGTCACAGTGCACAGTTCTATTTCCCATAAAGCTTTATCTTGTGGCCACTGCGCGGGTGGAGGCCATGTTTTTGCTGACTGTATCCACAAGGAGGAACCACCTCAGTGCATTAATTGTAAACGTAGAGGTAGGGACTGTAATCACTCGGTTAGGGAAATAATTGTCCTGAGTATCTTAAAGCTATTAAGTTGACAGACCGAAGAACCATGCACGAATAATACAACTGTAATTGATTCATCTTCTTGGGCTCCTTTTGTAAGCACAGTTCGTAATGCGCAGATCCACGAGATTAAAATTTTACAAATTAATAGCCAATGATCTCGTGCAGCTATGGATGAGATTACAGTGGCTATGGCTGAGCAGGTAAGGATGTCAGATTTGATCTGTATTCAGGAACCTTTCTATTCTACTCAGGTGAGCTTCAATTTCAACTATAAGCGGCGAAATAGAGAATATATTAGAGTAGCACAAATGGCTAACAAGAGAACCGTCAATGAATAATGCAAACGTAAAAAATTATCCAACAAGTGTTAACCTGCAATGTGCCGAAATAAAAATTCCTGTTACTTTTCTTATGTAGGGGGGTTCAGCGTATAAAATTATGGGATATCTAATTTCTGCAAGGATCATTGCCTCAAGTGACGATCGACCGAAGGCCGCCATAATCTATATGCAGGGTGTTTCAAAAGTGATGATCAATAATTTAAATGTGAACTGTACAGACTACAATATGCAAAAAAAGCCTAGTAAACATGGGTCCTTAAGTGAATCGTTTTCGAGATAGTGCACATTTCTAGTTGGGATCCACCACTGACAAGGTGAACTGTACAGAGTTGGGATCCACCACTGACTTGTTTGTTTAGGTTAGGTTATGCTCATTCTCTCCCTTTCCCCCTCTCACAATGCTCTGAGACGTAGCAGGCATACTAGTACTTGTCAAAGGATAGTCAACATGGAAAGAGGTTACAGTAACGAAGAGTATGCGGACATGTACTTCATGTATGGCAAAGCCAACGGCAGTGCACTCGAGGCTGCACGTTTGTACTAAGATGCATTTCCCCACCGAAGACAGCCCAACAGGCGCACGTTCATCAGGGTACATCAACGCCTTAGAGGGCATGGGCGCTTCGCACATGGAGTATGAGCAGGTAGGCCCAGAAGCATAACACCTGATGTTGAGGAAAGGATGTCAGAAAGAACAAAAAAAAAAAAAAAAAAAAAATTATGATATTAGGGTTCCCTGTAAATGATTACATCTACCCATATTTATTTTGTCTGTAAATTGCATGTGTTCTGTGGTTAATTTGCCTGTTTTCTGGACGAAAAAACCCCAGTTTCTGGGAGAAAAACCTTGCTATCTACGCCTGAGAACGACTAATTCAGCCACGGAGTGAAAAAAAATCCACTAAAGTTCCTCGCGTCATCGACGGGATTCGAACCCGGGCCTTTTCTAACCGGTGGGGGGGGGGGGAGAACGGTGACGATACTACTGTGCTACCCACGCAGACTGTTAGAAAGAATAAAAAACTATTATTTTAAACTGAGGACAAATGGGCTTGTTTTACTGGGATCCATGGTAAATGAGTCTCGAAAGCTACAGTATCTATTTGTAATCAAAGATATTCAGTATCTATTTGTAATTAAATTATTTTACTGGCTAACACACTTAATCATCATTTATTATTTTAAACTATTATTTTAAGGACAGACTGAAATTCATCTGCCGTGCTGTGTATCTTTTGTCTGTTAATTGCGTGTGTTCTATAGTCGATTTGTCTGTTTTGCTGGACGAGAAACCCCAGTTTTTTTGGGGGGGAGGGGGGGAGAGAACCTTGCTATCTACGCCTGAGACCGACTAACTCAGCCAAGGAGTGAAAAAAGCCCATTAAAGTCCCTCTTGTCATCGACGGGATTCGAACCCGGGCCTTTTCCACCCGGTGTGGGGAGGACGGTGACGATACCACTGTGCTACCCACGCAGACTGTTAGAAAGAATAGAATAAAATCCAGGAATTTTGACAAGGAGAGTTGCTCTGCAAGAGCGTGTACTGAGTCATAGCAATGTGTGGTGAATTTTACATCGTCAATTACTCTATCCCTACCATATCCAGTGGGTACAAGGTCTCAGCAATACAGACTACCCTCCCAGAGTGAACTTCCGCCAGTGGAATCAACAAGTGTGTCCTGAACCCCCAAATTTTAAACATTTTGTTTACTAACGAAGATGGGTTTGGTTTACTCGTGATGGTATTTTTAATTTTCATAACTGTCACGTTTGGTCCGACAAAAATTCTAATGAAATTCAGGAGTCACGACATCAGCAACGTTTCTCGTTGAATGTCTGGGAAGGGCCACTAGGACACCGTTTAATTGGGCCACACTTTCTGCCAAACAGGCTAATAGGAGAGCTGTACCTTCAGTTCCGCAGAATGTTCTTCCATACCTCCTTGATAATGTTGATGTTCCACTTCAGCAACGCCAGAACATGTGGTTTATGCATGATGGTGCACTGTCACATTTTCCTCGAGTTGGACTCGATATCTAACTAGAAGGTATGGTCAACGGTGGGTTGGTAGAGGTGGGCCTGTAATGTGGCCTCCCAGATCATCAGACTTAAATCCTATGGATTTTTGTATCTGGGGTCATGTAAAAAGCTTGATGTAAACTTCTGACATTAGCACAGTTCACAGTTGAGCAATTGCAGCGTCGCAAATCAGAAATGACCCAGGAATGCCTGAGAGGATTCGCAACTCAATGCAGAGAAGACTACAAAGCGGCGTACGGATGCAAGGACAGCATTTTGAACACCTTTTGTAACATCTGTAAAATCCTGTGTTGTTGAAACCAAAAATTAAAAATGTATTATCTGATGTTTAATAAAACCACCTTAGCAAAGGATTCACAGCTTTTGCTAAACCAGTGCTCCCAGAGTCAGTGGCGGATCTTAACAGAAAATGTGCATTATCTCGAAAACGATTCATTTGCAAACCCGATGCTCAGTGGGACTTTTTTGCTTATTTTAGGTTTTTTTTTTTTTTTTTTTTTTTTTGCCGTTAAATTATTGACCATTTTTGAAACACCCTGTATTAATACGGAAGCTGTTTTCTTGAGACAGCCATTGTGAACGATAGGCCGCAATCGAATGGGCTGAAAGTGGCCTCAACTTGAAGATATTTCTTCCTAGTGTGTAAAAAAATGGGAAAATATAAAAATTGCGAATAATTTTATTTTACGGAACGGCCAGTTTTATCTACTAGCGCTGCTTACCTTAGCCCTGCTACGAAAAGAAAGAACTAATTGCTAGGATTCCACTACACTGCTCACTTTGCTGTATAAATTAAAGCGGTGTAGAGACAAGATATAACCCTTCCTCGCTTTCTCCCCTATACTAAACTAGCCTGTCTCACTAAATTCTGTTCTCGTGATAGTATTTTGTGCAGCGTAAAGATTGCATAAGAAGGATTAGATTTTCAGGCACACAGGTAGTTAGGAATGTTTTGAGAAAACATTGGGCCACTCAGTTGAAAGCCTTACTTACTGTTATCAATGGAACAATTGTTAAGCAGGTTTACCAGCTTTCCATAGTGATCAGTTCTTGGATCCCCGCTCTGGAACTATGTCCTCGATGAATTTCTAAACATAGACCTTGGCGAAGTGCAGACCCTCGCCTACGCCGATGACCTCACACTGATCCTCGCCGCAGATTCTCGGGCACAACTGGAAATTACAACAAATCGGGCTCTTACAGCCCTCCAGGACAATATGTATATGTATATTCATGTCGATGGTGGTTCCTAGGCTTCTGCCCATCTTCCGCGTAATTGATGTAAAACTTCTACAAGGGGCCTGTTAGTAAAGTGCAATATGTTGTACTTGTTAGTCAGGCCTCTTCGCCCCCAAGGAGCAGTCACCATATGGGCAAATACGCCCTGGTGCTCGACCCTGTCCACGAGGAGCCGGACCTGAATTCTGTCTGTGACTAGCACACTATACTGCATCCACCAGAAGAAGTGCAAGCCTGGTGGGTGCCAGCCTTCCCCTCCCAGGTGGCCCAACCTGGAAGCCAGCAAAAAAAAATAAATAAAATAAATAAATAAATAATAATAATTTAATCACTCAGGTGAGTGGGGGATTAAATTATTATTTTGTTTATTTGAGAGAAATAAATCCAAAAAAATCCAACCCAAGTGCCAGCAAAAAAAAAAAAAATTAATTAAATAAAATAAAAAATGAAATAAAAATATATAAATAATAATAATAAAATAAAAATATATAAATAATAATAATAAAATAAAAAATATATAAATAATAATAATAAAATATATAAATAACAATAATAATAAAATATATAATAATAAAAATAAATAAAAAATCCTCCCGCACTCAGGAAAGAGGTGTAATAATAATAATAATAATAATAATATAATACAATACAATTTTATTTATCAAGAGAATTCGTTTACAATAAATGAACTTGTTAAGAAAAGTAAATCTCTTGACAACAAGTTGTAATTCTTCCTTTAAAACAGTTTTGTACAAATTTGTTATCTTACAGAAAAGACTATGAAGTCACTACACATAGTATATTCCACACTGTAAACAGAGGTAGTTTATCTGCATATCAATTCTAATCTTCTGTGTCATTGAGTATCGAGAATTTTCTTATTAGGAATTTTAATTTGGAGATGGGGTAACTTCTCCTGAGTCTGAAATCAATGCTAGCCAACAAGTTGTTTATTATATTCATTGTATGCCTACCTCCAAATCTGTTTAGTACCCTAGGTTGAGGCAAAACAATTGCTTTTGGGTTCCTTAAATTTTGTGAGACATTTCTTTGCAGATTCGACTCTTCAAAAACAGTGTTAAGATTTTTTAAGAATAGATTTATCTTCAATTTTTGAACTGGATACAGTATTTTATGTTTCAACAAAAATTATCTCTTGTTCAGGTCATTCCAAGAGTTTGTCCCCATTAAAAGTTTCAGAATCCTATTCATTAAGTTGTTTATTGCCCTTATTTCTGTTTTATTTGCTCGTGCCCATATATTTACTAAATAATTGAGTTGGGAGGTAACTTTTGTTCTAAGATTTAACTTATTCTTAATGTAGTAGAAAAAGTACACATAAAATCTCATTTTTTTGTACAAATTCGTTATATGCATTACCCAACTTAGACTGTAGTCAATCCATAACCCAAGGTAAGAGTGATTTGAAACTCCTTCCACAGTTAGACATTTGCAATTCTTGAAATTCTGATCGTGTAGGCAATCATGTTTGTGCAATTTGATAGAGGGTTGAATGTCCAAGGTTTGATGAGGAGGTCTTATTACCAAAAATTTTGTTTTTTCAAAGCTGAGTGCTAATTTATTATCGTGCAACCAAGTTTGTAAATGTATTGCATCCTGTTGTAAATCATTCACCATTTTTTGTTAGGTTCTTTCCTATTGTATATAAGATTATATCATCTGCATAAATTTTTATAAAGGAGATCTTAATTACTTCGAATATGTCATTTATATAGACGTTGAACATGATTGGCCCAGCATGCGTGCCCTGAGGTACTCCTCTCTTTACATTATAAGATTTTACCTTTGTATTTTCTACTTCTACTGTTATTTTTCTCTTGGTTAAATAATTTGCTAGGAGTTCATTGAGTCTTCCCCTTATACCATATTTCAGTAATTTCTGTTGCAATATTGGAATATAAATTAGGTCATATGCTTTGGTCAAATCTATAAATAAAATCAATATGAAGTTATTGTTGTTTAAATGTAAGTTTAGAGAGTCTACTAAGTTCTCTAATAATGTCTGTGTGTTCTTACATTTCTGATATGAGAATAGAGTTGTTTAACAGTCCATATTTATGTAAATATTTGCTTATATGGGAAAATATATAATTTTCTATTATCTTATTTAAAACTGACTGTATTGTTATTGGTCTGTAATTGCACAAGTCATTAGGTGTTCCCTTTTTATATATAGGAATTACCTTAAATTAGAGTAAATTTGCAGGATAGCTTCCCGACTCTAACATCCGTGCTATTAGCTCTACCAAGAGAACAGAGAACTGTTCTTTGTTTCTCTTTACCTCGGTTACTGTAATACAGTCCAGTCCGTAAGATTTCTTGTTCTTTAATTGTTCTATAATTTTAAGAATCTCAGTATAATGTGGAGCTAAGACTACACAAGAGTTCATTATCTGAGGAAGCCTATCTTGTTGAGTAAAGGAATCTTGGCAATAATGTATTAAATATCTGTTGAGATCTAATACAGCTTTGGCAAACCTATTTGCAGCCTCATATTGTTTGTTTGCACCAGAAATCTGTTTCTTTGAAGGTAAAGGTGCTCATTGTCCAAACCCAATTCATGAATTGCCTGTTTGGTTGCATCCTATATTGTTCATAATTTAAACAGTCGTATAATATATGAGACCAATACCCTCCACAGAACTGGGTGCACAAGCACCATCTCATTATATCACCGGCCAAAACGCAGTCCATCCTACTCAAGGGACATCTTGAGCCCTGGAGATCACCGCAAATTAAAATACTGGGCAGGACCATCAAACTCAACACCCAACTTAAATACTTTGGTGTGATCCTTGACAAGAACCTGACATACCTTCCTCACACTTAAAATACCTACAGCAGAAAATCAGGAACTATGCTGCGATGGTCGCCCAGGTGATCCGTCGGGAATGGGGACTGAAAAAACGTATTATCGCATTATTTTACAAGGAAGTTTTTATCGGTGCCATATCACCTATGCTTCAGGTGTATGCTACGTCATCCACAGTAGTCAACCGATGCAAACTGAACACTATACAACGCTCAATACTCTTCACCATAACACGCCTGCAATACTGCCTGCACTCTTCCCCTTGACCTGGAGGTGGCGCGCACTGGAATACTCTTCCAGCTCAGCAGAGGGAAACCTGCAACATATCAGGGTTATACCATAGATCCCTTGAGCAACTATCGTGCTGAAAAGATGTCTGACGATCCATCTAAAGCAAATCTGGCAAACAAGGTGGGCTCTGTCAACCAAAGGCGAGGTAACCTGGAAAAAGCCAGTATGTCCATAAAGTCTACTCAAAATCACCTACCTGGTTCTCCCCGGGATTATTCACTACATATCTTCTCACCAGACATGGCGCCATCAGAAGTAACCTTACCCTCCTGGGAACAGCAAACAATCCACTGTGCTCCTGTTTTGCACAAGAGACCTGGGGCCACCTGCTACATGACTGTGACCTATACGACGACCTCAGAAGCAACCTCATTACTAGGCTTCAATTCATTCTGAAGAACCAGGAACACCTCTTAGAAAATGACCAGACCTATCATGCATTCTCCAAGTTTGCGCAGGAACTATTCACCAGGCGAAATACCCTCCTGCCTCCTCCTGATGAAACCTAAAACAACTCCACACCATTACCTAGGACAAACTGACTGACTGACTCGAAGGCACATTATTGTGCTGATGGGTAGGACAAAAGCACAGGACCAATGGCTTTAGACCCAGTGACCTAAATGGACTCCGCTGAACTCTTCCGATTGGACTCACTCCATACGATACAGATGCAGGACGAAACATCATTGACAAATGACTCGACCTGACTTGAAAACAAATTCACTGGATGGGATTCCTCCTATGGACAAATTTCCACCTGAATTTCCCTACCCAAACTTCAAATGGATGGACGACTAAATATCATCAACAACCTCACTCGATACTATTTCACCGGACAAGATTCCTCCATGGACAAATTTCAAACTCAATTCTCCTACTAAACATCAACTGCCCGAGGTTCATCAGTTCCACTGTCTGGAATGTGGATCAATCAACCTCCAAACCAACCATGTCTGACACACGACTGGTACTCTTGGACGGGATCTAGCTGTCCCAAGAACAACACCACTAGAATTGGACATGTAGATATCAAGGACAGGATGCGTTCCCAGGAATGACTACTGACATGAAAAGGCAGCTCCACGCTGCACATATGCCTCATTGGCGATCTGGGCCGGCCCTCCTCTCTCCTCCCCTTCCCTCTTTTCCTTCTGGTGGAGCATGAGCATGCCCTATGGGGACGTCTTCTCTATCGTCCTCATCCAGTAGTTGTACTTGCCTCATTCTGTGTTGACGTGATTTTTAGTTCTCTGAGTTTTATCTTTAAATTTGTGATTTCTAGACCATCCCCCTTTAGTGAAAATACGCCCCTTAGTTAGAAGAGGTGGTGGTGAGTGCGTTGGCACATTTTTTGGGACTGTCTCACAAGGAATAGCGCAATGCTAAATGAAAATCTAATTTTTATGACTAGCGATTATTTTCGATGCCATTAACGTTAAAAAATGGCCGTTACTTATTATTGATTTCCTTCTGGGACAGTTGTATTTTTGAGTTTTTACCTTTGACCTCCTGTGCTGGGGTGTCCAAGGCTTCACTTGCTATTCTGGTACTCTAGGATGGCTGTTTGTGACACTGGGGTTCTTGTATATATACTTTTGTGTGTCAATACCCAGCCATTGCAAAAAATATGTTTAGGTTTGGCTTTGCCCTCAAATATTAACTTTGCTTTTGCCGGACACACCATACTGTCTTCTCCAATATACCAACCAATCAGGTATCTCGGCGGCAAATTTTGGCGGACTAAGTAAATTTGGGCACTGCCATCTTATATTTTAATGGCAACCTACAGTGTGGGCTGCCATTTTGTTTGTGTAACTGAGGTGTCTGGGTAGCTTTCTTGTGCCTAAACGGTTATTATTTGTGTATATAGGTTATAAAAAATTGTTTCTATGGTAACTGGTTGTCGCCATTGGTCTCAGTGTATACATCAGAGTGTAAAAGTTCGAGTAACGGAAGTAAGTGCACATTTGTGTCGCTCACAAATCCAGAAAGAACCGCTCACAATTGTTTCACATAATTGGGGGTTTCCTGCCAAAGAAGAAGCTTACACTTGCGGGACAAATGGTGTTCCTATTATTTGCCCATTGGTATATAGTGTCCTCTTGCCCCAGGGTCCTCCTCCAAGAAATTTGGTGGGGTTTGGTGCTTTAGCGACTGAGTTAAAGCCATTTTTTCTTGTGGAACTTAAACTGCCCTTCCATTTCCTTTGTGGGCTGAAATTTTTCTGGCTTTAAACGCCCATATCTCCGTCCGTTTTAGGCGGATAAAGCTCATTCTTTGGGAGAATACTTAAAATTCAATTACTTAATTTCTGGATTTTTACAGCGCCCTCTAGTGGTAACGTTTTGAGTTGTCCATAATACCTGTTCTATTGGGCGTTTCTGACTGATTTTGGTGTGAGGACTGTTCTCTACCATATCTTTCAGTGTGCCAGCTTTGGTTATTATAGTGTTGTTCGTCATTGAGTTATTAAAATGGACTCTTCAAGTGCACAAGAATTTGACTCTACCTATACTTTGTCCTCTCCTCCTAACCTGTCTATTGGCCCTGTGGAATTGAGAGCTGATATGAATCCCATACTTATGGTTAGTGACATTGGTAAAGATTTCCCTGATATGTTTTCTAATGAGAGGGGTTCTACTTCTACTCCCTCTCACCCTACTGTGAAGGCTTCTGTGGACACGGTTTTTGGTTTGCGGGACCTGCTGACTCGCGTCTTGGAGTCAGATCCTAATATTTCTGCAACCACTGTGATTGAAGTTACTAAGATCTTTAACGTTTTGGAACACAAGTACCTGGATGTTTGTCCCTTAAGGCAGCTCCTTCTGTCAGTGCACCTTTGGCTTCTCTTCCATTGCCTTCCAATACCTATGCCAGCATGGCATCTAGGGCACCGGCCGAATCTTCTCAGCGTCCAATTCAGCCGCAACACATAATCATCGTTCGAGCTTCTGAATCTTCGGATTTAAAAACTAGTGAGGAAGTAAAGAAAGAAATTACTACTCAATTCAGGGACGAATTTAGAAAGATTAAAATTAAGGCGGTCCGCAAGGTCCGGGACCGTGGTATTGTGATCGAAACAGCTTCTAAAGCCAGAAGTTCAAAGACTTAAAATTTTCTCTTGACACTCCAAAGAAATTAAATCCTACGGTAGTTATCTACGACATTGGTAAAGACACTTCTGAAGATGATTTCATCCAGGATCTTCATGATAAGAACTTCATTGGCACTGATTATTCCCTTGAGGATCTTAAGAAATTAGTTAAATTTCGATTTAAGATGAATTCCAAGCAGAAGGACTGCCAGCACTGGGTGATTGAGGTCCCTGGCCCTATCAGGCATTTTTGTTACAAAATAATAATAGAATTTATATTGGGTGGTCAGTCCACGGTATTAAGGATTTCATAATATCTTCTAGATGTTTCAAATGCCTGGGCTATGGCCACTCATCTAAAAATTGTAGGTCACCTGAACACACCTGTGGGCACTGCGGTTGTCAGCGCCATCAAATTTCTGATTGCCCCAGTAAATCTTCCCCCATAGTTTGTCCCAACTGTAAAATTAGGAAACGCAAAGCTGACCATTCTTACAAGGACATTTCCTGTCCCGAATATCTCAGGGCCCAAGACCAGGTGAGGTTCAGGACATCTTATGAATAATACCCATACTACAGTTGTAAATATGAGTGTAAAATTCCTTCAATTAAATTGTCAGCGAAGTTTATCTGTTATTAATGATGTATCTAGTTTAATTTCTTTACATAAATTTTCTGTTTTGGCTCTCCAGGAGCCATACTCCTATAAAGGTGTGATTAAGGGCTTGCCCTGTCAATCTCAGTTAGTTCAATCTATCCCTGATACTTCTGGGGTTGGAGGCAACGCGGTGACTAGGGTTTGGGCTGCTCTGGTTATCGTGGACCCTCTGATCACGGTTACTAAGATCAATAGTCTCTGCTCCAAGTTTGCTGCTTGTGCCTGTCTTGAGGGTTCCTTCGGTAGGATTTATGCCGTCTCTTTGTACATGCGATGTTCGCAGTATGCACAGCCTATTGAGCCGTTCTTAAATTACCTGGAACTGTTGTTAACCAGACGTTCTGGTCTTCCGTTAATCATTATGACGGATTCTAATGCTTCTTCTCCCCTTTGGGGAAGCCCTACTTCTAACCCCAAGGGTGATCTCCTTGAGGATTTCATCGTTGCAAAAAACTTAATTGTCCATAATGTCCAGGGTCATCCCCCAACTTTTTCCAGTTCGCAGGGTCAATCTTACATTGACATCACACTTTCAAATCGTGCTTTTTCTTTCGGTATAAATAATTGGTCATTGGTCGGTTCGTACTTCTTGGTCGAGCAGTGACCATCACCCTATCACTTTTGACCTGGTCACCACTGTTAGGCCTTCTTCCTCTCGAGTTAATCATGATTTCCCTCACTATAAAACTAAGGGTTCTGACTGGAACATTTTCGACTCTAATCTTCTGAGTTTGGTTAATGAGGATTTCATCTCTAATCTTTCTGAATTGGATCCAAATTCCCTGGAAGAAAAGATAACTGGAATTATTACTGAGGTCTCTGACCTTAGTTTTCTTAAAAAATCTCGTCGAATCAATTCTGTTCCTTGGTGGTCTGATAGTCTTTCCTCTCTTAGAAGAGATCTTAGGACCACCAGGCGAAACCTTAATAGAGCTAGAAGGAATAACAGGCCACCAATTGAAGTAAATAGGCTTGCTGACTTGTATAAGGCAGCTCGCAACAGATATTTTAACAGTATTAGAGAGGAGAAGGCCCAGGCTTGGGCTCGTCTCGTGGAAAGAACTATTAAATCAGATCCTTGGGGTTTACCCTATAAAGTCATTGCCTCTAAACTCCACCCACATATTCCTCAGACCTCGATCCATGTTCCAAATTCCACTGAAACTTTAACTTGGTCGGCATCTGTTGATGCCATCTTGGATGAATTGCTTCTCAGGGACATCTCTGTTCCTGAGAGCAATGAACAAACTCTTTTTAGATTACAGCATCTTGTGTTTGAAGGCTCTTCTTCTGAGGATCCCTTCACTAATATAGAAATTGATTCTGCCATTAATACCCTTACTATTGGCAAAAGTCCAGGTCTGGACCTCATGGAGGTTTCTGTGATTAAAAGAATCTGGAAAATCAAACCTATCCTTATTATTATCCTTATGAATTCTTGCCTTCGGTTTGGTGTTTTCCCTGATCGCTGGAAAATTGCCAACTTAAAAATCCTTCGCAAGAGTCCTAGCAATCCAGTTGACTCTCCTTCTTCTTATCGTCCAATTTCCCTTCTTCCTTTTCTTGGCAAGTTGTTGGAAAACTTCTGGTTTCACGTTTCAAGGGTTACTATAACTCAAAAAATCTTTGTTCTTCTTCCCAGTTTGGTTTCACGCAAGGTAAATCAACTACAGATGCAATTAATCTTCTCCTGAGCACTGTTCGAGCATCTCCTTCTAAATACGTTTTCGGTCTCTTTGTAGACTTCAAAGGGGCCTTTGACACCTTATGGTGGCAGAGTGTCCTGGCGAGGTTTCGGGAGCCGAGGTCTCCTGTCCTATCTACAAACTAATTTCTAGTTATTTCGATAATAGAAGCCTTGTGGTCTCCTCCGGTTTTTGCTCGGTTACGAGGCCCGTTTCTAGGGGTTGTCCTCAGGGATCCGTTCTTGGCCCTGTTTGCTGGAACGTGGTCCTTGATGGATGGCTAAATGTCCCTCATGATGATATTGTCAACATTGCCTACGCCGACGATCTTGCCTTGCTTGTACCTGGGAATTCTCGTCTTGAATTGGAAATTAAAGCAAACCGCATCTTGGATGAACTTCACATGTGGTGTTCCCTCCATAAACTCTCCATTTCAGTCCCTAAAACTAAACAGGTTCTTCTGAAAGGCCTACTGAATCGTAATCGTCCCCCTGTGGTTAAAATTCTTCACCACGCTGTTAAATTGGAGAGTGAATATAAATACCTTGGGGTGGTGATTGATGATCGTTTATCCTTCATTCCCCATTGTAAGTACCTTCGGCAGAAAATCCGTTCTCTTACCGGCTGGCTGTTGCGTCTTGCCCGTTCCCTCTGGAATCTTAAGTCGTCTTCTCTTGGTCTTTACTACAAGTGTATCTTCATCCCCATCGTCTGCTATGGTGCCGGCGCTTGGGGCTTCAGAATTCTTAATTCACTGGTCCAAAAATACCTTCTGCAGGTGCAGCGGTCCTTCCTTCTCTATACTTGCAGGGCATGTAGAACTGTTTCTACTGATGCCCTGCTTGTTATTAATGGTCGTCTCCCTATCTACCTGGAAATTATATTGCATTTCTTGTCTTACCATAGGAAATCTCTCTCTCCTGCC
Source organism: Mastigoproctus giganteus (assembly GCF_048544385.1). NCBI lineage: Eukaryota > Metazoa > Arthropoda > Arachnida > Uropygi > Thelyphonidae > Mastigoproctus > Mastigoproctus giganteus. The sequence continues at coordinate 4,879,892 of NC_143581.1, forward strand.
TCGGTGGGAGATTTTGCTAATAATTATGAGAACTCTACAAATGTTGATCTGGCCAGACTTTCCAATCTTGCTTTGGAAGAGTGGCAACACTCTTGGGATGATTCCTCTCTCGGCAGAATCACATACGCTTTCTTTCCTCGTGTTTTTATTAAAGATAAAAATTTTAACTGGCTTCAACTTGGGTTATTTCCCACTTTCTTAATCACGGGACATGGAATTAATTCTCGTTTGTATAGATTTGGACTCGTCCCCTCTCCTCTCTGCTCTTGTGGCTCTGAGGAGACGGTTGAACATATTGTCCTACATTGTAATTTATATGTGGATTTAACAATTGTCTATCTGTACAAATGTATATAATTTAGATGATTTTTGGCGCCTGGTTGGGTCGGCGGACTCTCTTTCTGCCTTCTCTTCTTTTGCTAATAGTGTCTTCCGGAGAAGAGCGGCTTTATCAAGGAATAACCCTTGATTTCGTTATTTGTTCTTCCCGAAACCAATAGAGCCAACACTGCCAGAGCAACTTATCATCTGTCAAGATAATGAAGTTTATTCAACAGACACTCAGGAGCCACCCTTCACACGGGATGAACTACAACAAATGGCAACCCTGATAAGAAATAATAAATGTCCAGGCCTGGACTACTTAGAACCCGAAATTATTAAGAAGACCGTGGAGATCGTTCCAGACCTCCTCTTACACCTATATAACAGCTGCTTGGCTAAGGGCATCTTCCCCAAAAATTGGAAGACAGCAAAGGTAAAATTAATCGCCAAAAATTCGAACAAACCACCCCACCTGCCAAACTCTTATCGGCCAATAGCCCTACTGCCGGTTGCAAGCAAACTGCTTGAAAGACTACTCTGCACAAGGATACATCAGCATTACCAGGCAGCGAAACTCACAGAGACATCGCAATACGGATTCAAGAAGGGTTCGTCTACTGTGGAAGCCTTGCGTAGCCTATCGGAATTAGCAGCAAACTGCAATAATAAATATCTTCTAGCCATCTCCGTTGACTTCGCTGGGGCGTTCGACACCATTTGGTGGCCGAGCGTACTGGCAAGACTAAGGCTGGCACAAGTTCCGATCAACTTATACTCCATAATTAGGTCATATCTCTCCGAGAGACGCATCATCGTGGAAGCACCTTATGGTAGAGTGAATCGTGATGTCCACAGGGGCTGTCCCCAGGGTTCTGTTCTGGGACCGCTCCTGTGGAATATGGTTTTGGATGGGTTCTTGGCTTTGCACCTCGGTGATGTGCGCTCCCAGGCCTTTGCTGATGATTTGGTCCTCACCATTGCTGCAGATAGCCGGGCCCAGCTAGAGGAAAAGGCCAATCAGGCAATGCTGATATTGCAAAACTGGACCAGAACCCACTGCCTGACGATATCAACAACAAAGACGTCCTCCGTCCTGCTAAAAGGCAAGCTTGATATACGTAGACCGCCACAAATAAAGGTGGGACCTACCACAATAAAATTAGTGACCCAGTTAAAATATTTAGGAGTTATACTGGATGGTAATCTTACCTTTAAACACCATCTAACTTATATCAGAGCCAAAATCAAAAGATACTCTGGATTGGTGGCTAGGATCGTCAGGCGGGACTGGGGGTTAAACCAACGCACCCTGTCATTGTTTTATAAAACAACCTTCCTACCGATCATCACTTACGCCTCAGCAATATGGTTTTCCAAAACAGGAACTGTAGTAAACCGACGCATCCTTGATGCAACGCAAAGAACAATCCTACTGACAGTTACACGTGCTTGTAGGACAACCAGTACCCACGCGCTGCAGGTCTTGGCCGGAGCTCTTCCCCTTGACTTAGAGATCATGCGTAGGGGAATGAACTACCACATAGAGAAAGGAATACCTTGTACATACCATGGCTATACTGTGGACGTTAATGCACCACAAAAAAATGAAAAGACACCTTATGCAAGTTTGGCAGGAGCGTTGGACCAACTCAAATAAGGGAAATATCACCAGGAAATTCATTCCGAACATCGACAGGATGTACCCCAGTTCCCCAACTTGGTTTCAACCTGGCTTATATACCACCTATTTATTGACTGGTCACGGGGCCTTTAAAGCCAAGCTGGCAGCGCTGGGGATTGAGGTGGATCCGAGATGTGCCTGTGGGGAGCTTGAGTGCTGGGAGCACATTATGTATGATTGCACCCATTATGAGGACCTCAGGTGCAGACTGATCACTGCAATACACTACCTCCCCAAGAACTTGGAATCACATCTATTGGACTCACTTGAGGAATACAGGGAGCTAAAGGAATATGCCCAAAAACTATTTGGTAGGCGTAAAACACTGATGGCCATCTGCAGAAGAAGATAAAAAAAAAAAAAAAAAAGGAGACACAGAACACGCGTGGAGAGGACTCAAGGAGAACCTCGCCCAGGAACCTGCTTACTACTAATCATCTAAAACCAGCGATCGCAAGAATAACCCCATGGAGCTGCGGATCTTTCCATGATGAAGAGAACCACAGCCATAGCTAACAGACCAACACTGGACCTGACCAGTGTTCCTAGCTGAGGAAAAATATGGCTATCAATGACAGAGAAGACCAACGAAGATAGAGAAACTCCAAGTTGCTGCCTCAACGGAGCCATATTGGCTCTATGCTCTGCACTCTCTTGTGCAGTGCAATTCTTTTACTCCCACTCCCGGCAGGGGAGGGAGGTGACGGCTTGCTGTCGCCTCTCTTCCCTGCCACACCATTTCTTCCCTCTGGTGGGGCATGGGCATGCCTCACTGAAAAATTGGGGATCACCTACCCTATCGACCCTCTTCTTCCTATTTCACCCCCCCAGCCTTCACTCTCCCCTCCCAGCACTTTTTCTTGCACAGCGTATAGCCCTACACGTCCAAATTTAAAATACACCAAAAAATTTTCGCCCAACCTTTTAGGCACTTTAGAAACAGGCTTTCAGCGTCAAACCCCATATTAGTGCTTTAATGTAAGTGATTTAAAATCAACCGCGGTCGTTCCAATTTTATTTTAGGTCCTAGCCACTAAAATCCCAGGAAAGTAAGTGGCAGGACCTGCCAGAGTACAATTGACTCAATGGTAACACCCGGCTAGCCTCCACGTGGCGAGGTATGGGCAACGTCTGGTCCCATTAGGGGCCTGGCGGCCAATAAGCCGGATAAACAATGGGCACAACATATAACACTACTCATGACCCACACACTTCTAAATCTCTGGCTTTGACAGGGTACTGTCACCGATACATAGAACATTCGCGGAGATGGGAGAAATCCCAGGAGCCGCTAGACCCTCAATACCTCATACCTCATATTTGTTCTTAATATTTATATATATTACTGTATTGATTTTTTTTTTTTTTTTTTTTTTTTTGAGAGGAGTTTCTTCCTTGCCTAAATTGCCTTGTGTTTTGGACGCAGAGTTTTTGCGTTTTTTTCTGGAGACTTGTTTCAGGTTTTGCCTGGCCGAGTGGGAGAGATGGACCACCCCTCTCCCACTTCGAACTCTGTCCGGGTTGCCTGAAATGATTTTCTGTGTTAAATTGTATGTATTTTGTAAATACTGTAATTATCTTGTTAATATCATGGTGCTTTTGTTTGATTTGCTGTTTGCTCTCAGAATTGAGAGTAACTGATTTTATTGTGTTTTTGAATCAGCAGTTAATCTTAAATGTTTATATTGTACATTACTTGTGTAGTTAGCTCATTATTATGTTGAAGAGACAGTTTTTCTCTTCTTGCGTTGTCTGTTTGGCTCTGAGGAGTGGGATGGACCTCTCCCTGCTCCCTCAGATCCAACCTTCAGTTGGCTGTGCTGGTTGAGTGAGATGATTTTCCTCTCTAGCCTGTCTTAGTGCTGGTTGAGTGAGATGATTTTCCTCTCTAGCCTGTCTTACTGCTGGCTGCTTCTCTTGCTGCTTGTGTTTTGATTTAATTTTGTTTTCCTGCGGGGCTGATTATTTGTTGTATTTTTCTTTCCTGCCTGATTGCAGCTGCAATCAGTTGGGTTTTTGCTAGTACCATATAGTTCTTGGTCTAGCATTTTTAGTTGTAAATGGGTTTTGGTTCTGAGGGGTGGGATGGACCTCTCCCCGCCCTCTCAGATCCAATTGCTTTGTTGGCAATTGCCATCCATTTTTTTTTTTTTTTTAATGCTTACCTATGCATTATTGTTAATTCTACGTGTCTTGTTATTTGAAACGAGTTTTGTTTTTCGCAGCTTGTGGTAGCAGCTTTGCACTTGCTGGTTATGTACATATGTTTATAGATTAGATTACTTGTGCAGAGACATTTTCTCTGCATATTCATTAATTATTGTTTAATACTTAACTTAGACTATGTACTTAACTTATTATTTTGATTTGTTATACTTAGATTTAAATTTAGAATTGCTTTTGATTCGGTTAACTAATTTATTTGTACAGTATTTATTGGTTTTGCCTTTGGCATATCTTTGCCTTGGGTGAGTTCTGTTTGTCTCTTTGTGTTTTGTATATATGTTTCTGCATTTCTTCTGGTTAACTATTTCTGTTAATTTCTTGGTTGACTAATTTTTCAGCCAAGATTTTAATTACTTATTTTGTAAATATTGTATATTTTACTCTCTGCTTATGCAGTGTAATTTGTTAGTATGTTTACTGCTATGTTTCATATCGGTGACATAAGTATTTATTATTTATCTTAATTTATTATTTTAAGTGGCTATCTAACAGCCACTTGTACATTACCTATTTTCTTTCCTTGAGACTTTTCTTTTTCCCCTTGTCGGTACAAGTTGGGCTTCCTTCCCGGCTAGGGGAATCTTTCTTTCAAAATTACAAGCCTTCAGGCTTCAAAATTTTACCTCTTCAAGCTCTCTCGCTTGTTAGATTTTCCAATTAGTGTTTTCCTCTTTCCTATTTCTTCTTTTTCCTGAGAGAGTGTTTTGCTCTATTTTCTTCTTCTACTTTATTTTCTCCTACTTTATCCTCCCTATTCCTTATTTATTATAACCGGGATTCCACTTGTTGGAATCCCACTAAGTGTAATTTAGATAGTTCCTGGAGCGCCTCCACATGGCTAGGGACGGGAGTCGGGACGCAGGTAGCTTGCTCCCTGCCTCCCGGCTGCTAAGACTCCAGGGCCGGCAAACAACAACCATCACAACACACATATATACTTACACACACTTGCCGGCTATAAATAACCTACAGATGCTACAGCGGTATATAGGGGTAACCCTGGAGGCCGCAATCAATACAAGAATACCTTGTCCCTATCGTCCTCATTTTCCCCATTTTTCTGTCTCCCTCCCCCTACTCTGTCTGTACACTAGCGTATGCTCTACATGTCGAAATTTAATTATAACAAAATTCAACCACACTCACCATATTTGGCCTTTCCAACTCCAGCGTTATCACCTTACCCTCCTGTTTTTTAACAGGAGGGTAAGGTGATAACGTCTTTTTTTAACATAGGCCCTAGTCACTCAGGAAACTAGGTGGCAGGGCCTGCCAGAGTAAAAAAAATTTCAAATTACTGGGTAATTGGTCTGCCTCCACGGGGCCAAATGTGGGCAACGTTGGGCCTCAGCAGGGATCCAGGGGCTAAATGGCCAGATGAACAACGATACACAACACTACACATATACAAAATCCATACACTTTTAAATCTCTGGCCTTTCCAGCGGACCAGAACACCTACAATGAAAGCAACGCAGAGATAGGGGAAACCCCTAGTGCTGTTTGACACTAAACACATTTTACACCGCTCACTTTCTGCATCCCCCGAGAGCTAGGCTGGGCAAGGCAAGAAAGTTCACTTATTATCATTCGTTAGAGACCAACTGATTGTTTAGTTTTAGAACTAATTTTTTTTTTCCATTATCGTTATCAACTTGGAGTTTGTTTTGAGGTTATTTAAGGTAAGTAATTTAAGGATTTAGAAGTATATCACAGTCAGAACGCGGAAAAGGATGGCCACGTGGCAGCCGCCATGCTACTCTGATTGTTGTGTTGAACGTAACTGCCGGCAAAAGAAGAAACACGTGTTTTCATCCAGGATCGGTCTGAGATGTGCATTTAAGGATTCAAAAGATTTAACATGTCACAGTATTGGCTTACTTAGTGAAAGGTGTGTTCAATGTATTTATGAACACACCTTATTAAATGATGCATATTTGTATACTCATCATTTTTAAGGAACATCACCTTAAAAAGCCATTAGCTTATGTGTTCTCCCTCCCTTTTTGCTGTTATCTCCCAAAAAAGTATAACATAAAATAGTGATAAATAAATTATTATTATTATTATTATTATTATTATTATTATTATTATTGTTGTTGTTGTCAATAAGCCTTGCTTTTTAAGTGTGAAAAAGTCGGGGATCGTTTTTCTACATGATATCAAAACGGAAAATTTCATGCCGACAACCGAAATGCCTGCTTACATACTGTAAGTTCTTTACATTATTATTATTATTGGCCATATGGTGCAAGGAAGCCTCAGGCTTGTGCTGCACCAGCCAAAAAAAAAAAAAAAATTCCCGAGTTACCCTGAGAGACAGAGAGAGAAGTAGAAAGGAATCACCAAGAAAGAGAAGAATGATGATATCCAGCTCGGAGCCCTGGGTGTGCCAAGCCCATACTCACCAGATGTGAGCTCCTGAAGAATGACAATGAATTGTGCAAAACGTTTCGTGAAAATATCAGGCAATACAATAAGGTTCAGGTAGATCTGGCAAAGTGCGGATACCCTACCAGTGCCCTGGATAGATGCGACCTACATCCGGTGACCACTTGCCAACCGCAGGGCCCCCAACTTGCCAACCGAGGTGATTACCCCACCTCGATCGCATTTATCCCGTACTACCCGAACCTGTCGCAACAAATTTCTAGGGTCTTACATGCTCAAGGGATATAAAGTGTTTACAACTTCCAGGGAGAAAGTTGCGGTCCCTCATTTCGAGGGTTAAGACACCAGTTCCACCTCCTACTGCAGAGTGGATTAGTGTACCGTATTTCCTTCGGCGATTGCAATGACTACTACGTTGGGGAAATTGGCAGAAGACTGAATAATCGAGTCTCTGAGCACGAGAAAGTCATCAGTTCGATGGATGGCTTGCTAATGGATCACTCAGCGATTGCTGAGTACGTCTGATCTACCCAGGAACCCAGCACATCGATTCACGCCGCGACGTTGAGATTATTGACTGATCATGCAACTACCATCGCCGTGTCTTGTTGGAATTGCTACACATCTCGTGTTGTAGCGGTTCCTTTAACCGGAACAGAGGATGTCGCATCAACCCCGTCAATGAGGCAAACATTCTCCGCTCTGACAAACATTGGTGTGCAGAGCATTCTCCCATGTTTGCAACTACAAACGCAAGTCTCCACTTCAACCAGCTAATTGTTTGCAAGCACCTGTAGCACGCGATTTCACCATGTATGACCACCATGGCACGCAGATGATATTCTGTATTTTTACAATAAAGATCACAGTCACAACTGAAGAAGGACGTCCTCTGTCCGAAAGCCCTGACGGAGGACATCCTCCCTTAGAAGATATTTAGCCAGCTTTACACAGACCTGACAGGTTATATTGTAGATTTTCAGCTGATAACTTACTAATTACAGCTGATCTCAAAGCTAAGTCTACACTTTGGAACAGTGGATTTTATGATGGTTGATCTGATCTTGGATCATAATTTCTGTGTTAAGAACTTATCTGATAAACCATATACATTCTCGATAACAAATGGTGAATAATACAGATGCTACTTTAACCTCCATTAATCTGGTAGACAGGGTGCAAGCTTGGGACGTCAATCCCTACACAATAAATAGTAACCATCGAGCAATCACCTTCACAATTTTACCGGGTGATAGACAAGTAGATACAACAATACGGGATTTAAGATGTTTCCAGATATCTGATATCCGAACTCAATTTTTAATGGAGATGACAAACAGATCATTCAAATCTTGACAGCAACAGAATACATCTTTCTAATTCAATATAATTTATATCAGGCGATAGCCCACTCGACTAAAAGAAAACAGATAAGAAGAGCTTCTGTTCAATGGTGGTCTTCAGCACTAGCTGAAATGAGACAAAAAACAAGAAAAACATACCAAAGGAATAAGCATTTATCGGACGCAGACACTCAGGCTTTGAAAAATAACCATAAACTTGAGAAAGATGCACCATAAAGCAATTGCTAATAGCAAGCAAAACAGTTAACAATGCCTGGTGAAGGAAACAGGAAATGCGGACCCTGGGGGAACAATCTATAAGCTTTCTAGAAATAAACTTTAGTGTTGCGAAATTTACAATACGGTAATTAGAGAGAATGAAGAAACTTCGGACTGGGAATCTACAGTCGAAGCGATGGTGAGTAGACTCTTTCCGGAAGACTTACTCTATATGGACATCCCTGACTAAACCGAAATTAGACGTATTAACCAGGTATACACGGGAATAACTGACATTGCCATTTTAACATGCTTGAGCTAGGAGCTGCAGTAGGTAAATTCAACCGTTAAAAAATGCCCTGGCATTGACCTCATCAAGAATCAAGTGATTGAAAAATTTTATCAATTCTTCCCACAGACCTGATTAAACTTATTTAATAAATGCTTGCTAGAGAGGCTTTTCCCTCGTGAATGGAGCTTGCGCTCTTAAAAATCTTGCACAAACCTGGAAAGCCAACAACAAACACCAGTGCCTGCAGGCCAATCTTAGCAACTTATTTGAAATTTGCCAATTGAGGATGATTGCCTCAAGGATTTTAAAATTATTCACACAACATCAACTTTCATCTGATTTACCAGCTTGGATTCAAAAGCCCCTGAGGATGCAATCTCAACCATAGTGGTGACTTACATTCAGGAGGCAAACAGTAAATATGTTGTTGCTGTTTTTATTGACTTTGAAGACATTTTCGATTCCCTCTGGTGGGAGAGTGCCCTCAGGTAACTGCAATGGCGAACTGTGATGACTACCTGTTCAAAGTTCTTACTTAAGGACCGAAAATTAGAGTACGTGCCAAGCACTTAAACATGACGTTTCCAGAGGATGGCCTCAGTGTTCAGTTCTGGGACCTGTTCTCTGGAATGCAGTGCTTGACCAGTGGCTCACGAAGGATAGCGAAGGGCTCATCAAAATTGCATATGCCGATGACATGGTGGTTGCTGTGCAGGGAGGATCAAGAGAAATTCTTGAACAAAATATTCAGTCAGTTCTGAATGATTTATTGGCCTGCGCAGGTTTAAATAAACTAGATTTCTGTCACTAAGACAAACTTTATGGTGTTTTAACACCACTTCGATTATAGAAGACCACCAAAGGTAACTCTATATGGTACTCAAATTCCATATGTAGAAAGTACCAAGTATTTGAGCTAAACTTTGGATGATCGTCTCAGGTTTCATGTACATGTCACAAAAATCAATGAAAAAATAAAAAAAAGTCTGTAGCTGCAATAATTAGAATTTCCCGCAAGGAATGGTGTTTATTCAAAAAACTCTGGTATTATACTACAAGACGATATTTCTTCCCATTGCAGTTTATGGTGCTGGTATTTGGTTTGCGGCTGCTGTCAAGATTACTACCAAAAGCTAAGCTTCTCTCCCTGCAACAACATACAATGTTGCCTTCAGTTATACACGCTCCCAGAACAGTGTCCACGAACGCCCTGCAGGTACCATCCCCTTGGATTTATATGTTATCTTTCGAGGTATTGCATATAACTTAAAGGCGGGAAGGCCATCACAAATACTGAATAAATATCACCTCTAATCCAAACAGCAACAAAAAGGAGGAAAAACGAAGAATTTTGGGTAAGCTAGTGAATTGCTGGTAGCAACGTTGGGACATGAGTGAGTTTACAAGAGGCTTTAGCAATGCTGGGACGAGAGTGAGTTTGGAACTGTTACAAGAGGGTTCATTCCAGTTGTAGGCTTTCCAACGAACAAGAGTGTGACTTCTTGACCACGAGTTACTTAATTACTGGACATGGCTTAAGAGCTAAACTATTTGAAAGAGGATTAGAATCTGACCGACCCCTACTGTTCGTGCAGTGAGGCTAAATCTTGGAAACATGTTATCTTTGACTGCGAACTATATGCCTCAGACAGGCAGGAATTACTAAATAGGTTACCAAACTTAATGGAGCATAATTTACCTGTTTTAGTTCACAGCCAGGACATCTTTGCTCCAGGAATTCTCGGCCAAAGTCTTTAAAAGAAGACAAGAAGCAAGAACTCTACAAGTTAACGGAAGTACTGCACATTTGACGTCAGAAAACTGCATATTACAGTTATTTCTAATATCAAGGATGAATAATAGAAGCGGAAATAGAAGAACATAAGTATACTGCAAGTTGATATTTCGCTCCAGGAAACCCAAATGCAGGCTTGCATTTTTGGATGGATTCTGATTAGAGTTAATGTTATTCAAAGTTTATATATGTTTGCTCTTTACATGTAAATAACTGCTGTATAAAATTGCTTTCGATCGAATCATTTCCCAACAAGTGTACATTGTTCCTAGTTGGAACCTTTCTTTTAATTATATGGATATTTTATCTTGAGTTAGTTTTTTTTTTTTTTGCTGCCCCCCCCCCATGTCCGGGAAACCTTGGGGACGAAATTCCTGGCACTTAACGGTATAGCACTTCATCCAGTGAGTGCAAGATTCGTGCAATATGGTACCCACAGAGAATGGTTGATCCAGGTGTTGGCTGCTCCCTGGTGGCGAAGTGGCCTGACACATTTTTCAGGCCCATTTCGCAGAAGAGGTTATGTGCTATCATAGGAGTACTAGGTGGAGATGGGCTTATGTGTAGGAGCCGCCCTTCATACGAGGACACACACACGCACGAAGCTTTTGTGAACTAGTAGACTCGTCCATTACCAATATGCGGTGGAAATGAGCTCCTGCTTCTTGCAATATTCTGAGTGTTTTTTGGCAACTCCCTTATGGATAAATGTTTCTTGAAAATGGTGTGGTGAGTTTGCAGGTATAATTTTTGGGTGTTGGGCTTCTGTAATTGTGTTGATATTCACATGATTGAACTTACAAACTGAGTAATTCATTTCATCATTACCTATATACAGATACAGATAGAGTAACATTTTGACACACATCATTTTTCCCAAAGACTGTACAACGAAGAAAATGGTGACCTGAAAAGTTCTAGATTTTGAAGTTAGGAGATGATAAACAGCTAACTGCGCCACTGTGCTTGAAGCTTACTGTACAGGGTGATTAAGGAGGAATAGTAAATATTTTTGGAGGTTGTAGTATCGAGGGGCCCATAGCCGTTCCATGTATTTGTTTGTAGAGAGAGTCACCAAATGTGACGATACTACCCGATAAGCACAGGTTAAGGGCGGATAAATAATTTGGAAGAGTGGCAACACTCTTGGGATGATTCCTCTCTCGGCAGAATCACATACGCTTTCTTTCCTCGTGTTTTTATTAAAGATAAATTTTTTTTTATCTTTAATATAAAACACAGATATCTTCTTTAACACAGATATCTTCTGTAGATAGAGATGATCTGCCTGGTAGGTTGGGCTCATTCTCCAAACACTATCTGGAACATACGACGGCCTGCTGGACTGGTATAGAAGTGAATACGGAGACAAAGTCAATGGACGCCATGATCTTGTCTTAATGCTGTTCTTCCCGAACTGTAAGGTATTTGATGAGCCGAATGAACTCCTCAGTTGGAGACGGTGTGGCTTGTCTTTCCCACCAGTGGTGTTAGGAGAAGGGAGACGTGTTTTTAGAGTTCGTAAGTTGGTGAATTGCAACAGAAGACAATGGGCCTAAGAGGGATGCCTGGCTTGTGCACCTTTGGCAGTCCACAGAACTGTGGAAGCTCGCACTCCATAGCATGTAACTGCCAACGTGTGGACCTGGAAATCTTCCCCGATTTGTATCAGTCATAGACTAACTTGTCTACCTTTGACTCTAACCGTCCCAGGACTCTGATGGGACGGTCCTGTACTGGTTCGTAGACATTAGGATCGAGTAGAAGGGAAAGAGCCTTGTTTAGATATTCAGAACATGTGGCGTGGAAAGCAGTGAGTGGGAGCTGTCAATCACTGCATTGTTTCTGACCGTTAGTCAAAATAGGCACTTGTACCCAAGATCAGGAGTATTACCAACATGACTGAAGAAAATGAGTGCTAACAAAGATACTGTGTCAGGGAAGGATAACAAAACAAAAGGAATAGAAAATCCACTATTAAAATTCAAGAGCTCTCCAACAATGAGCCTTTTGTAAGTAATGACGAGGTAAATATAGTGACAATGGGTTTTTTAACGAACCTGTGGAATTCAAATGATGATGGGTTTGATGGGTATTCAAATTCTGATAGTAAGGGTTCCCATAAGATATTTAAGAAAGTCTTAAAAGCAGGGTAATAAGCTAAAGACTGAAGGGAGCAAATTTGACAGTATTAAGCATCATTACCCTCCTTCTGTCGAACAGTGCAGTGTTGATTGATCTATGGCTGTTTCTGGCAGGGCCTTGGAATGTGTCTTGGATGTCGACAGCTCTGCTTCCTCAAGAAGCAGAACCCCTGAGAATTATATTATGACTAGAAGCGGTAGACAGGTTTATCGTGACGAAGGAGAGTTCTGTAAGCACTCCTACTTCGTTTAGAAGCAATAAACATAAGAAATATCTCACTAATGTATTAAATGAAGTAGAGATTTTTAAGGATAATGATGAAAAAATGAAACAAGTCAACAGCGATACAGAAATGGACTTAAACATTGATAGTAAATATACGAATCCAGTTGAGAATATTGACAATTTTCCTAATTCTGTCAACATTGGCGCCGACAAACATCAGTATGTCTCACAACGCTTCTGGATTATGAACCAGATTTAATAGATTCACAGTTGTTTGATAGAGATGGACTGAATTCTTTGAATGCTACCCACTTAGAATTTGCTGTTGGTAACATCATCAGTTGATCCCACTGTACAGAATTTAAAAACTGTCTGAGACCACTGAACTCACCTTTATGGAAGCAAAAACCCTTTCCTTGTAACCTGATGGTAATTATATCTTTAAATTAATCCCACATCAGTACACTGTAATCACTGCCACCTAGTGGTTCCTTTATCTGCAAATTCTTAATAAACGAATGATCACTGCTGATAACCAGATCAAGAGTATTACCGTCTCCGGTTGCCTTTCGAACATGCTGCTGCAGAAAACAATCATCCAATAAATCCACAAAAGTCTTCAATATCTGGGAAGTTAAAATTCCCCATTATAAGCCATTTTGATTTACTAGCCCACTCTATTTCTCTGTACAATTATTCACTGTACTCATTAGAGTCATTAGGCCTATAACACTTTCCTACTCTTATTTTTGATTTCGCAGTTCTTATGTCACACCACACTGACTCAACAGGGCTGTTCATCTATATCAACTGGATGCACTTCTTTTCATTTTGTTTTTCTTAATTAACAACATAATACCCCCTCCTTTCCTATCCTGTCTATCCTTTCTGAACACATTGTACTCCCAAAATTCCAGGTCTGCATTTCTAATAACAGAGTAATACCACATCTCTGATATCCCAACAATATCCGCCTTTGATGTCTTGACCAACACTTCAAATTCATCAAATTTATTTACTATACTTCTAGCATTGGTATACATGCACCTATTCTTATTCTTAGTTACCCAAACACATCCCATATACCCAGATGTTTCACGATGACTGCCATCATTCCCTGAAACCCCCAGCATCCCTTGCTGCAGGCCGCTGCTTATTCTAATAGAAATAGTGTAAGAATCACTTTCACCTCTGCCTGCGGCTAATTTTAACCTATTAGTCTGTGAATCAGCCCCAAGCTAGCAGTTTTCCGACCCACCTAACACTGCCTCGATAGCATCAGCAAATATTCTTGCACCCTTTCTATTTAAGTGTATTCCTTCCCTGTAGAAGCAGTCTCTCCTGTTAACAAGCACAGACCACGCTGAAAAAAATTCTACCCCTTGAGCCCTGCACATCCCCTCCAGTGCTGAATTGATTGACAAGGCTCCCATCATGTACTCCATCCTATCGTGTCTCAGCAGAAATGCAGACACTTTCAAATTTAACCCTAATTCAAGACTTTTTTGCGACGCTGACCTGTACTTGTTAAGTAAATCTGCAGATCTCCTACTCTTAATGTCATAGGTGCCAACGTGTACAACAATATCAACCTTTTGTGCCCTGAAGAGATGATACAAGCTTTACGTCATCAACTTTTGCCATTGGCAGACATACCCTGTTCCTATTCCATCTTTTTCCTTTTTACACAATATATTTCCCATCTCCCTGACAATAGAGTCACCAACAATAACTAACTCCTGTGCGAGGATCACATTCTGCCTTGCAGATTGCCGCTGTGTTGCCTAATGCCCAGGAGTGAGCTCCAGCGCTGAGTTGGGCAGCTGAGAGCTTGACGGCCCCCTCATATAAATTTCTTCAAGTGCATCTACCCTACACCTCAAGCTCTCATAGACGCCCATTAGAACACTGAATTGACGCCTCATTTCTAGACACTCTCTGCACTTGGCACGCACACACAAAGACATCCTCACTGGCTAGATCATGTTCTGTTCCAGAGAGTTCGATAAACATTTCAAAAGTTGCGCATTTTAGGCTGTGATGCGTTGGAGAATCGCCGCCCTCAGTTCTCCCCCAAGTCACAGCATCCCTGCCACTTTGTGCTCGTTGCTTTGTTGCTCTAGTCTGGGGAATGATATTTTAAATTAATAAGATCAATAAATTTAATTAATTAATTGTCAATACTACACTATCTAATAGAATCCTAAATGCAGTGTATTACGCGGTTGAACTTTGGAACCTGGTACACATCCGGTTTACTAGACTGAGGAGGCCTACGTCACTGCAGTGATCGACAACTTTCGCTCCTCCCACTTGCTTACGTTCAGCTTCTGTCACGTGACACCTTCTGCCCTCCCTCGCTGCCCCACAACCACGCCGAAGCGTCAGTTATGAACGAGCGCCAGTTTCCGCCACGTCGAAGCGAGCATCAGTTGTCACGTGACCGATTTTCCAAGCATATTTGCGGCAAGTAACGATGGCGAAGCGGCGTGAAAGCTGATGCCGTTCCACCAACGTGTATGCGTAAATCCTTCATCCCCTAGGCAACTAAAATGTTATGGCAGGAATATGATGAACAAATGAAAGCATCAGATTTTACATGCAACGTTTAAATTTTGCTACTGCTCTAAATTAAAAAGTCTGGTAGTCACGTTCAACATATTCGTGCATTAACATTTTAGTTTTCGTTGAATTGCGCGTATAATAGTATTGTCTTTTTTTTTTTTTTTTTAGCGCAAAAAATTCCGGACTATCACTTTGATTGGTTACTAATTAGCGGTCATTTGCTATTGATTATTTTGATTGGCTATCAGTACCCGCTCTTTATGTTGAAAAGTAATGATTCCTCCTAAGCAATTGCAAATTACCATTTCTTCCATTCATTTTGAGAAGCTCGCTCGTTCAAAGATCGCTCGCCATGAACCCTCTAGAGAGATTAACTTCCACTTTTTTTACTCGTTTGCAGTATGATAGTACTTTTATGAATGTAGTTGAATGGTGCATGAGTGTTGGTTTGATATCCTCCCGATATAAATGTCCTAAGTGTGGGAATATGATGCGATTGACCGAGAGAAAGGATATTATGGATGGTTATGAGTGGAAGTGTAGAGTAGGTGGAGGGTTAAATGGGCATTACGTGAAAAGATCGGTGCGAAAGGGGTCCTGGTTCTCGGAGAGCAAGTTGCAAATGTCTGAGGTGCTGCTTCTGACCTATTATTGGGTTCAGAAGTTGCCGTGTGAACATGCAATACATGATTTGTGTGTTAGTTCCAGTACAGTTTCTGACTGGCGTAGCTTTTGTCGGGAGGTGTGTGTTGATGCCTGTGTGAGAGAAAGTTGCATAATAGGTAGCGAAAAGGTTGTGGTCGAAATCGACGAGAGCAAATTTGGGAAGAGGAAATACAACAGAGGAAGGCGTGTAAATGGCAAATGGGTGTTTGGAGGTGTTGAGAGAGGCACTACACGGTGTTTTTTCAGGGTCGTTGAGAGCAGGAGTAAAGATGTCCTGCTAGACATCATTAAGTCTTTCATTTTGCCGGGTACTACAATAGTATCTGAATGCTGGAAGGCTTACGATTGCCTAGGGGATGAAGGATTTACGCATATAGCAATAAATCACTCACTTCATTTCAGCGATCCTGAAACAGGAGAAAACACAAACAGTATAGAGGGATCATGGAGTGCGATCAAGAGACAGATGCTGTGCCGGACTGCTGAGGATCAATGTGATTCTTACTTGGCGGAATACATGTGGCGTCGGAAATACTCAGAGTCATCCGATCTCATGAAGGAATTTTTAAAAGCCGTGTGCACGTTATATCCACCTATGGATGAGGATTGAAAAGTCCGGCGACATCTGGTAAGTGAGTCTATTCTTTTAATTTTAAGTTTACATTACTTAGTTCGGAAAACAAGATTCACCTACTGGTGTGTCCTAATAATTTTTAGAGTCGAGTGCTTGCCAGCGTCAGGTCGCATGTTTGTGTGCTCCCAGTTTAGTTACTATGTTCTAGTATCAGCTTCACCAAACTGATCCATATTTGACATCTACGGAATCCGGGAAGTGTAAGCTATACGTCAATCCTTTCCACTTAATTCCACAAGTAACAGGTACAGTGCAATTTCAATTTTAAAATTAATATTAGACGGCCGATAATGTTACTGCTGATTGCCAGAATTCTGGAACAATAGGCTTCCAAGGTTAAAAGTGCTAGTATACACCCTGCAGTTGAGATAATCCAATCAATTCCCTTAGGAATTTTCCCCCAGGTCCAAGTATAGATCTACCCTACAAGTATCCTTAGGGCTTGTAAACAATTGTCTGGAAATTTCCATTTGGCCTAACAATGAAGAAATCTAAATCTTCTACCTGCCCACGAAAGGAATGTGCACAATTAAAACGTCTAAGTGACAGGCCAATACGTGCCTCCGGTGTTCAGCCAACTAAATGTAGCTCTAGGGTTTCTAGGAATAACTCCCCGACCAACACTTTCAGATTTCCGTACAGGAAAACCACAATGAAGAAAACACTTGGAAAAGCAAAGAATACGCGAGATAATATTACAATTATTGGACACCCTGATTCTTCGGACGGCATACCTGAACCGAGGACGCCCGGAGCAGTAACCCACACAGAAGACCATGAACCACGTTCTGTTGCGATCTTTGAACCCGGTAGCAAAAACAGAGATAAAAAAAGAAAAAATTCAGAATTTCATGTCACTTGTATTAGCGAGATAAATAATTTTAAAAAATATATATCGGCCAATCGGAAAAAACTAGAAAACTGGGTACAACGTCTCGAGAAAATTGAGGATTTAATATTGCACAGAGAAGGGCATGAAACAAAGGGCACTGAGATGATACTTGAAGGCATTAACAGAATAGCCGATACTCTTGAACCATACCCAAGAACCCCGAATTGCTCAAGAAAAGAAAAGGAAGCCATACTCAAAAGGGAAGTGGGTACTCAAACATCAGATCCTGTCTCTTCCGCGCCCAGTGAGACTGTACCGCAGCAACCTCAGGTGCCGATTAATAATAATAATAATAAACCTGCTTTTGAGGTCTCTAGTCCTCTTGAAGAAATGCTGAGGAATTCTGACTATTTAGAATTTATCAAAAAAATCACACAAAGAAAAACTCCAGATTCCTTATTAAGAGGAGACAGATCCTCTCAGCTAAACAGACCGAATCAGACTACACACCAGTTACCAGCTGCACAAGGAGAAATAACGCATCAGAACACCAAAAGACCAACTAAAGCGGCCGTCAGAGGTTCAGAACTGAACTACAAAAATTCCAAACAGCCCAAATCGAGCTATCTGCAGCAAAACATACAACAACATTACTTCCGACCAACAATGGACAGTAACGCAACAAATACAACTGATGGTCACAACATGCCGTTTGAAAATAGTTCTAAGAAGACAGTTGAACCAAGAGCATGGAGAATGAAATCAACACCTATCAACAGTAACGTTACTTCCAAGCAAGACAAGACCTTCTTCACCCAAGCAGCTCATAATCGTGATGCAGTTATTGGCTCTAATCCGAACACATTGGGTATCAAAACAGTGCAGCGTAGAGGAAGGAGGGCAAGGCCTACCAGCATTTTTATAAGTCGACTATGCCCGGAAACAACAGTAGAACAAATCGAAAACCTTCTGAAGCAGCTCAACATACCCGGTACCCCCATAAAGGTCCATACCAGGCATCCATCCTATTCCTCTTTCCGGATTAAGATCAAAAGTCCCAATATAGAAAGATATCTAAACACAGATATGTGGCCCGCAGGTCTCTTGGTAATGCCATCGTTTGGCAATCATAATGAACAGCCAGCGGTACAAGCGATCCCGAGACCAAGGACGGACAGTGTGCCTCTCTCTGCATAGCTAGGCAGCGAACCAGACTGCCCCTTCCAACTTACAATCATGCAGATCAATGCACAACACTCTAGATGCGTTGCTGATGAGATCAGGCTCATTGCAACAGAAAATTTATTTGATATAATATGCATTCAGGAACCTTATGTCTCCAAGCACATTTATGGGCAATCTTCCAAAGTTATGGGATATCCCATGACTACAAGAATCATCCAGTCCTCTGCAACAAATCCTAAATCTGCCATCGTCATATTCAACAACAAGCTGGATATCACTGTTATCTCTGGCTTATGTAATCAAAATTCCACCTGTATTTTAGTCTCTACATCAACTTTCTCGTTCTACTTACTGTCACTATATTGTCCACCATCAGCAGATATTAATTTATCACAAAGATATCTAGAACAGGTGTTTGCTATTTTAAATCCCACATATTTAATAATTACAACTGATTCAAACGCAAAATCTTTCTTATGGTTCAGCAGTGCCTTGGACAACAGAGGTAGGATTTTGGAGGAATTTTTATTCACCTACAATTTAAATCTGCACAACTTACCCAACCAACCGCATACCTTCTCAAACGTCCACGGAGAATCAAACATTGATTTAACCATTTCAACGTCCGCCATATCGTCGAGGATCTCTGATTGGACCATATATACTGACTACACAAACAGTGACCACCGAGCAATCACTTTTAAGGTATCTCTCCTTCCAAATTCTACAGGTCCCCCTCCTTCTCCTCCTCCAAAAGATCTCAGAAGATTTTCTATCAAAACCATCAAATGGCCTTTATTTATGTCTTCAATTCACCAGGATTTTAACGTTGACACTCGCCGGTCTTTGAACCAGTTCAATTCCTCAGAATATGCATTCTATGTACAGGCTGTCTTACTTCGTGCTACAGAACGCTCCGCTAAGAAGAAAATTAGCAAGCATACTACAGTTCCATGGTGGACAGCTGAACTTTCCACTCTGCGCAAAAAAGTACACAAAGCACGCAGAGACTTTCAACGGAGAAGGTACTGGCCTGAACCAGAAGTCACCAGACTAAAAAATATCTATAAAGGCCAGCGGAATGAATACGTAAATACAATTGCAAAACAAAAACTTGCCTCCTGGCAACACTTAGTTCACTCCACAGGAAATTCTGATCCCTGGGGTCTATTATATAAAATTAGCAAAAACAAGTATCACTCTCATGAAGTGTACAACACTGTAGTGAACAACAACACAGAAACCACTAACTGGAATGATTCAGTTAACGCCATCCTGGATCGCTTGCTTCCCCTGGACGATCTCACCACAGAAACTCCAGAACAAATATCTATCAGGAATAGTAACTCAACCTACCACTCCTCATATGCAACAGATCTCTTCACTCTTCCCGAGCTAAAGCTGGCCCTAAGCAAAATAAATATTCATAAATGTCCGGGTTTAGATCTTGTGGAAAATGCTGTAATTATCAAATTATCTGAAATCTTTCCAGAAATACTTCTATGTACAACAAATGTCTTACTGAGGGGATATTTCCAAATCTCTGGAAGGTAGCTCTGATCAAAATTATTCACAAGCCGGACAAAAATAAATCTGATCCCAAAGCATACAGACCCATCTCTCTTTTGGCAAACCTTGGCAAACTATTTGAAAGACTGTTAGCACCCAGAGTAGCAGATTTAATTGAAGGCCAAAACTTAATGTCTCCATCCCAATTTGGCTTCAAGAAGGGAAAATCCTGTGAAGACGCCTTGGTCTCTTTAGTTAACCACATATCAGCTTCGAGGGCTAAATATGAAATGGCCATATTCATTGACTTCGAGGGAGCTTTCGATTCCCTCTGGTGGGAGAGCGCTCTCAATCGTCTTACCAAAGCCAAGTGCTCTCAGCAACTATTCCAAGTTATTAGAAGCTACTTCCAAAATAGACTCGTCCAAGTAATCTCAAAACAGCAATCTCTCTCAAGGACCATCTCAAGAGGTTGTCCCCAGGGATCAGTTCTGGGGCCCCTCTTCTGGAACATAGTTCTGGACAGCTGGCTCACGCAAAAACCTGACAATATCTCTGCCTTCGCCTACGCCGATGATTTGGTTCTTCTAATTCCAGGTCGATCACATCTGCAACTAGAACAATCAGCCAATATAACTCTTTCTCAGCTAATCAAGTGGTCAAGTATACATAAACTGCGAATATCTGCCACAAAAACAAAACTGATGATTTTTAAAGACAAGTTAGATTATAGAAGACCTCCAAATGTAAAGATAGACGGAAAGCAAATCCCTTTTGTTCCTGAATTAAAACATCTTGGCGTAATTTTAGACGACAGGTTAACCTTCTCCTCTCATATTAATCACCTCGCCTCGAAGATTAAGAAGTTCACTGCAGCAGTTATCCGAATTTCCAAATCGGACTGGGGACTAAACAGGAAGACTCTCTTACTATATTATACAGCAGTATTCGTACCGATAACAACATATGCTTCGGGAGTCTGGTTCCATAGAGCCGTTAATGTTAAACTCCGTTCCAAGCTCATCTCCATTCAACGGATTATGCTGCTTGCCATGCTCCGGGCCTGCATGACAGTGTCCTCTGCTGCTCTGCAGGTCCTTGCTCGAGTCTTACCACTAGACCTGCATGTAATTTTCAAAGGACTATGCTATCGTCTAAAGCACGGAGTTCCAGGCGAGATTCTCGGCATCTCATGCAACTTAACTGCTAACATCAAAGACGAGAAATGGAGAATCTGGAATGAACTTATCAGTGTGTGGCAATCACGATGGGATTCCACTACTACTGGTCAAGTAACCCGCTCTTTTATTCCTGCAGTTACCTCCCTCTCAACAAGAGCGTCCGCCAATGGTTTTCTCCTAGCCTAACAACATCGTATATACTTACTGGGCACGGCTGCATCAACTCCAAACTATTTCAATTTGCCTTGTCTGACACCAATCTCTGCTTGTGTGGTGCTGAGGAAACCTGGACGCACATTCTGTATCGCTGCAACCTGTACCACGATGACAGAAATACATTACAAGCTGCTGTCAGCAACTTCTCTGAAGGAAATGAAGTGGCGCTGACTGAAAATTCTCAATCGTTCTCAGCTCTACAACAGTTCTGCTCTGCTGTCTTCACTAAAAGAAAGCAACTCTTCTCAAGTTTATCAACATATCAACAACAAGGAACCAACCCAACACCTGCAATGTCTATAGCCTCTTGAAACTGATATCACCTGCCATCTATTCTCTTTTTTTTTTTTTTTTTATTAGCTGGTACCCCAGTTTGGGCAGCTGTGGATACAGGATTAGCTAATACCCATTGGTATATAGCACTCACTACCTTCAGTGGGTGCGGTTTTCGTTCTTCCTAGGATAGGAAAAGACTGCTGTCTTGTGGTTCCTGGGACACAAGTAATACTTCTGATTAATTACGTGATGTGATTTGCTCTGTGAACATGATACATGTTCATCACACCTATAACATTGTAATTAACACGATTATATGTATATATCATTGTATGTATCATTATATATTGTATCATATATATATCATTGTATATATATCTATGCATGTACATAGCGGATTTGCCAGTTTCTGGCTAGGGGCCGCTTGCTGTTCTTTGTTAATAATAATAATTTTTAGAAAGAAATTACGGTATATATAAATTTTAAACGGATAACCGAACGTTTTCCCGCATGTGTGACGTAGTTCTCATGCGATTATCGCAATGCATCCGTAGAATTTTGTACTCCAGCATCTCTGCTACTATCGCCGTGTGCGCTTCGACGTGCCGGAAACTTTGCTCTAAAGAAAGTCGATGAAAAACATGACTCCCATTATATTTTTTTTTTTCGTCCAACGACTGGTTTTTTGCTTGAATTCCTCCCGAAGTCGCGTAAAAACATAACCATTTTTCTAAACACAAATGAAAGTCGATTATAAACATGACACCTGGTATAACTGTTTCTCGCCCAACGACCAATTTTAGCTTGAATCCCTGCCGAAGTCATAAAAACATAACCTTTTTTCGCTAAAACAGAAACGAAAGTCAATTAACACGTGCAACGAACAATAAAATTGCTTTTTGCATAACCACAAAACAGCAACATAGATTTTTTTTTTCGCACAATACTAGGTTAATATGCAACATTCTCGCTCCCTTGGGACAAAGGCAAAACACACACACACACACACACACACACACACACACACAGACAAAAAGAACCTAAGAAATAAAAAAATAAGAAGAAAATGTGATGGCAACACACGGCAGCAAAAAACAAAGAAACAGTTTACCTGCAGGATGGAACGGGATAACGACACAGAAACTCAGGACCACGTGGCAAGTAACATTAACACCAGCAAACAAACAGCAAAGCACTGAACAGAACAGAAACCAGCATTCAAATGAAAGTACGTACAGAATGCAACAAATTCGCATTCTGCGCTCCAGTGACGTCGTGTCACGCGACATCCACCTAAACGAAGAGGGAGATTATTATTATTATTATTATTATTATTAGCCATATGGTGCAAGGAAGCCTGAGGCTTATACTGCACCAGCGAAAAAAAAATTCCCAAGTTACCCTGAGAGAGAGAGAGAGAGAGAGAGAGAGAGAGAGAGAGAGAGAGAGAGAGAGAGAGAGAGAGAGAGAGAGAGAGAGAGAAGTAGAAAGGAATCACCAAGAAGAGAAGAATGATGATATCCAGCTCAGGACCCTGGATGTGCCAAGCCCATACTCACCAGATGTGAGTCCCCGGGGGTAATGCAGTCAGCGGGCGACGTCACAACCTGTCAATCACTTCTTTCCCCCGTTCTGACAGCCAATTACAAAGGTGCACCATATATTGGAGTATAGCGAACAGGGGTAACGGGTATTCTAACCAAAGATTATGCCCTGCCCTCGCTATCTACAATATCACGTGACTTTGGCTTGGAAAGCAGTGAGTGGCAGCTGTCAATCACTGCATTGTTTTTGACCGTTACTCGAAATATGGACTTGTGCCCAAGATCTGGAGAATTACCAAATTTTGTGGACAGTTTGAAATTCCTTCACGTGGACATGACGAAAAAGACGATTCTAAAAATCCAGGAGTATTAAGAGGGTTAATAAATTCGCCTGTACATTAGATTCCAATTTAAAGAACCATTTAGAAAGCAGTGCAACATTAAAAGGCATTTCAAAAACTATTCCGAATGATATTCTAAACTGTTTGTTGCAAATATGCTGGGATGGAATAAAAAGAGAAATTAAAGGAGCTTCAGTCGTAGCTGTAATGGCTGATGACACAACAGATGTTTCAGAACATATACAAATGTTAATTGTTCTGAGATTAAATTTGAAAGTGTCTGCAATTCTGCCCAGACACGATAGGAGGGAATACATGATGAGAGCCTTGTCAATCGAATCAGCCCTGGAGGAAATGTGCAAGGCTCAAGGGGTAGAATTTTTTTCCAGCGTGGTCTGGGCTTGTTAACAGGAGAGATTGCTTCTACAGGGATGGGATACACTTAAATAGAAAGGGTGCAAGAATATTTGCTGATGCTATCGAGGCAGTGTTAGGTGGGTAGGAAAACTGCTAGCTTGGGGGGATTCACAGACTAAAAGGTTAAAAGTACCGCAGGCAGAGGTGAAAGAGATTCTTGCACTGCTTCTATTAGAATAAGTAGCGACCTAGAGCGAGGGGTGCTGGGGGGTTTCAGGGATGGATGGCAGTCATCGTGAATCAGGTGGGTATATGGGATGTGTTAGGGTAACTAATAATAAGGATAGGCACATGTATACTTGCATGTATACCAATGCTAGAAGTATAGTAAATAAATTTGATGAATTTGAAGTGTTGGTCAAGGCATCAAAGGGGGATATTATTGGGATAGCAGAGACGTGGTGTCACACAGATACAAGGAATGCAGAACTGGAATTTGGGGAGTACAATGTGTACAGAAAGGATAGACAGGATAAGAAGGGAGGAGGTGTTATGCTGTTAATTAAGAAAAATATAAAATGAAAAGAAGTGCATCCAGTTGATATAGATGAACAGTGCACTTCTGAGTCAGTTTGGTGTGACATAAGCACTGCGAAAGCAAAAGTAAGAGTAGGAGTGTGTTATAGGCCTAATGACTCGAATGAGTACAATGAACAATTGTACAGAGAAATAGAGTGGGCCAGTAAATCAGCATGTCTTATAATGGGGGATTTTAACTTCCCAGATATTGACTGGAACTTGTGGATTGGTCACTCACACACTAGTAAGACTTTTGTGGATTTATTGGATGATTGTTTTCTGCAGCAGCATGTTCGAAAGGCAACCAGAGAGGGTAATACTCTTGATCTGGTTATCAGCAGTGATCATTCGTGTATTAAGAATTTGCAGATAGAGGAACCACTAGGTGGCAGTGATCACAGTGATGTGATGTGGGATTAATTTAAAGATATAATTACCATCAGGGTAAAGGAAAGGGTTTTTGCTTCCGTAAAGGTGAGTACAGTGGTCTCAGACAGTTTTTAAATTCTGTACAGTGGGATGAACTGACGATTTTACCAACAGTAAATTGTAAGTGGGAAGCATTCAAGGAATTAATCTTGGATGCTACTAAAAGTTTCATACCTATTAAGAAATATTGTTCAAGCTTTAGGCCTAAATGGTAATCAAATGAACTAATGAGACCGGTGACAGAGAAGAAAAATGCATGGGATGCATATACATTATCAAGCGACTCAGAAGCCTATGGCAGATTACAAGAAATCTTTGGCAAAAGATGCAAAGAAAAACAGCAAGGATTTCTTTACTTATACAAACTCTAAAAGGAAGGAGATGAATCTGGTCCACTTGATATCGATGGTTCGACTGTTGATGATCCTGCTCAGATAGCAAACAAACTGAATGAGTATTTTTCATCTACATTCACACATGAGGACTTATTAAGGCAGCGATTTCCAAACTGGGAGGCGCGGACTGGTGCAAAAGGAGGCGCGAAAAGTTTTAAGAGAAATGTAATTATCATAACATAACATATATAAATAAAAATATATGTACATATTAATAAACTTTCATAACATAACATTAAATTTTTATAACCTATTTTTAAAGGATTTACCTTTTTTTTTTTTTTTTATCTCACTCCAAACTTCGTTCGATATAAACATTTATTTGGAAAAAAAATATTATATTTTGCTGAAATGGATTGATGAATTATGATTGATATGATGTAATGTAATATATATAATTTAGTTTGTACTATGTATGTATGACATACATAGGTAGATTGCAAAGTATAGCATTAGCTGCATGGTTGAAAATATGGTTTCAGCAGTGTGCAATTGTGTTTTTTTATTGTTTTTGGCGTGATTACTTAGTGATAATAATCGTTAGTAATTTAGAAGTTGTATTTTTTAGGAATATAGATTTAATCCTAATGTTTTTAGACGAATGGATAAATTTTTGACTGTTTACAAGAGAAAATCCACTAATAATGAAGATACTGATGCTGATACAAGTAAAGGTAGTGGGAATACAAGCAACAGTGAACAAGGAGGTAGAACTCCCAAGACAAGAAAATACGATTCATCCTATTTATCATTAGGATTCACAAGTGTTATTATAGATGGCTTGGAAAAACCATTGTGTTTGTGTTGTACGAAAGTTTTGCAGATAGTATGAGACCAGGCAAATTAAAACGACACCTTAAAACTATGCATTCTGAATACGTTGGTAAGCCCATAGAATTTTTTCAAAGAAAATTAGATGAGTTTAATAAACAAAAGCAAACGTTCAAAAAAATAGTTTCTGTTCAATCAAATGCATTGCTAGCGTCGTACCAAGTTTCTTACAGAATCGCGAAATAAAAAACCACACCCAATAGGAGAAACTCTAGTTTTGCCAGCAGCTATTGATATGGTTAAAATAATGTTCAGCGAATCATATGCGAAACAGTTGCGACAAATGCTTGCTGATAATACAGTTGGTAGAAGAATCGATGGTATATCTGAAGATCTTTGCGATCAGTTAAGTTTCTCGACTGCGTACTTCGAAATTCGCCATACAAGTAGATGAGGCAACTGATGTAGATAAAGATGCTCATTTAATTGCAGATGTTCGATATGTTGCAGAAACTAATATAATGGAAGATATATTATTTTGCAACCCCATTCCTGGAAAGGCCACATCCAATGAAATTTTTAATATAATTGGCACATTTTTTTTTATGAGAACGACATAAAGTGGAATAACTGCATTGGACTCTGTACTGACGGAGCACAGTCAATGTCAGGACACAAGGCAGGTCTTCGAGTATTAGTTAAAAAGAAAGCATCAGATGTTATCTGGACGCACTGCATGCTTCACAGAGCATGCTCTTGTGTCAAAAATATGAGCGAGGAACTTAACAACATTTTTACAAAAGTTACAAAGGTTGTTTGCAAAGATGTGTGAAGATATGGAAGCTAATTATACCTCACTTCTATACTATTGTGAAGTGCGCTGGCTATCTCGTGCAAAAGTGATTCAAAGGGTATTTGAACTCAAAGAAGAGATTGCAATTTTTTTTTATGAAAATCATAATGAAGAGGCAAATTTATTTAGGAATGATAACTTTTTGTTAAACTTGCCTATTTGGTTGAAATTTTTGGAAAATTGAGTGTTTTGAATAAATCAATGCAAGGACCACAAATGCATTCACTGGTTCAAAAAGACAAAGTGAAAGCATTCAAGAGCGCTGACCACAACAAGTCCAGACTGTTACAACATCTACAAGTTAAGGTCTCGCCTATCATATTTACGAACCTTATACATACCATCTGTCATCGGGCTAATCAGATCTCTGATACCTACCGTTTACGCCAACAGCGCAAATTCATAAACTTAAGCATAGAAGCTAACTCCTTAAAGGCGAGCACACGTTCAAGTGATACAACTTCCTTCGTCTTGAACCTAAGCAGCAAACAACTATCCATCGAACAGCTGAATGTCTTATCCAACAGCATGAAATTCGCCGTCATACCATCCAAACCTCCATTCACACAGCTCGCTATGGGTATAGAAGCCAGTATTACCAACCTTCCCGAAGAAACTGCCAACGAGATCCGTTTCAGGACTGCCGCAATCCTCCGCAGCACTCGGAAAACTTACTCAAACCTTAACCATCGTCAACATGCCACCCTATCATCTATAAGAAAAGACAACTCTATCGTCGTACTTCCTGCAGATAAAGGGCGCCGGACTGTTGTGTTAGACCGATCAACCTACCGAGAGAAAGCCCTGACACTACTACTAGACCCAAACGTATATGAACCTCTATCTGATCCACCCATTAAGGTCTTGAAACGTCTAGAGACACTTGTCAATAAACTCGTCCACACATGGTTTAAAGATAAGAAGATCTCGACTACAACTCAGCGTCTTCTACGTGCTACTGGCTGCCAACTACCGCAATTCTGTGGATTACCAAAGATCCACAAACCGGGTATTCCCCTCAGACCAATAGTGTCGTGCTGCAGTGCCCCAACGTATGAACTGTCCAAGCATATCGCGCGCCTCCTCTCACCTCTTATAGGTAATACCTCGCACACCGTTAAAAATAGCAGTGAATTCATCGACCTCATTAAGGACCTTTCAATCCCTGACAACACTGTCATGACATCATTTAATGTGATTTCTTTATTCACTTCAATTCCCGTCCAACAGGCCGTGCACTGCGCCAGAAGGCTCCTCGAGAACGACTTAAGCCTCCAATCCAGGACATCACTATCCACTGATGACATCTGTACCGCCCTCAACCTATGCTTATCAAGCAGCATCTTCACTTTTGAGGATTCAGTCTACCAGCAGGTACATGGCACTGCTATGGGTGCCCCTGTTAGTTCCGTAGTAGCCAACATCGCCATGGAAGGTCTGGAGGAGCAGATACACCAGAACCCACCTACACCTATTACAACATGGTGTAAATACGTTAACGATATTTTTACTGTAATACCACGTGGCTCTGAAACAGCACTACTGGAATACCTCAACTCCCTATCTAATTTCATCAAGTTTACTATAGAGTCAGAGGTGAACGGTACGCTTCCGTTCCTGGACGTCCTAGTGCATCGCGTAGGCACACATCTAGAGACTTCAGTACACCGCAAACCTATGTGGTGCGGTCAATTCACCAACTACAGATCGGGCCAAGCACCACGCCATCTCAATAGCACTGCCCGCACCCTATTCTCCAGGGCTTGGAACCATTCCAGCACTGATACAATTAGGCGTAACGAGATCTGCCGTGTGAAGGCGGACCTAACCAAATGTGGTTATCCGTCCCATGTGCTAAGCAGATGCCTATTACAGGCAGAAGAACTCACATCCAACCCAAGACCACCGAACCAAGTCGGTATATCGTCCGCCTACATTCCCGCCTGTTTTGTTTGCAGCTATCGTATTGACCTCATGTAATTTCGCGTCGCCATTTTCAGGTATAATATTTTTAATCTTCTACTTTTTATAATATTCACCCTTTTATCTTAATTATAATTTCATTATAATACTGCGTAGGGACTACCTTATCCATACTTTGTAAGAGATACTTTTCCGTTTTTTTGTTTTTTTTTATATTTATTTATTTACATTTATATATTTTCTCTTGCATCTCGGATCTCGAAGGTCCTTAGAAATTACAACATCAAATGTGTGCAGTTACCTTGCAGGAACCTACGTTCACTTGTCTCCAGTGTGAAGACCTCTGTCACACCTGTCTTGAGCAGCAATGTAGTATATTTTGCATCACCTGTAGAGACTGTAACAGTTGCTACATAGGAGAAACATCAAGGCGTCTCCAAGATCGCCTTTGGGCCACCAACCACGATCTTGACCCTAAACGTGACTTTGAAATAGTAGACCACTCACGACACTTTCGCCACCGCCTATGGCTAGAGTCACTCAACATAGTAAGCAATCCAAAGGCATTAAATCGCCAAAAAGGCATACGTCTACACCTCATCCTAGAGACAACAGTTTTAATGGTAGATGATCAGTGGAGTAGAAAGCAGCATACGTCCGTGCAACAACAATGACGCATGATTAACGTGCCTCACTCAGCTCATTGCACTTATCCGTTGTATTTTGTATTTGAATGTCAGTTGATGAAGAGACACGCGTCTCGAAAGCTACTGTTAGTATATATTTGTATTCTTACATTAAACTGGATTTATAAATTATACGTGTATGTTATTGAAAGAATTCATTAAAAAATTGGAGCTATGGAAATCAAATTAACAAAAAAATTAAGTTCGACATGTTTCCACTTTTAAATGATTTCT
This sequence comes from Mastigoproctus giganteus, assembly GCF_048544385.1. Taxonomy (NCBI): domain Eukaryota; kingdom Metazoa; phylum Arthropoda; class Arachnida; order Uropygi; family Thelyphonidae; genus Mastigoproctus; species Mastigoproctus giganteus. The sequence continues at coordinate 4,909,709 of NC_143581.1, forward strand.
GCGCCAGAGTTAATATTGAAGCAAACAAAAATATATTCACTGAACACTTGGATGGTTTGATAATGCACTTTTCACATTATTTCGAAGGTCTGGATTTTACAAAGTTCGCGTGGATACAGAATCCATTTGTCGATAAACAAGATGATGAATTTGGATTGACAACTATTGAAAAGGAAAAATTGATAAAACTTATCATGCGATACTTCATTGAAACAATACTCCATTAAAACCAATAGAGATAACAGAATGGAGATGACAGAATTTGTTTGTCTAAACGATTTTTATCATTCTGTTATCTCCATTGGTTTTAATGCACTATTTATATTAATTTAAGTTTTAGCCATCTGCTGCTTTGCGCGATGCTAATCTTAAAACCACAGCCTCTCCCGTTTTATTTATTTTTTATATATATATATATGGTCCTGTCTGATACACTTCTCGCCACATTTCTTATCTGCCTAAAATTTACTTTATTCTGTGTATTTAAAATACTGTTTTAAAAACTGATTATAGAGGTCACTAGTCATCTGTTTTTTCGTTAGTAGCTGTTTCATTTGTTTTGTTTGCAGCTATCGTATTGACCTCATGTAATTTCGCGTCTTAATTATATTTTCATTATAATACTGCGTAGGGACTACCTTGTCCATACTTTGTAAGAGATATTTTCCGGTTTTTTTTTTTTTATATTTATTTATTTATTTACATTTATAAATTTTCTCTTGCATAACTATGGGCAAGTATGGAAACGCAGTCCGTTGATGCTATGTCAGGTGTAGTCCCCCGATGAAATCCCTGATTTAGCATCAATATTTACTTTGCTGACATCAGATTTCATTATTTATTATTTTCGGAGTACTATACAAAGGGTACTAGGAAAGTTTTGCAATATGACGCAACAATGAATCACAGGAAGCTGCTTGTTGATGCATGTTGAGACATGTTCATACGTGCATAGTAGCCGCCGCGCCAAGTCGATGGGCTCAGTTATTCATTAGTAGTGAGAGTGTAAAGTGCGTGCGATGGCATCGTGGTCACGAAATGAGATAAGGACAGTTTTGCGGTATAATTTCGTGCGTGGTTTAACCATAGACCAGTGCTTAGAAGAAATGACTCTTGCACTAGATGATGATTGTCCACATCGCACAACGATATTCAGGTGGTATAGAGAATTCCAAAGGGGAAATTTCACTCTGGAGGATTCTGAGAGGCCGGGAAGGCCACGAACGTCAGTTACGGAGGAAAACGTTACTGCTGTGAGGAAAATGCTTGACGAAAACAGGCGAGTGACCCACCAACAGATAGAGGATACTTTGGGCCTAAATGCACCAGCAATTCGTTCGATTCTGCAAGATCATTTGCACGTGAAGAAACTTTGTTCTCTCTGGGTGCCGCATCAACTGACTGAAGAGCAGATGACACGACGTGTGACTTGGTGCCGGGAGATGTTAAAAAAGTTTGATAAGGGACAATCTCGGTATGTCAACAACATCGTGACAGGTGACGAGACTTGGCTGTACTATTACGATCTGCCGACCAAGGCTCAAAACAAAGTTTGGGTCTTTGATGATGACGACACACCCGTAATTGTCAGAAAATCCCGATCTGTAAAGAAGAAAATGATAGCTGTATTTTTCAAATCGAGTGGAATTGTGGAACGTGTCGTTTTGGACACGCAGAAGACAGTCACAGCTAAGTGGTATACTGAACAATGCCTGCCTAAAGTCATTGGATCTATGAAGAACCTGCGGTCAAAGTCAAGAATGGACACCTGGTACCTCCATCACGATAATGCTCCAGCTCACCGCGCCAAAGCCTGCACCGAATATTTGACCACGACAGGACTGAAACTTCTGGAGCACCCTCCCTACAGTCCGGACCTTGCTCCCTGCGACTTTGCACTGTTCCCGCATGTGAAAATGAAGCTAAAAGGGAGGCGGTTTTCCAGCGATGAGGACCTTCTACGGGCTTGGGACAACGAGTGTGCTTTACTCCCTAGTGAAACTTGGCAGAACTGGTTTAAAGATTGGTTTCGGAGGCCGGAGAGGTGTATGGAATGTAGAGGAAATTACTTTGAAAAAATTAAATAAACAAAGCTGTATTGCAAAAATTTCCTAGTACCCTTTGTATTTAGCACATTTTTCCCGCCTTTATCTGATGTAGGCTATCGTAACTTTCTTCTGAAATTTTGATATAATTTTTTAAACTTTCCGGATGTTTCGAACTGCCATCTTTTACTTTTATTTATCATATCATATTAATTATAATATACATATATTTACATTTGCATCCGTTGCTGCTGCTTTGCGCGCTTCGGTACATTTGCCATATCCAGTTTATTTAACTCTCTGATGTTTTCTGTTTTTACTCTTTTATACAATCTTTTATATATATATAGTAAAACCTTGTTATTATTCTGTCAATTACGTTTTTTTTCCCATTTTTTTGTATTAATACATTTTTTAAAAACATTAATGATTAATGTTTTTTAAGAATAAAATAATATCCGGATTATTATTTCATGTATTAATTATTGTATTAAAAATAAGAAATTGCATAATTATGGATGTTTTACTTCAAGGGAGGCATGGGCTCAGAAAGTTTGAGAAACGCTGTATTAAGGTTTGAAAATGGCAGAAGGTTATCAAATTGTAGCAGGGTACTTAATGATTTTTGTAATAACTGAGAGCAAAGTGGAGGAGAAATTGTTGAAGTTAAACATAAAAAAGGCACCTGGGGTGGATGGGATCTATCCAGTTATATTAAAGGAGGCGGCAGAGCAACTAAACAAACCCTTAGCCATAATCATGAGAGTATCCTTGGACTCAGGGGAGGTCCCCACGGACTGGAGATGTGCAAATGTATCCCCAATTCACAAAGGGGGATCGAAGGGTGACACGAGTAGTTACAGACCAGTTAGTTTAACTTCTGTTCTGGGTAAAATAATGGAGTCACTGGTTAAAGATGCATTGCAGGATCATCTAGACAATACTGCAGCAATAATTCAGACACAGCATGGGTTTGTTAAGGGAAAGTCTTGACTGACAAACCTGATAGGATATTATGATGTGGTTACAAACGAACTGGATGCAAAAAATAATTTTGATATCATATATTTGGATTTCAGGAAAGCTTTTGACACTGTTGCACGTGGAAGACTATTGTACAAATTGGAGCAGAATGGTATTAAGGGTAACTTACTACGATGGATAAAAGGATGGTTAAGTGGGAGAAGACAGAGGGTGGTAATCAATGGGTGCTGCTCTTCGTGGACTAATGTTATTAGTGGAGTCCCACAGGGTTCGGTGTTGGGTCCTCTGTTGTTTTGTATATTTATAAATGATATTGATGAAGGTATATCAGGCTTAGTGTCGAAATTTGCAGATGATACAAAAGTTGGCAGGGTTGTTAATGGCAGTGTGCTACTGCAACAGGATCTAGATAATTTGGGCAGATGGGCTAAGAAGTGGCAACTGAAATTTAACCTTGACAAATGCAAAGTACTGCGTATGGGTAGAAGTAGCCCCAGAGAAACGTACCAACTGTGTGGTACTACACTTAAGGTGGTAGAAAATGAAAAAGACCTGGGAGTAATTCTGCAGTCAGATATGAAGGTTTCTGAGCAATGCAGACAGGCTGCCAGGGCAGGTCATGGGGTTTTGTCGATGATATATAGTAATTTTGCTAGCAAGGAAGAGGAGGTGATTGTCCCTCTGTATAAGGCAATGGTCAGGCCACGCCTTGAGTAATGCGTACAGGTCTGGAGGCCTCATTTTAGGAAGGATGTAGTTTGCTTGAGCGTGTACAGAGAAGGGCAACAAGATTGGTGAGGGGAAAGAGGGGATCCTCTTACCAAGAGAGGCTTAAGTTCTGCAAATTGCAGTGGCTGGAGACTAGGCACCTGCGCGGTGATCTGATTGAGGTATATAAGGCCTTGAATGGGTTCAGCAAGCTGATTTCTGATGGGATCCTTCCATTTGTTCAGATTACGAACCTAAGGGGGCATAAATTCCAATTAAGAAAAGACAGATGTAGAATAGATGTGCGAAATTTGCCTTTATCCAGCGGGTGGTTAATTGCTGGAACAAACTTCCATCTGTCGTTGTGGAAGTTGATAGGTTAAATAAATTTAAGGAGGAACTGGACAGGCATTTCGAGGGAATGGTGTGATTTTTTTTTTTTTTTTTGCTGATGCTGCATAAGTTATACACTTGCTTTCTTGCATCACATGCCACTACTACTAACTATATTGGAAACATTTTTGAGCGGTTTTGGGGTTTTTTTCACTCCGGAAAACCAAACGGCAAACGGAATATCGAATTGCATTCTAGATCATTAGACATAATCATCGAAGGAAATACTCAAAAACTGGTTGCTCAGACATTTGATGGCGCAAACGTGATGAAAAGCCAGAATGGGGGAGTTCAGGCTAAATTAAAAGAAGTGTACAAAAACGCACATTTCATCCACTACTATGCATACCAACTGAATCTGACGATGAGAAATGAAGCAAATAGTACCCGAGATTGAAGAATATTCTTTTCGAACCTCAATGTCGATACCAACGTTTTTCTTGAGATCACCACAGCGTCTCTCTGTTCTCAGAAAGCATATGGACAGCCGTGTTGTCCGACCTTCTCCTACATGATGGAACTTCAATATAAACACCGTGAACAGTGTTTAAGAAAATTTTGAATCCTTAAAAAAGTGCAAGGAGGAACTACAAGCGACAGCAAACGTAGATAAGACGATTTCAGAAGCAACTGGAATTTGCACATCTTGATTTCTGGCTAGAACTTTTCCATCAGATAATGCCTCACGCGGAAGTCACAATCAAAAGCAATCTCGAGAAATTTAGGCAGTTAAAATACATGAATATAAAGAAAACGTTAAGAATGCCATTCTAAAAATCCGGAATTCAATGTACTGTACAGTACTGTGAAAATCCTTCAAAAACACTCATGATTGAAGCAAAGGAAGTATGCGACTATATAAGTGTTGACATTGGTGAGAGATATTCTTTTCAAAGGAATTAATTGCCGCAAAATTGTTTAACAAGAACTTTTTAAACGAAAAAGCGATAAGTGTTTGCTGTTTTATTTACCTGATTGTTATTTTATATTGTACTTTATAAGTAGCCTTATACTTCTAGTTGAATCCCAAAAAAAAATATCTGCGGTAAAAATATCTCCCGGAAAAAATATCCCATTTTCTTGTTAAGATACGTAAACGTTTGATTATAATTTGTAAGATTTTTTGCAAATTTTAAATATATTTAAATTGTAAAAATATATCCACTTGACGATGTTTTTAAATCATGAACTCGTTTACCGATTTTAAAACAGCTGGATAGGGGGAAAACACCCTACCTCAGCTAAGACACCCCCTCTACCGATGACACAAATCTCTCCTTCACCGAATCACAAAATTCGAGTGTACAATCAATCCGCCCCGGTACCATTTTGGCGGTCTGGGTGCACAGTGTTCTTATTGCTTTGATCATCTAGCGTTTATTAGAGTGATCTTAGTGCTTCCACAAGAGACTTCTTGTTATACTGTGCAGTGACTACTGCTATCTGGTAGGCCTTACTTTCACGCAGTCCGGGGTGGGCAGCCAGGCGAGTCCTGGTCGGCTAAGTAGGCCTTGATCGGCGGACTTGTCGGTCAAAAGTGATCAGTGTAGTGCAGAACTCTTTTGGAATCGAACATTGTGTTCCAAGCCTATTAAACAATACAAATTTCATATATAACTCCATATATATATACTAAATTCCATATACAGTATATACTTTTTAAAGTACTGTTGCAACTTTGTATTTTACTTTAAGGAACTGACCATGTCTGTTCAGCCAAGGGCCAAGCTAGGCTTGAAGACATCGGATGGCGAGACGACAGCAGTTGTTGATCCTGGTGCTTCTACTACTGCGGACGGCAGTTGGAGGTGCGGGAGCAGAAACGACTCAAGTAGTTCTCGATCTTTTGCCTGGAGACCTTCTCGAGGTATACATGGACGATGACTCGACGGTTGTCGAGACATCCCAGCGAACTGCTGTGAAGCGGCTCAGACCGGACTCCTCAGATGACGACGATCCGTTGGAAAACTTCAGAGACATGAAAGTTGTGTGTCAGAGACTCCACGACTATATGTTCAATGACTCGAACAAAGTCAACAGAGCAGCTATGTACACCATACTAGGAATTTGGGACCAGCTGGAAGCTAAGGCTATCGAAGTGTATGCCGAGAACCAGTCACTAAAGGCGATGCTGAAGAAGAGTCAGTCCTCTGTGAACGTTGCGCGAAGCCAGAAGAGCTCAGTTCCTAAGAAGACGGAAGTACACGCCGTTCTGATTAAATCTCACTCAGATGCTCTAAAGACTAGTGAGGCTGTGAAACAAGTCGTTCTCCAGTCTGTAAAGCCTGCTCTGAAGAGTGTAAATGTTCGACGAATGAGAACAATAAAGGACACAGGAGTCGTGCTGGAGGTGGACAGCAAGAAGGATGCTCAACGGCTACTTACCTGTGAGGCGATTAAAGCAAAGGCTATGAGGACGGAAGTTCCCAAAAAGCCCTGCAAACATCTCATCGTCTACGACGTAGACGCCGATGTCGAGAAAGAAGATTTCCTATCGGAGCTGTACGAGCGCAACTTCAGTTCGTGTGGTGTGACCAGAGTTCATTTCCAGAAGAGTACTTTGATTCGGTCCGTGGCGAAGGTCGCGAACAAGGATACAAAGAACTGGATCATCGAGGTTCCCATTGACTTGCAGGATATCTTGATTGAGAAAGGCAGAGTGTTCTTGCACTGGTCGTCTTACAAAGTCCGTGATATCTACTTCACAGTGAAGTGTTTCAAGTGTCTTGCCTTCGGGCACCTAGCGAGGAACTGTAAATTCAAGGCTTTGTGTGGTCATTGTGCCGGAGAAGGCCACTTTTTCAAGGAGTGCCCCAAGAAAGCCGAGAAGCCGACTTGTGTGAACTGTAAAAAGCGAGGAAAGGTTTGTGACCATTCTGTACGAAGTAGAGAATGTTCAATCTACAAAAGTTACTTAGAACTGATCAAGAGCAAAGTCGTTTATGGATAGAACACCCATTACGGCTTATACCGAAGGGTTCCGAGTAATACAGGTCAGAGATCGTATCTGGTGGCTCTACAGTTGGCCGAATGCTCCAGGAAAGAAAAATGTGACTGTATCCTTTTACAAGAGCCGTACACAGCGAATGAAAAGGTTCGTGGATATCTCCTTGTTCAGTCAGGGGGTTGTCAGGCAGCGACAGTAATCTGGAACAGAGATCTGGTGTTTACCCAGTTGCAAAGTTGTGCTCCACGCACTATGTTTGTGCGGAGGTTATAGACGCATTTGGCAGAGTATACTTTGGTAAGTATTTACGCCCAGTTTCGGGAAAAACTACAGGCCTATCTTCGATATGTCGATGAATTATGTACTGAATTAGTGGGTAAGAAAATACTCATAGGTATCGATGCTAATGCCAAGTCAGTGAGTTGGGGTAGTACAACCTCAGACTACTCTTCGAAGACTGCATTTTGGCTAACAGGCTCGAGATCCTGAATGTCCCTAACCAACCTTGTACCTTCTCTACACCGCAAGGTGAGTCTAACATCGACACAACGCTTTGCACTGGTACGTTAGTTAATGAAATCACAAAGTGGTCCGTGGAGACTGACTGGTCGACTAGTGATCACAGGGTCTTACGATGCGATATCCGTACTTTTGAACGCAGAACTGACAATTGTAACGTGGATAGGTTTGTGGCGAGTACCGCAGACTGCAGAAAGTTTAAGTCAGCCTTAAACAACGTAACTTCCGATGAAGCCTGGAGATAACGTTGGAGTCGTAGCCTGGCGGCCCAAAAAATTTCTTTAGTTAATGATTTACTTCAGAAGGCTTGTACTGTGTCCATGAGGAGAGGAAGGAATAGAACGACGTCTCTTCCCTGGTGGTGATCTGAGTGTGTAAGCTTCATAGTGTGAAAGTCAAGTTAAAATGTGCTCCTACTTTTTGGATGTGTTTGTGCGTCTTTAGCAACCCCTGAGCTGAAAAAATATGTGTCAGTGAAAATATATGAGGTGGTGAGTCTAGAGGTTAAGTTTTGGGAGTTGGGGTTGAGTATTTACACAGAAATAACTGTTTTAAATTTTTCAACAATTTGTGCTCTCATTTCAAATAGAGAAACATTGCTCCATGGGAAAAGCATTGTGGAAATCCTATAGTGAATTTTCCCATAGAAATTGCATTGGTCCATAGACTTTATATGGGACAAGATGGCTACCTGGCTTTAATTCTTTTTTAAGTGTCCAGGGATACACCATAACAGGGATGAGTGACACCTACCTGTGGTGGTTATATAATATCAAGTGGAATTTTGACATAAAATTTGAATATTCAATGTTTTCCTATGGATGGACTTTTTCCCATAGGTTAACATAGGATTTATGGTGGGCTTGTTTTGGGCTAAAATTAGCAAAACTTTAAAATTCAATATCTCCTTAACTATTGGGATTGAGGTTCTCATCTTTGGTGGGTGAGTTCTTAAAGAAATTACTTATTTTTCAAGCTCCATCTGGTGATTAGGAGCTGAGATACAGAAACTAGGTTTAGGCAAAATCAAAACTTTTATGCTGATTTTTACCCATCGTTTAACATTGGAAAAAATATATATTTTGAACCAGATTTTTTTTTGTAGGTGAGAGGTAAGTGTAAGGAATAACAGGACAGTCAAGAAGAAGAGGATCCCTTTAATAAATAAATAAAGAAATTTTATTACAGGAAGAAGAGGACTTATTAGAGATTAAGGAGAATTTTGGTACTGTTTTCTTTAAACAAAATATACATTATGGATACAGAATCTAGTAGGGAGATAGTTGGGGATTTGGATGCAGAGGGGGTGTTCTCTGGCGAGTCTGGGGCAAAACCAGAACCCCGTAAGAAACAAAAGGGTAAAAATGTTGTTACATCAATCAAGGGAAGTTCTAAGGGTGATAAAAGTAAAAATAAACGGAAAAAATCTGTTCCTATTGATATAGAACAAGGTAAACACGATTCTGAGGGAGGTACCTCTACTGACTCGGAGTCATCAGCGTTAAGATATCCTGAGGTTTTTAAAACATTAAAAGGTCGTAAGGTTCCTTTGACCCATAGGGTTGTGCCTCATGGAGACATGGACATAATCAGTAATATAGACAAAGATAATGTAGTTTGTCCCCTAAGTTAATTGTGGAATCATCCACGTTAGTGGAGCCTGAGGGAGTAGAAGTGTTTGATCCTTCCAGTTCATCTGTATCAGATAAGAATCGGGGAGAAGAAGTGACTCAGAGATGGGAATCGATATTGAGTTCCCCACTTGACGATGATCCTGTTTCTGGACGGGTCCAGGAGGTCTCTGGAATATGTTCTGCGGTTTCAAGGATTAAAAAAGCCCTCACAGATTTTTTTGTTTTCCGAATCCTGCGGGGTTACTGCTGTTGCTGCTAGTCGCATCTTGGGCTTCTGGGCAGATGTGGAAGCAGTGAATACGACTCTACTAGTGGACAATGAGCGCTTAAAGGTACGCTCAGCTGAGCTTGAGACTCGCGCGGAACTTTTTAGTAATTTTTTGAAGACGCAGACCGAGTCAGCAAGTTTGAATCCTAGATATAAAACATTTGCAAAGGCTGTTGGAGATGGTTTGATTGGAGAGGATGAACCAGTTTTATCGAAGTCATTAGGGAATCGTGAGAGTGCTCGCGGGGCTCCTGAATCCCAGTCTGACCCTAATAACATCGTTATTTTTCGTCCATCAGAAGGCTCTGAGATTGACTCTAGTCTGAGCGTCAAATCGACAGTGACTGAGGCGTTTAAAAAAAAAAAAAAAAGAGTACAAAAACATGAAAATTAAAAATATTCGTCTATTGCGAAACAAAGCAGTTCTGATGGAGACAACTGATGGAGAAGTTTTGGTGGACCTTGCTGATTGGGCTGCCTTGAACAAGTTGAAAATTTCATCCAAAAAAAACTAAATTCATGGTATTTAAAAATCATTTTGATTATAACCGCCCACATAGAGTAGTGTTAAAGGGAAGGCAAATTCCTTTTGTGTCCAACATTAAGTACTTGGGGGTGATACTGGATGATAGGATGAGGTTCCATTTACATGTTGCACATTTGAATGACAAAATAAAGAAGTTTATTTACTCAGTTGTACGAATTTCAAGAACAGAATGGGGTCTTAGTAAAAAAACGATGAGTTTAAATTACAAGACGATCTTTTTACCAATTATTGCTTATGCTGCCGGTGTATGGATTGCGGATGTGTTCAAGGCCAGAATCCAACGTAAGTTAATGTCGTTGCAACGTTCTATGATACTGACTTATTTGTATGCACCACGGACTGTGTCTACGGTGGCACTCCAGGTGATTGCTGGATTGTTACCTCTGGATTTATATGTGGTCTATAGAGGAATTATATATGCGATGCGGAAAGGTATTCCTGCGCAATATCTAGGGATGTCATTGAATCTTACAGCTACAGTTAAGGAGGAGAAACTTCGAATTTGGACTGGGTTGGTCGGAATATGGAGAGCACGGTGGAGTTCTTCAGAGGTGGGAGAGATAACCAGGAAGATCATTCCTACTAAACCGGTGTCGTCGTGGTTCTGTTCGTCTATGTATACCAGATTTTTTGCTAACAGGTCATGGGTCGATCAGAGATAAACTGTATTCTCGTGGGTTGGAGCCGGATCCATGGTGTTCTTGTGGAGCGGCAGAGACTTGGCAGCATATTTTGTTCTCTTGTCCTTATTATAATGCTGAACGGTGTCTTTTGGGAAAACAGATGGCTAATTTTAATGAAGATAACGTACATACATTGGTGCAAGGAGTTAACAACTTTCAGGCCTTACAAGAGTATGCAAATGATGTGTTCCCTAAAAGATCTATCATACGAAACCTCACGGACACTGAATTGCCCGTCTACAACCAGAATCTTCATTGATTGCATCAGGGCTTGGGAGCTTCAGACCTGGAAGCTTTTGGTCGGGTCTGGGGCTCCTGGGCATGGACCACTTAAGTGGGGTTTTTTTTTTTTTTTTGTTCGGTTGTTGTTCAGTTCTTGGGTTTGGACGGCCCAAGGCTGGACAGCTGGCACTCAACAGTCTAGCACTCTCTCTGTTGAGTGTTTAATTGCGCTTTGGCGCTTCAGCTTTTAAAGATAGAACCAGGTCCGGCTCCACGTGCCAGGGATGGGCATCAGATTGCAGTTGAAGAGTTCAGCTGCTTTCTGATGGCAAAGTGACCTGACATAAACAACATACTACACTCACAAACATCTCTCTTATATTTACTTTTATTCTTTCCTATTCAAAATTTCTTGTTTATACACTTAACTTAGCTTAGATTATGAACTTAACTTAACTTTAAAAAAAAATTTTTTTTTTTTTTTTACTTTACTTCTCTTTTCAAAAATATGTTTTGTCTTCTTATTTCTTAGCTATCTTTTTATTTATCAGGTCCACTTTACAGATTTTCTGTTTTAAATGATTTAGGTGGAGATGGGCATTTGCCTGGGAACCACCCTGAACCAGTATATACACACACATGTTCCCTGGTGGTGCGGGGAGTTAAGCAGAGTTAGGTGCCTTGTCAATCGGATTCGTAGAAAGTTTCAGAGAGCCAGACGTTCGGTCTACCGAAACCTTGACAGCTACCGGGAGCGATATGCTACGGCAAAGAGGAACTACATCAAGGCGATTCGTGACTGCAAACGGAAGACTTGGTAGGACTTTGTCTCCGAGAGAGGCAACTCGAACCCTTGGGGTCTGCCGTACCGGTTGGGATTGAAAAGGTTAGACTTGAACAGGTCCAGCACACAGTTCTCGGGGGACTGAGCGAGACTCAGACCTGGAACAAGACGATGCTTACGGTTCTCCGTGCACTTTTTCCCGTTGACGATGTCGATAGTGAGACGGCAGAACAGATTGCTCTACGTTTAGCTAACCAGAACTACTGTAGTTCTGGCGCATCCGTTGAGACCGCGTGAAAGTAAGGCCTACCAGATAGCAGTAGTCACTGCACAGTATAACAAGAAGTCGCTTGCGGAAGCACTAAGATCACTCTAATAAACGCTAGATGATCAAAGCAATAAGAACACTGCACCCAGACCGCCAAAATGGTACCGGGGCGGATTGATTGTACAGTCGAAATTTATGATTCGGTGAAGGCGAGATTTGTATCATCGGGGGAGGGGGTGTCTTAGCTGAGGTAGGGTGTTTTCCCCCTATCCAGCTGTTTTAAAATCGGTAAACGAGTTCATGATTTAAAAACATCGTCAAGTGGATATATTTTTACAATTTAAATATATTTAAAATTTGCAAAAAATCTTACAAATTATAATCAAACGTTTACGTATCTTAACAAGAAAACTGAACAACCTTATAATCAAAGAGATATCCGCGAACCTTTTCATTCGCCGTGAACGGCTCTTGTAAAAGGATACAGTCACATTTTTCTTTCCTGGAGCGTTCGGCCAACTGTAGAGCCACCAGATACGATCTCTGACCGCTTATCTGAATTACTCGGAACCCTTCGGTATAAGCCGTAATGGGTGTTCTATCCATAAACGTCTTTGCTCTTGATCAGTTCTAAGTAACCTTTGTAGATTGATCATTCTCTACTTCGTACAGAATGGTCACAAACCTTTCCTCGCTTTTTACAGTTCACACAAGTCGGCTTCTCGGCTTTCTTGGGCCACTCCTTGAAAAAGTGGCCTTCTCCGGCACAATGACCACACAAAGCCTTGAATTTACAGTTCCTCGCTAGGTGCCCGAAGGCAAGACACGTGAAAGACTTCACTGTGAAGTAGATATCACGGACTTTGTAAGACGACCAGTGCAAGAACACTCTGCCTTTCTCAATCAAGATATTCTGCAAGTCAATGGGAACCTCGATGATCCAGTTCTTTGTATCCTTGTTCGCGACCTTCGCCAAGGACCGAATCAAAGTACTCTTCTGGAAATGAACTCTGGTCACACCACACGAACTGAAGTTGCGCTCGTACAGCTCCGATAGGAAATCTTCTTTCTCGACATCGGCGTCTACGTCGTAGACGATGAGATGTTTGCAGGGCTTTTTGGGAACTTCCGTACTCATAGCCTTTGCTTTAATCGCCTCACAGGTAAGTAGCCGTTGAGCATCCTTCTTGCTGTCCACCTCCAGCACGACTCCTGTGTCCTTTATTGTTCTCATTCGTCGAACATTTACACTCTTCATAGCAGGCTTTACAGACTGGAGAACGACTTGTTTCACAGCCTCACTGGTCTTTAGAGCATCTGAGTGAGATTTAATCAGAACGGCGTGTACTTCCGTCTTCTTAGGAACTGAGCTCTTCTAGCTTCGCGCAACGTTGACAGAGGACTGACTCTTCTTCAACATCGCCTTTAGTGACTGGTTCTCGGCATACACTTCGATAGCCTTAGCTTCCAGCTGGTCCCACATTCCTAGTATGGTGTACATAGCTGCTCTGTTGACTTTGTTCAAGTCATTGAACATGTAGTCGTGGAGTCTCTGACGCACAACTTTCATGTCTCTGAAGTTTTCCAACGGATCGTCGTCATCTGAGGAGTCCGGTCTGAGCCGCTTCACAGCAGTTCGCTGGGATGTCTCGACAACCGTCGAGTCATCGTCCATGTATACCTCGAGAAGGTCTCCAGGCAAAAGATCGAGAACTACTTGAGTCGTTTCTGCTCCAGCACCTCCAACTGCCGTCCGCAGTAGTAGAAGCACCAGGATCAACAACTGCTGTCGTCTCGCCATCCGATGTCTTCAAGCCTAGCTTGGCCCTTGGCTGAACAGACATGGTCAGTTCCTTAAAGTAAAATACAAAGTTGCAACAGTACTTTAAAAAGTATATATATGGAATTTAGTGTATATATATATGGAGTTATATATGGAATTTGTATTGTTTAATAGGCTTGGAACACAATGTTCGATTCCAAAAGAGTCCTGCACTACACTGATCACTTTTGACCGACAAGTCCGCCGATCAAGGCCTACTTAGCCGACCAGGACTCGCCTGGCTGCCCACCCCGGACTGCGTGAAAGTAAGGCCTACCAGATAGCAGTAGTCACTGCACAGTATAACTAGAAGTCTCTTGTGGAAGCACTAAGATCACTCTAATAAACGCAGAAGTATAAGGCTACTTATAAAGTACAATATAAAATAACAATTAGGTAATTAGGTAATCAGTTCGCTGGGATGTCTCGACAACCGTCGAGTCATCGTCCATGTGTACCTCGACATGTATACAATATCAACAAGCTGTATGGGAAGCTCAGGAGAATTACCCGAGCTGATTAGGGTATCAAAGGACGGAACTTGGATATCTTGTACGGGTACCTCTTTGTCTCCATTATTATCTATGCCTGTGGAGCCTTGGGTCACGCAATAGACAGATGTGTTGTGAAGCGGCACTTGATGGCAGTTCAACGGTTTGCGCTGTTATGTGTGACCAGAGCCTGGCGCACTGTCTCCACAGAAGCCCTACAGATTAATGCGGGTGCAGAGCCAGTTGACTTGTTGATCCTTGAGAGACTCTTAAGATACCGAACCAAGAATAACTTACCCATGGAATTGATGGCTGTCCGTTGTTGCCCCGATGCGGGTAGAACATACGGGAGACTCGACTTGAAGGATGAGAGCAAGCGTATTTCGCTAGAAGTCCATCGACTCTGGCAAGAGCGTTGGGCGACGTCCTCAAAAGGTAGAGTGACGTTCGAGCTAATGCCTGACATTTCGAGGTTAGAACAGATACCCAGGTGGCCTAAGCTTGGACTTTTTCAGGCCATGGTTGTTACTGGACACGGACTTCGGTTGCGGCTACATCAACTAGGCCTTGCGGACAGTGATCGCTGTCGTTGCGGGCAGATTGAGGATAGCCAGCATGTAATTTTTCAATGTCAGCTGTATGACATACCAAGGCGAAGGCTTCTTGGCCGTTTAGGGGTTTCCTCTACCCATGAAATGCAAAGGCTTTTTGACGATGAAAGTATATATAAAGTTTTCTTGACGTATCTAAAAAATGTAAATACTATTCGTAGTGCTCACAGCACTACTTGAACCGATGGGTTCACTTTATTCCCCCATGTTTGCGGATGTTAGCATTGTATTGCAACTGTTTGTCGTTGCTTACTTAGTTTCGTATTATATGTACATGGTACGTTTTGACTTCTAAATTGATGTATAAAAAATTTTTGTTTGACTTCTAAATTGATATAGTTTTTTGGATTGTGGTTGGATCAAAGCGATCTGAATTCTATGAACTTAAGAGCTTTAAAGATGGTGAAAATTTAAGGGTAGTAGCGACCTGCCTCCACGGGACTAGGGATGGTAAACTTCCCTGCAGCACGGAAGGCCAAATAGGTCGATGTAAATAGTTTTAACTGCGTTGTTGGGCTTTTGCTCAGGGAACGCTTCAATGAGTGTAAATATGATGATGTACAATCAATCCATTTTTACCGGGTATATTTTTTCCGGGGGATATTTTACCGGATACCGTTCTAGTTACGCTGGTTATTTTTATTTTTAATTTAGATACAAGTTTTTATTTAAATTTTTAGATTAAAAGTTTTAGATTACTACTTAATATACGTAAAACCGTTGTTTCATTCGAATCTTGCAGCCATTGTTTTTGTGAATCCCGGAAAAAAATGTCTCCGGTAAAAATATCTCGTGGATATTTTTACCGATTAGCGCCTAGGGTGTTTCTCCCCACTTGACCATGCTTTTTAATCACGAACTCGTTTATCGATTTTAAAACAGCTGCATAGGGGGTTTTCAGCTAAGACCCCCTCGACGACACAAATCAATCAGAAAGAAAACGCCCTCGCCTTCACTGAATCACAAAATTCAACTGTACAATCAATCCATTTTTACCGGAGATATTTTTACCCGTTACTTTTTTTGTATAGAGTGGAAGGGAATTCAAATTTTTAATTGTGCTAACTAGGCAGCTCTAAAGTAAAAATATATAGCGTAATACGCATCACTGCATTTAGGATTCTATGCATATTATTAATTAATTAATTGTCAATATGTAGTATTGACAATTAATTAATTAAATTTATTGATCTTATTAATTTAAAATATCATACCCCAGACTAGAGCAGCAAAGCAACAGGCACAAAGTGACAGGAGTGCTGTGACTCGGGGGAGAACTGATAGGGGGGGGGGGGGAGATTCTCCAACGCATCACAGCCTAAAAAAATGTGCAACTTGTGAAATGTTTGACCAACTGTCTGGAAGAGAACATGATCTAGCCAAGGACGATGTTTTTGTGTGTGCAAGGTGCTTTGGTTTGGATTTTATTGGCGCATTAGCAACTAAGGCTATAATGCGCCAAGACCAGGTAAAAAAATATATATAAAAATTTAAGCTCTCAGTGACCTAATTAGTTAGGTCACCATGTCAAGATATATAATAACAAATATATAAAAGATAAATCAATAAAGAAATAACAATAACATATAAATTTTAAATACAAGTAAAAACGTTTATTGATTTAGAATAGCTAAAAACAGCAGACACATGGTCATTGTCGGATAAAATCTGACTGAGTGTATAAAAACGTATATTGCTAAAAACTGGACAGTCAATTAAAATTGTGTCACAGGACTCATCACACATAGGAGGATCATCAGCCCTCAGCAAATACGAATGAGTCAAATGACTATGTCCTATGCGAGTCCGGGCAAGAATAACTTCCTCCTTGTGACTCCTGCGCAGACTAGACTGCCACGGTTCAATTACAGGCTTTATACGATATAATTTATTCGTAGTCTGTCTGTTCCACGAATCCTGCCATTGGGAGTGTATCTTCTGGTGTATTATTTGCCTGTAGTCTGTATAGGGGACTGACAGGCAGCAGTGTCAGGTGCAGAGAGTGTCTAGAAACGAGGCGTCCATTCAGCGTTCTAATGGGCGTCATGAGAATTTGAGGGGTAGGGTAGATGCCCTAGAAGAATTTATTATGAGGGGGCCATCAAGCAACACAGCAGCAATCTCCAGGGCAGAATGCGTTGTTCCCACAGGAGGTAGTTATTGTTGGTGACTCTATTGTCGGGGAGATGGGGAATATATTGCGAAAAAGGATAGATGGAATAGGACCAGGGTATGTCTGCCAGAGGCAAACGTTGATGACACTGTGAAGCATATATCATCTTTTAAGGGCACAAAGGGTGATATTGTTTTACATGTTGGCACCAATGACATTAGGAGTACAAGATTTGCAGATTTACTTAACAAGTACAGGTCAATTTTGCAAAAAAAAAAAAAAAAAAAAAATCGTGAGTTAGGCTTAAATTTGAAACTGTCTGCAATTCTGCCCAGACACGGGAGGGAGTACATAATGAGAGCCTTGTCAATCAATTCGGCCCGCCCTGAAGGAATTGCACAAGGATCAAGGGGTAAAATATTTTTCGGCCTGGTCTGTGCTTGTTAACAGGACAGGCTTTTCTACAGGGAGAAAATACACTTAAATAGAAAGGGTGCAAGAATATTTGTCGATGCTATCGAAGCAGTGTTAGGTGGGTCGGAAAACTGCTAGCTTGGAGGATTCACAGATTAATAGGTCAAAATTAGCCGCAGGCAGAGGTGAAGGTGATTCTTGCACTACTTCTATTAGAATAAGCAGCGGCCTGCAGCAAGGGGTGCTGGAAGATTCAGGGACTGATGACAGTCATCGTGAAACAGGGTATATGGGATGTGTTTGGGTAACTAAGAATAAGAATAGGTGCATGTATACCAATGCTAGAAGTATAGTAAAGAAATTTGAATAATTTGAAGTGTTGGTCAAGGCATCAAAGTCAGATATATTATTGGGATATCTGAGACGTGGAGTCACACAGAAATTAGGTATGCAGAATTGAAATTTGAGGAGTACAATGTGTATAGAAAGGAATTTTGCTAGAAGGGAAAAGTAGGTGATTGTCCATCTGTATAAAGCAATGGTCAGGCCACGCCTTGAGTAATGCGTACAGAAGATGTGGACGCCTCATTATAGGAAAGATGTAGATTTGCTTGAGTGTGTACAGAGAAGGGCAACAATATTGGTGAGGGGAATGAAGGGATCCTCTTAAGATGTGCGGAAATTTGCGTTTAGCCAGCGGGGGGTTAATTGCTGGAACAAACTTCCATCTGTCGTTGTGGAAGTTGATAGGTTAAATAAATTTACGGAGGAACTGGACAAACATTTAGAGGGAATTGTTTTGTAATTTTTTTTTTTTTAATTATTATTATTATTATTTTTTTTTTTTTTTTTGGCTCATGCATAAGCTTCATACACTTGCTTTCTTGCATCATATGCCACCACCACTACTACTACTTTGTCATTTTTCGTACGAAAATGTCCATGGAAGAGATACGGGAGACCTCTGAGGCATATCCCATGATTGAAAGAGAAAAACTGCTTACGGAATTACAAGTTTTCTAAAGCAGACATAATCTACACAATTATTGCAAATTAACTGACTCACTGAAATTTATCTCAGAAAATATCCGAAGTTCTTGGTGAACTTACAAAACTCATAAAAGTTCTTTTGACCATTTCGACGACTACTTCAGAGCCTGAACGCTGTCATTCGACATTAAAAAGAATAAAAACATTTTTAAGGAGCACTATGAATCAGGAAGGGCTAAATGCTCAAGCAATGCTTTCAATAGAGAAAAGCTTGGTCAACAGTGCACCACACTTGAATGGAAAAGTTATCAATCTATTTTCAACAAATAAAAACCGAAGAATGGATTTTGTTTTTAAATAAAAATTGAAGTCTGTTAATGGTAAATGTATAGTTAATGTTTTGTAGTATTTTTAACTTGCTTATTATTATTACTGTGCATGTCTACATGTCTTATAACCAAGGCAGTTTAATGTAACTTTAAGACACAGCACCCCCAAACATCAGTCACGAGCCGCCACTTTTCTAAATATGTTTCCCCCCCCCCCATATCTGATGACAGCTATACCATTTTCATTTTATTTTTATTTCCATTTTATTAGATAGCATGAATCAGAGCTGTAATACTCAATACGTTCTACGTTCAAAAATCGTTTTGAATATTTTCGTTAGATTCTTTTTAATTGCGTTAAATTGATTTTTAATTGTTTTAAATTGATTTGAATTGTGTTAAATTGGTTTTTAATTATTTAATTATTTATAATTTACTCTAATGTAAATTGTCGATTTTTTCGTTTTAATTTCTGGAGAGTACCATACGGAAGTGTTCTACGTACCATATTGAGGTAAACTCCTCTTATTATTCTACAAAAAAATTATTCCTTAATGTACAAATTTTACTTTATAGTTCCCCCACTTTATATTGGCTTGGTAATTCAGCCCATAATTTTAATTTATCGTAACCTCTAGGATTTTAACATTCTTTCACCTTTCACAAATCTACTACTGTTCTTTTTCTAATTTCCTCACTTTTCTAGTTGCTAGCAATTTGTGTAACTTTTCCATTGAATCTTGCTTCCATTGAATAGCAATTTTAGGTTCAATATTCATCACTGTTTCAGCTATGAATCTCCTATTGGACTTAAAATATGTAACTATAAAATATTAGCTACCAACTTAGGCAATTTGCAACTTTCAGATCTTCCATATCACTGTAATAATCCCGTATATGCTCCTTTCGTAGATCAACATTATGGACATATTATCACTGGCAATCTGGACATTGTCAATAACATCTCACTCAAGGCTTGCATGGAAAAAGGATTCAAATTCAGGCCATTCCACAAAGCCTATTTAAATAACATCTACAAAGATCTGTATCTCAATATCTTGCATTTTTGCAATAAGTTAGCATATAAATACGATACCTCATGAAACATTTCAAAATTGCACAAACATTGCATACCAAGACATTGTAAAAACCGTTTATGAGGCTTATAATCTTTATAATAATCCGCACATGAAGTACTCTTATCTTAAAAGAAACCTATTTTCGATTTATATCAGAATTTTATCATCACCCCAGGGGATAAGGCTTCTAACAACTTTGCTATTTTTTGCAAACAGTTCTATTATAGCACTCTTAAAAAGGAAATTGATAGCAGCACTACTTTTCTACGTTGTTATCTTGGCATTAACTCAACCATTAAAAAACGTATGGCCCTACATAAAATGTTGCATATTAAAATTCAAATTTCTACTCTACCATTTTTATATATGATAGCCAAATTCCATAAGCTAACTTGCTGGCTTCAGATTCATCACAAGCGCTAAAAAAAGTAACTTTTATTTGCCAGGTAAGTAATTTTTTAAATTACCGAATACTATCTTTATTAATCTTCCATCTAGCTGGAAGATGGAAGATCATCAATAATAATCATAACGTCATCAAAACCATTAATTCTAATAGCAACATTTTTAGCATTGAAACATGTGACTTTTCATTTGCTTTCTCTCTGTACATCATCTGATTATTTTTGTACTTAATCAATTATACTCTAAATATAAGAACATTTTACACGTAGATTGTCTGGAATAGCTATATTAACCTATGTATTCTCAATAATTTCATTTATGATGGTAAATTTACTTATAGACAAACTGTAGGAGTGCCCATGGGCTCACAAATTTCAAGCATAGTCTCTAATTTATTTCTGCATTATTATGAAGATTTATATACTTGTTCAGTGGGATTAGAAATTCGGCATAAATTGCGTAAAATTATTAAATTGCGACATCACCATTGTATAAGAGTAAGTGTAGCTGCGTAAGGCTTGGCAGATCGGCAGCTTAAATCCCTAGCGGAGCCTCCGTAGCCAGGTGGGAAGCAGCAGCAGTGCGTAGCACACGCTTCTTGATTAGACCGGGGTTCGAGCCCGTCACCACCAAATACGGAGGATGCGGAAAGGTCAGGGAATGACCACCGCATATCCCGGAGCAATATGGCCTAAAAACAAAAACAAACAAATCCCTAGCCCGGATAAATAGTGAGGGTTGCCTTTAGGAAGGGCATCCGGTCGTAAAAACTATGCCAAAAAAACCATATGAACGTGGGAAGAAGGCGAGGACAAAGAAGAAGAAGAAGATTGTGAAGATTTATATACTCATAACAACCCATGGATCACCTTCACGTAATATCACAGCTAATAGAGAAAGCAAATGAATATAAAACACCATTATGCCTGGCATTTGTGGATTATGAAAAGGCATTTGACTCCATACAGCATAAGGCAATGTTTCGGGCACTGGAAAGACAAGGCATAGATACTCCATATATTATGATTTTGAAGAAAATATATGAGAGTACTACCTCCTTTATTAGTCTAGACAAAGACAGTAGCAAATTTAAAATCG
This sequence comes from Mastigoproctus giganteus, assembly GCF_048544385.1. Taxonomy (NCBI): domain Eukaryota; kingdom Metazoa; phylum Arthropoda; class Arachnida; order Uropygi; family Thelyphonidae; genus Mastigoproctus; species Mastigoproctus giganteus. Next base: position 4,931,063 of record NC_143581.1, read on the forward strand.
AGAAAGGAGTTCGACAAGGAGACACAATATCTCCGAAGCTGTTTACTGCTGCCCTTGAGGAAGCTTTCAGAAGATTAGACTGGTCGCAGAAAGGAGTCAATGCGAATGGAGAGTACCTAAACCATTTACGATTTGCAGATGACATTGTGGTAATAAGCCACGATCCCAAAGAATTAGAGGAAAATCTTAATCAGTTATGCACAGTTAGTAAGGATTTTGGACTAAAGATGAATATGGCTAAAACAAACGTAATGATGAACAAGTATGCCATAGAAAGGGATATAGAAATGATTATTATTATTATTATTATTATTATTATTATTATTATTAATATCAATTTATTTCCGAAGAAATGTCCTTTTACAGCTATGCAGCTAGAGGACATGAGTTATATACAGAGAAAAAAACATAAAATACAGACATATGCATTGCATACAGAGCCAGACACAATATACGGCCTTAAACAGCCACTGGTGAAGATACAAAAACATAAAGTTATAACAAATACAAAAACATAAAGTAACAACAAGTACAAAAACATAAAGTTACAACAAGTACAAAAACATAAAGTTACAACAAATAAAAGTGCATCCGGATACATCGAAGGGTGGATATTGCGGTATCACAGAGAGTCCACCTAGAGCATGACTAAGGCATACATGTCTGCAAGAATGGAAGATCTGTAGGTTCTGTCCTTGCAAAGTTTCTCAGCGTCTATGGCTAATCTGTTAAATATTTGGAAGGAGTTGTGTGGAAACATGTTGTCCAAGGAGGACATGCTACGTAGCTTCGATCTGTATGGGGAGGTGTTGGACTGGCATCTTCTCCTGTCGTACGGTCTGGCGATGATATCCCAAATATCGGGTGACCTCAGTTTTCCGGATAGAAGCTGAGAGAAGGTAAGAAGGTTCCTAGAGATGATGTGATACCTCCAAGGAAGCGTATTAAGATTGGTGACCAGAACAGATTTTGAGATTGTAGGTGTTAGCCCAGCAACCCTATTTAGCCATTTCAAGATCCAGAATTTCAGGGTTGATGGAGCAGTAATTGAAAAGGTGGAGTCATATACTTATCTTGGACAAATCATCAGCTGTAATAATGATAAATGGCTGGAAGTCAAGAGAAGAATAAATTTTGGATGGACAGCATTCAGGAAATATAGTCACGTACTGAGGAGCAATATCCCAATTTGTCTGAAACGTAAAATAATGAACCAATGTATACTACCCATCATGACTTGTGGAAGTGAAACATGGGCACTCACCAAAAGAATGGAAGAGAAGCTGAGAACTACACAGCGAAGAATGGAACGAATTATATTGGGAATCAGACTGTTAGATAAGAGAAACACATGGATTAGGCAGCAAACTCAAGTAGAGGACATTCTTATCAAAACTAAAGAACTAAAATGGTCTTGGGCAGGACACATAGCTCGAAGATATGATGACAGATGGACTAAGAAAGTAACAGAATGGTATCCAAGAGGAGCTAGAAGAAAACCTGGAAGACAAAGGCGGAGATGGATAGATGAAATTCATGAGTTTGTGGGTAGCAAATGGATGGCCATTGCACAAAACAGAAGGAACTGGAAAGTTGTTGGAGAGGCCTTCATCCTGCAGTGGATTGAAAATGGCTGATGATAAACAACCCAAACTATAATTTCTATGCTTTTCGCTATGTCGACGACATCCTCGTTTTGAATGTTCATTTTGAGAATATTGCTAAAACTATATACCCAATCAAACTTACTTTAAATAAAGAAAACAATGGCAATCAATACGCTGACTTGATTTAAGTATTATTTTAATTAGTCCTCCTCTTCATCATAATTTGGAATTCTAATGTTTCTATTAAAGTTCATAAAAAACATCATCTGTACGTAGATTATTCGGCTTGTAAATTTAAGCAGTGATCAAACGCTTTTCACTAATGCCTTAAATGGCCTTTGTACTAAATTATTCAAAAACGATATTCCAATTAACTTTATATCAATTATAAAATAAAAAATATGTTGTTATTCATCAAACAGAAATTTGGATTTATTATGTCTCATTTCGGTTAGTGCTAACCTGATACTTGTATTGTTGTACAGATGCATATTTTAATGGTAGTAGTTCCAATACTTTGAAAGTGAACGCATTACATGACTTCTCTCTGAACGATATTTATGCTTTTTCACTCTAAGTTTATTTTCTTTATTACTATTAATGATCGTTCACAATCGTAACGGTATTTTATTTTCTTCTTATCGTCTATGGCATTTTACTCTTTCACTTTTCTTTAGTCAGCCTTTAAATACACAATATTTCACGTTCATTTTTATTTTTTCGATAGATCAACTCAGAGAGTAATAAGATACAGAGTGTCCACTTGCTGAATTACTCCCAGCGCCACCAATTTTGGACCTATAAACTAACGCGGCCATCAAAATCCCCAGAGTGCTAACGCGCATGCCCATTGCTAATAAAATTGGTGCTGGTTTGAAAAGATTAATTAGTTGAGCGTAGCGAGTTAGTTCATTTTTCATTGCATTTTGGTTACTATCATTATAATTATTTTTGTGCATTATTATCATCTTGGTTGGCGGAATACTGAGTTTCTCCTTCAACTGATTGTGAGGCGTTCAGTCCATGTTTTTCAGCCACGCCCGACACAGAAACAACACTGGTGAGTGATACTTTGCATGAAGTACCTGAATTAAGTGCAGAAAATAAGCCAACACCCATAATAAAAAAAAAATCTTAAAGTTGAGATCAGTTACATCCAGGTTTAAAAGGAAGTTCTGGAATTTCGGCAGAATAAAAATTTATTGCTCGACATGGTTAAGCTCGACAATATGCATTTATTTTATCCCAAATTCTGTCATCTGCATGCATCTTGAAAGACAGAAGGTGAACATCCATAGACAAGGCTTTTGCTTTTAATGTTTACCTTCAAAGCCCAAGTACTTATAAGTTATTGAGAAGGAAGCTCAATTTACCAAGCAGAAAAACCCTGAAGCGTTTAATGTTGAACATTACTAATAAGCCAAGATTCTGCCTGTTTTGCTGAATTGTTTTAAGGAAGCAAATAACAGCTATGCAGGAAAAAGACAAACTCTGCATACAATGAATAAACAAAGTGCATTACCTAATTCTATTATCAAAGAAACAAGCACGTTTTCCCACGAGTGATTCTTCAGATTTTTAGCTTCTGTGCAACGCGAGAAACTTTATTTAGGTACATGACAACCTCCAGTTCATCATTCAAACTTATACAAACTTCCAAAGACTTCTACAAAATGTTTAGGCAATTTCTATCAGGAGATAGTGGAGAGGAAAACTCATCATCGTCAGATTCGGGGGATGAGACCGACTTCTGCGAGGAACTTCAATATTACAGCAGTACTGAGACTGAAGGCGATGAGTCCGATAGTGACAGAAATGATGAGGATGAGGACGAGTATATCGGGAGGAATAGAAGCACTGTACGGAGAAAGGTTGCTCCTCTTCAAAATATTGGTACAGCTCAAAGCAACATTATCACACGTTTTCCAAGTGTGAAGGCAGCAGGTAAGAATGCACAATCACCACTTGATTGTTTTTTGTTATTCTTTGATAATGAAATGATAAACCATATAGTGATTCATAGCGGGTCACATAGCGAGTAATTATTCATTGAAGAAGGATGCTAGAAGAACAGATGAGATGGAAATAAGAGCTTTGGTTGGAATATTGATCCTAGCAGGAATGTCTCGTGCAGGGAGGCGAAGCGCGGCACATTTGTGGAGTAAAAGATGGATTAGGTTCTGAGTTGTTGTTGACGACTATGGCCCAGAAGTGATTCTTTTTTCTTCTTCGGGCCATACGGTTTGACAACATCAACGACAGACACATTAGATAAGAAACAAACAGACCGATTGGCAGCGTTTCGTGAATTTTTGTCCATGTTTTTGGATAGATGCCAGAGATATTATTCTCTTTCTCAGTACGTCACTGTCGACCAACAGCTAGTGGCGTTTAGGGGTAGATGTTCATTCCGCCAATACATTCCAAGTAAGCCGGCAAGATATGGACTGAAGATATTTACGTTATGCGATGCGAAGATGGGGTATACATTGAACTTGGAAGTTTATGTGGGAAGACAACCTCCTGGGCCATATGCCTTTTCAAATGCGGCTCTCGATGTGGTGATGCGGCTTGTTCGCCTAATCGAAGGAACTAACCGCAATGTGACTACAGACAATTGGTTCGGCAGTGTGCCTCTGGCTTCTAAAAATGAGGCCCAAAGCTATATACATACCATACATTATCACGAGCAGTGCTACCACCACAACACAGGGAAATCGAAAGAGGACGCATCAAGTTGTCACCCGGCCTAAGTAATGTTTTTAAATTACCAATGAGACTGACATTTAAAACCTTCTTCTATAAAGTACACCACGCCTGCCTACCGACAAAAATGTGGACCGTTGCTAAAGGCATGTCAATGGCAACACCAGCCAAATGCCACTTCTGCAATGAACCGGAGACACTGTACCACCTCATGATTTACTGCAAGGTGGCATCTGAAATTTGGGAAACAGCAAAACCACTATTCACAGAAAGCCGCACCATTGACGAAGGTACCCTGTTCTGGCTCAATAACGGCAAACTCGGAAAAATAAAAATGATCATTGTCATTCACGTGATGTACGCCATCTGGATCTACAGATGCGACTGCACATATGGAAGAGAAGACGCCCCACACATCGTGACAAAACTGAACACATATCTGAAAGAAACAATCACAGACTCGGTATATAGAAAACAGATTAAAGCACAGCAATGGGCAGAAGCGTGACCGGGAAAAATAGAAGATGGAAGGCTCCACGTTATACCAATCCTAAAGAAACCTGCTACACCTGTGACGAGATGAAAGATCCGATATAGATCGTCTATGGGAGTTGGCACTCTGTATCTTACTGGACTGGACCTTAATTAATGAGAACGGTCTTACTGTTTTGTGTGCCAAGGTTTAAATCTAAGGAAATATTGTAAACTGTAAAGGAGGATTCAATAAGCTTTAGGTAGCATAAGGTGTACTACCGTTTACTTTGCTCAAAGTTTACATTTGCGGATTCTCATCAAAGGATAATGGTTAAGGGTTCAGAAGGTGCAAAGGACAAAGGTAAGATTAGAGAAAGACATTTGGATGATAAATTAAGGGACAGATGGGTTTAGTTGAAGATATGGAAACACGGGAAAATACAGTAGTTATGGAAACAAAGGACAATAAAATATTGTTGGGTGGAAAAGAGTATGATTTTGATGTCGATGGGACATTGATGAATGAGTTTTGCTCTCTCACAGCAGGGAATAATCAAGACATAGTGAAGTGAAGTAACGATTGCTTAGGATCTTCAAATGACAAGGTTGTTCTAGATGCAATCCGTTCAGGAAATTTGAATAATCTTGGAGAAATTAGTGGAGCTATAAATAGCGAAAGAGATATGACTGGATTTGGGGATGAGAAAGTTGATAATGGAGAGGATGAATATAGTGAAATCTACATGTCTGTGGCGAGTCATGAGAAAATAACAGATGCAATATCCGCTGGAACAATACAAAGAAGTTCTGGAAAGGGTAGGCCAAAGAACGTTAAGAATAAAACCGATGGAACATTAACTAAACTAGATATTGAAGAGGAAAGCAGAAGTGAAGGTTTGCGGATGACTGGTGGCTTGGGGATGGTTATTCCATTATCTCCCAGAAGTCGGTCTCCCGGCTGTTTTAGAGCAGTTAAGCTTCGAAATAGATCTAATAGAATGGATGACAGTTCAAGGGGACCCCTACCTCGCGGGGCACGACTACGTCGTCATGCAGTAGATCCCCTCAGCCTAGGAAAAGTGCCAAAGGTAAACGTGTACAACGTTCCAAAGTAAGTAACAGTTTGAAAAATACTATGCACAATGTTCAGAAGGATCTTGACTTAGCCAAAACAAACAGGAATTTGGAGAAGTTGATGAAATGCACACCAACTGTTTCCTTTGGTTTGTCTCCATGCGAAGGAACACAAAGAGTATGCTAGATGAAGGGGATTTTTACCTAGATCGTGCTACGGAAATTGTATATTTAGCTGAGAAAATATCTTTTAAAACATTTAGTGAGCTTTCTCTCTGTCTACGCAAGGACCTGGAGGAATTTCTTTTTCAGGAGAAAAAGGTGTTGGTATGAGGATTGTAAATGGGGTCCTTTAAGATGGCACACACTTGAAAGTGCTCTACATGATGTTGGCACTGAAAATGAACGTCTAAAGGAGAAGGTCACTGGTTTAGCGAGGGTACTAGATGTGAATGAGAAACAACTGAGAGAGATCAAGATCAAGGAAGAGTGGCTTACTAAGGAACTGTTTAATGCTTCCTTGTTGGGAGCAGACAATAAATGCTTAAAGGATAACATTACATCCTTGGAGGTGAAATTGGAGGAATACAAACAAAAAATTGAAGGAACTGAAAAATAAAGATAGTGTTATGGTAAGAGAACTATATAGTAAGGTACTCCAGCATAGAACACCTCAGAATCAGGTGAACATCGAGGGACGAGGGCAAACTAAGGGCAGAAATGAAAGTCAGGTGTGCTTGTCTTCCTCGTCATTGGATGGGACAGGAGGACATGTTCTGATAGTGAAAGCAGCTGAGGGATCAAGATTGAAAAAGAGTGATGAGGTGAGTTTAGCAGTAACTAAACAGCTTAAAAGCAGCTTAAAGAAAATTAGGATAAGGAGGCTTCGGAAGATTAGGAATAATGGTATGGTATTGGAGAAGCAAACAGAAAAGGAGCTACAAGAGGTAAAGGAATGTGAGAGCATTAAACGATTGGGCGTGATTCTCTCGACTCCAAAAGAGCCAGGGCGAAAAATAATATTGTATGATGTGGAAAAAACGATCAACAAGGAAGACCTGTTAGAAGACTTATACAACAAAAATTTACTAAATATGAACATCTCTAGGGAGGAAGTGAAGATGGAGATATTTGTCCGTTTTTGTAGTATTAATAAATACGAAATTTTTAGAAATCTTCAAGTACCGTGTTAATGGACTAGAAAGGAATAGCGAAAGCTTAAAAAGCGGTACTCACCTTGAAATTAATCTGCGATGGTTTACTTAGGAAGCGTGGTTAATGTTTAAGTTGAATTGTTGAATTGAAAAATTAAAAGGGAGGGAAGTAGGTAAAAGTTGACTGAGTTAAATAGGCGCAAGGAAATAGAAGTGTACACATCCAATCCTTGGTTGTCATCGAAATAAAGAGAAGAAGGAATAATTAAAAACTATGTAAGTGAATCCGATGAAGCCAATAGTCTTTACGAGGACTTTCGTTAGTTAGAGAACGTCTTCAGTTGGCAATGTGTGGGGAGAGAACGCGCGTGATATTTTAAGAATAAAAAATTATACTCTCGTGATGCCTTTTTTGACATGTGGGAACTTTAATCTCGAGAGGTTCCAAATTGGGGAAAGATTGAAGGGGAGTTTAGAATTTAGAATTTTGAGGTTAGAGTGGTGCTTGTACCATTCAATAACTAGGGCTTCATATTGGAGTATTCTGTAACTGGATTTTAGTTTAATGATTGAAATGGCAGAGTCGATGAGCGGGTTGTGGTTGTGAGTCTGGGCATGAGTTGTAAGTTCTGTGACAGATTGGTTGGACATGAGACTATGAAAATGGTAGTATGCACGGGTATTGGATGTTTTTGATGAGCCAAATTTAGTAGTGGTACTTCCGATATAACATGTGTTGCAGTTTGGTTGACAATTGATGAGGTATATAATATTATTAAGGTCGTTTGTAGGATATTTGTATGTGTCTTTATAGGTGCTGAAGAAGGATCCTAATTTGTTGTAGGTGGAAAAAACAAGGGAGATATCAGTGTTGTTAAATAGGCGTCGGAACTGTCCTGCTAGTTCATTGTGGTAAGGGAGGACTATGCGGATGTTTGTTTTATTTTTGTCTTTGGTTGGGGTGTTAGATTTAATTTTATTTTTAGCGTTAAGGATTGTATTTAAAATAAATTGGTGGGGGTAACCTCTGGATATAAATTTGTCGGTGATATACTGTATTTCATTGTGAAGGTCAGTGGGTAAGGAACTGTACTTTAGTGCATTGTGAATTTGGTTATATAAAACTGCCTTTTTAGTGTTTAGAGGGTGATGAGAAGCAAAATGTAAGTATTTACCGGTGTTTGTATTTTTCCTGAAAATTTTCGTATTTAATTTTGTGCCTGTTATATAGATAGTAAGATTAAGGAAATTAATCTGATTATTTTGTCCAATTTCAAGGGTGAATTTAAGTCTATCGTGTACAGAGTTAAGTTTTATGAAGAGGTTATCAATAATGGATCTGTTGCCTATTACAAGAATGTCGTCGGCATAGCGCATGTATAGTTTTAGTTCAGGGGGAAAGGGGTGTAGAATTTGGCTTTCAATGGCGGCTAGGTAGATTTCAGATAATGGGGCTGAAATCCCTAGTCCCATTGGTAAGCCAAATATTTGTTGAAAGATTTTTTTGTTGAATCTAAAAAATCTTGCTTCTAATAGAAGGGTGGTGAGTTCAAGGATATGGTCTATAGAAAGGGAGGTACGTTTTGTTAAGGTATCGTCTGTTTCTAAGAATTTGCGTAGGGCTTGTAAAGTAAATGGAATATGGACATTCGTGTAAAGAGAAGTAACGTCATAGGAAGCTAGGATGTCTGTATCGGATATTGTGATATTATTAATTTTTTGAAAAGCTTGATTGGTGTTATTGATCTTGAATGTGGAAAATTTAGTAAGGGGGGTTATGATTTTAACCAGGAAGGAGGATAAATTAGCGAAAGCTGAATTGCTGTATGATACAATTGGTCTTAAAGGGTGGTCAGCTTTGTGTAACTTGATAATCCCAAACATGTGGGGGAGGATGTTATTGCGAATTCCAATTTGCTGTAGTGTGGAAAGGTTGATTTCCTTATTTTGCCTGAGTTTCCTGAGAATTATGTCGAGTTTATTTTTGAGTCTTGTGATGTTATGGTTATTAACATTTATGTATGTGTTTGGGTCTGCGAAGATGGATTCTAATTTTTCGGTGTAGATGTCTTTATCTATTATAACGATCGTATCACCTTTATCAGCTTTTTGAATAATAACGTTAGAAGTTTTACTGAGTTTGTGTAAATCCATAAGCTGTTGTTTTTTATTATAGCAGGAAGAAAGTTTGGTATTAATAATACTATTTGACTTAAATTCACCCTTGAAATTGGACAAAATAATCAGATTAATTTCCTTAATCTTACTATCTATATAACAGGCACAAAATTAAATACGAAAATTTTCAGGAAAAATACAAACACCGGTAAATACTTACATTTTGCTTCTCATCACCCTCTAAACACTAAAAAGGCAGTTTTATATAACCAAATTCACAATGCACTAAAGTACAGTTCCTTACCCACTGACCTTCACAATGAAATACAGTATATCACCGACAAATTTATATCCAGAGGTTACCCCCACCAACTTATTTTAAATACAATCCTTAACGCTAAAAATAAAATTAAATCTAACACCCCAACCAAAGACAAAAATAAAACAAACATCCGCATAGTCCTCCCTTACCACAATGAACTAGCAGGACAGTTCCGACGCCTATTTAACAACACTGATATCTCCCTTGTTTTTTCCACCTACAACAAATTAGGATCCTTCTTCAGCACCTATAAAGACACATACAAATATCCTACAAACGACCTTAATAATATTATATACCTCATCAATTGTCAACCAAACTGCAACACATGTTATATCGGAAGTACCACTACTAAATTTGGCTCATCAAAAACATCCAATACCCGTGCATACTACCATTTTCATAGTCTCATGTCCAACCAATCTGTCACAGAACTTACAACTCATGCCCAGACTCACAACCACAACCCGCTCATCGACTCTGCCATTTCCATCATTAAACTAAAATCCAGTTACAGAATACTCCAATATGAAGCCCTAGTTATTGAATGGTACAAGCACCACTCTAACCTCAAAATTCTAAATTCTAAACTCCCCTTCAATCTTTCCCCAATTTGGAACCTCTCGAGATTAAAGTTCCCACATGTCAAAAAAGGCATCACGAGAGTATAATTTTTTATTCTTAAAATATCACGCGCGTTCTCTCCCCACACATTGCCAACTGAAGACGTTCTCTAACTAACGAAAGTCCTCGTAAAGACTATTGGCTTCATCGGATTCACTTACATAGTTTTTAATTATTCCTTCTTCTCTTTATTTCGATGACAACCAAGGATTGGATGTGTACACTTCTATTTCCTTGCGCCTATTTAACTCAGTCAACTTTTACCTACTTCCCTCCCTTTTAATTTTTCAATTCAACAATTCAACTTAAACATTAACCACGCTTCCTAAGTAAACCATCGCAGATTAATTTCAAGGTGAGTACCGCTTTTTAAGCTTTCGCTATTCCTTTCTAGTATTAATAAAGCAAAAACAGGAAATAATCGGGTCCTCCAAGTGTCAAGGCGTATTAGAAGTCATTTGTTACTGCATGGTAGGATTATCATTGGCTTCATGTCGTATAAGTTCAATGACTTTCATTTAGTTACTTTGTGCTAAAATTGTCAGGGACTTGGTCATACAGCCAGAATATGTTATCGCACAGATCCTGTCTGCAGTCACTGTGCAGGTGTAGGACACTCCTACACATTCTGTACTCATCAGCGAGAACAACCGATCTGTTCCAATTGTAAGGCAAAAAATCGAGCTGCAAATCATTCTGTAAGGAGTAAACACTGTCCAGAATACTTGAATGCACTTAAGTTAGTCAAAGAAAGAGCACGGAAATTTGTTAACGTTAATGGCAGATATTGATAATCACTTAATTCTTAATCAGTACAATGCAAAATCGAATGGTAACCTACGTATACTACAGATTAATGCTCAGAGATCAAAATCGGTGGCTGATGAAGTTAGACTAGTGTGCAGCAGAGAGAATACTGATATAGCCTGCATACAGGAACCATACTCAGTGAAAAGTCGGCCTACAGGATATCCACTTTCAGCACGTGTACTCTGTGCAGATGAACCAGACTTAAGAGCTGCAATTGTAGTGTTTAATAAGGACATAGTTATTACTGTTATAAATTCGTTGTGCTCTTCACAGATGGTGTGCATAGGGGTAGAATCAGATCTTGCATCATTCTATCTATGTTTTATGTATTGTCATCACTCAACAGACATTAATTTCTACATCAGATACATGGAACTGGTTCAAAATCGCTTGGGTAATAATTCAGTAATATTTGCGATGGATTCTAACGCAAGATCAGCATCGTGGTTTGACAGAATTACAAATGATCGTGGTCGTCAACTAGATGAGATGAATTCTTGGCTTGTTGTGGATTGTTTATACAAAATCTACCAAGTTCAGATAGTACTTTCTTCACTGTTAATGGAGAATCAAATATTGACTTGACAATCTGTAAAGTAAGGGCAGCTGTATCGTGGACGATTGGCGATTAAGAGCAGACTGGGTCTGCTATGATCATCGGGTCATTGTATTTTCTGACAGAGACATAACAAAACTAGCTCCGTCTCAGGAACAGTTACGACGATTTGCTACCGAAAATGCAAAGTGGAATAGGTTTGATGAATATAATCAGGTCCGACTTGGGAATCTGGGTATTGGGGCGTTCAGTCAGATGTCTCGAGAGAATGCAGTGGAGTTACTTCAGCGCTCTCTCTTTGAGGCTTCCAGCATCTATGAAGCAAAGAACTCAGACAGTATGAGCTTACGGGAGTGTACCCGAGATATGGATCAAAATACATGGAATGCTTCTTTAATAGTGAGTAATAGAGTAATAGAGTAACTCCCAGGCAGGAAACTACGTTCTCTCATTTCCAACGTGAAAATACCTGTCCCCACCCTTCTGCAGAGCGGTTTGGTCTATCGCATCTCTTGCCGTGACTGCACTAGCTGCTACTTTGGAGAGACTGGACGTCGGCTCGAGAAACGCCTCTCAGAACATAAAAGGGCGATCCGTTTGGCAGATGTGGAGCACTCAGCTATTGCCGAGCACGTCTGGACAACCCACCACGACATTGACCCACACCGCGATGTCGTGGTTGTGGACAGGTCCCACCATTACCTACAGCGTACCTGGTTGGAATCGTTAAACATAAAATGCTCGGATATCTCTTTGAACAGGAACAGTGGTTGTCAAGTTAACCCCATCACAGAAGCAATAATTCTGTCGATAGACAAACGCTGGCCGCGTCACCACCACACGTCACAGCCACAAACTTCAACCTCGAACAATTAGCCACACGCCTCACGCACCAGTTTGGCAGTGCACATCTCCATTCTAACTGTCATTTAATATTTTCTATTTAACTGAAGAAGGCTGTCTACTCAGCCGAAAGCTTTTTGTATATTAAACCGTTCTTTATATGTATGTTCTAAGTATATTAAACCGCTCTGAGGAACTATAATTTTCGTTTTAATAATATGAATCCGGAGCGCTTAGGCCTCTTTCACCATATTCGGACTATTCTTGGCCAACCAACATACGATATGGTCGTGAGACTACAGAAGGATTTCATCTTTATAGCCCGTGGCAGACAACATCTGAGGTTTGCTCACAGATGCAAAACAAACAAGATTATCCCCGAAAGGATTTCGGTACAAACCACCGCTTTCTAATGAGTGTATGCGACGTGCCTGTTGGAACTTCGGCTTCAAGACTCTGTGCATATGGATTGGCTGCCTCCACCGGGACATACAGCTTGCCTCAGCGAGTAAAGCAGCCCTACTAGTCGACCTTAAGACTCTGATTCCCGATCCCATTTACACCAATGTAATAATACTTTATGCTACCAGGCCGTCAGAGAATCAGATCGTTATTGTGCTCGGTAGAAACGTAAGTTCAATACTTTAATTAATGAATCCCGTCAATTTCGTCGCCAGTATAATGCCCCTTCCACAGGTTGCCCAGATTTCGTATTGAACCTGAGCAACAAGCAGTTATCTGCAGAACAAATAGACCTATTGACTCTTGGCATGGCATTTGCCGTTCTTCCAAAGCACCCACCGATCAATCACTGACATCGCTTTAGGCGTGGAAACATGTTTAACACGCCTCCCAGAAGATGTGGCCAACGCAATCCGCTTAAAGACTGCAGCAGTTCTACACCATGCTCGCCCCGTCTCTTCAAACCTCAGCCGTATGCAGATTTCTGCCCTCAAGGCACTAAAACGGGATTCGTCCATCGTCATCCTACCGGCGGACAAAGGCCGTAGTACGGTTGTAATGAACCGCGCTGATTACGTGGCGAAAGCCTTACTGCTCTTGCGAGACACTTCCGTCTACAATTTCGTCGGAGGTGGGAGAAATAACTAGGAACATTATTCCTGCTGCGGACTTTGCTACTTCTAAAACAGTTTAGTCATGGTTTTGTCCTTCAATGTTCACCAACTATGTGCTGACAGGACATGGGTCCTTTCGAGACAAATTATGTTCACGGGGTTTGGAGCCAGATCCGTGGTGTTCTTGGGGTGAGGCGGAAACTTGGCTGCATACACTGTTTCATTGCCCATTTTATAATGTTGAGAGGCGTCGTCTTTTCGAACTGATTCCCGATCTAGCTGAAAACAATGTGCAGGAGTTTGTGAACGGAGTGTCTGATTTTCAGGCATTGCAGGTTTTTGCTGCTGCAGTGTTCTCTAAGAGATCAATTATAAGGAACCTATCAGAAAATGAACTGGCAGTGTATGTTGAGAGTTTTGCTTGATTGCATCTGGGCTTGGGAGCCTCAGACCTGGAAGCTTTATGTCAGGTCTTGGGCTCCTGAGTAGGTACCATTACGGTGGTTTTTTTTTTTTTTTTTTTTCGGTTCTTGGGTTTGGGCGGCCCAAGACTGGAAAGCTGGCACCCAGTAGTATTGCACATTCTCTTTTGGGTGTAGAATTGTGCTTTGGCACTACAGCTAACAATAGTAGAAACAGGTCCGGCTCCACGTGCCAGGGACGGGCATCGGTTGGCAGCTGTTGATGTCAGCTGCCTCCTGATGACAAAGTGACCTGACATTAACAACACACTAAACACACAAACACTTCTTTAATACGTTTTAATCTTTCCTATACAAAATGATGTATTAATTTTAGATACTAGCGTTGAAATTTGTAAACATCTCAAAATTTTTCTTGTTTTGGATTATTTCTTAGCTATCTTATCTATCAGGCCCACTTTACAGTTTTCTGTATTCTTTAAATGTACTAGGTGGAGATGGGCATATGCCTAGGAGTCACCCCGACACAGTATATACACACACAGAACCTGACCCCTACTGTTCGTGCGGTGAGGTTGAATCTTGGAGACATGTCATATTTGAATGCGGACTGTATACTTCAGACAGGCAGGAATTACTAAATAGGTTACCAAACCTCACGGAGTATAATTAACCTCTCTTGGTTCAGAGGTGGGACATCTTTGCTTTGCTTCAGGAATTCTCGGCCAACGTTTTTAAAAGAAGACAGGAGTTAAGAAATCTATTGCAGGATACCAATTAAGGGAAGTGCTGCACATTTGACGACAGAACATTTCGTGTAATGTCATCTTTATAGGATGTTTCTTGTTTACAGTGCGAGATGATCTTCTGCTCCTGGATACCCAAATGCAGGCTTGCATTTGTGGATGGACTCTAAGTGGAGATAATGTTAATCTAAGTGTTATTGTTAAGTTAATGTCATTCTAAGTGTATGACATTTATTTATTAATAAATTAATTTATTTATTAATAAATTAGTAAATAGCAAATATATGTATTTGCTATTTACATGTAAATATTTGTATAATGTTGCTTTTGTTTCAACAAGTATACATTGTTCTTAGTTGGAATTTTTTTTATTATTATTATTATTATTTATTTTTTATTTATTATTTTTATTTTTATTTTTATTTTATTTATTTTTTCGCTGGCCTCCAAGTTTGGGCAGCCTTGGGGGCGGGATTGCTGGCACCTACCAGTATAGCACTACTTCCTGTAGGTGCGGGATTTGTGCATTACAGCACACACAGAGAATGGTTGGTCCAGGTGTTGGTTAATCCCTGAGGGCGAAATGGCCTGACATAACACTTTTTTCAGGCCTGTTTTGCAAACGTTCTGAGCTTTTACAGGAGTAAAAGGTGGAGATGAGCTTATGTCTAGGAGCCACCCTTCATATCAGGACACACACACAATCAGATGTACAGTATATATAAGAGTATGTATATAAAATCTGTATATAAATATTGTATATAAATTGATTAATATATCTTGAGAATGTATATACAGTTGTCTGTTAATAAATAAATAAAAAAAAAAAAAAAAACCCCTTAACCGTTACCCTCATCAGAGCATTGGAACGATGGGAGTCAGAGGTAAATATCCTCATCAATAGTTGGCTCAAACAGGGGAAGATAACGCAGTCAACCCGTAATCACCTCCGTGCCTCCGGGTGTCAGATCCCACGGTTTTACGGCCTGCCGAGGTACACAAAAAGACACACCACTAAGACCAATTGTATCCTGTTGTGGATCACCGACTTACGAGTGTCTAAGTTTGTCTCGAGGCTTCTTTCTCCTCTAGTTGGCAAGACCACCTACACCGTCTCCAACAGTATTGAGTTCATAGAAAGGATCCGCACTATATCCATCTCACAATATAAATCATGGCATCGTTCGATGTAATATCACTCTTTAACTCCATCCCAGTGGAACTTGCCATCTATTGTGCAAGACAACTCTTGGACAATGATGAAACGCTTAGCGACAGAACCAGAGTGACACCTGATGACATTTCCACCGCCCTCAGACTGTGCTTAACAGGTGGTGCAATCATGTTTAGCGACTCAATTTACCAGCAGGTGCATGGCACAGCCATGGGTTACCTGTCAGTTCGGTCAAGGCAAACATCGTGATGGAGGAGTTAGAGGGACGTGCGTTTCCACACGCACCAGATCACAACGCCTTTTGGTGTCGCTATGTAGACGATGTGTTCGTAGTTATCCCTAGAGACTCAGGTCAGCAAATCCTAACCCACCTCAACTCACTATCGCCCTTCATAAAATTCACGATTGAGCTGGAGTCGAACAACACCATACCATACCTAGATACTCTCGTCCGGCGCGAAGACACATGCTTGAAGACGACAGTTTATCGTAAACCTATGTGTGCTGGCCAATTTACCAACTTCCGATCAGCACACGCACGAGGTCACCTTCTCACCACTGCCCGAACCTTGCTAACTCGAGCCTGGACACACCTAGCTCTGTAGGTGAAAGACGCACAGAGATCACCAGGGTCAAAGCGGACCTTGCGAGGTGTGGCTATCCCATCGACACCCTTGACAGGTGTGACCTACAGGCAAGCGACAACGTAGCGACCAACAGTAACATCAACAGTGGTGAGTCATCCACGAGGGCATTTATCCCATACTACCCCAACCTGTCGCAACGGATCGGTAGAATCATAAAATCACATGGGATAAAGTGCATCCAACACCCTGGCAGGAAACTACGTTCTCTCATTTCCAACGTGAAAACACCTGTCCCCACCCTTCTGCAGAGCGGTTTGGTCTATCGCATCTCTTGCCGTGACTGCACTAGCTGCTACTTTGGAGAGACTGGACGTCGGCTCGAGAAACGCCTCTCAGAACATAAAAGGGCGATCCGTTTGGCAGATGTGGAGCACTCAGCTATTGCCGAGCACGTCTGGACAACGCACCACGACATTGACCCACAAAACGCGATGTCGTGGTTGTGGACAGGTCCCACCATTACCTACGGCGCACCTGGTTGGAATCGTTAAACATAAAATGCTCGGATACCTCTTTGAACAGGAACAGTGGTTGTCAAGTTAACCCCATCACAGAAGCAATAATTCTGTACATAGACAAACGCTGGCCGCGTCACCACCATACGTCACAGCCACAAACTTCAATCTCGAACAATTACCCACGCGCCTAGCTCACCAGTTTGGCAGTGCACATCTCCATTGTAACTATCATTTAATATTTTCTGTTTAACTGAAGAAGGCTGTCTACTCAGCCGAAAGCTTTTTGTATATGAAACCGTTCTTTGTATGTATGTTCTAAGTATATTAAACCGCTCTGAGGAACTATAATTTTCGTTTTAATAATACAAATGTATGAATCCGGAGCGCATAGGCCTCTTTCACCATAATATGCATTTATTTTATCCCAAATTCTGTCATCTGCATGCATCTTGAAAGACAGAAGGTGAACATCCAGAGACAAGGCTTTTGCTTTTAATGTTTACCTTCAAAGCCCAAGTACTTATAAGTTATTGAGAAGGAAGCTCAATTTACCAAGCAGAAAAACCCTGAAGCGTTCAATGTTGAACATTGCTAATAAGCCAAGATTCTGTCTGTTTTGCTGAATGTTTTAAGGAAGCAAATAACAGCTATGCAGGAAAAAGACAAACTCTGCATACAATGAATAAACAAAGTGCATTACCTAATTCTATTATCAAAGAAACAAGCACGTTTTCCCACAAGTGATTCTTCAGATTTTTAGCTTCTGCGCAACGCGAGAAACTTGATTTAGGTACATGACAACCTCCAGTTCATCACTGAAACTTATCCAAACTTCCAAAGACATCTACAAAATGTTTAGGCAATTTCTCTCAGGAAATAGTGGAGAGGAAAGCTCATCATCGTAAGATTCGGGGGATGAGACCGACTTCTGCGAGGAACTTGAACATTACAGTAGTACTGAGACTAAAGGCGATGAGTCCGGTAGTGACAGAAATTATGAGGATGAGGACGAGTATATCGGGAGGAATAGAAGCACGGTACGGAGAAACTTTGCTGCTCGTCAAAATATTGGTACAGCTCAAAGCAACATTATCACACGTTTTCCAAGTGTGAAGGCAGCAGGTAAGAATGCACAAACACCACTTGTTTGTTTTTTGTTATTCTTTGATGATGAAATGATAAACCATATAGTGATTCATAGCGGGTCACATAGCGGGTAATTATTCATTGAAGAAGGGTGCTAGAAGAACAGATGAGATGGAAATAAGAGCTTTGGTTGGAGTATTGATCCTAGCAGGAATGTCTGTCTCGTGCAGGGAGACGAAGCGCGGTACATTTGTGGAGTAAGGACGGATTAGGTTCTGAGTTGTTGTTGACGACTATGGCCCAGAAGTGATTCTTTTTTCTTCTTCGGGCCATACGGTATGACAACATCAACGACAGACACATTAGATAAGAAACAAACAGACCGATTGGCAGCGTTTCGTGAATTTTTGTCCATGTTTTGGATAGATGCCAGAGATATTATTCTCTTTCTCAGTAAGTCACTGTCGACCAACAGCTAGTGGCGTTTAGGGGTAGATGTTCATTCCGCCAATACATTCCAAGTAAGCCGGCAAGATATGGACTGAAGATATTTACGTTATGCGATGCGAAAATGGGGTATACATTGAACATGGAAGTTTATGTGGGAAGACAACCTCCTGGGCCATATGCCTTTTCAAATGCGGCTCTCGATGTGGTGATGCGGCTTGTTCGCCCAATCGAAGGAACTAAAAGCAATGTGACTACAGACAATTGGTTCGGCAGTGTGCCTCTGGCTTCTAAAAATGAGGCCCAAAGCTATATACATACCATACATCACGAGCAGTGCTACCACCACAACCCAGGGAAATCGAAAGAGGACGCATCAAGTTGTCACCCGGCCTAAGTACAGTAATGTTTTTAAATTACCAATGAGACTGACATTTAAAACCTTCTTCTATAAAGTACACCACGCCTGCCTACCGACAAAAATGTGGACCGTTGCTAAAGGCATGCCAATGGCAACACCAGCCAAATGCCACTTCTGCAATGAACCGGAGACACTGTACCACCTCATGATTTACTGCAAGGTGGCATCTGAAATTTGGGAAACAGCAAAACCACTATTCACAGAAAGCCGCACCATTGACGAAGGTACCCTGTTCTGGCTCAATAACGGCAAACTTGGAAAAATAAAAATGACCGTTGTCATTCACGTGATGTACGCCACTGGATCTACAGATGCGACTGCACATATGGAAGAGAAGACGCCCCACACATCGTGACAAAACTGAACACATATCTGAAAGAAACAATCACAGACTCGGTATATAGAAAACAGATTAAAGCACAGCAATGGGCAGAAGCGTGACCGGTAAAAATAGAAGATGGAAGGCTCCACGTTATACCAATCCTAAAGAAACCTGCTACACCTGTGACGAGATGAAAGATCCGATATAGATCGTCTATGGGAGTTGGCACTCTGTATCTTACTGGACTGGACCTTAATTAATGAGAACGGTCTTACTGTTCTGTGTGCCAAGGTTTAAATCTAAGGAAATAACGTAAACTGTAAAGGAGGATTCAATAAGCTTTAGGTAGCATAAGGTTTTCTACCGTTTACTTTGCTCAAAGTTTACATTTGCGGATTCTCATCAAAGGATAATGGTTAAGGGTTCAGAAGGTGCAAAAGGACAAAGGTAAGATTAGAGAAAGACAATTGGATGATAAATTAGGGGACAGATGGGTTTAGTTGAAGATATGGAAACACGGGAAAATACAGTAGTTATGGAAACAAAGGACAATAAAATATTGTTGGGTGGAAAAGAGTATGATTTTGATGTCGATGGGACATTGATGAATGAGTTTTGCTCTCTCACAGCAGGGAATAATCAAGACATAGTGAAGGGAAGTAACGATTGTTTGGATCTTCAAATGACAAGGTTGTTCTAGATGCAATCCGTTCAGGAAAATTGAATAATCTTGGAGAAATTAGTGGAGCTATAAATAGCGAAAGAGATATGACTGGATTTGGGGATGAGAAAGTTGATAATGGAGAGGATGAATATAGTGAAATCTACATGTCTGTGGCGAGTCATGAGAAAATAACAGATGCAATATCCGCTGGAACAATGCAAAGAAGTTCTGGAAAGGGTAGGCCAAAGAACGTTAAGAATAAAACCGATGGAACATTAACTAAACTAGATATTGAAGAGGAAAGCAGAAGTGAAGGTTTACAGATGATTGGTGGCTTGGGGATGGTTATTCCATTATCTCCCAGAAGTCGGTCTCCCGGCTGTTTCAGAGCAGTTAATCTTCGAAATAGATCTAATAGATTGGATGACAGTTCAAGGGGACCCCTACCTCGCGGGGCACGACTACGTCGTCATGCAGTAGATCCCCTCAGCCTAGGAAAAGTGCCAAAGGTAAACGTGTACAACGTTCCAAAGTAAGTAACAGTTTGAAAAATACTATGCACAATGTTCAGAAGGATCTTGACTTAGCCAAAACAAACAGGAATTTGGAGAAGTTGATGAAATGCACACCAACTGTTTCCCTTGGTTTGTCTCCATGCGATGGAACACAGAGTATGCTAGATGAAGGGGATTTTTACCTAGATCGTGCTACGGAAATTGCATATTTAGCTGAGAAAATATCTTTTAAAAGATTTAGTGAGCTTTCTCTCTGCCTACGCAAGGACCTGGAGGAATTTCTTTTTCAGAAGAAAAAGGTGTTGGTATGAAGATTGTAAATGGGGTACTTTCAAGATGGCACACACTTGAAACTGCTCTACATGATGTTGGCACTGAAAATGAACGTCTAAAGGAGAAGGTCGCTGGTTTAGCGAGGGTACTAGATGTGAATGAGAAATAACTGAGAGAGATCCAGATCAAGGAAGAGTGGCTTACTAAGGAACTGTTTAATGCTTCCTTGTTGGGAGCAGACAATAAATGCTTAAAGGATAACATTACATCCTTGGAGGTGAAATTGGAGGAATACAAACAAAAAATTGAAGGAACTGAAAAATAAAGATAGTGTTATGGTAAGAGAACTATATAGTAAGGTACTCCAGCATAGAACACCTCAGAATCAGGTGAACATCGAGGGACGAGGGCAAACTAAGGGCAGAAATGAAAGTCAGGTGTGCTTGTCTTCCTCGTCATTGGATGGGACAGGAGGACATGTTCTGATAGTGAAAGCAGCTGAGGGATCAAGATTGAAAAAGAGTGATGAGGTGAGTTTAGCAGTAACTAAACAGCTTAAAAGCAGCTTAAAGAAAATTAGGATAAGGAGGCTTCGGAAGATTAGGAATAATGGTATGGTATTGGAGAAGCAAACAGAAAAGGAGCTACAAGAGGTAAAGGAATGTGAGAGCATTAAACGATTGGGCGTGATTCTCTCGACTCCAAAAGAGCCAGGGCGAAAAATAATATTGTATGATGTGGAAAAAACGATCAACAAGGAAGCCCTGTTAGAAGACTTATACAACAAAAGTTTACTAAATATGAACATCTCTAGGGAGGAAGTGAAGATGGAGATATTTGTCCGTTTTTGTAGTATTAATAAAGCAAAAACAGGAAATAATTGGGTCCTCCAAGTGTCAAGGCGTATTAGAAGTCATTTGTTACTGCATGGTAGGATTTTCATTGGCTTCATGTCGTATAAGTTCAATGACTTTCATTTAGTTACTTTGTGCTAAAATTGTCAGGGACTTGGTCATACAGCCAGAATATGTTATCGCACAGATCCTGTCTGCAGTCACTGTGCAGGTGTAGGACACTCCTACACATTCTGTACTCATCAGCGAGAACAACCGATCTGTTCCAATTGTAAGGCAAAAAATCGAGCTGCAAATCATTCTGTAAGGAGTAAACACTGTCCAGAATACTTGAATGCACTTAAGTTAGTCAAAGAAAGAGCACGGAAATTTGATAACGTTAATGGCAGATATTGATAATCACTTAATTCTTAATCAGTACAATGCAAAATCGAATGGTAACCTACGTATACTACAGATTAATGCTCAGAGATCAAAATCAGTGGGTGATGAAGTTAGACTAGTGTGCAGCAGAGAGAATATTGATATAGCCTGCATACAGGAACCATACTCAGTGAAAAGTCGGCCTACAGGATATCCACTTTCAGCACGTGTACTCTGTGCAGATGAACCAGACTTAAGAGCTGCAATTGTAGTGTTTAATAAGGACATAGTTATTACTGTTATAAATTCGTTGTGCTCTTCACAGATGGTGTGCATAGGGGTAGAATCAGATCTTGCATCATTCTATCTATGTTTTATGTATTGTCATCACTCAACAGACATTAATTTCTACATCAGGTACATGGAACTGGTTCAAAATCGCTTGGGTAATAATTCAGTAATATTTGCGATGGATTCTAACGCAAGATCAGCATCGTGGTTTGATAGAATTACAAATGATCGTGGTCTTCAACTAGATGAGATGAATTCTTGGCTTGTTGTGGATTGTTTATACAAAATCTACCAAGTTCAGATAGTACTTTCTTCACTGTTAATGGAGAATCAAATATTGACTTGACAATCTGTAACGTAAGGGCAGCTGTATCGTGGACGATTGGCGATTAAGAGCAGATTGGGTCTGCTCTGATTATCGGGTCATTGTATTTTCTGACAGAGACATAACAAAACTAGCTCCGTCTCAGGAACACTTACGACGATTTGCTACCGAAAATGCAAAGTGGAATAGGTTTGATGAATATAATCAGGTCCGACTTGGGAATCTGGGTACTGGGGCGTTCAGTCAGATGTCTCGAGAGAATGCAGTGGAGTTACTTCAGCGCTCTCTCTTTGAGGCTTCCAGCATCTATGAAGCAAAAGAACTCAGACAGTATGAGCTTACGGGAGTGTACCCGAGATATGGATCAAAATACATGGAAAAATACTTCTTTAATAGTGAGTAATAGAGTAACTCCCAGGCAGAAAACTACGTTCTCTCATTTCCAACGTGAAAACACCTGTCCCCACACTTCTGCAGAGCGGTTTGGTCTATCGCATCTCTTGCCGTGACTGCACTAGCTGCTACTTTGGAAAGACTGGACGTCGGCTCGAGAAACGCCTCTCAGAACATAAAAGGGCGATCCGTTTGGCAGATGTGGAGCACTCAGCTATTGCCGAGCACGTCTGGACAACCCACCACGACATTGACCCACACCGCGATGTCGTGGTTGTGGACAGGTCCCACCATTACCTATGGCGCACCTGGTTGGAATCGTTAAACATAAAATGCTCGGATACCTCTTTGAACAGGAACAGTGGTTGTCAAGTTAACCCCATCACAGAAGCAATAATTCTGTCGATAGACAAACGCTGGCCGCGTCACCACCATACGTCACAGCCACAAATTTCAACCTCGAACAATTAGCCACGCGCCTCACGCACCAGTTTGGCAGTGCACATCTCCATTCTAACTGTCATTTAATATTTTCTGTTTAACAAGAAGGCTGTCTACTCAGCCGAAAGCTTTTTGTATATGAAACCGTTCTTTATATGTATGTTCTAAGTATATTAAAACGCTCTGAGGAACTATAATTTTTGTTTTAATAATATGAATCCGGAGCGCATAGGCCTCTTTCACCATAATCGGACTATTCTTGGCCAACCAACATACGATATGGTTGTGAGACTACAGAAGGATTTTGTAAATATGTTTTGTTAACCCCTGGCACCACCATGCCGTGACGGGACTAATTGTATGTCCATCATTGCTGCAATTAAAGATTCTATTCTATTCTATTCGATTTCATCTTTATAGCCCGTGGCAGACAACATCTGAGGTTTGCTCACAGATGCAAAACAAACAAGATTATCCCGAAAGGATTTCGGTACAAACCACCGTTTTCTAATGAGTGTATGCGATGTGCCTGTTGGAACTTCGGCTTCAAGACTCTGTGCATATGGATTGGCTGCCTCCACCGGGACATACAGCGTGCTTCAGCGAGCAAAGCAGCCCTACTAGTCGACCTTAAGACTCTGATTCCCGATCCTATTTACACCAATGTGATCAATACTTTATGCTACCAGGCCGTCAGAGAATCAGATCGTTATTGTGCCCGGCAGAAACGTAAGTTCAATACTTTAATTAATGAATCCCGTCAATTTCGTCGCCAGCATAATGACCCTTCCACAGGTTGCACAGATTTCGTATTGAACCTGAGCAACAAGCAGTTATCTGCAGAACAAATAGACCTATTGACTCTTGGCATGGCATTTGCCGTTCTTCCAAAGCACCCACCGATCACTGACATCGCTTTAGGCGTGGAAACATGTTTAACACGCCTCCCAGAAGATGTGGCCAACGCAATCCGCTTAAAGACTGCAGCAGTTCTACACCATGCTCGCCCCGTCTCTTCAAACCTCAGCCGTATGCAGATTTCTGCCCTCAAGGCACTAAAAACGGGATTCGTCCATCGTCATCCAACCGGCGGACAAAGGCCGTCGTACGGTTGTAATGAACCGCGCTGATTACGCGGCGAAAGCCTTACTGCTCTTGCGAGCCACTTCCGTCTAGAAACTCTTAACCGTTACCCCCATCAGAGCATTGGAACGATGGGAGTCAGAGGTAAATATCCTCATCAATAGTTGGCTCAAACAGGGGAAGATAACGCAGTCAACCCGTAATCACCTCCGTGCCTCCGGGTGTCAGATCCCACGGTTTTACGGCCTGCCGAAGGTACACAAAGAAGACACACCACTAAGACCAATTGTATCCTGTTGTGGATCACCGACTTACGAGTTGTCTAAGTTTGTCTCGAGGCTTCTTTCTCCTCTAGTTGGCAAGACCAGCTACACCGTCTCCAACAGTATTGAGTTCATAGAAAGGATCCGCACTATATCCATCTCACAGGATCAAGTCATGGCATCGTTCGATGTAATATCACTCTTTACCTCCATCCCAGTGGAACTTGCCATCTCTTGTGCAAGACAACTCTTGGACAATGATGAAACCCTTAGCGACAGAACCAGACTGACATCTGATTACATTTCCACTCCCTCTGAGACTGTGCTTAACAGGTGGTGCAATCATGTTTAGCGACTCAATTTACCAGCAGGTGCATGGCACAGCCATGGGTTCCCCTGTCAGTTCGGTCACGGCAAACATCGTGATGGAGGAGTTAGAGGGACGTGCGTTTACACACGCACCAGATCACATCGCCTTTTGGTGGCACTATGTAGACGATGTGTTCGTAATTATCCCTAGAGACTCAGGTCAGCGAATCCTAACACACCTCAACTCACTATCGCCCTTCATAAAATTCACGATTGACCTGGCGTCGAACAACACCATACCATACCTAGATACCCTCGTCCGGCGCGAAGACACATGCTTGAAGACGACAGTTTATCGTAAACCTATGTGTGCTGGCCAATTTACCAACTTCCGGTCAGCACACGCACGGGGTCACCTCCTCACAACTGCCCGAACCTTGCTAACTCGCGCCTGGACACACTCTAGCTCTGTAGGTGTAAGACGCACAGAGATCACCAGGGTCAAAGCGGACCTTGCGAGGTGTGGCTATCCCATTGACACCCTTGACAGGTGTGACCTACAGGCACGCGACAACGTAGCGACCAACAGTAGCATCAACAGTGGTGAGTCATCCACGAGGGCATTTATCCCATACTACCCCAACCTGTCGAAACGGATCGATAGAATCCTAAAATCACATGGGGTAAAGTGCGTCCAACTCCCAGGCAGGAAACTACGTTCTCTCATTTCCAACGTGAAAACACCTGGTTAGAATCGTTAAACATAAAATGCTCGGATACCTCTTTGAACAGGAACAGTGGTTGTCAAGTTAACCCCATCACAGAAGCAATAATTCTGTCCATAGACAAACGCTGGCCGCGTCACCACGTACGTCACAGCCACAAACTTCAACCTCAAACAATTAGCCACGCGCCTCACGCACCAGTTTGGCAGTGCACATCTCCATTCTAACTATCATTTAATATTTTCTGTTTAACTGAAGAAGGCTGTCTACTCAGCCGAAAGCTTTTTGTATATTAAACCGTTCTTTATATGTATGTTCTAAGTATATTAAACCGCTCTGAGGAACTATAATTTTCGTTTTAATAGCAAGATCAGTTTGCTATGCTGCACGCCAAAGCAGTTTACTGCTAAAACAGAGATGACCGTAAACAGGCTTATGTCAACAGCTGAGTTTCAGTTAGATGCAATGAAAAAATTGGAGAACGATCAGAAAACGGTTAGTCAGCTTACAAGTCAGACTTTAGATTCTATGGCTAGTGGTCAGAAAGAGTTGATGGAACGTCAAGAAATTCTCAAAACATCTCAGCAAAATGTCCAGCAGTTTGTTGTGAATAACCTTCGTTATTTGACTAAAGAAAAAACACTCATCGCATCTGGGCAAAAAGAATTGGCTGATATGACAGAACATATAAAAAAGAAATTAGATGAAGCAAGCAGTCATTTAAAAAATAATGCACAAGATCAAATTAAAAACCATCAAGAAATACTGAAAGATTTGAATGCAATACAAGCCAAAGCTAGAGAAGTCTGGGATAAGATAGATAGCAGTACAAAAAGGATCCTTGAACAGCATAATAATACAATTGCTCAGTATATTGAGACATTAGATAATTTACAGCTTATCAATGCTACAATTAGTTATTTATCTTCATTGTTAAACGAAATGAGGAAAGAGGTAGATGAGAAACTTGGTTGGCTGACTACCCTTATGGGTGGAGCAGGTGATCAATTGAGTATAATTTGCATTTGGGTTCTTCATGGTGTATACCTCTTAATTGCTGCCATTACTGCTGCTTTTATAGAAGTTCCTTATCTTGCGAGGATAGCTCTGCTGTTAATTGTGCCATTAAATGCCTTTACAGAGATGAAACAGGGAACTAGCCTTGGCTTCACTGCCTTAACTGTTACACTTGTTAGATTAATTCTACATTATTTTTTATTTTATTTATTTTTTTTTTTAGGTTCTTAATATTCTTTTTCTCTTCTATTAGGCCTGGCACTTTGTGTTTATAACTTCTCCATATTTTTCTATTAATTATTTTTAATTATTATATATATATATAACGTGTGGCGCTACATCCTACTCCTGAGGAGGTAGTGTCAAATTTTATTCAGGAGAATCATACCTTTAGCTCTACCCACTTTGATTCTGAATCCACAATTAACAAACATATTTTGAACCAAAATTTATTTTGTCGAAAATGCTTAGACAAACGATGTCTTACTTGTCCCATGATGGATAACTCCGAGACCAACTCTAATTCTGACTCCACTCCTTTCTGTAAAACCAATAATGTCATATATCCGCTTACTTGCAATATTAAATATGTTGGCCAAACTTCAAACTCTCTCAATATTAGAATTAACGGACATAGATCCAAGAGCAAAAACCTTTCATTTGGCACAAATTTTGATACAGACATAGAACTTTTCCACTTCCACCATCATGGTTTTAACAACGTCAAAATTAATATCATCGCTATCATTAATGATAATATCCTTCGAGATTATTATGAAATTTTATTTATGTGTACACATAAGTCTTTATATCCATATGGTTTAAATAATAAATTTTTTAACAAAATCTTTTTAAGTAATAGTTGTTTTAACACCAACCACTTTATTTACAACCTTTTTCATCTTAGTCATTTCCTCAACGATAACAAACGTAGATACAAACGTGGATATAAAATGTAACGACACTACAGACAGACATATTCGGCACAATTTCAGCAATATTGTTGGCTCCTGGGAGGGGCAGATACACCTGAACCTATTACAACATGGTGCAGATACGTTGACGATATTTTCACTGTAATACCACGTGGCTCTGAAACAGCATTACTAGAATACTTTAATTCCTGTCTAATTTCATACAGTTTACTCTAGTGTTATAAGTCAACGAGGCGCTCCCGTTCCTGGATGTCTTAGTGCAACGCGTAGGCCCATGTCTAGAGACTTCGGTATACCGTAAACCTATGTGGTGCGGACAATTTACAAACTACAGATCCGGCCATGCACCCAGTCATCTCAACAGCACTGCCGCACCCTATTCTCCAGGGCTTGGAGCTATTCCAGCACTGATGCAATCAGACGCAACGAGATTTCCCCTGTGAGGACTGACCTGACCAAATGTGGATATCCATCCCATGTGCTAGACAGATGCCTATTACAAGCACAAGAACTCGCAACCACCCAAGACAGTATACAATCCGCCTACATTCCCTACTATCCAGTCGTGTCAAGTCGGATCTCAAAAATCCTCAGAAATTACAACATCAAATGCGTACAGTTACCCTGCAGGAACCTACGTTCGCTTGTCTCCAGTGTGAAGACCCCTGTCACACCTCTCTTACGCAGCAATGTAATATACCGCATCACCTGCAGAGACTGTGACAGCTGCTACATAGGTGAGACATCAAAACGTCTTCAAGATCGCCTTACGGAGCATGACAGAGCAATCCGGCTTGCCGAAACTGACTAGTCCGCAGTCGCCGAGCATTTTTGGGCCACCAACCACGATCTCGATCCCAAACGTGACTTCGAAAAAGTGAACCACTCACAACACCTTCTCCAACGCGCATGGCTAGTGTCACTTAATATATTGAACAATCCGAAGGCCATAAACCGCTGCAAAGGCATGAGAATGCACCCCTTCCTGGAGCCAACCATTTTACACCTCGACAAACGCTGGAGTAAAACAGCGCATGTCCGTGCGACAACAATAGGAGACCAGCTTGAATAACGTGACTTCACTCTCGGCTCACTGCACGATTAGTTGTATTCAAATTTCAGTCTATTAGTTGATAAAGAGACTCGTCAGTCTCGAAAGCGTCTACTGTATCTTATTGTGCCCCGGTACCATTTTGGCGGTCTGGGTGCACAGTGTTCTTATTGCTTTGATCTAACGTTTATTATAGTGATCGTAGAGCTTTCCACAAGAGACTTCTTGTTTTACTGTGCAGTGACTATTGCTAACTGGTAGGCCTTACTTCCACGCAGTCCGGGGTGGGCGGCCAGGCGAGTCCTGGTCGGCTAAGTAGGCCTTGATCGGCGGACTTTGTCGGTCAAAAGTGATCAGTGTAGTGCGCGACTCTTTTCGAATCAAACATTGTGTTCCAAGGCTATAAAACCATATAAATACAAAGGGTACTAGGAAAGTTTTGCAATATGACGCAACAATGAATCACAGGAAGCTGCCTGTTGCTGCATGTTGAGACATGTTCATACGTGCATAGTAGCCGCCGCGCCAAGTCGATGGGCTCAGTTATTCATTAGTAGTGAGAGTGTAAAGTGCTTGCGATGGCATCGTGGTCACGAAATGAGATAAGGACAGTTTTGCGGTATAATTTCGTGCGTGGTTTAACCATAGACCAGTGCTTAGAAGAAATGACTCTTGCACTAGATGATGATTGTCCACATCGTACAACAATATTCAGGTGGTATAGAGAATTCCAAAGGGGAAATTTCACTCTGGAGGATTCGGAGAGGCCGGGAAGGCCACGAACGTCAGTTACTGAGGAAAACGTTAATGCTGTGAGGAAAATGCTTGACGAAAATAGGCGAGTGACCTACCAACAGATAGAGGATACTTTGGGCCTAAATGCACCAGCAATTCGTTCGATTCTGCAAGATCATTTGCACGTGAAGAAACTTTGTTCTCTCTGGGTGCCGCATCAACTGACTGAAGAGCAGATGACACGACGTGTGACTTGGTGCCGGGAGATGTTAAAAAAGTTTGATAAGGGACAATCTCGGTATGTCAACAACATCGTGACAGGTGACGAGACTTGGCTGTGCTATTACGATCTGCCGACCAAGGCTCAAAACAAAGTTTGGGTCTTTGATGATGACGACACACCCGTAATTGTCAGAAAATCCCGATCTGTAAAGAAGAAAATGATAGCTGTATTTTTCAAATCGAGTAGAATTGTGGAACGTGTCGTTTTGGACACGCAGAAAACAGTCACAGCTAAGTGGTATACTGAACAATGCCTGCCTAAAGTCATTGGATCTATGAAGAACCTGCGGCCAAATTCAAGAATGGACACCTGGTACCTCCATCACGATAATGCTGCCGCTCACCGCGCCAAAGCCTGCACCGAATATTTGACCACGACGGACTGAAACTTCTCGAGCACCCTTCCTACAGTCCAGACCTTGCTCCCTGCGACTTTGCACTGTTCCCGCATGTGAAAATGAAGCTAAAAGGGAGGCGGTTTTCCAGTGATGAGGACCTCCTACGGGCTTGGGACAACGAGTGTGCTTTACTCCCTAGTGAAACTTGGCAGAACTGGTTTAAAGATTGGTTTCGGAGGATGGAGAGGTGTATTGAATGTAGAGGAAATTACTTTGAAAAAATTAAATAAACAAAGCTGTATTGCAAAACTTTCCTAGTACCCTTTGTATATATACACTGTACTTCAATTTAGTACTGTTGCAAAAGTGTCTGTATTTCATTGACTATGTCTGTTCAATCTAGAGCCAAGCTAGGCCCGAAGATATCGGACTCAGAGACTGCAGTCGTTGATCTTGGTGTTTCTATCCGTGCAGACGGCAGCTTTGGAGGCTCGGGTCCAGTGACGACGCAAGTAGTGCTCGACCGTTTGCCTGGAGACCTCCTCGAGGTATATATGGATGAAGACTCATCTAACGATTCGGCGATTGTTGAAGTGGCCCAGAGAACTGCGGTAAAGCGACTCAGACCGGATTCCTCCGATGATGAGGATGAACCGATGGAAAACTTTAAAGTCATGAAGGTTGTCCGTCAAAGACTCCATGATTACATGTTCAACGATTCGAACAAGGTTAATAGATCAGCTATGTATGCTATTCTAGGATTGTGGGATCAACTTGAATCCAAGGTTATCCAGGTATATGCCGAAAACCAGACGTTGAAAGCAATGTTGAAGAAGAGTGAACCCTCTGTCAGCATCGCGCCCACCACGTACGCAGACGTCGTGCAAAGCCAGCAGCGCTTAACTCCTAAGAAACCAGAAGTACATGCTGTTCGTATTAAATCTGACTCAGAAACTCTTAAAACCACTGAGGCTGTGAAGAAAGTAGTTCTCCAATCTGTGAAGCCTGCTTTAAAGAGTGTCAACGTTCGAAGAATGAGAACTATAAAGGATAACGAAGTCGTGCTAGAGGTGGCTAGCAAAGAAGACGTAAACGTATTCTAAACTGCGAGACATAAAAGCCAAGGGAATGAGGACGGAGGTCCCCAAGAAACCTGGGAAACGTCTCATTGTCTACGATGTAGACGCAGATGTCGAAAAAGAAGATTTTCTGTCAGAACTATATGAGCGCAACTTCAGTCCAAGCGGTGTGACAAGAGTTCAGTTCCAGAAGAATACTTTAATCAGGTCCGTGGCAAAAGTCGCGAATAAGGATACCAAAAACTGGATTATGGAGGTTTCTGCCGAGCTGCGGAATATCCTCATTGAGAAAGGCAGGGTATTCCTGCACTGGTCGTCCTATAAAGTCCGTGACATTTACTTTACAGTAAAGTGCTTCAAATGTCTTGCCTTCGGGCATCTAGCAAAGAACTGTAAGTTAAAGGCTGTGTGTGGCCACTGTGCAGGAGAAGGCCATTTCCACAAGGAGTGCCCTAAAAAGGCTGAGAAGCCAACTTGCGTTAACTGTGCTAAGCGAGGAAAGACATCCGACCATTCTGTCAGAAGCAGAGACTGCCCAATCTACAAGAGCGACTTAGAAATAATCAAGAGTAAGATTGCTTATGGATAGTACGTCCATTACAACTTACAACGATGTGTTCCGAGTTATACAGATCAACGGTCAGAGATCATATCCGGTCGCTCTACAGCTAGCGGAGCGCTCCAGGAAGGAAAAGTGTGACTGTATCCTGCTGCAGGAGCCGTACATAGCGAACAATAAGGTTCGTGGTTATCCCCTAAATTATAGGGTTGTTCAGTCTGGTCAGGGTTATCAGGCTGCGATAATAGTCTGTAACAGAGATTTGGTGGTTACCCAGTTGCAGAAGCTGTGCTCCACGCACTATGTTTGTGCGGAGGTCATAGGCGCATTTGGCAGAGCGTACTTGGTTAGTATTTACGCCCAATACCGGGAAGAACCACAGGCCTATCTTCGATATGTCGATGAACTATGTACTGAGTTAATGGGTAAGAAAATACTCATAGGTATCGATGCCAATGCCAAGTCAGTGAGTTGGGGTAGTACAACCTCGGACTATAGAGGAGTACTTTTTGAAGACTGTACCTTGGCTAACAGGCTCGAAATCTTAAATGTCCCTAACCAACCTTGTACCTTTTCTACACTGCAAGGTGAGTCAAACATCGATATAACGCTTTGCACAGGTAGCTTAGTCAATGAAATCACGAAGTGGTCTGTGGAGACCGATTGGTCGTGATCACACGTAAGACCCTGTGATCACACCTAGTGATCACAGGGTCTTACGATGCGAGATCCGTCCTTTTGAACGCAGAACTGAAAATTGTAACGTGGATAGGTTTGTGGCGAGTACCGCTAATTGGAGAAAGTTTAAGTCAATCTTAGACAACGTAACTGCCGATGCTGCCTGGAGACAGCAATGGAGTCGTAGCCTGGCGGCCCAAAGAGTTTCTTTAGTGAATAACTTGCTTCAAAGGGCTTGCAATGCATCTATGAGGAGAGGAAGGAATAGAACAACGTCTGTTTCCTGGTGGTTCTCGGGGTTCTCTCTCTTGGAGGATCTGATTTTGCTACATAATCTCAGTGTTCAGAATCTACCTGGTAAACCTTATACATTTTCTACTTGCAATGGAGAGTCAAACATTGATGTAACTCTTGTTTCCTCGGGGTATGATTGGAGGATTCTGAGTTGGGATGTAAATCCGGACATGGTAAACAGCGATCATAACGCTATTTCGTTTTATGTTGCCCCTGAGCCGGTACGAAGGAATTTTAGTATTGGAAATTTAAAAAGATTCTCTATGGACAAGGTAAACTGGGAAAAATTCGGTAATTACTTGAAATCTATTTACAATGATAACAATGCAATATCTTTGAACGATTTTAACGCTGAGGAATTGGTAGCTCATATTGAATATCATCTTTATCAGGCAACGCTACAGACTACAATTAGAAAACAATTTAGAATGGCCCCGGTTCCTTGGTGGTCTCCAGTTTTGACTGAGCGAAGATCTCAGGTAAACAGAGCCAGGAGAGTGCTGCAGCGAAGTATACATTTGTCAGTGCAGGATGTACAATTGCTCAGTGAGAATTATAAATCATTGCGTAGAGAGTACCATAGGGAAATCGTCCATGCTAAGATTGAGTGTTGGCAGAGTCCAGTCAAAGAGGTGGGTAATTCAGATCCTTGGGGACTGATTTATAGAATATCTCGTGATAAACTTCTACATGGAGAAATATATAACACTGTTGTGGCCAATGGGGAGGAAACTGACAACTGGTATGATACCGTTGAACACATCGTCAGGGAACTTTTTCCCGAGGACAAGTCAGAGACTTGTCCTTATGTTCGTACTATTCTTGGCCAACCAGCATACGACATGGTCGTGAGACTACAGAAAGATTTTATCTTTATAGTTTCGTTATGTTCGTACTATTCTTGGCCAACCAGCATACGACATGGTCGTGAGACTACAAAAAGATTTTATCTTTATAGCCCGTAGCAGACAACACCTGAGGTTTGCGCATAGGTGCAAAGCTAACGAGATTATACCGAAAGGGTTTCGCTACAAACAACCGTTTTCTAATGAGCGCATGAGACGTGCCTGTCGGAACTTCGGCCTCAAAACTCTGCGCATATGGATCGGCTGCCTCCATCATGACATACAACGTGCTTCAGCGAGCAAGGCAACCCTACTAGCCGACCTTAAGACTCTGATTCCCGATCCCGTTTACACCGATGTGGTCAACACTTTATGTCACCAGGCCGTCAGAGAATCAGATCTTTATTGTGCCCGACAGAAACGTAAGTTCTGTAATTTGATTAATGAATCCCGTCAATTTCGCAGCCAACGTAATACCCCTCTCACTAATTCCACGGACTTCGTATTGAACCTAAGCAGCAAACAGTTATCTGCAGACCAAATAAACTTATTGACTCTTGGCATGACATTTGCCGTTCTTCCTAAGCACCCGCCGATCACCGACATCGCCTTAGGTGTGGAAGCCAGCTTATCACGCCTCCCAGAAGATGTAGCCAACACAATCCGCTTGAAGACTGCAGCAGTTCTACACCGTGCTCGCCCCGTCTCTTCAAACCTCAACCGTACACAGTTTTCTGCCCTCAAGGCATTGAAACAGGATTCGTCCATCGTCATTCTACCGGCAGACAAAGGCCGCCGTACGGTTGTAATGGAAATACATGGCGAAAGCGCTACTACTTTTACGAGATACTACCGTATACAAACCCCTGACCATCAACCCCAACAGAGTTTTAGAACGATGGGAATCAGAGGTGAATATCCTCATCAACAGTTGGCTGAAACAAGGGAAGATCAAACAGTCAACCCGTAATCACCTCCGTGCCTCCGGATGTCAGATCCCACGGTTTTACGGCCTACCGAAAGTGCACAAAGAAGACACACCACTGAGACCAATTGTATCCTGCTGTGGATCACCGACTTACGAGCTGTCTAAATTTGTCTCGAGACTTCTTTCTCCTCTAGTTGGCAAGACCACCCACACCGTCTCCAACAGTGTTGAATTCATAAAAAGGATTCGCACTGTATCCATCTCGCAGGATCAAGTTATGGCATCGTTCGACGTCATATCGCTCTTTACCTCCATCCCTGTGGAACTTGCCATTTCTTGTGCAAAACAACTCTTGGACAATGATAGAACCCTCAACGAAAGAACTGGTCTCACACCCGATGACTTTTCCGCCGCCCTCAGACTGTGCTTAACAGGGGGTGCGATCATATTTAATGACTCAGTCTACCAGCAGATACATGGCACGGCCATGGGTTCCCCTGTCAGCTCAGTCACAGCAAACATCGTGATGGAGGAGTTAGAGGGACGTGCGTTTACACACGCACCAGATCACATCGCCTTTTGGTGTCGCTATGTTGACGATGTGTTCGTGGTCATCCCTAGAGACTCAGGTCAGCGACTTCTATCATACCTCAACTCACTATCGCCCTTCATAAAATTCACGATTGAGCTGGAGTCGAACAACTCTTTACCATACCTAGATACACTTGTCCGACGTGAAGGCACATACCTGAGGACTACAGTTTATCGTAAGCCCATGTGTGCTGGCCAGTTTACCAACTTCCGGTCAGCACACGCGCGAGGCCACCTCCTCTCCACTGCCCGAACCTTGCTTACTCGCGCCTGGACACACTCCAGCTCCGCTGATGAAAGACGCAAAGAGATCACCAGGGTCAAAGTAGACCTTACGAGGTGTGGCTACCCCATTGACGTCCTCGACAGGTGTGATCTACAGACACGTGACATCGTGACGACCAGCTACAACACCAACAGTGACGAGCCATCCACGAGGGCATTTATCCCATACTACCCCAACCTGTCACAACAGATCGGTAGAATCCTAAGAACACACGGGATAAAGTGCATCCAACTCCCAGGCAAGAAACTGCGTTCTTTCATTTCCAACGTGAAAACACCTGTCCCCACCCTTCTGCAGAGCGGTTTGGTCTATCGCATCTCTTGCCGTGACTGCACTAGCTGCTACTTTGGAGAGACTGGACGTCGACTCGAGAAACGTCTCTCGGAGCACAAAAGAGCGATCCGTTTAGCGGATATAGAACACTCAGCTATCGCCGAACATGTCTGGACAACCCACCACGACATCGACCCACACCGCGATGTCGTGGTGGTAGACAGATCCCACCATTACCTAAAGCGTACCTGGTTGGAATCGTTAAATATAAAATCTTCGGATAAATCCTTGAACAGGAACAGTGGTTGCCAAGTCAACCCGATCACAGAGTCAGTAGTTCTATCATTGGACAAACGCTGGCCACGTCATCATGCGTCACAGCCACAAACGTCAACAAACAATTAAACCTCGCGTCTCACGCACCTGGCAGTGCACATCTCCATTCCAACTGCCATTCATGTATTTTTAATTCTGATGAAGGCTACCATATAGCCGAAAGCTCATATATTTCTTCTTTATTTGTACGCTCTGTGTGTAACTATAATAAATTTCTTAATGAATCCAGAGCGCGTAGGCCTGTTTCGTTATGTTAGGACAAGTCAGAGTTGGACACAGAAGATCAATCTACAATCCGGCTGGATAATGCCGAGTATGTCGGTTCGTCGGAGATATGTCTTTTTTCCCTCCTGGAACTTGGAGTAGCCATTGCTAAATTGAATGTTAAGAAATGCCCAGGTCTTGACTTGATAGAAAACAAAGTTTTGATAAAATTTTTTGACCTTTTTCCGCATATATTGTTAAAAATGTATAACAAATGTTTGATCGAGAGAAAGTTTCTGAGATCTTGGAAGATTGCTCTGCTCAAGATCCTGCATAAGCCTGGTGAACCTAAGAGGGATCCTTGATCATACAGACCTATTTCTCTTTTGGCTAATCTTGGCAAGTTGTTTGAAAGGTTGCTGGCTCCTCGAATTGTTGATATGCTGAATGAAGGTCATGTTACCTCGGATTGTCAATTTGGTTTTAAACGGGGTCACTCAACTGAGGAAGCTATTTTGACATTAATGAATTACATAAAATCCTCTCCTGAGAAGTGTCTTGGTTGTGTTTGTGGACTTTGAGGGTGCTTTTGATTCTGTGTGGTGGGAGAGTGTGTTAACATCCTTAAGAATGTCTCGATGTGACAGATACATATATGGAGTAATTCGTTCTTACTTCTGTGATAGGCTGGTGAGGGTCTGTGCAAAACATCTGACGTTTGGAAAATATATCAGTCGAGGGTGCCCGCAGGGATCTGTTTTGGGTCCTATATTTTGGAACAGTTTTGGATCAGTGGCTGAATAGGCCTAATGCCTCAAGATGCCTGCAGGTGGCGTACGCGGATGACCTGGTTGTAGGAGTTCCTGGTGGGTCTAGATTGATGCTGGAGCAGAGGATACGAGATGTTCTGGAGGACCTTTCTGAGTGGGCCTCCCTAAACAAATTAAAAATTTCATCTAAGAAAACTAACTTCATGGTGTTTAAAAAACATTTTGATTATAACCGTCCGCCCAGAGTATTGTTAAATGGAAGACAAATTCCTTTTGTGTCTAGCACTAAATACCTAGGAGTTATTCTGGATGATAGGTTGGGATTCCATTTGCACGTATCACACCTCAATGATAAAATCAAGAAATTCACGTCTTCGATGATTAGAATCTCCAAAAAAAGAACGGGGACTTAACAAACGAACGATGTCACTGTATTACAAAACTATCTTCCTGCCAATTGTTGCTTGTGCGGCTGGTGCGTGGTCGGGATCAGTGATTAAAGTAAAAATAAAAAACAAACTCATGTCATTACAAAGATCTATGTTGTTGGCCCTATTACATGCCCCGAGGACGGTATCTACGGCTGCGCTACAGGTAATTGCTGGATCTATTCCTCTTGATCTCTACATTGCATATCGTGGAATGTTATATGCTATGAGAAAAGAAATCCCTGCTAATTATTTGGACATTTCCATCAACCTGGATGCCAGTGTTAAGGAGGAGAAACTTAGAATTTGGAATGAACTAATAGAGATTTGGAGGAATCGGTAGATTTCCTCCGAGGTGGGAGAAATAACTAGGAACATTATTCCTGCTGCGGACTTTGCTACTTCTAAAACAGTTTCGTCATGGTTTTGTCCTTCAATGTTTACCAACTATGTGCTGACAGGACATGGGTCCTTTCGAGACAAATTATGTTCATGGGGTCTCGGGCCAGATCCGTGGTGTTCTTGTGGTGAGGAGGAAACTTGGCTGCATACACTGTTTCATTGCCCATTTTATAATGTTCAGAGGCGTCGTCTTTTCGAACTCATTCCCGATCTAGCTGAAAACAACGTGCAGGAGTTTGTAAACGGAATGTCTGATTTCCAGGCATTGCAGTTTTTTGCTGCTGCAGTGTTCTCTAAGAGATCGATTATAAGGAACCTATCAGAAAATGAACTGGCAGTGTATGTTGAGAGTTTTGCTTGATTGCATCTGGGCTTGGGAGCCTCAGACCTGGAAGCTTTATGTCAGGTCTTGGGCTCCTGAATATGTACCACTACGGTGGGTTTTTTTTTTTTTTTTCTGTTCTTGGGTATTGCACTTTCTCTGTTGGGTGTAGAATTGTGCTTTGGCACTACAGCTAACAATAGTAGAAACAGGTCCGGCTCCACGTGCCGGGGACGGCCATCGGTTGGCAGCTGTTGATGTCAGTCAGCTGCCTCTTGATGGCAAAGTGACCTGACATTAACAACACACTAAACACACAAACACTTCTTTAATACGTTTTAATCTTTCCTATACAAAATGATGTATTAATTTTAGATACTAGCGTTGAAATTTGTTAACATCTCAAAATTTCTCTTGTTTTGGATACTCTATTTCTTAGCTATCTTATCTATCAGTCCCACTTTACAGTTTTCACGCGCGCGCGCGCGCACACACACACACACACACATGCACGCACGCACACGCACACACGTTCCCTGGTGGTGCGAGCAGTTGAGCAGACTTAGGTGCCTTGTCAATCAGACTCGCAGGAAATTTCAGAGAGCCAGACGTTCAGCCTACTTAAACCTTGCCAGCTACCGGGAGCATTATGCTACGGCAAAAAGGAACTGTTCGGCTTGAACAGGTCCAGCACACTGTTCTTGGGGGACTGAGCGAGACTCAGACCTGGAACGAGACGATGCTTACGGTTCTTCTTACGCTTTTTCCCGTTGACGATGTCGATGGGGAGACGGCAGACCAGATTGCTCTGCGTTTGGCTAACCAATCATAGTAGTTCTGGTACATCCATTGGGGTGTTTACTATGGTTGAACTTGAGCAGGCCGTGAGAAGTATGCGAAATCGTAGGGCTCCTGGCACTGACAATATTTCTGCCGAGATCCTGAAAAGAATTTTTCAGACTATATCCTGACTTATTGTTGTCGATGTACAACCAGTGCCTCGAAGAGTGCACGTTTCCACAGAGTTGGAAAGAAGCCAGACTAGTCGTACTCCTGAAAGGAGACGATCGTGAGGGGACGGACCCGTCTTCTTATAGGCCGATTGCCTTGCTATCTGTTCTGGGAAAGACGTTTGAGAGACTCATCATGAGTCGATTGAACGCGGTGTACAGAGACAAACACCAGGAGTCAGACCGGCAGTTCGGTTTCAGGCTGGGCCGTTCAGCTGAGGATGCCGTGGTGAGATTACTCTCGATGGTTCGAAGCTCTGAGAGTAAGTCTGTCCTGAAAATTTTCCTTGATTTTAAGGGAGCTTTTGACTGCCTCTGGTGGGAAAGCATCTTATGCCGATTGAGACTTGTGGACTGCCCAAGTGATATCTACCGTCTGTTGCGTAGCTACTTTCAAGATCGGACAGTGGTGGTCTATAACCGCTTCGAGAAAGTATGTCACACGGTCTCCAGGGGGGTTCCGCAGGGCTCCATAATAGGCCCTTTTATGTGGAACTTCGTCTTGGACGAATTACTAAACCAAGACTGGAATGGTGTGGAGATTGTAGCTTACGCAGACGATGTTGCCGTACTTGTGTGTGGTGACGCCCGATTAGAACTGGAGCAAAAAGCCAGTTGGGTACTAAGCAGGATACAGACTTGGGCCTCGGTTCACAAGTTTATGATATCGCCGACGAAGTCGCAGTGCATGATGCTGAAGGGGCACTTTAGCCCAAATAGACATCCCCGAGTAGGCCTTGGTGGGCTTTCCTTGGGATTTGTACCAGTGATCAAGTATCTGGGAATTAATCTGGATCAGAGACTGACCTTCATTTCTCATGCGAAGTACTTGAGGGATAAAATCAAGAAGCTGTATGGGAAGCTCAGGAGAATCACCCGAGCAGACTGGGGTATCAAAGGACGGAACTTGGACATACTTTACAAGTGCCTCTTTGTCCCTATTATAACTTATGCCTGTGGAGCCTGGGGTCAGGCAATTGACCCCAGGCTCCAACACCAAAAGTCGTATTGAAACTTATGACTTTTCTAACTTATTTACCTCTTTACCATATCATCTGATTATTTCTGTACTTAATCAATTATACTCTAGGTATAAGAACGTTCTAGTTGTAGATGAAGTTGTTTGGAATAACTATATTAACCTATGTATTCTCAACATATTACATTTATGATGGTAAATGTACTTATAGACAAACTGTAGGAGTACCCATGGGCTCGCAAATTTCAAG
Source organism: Mastigoproctus giganteus (assembly GCF_048544385.1). Classification (NCBI taxonomy): domain Eukaryota; kingdom Metazoa; phylum Arthropoda; class Arachnida; order Uropygi; family Thelyphonidae; genus Mastigoproctus; species Mastigoproctus giganteus. The sequence continues at coordinate 4,971,241 of NC_143581.1, forward strand.
CATAGTCTAATTTATTTCTACATTATTACGAAGATTTCTATGCATTTCGATACGTTGGCGATATCTGGTTCTGAATGTTCATTTTGAAATTATTGCAAAAACTATATATCCAATAGAACTCACATTGAATAAATAAAATAATGGTAATCAACACGCAAACTTCATTGATTTAAATATTACTTTAAATAGCCCTCCCCCACTTCACCATAATTTGGAATTATTTGATAAAAGAAGTAAATTTAATTTTAACATTATTTACTTAACTAATTGGAATTCAAATATTTCTATTAAAGTTCATAAAAACATCATCTATACACAAATTAATCGTCTTGCAAATTTAAGCAGCAAGCAGACACTTTTCAATAATGCCTTAAATGGCCTTTATACTAAATTACGCATTAACGATATTCCAATTAACTTCATCAATTATATCGTAAAAAATATATCTGCTTTCATCAAACAAAAACTTGGATTCACTATGTCTCATTTTGGTTAGGGCTAACCTGATACTTGTACAGCTGTATATTTGAATGGTGGTATTTCCACTACCTTGAAAATGAACGCATTACATGACTTCTCTCTGAACGATATTCATGCCTTTCCAATCTAAGTTTATTTTCTATATTATTATTATTAATATTCATTTTAATAATCATTAGCAATTGTAACGGTACTCCATTTTCTCTGCTATCGTCTATGACATGTTGCTCTCTCACATTTCTTTCAGAATTTTTCTTAAGTTCACATTTTTTTCTTTTTCTGTGTTATCTCAACTATAGAGGGCTTCTATGTCCTTTTCGCGTAGCTTTCTACTGAGCAACTCCATAGTCGTCATGGCTCTCCTTCTGTTTATATTCCATTTTTGCTTACTCATCTTGATGAATTATTTTCTTTCTAATGTAATACATTTTGGCCAACTTTGTTACATAACTTAACAGGTATTTAATTGTTTTCTCCTATTCACTATTTGTTTTTACTTTTCGGTTTTTTGGGCATTGTATTTTTGGCATTCTAAAATATAACACAGGCCAGTGGTATTTGTTTCTACTTCTACTAACACTCTCTCAGCCAAGGCCCTCTCTAAGAGGTTGGGTATTTACACACCTAGCTTACCTAGTATCCTTTAAACTCTTTTCCTTTTCTTTTCATCTTTCTACTTTCTATTCTTCTTTCTTCCGTCCGTTGAACTATTAGTGCAATACGAGGGCGATTCTGACATTCCTACTTTCTCATTCTTGCTATTTTTGTCTCCTTTATTTTTATTACCTTTTTCCCTCCCTTACCCTGCATTATTTCTCATTTCCATACCACTGCCTGTTACTTTCATAAAATTACCTTTTCGTCTTTTTCAAAACTTTTCGTCCTTTTGACGATTCAGAATTTACATTACATTTTATACTTTTAAGCCATGCACATGAAAATAAGGCTTTTACACTAATTTTCTTTAATTTAATTTAATTACATACACCAAGTTGGGGCTACCTTATGTTTTTGGAGGTTTTATCTTTCACCCCCTTTTTTGTTATTATATTTTAATCTTTCCTCCATCAACATAAGTTTGCATAGAAACGCAGTGTTTTACATGATCAGGTGTAGTCCCCTGATGAAATACCTAATCTATGTACCAATTTTATTTAGTTTGCATCAAAAGTTCCCCCCCCACCCTATTTACCTTTCCTACCACCCTCATTTTGATACTCACTATTATTTAACATTGATTAATTTCTTCTTTCCCTTTCAGCTAATGTACATATGATTGGCTTGTTAATTCAGCCTTTAATTCTTTATAATTTTATAATAATTATTATTTTTTTAGGTTCTTAACATTCTTTTTCTTTTAATTTCTCATTTTCTTCTATTAGGCTCAGCACCTTGTGTTATTTACTTCTCCATCTTTTTGTATTTTTTATTAATTATTTTTAATTTTATCATTATATCTTTTTGTATCCTGTCTTTGCAGCTTTGCGCATTCAGGTGCAATTCCTATTTCTTTTTCTTGCATTTCCTACTCATATATATATATATATATATATATTGGTGTTCAAAGAAATTGCATTATCCGTTAAAATTGTAATTGTCGTCCAAATAACATAAGCTTATGGCAATATTTCTTACAGATTGCATCAGATAAGATTGATAGGCGTAGGCGATGATGTAATATTGCACCAGCTGTTACTTTCAGCTACATAAGCACCCTCTGCAAGAGTTGCAGTCATTCCTTGCTTGTGTCAGGATGCCGAGTTACATGCAGTTGACGCCAAGAAGAAAGAGTTGCTTGACGTGAGGAAGGATGTTCTTCGAGTCATATTGCTATGGGGAAGGATGTTCTTCCCGTAATATAGAGTGTCTTGTAATCACTCGGCAGGGAGCAGATTTCTTTCCAAACTCAAGAATACTGGTTCTGCTGATAGGAAAAAAGGAACCGGACGTCGCAAACGAGTCTTTACGCAAAAACAGGACCGTGTTTTGAAGCGCTTATATCTTAAAAACCGTAAAGCTTCTTCGTCTGAGCTGAAAAGAAAATGGGAAGAACATACAGGAGTGGTAGCAAGTGCAGTAACAGTCAGAAGACGCCTCTTCAAAAATGGACTTGTACCCCGTCGTTCCTCACACAAAAAATGAAAAAGGCCCGATTAATTTGGTGTAAGGAGCATGTCAAATGGACCCCGAGCAGCAGAAGTCAGTTATTTCTCGGATGAGAAGAAATTCAACCTGCATGGCTCTGATGGGAGACAAACGATTCGCCGTAGACGTGAAGAATACCATCCAGACTGTATGGTGTCTACAGTGAAATTCCCTGCCAGCAAAATGATATGGGGTTGCATTTCTTATCGCGGAGTTCTTGTTATTTGGGTTTTAGGAGTATTAGCAACTAAGGCCATATTGCTCCTGAGATATGCGGTGGTCATTCCCTGACCTTTCCGCATCCTCCGTATTTGGTGGTCACGGCTCGAATCCCGGTCTAATCAAGAAGCGTGTGCTACGCACTGCTACTCCTGCCCACCTCGCTACGGAAGCGCCTGTATCGCGGAGTAGGTCACCTGCAATTTATAAAAGGTTCCGCAATGCCAATGGATACCTGGCTATATTGGAAGGCAAATTGCTGCGTTCCATATCAACCTTCCAAGTAACTGCATCTTTCAGGACGACTCTGCTCCTTGTCATCGGGCGAAAAGTGTAGGGAGACACTTCTGTAGTTACTTTAGCTTCATTTCTGCATTAGAGGTGGCGCCTCCGTAGCCAGGTGGGAAGGAGCAGCAGCACGTAGCACACGCTTCTTGATTAGACCGGGATTCGAGCCCATCACCACCAAATACGGAGGTTGCGAAAAGGTCAGGGAATGACCACCGCATATTCCCGGAGCAATATGGCATTAGTTGCTAATGCTCCTAAAAACCAAACAACAAACAAACAAGCATTAGAGGTTCGACAGTAATGTGTTTACATTTGTTACAGGTGAAAAAAAAAAAAAAAAAAATGGTTGGAAGAACGGTCCATTTCAACTCTTAGCTGGCCAGGAAACAGTCCGACCTGAATCCTATAGAGAACTAGGCATCGTGTGGAATCTGCAGTTGCCAGAGAGAAACCGAAGACCCTTCGTGAACTTCAGGAAGCCATAATTCGTGTTTGGAACCACGAACTATCAGTTGATTATCTTCAGAAATTGATCTTGTCAATGCCTCGACGGTGTGCTGCTGTGATGGGACAGAGGCAGTTCAACTGAATATTAGTTTTCACCTGGTGAACTTTTCATTTTGTTTTCCATTTAAAATGATAAACTGAAGCAAATTGAGGGCTTCTGATAACATTTCAGCCATAATTGTCGTGTTTACCAAAACTGTTGTAAATTTAAATAATAGCTTCGCGCAAAGCAGCCTTCTGCTGCTTTGCGCGAATATTAAATTTACTTTCCACACACACAACATGAATAGCACAACTGATAAGAAAACGGTGAGTCACCTCTAGTGTTCCTAGAAAACGTGTTGCGTTCCATCCTTCTCCTGGGGATCGTATGTTAAATCTTTCACAGGAGAACCATACTTTTGGTCCTATCCTTCAAAATCCAGTCAGTTCTAAGCCTGATATTAATAAACATATTCTAAATCTGACCTTGTCTTTTTCCAAATGCAGGACAAACGTTGTCTAACCTGTCCTGCTATGGGTAACACTGAAATCAATCATAGCACAGATTCCATACCTTTTTGCAAAAATACTAATGTTATATATCTACTTACTTATAAAATTTGCTAATATGTTATGTAGGACAAACTTCTAATTTCCTAAACTTAAGAATTAATGGACATAGATCAAAAAGTAAAAACCTAACTTTTTTAGAAGATTTAGAACTATTACATTTCCGCCACGATAACTTCGCTAATGCTAATATAAAAATCTTAGCTATCATTGAACATAACGACACACGTGAGTACTACGAAAACATTTATGTGTATCCACAAATCTCTGTATCCACATGGTCTTAACAACAAATTCTTCAATAAAATTTTATTTAGCAATAGTTCTCTTAAGACCAAACACTATATTTACAAATTATTTAATCTTAATCATATAATGCGAGCTAAAAAACGCAGACACTCACGTGGTAACAAAAAGCATAATCCAGGCAAAAACATAAAGTTTGATTTTAATAACTTACTCAAGTTCTGGCGATCATACTACTCTTAATTTACCTATAATAAACCATTTCCTTCTTAGCATCAAAAAATCCATCCTTAAAGCTTTAGTTGCATTCTGTCAAAAATTCAAGTTCAACAATATCTAACAGAAACACCCTATATTGGTCTTTATAGAATTGGCAATCCTACTACCTACTGCATTGAATTTGGCAATATTAAATTTACACAAAAATGGTTCGACAATATATCTTGGTCCTCACTACTCAATACCCTATTGCCAGCAAACAGCCGATACAATCTTGATATACATCATGCTTACAACTATGATCCTCTATTAGGCTTAAAAATTTGTAACTATAAACAACTAGCCACTAACATAGGATAAAATTCTGCCTACTGATCTCCCATGCCACTGCAACAACCCTATTTATGCCCCTTACATTAATTACGTTAATTTGAAAATTGTTGATAAAGAGACACGACTGTCTCGAAAGCTCCGATGTAGTTATCTATTATTAAAATATTTTTACTGGATATATACTTATTGTTATTCTTTAACCATGGACACCAGTACTCCAGGCCCATTTGTCTTAAATGTCCAGAATATATTAGATCAGTGGAAATGACAGACAGGAGAACTCTTAATAAACAATACAAATTTAATTGAACTCACTACAGGTAATTTAATAAATAATAAATGTTTAAGAGTACTACAAATAAATGGACAAAGATCTCGCTGACAAAATAAGAATTGATGCCATTGATAATAACTTTGATTTGGTGTGTATCCAGGAACCTTATTCTGCAAAATTAGGAGGACGGGTTTATAGAGTAACTGGATATCATATGTCATGTAGAATCATTGCGTCCTCTGATGTTCCTCCTAATATTGTGACAACTGCTACATAGGAGAGACCTCGAGACGTCTTCAAGACCGCCTTGAAGAACACGACATCTCGATTCGCCTTACTGAGACCGACCATCCGCAATCGCGGAACACTTCTGGTCGAAACTTTGGCGTGGGAATCTTTTCCTTGAGTGACCGTGAATACTAAATACGATAAATATTTGTATTGCCGATTTATTGTAAACTCTACTGACTTGGTTGTCGTGCCGGAGTATAAACAGAAAATTTATTTAGTAACGAAGAGATTTAGTAACGATTTATTTAATAATGAAGAGACACGCGTCTCGAAAGCTACTGTTAGTATATATTTGTATTCTTGTATTCTTACATTAAACTGGATTTATAACTTATACGTATATGTTATTAAAAAACCATGGACCCTAGTACACCAGGCCCATTCGTTACTATTCGATCCCTTTACGGCCATAATGTTTACAACGATTGTGTGCAGTTACAAAAGTCCTTCCTTTCAATACCACGCAACAGGCAACATCTACGCTTTGCACACAGATGCAAAAGCAATCGAATCATACCTAAAGGGTTCCGCTACAAAGCCCCGTTCCACAACTCTCACATGGATCGTGCCTGTTTTAACTTCAGTCTACGCACATTAAAATTATGGATAACCCATCTCCACCGTGAAATCAAGAGCGCTGACTACAACAAGTCCAGACTGTTACAACATCTACAAGGTAAGGTCTCGCCTATCGTATTTACGAACCTTATACATACCATCTGTCATCGGGCTAATCAGATCTCTGATACCTACCGTTTACGCCAACAGCGCAAATTCATAAACTTAAGCATATAAGCTAACTCCTTAAAGGGGGGGGGGGGGCACACGTTCAAGTAATACAACTTCCTTCGTCTTGAACCTAAGCAGCAAACAACTATCCATCGAACAGCTGAATGTCTTATCCAATGGCATGAAATTCGCCGTCATACCATCCAAACCTCCATTCACACAACTCGCTATGGGTATAGAAGCCAGTATTTCCAACCTTATCGAAGAAACTGCCAACGAGATCCGTTTCGGGAGTGCCGCAATCCTCCGCAGAACTCGAAAAACTTACTCAAACCTTAACCATCGTCAACATGCCACCCTATCATCTATAAGAAAAGACAACTGTATCGTCGTACTTCCTCGGGATAAAGGGCGCCGGACTGTTGTGTTAGACCGATCAACCTACCGAGAGAAAGCCCTGACCCTACTACTAGACCCAAACGTATATGAACTATCTGATCTGATCCACCCATTAAGGTCTTGAAACGTCTAGAGACACATGTCAATAAACTCGTCCACACATGGTTTAAAGATAAGAAGATCTCGACTACAACTGAGCGTCTTCTACGTGCTACTGGCTGCCAACTACCGCAATTCTGTGGATTACCAAAGATCCACAAACCGGGTATTCCCCTCAGACCAAGTGTCGTGCTGCAGTGCCCCAACGTATGAACTGTCCAAGCATATCGCGCGCCTCCTCTCACCTCTTATAGGTAATACCTCGCACACCGTTAAAAACAGCAGTGAATTCATCCACGTCATTAAGGACCTTTCAATCCCTGACAACACTGTCATGACATCATTTGATGTGATTTCTTTATTCACTTCAATTCCCGTCCAACAGGGCGTGCACTGCGCCAGAAGGCTCCTCGAGAACGACTTAAGCCTCCAATCCAGGACATCACTATCCACTGATGACATCTGTACCGCCCTCAACCTATGCTTATCAAGCAGCATCTTCACTTTTGAGAATTCAGTCTACCAGCAGGTACATGGCACTGCTATGGGTGCCCCTGTTATTTCCGTAGTAGCCAACATCGCCATGGAAGATCTGGAGGAGCAGATACACCGGAACCCACCTACACCTATTACAACATGGTGTAGATACGTTGACGATATTTTTACCGTAATACCACGTGGCTCTGAAACAGCACTACTGGAATACCTCAACTCAACTCCCTATCTAATTTCATCAAGTTTACTATAGAGTCAGAGGTGAACGGTACGCTCCCGTTCCTGGACGACCTAGTGCATCGCGTAGGCCCACATCTAGAGACTTCGGTATACCGCAAACCTATGTGGTGCGGTCAATTCACCAACTACAGATCGGGCCAAGCACCAAGCCATCTCAATAGCACTGCCCGCACCCTATTCTCCAGGGCTTGGAACCATTCCAGCACTGATACAATTAGGCGTAACGAGATCTGCCGTGTGAAGGCGGACCTAACCAAATGTGGTTATCCATCCCATGTGCTAAGCAGATGCCTATTACAGGCAGAAGAACTCACATCCAACCCAAGACCACCGAACCAAGTCGGTATATCGTGCGCCTACATTCCCTATTATCCAGGCGTGTCAGGACGGATCTCGAAGGTCCTTAGAAATTACAACATCAAATGTGTGCAGTTACCCTGCAGGAACCTACGTTCACTTGTCTCCAACGTGAAGACCCCTGTCACACCTGTCTTACGCAGCAATGTAGCATATCGCATCACCTGTAGAGACTGTAACAGTTTCTACATAGGAGAAACATCAAGGCGTCTCCAAGATCGCCTTACGGAACACGACAGGGCAATCCGGCTTGCCGAAACTGACCAGTCCGCGGCCGCGGAACATTTTTGGGCCACCAACCACGATCTTGACCCCAAACGTGACTTTGAAATAGTAGACCACTCACGACACTTTCGCCACCGCCTATGGTTAGAGTCACTCAACATAGTAAACAATCCAAAGGCATTAAATCGCCAAAAAGGCATACGTCTACACCCCATCCTAGAGACAACAGTTGTAATGGTAGATGATCAGTGGAGTAGAAAGCAGCGCACGTCCGTGCAACAAGAATGATGCATGATTAACGTGCCTCACTCAGCTCATTGCACTTATCCGTTGTATTTTTTGTATTTAAATGTCAGTTGATGAAGAAGACACGCGTCTCGAAAGCTACTGTTAGTATATATTTGTATTCTTGTATTCTTACATTAAACTGGATTTATAACTTATACGTGTATGTTATTAGAAAATTTATTTATTTATGCTGTTACGAAGTCTGCATTTTCTGTTCTTAGATGCAATGAAAAGATATACCCAATTGAAATATATATTTTCTTCCGACTCTTGTTTTGTTCTTCTGTGGGAACTTGCGAAAATGTTATTTCACATAACTTCTTGACTTATATTATCAAAGAAACAAGCACGTTTTCTAACAAGTAATTCTTCAGATTTTTAGCTTCTGCGCAACGCGAGAAACTTTATTTAGGTACATGACAACCTCCAGTTCATCATTCAAACTTATCCAAACTTCCAAAGACGTCTACAAAATGTTTAGGCAATTTCTGTCAGGAGATAGTGGAGAGGAAAGCTCATCATCGTCAGATTCGGTGGATGAGACCGACTTCTGCGAGGAACGTGAACATCACATCAGTACTGAGACTGAAGGAGATGAGTCCGGTAGTGACAGAAATGATGAGGATGAGGACGAGTATATCGGGAGGGATAGAAGCACGGTACGGAAAAAAGTTGCTCCTCGTCAAAATATTGGTAGAGCTCAAAGCAACATTATCACACGTTTTCCACGTGTGAAGGCAGCAGGTAAGAATGCACAATCACCACTTGATTGTTTTTTGTTATTCTTTGATAATGAAATAATAAACCATATAGTGATTCATACTAATGAATATATTAGTCACATAGCGGGTAATTATTCATTGAAGAAGGATGCTAGAAGAACAGATGAGATGGAAATAAGAGCTTTGGTTGGGGTATTGATCGTAGCAGGAATGTCTCGTGCAGGGAGACGAAGCGCGGTACATTTGTGAAGTAAGGATGGATTAGGTTCTGAGTTGTTGATGACGACTATGGCCCAGAAGAGATTCTCTTTTCTTCTTCTGGACGAAAAAAAAAATTATAATGGGAGTCACTTTCATTTTTGTTTTCATTTCATTTTTTCATCGACTTTCATTTTTGTTTAGTGAAAAATGGTTAGGTTTTTAGGTTACGTTTTTACCGGACTTCATGAGTTACTAAACGAAAACTGGCCGTTTACTGAGATTGTCTTTCCGGAATAAATTGCATTTGTTTTAGTTGCTGCTCCAAAAAAACTGCTGTTAATTTCGTTGTTTTTCAGCTCCGCTATACTGTTATGTCGGGTAACATTCGCCGCGTGCAGTCGTCGAGAAGAAGGGGAACGCAGTTCCCCTTCTTCTCGACGACTGCACGCACGAAATGGGCGGAGTTACGAACCGTACATCACTGCTTTCCCCCTCTTCTTCTCGACGTCATTTTCTAAGGTACACCGTGTTCTGGAGAATTACCGTTATGGATCAAAAGATGGCAACGTATATGAGCGTTTCCATTGCTATGATGTTTGTTCCCATTGAAAAGCATGATGCAAACTATCCTTCGACACGGTAACATCTGTTCTTGATAAACATGGAATGGATGTAGCAAATTGCAGATCTCAGTCATATGACAACGCTATTAATATGGGTAGGATGTATTCTGTAGTCCAAGCCAGATTCAAGGAAGTCAACAAACTAGCAGTATGGGCATTTTACAGTCGCTGTACACATTCTTTGCAACCTCACCACAAAAGATAGTCTAAATTGAGTACGATGGAGAAAATCTCGGTCAAAAATCTATCAGACACAAGATGGTCATCAAGTTACGATGGTGCGAGATCATTAAAAAATATTGCAGTAAAATTCGTGCAGCACTCGTTGATATCTCAGAATGCGAAGAACAAACACCGACAGTGGTTCATGAAGCAAAAGCTTTGATAAATAAACTGAACAGGTTAGAAATATCATTAATGACTGTCATTTGGGAAGATCTAAAAAACATAGAGTGAATAAAGCAATTCAAGAACCTGGAATTGAGATATGGTAATTGTGAAATTATATGATGCTCTTTTGGATTATTTGATTGATGTTCAAGATGAAGACAAATTTGATGATTTTGAAAAAAATGGCAAAAGAATTCATTCCAAATTCTGATTACAGACAATATGAAGACCAAAAGTGGAAAAGGAAGAAACCGTTTGATGAAACACCAGAGGAATTGGTAACAGCAGAACTGAGTGCAAAAGATACAATCGAATTCAAGTTTTTTATCGTATTGTAGACAAACTAGTCACAGAAATGAGAAAACGACGTGCTGAATACAGTACATTGCATGCTACCTTCAGTTTTCTTATAGATCAATCCATGTCAAAAGAAGAAATTCGAAAACCACAGCATTAGTCAACACCAGAGGTGTATTGCTGAAAAATATTACCGGAACACTCGTCGATTAACTACAAATACTGTAGTTACCTACGCTTTTTTCATTTGCAAAAATAAATAAGTCAAAGATTAGAATATTTGTTCAGTATTTATTTATAACTATTAAATAAAAATTTCAAAAGTAAAATACAGACAAAAAATTTTAAAAAATCAGAAAAAAAAAAAAAAAACTCCAAAATAATATAAAAAATACTCTTCAGAAGAATCATAGAAATTCCCATACAGGATCGATTACGTATCCTTGTGTGACTGGCCCCCTTTTTGTTGGTTGATAAACAGCAGAACGATCAGACCGCAACCAATTTCGGACATGAAATATGGATTCCATAATTCTAATGGTGGACCGTGTAGTTTAACCGTAAACAGTCCTCTGGGCAAATATCTACACAGATCAAATTTCAATTCATAAATTCTATAATTTTTAAGCTAATTACAGAGCTGAAACTCGGTATAGCTGGAACAAGAACTGTTTTCTTGAATTTTCCCACTTAAAATTTCAGAAGTTTCTATTGATTTTCACGATAATGACAAAAATGTGACATCAAGTGTGCATTTTTTTAGGTCTTTATCAGTTATTTTCTTTGCCCCCACCCTAACTAGCCTAGGACTCATGAAACGCAATATTTTAATACAAATTGTTAGAAAATATTGCAGATAACGGATTACTGGCTAACTACAGCTAACGAGCTGTTCAGAAAGTATCGTTAGAAAATATTTCTTTGTTGTGCATTTGACGTTATCACAAAGTTTTGATCAAGGGAGAAATTCTTTTTCAGTGCACAAGCCGAATAAATTCACTTTGCAGTGTATATGCTGTTACGAAGTCTGCATTTTCTCTGTGCTTAGATGCAATGAAAAGATATACCCTATTGTAAAACAGATTTACTCCCGACTCTTGTTTTGTTCTTTCGTGGGAACTTGCGAAAATGTTATTTCACGTAACTTTTTGACTTATACAAATTTGTATTATCAAAGAAACAAGCACGTTTTCCCACAAGTGATTCTTCAGATTTTTAGCTTCTGCGCAACGCGAGAAACTTGATTTAGGTACATGACAACCTCCAGTTCATCACTGAAACTTATCCAAACTTCCAAAGACTTCTACAAAATGTTTAGGCAATTTCTCTCAGGAGATAGTGGAGAGGAAAGCTCATCATCGTCAGATTCGGGGGATGAGACCGACTTCTGCGAGGAACTTGAACATTACAGTAGTACTGAGACTGAAGGCGATGAGTCCGGTAGTGACAGAAATGATGAGGATGAGGACGAGTATATCGGGAGGGATAGAAGAACGGTACGGAGAAAAGTTGCTCCTCGTCAAAATATTGGTACAGCTCAAAGCTACATTATCACACGTTTTCCAAGTGTGAAGGCAGCAGGTAAGAATGCACAATCACCACTTGATTGTTTTTTGTTATTCTTTGATAATGAAATGATAAACCATATAGTGATTCATAGCGGGTAATTATTCATTGAAGAAGGATGCTAGAAGAACAGATGAGATGGAAATAAGAGCTTTGGTTGGAGTATTCATCCTAGCAGGAATGTCTCGTGCAGGGAGGCGAAACGTGGTACATTTGTGGTGTAAGGATGGATTATGTTCTGAGTTGTTGCCGACTATGGCCCAGAAGAGATTCTCTTTTTTTCTTCGGGCCATACGGTTTGACAACATCAACGACAGACACATTAGACAAGAAACGGACCGTTTAGCAGCGTTTCGTGAATTTTTTGTCCATGTTTTTGGATAGATGCAAGAGATATTATTCTCTTTCCCAGTACGTCACTGTCGACGAACAGCTAGTGGCGTTTAGGGGCAGATGTTTATTCCGCCAATACATTCCAAGTAAGCTGGCAAGATATGGACTGAAGATATTTACGTTATGCGATGCGAAGATGGGGTATACATTGAACATGGAAGTTTATGTGGAAAGACAACCTCCTGGGCCATATGCCTTTTCAACTGCGGCTTGTTCGCCCAATCGAAGGAACCAACCGCAATTTGACTACAGACAACTGGTTCGGCAGTGTGCTTCTGGCTTCTAAATTACTAAAAAAAACATTACTCTTGTTGGCACACGTCGGAAAAATAAACGTGAACTGCCAGCTGAATTGGCCAACGTGCACGGACGCGAACCGAATAATAGTTTGTTCGCGTTCCAGGTTCACACAATTGTGTCCAGTAACCAAAAAGAACAAAAATGTGCTAATATCGACCATGGACCATGACGATCTAGATCCTGACAGCGGCAACAGAAGAAAGACGGAAATCATTTCATTTTATAATATGACAAAAGGTGGGGTCGATCTCTTGGATGAAATGCGCGGAACGTATTCCACATCTCGAAAAACTAAATGGTGGCCAATAATAATTTTTTTTTAGGATTCTAGACATCGCTGGACTGAATTCTGGGACTGTTTTCCGCAGAAACAACCAGAAGTGAAAAGCGATTTTCTCAAAGAGATTGGCAGAAGCTTAGTGAATTGAATCCACACCTCCGTAAAAGAGCGGCCACGTTATCTCTACGAAAACCTCTTCGCGCGCAAGCTGCGAAACTAGGTAGTATTCCACCAGAATAAATTCCTGGACCTTCCCAACAGTGTCCACCTAAACGAGGGAGGTGTTGTCAGTACTCCTGGAAGAGAGACCCGAAAACTAGATATTGTGTAAATTATGTTTATGGCTAATCTGCATTCACAGATTAGCCATAAACGCAGACTGTCTGAAGAACTTGCACAAAAATACCTGAAGCAAATGTTGTTAGTAGTGATGAATAATGACAAATTAGGCTTTTTTATTTAGCTATACTGTTGTATATTAGCATACATACTTTTTATACAGGTATCTCAAAAATATTGGTACAAACATTTAGGGGGAGGTAGGTAACATCTAAAGGAATGTGAATCGCATAGGAACCCATAATCGGAAACGTCACCGTAAGTCGGTAGTCGCCGCACGAAGAGCATGCATCGATATACGAACTGTGAGCTGGCAGATATGCACCTAGTATATGGATTAGCAGAGGGCAATGGCCGACCCTCTCAACGAATTTATGGAGGACGCTTCCCAGACACAATGTACTGGACCACCGTTTGTTTGCGCGCGTGCATCAAAATTTGTGCGTGATTTAGAGGTAACAGGGATAGCGCGGGCAGACCACGTTCGACGCGAGATCCCGCAATGGAAGAAAGGATGTTGAATGCCGTCCAGAATAATCCTACTAACGGAACGTTGCCTCTGCCTTAGGAGTGCCTCATTGCAGTGTACAGCGTGTCTGGCACGACGATTCCTTACACCCCTTTCATCTCCAAAGGGTTCAGTTACTACTCCCCCAAGATCATCCTGCACATGTGGCTTTTGCGCAGTGGTTTCTCCAAGAAAGTGTTCAAGACTTGAATTTTCCAGCCTATGTTTTGTTCACGGTTGTGGCTTATTTCACTCGGAAAGGCTTATTCAATCAGCACAATGCTCATGTGTAGGCACACGACAACCCACACGGTGTGCGCCCCCATTCGCAATAAATGTGTGGGCAGGAATGGTCGGTGACTGCTTTGTTGGCCCATACCTCTTACCATCCCGGATGAACTCCGCTAAATATCGGATCTTTCTTGAACAAGTTCTACCAAGGTTAGAAGACGAAAGAAGATATTTGTTGATATTAGATTTGAACTTGTGTACACTGTAATTTTCAAGAAACACGTATGAAGGGAAGGTTGTTCCAGAAAATGGCAGTTGAATGAATAAATGAGGAAGATGAAAAGTTGGTTCTCTGAGTTTGATGTTGGACAGTATATGGGTGTTGGCTGGTGGTGGCACGTGTTTGAACTGTTTTCAAAGAAAGGGCGGGAATTATAGAAGCAAATTCAGAACAGTGCCCGTGGAAATATCTGCATAAAAGGCATGCAGCAGAAACAGAACGTCCATGAGACAGCGAGTGGAGAGACTCTGTTATAGATGAATCATTAATTAACCTAACTGCCCTCTTCTGAATGGAATCTAGAATCCTGAGAGAGGTTTTGGGGCCACCGCCGCAGATGTGGGAACAATGTTCCATGGTACGGCAGATTTGCGATTTGTACAGAGTGAACAGCTCTTTGGAAGAAAAGTAACGCCGTGAGCGAAAGAGAAAACCAAGTTTTTTAGATGCAGAGGAAGCAATATTTGTAATGTGCTTATGCTAAGAGAGATTAGAAGTCAGGGTATTCCCCAAAAGAGATATATCATTTTGCCTATAAATCGGAGTGTCACCAAAGATAAGCATAGGAGCAGAAGAACCTTTTTTGCGAGATATAAGAGAAGACTTTAGTTTTAGAAGGATTGAAATCAACTAAGTTGTCTTTGCCCCACTGTAGGATTACCTGGAGATCGACATTTAAGGAATTGGTAGCAGATATTCGAGAAGTTGAAGCTGATTGAGCAGGCAAGGTTTCTCAAAATGGAAAGTGGAATGCAATGTGCTATCATCGGCAAAACTATGGATAGGATTTCCAGTCAATGGAAGAAGGTCATTAATATACAAGAGCAAAAGAGTGGGGGAAAGAACTAAACCTTGGAGGCCGTTAGCATTAGTGGAAAAGTTAGAAGAGGGAGAGCCATCTACCATCACCCTCAGTGAGCGAACAGAGAGAAAACTGGGTAACCAATAACAGATGGCACACCACGGAAGCTTGTTTAGAAGACCTCTATGCCAAACACGATCGAAAGCCTTTGAGATGTCAAGAGCAATTGCTTGTGTCTCACCGAACTTTTCCATTGAATTTGTCCATAAATGAGTAACAAAGCCAGAATTATCACCAGTGGATCCACACTGATAGAATCCATACTGGCGATCGTTGATCAGACAGAAGATTTCTAGATAGTTGGCATTTAATTGATTTCTCCCTTACTTTAGAAAGAGTAGGGGTAATTGCAATGGGACGATAACTGGATGGGAGGGATGATTACTATTGCGCCATTCCCATGCTCACGTGGCCCCGGTGGTCATTTTAGTCAGCACAGTATTTCATTTCTGCGGGTGTTCTGTTGCTGCTGTGTAATCTCATTTGTCACAGATTTTTTTTGTTGTTTTTTTTCTTTGTTTCTCTCCGTTCAACCCTAGAGAAAATGGAACGAATCAGTGTGCAAATGTTTGTGTCTTTGAAAAATGAAGGATGCAAGAGTGTAATTGAATGGTGCTAAAAAATAAATTTGATTTCGTATGAGTACAAAAATGTTTTCGGTGTGAAAGGAAAATGAGATTGGCCGAGCGGAAGGATCGTTCGATGGTTTTGAGTGGGTCTGCCGAGCGAAAAGGGCCAATCCTCATTATTGTAAAAGATCTGAGCTAAAAAGGGGTCGTGGTTCTCCTTCAGCAAGCTCAGTATAATCGACTTGCTCCTTCTAACCCATTATTGGGTTGCGAAGGTGCCCGTCGATCATATTATGAAAGAGCTTGGTGTCGGGTCCGCGACCGTGGGTGACTGGAGGAGTTTTTGCGGAGAAGTGTGCCAGATGCCAGAGGGAAATTGGTATGATAGGAGGAGTGAATGTATTTGTTGAGATAGATGAGAGCAAGTTCGGTAAAAGGAAATATAATAGGGGGGAAAAGAGTGAATGGCCAATAGGTGTTTGGTGGGGTTTTGCGGGATACAGGAAAGTGTTTTTTCCGGGTCTTGGAAAATAGGAGTAAAGACGTTCTCCTAGACATCATTAAGACTTCCATTCGGCCCGGTACCACCATAGTATCGGACTGTTGAAAGTCGTATGATTGTCTGGGAGACGAAGGGTTTAAACATCTCACTGTAAACCACTCAATTCATTTCGCCAACCCGGAAACAGCGGCAAACACAAACAAAATCGAGGGAACATGGAGTGCCATTAAACGGCAACTGTCATTTAGCAAAGTCAATGATCGGTTCGACTCCTACCTCGCAGAGTACATGTGGCAAAGGAAAAATTCCAGCAGCAGCGATCTAACGCTTCAATTTTTAAAAGCAGTCAGCTCTGTATATAAGCCGGAAACCGAGGATTGAAGGAGGACACCCGACCGATGAGGTGAGTGGTTTTTCTTTGTCTCAGTTCGTTGTTAATGCTCGCGAAATAGTCTAGTTATGTACGGGAGAGAAGAATTAGTGATTGCATTTCGTGTAACTTTTTGTTTCTTGGTTTTTTAAAAATTGCCTTTTCTTTTTCTTCATTTCAGCTCCGCTTTTGTGATGTCTCCTGACATACTGCGTCCCCGAATATTTTTCCTTTTCAGCTTTTGTTTGTTTTATTTTTAAAATTTGTTGATTTGCCGTTCCTTTTCTTTCGCGAAATTTCCTTTTAAATTACCTTCTCCCCTTTTCAGCTATATCCGACTTATTGAAATGTCACGGGACATTTTGTTATCGCGAAAAACGTGCATTTTTGTAACTTGAACTTTTAAATTTATTGGATTTATCATTTGTTTTCAGCAGCCATATTTGTTGCTGTGCCAAGTGCTGTCCGTTTGAATTATCCATGGGGGTATTAGGCATGAAAGGGGGCCATAGGTATGATTGTGTGTAACAGGCTGCTGGCAATAATTCGCGCTTTAAATGTAAGGACCCATCCTTACAAATATTATTAATAGTGGCTTTGTTAAGTATTGGAAATTATTTGTATTTTTAAACAGTCAGCCTTTAGCAAAAATACCGGGTTTTTAGAAAACAGTAGACTGAAAATTGTAGTTCAGTCCCAGCCTTAATTATATCTCTTGTTCGGCCAAAAATCTTTAAGTAAGTCTTTGAATGAAATAGCAACGGGTGGGAAACGGTTTCGAACCCGCGGAACAATGCATTCACTGATCTGGAAAAAATTCATAGTGAAAGTATTCTGAGCGAAGGCAGAACCTCACCCTTAATCAAACAATAGACCGCTACGAAACCCATTTGGGGAAAGAGACAGCACACGATAGTGGAGGATATTCAAAAATGGGAGTAAGTACTTAAAAATTTCATGGGGGATTAAGGGCATGTGAGGTCACAAGAAGACCCGGAACTTCCGGCCAGCCTTCTAGAAGGATCGCGAAAATTCTGGATGTCAGAAGTTCAGGCAACAAAGGACAATAGGAATGAAATGAGCGAATGAGCTGGAGATGAGAGGAGCGAAGTAGCGAATGATTGGTTAGAAATGAGAGGTAGTGGAGATACAAAAGGGGATGTGAGGTGAGGAATAGGGGTTCCCGAAAGTTTTCCTGGTAGGGTGTGTTCCCGAACGTTTTCCGGAGAGCGAAGGTTCCCGAGAGGTTGTTCCAGTGTTTGTTATGAGGATGGTACCTAAAGAGGTGGTTCCTGAAGAGTAGGTTCTGATAAAGTTTAGGTCTGTCTGTTAGAGTTAAGAAATTTTGGCAAAGTTTTAAGATGGAGTAGTCAGTTGTGAAAGGTTAGATAAGTTTTAAGAATAGGAGTGAACGGTTAAGTAGTTGTTTTATAAGGCTAGTGATGGAAGCGACAGTAGAGCAGTATGCGGACAAGTGCGCCAAAAGGAGAAATAGAGCCTTGGGCAAATAAGTGAAGTCTAAGGAGAAATAAAGCCTAGTCCGTCATCAGAAGGCAGTGACATTGGCCAGTGTGCAGATAAAGAGAGCCGTGAAGGTAAAGTTGCAGACCGAAACCGAGTAGCAGTATCAAGGACCATATGATAAATTCCTAGAAGATGTAGATGATGCCCTATTCAGACGAGAACAGAAGCCCCAATAAAGAACGGAAAGCCCCAGCGGAGGGATCATGTCCATTATTAGCAGTAAGTGTCTGATTAGTATTCCCATGTATTTTAAAAAACTCTAGAGAGAGGATAACAAATACAGAAAGAGCAAATTGTAACAGATTTATATATATAATAAGAGACATTTACATAGAAATGAGTAATTATGATAAGGTAAGGGGTTTCATAGAGGTAGTAAAATACCCTGATTAACGGAAAGTAAGATAACAGTTTTGGAGAGGAGTAAATAAATAAATAAATAAATTTTCTGTTTATACTCCGGGACGACCAAACGGTCAGAGGAGTTTTACAAGATACACAGAATACAAGAAACAGCACCGTATTCAGCAGTCACGGGCTTGAACCCCGGTCACTCAAGGCACGTGTACTTATGCACCCGCGCGCCTGACCACTAGGCTACGGCGGCAATTAAGGGAGATTATATAGAGAACGTTATATAAATATATATGATGTCTAAAATGTGGTAGAATGACAAGTCAGAAGTAAAGTTGTTAGCATAACTTAGGCAATGAGATGAATATTGATTTAAAGGATGAATGCGAATGTATTAAGATAAAAATCTAAATAAGAGAGATTTATCATAAATATTGCTAACAGAGGAATAGCCTTGTATAAAGGAAGAGTGGAAGATAAGCTTAATGTCCAAGTTTGCAGATGATACAAAGGTTGGCAGGGTTGTCAAGGACACTACTGACACTATGCTGCTGCAACAGAATCTGGAAAGGTTGAGCAGATGGGCTGAGAGGTGGCAAATGAAGTTTAACATTGACAAATGTAAAATACTACACATGGGATGTAACAGCAACCCCAGAGCAACGTATCAACTCTGTGGTACTACACTGACAGTGGTAGAGAATGAAAGGGACTTGGGGGTGGTTGTGCAGGCAGATATGAAGTTCTCTGAGCAGTGCAGATGGGCTGAAAGAGTAGCTCATGGAGTATTGTCAATGATATACAGGAATTTTTCCAGCAGGGATAAGGAGGTGATTATTCCATTGTATAAGGCAATGGTGAGGCCACACCTAGAGTACTGTATACAGGTCTGGAGGCCTCATTTCAAGAAGGATGTAGAGCTGCTGGAACGAGTACAGAGAAGGGCAACAAGATTAGTGAATGGAACAAAGGGGTGCTCTTACGAAGAAAGGCTTAAGTTTTGCAAATTACAGTGTCTGGAGACTAGGCACCAGCGAGGTGATCTGATTGAGGTGTACAAAGCCCTGAACGGTTTGAGCATGCTCAATGCTGATGGGATTCTTCCTCTTGGTCAGAAAAATCACCTGAGAGGGCATAAATTCAAATTGAGGAAAGACAGATGTAGGATAGACGTGCGGAAATTTGCCTTTAGCCAGCGGGTGGTTGGTTGGTGGAACAGACTTCCATCCCTTGTGGTGGAGGTTGATAGCCTAAATAAGTTTAAGGCTCAGCTGGACAGGTATTTTGAACAAACAGAGGGGTGAAGTGGAAGTGGGTTTTTTTTTGGCTGATGCTGCATAAGCTTGCTTTCTTGCATCAAATGCCTCTACTAATGCTAATGCTAATAAGTCTGACCTATTAGAATATAAGAGTTTAGAGAATATTTATGGAAGTATTATTATCCATGTGATGTAAGGAAGAATAATGTAAAAGAGTATAGCTTAACCTAGCCAAACATTTTATATTTGTACGGTGAAGATAATATTATCTACTGTTATATGTACTTAATTATTCACCAATTTATTTCATGTAAATAATCTTAATAAACAAATTGTATATAATACATATAAGTTGTGTCAGTCATTTTGAACACAGAGCCTAGAGTCCGGGCGAGGAATATAACCACTGGAACCCCCCCCCCCCCCCCGAAATCTAGAATCTTCTGAGAGATTAACAAGTCAGGTGTTAATGTGGAAGGGGGAGAATTAGGGGGAAAATAAATATAATACAAAAATAACAAAGAGGGAAAAATAAATAACATTTACATTCCCCCCCCACACACAAAATCGCTTTAACCGAATCACCGCACAATACAATAAAATCTATTCCACTTAGCAATGATACGGTTCAGAGACGAGTAGACGAAATGGCCAAAGACACAGAAAATACCCTCTGCAACATTTTACGAACAACAGAATTTGCCTTACAAATAGACGAATCAACTCTGCCAGATAACGAATCATTACTACTAGCATACGTACGTTTAATAAAAGATGAAAAGTTGAACGAAGAATTATTATTTGCAAGATATATGGAAACGTATACCAAAGGCGAGTCTATATTTCAGGTTACTGAAAAGTTTTTTAAAGACAGGGAATTTCCACTTACAAATGTACTTGCTTGTGCAACGGATGGAGCACCATCAATGATTGGCCGTTAGAAGGGTTTTATGGCTTATTTAAAAAAATGCTGCGCCAAATATTATTACTGTTCATTGTGTCAATCACAGTCAGCATTTAGTTGCGAACAAACTTGGTGATCAACTGCACAATTCTCTACAAACTGTTATTACTGCTGTAAACAAAATTAAAGCACGTTCTTTGAATGATCGTATATTTCGAAAGCTTTGTGATCGAAACAGTGAAGATTTTGAACGATTGCTACTTCACGCCGAGGTTCGATGGCTGTCAAAAGGCAACTGTCTCAACAGATTTTATGAACTCTTTGATACTGTTGTCGAGTTTTTGGAAGATAGGAACAACGACCTCAAGAAAATGAAATCCGATATTGCTTATATTGCAGATTTATTTACTAGATTCAACTCAATGATATTACATTTACAAGGACAAGATGTAATTCTTATTAAGGCGAAAACTCAAATTTCGGCATTTATTTCAAAATTAAACCTTTTTATGCGCAACGTAGGACGCCATGAATTGTATCAATTTCCAAATCTGTTGGAAATAGAGAAAAAAGAAAAAATAGCCGATGAAACTCTACTAACTTTTCGTAATCATCTAGAAATGCTGCGCAGAGATATGCAGGAAAGGTTCGAAGATCTCCTTAATTTGAAAATTCCAGATTGGGTTATAAATCCTTTTTTAAATAATGACGATGGTGAACGTTTTGTAGAAGAAGAATTGATTGAGCTACAAAATGAAGTTGAACTGAAGACAAAATTTCAAAATTCATATCAGGAATTTTGGTTACAAAAGAAAATCCCTGACCATTATCCTGCATTGTGGGGAATTGTAAAAAAAATTACTTATTTCTTTTCCAACATCATATCTAGTCGAAACCGGTTTCGGTGCTGTATCTCAATTGCTGACAAAACAAAGAAATTGTCTGGATGTTGTTAAACGTGGCGATTTACGACTTCTACTTACAGACATTAAACCTAATATTGATAAGCTAATAAATCTCCACCAAGCTCATCCATCGCATTAAATATTAAAATATAATTAACTATTTCCATTAATATCGTGACTTATTTATGTAATTAACTTTAATTTTTATGACTTAATTTAAGTGACTATAACTGACTTTATTTATGTAGTTGTAATTTTTTACGAAGAAGGAATAAAGTGCAGTAAATAGTTTTCTTTATAATTCACACACATACACGCAGGGCTGCATTTACGTTTTTGGAGGCAAACAAACAAATATTCATTTCAGTTATTTAGTTTCACTTTATATTGGTTGGCTATAAAAAAAGCCCTGGCGAGGGCTTTTTTTTAGGGGGTCGGTGATTCAAAAAAGTTTGAGAAGCACTGATCTAACACATTGAACTTTAGTAAGAAACGTTCACGTTTCATTGCGAAATTTATATTTTTGGTTTTAAATAAATTTTTAAAGAAATCTATTCATTTAAAAGATTACTATTAATCAGGCCCGGGCAAACTACGGCCCGCATGCGGCTCGCCGCACATTTTTGTGCGGCCCGCGAACTTTAATTGTATTTTCGAATTTTTTTTTTTCCTGCGAAATATTAGTTCGAAAATGTTGGGTTGTTTTGAAAATATAATTCGATTGATGAGCATTCTCAAATAGATTTAACAAAGGAGGGTATTCATAACAGAAAGAAAATTCAGAAGTATTTTTCTGAACCTGTACTTCCAATCTCTCCAGCCATTGTAAAGCACAGAGGAATTCAAGAACACCAGCATGCAGGAAGCGACCTATGAGATGAGGACTGTACCAGCAACGAAAAAGAAGTAGAAGAAGCTGGACACGCCCAAACCTGACAGAGAAACGCGAAGCCAGAGTGCTCAGCTAAAGGACACCCGGAAGGATTCCCTCCCACAAATTGATTTGACTGTGGAGAAAAAACAACCAGAGGCCTCTGCACCCTTGGACCCCTCCTGGCCAGAGGGCACATTGTTGGAAAAAACTCAAATCCTGCGTACCGCCCTTCAGGATCTGATGAAAGACTCTAACAACCGGATAACCACTGGTGTTAGGGGACAGATTGTTTCCCTCTGGACAAAGTTGGAGACAATTCTCTACCAGACAAACCTAAAATATGAAACAACTGCTGTGAAACTGGAGGCATACCTAGATAGTGGGGCAAACAAAATGCAACAGCGTGCCCCATCTTATGCAGGCGCTGAGGACGTCAGCCGGTGAATCAGCAATAAAAAGCAGTGTACCTGCTACAACAAAAAAGACCTTGCCAAAACAACCACACCTGGTGGTGCTCCGACCAACAACCATTGAGGAAAATCAAACAAGCGAACAATTAAAGATGCAAATCATGACCAGCCTAAAAGAAGAATTCAAGACAACCAGAATAAAGTCGGTCAGGAAAACTAGAAATGTCGGAGTACTCATAGAGACAGAAACAGGGGAGGAAGCACAAAAAATTATCACTAATACCAAAATCACTGAGCTGGGGCTCACAGCGACTACCCCTAAAAGAAAAGGGCCCTCAATAGTTATTTATGACCTGGATAAAGACCTGACCCCGGATCAACTAACAGAGGAAATCTATCAAAGAAACCTGATGTCCGCTCTCCCAGAACACAGAAGGGACGAACTGCTGACACCAAAATATTCAACCAAGTCCAAGAATGGCACTCAACGAAACTGGATAATTGAACTTGTGCCTGCAGCATGGAAAGTATTAAACACCCAGAACAGAGTATATGTAAATTGGGGCAGCCACCGCTTCCGTGAACATGTGGCTGTACCCAAATGCTTCAGGTGCTGTAAATATGGCCATACAACGCACACCTGCACCCAGACTGACCCCACATGCGGCCACTGCTCGGCAAAAGGCCACACTTACAAGGATTGCCCAAACAAGAGTACTGACCCAATCTGCACCAACTGCAAGAGTCTGAAGCTGGACTGCACCCACTCAATCAGGGATAACGAGTGCCCCACCTACCTGAAAATTAAGAGCTTGTTCCAATCCAGGCTGGATTATGGGGACGCGCCTTAGAGGATACAATACTACAGAGGTAAAATTTCTGCAGATCAACGCACAGAGGGCCAGAGCAGTAGCGGATCAGATCCGTATCAAGGCTGAAGAGGAGAATGTAGATGTCATGATAATACAAGAGCCATACTCACACATGAAGATAGTCAGGGGATACCCCTTGACCTACAAGATAGTACAATTCGAGGACGACACCCCCTGGGCCGCGGTCGCGGTCAGAAATCCGGATATTACAGTGACCAAAATCACACAGCTTTGCACAGCCTGGGCTGCATGTGCCCACCTCACCACAGCTCTGGGGGCATTTTATGTTATTGCCCTCTACTGTCGACCGGGCGAAGACATAACTTTCGCCACAAGATACCTCCAACTGGCTGCTGACACCCTTCCCAACGCTAAAATTATAGTAGGGGCAGACGTGAACTGCCGGTCACCAATGTGGCATAGTCACACGCCAGACAGACATGGCACCAGAAACGGAACTATATTGGAAGAGTTCCTTGCAAATTCAACGTTGACAGTTTTAAACCAACCAAACAATCTGCCCACATTTAGTAATACACTGTGGGAAGCCACCATAGATGTCTCCTTGGCTTCCAGGAACATTGCTAATAATACTACCGACTGGTCCGTCCAAGAGGCCTGGACAACATCTGATCATCTAGCCATTACATTCCAACTCAACAGATCACTGACTAGAGTACCGGCAGCTAGACAAACCACTCACAGATACTCCATATCCAAAGCAAACTGGGAACTCTTCCAAAGTACCTTAAAAACCAGCATACAACAGAGACAGAGTGAGCTTGAGTGCCTCGAAGACCCAGATCACCTCCAAAGCAAGATAACAGAGATCATAACGCACACAAGCGACATCGCTATTAAAAAGAAAAATCCAACCCCTGGGGCTGTGCCGTGGTGAAACCTAGAACTGCAACGACTCCGGAAAGAAACACAAACCAGAAGAAAGGCCTTTCAGCGGGCCAGGCGCTCCTGGCCGACGGCAGAGGTTGAAGTACTCCGACAACGCTACAAAGAAGCAAGGAACACTTAAACAGCCCAAATCAGAAGCTGTAAACAGCAATCTTGGGAGCGCATGGTCTCCACTATGGGAAACGAGAACCCCTGGGGAATCGTCTACAAACTGACCATGAATAAACTCCCCCGAGGGGAAGTTATTGCCGCCACCACGTTGACCCAAGGAGGCATGTCCACAACCTGGGAGCAGACTATTTCCAATATCCTGGACACAGTCTTCCACCCGGCTATACAACCAGAGACAACAGAGCAGATCCAACTCTGCTTAGAAAATGAAAGCTATCAAACAGCAACGACAGAACCTCACTTCACCATGGAGGAGCTCAAGAGTGCTGCCACCCTCATTAGGGGAAATAAATGCCCTGGACCAGACCTCTTGGAGCCCGAAATCATCAAAAAGACAGTACAGTGTTCACCGAACCTGTTGCTCAACCTCTGTCTTCACTGTGGCACCTTCCCGACTTCGTGGAAGAAAGCAAACGTCAAACTAATCCTGAAAAATCCGACCAAACCACCACACCTCCCAGAATCGTACAGACCGATCGCACTTCTCACAGTTGCAAGTAAACTACTTGAACGCCTTCTCTATAGACGAATAGAGCAATATTATGACAGGGCTGGCCTGGCCTCACCCAACCAGTTTGGCTTCAGGCGGGGTCGCTCAGCCGTGGATGCCTTAATACACCTACAAGAACAAGTAACAAGATGCACCAACAAGTATTTCCTTGTGATTGCCGTGGACTTTGCTGGGGTCTTCGATGCACTTTGGTGGCCAAGCATCTTGGCAAGGCTTCGGGTTGCTGGGATCCCAGGCAACCTCTACAGGGTCATCAAGAGCTACCTCACAAACAGATCCATCAGGATTGTTGCTCCCTATGGGACCCTCTCCAAGAATACATTTCGCGGCTGTCCACAGGGTTCGGTCCTTGGACCACTACTGTGGAACATAGTAATGGACTCCTTCCTAGCTATAGACCTTGACGAAGTAAAATCGCAGGCCTTTGTGTGATGACCTCTTACTAACAGTGTCAGCAGACTCAAGGACACAACTGGAGACACTGGCAAACCGGGCTCTGTCCACCCTTCAGGAATGGGCAAAGAAAAATCAACTTAGAATATCCTCTGCAAAGACAAACTCCATTCTGCTCAAGGGGTGCCTCAACCTCAGGCGGCCTCCACAAATCAAGATTGACCAGAAAACAATTAAATTCTCAAAGCAGCTGAAGTACCTAGGCATGATTCTAGATCCAAATCTATCATTTCAGGACCACCTGAAATATTTGCGTACAAAAGTCAGACGATACACTGCATTGGTTGCCAGAGTCACTTGCAGAGACTGGGGCCTAGACAGACGGGTGCTACGTCTTTTCTATAAAACCATCTTCACCCCAATAGTCACGTATGCATCTGGCGCTTGGTATCAAAAAGCCACAACTGTTGTCAATAAACGAATCATTGACTCGATTCACCGATCAATCCTTCTGACCATTACTCGAGCTTGCAGCACAGTGAGCACGCATGCCCTGCAAGTCCTTGCTGGTGTCCTTCCACTGGACTTAGAGATCATTCGACGGGGCCTCACGCACCACCTGGACAAGGGTATCCCACAGACATGTTTGGGATTCACCACCGACATCATCAATAGCAAGACTATGGAAAAGAAAAAGCTGCATGCTCACCTGCTGCAGATGTGGCAGGATAGATGGGCCACCTCGCAAAAAGGCGAAATCACCAGAAAGTTTCTGCCCAACATTGGCCGGGTTTTTCCGAACTTCCCACCCTGGTTTTCCCCGGGCCTACAAGTCACATACCTATTGACAGGACATGGAGCTCTGAATGCAAAGCTATCCCTACTCGGAATACAGGAAGATCCCACCTGCACCTGCAGGGGGCTGGAGAGCTGGCAGCACCTCATGCATGATTGCCAGCTGTATGACGACCTCCGCAGCGCATTCATCACCAAAATACAGTATCTACCATACGGCCAGGAGTACCACATCTTGGACACCAAGGAAGAATATCAGGCTTTCTCCAGCTATGCACTGGCCCTGTTCACAAGACGGAGAGCTCTTATCGCAGCAAATCGCAATCAACAACTGACACAATAAGGAAATGAACAAACCTCGAAGGAAATCATCCCATGGAAGACGCCTGAATCCAATGGTTTCCGATAATCAAGGCACTAAACCCTGAAGTGGACCTAAAGTTAAATAAATAAGAAATGACTCTATAAACAACATTGACGCAAACACCACATGCATGGGAAATGTCACAAGAAAGACCCCACAAACAAACCCGGACCTTTTGACGGTAAAGACTGCAGAACGGACGGGAACCACCCCATGACCGATCGCTCCTGGAAACGGACTAGAACCACTAGCAGCTCCGCTGCCAAATGCTATATGGCGAGCTGAATGGGGTACCCTTACCCTATTCATCTTAAATTCCCTATCCCCGGCAAGAGGGAGAGGAGACATGCTCGTTTCCTCCCTCCCCTGCCAACCCATCTCTTCGCCTGGTGAGGCATGGGCCTGCCTCACTGACCACCTGGGGTCGCCTTCTCTATCGTCCCCATGCTTCTGCCTTTCCCCCCCAGTCTTCAGTCTCTTCCCCCACTCTTAACTGTATACCTTATCCATGGCAGGGGGAGACAGCTCTTCTTCGTCTCCCCCACCCGCCATCCAAACTCCCCTCTGGTGTGGCATGGGCATGCCATACTGCCTAGCAGGGGTCATGTCCTCTATCGACCCCTTACTTCTACTTCTACCCCCCCTAGTCTTCAGCCTCCCCTCCCTCCCACTTTTATCTTTCATCTAACGTATAGCCCACACGTCTAAATTTAATAACAAAATTCTGCCCGACCTATTAGGCCTTTTAACACATCTTTCTAGCGTTCAACCCCAACCAGCGATTTGCTAACAGCAATCTCCTTAAGAATTAACGTCAAACGCCTATATATATACTGTATATATACAGGGTGTTTCAGTTAAACGTTTCAGAACTTCTAAGAGGGGTAGGGTACATCCTGACAACTCGAAATCATATAGCAATGTGGGGTCGGAAATGCTTTCCTGAAGCGGTGTTGTACACAGAAGCACCATAAAGAAAAGGGACCGTAAGTGAGAAATCGTTTTAATAATACATGAAAAGAAGCAAAAGGTACATGGATTAAAGTAAGTGTTCGAAGTTTCTTCCACGGGCTACAATGCACGCCTCACATCTCCGACGCATGGACATCCGAACATTCTGGAATACTCCAGGCGAATTTCGAATTTCTTCGGCAGCTACTGCGATTCTTGCAACCAGCTCCTCAGCATTGTCAACAGGGAAACTAGCGATTTCATATGACCCCAGAAATAAAAATCAAGACATGATAGGTCGGGTGACCGAGCAGGCCAACGCACGGGACCACCACGTCCGATCCACTGTTGACCAAATGTGACATCCAGGTAGTTACGAACATCTCCGCTATAATGGGCAGGGGCTCCATCGTGTTGGAACCACATTGTCTGTTGCGTCGATGCAGAAATCTGTTCATCTCTCAAAAGTTGTGGCAATACTTGCTGCAGAAAGATCAAGTAGATAGGTCCGGTTAGATGACACGGTAACAGGTAAGGTCCGATGAGGTGATCTCCCATAATACCGGCCCATACATTGACCGAAAATCGAATCTGTGCTGCACGACGTCGTATTGCATGCGGGTTCTCGACCGCCCAGATATGGTCGTTATGCGTGTTGAAAATTCCTTCCCTTGTGAAGGATGCCTCATCGGAAAACAACACTTCAGCAGGAAAAAGGGGATTTGTAGCACATTTTCCAAGGTACCACTGCGAAAGCAATACGAGGTGCATAATCCTCCGGTTGCTGTGTCTGGACACGCTGCACGTGAAACGGATGCATGTCTTGTTCTCGGAGAATCCTCCAGACGCTGCAATGGGAAACCCCGACTGCGTTTGCTAGACTTCGTGTACTCGTTCTTGGATTCCCCTGTACATGCTGCAGCACATTCTGTTCGACGGCTGGAGTCCGTGCTGTTCTTACCCTGTCCCTGTCAGCTCTTTCAAATGAACCTCTCTCAGCTAACCTCTGGTGCAGTCTTGCAAAGAAATTATGACTGGGAATACGCCTCGTCGGATATCGTTCCGCGTGCAAACGCTGTGCGGCTGGCCCACTACAATTTGCAGCCCCGTACGCCAAATACATATCGGCTAACTCTGCGTTCGTGTAATCATCCATCCTACTAACTTGGCGTTCTTGTTCAAGAAATTCGAAATTCGCCTGGAGTATTCCAGAATGTTCGGATGTCCATGCGTCGGAGATGTGAGGCGTGCATTGTAGCCCGTGGAAGAAACTTGGAACACTTACTTTAATCCATGTACCTTTTGCTTCTTTTCATGTATTATTAAAACGATTTCTCACTTACGGTCTCTTTTCTTTATGGTGCTTCTGTGTACAACACCGCTTCAGGAAAGCATTTCCGACCCCACATTGCTATATGATTTCGAGTTGTCAGGATGTACCCTACCCCTCTTAGAAGTTCTGAAACATTTAACTGAAACACCCTGTATATATATATATATTTTTTTTTACTTTTATCATTATTATTTTTTATTTTTATTTTATTAATTTTTTTTTACTTTTATCATTATTCTTTTTTTTATTTATTTATTTTATTTTATTTTTTATTTTTTATTATTATTATTTTTTTTTATTTATATATATATATATTTTTTTTTTTAGGTCGTAGCCACTGAAATCCCAGGAAACTAGGTGGCAGGACCTGCCGGAGCAACTCGTCATGATGCTGGACACCCGGCTAGCCTTCACGTGGCAAGGTATGGGCAACGTCGGGCCCCACCAGGGGCCAGGCGGCCAATAAGCCGGACAAACAATGGGCACAACAGATCACACTGCACAGACATGACCCACACACTTTCAAGTCTCTAGCTTGACAGTGTACTGTCCTCGATACAGCGAACATACGCGGAGATGGGAGAAATCCCAGGCGCCGTCTGACACGAACATACCTTATACCTTATACCATACTAAACATTCCGGTAAATGCCAATATGGCTGCCTTACAGTTCGGACGTGCTGTATGCCGCAAAATTGTGTTCGGAATATGTGTTATAAATTAAGCCAAATTGTGTACCCAAGGGATAATATTCATCAGTGGATCACAGCGGTGAGATTTGTTTCTCTTTTATTGGGTTATTTAGTACTTTCAACTCGTTTTCGATTCAACGCTGGTAACGATGTGTCAGCTCACCATGGCGGCATTGTTCTAGCGCTGGAGAGGGTGGCAAACTACATATTTCTCTGTCACCGCGGTTGAAGTGTACTCTTGACTGGGGAGGGTGACCCTGTGTGTTTCTAAACAAGGCACTGATCGTGTCCCAACAGTTCTGTGACTTTTGATTTTGCTTTTCCGGTAATAATTATGCATAGAAGAACTAAAATGTCCACATTTCCCTCTTGAACGAACAACGCCATTCATTGCCCGAGGACACTAAGTTGTGGGTAATCTCCCCACCCTCAACGCTTTCCTGGAAGTGCTCGCTCAGTCAAAAGTTCAGGCACTCTCTGAGTTAATCCCTGCCCGGACCTGTGCCAAATAGGAAACTACTCACCTTCCTGAAAAATAGAAAGTAAAATCCTCCAGGCAGCAAAGCTATAGTGCGGCTCCACTTATTCTGGCGAAATTAAAAGAAATTAAGACTACCGTTACATTTAGACCATAGAAAATGATTTCCATAAATCGTTCCAACCTCGTTAATCCGAAGACAACGGAAACGGATGACAAAGCAGGAAAATCAAGAGCATCGCAGCCACAGATGGCAAACAACGAAAACTTTGAAATTATAGAAAGTGAGGACATTGACTTCGCACAATCTGGCTCCACTACAGCCAAAGGAAAACACAAAAAATATGTGACACCAAATATGGAAAGAGTGACTCGCTCTAAAAGCGAGAATAAGGATCCTGCTGAACAACCTGTGATACAGGCAGACAACATCAGGGAGAAACCCCCGGACAAACCGCAGGGCACCTCGTTAGATCCGACACTACCGCCGGGCACGGCCCTGGAACAGTCCCTTGCCCTGCGAACGGCACTAGAGAGCTTATTCAAGGAAAAACAAACAGGATTTCAGCGGTCCTTAGGGCAGAGATAGTCTCCATCTGGATGAAGATGGAGACGATATTAGTCCAGACGCAACTTGAAAAGGAGATTGCCCAAGCCAAGCTAGAGGTCCTCCAAATCAGTGGACGAACCAAATGCCACAGCGCGTTCCCACATACTCACAGGCGCTGAGGAACAACATAAATATCACAAGTGTGAATACGGACACAGGATGCCCCAAAATGGGGCAGAAGAAAACCCTGCTAACCAGACCCCACCTGGTAGTTTTGAAACCAGCAGCACCGGAAACACACAAGTCCAGTGAAGCAGTTAAACAGACCGTCATGGACAATCTGAAGGACGACTTTAAACACACAAAAATAAGATCCATCAGGAAAACGAGAAATGTTGGCGTGATCATTCAAACTGAAACGGAATAAGACATACAGGGGAAACTCCAAAATATCCTCGCTGGGGCTGCTTGCTGAACCGCCTAGGGAAAAAGGGCCCTGCATAATGATACATGACCTAGATAATGATATCACCACTGAAGAGTTAGTCCAAGAAATCTACAGGAAAAATCTCAATGAATTGCAACGGGACGGAACGCCAGAGCAGCACATCACACCGAGGTTCAAGACCAGGGCCAGGACTGGGGGAGCTGTCAACTGGGTCCTGGAGCTGTCCACAGTTACCTGGAAATCCATAAAGCAACAGAAAAGGGTATATGTAAATTGGGGCAGTCATCGCTACAGGGAGTATGTGGCTGTCCCCAAATTCTTCAGATGTCGTTTTGGCCACACGACAAACACCTGCAGGCAAACGCACTCTAATGTGGCCACTGTGCCAAAGATGGCCACGAATATAAAGACTGTCCAAACAAAGCTGAAGCCCCGGTCTGCATCAACTGCAAGTCCGCCTGCCCAACATACAATAAAGCAAGGAGTACACAACAGCTACTGATAAATTATGGGGAGTAATCCAAAACAATACAATCACTTCGGGATAAAAATTGCACAACATAATGCACAGCGTTCTAAGGCAGTTGCTGCTCAGCTAGTTAAGAAATCTAATGAAAAAAACCTGGACGTGCTCATACTCCAGGAGCCGTATACACATAATAAAGGAGTAAGAGGTTACCCTCTAAAGTTCAAGATTGTCCAAGTGGAAGGAGACACTCCTTGGGCCGCTGTCGTGGTTTGTAACCCAGACCTCACGGTTACAAAAATAACCGACCTTTGCACAAACTGGGCAGTATGTGCCCACATTGCCTCATCACTGGGGGAATTTTACGTCTCTTCGGTATATGCCAGACCGGGAGAGGACATTCTTTCCATCACAACGTATCTGCAAACCCTACAGCGCCAGCTTCCGAGTGCCAAAATTTTTATTGGAATGGATGTAAATTGCAGGTCCCCGGCCTGGCGTAGTGAGACGCCAGATAGGAGAGGTACACACAATGGACAGCGACTGGAGGAGTGCATAGCAAGCAGTAACTTTACTATCCTGAACCTACCAAATCAACTTCCCACGTTTTCAAGTACAATGTGAGAAGAAAACATTGATCTTACCCTTGCAAGCCGCACAATAGCAGGACACCTCACCCCCTGGGAGGTACACGACCATTGGACCACATCTGATCATAGGGTTATAACCAGTGATGAGATTCAAATAATTTAACAACCGGTTCGCTGCCCTAATGACCGTTCTAAGTATAAAAAAAACTATATACCGAAAGGTAGTTTATTATTTCATGCAGTTAATACTTAAATAAGAACAATAAAAGAGGTCCACAAAACTAGATTATATTATAAGAAAGAGTTTTAAAATATTAATGAAAAAATATTAAATAATACCTGACAAAAAACAATAAAACTGTTATTTAAGATATTTCCATATTGTTTCTTGATT
Organism: Mastigoproctus giganteus; assembly: GCF_048544385.1. Classification (NCBI taxonomy): domain Eukaryota; kingdom Metazoa; phylum Arthropoda; class Arachnida; order Uropygi; family Thelyphonidae; genus Mastigoproctus; species Mastigoproctus giganteus. The sequence goes on from NC_143581.1 coordinate 5,004,211, forward strand.
GGCGTCCTCGCTTGCAATTTTCTTCGCTTTTATCCGAGCATCATCGGCTGAGTGATTTATCCTTAACCACTGTAGGAGTAGGATCCCATTCCTTTAGAGGTAGACCGATTAGACATTGTGTTTTATATACAGTATTAGAAACAGTTAGGCGACTTCTCTTCTCTGAACATATTATGTTCATCTTTGAAAAACCCCTTTCCGCTTCTGCTGAACTTACAGCAATTGTTCTGACAATATTTTTAGCTCTTTGAACACTTTCAGGATAATTCTGAAATTGCATAATTCTGGGAATTTTTTAAAACGTTTTCCAAGAAATCTCGATAATCATTAATATCAATTTGGTAATTAAAAATGTCATTAAATACGAGCAATTGTTCTTCAGCTGCTTTCCATGGAACTAGTACTTCTTCAATATTCCAGTAATGTGGCTCCAAAAAATTGAGAAATTGTAATTTATTCCTATCTTGAAATTAGCTACAACTTGCTTTTAAATGTTCACAATCCATTAATTAGTCTCTTTTTTTTTTTTTTTTTTTTCAAATTCGTTACGATGTTTTATAAAAGTCTTTCCCGAGGAAGCCCGAGACAAATCGATGATTTTCTACAAATTTTATAATTTTGAAGGTTTCTGAAGTAATTAATTCATCAACTTTTTTTTCGTATGGACCCTTTTCCTTTCCAAGTATTTGAAATGCTTTAATAGATCTTATCACGAGTTTTTCAGCCTTTATTATGTCTATATTTCCTGCTTGCAGTGCATTTGAAAGAAGAGAAATTTCGTTTAAAATATCAATCATCAATGCCAAATCAGTTATAAAATATATATTTTCAAGACGGGCAGCCATACCCTAAGTACTTTTTATTTGAATAAAAATAGTGATGTAGCGCTGGATAAGCGGGCCACACAGCTAGGGCTGACCTTAAACCAGAGGCAGCCATCTTGGTCCCAAAACTCTACCAATCTTTATAATTTCAATTCCAAGTTGTTCGGATATTTTGGAAAGTTCAATTTCGTTCTTATTGGATTGATGAAAAATAGTATATATCTTATCAATAAATATTTTAAAATGATTTACTTGCTTTGTTTCCTTTATCGAATCATCTAAATCAAGATGGAGACGATGATTTAAACAGTGCCATATTATTATGTTTGGAAACTCTTTTGCAATCCTAGTGCTCACTCAAGATTTTCTTCCAAGCATAACGCTGGCACCATCTGAGCAAAATCCTATTAAATTTTTTTCTAGGTAGTTCTTAGTAAGTCCAACATTATTTAAACTTTCCATAACTGAAGAACATATTGTCTCTGCATCTTGTTTTTCCAATTCAACTAGTTCAACGAAAATTGTTGGTGATGATGTAACTGAATCCAAGGCCAATTCTAATACAACAAATTCTGATTTTGGTTTCTTATTGAAAAAAATCTGTCAAACTCTGTTGCCTTTTCATCCTTTTAAGGGCTACTGCAAAAAAATTTTAAAAATGTTTTATGTTAATATATTATAGAGCAGGAGCGGATATGTGCCAATATATTTGAATATTTTTACTGGTTCTGTCCACGTGTGGTCATATCATAAACTTTTATAAACAAAGCAATATGCTTATACCATTGATAAACATCAGTCAGAACAAACATTTTCTTCATTTTATCGATATTAAACGAAAATTTCTTGCTGAATTACTAAATGGCATAGAATACCAGGCGCCCACCTTAGAGAGAACCCTGATCACAAGTGCCATTTTAACAACCGGTTCGCCGAACTCAACAAAAAATTAGGTATCTGTTCTGCCGAACCGGTGCGAACCGTCTGAATCCCACCACTGGTTATAACCCTCAGTCTGCACCGAACCCTAATTCCAAGACAGATCGTCAGATTTCTCTCGCCAAGGTATGCCATTCCCAAAGCCGACTGGGATCTTTCGAACGGACGCTAATGATGGGAGCAGAAAACATCCGTACTGAAGGCCAAAACTTAAATGACCTCCAGCAGCAGGTGACAAAATTAATCACGGACGCAGCGGACATAGCCATAAAAAAGAAACACCCGGCCCCCAGAGCTTTTCCCTGGTGGTCACCAGAGCTAACTGACCTCAGACACAGAGCAAACAGAGCCCGAAAAGCATTGCAACGAGCACGCAGAACCTGGCCACAGGCGGAGGTGGATGAGTTAAGGCAGAGGTATCGCGAGACAAGAAATAACTACACGGCCAAGATTAAGCAGAAGAAAAAAGAAACATGGGAAACTCTGGTCAGTGCAAATGGCAATGCTGACCCATGGGGAATTGTATATAGAGTTGTCGCTAACAAGCTCCCAAGGGGGGAAGTGGTTACAGCCACCGAAACTGCACCGGGAAGTTATACCAGAACCTGGAAATCATCAATTGACAACATATTAGACCACATCTTCCTACCTCAAACTGAACCCCCAGACTGAGGAACAGAGAAAACTCTATGAAGAAAACTCCTCTTATTGTACCACGGCACTGAGCCCCCCTTTACAATCATGGAGCTGAGCATAGCAGCAGCAAACATTAAAAACAGGAAAGCCCCTGGTGACGACATGATTGAACCAGAGATGCTCAAAAAGGCAGTAGAGAAGATACCAGACATTCTAAATCTCTTCAATCGCTGTCTTTCCGAAGGCTATTACCCTAATAAGTGGAAAACAGCAAGAATAAGACTTATACTTAAGAATCCAACCAAACCCCAGGATAAGCCAACATCGTACAGACCCATAGCTTTGCTTTCTACATTGAGCAAACTTTTTGAGCGGCTTCTATACCATAGATTAGAGACTCACTTCCAGGAAGCGAACATGATGTCGCCGAACCAGTGCGCCTTCAGAAGAGGACGCTCAGCGGCAGACGCTTTGGAAAACATAATTGAGGCAGCAAAAAACTGCGACGTGAAGTATTTTCTCCTCATATCAATAGACTTTGCTGGCGCTTTTGATTCTCTCTGGTGGCCCGGAATCCTGGGCAGACTTCGGCGCGCCCAAATTCCAGGCAACCTTTTCTGCTGCCTTAGATCATACTTGGATGACAGAAGGATTACAGTGACTGCTCCCTTTGCCACTCTCTCTAGGCAGGTCCACAGAGGCTGCCCCCAGGGATCAGTTCTGGGGCCCCTTCTGTGGACTCTTGTGCTGGATGAGTTCCTCAATATGGAAATCCCTAATATAAGAACGCAGGCATACGCCGATGATCTTATTCTGATGCTGCAGGCTAATAGCAGGACACAGCTGGAGACCCATGCAAATCAGGTCATTTCTGTTCTGCAAGGATGAGCAAATGGGAATCTACTGAACATCTCACCGGAAAAAACACATTCAATACTCCTTAAGGGCTCCCTTGATCCCAGGAGGCCTCCCCAGATCAAGATAAATGGAACAACCATTAAACTCCAAACAGAAGTCAAGTATCTTGGCGTTATCCTCGATAGACACCTAAACTTCACACTGCATCTTAGTTACCTCAGAGTAAAATTCAGGAAATATTCCGGCCTATTCGCTAGAGTTACACGCAGAGACTGGGGTCTGAAGAAGAGGGCACTCGCCATCCTCTACAAGGCATTCTTCATCCCGGCACTGGCTTATGCAGCGGGAGCTTGGTATGCTAAGGCAAGCACTGCTGTTAACAGGAGAAAATTGGAAACCATCCATCGAATAATTCTCCTCACAACAACCAGAGCATGCTGCACGGTGAGCACCCACGCTCTCCAGGTCCTTGCGGGATGTCTCCCTCTGGACTTGGAGATTGTCGGCCGTGGGCTGCTGCACCAACACGCCAAAGGAAGGGTAATCACACATTTGGGATACACTACGGACCCAACTCTGACTAGACCACAGAAAAAAGACGTCTTACAGACCACATGAGAACAGTGTGGCAGAATCGATGGGATGACTCCACTAACGGCCGCATAACTAGAAGCTTCATACCAGACACTGGACGTGTTTACCCTATTTCCCCGACCTGGTACTCTCCTGGACTTCATACCACTTACCTGCTGACAGGGCATGGCTCCTTCAGGAAGAAGCTACACGATTTTGGAATCTCGGACATAGCGCAGTGTAGATGCGGACAAGAAGAAACTTGGGAGCACCTGCTCTATGAATGTAATATATATGAAGACCTCCGTGGCCTGCTGTTTACCAAACTATGCTCCATCCTTAGAAATCAGGAGGACATAGTGCTGCAGGAAGAAGAAAACTATAAGGCTTTCACGGCTTTTCGCTCAAAATCTCTTCGCGAGGCAAAGAGCACTTCCACCACCCTGAAACAATGGCGACCCAGATCCGACACCTTTCCGGGCCTGCTTTATCTCCTTTTCCCGGTGGGGCGACACCCCTGTCCCCCCTCTCCCTGCAAAACCCACTTTCCCTCTGGTGTGGCATAGGCATGCCCACTGAACATTTGGGGGCCACCTCCTCTATCGGTCCCTTTCTTCTTTTTCTACCCTCCAGCCTTCCTTCTCCCCACTCAAATCTGTCTACCTTCACAGCGCACAGCCCCCACATGTCAAAACTGTAACTACACCAAAATTGCTTGCCCGACCCTTTTCGGCCATAAAATAAAACTCATCCAGCGTACAATCCATTCTCGCTCTTAAGGCAAATCTCTATGACAAAACAAAGCACTAACAGCGATTAAAGCAATGTCTTTTTTTTTATAGGTCCTAGCCATTGAAATCTGAGGAAATTAGGTGGCAGGACCTGCCAGAGTACTGATTCCTTATTGGTAACACCTGGCTAGCCTCCACGTGGCGCGGTATGGGCAACGTCGGGTCCCATCAGGGGTCCGATGGCCAATAAGCCAGATGAACAATGGGCGGCACACCAGACTACACTATACACGATCCACACACTTTAAATCTCTGGCTTGACAGGGTACTGTCACTCGATACAGAGAAAACCGCGGAGATGGGAGAAATCCCAGGAGCCGCTAGACTCTCAACATACCAAATACCAAATACTAAACATTCCGAATATGGTGCCAACTCTGGAAGCGAGAAAGAAAACTGCTGATGGATTGATTCAAAATTTATCTAGACAACGAAATATGTTTACGCGGCTAACTGAGGAACAAGAAGCTACTGTAGAGGCAAGTTTTGTTATTTCTCATATAATTACAAAAAGCAACAAGCCTTTTCCTGATGGAGACTATTTAAAGAATGTATGACTGAAGCTTGTGGAATTATATGTCCTGACATTAAACACAAATTTGAGTTTATCTCGGCGAACCGTAGTAAGAAAAATTGAATGTATCGATACAAACTTGAATGAGCCATTATTATCAGTATTAGAATCCATAACATGGTACTCGATAGCTCTCGACGAAAGTAACGACCAAAAGAATACTGCGCAGTTATTAATTTTCATACGTGGATGTACCTCTAATTTTGAAATTATTTCGAATATATCAGCTCCCCAAACAACGGGAGCTGATATATTCGAAAAAGTTGAAAAATGCTTAACAAGATATAATTTACAATGGAACAAAATGGTAAGCGTAACAACTGACCAAGCACCAAGTTCAGTGGTGGGATTGCACCGGTTCAGAACCGATACCTAATTTTTTCTTGAGTTCGGCGAACCGGTTGTTAAAATGGCACTTGTGATCAGGGTTCTCTCTAAGGTGGGCGCCTGGTATTCTATGCCATTTATTAATTCAGCAAGAAATTTTCGTTTAATATCGATAAAATGAAGAAAATGTATGTTCTGACTGATGTTTATCAATGGTATAAGCATAGTGCTTTGTTTATAAAAGTTTATGATATGACCACACGTGGACAGAACCAGTAAAAATATTCAAATATATTGGCACATATCCGCTCCTGCTCTATAATATATTAAAATAAAACATTTTTAAAATTTTTTTTCAGTAGCCCTTAAAAGGATGAAAAGGCAACAGAGTTTGACTGATTTTTTTCAATAAGAAACCAAAATCAGAATTTGTTGTATTAGAATTGGCCTTGGATTCAGTTACATCACCAACAATTTTCGTTGAACTAGTTGAATTAGAAAAACAAGATGCAGAAACAATACGTTCTTCGGTTATGGAAAGTTTAAATAATGTTGGGCTTACTAAGAACTACCTAGAAAAAAATTTAATAGGATTTTGCTCAGATGGTGCCAGCGTTATGCTTGGAAGAAAATCTTGAGTGAGCACTAGGATTGCAAAAGAGTTTCCAAACATAATAATATGGCACTGTTTAAATCATCGTCTCCATCTTGTTTTAGATGATTCGATAAAGGAAACAAAGCAAGTAAATCATTTTAAAATATTTATTGATAAGATATATACTATTTTTCATCAATCCAATAAGAACCAAATTGAACTTTCCAAAATATCCGAACAACTTGGAATTGAAATTATAAAGATTGGTAGAGTTTTGGGACCAAGATGGGCTGCCTGTGGTTTAAGGTCAACCCTAGCTGTGTGGCCCACTTATCCAGCGCTACATCACTATTTTTATTCAAATAAAAAGTACTTAGGTGTGGCTGCCCGTCTTGAAAATATATATTTTATAACTGATTTGGCATTGATGATTGATATTTTAAACGAAATTTCTCTTCTTTCAAATGCACTGCAAGCAGGAAATATAGACATAATAAAGGCTGAAAAACTCGTGATAAGATCTATTAAAGCATTTCAAATACTTGGAAAGGAAAAGGGTCCATACGAAAAAAAAGTTGATGAATTAATTACTTCAGAAACCTTCAAAATTATAAAATTTGTAGAAAATCATCGATTTGTCTCGGGCTTCCTCGGGAAAGACTTTTATAAAACATCGTAACGAATTTGAAAAAAAAAAAAAAAAAAAAAAGAGACTAATTAATGGATTGTGAACATTTAAAAGCAAGTTGTAGCTAATTTCAAGATAGGAATAAATTACAATTTCTCAATTTTTTGGAGCCACATTACTGGAATATTGAAGAAGTACTAGTTCCATGGAAAGCAGCTGAAGAACAATTGCTCGTATTTAATGACATTTTTAATTACCAAATTGATATTAATGATTATCGAGATTTCTTGGAAAACGTTTTAAAAAATTCCCAGAATTATGCAATTTCAGAATTATCCTGAAAGTGTTCAAAGAGCTAAAAATATTGTCAGAACAATTGCTGTAAGTTCAGCAGAAGCGGAAAGGGGTTTTTCAAAGATGAACATAATATGTTCAGAGAAGAGAAGTCGCCTAACTGTTTCTAATACTGTATATAAAACACAATGTCTAATCGGTCTACCTCTAAAGGAATGGGATCCTACTCCTACAGTGGTTAAGGATAAATCACTCAGCCGATGATGCTCGGATAAAAGCGAAGAAAATTGCAAGCGAGGACGCCAATCAAGAACCAATATGGAAATATCTTAAATAACAGTTTTATTGTTTTTTGTCAGGTATTATTTAATATTTTTTCATTAATATTTTAAAACTCTTTCTTATAACATAATCTAGTTTTGTAGACCTCTTTTATTGTTCTTATTTAAGTATTAACTGCATGAAATAATAAACTACCTTTCGGTATATAGTTTTTTTTATACTTAGAACGGTCATTAGGGCAGCGAACCGGTTGTTAAATTATTTGAATCCCATCACTGACCAAGTTTGACAGGTAAAAATGTTGGAGCGTTAAAGAAATTCAGGATAAAATTTGTGAAAATTATCCTGATTATAATTTAATTACAATTCATTGTATTATTCATCAACAAGTATTATGTAAACATGTATTAAAAGTTGAAAATGTCACATCTTGTATTATTAAACTAGTAAATTTAATATGATCGAGGGGCCTGAAACACAAGACAATTCGTTAATTTTTTTCAAGATATTGAATCCGAGTACACAAATATTCCTTATCATAGCCAAATTCGATGGCTTAGCTTAGGAAAAGTTTTTCGGCGAGAATGGGATCTTAAAGATGACATCATTCTATTCTTAAAACTGAAACATATTATGGACTTTCCCGAATTAACTGATAATAACTGGATTTGTGATTTTGCGTTAACCCTGGACATCGTGACACACTTACTTTCAACACCGTGTTACAATGGAAAAATTTATACGCCCATTATATGGTAAAAAGTTTGAATGGATTTCAATTAAAACTCAGTTGTTCCTTCGACATTTATTAACAAGGTAGACTTTCCAACTTCCACTTTCCAACCATGAAGTTGCTGAAGATTCCAGAAAATAAATTTGGAAAATATTGTGAAATTATCAACGCACTGAATGACGACTTTTCACGAAAATTTGGCGACTTCCGAATATTTGAGAAAAGTTTGACAATAGTGCGCGACTCATTGTCAATAGAAATTGATAGTGCACCGAGTGAACTACAACTTCAGATTATAAATCTGCAGTGTGATACCGATTTAAGGGAATTGCACCGTCGTGAGGAAATCTGTAATTTGGAACATTGGAAATCCGGAACAAACATTTTCCATCATGAATCTAAATAAAAATTCTTTACGATCAAGCATCACCGATGAACATTTACAAGCAGTTTTAAGAATCTCAACTACAAAATTAACACCCGAAATTAAAAAAATGTTAAAAGATGTAAAACAGTTCCATTCATCTCATTAAATTCTTGTTATATTTCTTCATGATAACAAATAATATATATCTAAAAATAGTATTTTACGTGCGGCCCGCCTTTTTGAATTCCTAATGTGACCCTTCACCCAAAAAGTTTGCCCAGGCCTGCTATTAATACATATTTTTAGTAGCAATGGGTAAAATAGATATTATTTCTCTCTCTCTCTCCTTTGATTATGTCATTGTTTCATAGAATAAGATATAAATTTAATGATTTTCTATTATGTCATTTAAGGAGAAAACTGGCAAACGACAGCGCGAACCAGAAAAAATATGAGTTTTTGGGAAAGGCCTTTGCCCAACAGAGTGATAGTGATGGCTAAAAAAATAGAGGGGTACCCCCTTGTAAAGATTAACCAATTGTTTTTTATTCTTTATGAATAACTCGTTGAAATTGCTATTTCCCCAGCATACAGATAAGAGAAAAAAAATTCTTCAGCGGCTCACATCTAGTGAGTATGGGCTTGGCACACCCACGATCCTGAGCCGGATATCATCATTCTTCTCTTTTTTGGTGATTCCCTTCTACTTTTCACTCTTGTTCTCTCTCTCTCTCTCACAGGGTAATTCAGAATTTTTTTTTGGCTAATGCAGCATAAGCCTCAGGCTTCCTTGTATCATATGACTAGTAATATTTTTCAGTCAGCTCCACGCATGCTCAGTTAAGTGGGAACTCATAGCTCGCGAGTTGGCCGTGATGCGCGACCCTAATACTATTTCTTTCGCCTAAATAATTCGAAGTGAAAGGTCTCCCATTTCTCTAAAGTTAGAAAAGTCTTGAAGTTAACATAATTTTGGTAACCTCTCCGTATATTCCGGACGGTTGTAATTCCTTCAATACGGCATTCATTTTAAAAGCAACATCGCTGTGATTATCACCAAATGAAAGTAGCCAGTGGGCGGGGCTAAACCAGTTAAACACAACTAGTCGCAAAGGTTCATGGGATGCAGCACCATAAACTAAATTTCAAATGATTTTCTGGTCTATACTGTATTTGATTCGTAATCAATGTATACAAATGGTTGTTGGTAATAAATCACTGGGTTAAAGTCACTGAAGTAGGTGAAACAGCATCGTTTTTGTTACATCTCAAATTGTGAATGGCTTCGCGAGTTGCCTGGTATTGAACTTCCTCGAATAAGCATGGCTTCACCAGTTGGGAAGATTGTGGCGCAAGAAAGCGAGCTTATACAGCATCAGCCAAAAAAAAAATAAATAAATAAATATATATATATATATATATATATATATATATATATATATTAATTCCTTCCTTGAATTCATTCAGACTATCAACTTCCACAACGACCGTGGAAGTTTGTGCCAGCAGTCAACACGCGCTGGCTAAAAGCAAGCTAGAGATGCGAAGAAACACCACTATAGCCGGCTGGTAAAGCTAAAAAAAAAACTAGAATAAAGACACTTACCTGATGCCAGTGGCCTGCAGAGATAATCGCTTTTTTTGCCTGTTGGTAAAGATTAACGACCTCTTTAAGAAATTCCATGGTTGTCCTGGTACTCTTTCACTTCTCCAAATAAATTCAGCCAGATAAGAGTCAAACTGCCGTTGTGCAGTTCGGCGCGTCACTTGTTTTTTTTATAGCATTCCACGAACGCCATGTTGTTGGTGTTCTCTACTGTTTCAGGATCGCTGAAATGAGGCAAGTGGTCCACATTTGGGTACTTATACCATGAGGATATCAAACCCACACTCACACAGCATTCAATCGCACTCCTACACCCGTCCTTCTCCAAACCATCCAAAAATCTTGGCAAGACGGCAAGATTCAATCTTCACGACTTCTTTCTGTCACTGTAACAAAAATGCAAATGACCGCTGCTTTTCCTGAATCGAACAGATCAACGAAAAGAGCGGGAACTGACAGCCAATCAAACCAATTCGAAATCAAATCAGCAACCAAACGAACATATTAAAATTGGGAGAGGCTGTAAATAGCCTTTTACAATGTCCAGGAATAAACTCGCCAATAACCGGTTGCCACCGCCTGAGACAGTGACTTTGACAAGGTCACAAAGAGTAATGAAGTCAGCAAGAAATTTTTGAAAAGCCGTCAATACCCAATGATATGTATTGATTCCATTTTTTAGCATAACCTGCGAAGTTTATTTGGTGCTTCTTCGCATGTTTTAGAATGCGGTTACTGATTTTTCTGTAATATGGTTCTTGGAGTGCAATCAAAAGCAAGGAATTTCTGAGATGGGGGTTATTCTAATTTTTTGCATTACCTGACAACTATAATCAGTCTGTTTTTTTGTACGAGGAGTGATCATTTAATTCGCGGACGTGTGTGTCGGGGTGGCTCCTAGGCCTTTCTCCACCTTTGTCCTCGTGATGGTACAATATGCTTCTTTTTTTTTTTTTTTTTGCGCAGATTCCGCACCCACTGGAAGTAGTGCAATACCAGTGGGTGTGCCAGCAGTCCTGCTCCCAGTTGTCAATACGTGGCAGCCAAAAAAAAAAAAAAAAAAAAACTAAATTATTATATTAGGGTTACATAATTGATTTGTGTCTGTAAATCGCATGTGTTCTCTGGTCGAACTGCCTGGTTTGCTGGACGAAAAATCCCCAGTTTCTGTGGGAGGAGTATCTTGCTATCTACGCTTGAGACCGACTAACTCAGCCACGGAGTGAAAATACCTGGGAGCCAGCAAGACCGCCGTAGCCTAGTGGTCAGGCGCGCGGGTGCATAAGTACACGTGCCTTGAGTGACCGGGGTTCAAGCCCGTGACTGCTGAATATGGTGCTGTTTCTTGTATTCTGTCTATCTTGTGAACTCCTCTGACTGTTTGGTCGTCCCGGAGTATAAACAGAAAATTTATTTTAAATACAGTATATTAAATGTCATCATCTGAATCTGTGTGGATTTCTCCTCCTCGAAATACTTTCCCTTGAACTTGACACACCTTCGCACCCACGCATTAAATGCTTCTTGCGAGCCAATTTTCGAAAGATTGTAAATGCCTTCACAACGAGTTGCCCTGATATTGCACCACCTCGAATAAGAAATGCTTCGCCAGTGCCCTTGTGTCTGGCACAGTTAGTAGGATCGTCGTCCTCCCCACACCGGCTGGAAAACACCTGAGTTCGAGTCCTGTCGACGATGGGAGGAACCTTTATGGGCCTTTTTTAGTTGAGCTAGTCGGTCTGAGGCGAGGCTAGCATGGTTTTTCTCCCTGAAACTCGGGTTTTTTTTGTCCAGCAAACAGAAAATCGACCTCAGAACACACGCAATTTACAGACATTATACACGGAGGCCTTAGTACTTGATGTTAATAAAACCCTACAACAACAGCTTCGCAAGCAGCGAGGGCTAATGTTACTTAGGAGATTAGGATTTTCAGCGGTAAAAAAAGAGTTTTCCTTTTTCGGTCTACACTATCATACACTGTCTGGCATCTGTCATGTTGTGGAGTTAAACTTCATAACTGGGTTGTCACACATTGTGTCACAGGGATACCTTCCCACCGATGAGAACCCAACAAACTTCGAAACATTGCCGTTTGCATGGTGGCATCCGGTGAGAATAAGTAAATTAGTTTTCGCTACTGGTGTAGTGCTCCTTATTCGAGGGTGCAATATCAGGGTAACTCGTTATGAATATGAGATGCCATTTCACTTACTTCGGTGATTTACTACTAACTAAAGAGATGTTTGATACTAACTTGTTTGCCATGTTTTAAAGATTAATCAGAAGTTGTAGTTGTTATGAGAATAATTTGTGTATTTGGTTTTTTATTTATTTATTTTTATTATATATCTTCCTAACATACGAATATTTCCAAAATTTAAAATGCTAAATACTTTCCCATATTATTTGATTGCATCCTCGTCTTGTCCCATCATGAATAAATATGACAAATAATCAGATATATGCAAATTTTCAACAGAAGTTTGGTTCAATCCAGTATTCAAGGCTTACTCATGGATCTTTGCGACAGTGACTCCTAACTACGGCACTAGTAGCTTTGCTGCCCACTGCTGTAAATAATTAACGTGTTTTTTTTTATTCCTAATTTGTTTTTTTATGTTAGGATGTGTTTTATAGGTTATTAATTACCGCTCATTTCTCTTATAATACGTTTAATTCGCTATCAGTTGTTGCTCTTTTCGATCATGATAACGGTTTATAAAACCGTTGCAGTAGTCATTTGTATTAAAAAAAAAATCTATTTTTTAAATATAAATTAAAATTACGTTACGTTCATTTGTGCGACTTCGGGAGGGATTCAAGCAAAAAAAAAAAAAAAAGAATACACCCCAAGTCCATACTCTGGTGGTAAGTATGGGCTTGGCACACCAGGGTTCTTAGCTGGATATCTTCATTCTTCTCATTTTTTGGTGATTCCCTTCTACTTCTTTCTTTTCTCTCTCTCTGGGTGTCTCAAAAGTTTTTTTTTTTTTTTTTTTTTTGGTTGATGTAGCAAAAGCCTCTGGTTCCTTGCACCATATGGCCAATAATAATGATCGTATGCTTTCATCCCCCTTCCCAAAAGTGGTACAAAATAACATTAAGTTTTTTTTTTTTTTTTTAGTAAGATACACTTAGGATCAATCCACCTGCTGAGTAAAAGAGGTTAGTTTATTTCTTACAACTTCGAGAGGGATTTAGGGGAAAAAAAATACACACTAATCTTTTTTTTTTGGCGGTAAAATTTAGAACAGGATGCGTACTGCAACATAATATAACATAACATTTTTTCACTAGCCAAAAATGAGAGTCTTAATAAAAAATCCACATTAAAAAATGCCAATAGCCTGGGGTGTGCACCCTGTTCTGAATTTAGCCCCTTTTGCTTGAAGTCTTCCATGTTAATCGGATTAATCTTAAGTATTCCCAGGGGCTCACACTGGTGAGTTGGGCTTGCCACACCCAGGGTTCTGAGCTGGATATCATTCTTCTCTTTCTTGGTGATTCTCTTCTACTTCTCTATCTCAGGGTAATTTAGAAATTTTTTTTGCTGGTGCAGCATATGGCTAATAGTTATAATATAGCGTAGTAACAAAAAAGAAATGTTAGGAGAGAGAGATTTATTTTTATTGCCATATGGTGCAAAGAAGCCTGAGGCTTTTGCTGCACCAGCCAAAAAAAAATTTCTGAGTTACCTTGAGAGAGAGAGTGTGAGTATGCCAGATCCTGAGCTAGATATAATTCTTCTCTTTCTTGGTGATTCCCTTCTACTTCTGGCTCTTGTTCTCTCTCATTCACTCAGGGTAACTCAGTATTTTTTTTTTTTTTTTTTTGGCTGGTGCAGCAAAAGCCTTGGGCTTCCTTGCACCACATGACTAATAAAAAAAATCTCTCTCTAATAGCATTTTTTTTTTTTTCTTTTTACTATGGTATTTAAGATTAACCAATTAATGTAGAAAAACAGAAGCACACTGCTGGCTGAAGTTGTTCACAAAACTGCACTCAGTGGAGTCAACCAAAAGTTTATTGATTTCTTAGAAAGCAAAGATAACAACATTAGAAAAAGATGGACTTCACATAAAAAATGTAAGAGGACACAGATATAATAATGGCACCAATATGGTGGGTAAATATTATGGTGTACAGGGAATAATTTTAAAACAAAACAAATTTGCAGCATTTTTAGCATATTCAGCACATAGCCTCAATTTAACTGGTGTACTTGCACCATCGACTACATCTGGATTAGTATTTTTTTTTTTTTTTTGATGTGGTTTAAAGATTTGTTTTACTTTTTTTTTCTGGATCCACTATTCACTGGGAAATATTAATATCGACCTAATATTTCATAAATATTATAAGACACACTGATACAAGATGGTCCTCAAAAGAACAAGCTATAAAATCGTTGTTTTTGAAAATATCTTGAGAGAGAGAGTTTATAAAGTATTAATTAATCTCCAAGTCACAATTGCAAATGCCAAAACTATCACTAATGTTAAAAGTCTGCTTTCAGGAATAACGATTTTTATACAGATTGGCTGTATGGAGAAAGTATCTTAATCTTCATTTAGATAATTAAGATTATGTTAATAATCTTAAAAATATTAACTGTGTAATTAAAGCATTGCATTGATAAAAAACTTTGTATACACAAATCTTTTGAATTAATACATGGATTAAAAAGAACAACTTGAAAGTGAATTTAAAATGTTCATGTTTGAATTGTTTAAAATGTTTGAATATTCACTTTAACATCGGGAAACAATGGATTATCATGTATCTTTTGAGATGAAAGAAAAAAATAAGTAAAAGTCATTTTACAAATCTATGATTTAAATTTATCCACATAAAAAAATTTTCAATTCACATTAAGAATGTTTTCGATGTTTGTATAACTGATTTAAACAGTAGATGCAAAAAAAATCAGTAATATTTCCTCAGATTGAGAATTTCTTGCATCATTCTGAATGATGCAAGAATGATGCAAGAAAGCAAGTTCAGAGACCATCAGCCAAAAAAAAAAAAAAAAAGAAAACTTCCCATTTCACCTATCCATTCACTCCAAAAGTTTGTCTGGTTCTTCTTTGAATTTATTTAAGCTATCAACTTCCACAACGAATTTTCTGAAAAGGCGATCATATTTGCAATTCGACTTTATTTTATTGATGGTGTTAATAACTATACTGAGTGATTGATAAAGAACTGGACTAATATTTTTTGCAACCAGATGAAGTCGGTGCACAATGCAGTGGATTGCAAGAACTTCACTTCAGGATATACTTCCTTTAGGTGGGCTATAAATCCTTTATGTCTTCCAACCATGGAGGTAACACCATCAGTGGAACAGGATACCAAATTTCCAGTGGTACTTGTTTTTCTTCAAACCATGTTTTTAAACCAGCAAAAATGGATACTCCAGCACAGTCGGTTTCTATAGATTTTACAAATGACATCTCTTGCAATTTACAATCATCATCGAAGTAACTAAAGTATACTATTAGAAGGGCCCCATTATCAGTAACTGTGGATTCATCAATCTGAATCGAAAAATTTTTCGATTTCAGTTTGTCAGTTAGCTGCTCTTCAATGTTAACTGACATCTCATCAATTCATTTTCAAATTGAATTGTTGCTCAATGGCAATGTTTTTAAAATTCTGGAAGGATTTTGATACCTCACTGTTACAATTATAGTCTCTAATGCAGGTTGCATAACAGTCTCAGCAACTGTATGAGTATTACCAGTTTTTGCAATGGTTTCTGCAATTTTATAAGACGTAATCATTCCATCATTATTTGTTTGTGTGTTCTTCTTATATTAGGTGGTAGATGACTCTCATCAACCGGTGCAATACCACCACTTATTGAAGTGGTTTGAGCTTATTGAAGGCTTGAAGTGGTGAAACCCATGTTTAGTCTCTAGAGCAAAGTTTCCAGCATCTCCCCCCCCCCATACTTCTCCTTCAACCCATGCACAGTACTAAGTACTATAGGTTTTGATATCTTTTGTGTTTGGGGTTTTCATAAATATAGAAGTAACAGTGTTACATTGCTAAAAATTCTGTTTTAAATTTTTAAAATATGCAATATGTTTACCAATTTTATCAGAATGTTTCCTTTTTAAGTAATCTTAAAAGTCTTGATGGTTTCATAGCCTCATTTGAAAAAGAACTCTTACACATAAGATGCATAGGCTATCTTGAGTTGAATGGGCTTTCAACAATATTCATCCAGATATTGTTGACACACGTTTTCTTTCCAGCACTTGACATAACTACAAAGAATTAAATAATAAAATATAAGCTATTTTTATTTAACTCTCATAGCCCATGTCACTCACAAAAGTCTGTAGATCAAAAATAAACAACTTCCATAAGTAAACAATAAATAAATCAATACTAATTGTCACTTAGAAAGTAGGAACAATAAGACAGAAACATCATCTCATCCCATCCATGCCTCATATATTGACCAATGACACAAAAGAATAAATAAATAAACCACGCCCACCATGCCGCTGCCAAAGTCATGGCTGTCAGAAAGGCACAAACAGCAACAATTTCGGAGACATTACCTGAAAGAAAGCACTTAGCTATAAAAAGCAAAGAGCAAAGGTGGTTGAATTAAATCATGTCCACTATCTTCCTTTTATCAAAATTCCTCACCCACTCCTAATATAATATACCTATATGTTAAAAATGACTTGTCTCATTGGGAACAGAAAACTCAATGAGAGCAATATTAAGAAATATTCACCCCAGGGACTCACATATGGTGAGTATGGGCTTGGCACACCCAGGGTCCTCAGCTGGATATCATCATTCTTCTCTTTCTTGGTGATTGCCTTCTCCTTCTCTCTCTCTCAGGGTAACTCGGAAATTTTTTTTGGCTGGTGCAGCATAAGCCTCAGGCTTCCTTGCACCATGTGGCTAAGTAGTAGTAATAATAAGATGTCATCGGGTAGGGTTGAACTTGAGGGCCACAAACCATTGTAATACCCATGGTTTTTTTGCCCATCAGAAACCAATTTTTGCCCCCTTGGGGGAAATATTTCCCCCACTGAGAATCCCTGACATAAGTAAAGAATTCTTTGTTGTTTTTCTTTTGTAAAAAAATCCTTTGCCAAGGATTTTTTTTGTAATTAGCCTTCGCTTGCCTAAACTCCTTTGTGACTTGATTACAGACTAGCTTATATCTGCCATAGGTTTCTGTGTCTCATGATAATTTTTATGCACCCCATGTGCTTTTCTAATATTAATAATGTACCTTAATATTTTGTTCCTGTAATTAAATCTAATTATAAATTATGCTTATTTTTGTCTTTTCCTTTAGTTACTATGTATATTGAAAAATAAAAGCATTTATGGTATGGATGTCAATGCATATTTGTGATTTATTTTTTTTATTTGGTTATGTGCATTATTTTTTGTTTTTTATATATATTACATAAAATATAATGAAATGAACCTCCCATACGTATATATATGGGAGGGGGTGCAGTTAAACTGCCTCAAGCACAAAATTTCCTTCCCCCATACTACCTTCACATCTCTTTTATTTTACTGCTTAGTTGGGGATTAAGCAATGGTGGATCTGCTTCCCTGCTGCACATGTGAAAGCAGCTTTAGCGCTACTAATGACAGCTTCTGATTTCAAAGTGCCATCCATTTCGAAACCACAGAGCTTTCTTATCACTGCTAAAAACAGGAAGAAATCATACAGGACATGATAGGCATGAAATTTATCCCTAGGGGGCTCACATCTGGTGAGTATGGGTTTGACAAACCCAGGGTCACGAGCTGGATATCATCATTCTTCTCTTTCTTGGTGATTCCCTTCTATTTCTCTCTCTCTCTCTCTCTGGGTAACTTGGAAATTTGTTTAGCTGGTGCAGCCTCCTTGCACTACTGGCCAGTAATAATAACTGAAAAAAGAAACTGAAGCACAGTTTAAAACTCAACCATATTAGCAGAAGAAAGGGGGGCAATTAATTTAATGTTCAGGTGTTTTAGGAAATTCTACCGAAAAGCCCTAACACTTCTCATTCGGGCATGTAATTTTTTTTTTTTAATGGACTAATATTATAGCTAATTCTCATTTTTCCATTAGCCAATGGTTCCAGACAATTGTCTTTTCAAAACATCTCACAACCATGCATATATGGAAAGTATTGTACTGTTCAAATAATTAGTATCTCTGCTTAAAAAAGAACTTAATCATTACAGTGGTTACATATGATGTGATGCTATCATAAATAGCCATAGAGAATAAGCGGAACTTTCTTTATTGTTTAAAATATTTTTAATCATCTTTTGTTTAATATTAATGGTGGTTGTTGTTTGTGTTTATCTGATTAACTTGGTGAATTTTTTTCTTCATTTGGCTTTCAAAGTTGCTTAAAAAATTGAAGTTGATGTCTGCCTCCATTGATAGAGGAATGATTAAGCACTACTTGCTGGTTTTCTATGTTCTATTGAAGTGTGATCAATATTAGAAGTGATATTATTAGGTCCATAAAGCATAAACAGATACCAAACTGAACTCATTTTATAACATAACTAAGTTATATGTTATTTTTCACTGAATTTAGACTGGAATCACTCAGATTCTCAACTCAGCTTTTTCTTCATACAGCAGAAAAGCAAAAAAGTTCATAGCAGCAGAATGCTTTGATTTGGTGGGGGGGGTGAATGCCAAAGCCGGTTGTCCTCTCAGGATTATATTATGTGCTCTACTTGTTCCTTCTTTGGAAAGCTACCTTTAGAAAGACAGGATAAGCACTCAGATGCCAGCTCAACACTAAAGCCCTTGGGCCAGCATCAGACAAAATATATCCTCCACTGCAGCCTCCTTGGTCTCACAGGAATTGAGCTATACATGTGATTTAACACTCAGAGAAATGGGAAACATGTTATGCAAAAATGGACAGTTGGAATCTGGTGTATATCTGCCAGGGACTAAAGTTGATGCTGCAGTTATCATGTTTTAAGGACACTAGAGATGATATTGTTTTATATGGTTGGTACTAATGTTAATAGTAGGAGACCTGAGGATTTACTTTACAAGTAAAGGACAATGTTGAGAAAAAGGCGCCTCCATGGGCAGCAGCAGCAGTGCATAGCACACACTTCTTGATTAGACCGGAGTTCGAGCTCACAACCACCAAATACGGAGGATGCGGAAAGGTCAGGGAATGACCACCACACATTCCCCGAGCAATATGGCCTTAGTTGCTAATGCTCCTAAAAAAAAAAAAAAAAAAAACCATATAACCAATTGAGAAAAAGTCAGAAGGATTAAAACTGAAAATATCAGCAATTCTGCCAGACATCATAATAGATGATGATGAGAACCTTGTCAATTGATTCAGCCCTACAGACATTGTGCAAAGCTTGTGGAATAGAATTTTTCTCAGAATGGTCTATACTTGTTAACAGGAGACTGTTTTTGCTGTGAATGGATACACTTAAATAGAAAAGGTGCAAGAGTATTTTCTAATGCTGTCGAGGCAGTGTTGGGTAGGTCAGAAAACTGCTAGCTTGGAGGGGGGGAGGTACATACACTAACAGATTAACAGCAGCCACAGGCAGAGGTGTAATTCTTGCACTCTCCTATAGAAACTTACAGAAGTCTGTAAAGCAAGATGTCGGGGAATCCAAGACCTGCTAGAGTCCATCGTGGAAAAAGTAAACACATAGACTGTGTCAGGGTTATTACAAGTAGAAACAGGTGTATGTACACTAATACTAGGTTCATAATATAGAAATTTGATAAATTTGAAGTACTAATTAGGTCTTCAAATGCAGACACTGCCCAATTATCAGAAACATGATGTCATTTAAACATAAGGGAGGCAGAATTTGAATATGAGGAGTATCAAATTAGAATTTTTTTTTTTTTTTTGGCTGGTGCAGCAAAAGCCTCAGGCTTCCTTGCACCATATGGCTAATGATAATAATAATAAATAATAATGACTGTGAAGTGTATAATGCCAGAAAGGACAGACAGGAGGGGGTTATACTATGTAAGTTGATGTAAGTTAAGAAACCAAAATTAAAGTTGCAACCAGTTGACAAGGTTGGTCAGTGTAACATAAAGTAACCAGACATCCTGGATTATGCGGGACAGTCCCGATTTCAGTCGTTTGCTCCACATTGCAAACTGTCCCCTGAAAATGTCCTGGTATAGACATGTTTAGCCTCTGTACTTAATGACATTATTTGCAAATTAATGCAAATTATTTGCATTATGTATGCCAGGAACCAATGGTACAATGGAAAGAGTTTTTTTGATAGTAAATAAGCTGTGAACGTCAACAAAACCACAGCTGACCATAGAAACACTGAAAGCAATACTACAAGTTAAGTGCAATTTTGCTAATTCTTGTGAAGAATTTTATGAAGAAATTGCAAATAATGAAGAATTATTAAGAAAAATTCACTCAGTAGAAAAATAGATTTAATTATATTATTTATTTTATCTTGTTTTTATTGTTAAAAGAAGTATAGATTATTATTATTGCTCTTTTATATTATTTCTCCCTTATTGGGGGTTCCACCTTATGACGGGTATTGCTACTAAGTACACAGGGTGGTTGTTGTTATGTCTGGTGTTACTGTTGGTCAAGGAACTGTCTAACTATCCTACAGGTATTCAGAATTGTGACTTTCTGGAGTTCCTTGTAGTTGTTTGCTGGGAGACCTATTGCTGCTAGGCTGTTGTGTAGGGTCTTTGGCACCCATACCAGTGGTTGACACGATGATTAAGATGGTCGTTACTTGTTGCATATGCCACATCCCTTTGATCTCCTGTGTTATGTTGGTGTACTTCCTGTTTTTTTCCCCATGGGTTTTCTGCAGGTTGCCAGTGTTGGGTACCGCTATGTCAATCAGATAGGTAGCCTTTTCCTTCTTGTCCACAAGGGTTTTGTCTGGTCTGTTGTGCAGGATTGTCTTATCCGTTATTATGGCCCGGTCTCTAGTACTGCCTGGGGTTCATACTTGTAGTATGGTACACTTTCGTTGATCAAGTGGTATTTCCTTGCTAGCTTCTGATGTATTATCCTGGCTACCTGGTCGTGTCTATGAGTGTACTCAGTCTGGATGATTGCCTTGCATCCCATGGTGATGAGTTGGATCATTTCTTAGGCCAAGTTGCATCGTTGATGTGTGTCATCTGATGCTCTGGTCTTCTTGGTGATGTATTTTCTATAATTACTGGTGTTGATTTCCTAGCCTTGGATGGCGAGCATAAATCTTTCAGTCTCAGGGAAGAGTGTCCTGCTCGTGAGCCAGGCATTGGAAGCAATTTTATCTATGTGATTTGATGGAGGTCATTGTAGTGTCTGCCATGGAGTGCTTCTTTGCCCATCTTTCTAGCTTCATTTGTACCATCTGGATGGGAAGGACTCCTCACTTAGGTTGAGTGGATATACTGCTTGTCTATCTTCCTTATGGCCTGGTGGAGCTGTGTGTTTCTGGAAATAATCCTTCAAGTTAGCAATCACTGTTTTCTGTTGCTCAATGAGGTCTATCAGTCCCCCTTCCTCCTTCCTTCCAAGCAATTGTAAGTCTCTCCATGGCTGACTTTGGGTGGTATCGGCAGCTCTTGGTGTTATTATTGTCCTTGTCTGTCTCATGATATTCTCCAGCTTGGTGTTAGTCCAGTCTATGACCCCAAAGGAGTATGTTAGCACTGGGACTGCATAGGTGTTTATGGCTTTAACTGTATTCCCTCTGTTCACCTTTGCTTTCAGCAGGCTTCTGAGTCTCTGATGGTATTTTTCAGTCAGGCAGGCCTTAATTTCCTTGTGCTGTAACTGCTGAGCCTGCATAATCCCTCAGGTATTTGTAGACCTCTCCCTTTGTCATTGCTTCGATCTCTTTACCATTCTGCAGCTGGTAGTTTCGTTTCACTAATTTTCCCCGATGCAATCCATGGGTCTTGCATTGGTCTAGACAAACTTCTATTATTATTATTGTAATTATTATTTTTATTCTTATTATTATTTCACAGAAAAAACCTAACCTTTTTTCACTAAACAAAAATGAAAATCGATTAAAAACATGACCCCTCTAATAAGTGGGGTTTTTTTTTCTTTCTAATTACAGTTATTTTTCTCAGTTCACATCCTTCACACAACCCTCTGTTTGTTACGTAGCATAACACAAGGGATACAGTATACTGAATTTCAGCTTTTCTGTGAAAAAAATAAAAAAATAAATACACACACATGCTATGCTCGGTTTTTTTTGTTTTTAAGAAGTTTGATATTTTATTTTATAAGTTTAGTTCAAAGAAGTCAATGTATTTAATTTGTATTTTGTATGTGAATATTTTTATACATAAAAATTTTAAAAAATATGTGTATATTGTTTCTAGGGGGGATAAAAATTCCCTCAAATGTCTCGCATTGAAATTAGCATTAGCAAGAGCACATGATGCAAGAAAGCAAGCTTATAAAGCATCAGCCAAAAAAAAAAACACACACACACACCCTTCTCATTTCACCCATTCACCTGTTCAAATGTTTGTCTAGTTCTGCCTTGAATCTGTTTAAGCTATCAATTTCTACAATGACAAATGGAAGTTTGTTCCAGCAATCAACCACCCGCTGGCTAAAGGCAAACTTCAGCACATCTATAATACAACTGTCTTTCCTCAATTTCAATTTATGCCCTCTCAGGTGGCTATTCTGAGCAAGAGGAAGAATCCCATCAGCACTGAGCATACTCAAACCATTCAAGGTTTTATACACCTCAATCAGATCACCTCATAAGTGCCTAGTCTCTGGACACTGTAATTTGCAAAACTTAAACATTTCTTCGTAAGAGCAACCCTTTGTTCCATTCACTAATTTTGTTACCCTTCTCTGTACTAGTTCCAACAGCTGTACATCCTTCTTTAAAATGAGGCCTCCAGAGCTGAACACAGTATTCAAGGTGTGGCATGACCATTGCTTTAGAGAAAGAGATAATCACCTCATCCCTGCTAGAAAAATTCCTGTATATCATTGACAAAACACCATTAGCTACTCTTGCAGACCATCTGCACTGCTCAGAAAACTTCATATCTGCCCGCACAATTACCCCTAGGTCCTTTTCACTCTCCACCTCTGTCAGTGTAGTACCACACAGTTGATACGTTACTCTGGGGTTACTTCTTCCCATATGCATTACTTTACATTTGTCAATGTTAAACTTCATTTGCCGCCTCTCAGCCCATCTGCTCAACTTTTCTAGATCCTATTTCAGCAGTGTACTGTCATTAATGTCCTTACAACCCTGTAAACCTTCGTATCGTCTGCAAACTTGGATATTAAGCTTGATATACCACTGTTAAGTGGCGTAAGCTATAAGCTTGCCTACTTGGCAATGTAAAATGTAAAATCATACAAATTTAAAATAAAAATAATTGTTTTGCTAGAAGTAATGTTAAAGTTTGAAGAACGCTAGATTTAGTGATGGGATAGTTTAAGCGTGAGAATTGAGAATAGTAGCAAAGTGGTAAACAAGTAATTCAAATAATATGAGAGAGCAAACAGGGACAGCAGGACTAAGTAAAGGGGTGCCATTTGAGAATTGGCTTGAAGGGGTTGCTTAAGGAAGAACAATAAGACGTGAAGCGGAATTATGCAAGGCATCTCCTTTGATCTATGACACCTTTGGAGCCAAAACAGGAAATGAGTGGACGTCCAGTGTTCGCATCAAATTAAAAACAGCGTCAGGCTGACTGATTTTGGGTGCTGGGATACTTTTAGAGAGAAAGGTGTGAAACGAAAATGAGTGTTTTTGGAGGTTTCTGGTGGACATGAAAGGGTCATACTGCCTGTGAAAAAAAAAAATAAGAAAGTTCAAGAAAAGGGTTGGTTTCCGCGCTAGGGAGACAGCTTGGAAGAATTGTGTTGGCAAATGGAAAGGAACGTAAATTTAAACAGAGGGGAAGGATTGGTTGGGGGAGGCGTGACAAACTTGAGGGGAAGAGTGAAGTTCGGGGAAAGAAAAATTGAGAGAAAAGAGCATTCTGTGTCTGACTTCTGTGTGGTGTGGTCAAAGGGGAGAAAGAAGGTCATGAGTGCCGGTTGAAGTGGAGGTAGGTGAGTTTGGTAATGTAGGCCTTTGTAAAGACAATGAGCCAGGTATGTACACCTGTGAATATATCGTCTACACAAGAAGGTGCATCAT
Organism: Mastigoproctus giganteus; assembly: GCF_048544385.1. Classification (NCBI taxonomy): domain Eukaryota; kingdom Metazoa; phylum Arthropoda; class Arachnida; order Uropygi; family Thelyphonidae; genus Mastigoproctus; species Mastigoproctus giganteus. The sequence goes on from NC_143581.1 coordinate 5,028,425, forward strand.
GTCAAGAATGCCCCAGAAGTGAAAGTAAGCCTGTCAGGTTCGAAAGAAAACCTTAGTGCCCCCAGCAGTCTTGAAGGAAAACCGGAGTGCTTAAGGATCTGAAGTAAGCTTGTCTGCCTCGAAGGAAAACCAGAGAGCCCAAGAAACTGAAGTAAGCCTGTCAGCTGCGTGGGAAACCTGAACGCAAGGACATTGGAAGCAGCAGCGTAGTCAGAAAGGAAGTCTGTTCCTTGTTTCTTTATTGAATCCTGAACTCAAGGACTCATAACCTCGCCGCCTCCGTAGCCAGGTGGGAAGGAGCAGCAGTGCGTAGCACACGCTTCTTGATTAGACCGGGGTTCGAGCCCGTCACCACCAAATACGGAGGATGCGGAAAGGTCAGGGAATGACCACCGCATATCCCGGAGCAATATGGTCTTAGTTGCTAATGCTCCTACAAAAAAAAAAAAAAAACCAAACTCATAACCTAACTCTGTAAGCCATTGAGTGATAGTCCTTGTAAAAGAAAGGAACATTCCTGTTGTTAATGATTATGAAAAAATGTAAGGGTGGTTCAGGAGTAGCAAAATCAAAGTAATAATGTAAAGGAATTAGTAAAGAAATTATATTTATAAGGGTAGTACTGTAAGGATAGGTTAACCTATGTCATTAAATTAGGCCAAGTGCCAAACAAGGTAACATATCAGATGAGATGCAAAGAGAAATAAATTTTATTAATAGATAAACCTCATGAGTAAAGAGGGATGACTAAGGTGATAACTAGGGTGGCTAGGATATTAATTAAGGCAGAATGGGTGACCTATAAGGAATGTTATTGAGATAAGATGGTACCAGATGTAATACGTTTTATGTCTGAGAGGCTAAAACAAAGATTCTAAAGGAGTAATAAGAGCTGAAGTAAATATTATTGATGTAAGAGAAAGAAAGAAAAAAAAATTGGTAAGGTACGAGAATGATTGAGTAATCATTGTGGAGTCAATTTTATGTGAAATACAACTGATACAAACTGATGTTAATAATTCTCAAATTGAGAATAACTGAGAAGAGAGAGAGAGAGAGACACACACACACAGTGTAGTGTATTGTAGCATGGTTTACATATGTATATGAAATTAGGAAGCTTGTATGTAATTATTTGTTTATTTTATGTAAATGTTGTTGTATGCTCATTAACAGTTTGTTAAATTTTGTAAACAAAATGTGTGGCTTTAATGTTCTGCTAAAAACCGCTTTACACACCCTAGAAATGGGAATTTTCTGAAAATTGTAGTCAGATTTGCGTGGATGGTGGTGATAAAGAGGTCAATAGGGTGTTCCGCGAATTGCAAATATTTTTAGCTAGTTAATAAGAAAAATTTTAAGTAAATAATAAAAATAATATAATAAAAAATAACATAAAAAAATAACCCTTCCCCCCCCTCCCCACAACAACTAACCTAATATGGTGGTGGATTGTTTTTTTTTTTAGGTTTTTTTTAATTTCTTTTCAGATTAAATAAATACCGGAAGAGGCTTTAGAAAATGCAGAGTTGCTCGCTAAATATGTTGACGTAGGTTTGTGGCCTACAGTTAAATGATAATTTTATTAATCACTGTCTCTCACATGAAATGACTTATTTCCAAAATAAAGATGCAAAAAATATATATCCAGTTTCAATAAGAAATTACAAAGAACAAAACAGATCATTTTCAAATAAGTACTTTACGAAAAAAAATAAAAATGGTCAATTACTGGAAAGATCTTGGTTGTGCTATTCTACCAGTGTGGGAAGTGTTTTTTGTCTAGTCTGCGAACTTTTCTCTAAAGTCCCTTCTCAATACACAACCTGATTCTCTGACTGGAAACATATAGGACCGTGTTTAGAAAGTCGCGAAAATTCTAATGAACATAAGAAATCATTGTTAGTATGGTTAACACGTAAAGAAAATAAGTCTGTTATTGATAAGCAGTTGCAGGAGCAACTAAGAAAAGATACGGAATATTACCACAATGTCGTAAAACGTGTTATTGCAGTGGTGAAATATTTAAGTGTAAGGGGCTTAGCATTCAGAGGTCACGAGGAAATATTTGGCTCTCCACACAATGGTAATTTTATGGGGGCTCTGGAATTTCATGCGCGAACGTATCCAACAACGAGAACTGCGATCAAAGCCTTTCACTTATCAAAAACAGTTTATGAACAAATAATAGAGATTATGGGAAAACAAGTAATAAAAAGAATTATAGCTGAAATAAATAGCGACGATGCAAAGTACTACTCAATTGTGATGGACTCGACACCAGATTTGTCCCACAATGACCAACTAGCTATTATAGTACGATATTGTTTTGAAGGAAAAGTGTATGAAAGATGTGTATCTTTCGTCAAAATTAGTAGTCACAGTGGCTTATCTTTATTCAATTCCTTACAAGAATTTCTAGAAAAAAATGGACTGCCACTGGATAATTGTAGAGGACAGTCTTTTGACAACGCTGCAAATATGTCCGGCCGATACAATGGTGTGCAAGCACATCTCAAACAAAAAAATAAATGCGCTGATTATGTGCCGTGTGCTGCCCATTCCCTAAATCTAGTTGGTGGGGAAGCGGTTAAAGTTGCGACTCAAATTGTGAACTTTTTTGGAGTAGTGCAACAAATATATATTTTCTTTTCTGCAACTACCCATAGATGGGAGCTTCTAAATCGTGAAACAAAACTAAAATTTTCGATAAAAAGTTTAAGCCAGACTAGATGGTCTTGTCACTATGATGCTGTTAGAATAGTTAAGCCAGACTCATGCGGTGATATATTCAAGCTAATTTATGAAAATAAACTTGTCGATGTTTTTCCGAATTACTATACAATCTTAAAAATTTTTCTGGCGTTGCCAATCACCAGCTGAGAGGCGGAGCGATCCTTCTCCAGGATGTCCTATATAGAAAACAAATATAGTACAATAATGACGAATGAAAGATTAAATTATTTATCAATTCTTTCCATAAACTGTGATTTAACCAAAGAATTACAATGTGATGATCAAATAAAAGAATTTGCAGCGAAAAAATGCAGAAGAGTTACTCTTTAAATGTCTTTGATGTATTAAAAATACTTACATTATATAACTCCTAGAATGTTTTATTTATTTTATTTTTAAGAATAAGTATTATTTTTGTTTTTTTTCTTAGTCTTTATTCTTGACCTGAGAATTTGTTGTTTCCTTTTTTTTGTTTGTTACTAAAAGCAATATCTAATACATTTTATATTTTATTTATGTTTGTTATGTATACAAAACCTTTTTTCATTATAACTGTATATAAAAGTTTGTATATCCAAGTGCATGAAACCAAATAAAAAAAAGTTCTTCAATATCTGTTGCCTATAATTTTTCCTATTTAAAAAAGGTTAAAATACAGTTTTTGGACAAAATGGCGAATGAGTCGCCACAACTAACCCAAACAGTGTTAGTCCAGAGGCCCCAAAGTTAACGATCCGCCTCTGGGTGTTTGCCAGAAGGAAAAACCTGCATTTCCGGGCGAAAAAAGCAATGCTAGCCTCGCCTGCGAATCTGCCACGTTGTGAAAATGGGCCATACAAATTCCTCACGACATCGACTGGACTCGAGCATAGATATTTTTTACCCCGTAGGGGGGGGGGAGAAAGCGAAGATACTAGCTGTGCTACTCACGAGGGGTTGGAGGAAGGGAATGAAACAAATTGGTTCACTCGTTATCGATGGGAATAGTAATAGTAGTGGGTGTTTGCCATGTGATGCAAGAAAGCAAGCGTATGAGTCATGTAGCATCAGCCAAAAAAAAAACAAAAAAACACATCTATTCCCTCTAAACGTTTGTGCAGTTCCTCCTTGAATTTATTTGATGACACTTCACAACAACAGATGGAAGTTTGTTCCACTAATTAACCAACCGCTGGCTAAAGGAAAATTTCCGCACAAATATTCTACAACTGTCTTTCCTCGATTTGACACTGTGCCCCCCCCCCCCTCAGGTTCGTAATATAAGTAAGCGGAAGAATCCCATCAGAATTCAGCGTGCTCAACCCATTCATGGCCTTATACAGCTCAATCAGATCATCTTGCAGGTGCCTAGTCTCCAGCCGCTGCAACTCGCAGAACTCAAGCCTTTCTTGTTAAGATGACCCCTTCTCTAAGTGATCCTGTTCAGGTTTCTGACAAACTGAATGAGTGTCTTGCATCTACATTCACACGTGAGGAATCCTTTAGTGAATTGAACGGCAGAGGCTTACCAAACACTTTCAGGGACTTAAATGATTTTGTTATAAATTAGGGAAAAATGGAAGAGAAATTATTGAAGTTAAACTTAAGAAATGTAACTAAGAAATGGATGATTGGATCTATCCAGTTATATTAAGGGAGGCTTCGAAAGAAGTAAGCAAACCCTTAGTCTTAATTATCAGAGCAGCCTTGGATACAGGGGAGGTAACCACAGACTGGGCTAAGTTCTATTGCAGAGAGTCACTGGTTAAATAAGTAATACGAGATAATTTAGACAGCAATGCAATTATACTGGAGTCACAGCATGGATTTTTTAAGCGATAATCTTGTCTGACCAATCTGATTGGATACTATGATGTAATACCACAAGAACTGGATACAAAAATAATTTTGATATCACATACTTCGATTTGAGGAAAGCTTTTAATACTATTGCAAATAAAAGACTGCTGTACAAAGTGAAGTAATGCAGCATTAGGTAACGTTGCTGCTATCGATAAAGGAATGGTTGAGTTGGAGAAGACAGAGTAGTATTCAATGGACACTACTCTTCATTGACTAATGTTATTTTTGGCGTCCCCCAGGGTCGGTGTTAGGCATTGTTGTTTTCTATACAGGGTGATTCACTACCAGTGCGACAAACTTGCAGGAGGTGTAGGGGGTACAAAGACGAATCGGAATCACATAGCATTGCAGGGTCCGAAATGCCTTCGTCATGTGGTAGAGGACGTTGAACGGGAGGTCGCGTGAACAGCGATCCCGCTGGAAGTCAGCATTTGCGAACCGGTTCCCTAGGCAGTAGGATGGACGAGCATTCAAACGTTGAACTGGCCGGCACGCCCCTCGTGTATGGAGCTGCGGACTGTAACGGGCGCGCCGCTCTGCGCTTGTACCAGGAACGTTTCCCGCACAGGCGTGCTCCTCATCATACGATTTTCGCACGTGTGCACAGAAGGTTACGTGAGACTGGTTGTTTCACGAGAGGTACCATGAATCGAGAGCGAACGACGAGGACGCCAGACAATGAGGAGAATGTCCTACGTCTTGCAGAAGGCAATCCGAGTACGAGTACTCGAGAGTGTGGGCCAACGATTGGGTATTTCCCAATCCACTGTATGGAGGATACTGTCAACAAACCAAATGAGTTCATACCATCTGCAACTCGTCCAATCATTGGAGCCTGCGGATTATCCACTCCAGAGGACTTTTGCTACTTGGTTTCTTCAACAGAAACGGTTCGCAAATGCTGACGTCCCGCGGGATCGCTGTTCACGCGACCTCCCGTTCAACGTCCTCTACCGCATGACGAAGGCATTTTGGACCCTGCAATGCTATGTGATTCCGATTCGTCTTTGTACCCCCTACACTTCCTGCAAGTTTGTCACACTGGTAGTGAGTCACCCTGTATTTATCAATGATATAGATGAAGGTATACTAGGCTAAGGGTGCTCACACGTAGAACGCAGGTGACCGCTTACTTGGAATCAGCAGCCTAAATGAACAATGTAAGTTAATGGGAGTGCATACAATAAGAGCGTGTGGACAGCGGCATCTCTTCGTGTTTTAATACCCCAGCTTACCTCAACAATTTAAGCTTACTGGTCTCAGGGAAGTACAAATGTCACTTAACTGGGTATGCGTTGTTCACACCTCTGATATTAATATGGCCTTCAGGCAATTTTTAGAACTGCTGTTGCTGTAGAAAGCACGAATTCACGGAGATGTAGGAAAACTTGTAATCCTAAAGTTTTAAACATGGATACTAAAATTTTGATTTCAGACTGACTTTTATGGATTTATGTCAGACCCGCAATATGGGACAAAAGTGTCAAACTGCATTAAACAGGAATACCATGGAGAAATGTTGACAAAAAAAACAAAATAAAAAATAAAAATAAAATACCATTATATTTTTTTATTTTCTCAAAGTAACAACAGTTCTTTGTTTCCTTCTTATATTTATTTGTAAAGTGCTAATGAATACTGTATGTAGAAATAGTCGGTCACTCAGTGTTTTTATTATTCGAATTGGAAACAGCGTTTCTCTATTCGTTCCGAATATTTAGAAACTTCCAATTCGTTACATAAATTATGACATTCAAAATTTTGCCTACTGTAATGTACAGACATTTTTTTTATTTATTTTTATTTATTTTTTTTTTTTTTGGCTGATGCTGCATAAGCTTGCTTTCTTGCATCAAATGCCTCTACTAATGCTAATGCTAATGCTAATATTGTATAATCGAAAATCGATGATATTAGATTATTTGACCAAATTATGAATTTTAAGGAATTTTTCCGAGAAAAAGATGATAACTGGGCGAGAAGAAAGATGATAATTGCATAGAAAGTGGTCTGGATACTTTAATCAATGCAAGAGTTCCCAGATATGTTCCGAGCTTTTAAATACTGTATACATTTCATTTCAATCTAGTTTCAGGTATTTATTTATTATAAGTATATATATTTATTATTTATTATAAGTATATATATATAGGTATTTAGGTGTATAGGGAACAGGAAAACCAGTTAGCATGTGCAGTCTAACTTCTTCCTGGGGGTCTGTACATGCAATGGTAATAATAATATTATTTCAAACAAACATTAAATAAACATCAAATCAATGTCAACTAACATTCTTTTACCTGGTCATCTATATATATATATACTTATATTTGAATAATGTTTGAAATAATTGAAAATTGAATCTTACATAAAAAAGGGATAAAGCATACATCAGAGGCAGCAAAAAGCATTTTCCTCTACATGACGCTTGAGATATAAACTTAAATGAGAATAATGATAAAAAATAAATAAAAATACCAGCGGCATGGCAAGACAGAAGAGCGAAAATTTTGAATAGCCAATTAAATGAAATTTAACGGCGCCCCCTCTGACGGACACCAGGTCCAAATTTATGTGAAATATCACGGGCAGAGATGTGAACAACTACAATAAAATAAAATAAAAACAGAAAAATAGACTGACCATTATGTCCCATCAGAACAGAGGACCACAAGGCCAATAATGGTCAGGGAATCGATGCATTTCGATCACTAGCCAAATCGCCGCAAAGGCGAATTGATCGAAAGATCAGTCCACCATCCGATCCCCAGATCGAACCGCCAATGCAGAGGACTTGAATAGCGGTGGTCCTGATGCAGCGAAAATTAAAAATAGGACAGATACAAGCACTCAAATGCAAAGCCACACCACTGACAAAGAGATGGAGCATAATGGTCAGTCTATTTTTCTGTTTTTATTTTATTTTATTGTAGTTGTTTACATCTCTGCTCTTGATATTTCACATAAATTTGGACCTGGTGCCCGTCAGAGGGGGCGCCGTTAAATTTCATTTAATTGGCTATTCAAAATTTAATTGATTATATTTTATTATCTTTGTATTTAGACTTCTAAATTATCTTCGAGAGTTTATGCTGCAATAATTTTATTCTCTTCCCTCTCTGTTGATTTGATCGTTATGTATAATTTCACAATTTTCGCTCTTCTGTCTTGCCATGCTGCTGGCATTTTTATTTATTTTTTATCATTATTCTCACTTAAAAAAAAAAAAAAAAAAAAAAAAAAATATATATATATATATATATATATATATTTGCCCAAAATGGAACGTAGAGCATGTATTTTCATTAATGGAGCAACATTATAAATAATATGGAGACAAATACTGTGAATAGTATTTTGTTAATAACTTTTTCGTGTATATAATTTCAAAATGGACTGAAAAACATTTTATAATTACTTACTTTGTAATCCGAACTTACTGAAAATGATTGGCAGTAAGGATAAGTATGTATCGTAATTTTTTAATAATAATAATTATATCATTTTTAAAATGTTATCGTTTTTACAACTAAGTGTGCTAGTTTTTTAATTCTATCTAGATCTCGTAACCCCCCTACCCTTTCGGAGATAAGGCTTAAAAAAGAATGATTGCAAGAAAAACGATTTTTTTTTTTTTTTTTTTTTTTTCTGTTCAATTCTGGTGTTTCACACTTGAAGAGACTCCAGGATTGCCCGGCGTCGGACAATATACTTATGAATATAATTCTATCTTACGTTTAAAATATTATTTTTTATCTTTGATTGTTACGCTTCTTCATTTTTCGATTTGTAGCTATGCTACCTCCTCTCATCTTTCCAGTTTTTTTTTTCATTCTCCTCAACTGTTATCAATACATAACACGTATTCATATGTAGTAACTTCTGAACACTTCGCAACTTTATTATTATTTTTTTTTTTTCCTTCGATAAATTTTTAATTCTTCCCCTGCAGAAACATTATTCCCTTCCTCTTTCAATTATTTCAGTGCTCATTCCAACGAATATTTAATCGAATGTCCCGCAATGGGCATTAGTAAACAACCCGCTCTCTCTCTTTTCTCCTAATTATTTATCTTTTGAAAATCACGGGGCACCCGCTGAATTGCAGGAAGAGATAATCGGAAATTTTAGGGCAGCGGTTTACCCGAGAGCTAAAGGGATTACCGTTTCCCAATACAGTAGAGCCCGTAAAACCTACCACAGTGAGAAGTTGCACTGGTCGCTGCTTTCTATGTGTTCATACCCAGTGAGAAGCTTCAGCTGCATGTCGCTGCTGGTTCCAAGTAAGCGGTCACCTGCATTCTACGTGTGAGCACCCTGAGGGTTAAATTTGAAAGTGTCTTCAATTCTGCACAGACATGACAGGAGGGAGTATATGATGCGAACCTTGTCAATCAATTCGGCCCTGGAGTGATTGTGCAAAGCTCACGGAATAGAATTTTTTTTTCAGCGTGGTATGTGCTTGTTAACAGGAGAGACTGCCTCTACAGGGATGGGATACACTTAAATAAAAAGGGTGCAAGAGGGTTTGCTGATGCTATCGAGACGGCGTTAGGTGGGTTGGAAAACAGCTAGCTTGGCGGGGATTCACAGACTAAAAGGCTAAAAGTAGCCGCAGGCAGAAGTGAATGTGATTCTTGCACTACTTCTATTAGAATGAGCAGCGACTTGGAGCGAGGGATGCGAGGGGTTTCAGGGATTGATGGCAGTCATCATGAAACAACTAAAATACATGGGATGTGTTAGGGTAACTAAGAATAAGAATAGGTGTATACATACTTGCATGTACACCAATGCTAGTAGTAAATAAATTTCATGAATTTGAAGTGTTGGTGAAGACATCAAAGGCGGATATTGTTGGGATATCAGAGACGTGGTGTCACACAGATATAAGGAGTGCGGAACAGGAATTTGGGGAGTACAAAGTCTACAGAAAGGATAGACAAGATAGAAAGGGAGGAGGGGTTATGCTGTTAATTAAGAAAAATATAAAATCAAAGGAAGTGCATTCAGTCGACATAGATGGACGGTGCAATGTTTAGTCAGTTTAGTGTGACATAAGCACTGCGAAAAGAAAAATGAGAGTACGTGTGTGTTATAAGCCTAATGAATCTGGTGAGTATAATGAGCAATTGTGCAGAGAAATAGAGTGGGCCACTAAATCAGAATGTCTTATAATGGGGGATTTTAATTTCCCAGATATTGATTGGAATTTGTGGTTTGGACACTCGCACACTAGCAAGGCTTTTGTGGATTTATTGGATGATTGTTTTCTGCAACAGCATGTTCGAGAGGCAACCAGAGAGGGTAATACTCTTGATCTGGAGCAGTGATCATTCGTGTATAAAGAATTTGTGAATTTGAAGATAAACGAACCACTAGGTGGCATTGATCACAGTGTACTGATGTGGGATTTACTTAAAAATATAATTACCATCAGGGGTAAAGGAAAGGAAAGGGTGTTTGTTTTCATTAAAGTGACTACAGTGATTTTAGACAGTTTTAAAGTTCTGTGCAGTGATCAATTGATGATGTTACCAACAACACATTCTAAGTGGGAAGCATCGAAGGAATTAATGTAGAAGCTACTAGAGTTTTCATACCTATTAAGAAATATTGTTCAAGATTTAGACCTAAATGGTTGTCAAATGAACTAATGACACTCATAGTAGAGAAGAAAAATGCATGGGATGCATATAATTTATCAGGCGACACAGAAGCCTATGGTAGATATAAGCTAGTCTGTAATCAGGTCACAAAGGAGATTAGGCAAGCGAAGGCAGATTACGAGAAATCTTTGGAAAAGGATGCTAAGAAAACCAGCAAGGATTTCTTTACTTATATAAACTCTAAAAGGAAGGGAATGAATCAGATTGGTCCACTTGATATTGATGATTCGACTGTTGGTGATCCGGCTCAGATAGCAAACAATCTAAATGAATATTTTGCATCTACATTCACACATGAGGAAAATGCCAGAACTTTATCAAATTGTAACAGGGTGATTAATGCTTTTGTAATAATTGAGAGGAAAGTGGAGGAGAAATTGTTGAAGTTAAATATAAGGAAGGCAACTGGGGTGGATGGGATCTATCCAGTTATATTAAAGGGGGGAAGGAACTAAGCAAACCCTTAGCCATGATTATGAGAGCATCTTTGGGCTTAGGGGAGGTCCCCACGGTCTGGAGATGTGCAAATGTATCCCCAATTCACAAAGTTGGATCGACGAAGAAGAATTACAGACCAGTCAGTTTAACTTCTGTTCCAGGTAAAATAATGGAGTCACTGGTTAAAGATGCATTGCAGGATTATCTAGACAAGACTGCAGCAATAATTCAGACACAGCATGGGTCTGTTAAGAGAAAGTCTTATTTGATAAATTTCATTGGATACTATGATGTGGTTACAAAGGAACTGGATGCAAAAAATAATTTTGATATCATATTGTGAAAACCGTGATTTCTTACTATTTATTTTATTTATTTTTCTGGTTAAGTGTCGTTATACCCCCTGCTTTGGAACCCAATTAGGTAGTTGTGCATCATCTCCATTAAAATACAACTGGCTCCTCACTCCTCCAAATCTCACAAGCTACCTGACTGCTTTATTTATTCTTTCTGTCACAGAAGATTCTGGGCACTGAGGATATATTTATTCTCCTTGTACAAGTTTGGACTTAGTGAAAGTTTTTATTGAGAGCAGTGTATATTTCTCTTAGAATAATGAGGCACTTTAACAAAGTTTTAACTAAACATTAACAAAGGTTTATTTCAATATTAACTAAATTTACACATCTTTATCGCGTTTAAGGTTAAGAAACATTATCACCACCTTCCTTCTGGAAATTATTACAACACTATTTTTAATTAATGTTAACTTCAGGACAAATAAAAGCTTTCCTTCTACATCCTTTATACATATTCATCATACAATTTTTAATTAACTAGCTTCTCTCAAATTTTTTTGTACACACAACACATTTCCTTTAACAGTCTCAGACTATACAACTCTCTGAAAACAATCCTTTTAGCCCTACAAAATACTATTTGTATAGCCAATTATCAATCAAATATCAACGCATTTGTTTTTTTTTTTTTTATTTCACAAACATATACAACTTAGGGATATATATATTCTCCCTAGAGCACTTATACATAATCCCGAGCATAGTATGAATCAGAGCTGTAATACTCAATATGTTCTACGTTGATAATAATATTAGTAAAATAATAAGAGGAGTTTACCTCAATATAGTAACGTAGAACACTTCCGTATGATACCCTCCAGAAATTAAAACGGAAAAAACGAAAAAATCGACAACTTACCGGTACATTAGAGTAAAATATAAATAATTAAATAATCAATATTTAATTATAATATATAACATATATTCTGCACAATGCCATTATATCAGAGATAGATAGTATTTTCTCTCTCTCTCTCTCTCTCTCTCTCTCTCTCTCTCTCTCTCTCTTCCCACCTAACCCAGTTTCTTGCTATTTATTAGTTCTAGGCCTATCTCACGCTATCCGTCGACAAAATTATCAGTCCTCAGCGGATTCTAACAATTAACCTTTATAATTGTTGGGGATTTACTTTTCCTTGCCCTTTCTTTATTTCGCAACCACCAGCAGATTGATCCTCCACTTCTGGTTTTTCTCTGTAGCCATCTTCCTTGTGCTTGGCTTAAGAGTTCTGCAGGCATTCCTTTCCTAGATTCTCCTTTAGAGGAATCGATGGGCGACGGTCTGCATCCATTTACTTTCTTATTATAACGAGGCTCGGGCTCCTTAAGCATTCAACAGGTTACTCATCAGACACACTTCTCATTTTAGCGACTATCTTCACCCTCCAACCAGAAGTGTCAAACACAGGCACTTCTGCTTGACCATTCTTTCCGACAAGACGTTACAACACTAATTTTCGGACATTCACAAAACAAAGTTTTTCTACTACGACACCCCTTTCTCCTCGTGCTCCTGCTTTTTGTTTCAATTCTCCCGCCTTCTTCTTAACCAATAACCTTCTTAACCTTCTCTTCCAGCATCTCTACTCAAATTCGTACTTCATCTCAAATCTTTGTTTCAGCCGTGTTGTATGGCTGGGCATCCTTCTCCCCGAAGTACAAAGGTTGCGGAACTACTTCCTTCTGGAATTTTCCCTTAATACGGTTTGTTCCGCTCGTAGTCAGAAACAGTGTATATTTATCGATGATATTGATGAAGGTATATCAGGCTTAGTGTCGAAGGATGATACAAAGTTTGGCAGGGTTGTTAATGACAGTGATGGCAGTGTGCTACTGCAACAGGATCTAGAAAGTTGGGGCAGATGGGCTGAGAAGTGGAACTGAAGTTTAACATTTGACAAATGCAAAGTACTGCATATGGGTAGAAGTAACCTCAGAGGAACGTACCAACTATGTGGTACCACACTTAGTAATTGTGCAGTCAGATATGAAGTTTTCTGAGCTGTCGAAAAGATATGTGAGAACATTACTGTTAAAAGAGAAAACTGTCAGCATCAAGGCATTCAATTGAATGCAGTGTAGCACCCAGGTTTTTCTTTTAGGGGGAGCAAAGGTGACAAAATAGGCTATTTTATTGTTTGCTTGTAATATGGCCTATTTCCTGTCAAGAAATTTTGCACCCTTCCACAGGCGCCATTTAAGGAAAATTATTGCAGGGGGAGAAAATGCTCCCCCTGCACTCCTCCCCCCGAGGTACGCTACTTATTGAATGAGGTATGTATGACACAGGGTAAGATAGGATATCTTGCAATCCAAGATATCATATCCTGGATTTGCAATCCAGAATAAGATATCTTGGATTGCAAATCGATACCAGTTTAAGGTTCGGGAATCTCATAAAGAGGATAAGAGAAACGGTAACGAACTTTGTTGGGATAATAGCAATAGTAGTAATAGTAATAGAGGCATGTGATGCAAGAAAGCAAGCGTATGAGCTTATGTAGCATCAGCCAAAAAAAAAAAAAAAAAAATCAATCAACCACTCCCTCTAAATGTTTGTCCAGTTCCTCCTTAAATTTATTTAAGCTACGAACTTCCACAACGACAGATGGAAGTTTTTTTCCAGCACTTAACCACCTGCTGGCTAAAGGCAAATCTCTGCATTATTCTACAACTGTCTTTCCTCAATTTGAATTTATGCCCTCTTAGGTTCGTAATCTGAGCACGTGGAAGAATCCCATCAGAATTCAGGGTGCTCAGCCCATTCAAGGTCTTATCACCTCAATCAGATCACCTCACAGGTGCCTAGTCTCCAGCCGCTGCAATTTGCAGAACTTAATCTTCTCTTGATAAGAGGATCCCTTCATTCCCCTCACCAATCTTGTTGCCCTTCTCTGTACACGCTCAAACAAATCTACATCCTTCCTAAAATGAGGCCTCCAGACCTGTACGCAGTACTCAAGGCGTAGCCTGACCATTGCCTTATACAAAGGGATAATCACCTCCTTTTCCCTGCTAGCAAAATTCCGTAAAACACTCATGTTCCGAAAATACCCTTACTGAACGATTTCTATAGTATCTTTTTATATCATAGATATCCTTACTACCGTTTTCTTGCCTGAAAACCATAAAAAAAACTGTGGTCTTAATTTTGGAACAAACATTTGTGGCAATGAAAAAATTTAAACGCACTGTTTTTTGAAGAAAGGAGAATTGCATTACAACCATCATTCGAAATTGTGCTTTGATAAATTAGTCTTTCGCGATCAATTTTTTCAATGCTGCCATAAGCAACGATACGAGGATTATTTATAAGTATAAAAAGGTTATTTGATAGATATGGTTACCCAACTACTGTAATCGCGCACAGTGAAATCAAATTTCTCTTCGTTGCATGAACATTGAAAAGAATTCTGTGATAAAACGGTTGATATTATGGAAGAAGCATACCATCCGATATGAGAGCTCTGCAAGTGGCGCCATCTCACGAATCATTACTTTTTACAAACCGTAGTGTATGTCTTGATTCGGGAATATTGTTTTCATGCTTTTGTAAATAATTATCTAAATTATTTTCTCATGATCAGTTTATTGAGACAGTGAAATTCTAGTTCTCCTCTACTGGTATTATAAGTGGGCAATTGAATTGAACTTGAGTTTTGTTTTTGCGTAAGCTATGTTGTCTGTAAACTGCACGATCGGATCGACTCCTTTGTTGGATGAAAAACCGGAATATCCGTTTAGGAAAACCCGTGAGATCCTCTCCCGAGATCGACGAACTTTACCATGATGTGAAAAGATTGCATAAAATTTTCGACTCTATAAATATGAAAAATATGAGAATATCCTGCAGAAATACGTATTCGCTTTCTATTAAATGTCATTAAATCTGGATGTCATTAAAAATGGCATCCAGTCTTTAAAAATTGGATATAAAGCGCTTAATACACAAATTATATTCCCACCCTCCATCCATATATGTGAGTGTTTCTGGAAAAAATAGTGATTTAATTAGCTGTGTCTTTTCTGTTCTAATTTAAAATAAAAAACTGTAGTTTTACTATATAAATATAATAAAGAATAGTAAATATTTTTAAAAAGACATGCGAATAACATTCTAAAAATAATTAACTCTGTAACATTCTTAATTCCAATTCAGTGCCTAAGTTTAATTGGCTGTTGTGGCACGGGCCACATTGACCATAACCTAGTTACGGCTCTTGTGAAACTGTATGTGTTTATCTTCATTTTTGATTTTTCAAATTAGTTTTATAATTTTTTTGCGTTATTTTCCCCAAATTTAGAGGTCATCCACTGAGAATGCTGCGGAACGAACACCAATTATCACTCGCTTTATCTCGGGCACCTTGGTTCTTAACAAACGGTGGTTCTTTGAGGAGGAAACAGGAGGTTGCTCACAAGTAGCCAATAATACAGGAATGGTTTCTTAACTCCCTCATTATCGACCTTCTACAAAATACCTATGTATTCTTTGAAGACATTGGAATATGTATACTTAAACGCTGGCGACGTGTTATATTACCATATACATACGGAGTGTGCCAATAATGATCCAGGACTGGTGCAATAAAAAGAAGCGATGGAGCTCAAAAATGGTTTTCATTTTTATTCAAAGTGATTACCACCTGATTGAACGCACTTATTACACCGTTCGAAACGTTTCTGAACAGAGTCAGCGAGGAGTTAAAAGAGATGTTGTTCACTTCCTTGGTTAAGTTTATCTTTAGATCTTCTTCATCCTGAAATCTCTTTCCGTTCAGAACAGTTTTCACCCTGGGAAAGAGGAGAAACTCCGCTGGCGCTAGATCGGAAGAGTACGGCGGATAGTTGATCTGTAAAATGCCACGTTTCGTCATAAGTGTCTCCACAACAAGAGCGAAATGGGCGTGGGGATTTGTCATGCGAACAAGAACTAGTTCTTTCTCTCTTAAAGCGCCTTTACGCAGAATGCAGCATGAAATATCAAAAAGGATTCACTGTAACCAGTCAACAGTGAAGCGTTTATTACAAAAATTATCAGAAACTGGCAGCCTGAACAGAAGGAAAGGAAGTGGACGTCCACGAATATCTTCTACAGCGCAGGATAAATTTCTGGTCCATCTGTGTATCCGAAATAAAAGATCTCCATCAACAGATCTCCAAACAGCATGGGAGAAGGATTCAGGAGTAAAGGAAAATGCTGCTACAGTATGTAGACTTCTTTTCTTATTGGGATTAGTAACACGTCGGCCTAGAAAAAAGACACGTTTGATGCAAAAAAATGAAAGTCCAGCGTCTAAAGTTGGCAAAAGAGCATGCTAATTGGTTTGAGGATCAGTGTTTTCTCTAATGAATCAGAATTAAATTTACATGGTTCGGACGGCCAGCAGACTATTAGACGAAGAAGAGAAGAATTTCATCCTAACTGTATATAGAGGTGTTGGTCGTCTTGAATTTGTGAAGGGTGTAGTGAATGCTTAGGTGTACAAGGAAATTCTTGAGACAAAATTATTTCCCACAATTAAAGATCACTATGGAGATGTGACCAATTGCATTTTCCAGTCCAAAACTTTAAGTACAATTTCATGAAATTAGCACAAGTTTTAAATTTATGAAACTTTGCACTCTTGCTTATATAAATGTAATTTATTTTGCTGCCTCTGCTATCCACAGGTGTAAAAATGGTTGAAGGATAAATTAATTCGCACAATGGCTTGGGAAAAATCCAGACCTCAAACCAATTGAAAATTGTTGGAAAAAAAAAAAATGGGTGTTTCAGTAATGCAGATGAAACGAAAGATATTTAGAGAGCTGCAAGAAGCATTGATCCTTGTTTTCGGTGCTATGAGTCCCAGGAATACATTCAGAACCTGGTCCATTCGATGCCACTACAAGTGCAGCAGTCATCAAAGCAAGGGATGGGACAACGAAATATTAGTGTGCATTTTGTTGTGTTTTTTGGTTATGCAGTTACTTGTCCTCGTATGAGCAAAACAAAGGAAAAGTTCTGTTAATTTTGTCGAGCAATGTAGTCTTATATGTGTATTGTTATTAATTACTGTATTTATGTTCTATTAGATATTTCTAAAAGCTTAGCTGCCAGTATGAGGACATATAACCTAAAAAACGAGGTGACGCAATTTTTTTTGAGCACAACTGTAATTCACAGGATATACAGGCCATGGTACTTGGTAGCGATACCATCAAGTTGGTAGACCAGTTATTCCCAATTTGGTTGAAATAAGTGCTTGGTTTCTGATGAATTAAATAAACCGGTTCATATAAATCGAACTAATTTAAAAAATGTCGTTCAAGGCTATTTCAATGGTGACGCTGCTTTCTTTTCTTTTGATAAACATTGAATCACTAACATCTGATAGTTGTACCACAAAAGCCACAAGCGGGTTTTGTTTTGATTTTTAAGAGGGATCGCATCCTTGCACACGATTCAATATGTGAAAAATAATTTATTTTGTTTAAATACATTAAATATCATACGTAAATTAAAATAAAATAATTAACTTACTCCATAAGCATTTAAGATGTTTATAAAAATATATTTAAGTTAAATGCGGATGAACCACAATGTTGTATAGTTACATAACTTATTATACAATAGAGCCCTATTGTGTAAATTAATATACAGTTGTATAATAATTTATTTATAATATGAAAGTTTTTCAGCAGTGAAAGTTGCCGGTAGCTGTGCTGTAATCGAAGAATACAACTATGAATACATAAAAACTAAACTATTAACAGCCGAATAATTAAATTCATCTGCCGTTCTGTGTCTTATGTCTGTTAATTGCGTGTGTTCTGTGGTCGATTTGTCTGTTTTGATCGACGAAAAACCCCAGTTTCTGGGGTAAACCTTGCTATCTGCGCCTGAGACTGACTAACTCAGCCATGGAGTGGAAAAAGCCCATTAAAATTCCTCCCGTCATCGACGGGATTCGAACCCGGGTCTTTGAACGATGAATACATAGAATTGACATCGAGGAAGGGACAGAGGGCGTGATGTCTTATCCATGATTTATCGAACAATTGCGAGTAGAGATAAGGAGATCATAATCCCATTATATAAGACCACACTTGGAATACTGTGTTCAATATGGAGACTGCACCTAAAGAAAGACATTGTTCTTTTTGAAATGGTCCAAAGATGGGTAACTCGCCTGGTGAGATCGGTAAAAGGCGTCCATATGAGGAAACACTTCGAATGGGTTACAGAGTGAGTTCGGAAACTAGGCACCTTAGAGGGGGCTTGATTGAGGTGTTTAAGGCTCTGAGAGGCATAAGTAAAATGAATGACGAAATTTTCACGTTTATAAATGATTCTAGAACAAGGGGGCATAATTTCAAGTTACGCGGGAAGATGTTTAGATTGGATTGCAGGAAGTTTTATTTCAGCCAGCGAGTTACAAATTACTGGAATAAGTTACCTACATGGGTGGCAGAGGCTGACAGTTTGGGGTAATTCAAGGGTAAGCTGGATCAGTGTGGACGCACGTTTTCCGCGCTCCTGGATTTTGTTCATGAATATGTGGTTACAGTGCCTACTAGTTTATGAAAAGTGTACTCTTTAGTAGAACTACTACAGTGGATCTCAGGGTGAGAAACTTTTGCTTATTTACTGGGAGCCCAAGGGGCTCACATCTGGCGAGTATGGGCTTGGCACACCCAGGGTCCTGAGCTGAATATCATCATTCTTCTCTTTCTTGGTGATTCCCTTTTACTTCTGACTCTTCTCTCTCTCTCTCTCTCTCTCTCTCTCTCTCTCTCATGGTAATTCAGATTTTTTTTTTTTTTTTTTTTTGCTGGTGCAGCATAAGCCTCAGGCTTCCTTGCACCATATGGCTACTACTACTACTACTACTACTACTAATAATAATAATAATAATAAAAATAATAATAACTTTGCAAGTTATTTACGTTTTTTATCTGTATCCTTTGTTGCCAGACCGTATTGGTCACCATGCAGCTGACAGCAGAGCTATAGAGAGGCACCAGTTATACTGTGGTTGCCACGCAGATACCCTGCACTTGCTTGGGAGATTTGTGTGACAACTGAATGTGCAGCATTTCCCTCCGGCGCAGTGATTAGTGAGTTGACATCTACTCCAGCCGTGACCTTGACTGCTGCATTGACTGGGGACGGGTTCCCACCTGTGAAACCTTGAACTGTGATAACGACCTAATATCTTCAAACTGTGTTAGAGAACAATTTTCGGTGCAATCACGATTTCCGTGATTCTCCCCCCCCCCTCTGCAATAGACTTACCGTGGACAGCCTGTACTTTTGTTCCTGCATGTATAGTGGAAAAACTGACTTCACCATAATCTTTTGCGGCTGCGAAAATGATAGAAGGAAGTAGCACAGTTTCTCAAAGGCTATTTTTACGCTTGTGCGTCCCCCCTCACGACACAGTGGGGGATAGCCCAAATCGACATCCGTGCGCTACCTGGCTTCAAATTTAGCCATAAATCTGTAGTTAGCACAAAACTTTGCCATTCCTCAACCTATATCTAACTGTGCAGCGAATTTCCAACTAATCTGAGAATATGGGTACACTCAGAACAAATCCCACTGAATTGATTTATACGTCACTGAACAGCCATCGAGCGCTCAACAAACCAATGATAGCACAAAAAGTGACCAACCTGACATTGAAGTCCCGGATAATTCTGAGAATGTCCGGCTACACCGGTATCCAAAAAGAAATACAGAAAACGGGTGGTTCCCCAATCGGACAGGGAAACCCACTCACAAAGTGAGCCTCAAGAGCCCCAGGGATCCCAGCACCCCACACAAGACAACCGCGAAAAGACGACAAAACAGCAAGAGTCGACAAACATCGACCCAACTCTTCCAGAGGGCACCGTCAATGAGCAGGTATTGGCCTTGCGAGTCGAACTAGAAAATCAAAAAGAATCTTCCAGCCGCATCACCTCAACCCTTCGGGGCGAGATTGTTGGTATCTGGACAAAGCTTGAAACCGTCCTGCGCAATGTTCACCTTGCTTCTGAGAGGAATGAGGCCAAACTCGAGGCATACCTCGAATGTAGGGGCACACAAATGCTATAGCGTGCCCCAACTTTTGCTGATGCGCTGAGGAACACAAAGCCAAAAAGGAGAACGGAACCGCCTGGTAGTTCTCAAGCTGGCCACAGTCAATGCACCAAAAACAAGCGAGGAGATTAAGAAGACTGTAATCTCTTCCCTTACTGATGACCTGAGAAACACTAAAATAAAATCCATCCGAAAGACCCGAAATACGGGCATCCCATAGAAACTGACTCGAAGGACAACGCTGACATGATATTAACAAATGCCAAGATACCCACCCTGGGCCTTCTATCTGAGCTCCCAAGGAAAAAGGTACCCTCAATAGTAATTTTCGACATCGACAAGGGTCTGGACCCCATGAATTATACAGGCATAACCTCCAGCACGCACTCCCAAAAGAGGATCCAGCTAACCTGATAAAACCAAAGTACCAAAGGAAGTCTAGAAGTGGCACTTCCTTCAACTGGGTTGTAGAACTAGCACCAAAAGCCTGGCACATACTGACCCACACAATCGAGTGTACATAAATTAGGGCTCCCCCCGCTACAAGGAATATGTCCCAAAATGCTTCAGATGCTGTCGTTTCGGTCACACGTGCACCCAGACAGAACAGACCTGCTGTCACTGTGCTGAAAAAGGCCACAGCTATTAAATCTGCCCGAACAAGACCAACGAACCAATCTGTGTTAACTGTAAAAGTCAGAGACTACCTCATACCCACTCATTCGGTATAATAAATACCCTGTCTACATCAACGCCAACAGCATGCATCAACAACGGATAAATTATGGGGACACTGCATAAACAGTATAACAGCAACAAGATAAGATTCCTTCAAATAAACGCACAGCGGGCAAAGGCCATTGTGGGACAACTCCGACAGAAGGCAGATGAGGAAAACATCGACATTCTCTTAATACAAGAACCCTACACTCACTCAAACGAAATGAGGGGATACCCCTTGTCCTACAAAATTGTCCAGGCTCCTAGTGTGACACCCTGGGCGGCAATTGCTGTGAGGAATCCTCACTTGACTTTGATGCAGATATCTCATCTCTGCTCTCCATGGGCCGCCTGTGCCCACATCATCTCCTCTCTGGGCGACTTCTAAACCATTTCCCTGTACTGCAGGCTGGGAGAGGACATACTACCTGCAGTCCAGTACCTATAACACGTCTTAACAGAACTGGCAGGTGCAAAGATTGTAATCTGTGCTGACGTAAATTGCCGCTCCGCGCTCTGGCACAGTGAGACTGCAGGACGTAGAGGTGCTACAAATAAGCAGCGGTTGGAGGAGTTCCAGGCCAATAGCGGTCTGGAAGTCATTAATAGGCCCAACCACCTGCCAACGTTTTCCAGCTCACTTTGGGAAGCTATGATTGACATGACTCTCTCCACGAGGTTGTTTGCTAGGTTTCTGTCGGACTGGACTGTGCGGGAGGGCTGGTCCACCTCAGACCATCGAGCCATAACTTTTAATATGTACAGATCGATTACTCAGTCTACAATGCTCAGACAGAAACAACGTAGATACGCTTTGACCAAAGCTGACTGGAACCTGTTTAAAGAAACACTCGTCAACAGGATACTGCGCTTACAAACCGAGAACGTGCAAGACTAACATCCAGACTCCCATCAGCGCAAGGTCATAGACATAATTACAAACGCTGCAAATACAGCAATAAAACGGAAAACCCCATCCTGGAGGTCAGGGGAGTTTCAGGCCCTAAGACGAGAAGTAAACCAAAACAGGTGTGCATTCCAATGGGCCAGGCGATCCTGGCCCCGCGCAGAAATTGAATACCTCCGGCAGGAGTACAGAGAGACTCGAAACGCTTATAACGCGATGATCGGACAGTGTATTCCAACCCCCCTGGGGTGTCGTGTTCAAGGTAACAACACATAAACTGCCAAGAGGCAAAGTTATTTGCTCCACAATCACTCCACAAGGCCATGTGACCACCACCTGGTAGCATTCAATTTCAAACATACTTGATCACTCTTTCAATTTCAAACATACTTGATCACTCTTTCAATTTCAAACATACTTGATCACTCTTTCAATTTCAAACATACTTAATCACTCTTTCAAACAGCCACCAGATGACAACTGTCCTGAACAACAGCAACTTTGCCTCAACAATAACAACTATAACTCAACACTCGTGGAAGAGCCTTTCACCGTCGAGGATCTCTCTATGGGAGACTGAGAAATAACAAGTCACCAAGCCTGGACATGCTCGAGTCCGAAATAATTAAAAAATTGCCGAATTCGCTCTGGAAACACTGCTAAACCTCTTCAACCATTGCCTGCTAAAGGGATGGTTCCCAACTGATTGGAAAACTGCAGCCATTCGGCTCATACTCAAAAATCCAACTAAACCGCATGATCGACCTGACTCATACAGACCTATGAGTCAGCTCTTCTCTCCGTGCTGAGTAAGGTCTTTGAGCAGCTCCTTAGATGGAGACTGGATTCAGGCCGGGCGTGTCTATGGTCGATGCGCTGGAGACCATTACCAATGCTGCCAGCAACTGCGCCCAGAAGTAGCTTCTCGTCACGATCGATTTTGCTGGGGCGTTCGACACCTTATGGTGGCCAAGCGCCCTTGGACAGCTGAGACGCGCTGAGCTCCCAGGAAATCTGTACAACTGCATTGCTAGCTATCTCAGTGACAGGAGCATTGTGGTCCAGGCTCCCTTCTCCAGTGTGGAACGTCGTATCCACCGAGGTTGCCGTCAGGGCTTTGTCCTGGGCCCCCTGTTCTGGAACTCTGCACTCGTCGTGCTTCTCAGTACTGCCTTAGGCGATGTCCAGACCTTGCCATATGCTGACGATCTCTCCTTGATCCTGGCAGGGGACTCCAGGGCTCAACTTGAAGTATCTGCCAACAGAGCACTTACTACCCTGCAAGAGTGGGTCTGGAAAAACCATCCGAGCATCTCATCCACGAAAACCCAATCCATTGTCCTGAAGGGCTGTCTTGATCCGCGGAGGCCGCCTCAAATCAAGATACATGGCACAAGCATCAAGCTTGTTATCCAGCTGAAACTCCTTGGCATTATCATCGACAGCAAACTAACATTTCTCCCACACCTTAACTACCTACAGAGGAAAATAAGAAACCACAGTGCACTAGTTGCCAGGGTGACCCACCGAAATTGGGGGCTCAAAAAGCGCACTCTAGCATTGCTCTATAAAGCCATAATCTCCCTGGCCATCACCTATGCTTCTGGCATATGGTTCACCAAAGCCTCCAAATGTGGTAGGCTGAAGAAAAAAAAGTGTCGAAGAACATCATTCAACGGCCAATTCTCCTTACGATAACCTCCAGTACGCATGCTGTATAGGTCCTTGCTGGTGTACTGCCCCTGGACCTTGATGTGGCCCATGTGGGGATGCTGTATCAGCTGAGCAGAGGAAAGTCTACCACCTTCATTGATTTTACCACGGATCCTGCTAAAACCTATTCCAGTGAAAAAAGCAGACTCCTAACCTACTTACAACATACCTGGAAAGCTCACCTCGAATGCCAACACATATCTGTGTTGGCATTCGAGGTGAGCGGACGCGCTTCGTCAGGGCTCCTCAGTTAAGTGGATTGTATTACTGTTGATTAGTGCTTTTAAATATTTGATTTATTTAGATATTGTTGGATTATTTTGTTATAGGTTTTCCTGTAGCAGTTTGATTTTTATAATATTATAGATAATTTTTTAAAGTTAATTTTCATTGTTATTTAGCTAATTTTATAATGGTAGTTACGAGTTCTGCCTTAAACACGTCACAGGGTATCGTGACTCACACGGAAATAGCCGATGGCGATTTACGGGTGAGTCATGATTTAACCCGTTGCGGAACCTGTGGAATGTTTTCCAAGGTCGACCTGGTGACTAATCATAGCGCACCTGGGGATTCTTTTCTTTGTGATCGATGTAAGGAGTGCACCGATCTTAAATTACAATTTGGTGCACTGATGGAACAATTTGAGTCCCTGAAAAAACGGCTGCTTGTCCTCGAGAATAATGCATCTGGGAGCTCGTCAGGGACTCAAGACTCCAGCAATCTACCAAGTGATGCACTCCCGATTCGGACCTCAAAACAGAAAAACCATGTGCAAACTACTCTGGTTAAAAAGGACATTGTGTTATTAGGAGACTCCATTGTCAGGGAAACGGGGATTATATTTTGTAATAAGGATACGTGGAGTAGAACCAGGGTATCTGCCGGGAGCAACTATTAATGATGTCACCAACAGATTGTCAGATTTTAAGGGGGGTAAAGAGAATATTATTATTCATGTGGGGACAAATGACATTAAACGTACACGATCTGACGATTTGGTGGAAAAATACAGGACCATGCTGAGGAAATGCAGCGAGCTAGGCCACGATGTCTATGTGTCAGCAATTCTGCCCTGCCAGGATAGGAGGGATTATATGTTAAGAGCCTTGTGGATTAATTCAAGACTTGAAGGAAGACTTTAGGGGGGGAAATTTCTATCAGCATGGCCCACACTTGTAGGTAGAAGGAATTTGTTTTGTAGAGACGGGATACACTTAAACAAAGGTGGTGCAAAAGTTTTTGCCAGTATTATTGAGGATACCTTAAAGGTTCAGGGAAACTGCTAGTTAGGGGGGATGTGGGTAATACTGACACGCGTTTATCCGATAATATTGGTCAAAGTAACTCTTGCACATACCTCAGGAGTTCTTATCTGTCACCCCAACTGGACGTATTATCTAGATGTTCTGGGGGCAGAATCGTTTCAAGTGGGCGGGTAGCTAATGCCAGGGAAGAGAGCCTAAAAAACTTCAAGGTTTGTGTTAGGGTTGTTAAATATACAAGAACAGTAAATCTTAATTGTTTATACAGTAACGTTAGAAGTGTCGTCAATAAAATGAGCGAATTCGAACTGCTGGTTAAAACAAGTAACGCGGACATAATAGGGCTTACAGAGACGTGGTGCCACCCGGAAATTGGGGATGATGAGTTTCAGTACGGCTTGTATAATGTATTTAGGAAGGCTAGGGTAGATAGAAGGGGTGGTGGGGTAATGCTTCTTATCAGAAGCAGCCTGAGTGCGACGATAGCTTTCCCGGATTCAGACGTTTCACATGCTAGTATGGAATCTGTATGGTGTGAGATAGTTGGAAACAAAGGTATAATGCGCGTAGGAGTAGTTTTAGCCAGCGAGTTATAAATTACTGGAATAAGTTGCCTACATGGGTAGTAGAAGCTGACAGTTTGGGGAAATTCAAAGGTCATCTGGATAGTACCTTCGGGTGAGGGAAGCGCATAGGATGATAGGTTTAATTTCCTTTTCTTTTATTAATTATTATTATTTATTTATTATTATTTTTTTATCATTGTTTTATTCAGGTTTTTTTTTTTTTGGCTGGTGCAGCATAAGCCATAGGCTTTCTTGCACCATGCGGCCATTACTAATACTAATAGATGGTCCAAATCCACCAAAGAGGCCATCACCCGCAAATTTATACCGGACTTATGCAAAGTATATCCCAAATTACCATCCTGGTTTTCCCCACGCCTTCTAACCACATACCTCCCAACAGTGCATGGTGCCTTTTGCAGCGAATACCTATACAGCCTTTTCTAACTTTGCTCTGGGCCTCTTCACGGGGCGGAAAACCCTGCCACAACCTCAGAATCAGACAATCAGACAATGATACAGCCTAATCAGTCATGTGTCAAGACCACTACTTGCTTCAACGTACTGCAGTCCCTGTGAAGACTTTCAACATGCACAATAATCGTGCCTTTCCAATGCAGCCTCAATATAACCTCGACATACTATGACTGCCACTCCGGCTTCGCCCCCCACCAAGTTGACTCCACTACCTGAACGGGACTTGTCTGTCCCACGATTCACACTACCCGGATTCGACCCGCTCGCATTGACTCTACCAAATATATCTTCATGCAGCTCACTACTGAAATGACTTCACCACCTATTTGTTGGAGTTTATTTAAAAATTAAAAAAATTAGAAACTTGACCATCGTGGAAGATGCGCAAAAAGGTTAATTTAGGAACGCAATGCAATGAAACATAATTGTGTTTTCCAAAGCTACCTTCAAAATTTCTGATCACTATCTCCTGAAAAACTGCATCTTTCGAATCTGAAACAGTTGTTTCTGTTGTTGTATGTATACCTCAACAATTCCTTGAATTATTTCTTGTGATGCTAACGAACGACCACTTCTAGGCGTAGGGCACTCGTGCGTAGCAGGTGGTAGAATCACCGTCCTCCCCACACTTTGTGGAAAAGACCCGAGTTCGAGTCCTGTCGATGGCGTGAGGAATTTTATGGGCCTTTTTCACATGGCTGAGTTAGTCGGTCTCAGACGAGGATATCATGGTTTCTTCTCTTGGAAACTCGGGTTTTTCATCCAGCAAACAGAAAATCGACCTCAGAACACACGAAATTTACAGACAGTATATACGGAGCAATATGACCTTATTCGCTGATGCTCTTAAAACCCTACAACAACAACAACAACAACAACAACAACAACAACAACAACAACAACAACAACAACATCTAAACTTAGGAGTTAGGTGGCCTTCAAAACGGTGGCCATGAAAGACATGTACAGCTATCGTGCCAAGGATGCTGGGTCTGAACAGTGCCCTTGATACGATCTAAAGGCTAATATAACACTATCACAATTCTTTTAATAAAGTTTAATTAAAAGCAGTTTATCTATTTATTAAGCTAGTTATTCCAGCCATCTTTCCGGCAACTCCCTCACCTATTTATGACACCGTTCAGACCTACCATCCTTGGCACGATAGCTGTACATATCTTTCATGAACCTGAAGTGTAATTTGCCACTGAACAGTTCGAAACACTCCAGTCAGTCTCATATGATTCTCTTCAAGTTGTAATAATATTCGTCTCCTCTGAAAGACTGGTATAGAAAATCAGTTGAAATTCAGGCAAACTGTCTTTTAATTTTATTAGGTTTCCTCACAACCATCCTCCAATCTGGCCCTCGTGGGCAGCACGGTTCATTGAATTGCCGTCATCCCCACACCGGGTGGAAAATACTTGAGTTCGAGTTCCCGTCGATGATGTGAGGAATTTTTATTGGCTTTTTTCACAACGTGGCTGATTTAGTTGGTCTCAGGCGAGAGTATCATGGTTTTTATTCCTGGAAACTCGGGTTTTTAGTTCAGCAAACAGAAAATCGACCAGAGAACACACGCAATTTACAGACAGTATACGGAACAATATGGCCTTAGTTGCTTGATGTTCCTAAAATGCAACAACAACAACCTGCAATCTGCGCAAATATGGCAGTTGATACACTAGCTCATATCCAAAGTCGTCCTGCTCATTGCATACGTAAAAAATATGATTACAGTCTTCCAATGCTCCGTATATATACGTAAACCTCTCACTAATTCCAAGTTCTTTCAGTTTTGCAAAAAAGTGATCCATGACCTGTAATGAGAAACTTTATAAGTGTGTATAGAAACAATTCAATCGTCCACTGCCCTTAAGGCCTACTGCTGAAAAGAATTTTTTCGTTAGCTTCCCTTTAGCACTGCAGTTCCATCTTTCTTGCCAGTAGTCCACCAACTGACACCAGATACGTTCTTTTCTTCTTTAAATTTAGCAGTAGCCGTCCCGCTATTACCTGCAGAGCATCACTGGACACTGTTCTACAAGCCATTGTCGTTTCTAGCAACACAGAACGTTGAATTGTAAACGACTTTCTCACATTTCCTTTTGGTAGTGCACAATCAATCCATAGATGAGTTCCTTAACTCACTATTGGCAAAAAGATACAATCATAAAATAGGTCTAGCAGCCTACCTTTTAGACCCGAGTCCTTTCTCGTAACCCAACAATAAGTCCAACAACATAGGCAACATTTCAAAATGAACTTGACTGGTTGGTTGGATGTTGTAGTGTTTTAGACACTTCAGCAACTTAGACCATATTGCGCCTCATATAATATGTCTCTAAATTTCGTGTGTTCCATGGTTGATTTGTTGTTTTCTGGACGAAAAAATCGAGTATCCGGGAGGAAAAACCATGCTATCCCCTCCTGAAAAACCCAGGCTACCCTCGCCTAACTCAGCCACGTTATGAAAAATACCCATAAAAATTCTTCGCTTCAAAGGTAGGATTCGAAATGAGGTCTTTTCCAGCAAGTGTGTTGACGTCGATCCAATGGGATTGACACTGACGGAATCCACATTGGCAATCATTAATCAAACGAGAGCTTTCGAGAAAGATTGGAATTTCGCTGTTAATGGATGTTTCCATTACTCTTGAAAGCGCAGTGAACAGAAGAAAGTGCAATGGGACAATAATTGGATGGGAGGGATTTATAACTTTTTTTGGAACTCGCTGGATATGAGCAAATTCCAAGTAGAAGGACAAACACCAGTGAAATAAGAAAGCGTAAAAGGCGACACAAAACAGGAGTGAGGTCAGGAGCATAGATTTTGAGAAAAAGGAAAAAGTGGAGAAATACCATCTTGATCTTGATGTTTCTTGGCATCAAGACTGTTCAAAATTCTTCCGGTATTCTTTTGATGGAAGATCAGTGGACTATTGAATGGAGTTTACAGGGGCTAGTAGGAAGCGGCTTACCAAGATCGTCAGTACGAGATTTAGAAAAAAAAAAAAAAAAATTAGGACGCTTGTAAGCTGGTTTTATCATTAGCTAAGAGAAAAACCAGAACTATCAGGCTTTAACAGAGGTGAGAGTATAGATATGCAAGAGTGGAATTTGGTGCGACTCTTGTATAGATATGCAAGAGTCGCATCCAAATGGTAAGAGACTAGAATGCTCAACTACCGTTTGGACAAGAAGGAAGTTGTTTACTTGGAACTTGAACAAGTCTACAAGGCAAGTTACCCTTTCAAAATCTAGTTTTGATTGATTAATAACTGCTTCACAATTGTTGCGATTATAGCATAGGCAGAAAATGAACCTGGAGATTTGGATACGAACCATTTGCGGTATGTAACGTTCTTATCTTGAACGCTTTAACAGATTTATAGGAAAACCATTGTTTAGGCAATGGACGAAATCTTAAGGTGGAGTGTGGAATAAAGTATTTCATCACCATGAGAATAATTTGGCCCACGCGATCTGAGCGAACATAGACACCAGAAGAGTTAAACCAGTAATCCGGCCAAGGAAAAGAAGAATGGAAATCTCACATATCATTCTATTTCGCAATTCAAACAGAACGAGGTTGAAAGCGCGCCACAAGAGAAAGGCTCCATTGGACAGGAGACCATCACTAAACTGCGATTTATGCCTAGACCTGTTGACCATGCTCTGCGTTTCCCCATTCCCGAGAGTTTTATAGAAAAAAATTTCAGAAACTTTTCTGAATGTACATTTAAAGAGATTAAGGACTCGCTCCAACGTCAATGTCCGAATATCTTTTTATGCTGTTTGATCGACAACAACCCAATGAAAGACGAGTGTATTTTATGCAGAACAGTCTGTGCGGCCCTTAGCTCTCTATTTATGCTGGAAGCACTGAATAGATTCTTTTTTAATTCCATTAATCAATCAGATTCATTTTTCTCACTCTCAAACTGAGTGTTGCGACTTACCTAAAAAAATATTTATTTATATTTTGTAGCGTAATGATTCTCAAGTTAGATAAGAAATGTATTCAACTGGGAAAACAAAATGAAACAGGCCTACCTAAAAATACTAAAAACATCATGGAAACAGGCAGCCTATGTTGAAGGCTGGAGTGTATAGATACATGACACGAAGAACATAATTCAGTGTTTCCTCTGAGTGGAGAGTGCAGAGGTGCTTTGCTGTTCCAAAGGCCAACGGTTCGTCTCCTCTTTTAGCAACACCCTAACATATTTTGTTGTTGTGTCTCGGATGCTGACGTACGTGAAGTGACAAGGTCCTTTTACTTATGCTGCCTTAGTGTATTTACAATGACTTGTCAAAAGTATCTTTTGTGTTATTAGCTGCCATGTGTCGGCATCTAAGTACATACCAGGAAGAAATAGGTTAGTGAGTGTGTTACAAAATCACTTCCGCCAACTCCAGTGGCTCTTGTTATCTTCATATCTGTCATACGAGCTGTCCGGCCGTTCCAAATTACCCCTTTCTCTCGCTCCTATTGGTATAACGGTCGACAGCACTCACACGGCTGACATCACCCAGCTGGGAGCAAATTAATTGGGATTTCTCGCTGACCCTGTGTTCAAGTAGCGTGCAGTTCCTTCTCCGAAGCTCCTACGTGCAGTCCCAGCGTCTGATTTCCAGAAACCATACATGGATGTGACATATACGATACTCTCCTTGTCTTATGAAAGAGAAAGAAAAGGAATTTTTATTGCTCATAGTTTTACAGATGCCCATGTCGGCACAGTGGCTTCGTCACTTGCAGGAGTTTTGAAAGGTGTGGATTCGTAAACAAGTCAACTGGTATACAAGTTGCGAGGTTTTCATCCCGCAAATATGCAACCTGACTATTGAACTTGAAATTTAGAGAAAACTTAGCTAGACCGTGTCCATTAACTAGACCGTTCAACGATGGTGCTGTCAGTCTCAAATAGTTTTAGGCCTACTACAGAACTCGACTTTAATAAACTTTTACAAAACTCGCATTTGGGATCAGTGCGCATTTGAGGGAAGCAATTGTTTTTCTCTACAGACAAGGAATCGAACATTGTTCTTTAAAACAAGTTTTTTTTTTTTTTTTTGTAGTCCTTAGACAACTTACGCGGATATGGGTACGTCACATTACGAGTTCAAGTCTGTACGTTGCCTTTAAAATTGCATAACCCGTTGTTAACTGTGTGATTGATCGACTGCAATGAAGCATTTACAAAGAATTTTGGAAAAGCATACCAAAGGAACCTCGTGAGGTACAGAAATGATGAAGGAAACAACACCGACACAACAACCCAAACAAAACGGAACAGAGGGATTTTATTCAAAAATGGCAACATAGCACTGGCTGCCATGATACAGATGCATCACTACCAAAGATGGCACAAAGGGAAGGGGTGGTCCTCAGTAGGATATATGGCCACCCCTAACGTCGATGCAGGCTGTGCACCTCCTGTCCATACTTAGCACAATGTTGTTGATAAGTTCTGCGGTAACATCGTCCATTCCTCTGTGAGGGCCATCTTCAGCTGGTGAACATTTTCTGGTGGGTGTGGACGTACCGCTAGGCGTCTCCCCAAAGCGTCCCGTATGAGTTTGATGGGATTTACATCTGTGGAATGGGCAGGCTAATCCATACGAACAATGTCCCCACTTTCCAAAAGATATCAATAGTTGCAGTGCGATGGAGTGTCACATTATCATCCATAAACACGAACTCGGGGCCAATGGCACCTCGGAACAGACGCACATGGGGAAGGATTACCTCAGTACAGTAGCATTGTGTACGTCCATCCAAGATAACGCCTCCCCTGACGAGAACACCCCGACCGCCATATCGATCTCTTTCAGTGATGTCTGCTGAGTGATACCGTGTGGCAACCTCTCGCCAGATTAGCTGACGTCCAGAATCGCTGCTGAGACTGAATCTATTCTCACCAGTAAAGAATACCTAACCCCATTGCGCTGCCATTCAGTCCTTGTGTTCGATGCACCACTGTAAACGGTGTCTCCGATGGGCAGGTGTTAAAGGGACACAGCGTAGTGGCCGTCGGGCAAACAGTCCACCTTTGTGGAGTTACCTGGTCACAGTAAACCGCGATATTTTGTGTCCTGTGCTATTGTGCAGCTGATTTGCAATGGATCCGACTGTCTGGTGTCGGTCCCTCTTGGCCTGTAGGAGTTGGGCGTTGTTTTTGTTGGATGACCATCACTGATCCTTCGAACAGCTTTACCTGTCGTTCTGAAGGCGGACCATGCACCTGAGACGATGCTATGCTCGACAAGCGTAAGACGCAGAGGGAGACAGGAGTCGGGGTGCTCCCGTCTTTCCCTCTTTGGGCCTGAGATTAATGTGGATACCAATGAGCATCAATTCGCCCCGTTAGAAGCCGTTCAAGTGTGAAGACATTTTTTGTCATGATGATATGTCTCCAGGGAGTGGCGCCCAGATTTGCTTGTAAGCTCGATCTGGAGATAGTTAGATGGTGGCCTACCACCCTGTTCATCCGTCTAAGCAACCAGTATTCTAAATTGAGATACTTGTGAAGGTATGAATCAGAGGCAGATGGGCAAATTTCTGATGTACAGACAGTGATCGGCGAAATACATCTCAGGATGTGCCGAACAAGGAGCGCTGACTGAGGTACATCAACGAGCTCCTGACGCACTGCCCAAAGGGCCGCGTATGTCTTCTGCCTCATCCGGACAAAGTGAGGCTGAAGGGTAAGTCCAAAATCGCAGGTGATGCCAAGGTCAGTATGGGAAGTCACTTTTTGCACCGGCTCCCCACTAACAAAGATTTGGATATTATTTTTGAATCTCTTCTTGGTTATCGGCAGTTGTGCTGATTTCGAAGGGCTCACATGTAATGGATCCTCTCATCTAGGGAAAGAGATGTCACTATCCCTTTGTATAAGATAGTGAGAACGCATTTAGAATACTGCAAAGACAGAGAACTTCTAGAATGGATTCAAAGAAGAGCAACGATTAGTGAGGATCTCTGCCCGACGTCCATATGAAGAACGTCATTAAAAATACCGGCCATATAGTGTTAAATTAACAGCTTAGGGCGGATCTGATATAAGGTCCTTAAGAGAATCATTAAAATGATTTTCACTGACAAAAGCGAGAAGAAGCAGAGGAAACAAATACAACATTTTGGGCAGTAACAGGTTGGATTTCATGAAAGTTAGGGTTCGAGGAAAGGTTCGTAACCTTACCTCGAATGCCATAGAACCTTATAGAAACCCTTATATGGTTCACGCTATGAGGCCCGTTTATCCTTTGGATCATTCGCCATACTGATGTCATGTGAGCATGTTTTCGAGCATCTTGTATCTACTTGTGTAATGTGACCTTTTTGGTAATTCTCATACAACCCCTACGAAGTTTCTCGCTGTTTCCTCCTTTCATCGTTATTCTTTGGCACACCACAATACCAAATTTTTTCCAGCTTCATCGCAAGTTACACCACGTTTTCTACGTGTGCTGTTAATTTTGTCCAGCAGTGTATTAGAAAGTGCCTGTGTGATGCGAATTCGGAGGAGGGCAGGCTCTCTGCATAAAGCACACTCATACTTCTAAAAAGAAATTTTAAAACTGAAATGAAATACAAGCCAAGGAATATAAACAGAGTGACGAATGCAGAGACAGTGGACAAATAAGGAATAAATATATATTTATTGTGACAGCGGAGAAAGGACAGCAGTTTATGACTTAAGAGTGTGCTGAGAGAAGTATGAGTCAACAGAGAAGTGTGGAGAAATATCCGCTTTCGCAGAAACGATCTTAAAAAGAGTGCAATAAGGCAATTGGAACAGGAAATTCCACGTAATTATCACATCAGCTGAGAGACATTCAGAACGACATTAACTGAAGCAGCGAGAAGACGGAACTAAAGAGTTCCAGTTTTAGCGACATTGGTAACTCGTTAAATTATTGTTTTTTAAACCATCTTACTTGCAACATCCATAGGATTTCCAGTTACCTGGCATTGGCACGAGTTTTGAGTGTTCACTGAGATAACAAATTCCAGAACGTATTTCAATTTTGCGTTGTGACCTTTGACATGGGAGCCTGTCGTGATAATCAAAATTTTTAATTAGCCAGCTTTGTATAGCTTCTGGGCAAAAATACCTTCTGTCATCAGTGAAGACGGATATCTAGCCTTGACAAACCCTAGAAATGGCGAAGAGACTCAGGCATAGAGCCAAAAGGTAGTAGTGCTTAACGAGATAAGAGTCCAAGTCCTACAGCAATCAAAATAAACAAATTAAAGTATCGCGAGCAGTTAATCAATATATATTAAATCGATTACTTGCTTATGGTTACAGTTAATAGATATATATATATATAATCGATTAATTGTAAGTTTAATTCACCATTCACTTTCAAATCTTTAATTGAGTCGTGTAGAATGCTGTTTAATTACGAGGAATCCATTTTTCTTTACAAGGAAAGTCTGCAAAATTGAATTCGTGAAACCATTAAAATAGGACCAACTTGTTTACCAATTTTTATTAAAATATTTTCTATTATGTATGTAAAAATCAAAATACTGAAATAATATTTAAGAATTTTATAGAATATTCTGGAAAGGTACAGACGATTCCTATATGTGGTAGAACTTTGTAGATTATTCTAGAATATTCTATAAAGTGGGAGTATTATTTCAATATTATGGAAGATTGTAGATGACTCTAGTGTCTTGCAATAATATAAATTGAGGAGTAAAAACTATAACTTATAAAATCGAACAGCTGCCATTCAGAAAGAGTGTTTGGTGTAAGTTTTATGTGTTTCGAGTAACATGGTAAGAAATAAGGAACTGAGTGCTGAAAGAAGAAGAAGTGCTATTACAACTCTGTATAAAGAAAGTTATTCCATGAGAAGTATTGTCAAAAAATCAGGTGTTTCATTTCAGGGAGTAGAAACGGCGATTGAAAGGGACTGGCAGATTAAAGGACAGACCAGGATCAGGTTTACCTCGGGTAACAACGGAAGCACCAGTTAAGGCCATAGCATTTGTAAACTCAATCGACGATTCACTCCACTTAAACAAGCAGGACTTCATGGTCGTGTAGCAGTCCGGAAACACTTATTTAAACAGAAAAATTGAAAGAAACAGTGGGCTTGGACTGAGAGCTATCAGCATTGGACAAGTGAAGAGTGACAATACGTACTGTGGAGAGATGAATCCAAATTTGAAATTTTTGGATCTAAGCGTAGTTTGTGTGAGATGACCAACTGAAGAAAAAATGGTGCCACATCGTTAAGTGTCTACAGTTAAGCATGGTGGTGGTGCCATCATGATATTGAGTTGCTTCTGTTTTTTGGAGTGGGTGACAACGTCAGAATTGAAGGAATTTTAAGAAAAGAAGATTATAAAAACATTGAACATAATGCAATATCCTCTGGACTTTTGTGTAATAAATTTTATATTACAAGACAATGACCCGAAGCAAAGCACTACGCTGTGCAGAGACTTTCAAACAACTAAACAACAGGGAGGGGATATTGCAAATTATGGTGTGGTCACTCCAATCGTCTGAATTAAATAGGGACTTTATTGGGTCATCTAGGGCGTCAAGTTCACAAAATGTATGAGAAAACTTGCAGTTCGCTTTGAATAATGTTAGCGAAGACACTGTTATAAAATTAATCGCCAGAGTTCCACGTCTGTATAAGGTAGCGATAAAATCTCGTGGAGGATATTTTGATGAAAAATCAGTACAGTATATTAATCATTTCAATATTTTTTGCTGTAAATTTTTCAGTGCTTAATAAAAAATCTTAAAATATTTTGTACGGTGTTTTTAGCAATTATTCTTTCCCTTCTTCGAGTAGTAATTGAATATAGCCATCTGCTTATCACCAGAAGTACCTTGTTAGCATTTTGTCATTACGGAAAGTAGAACTTGACCCTGAATAGGTTGGAGGCCAGTGCAGTGTATATATAGAAGTATAGGTCGAAGATAAGCTTCACTTGACCGATAAGCCAAGCACAGTCCGATTGGTCTTTGATTTCTGAGTTGTCCACTTAACAAATGAATTATGGGCACACATTTCATTTGTTAAGTACACCATTATCTATGAAAAATTGGAAGAACTTATGTTCATATA
The DNA here is from genome assembly GCF_048544385.1 of Mastigoproctus giganteus. Lineage (NCBI taxonomy): Eukaryota > Metazoa > Arthropoda > Arachnida > Uropygi > Thelyphonidae > Mastigoproctus > Mastigoproctus giganteus. Next base: position 5,064,300 of record NC_143581.1, read on the forward strand.
ATGAGCTGCGAGACAACCAGTTCTGTTTTAGGAGAGTTAATAAAAGTTCTTGATTTTTTATGAATAATTACGAAGATCATTTGGAGTCACTTTCCTGGCATCGTTACAAATTACGGCAATAAATATGTTTTTTTATCTTACTTTCATCTAAGGAAAGACGAGTTCTCAGCATGACCTTAATGACATCTCGGAAAAACATTCCCCAAAACTTTTCTCCGAAAACGTTTCCCTGATCAGTTGATTACGTCAGAAAAAGTGGTAAATCTGCAAGCTTGTCTCAGTGGTTTCTGATGACCCAGTTGATGAAATGACAAACACTGTGACGGAAGAAAAGCTTGTGAAAGTAAATTTTTATCACGTAATAACTGTGCCTCCAAAGGACAATTTGTTTGTATAAAAATTTGGACAATTTCCGATATCCGGTTTTTGTTATGGTAACCAAACGAAGATGAAGTTATAGAAACTACAAACAAAGGTCTTTTCAGAGGTCTTCTTGTAGGGTTTTATGCGTATCTGTAAATTGCTGTGTTCTGTGGCTGATTTGCTTATTTGCCGAATGAAAAACCCCAGTTTTTGGAAGGAAAACCGTGCTGCCCTCTCCCAAGAACAACTAACTCAGCCAGGTTGTGAAAATGGCACATAAAAATTCTTAAAGGGCTTTTTAATCACAGCTGGGAAGCCGATCTCAGATAGAGGGAGTAGGCAATCCCAAGACTTATTTTATTTTATTTTTCATACCCCAAACATTTCATTATTCATTATTTATTATTATTATTGTTGATTATCTTATATTATTTCTCCCTGATTGGGTGGATTCCACTCCGTGATGGGTACTGCTACCAACTACACAGGGTGGTTGTAATGTCTGGTGTTACTGTCGGTCGAGGAAATCTCTGACTATCCTACAGGTGTTAAGGATTGCTACTTTCTGAAGTTCCTTGTAGGTATTCTCTGGGAGACCTATTGTTGCTAGGCTGCTATGTAGAGTCTTTGACACGATGATTGGGTTGGTTGATACTTCTTCCATATGCCACATGTCCTTGATCTCATGTCTCAAGTTCGTGTACTTCCTAATTTTTTCCTCATTGGTTTTCTGGACATTGCTAGTGTTCGGCACCGCTATGTCAATCAGGTAGGTAGCCTTTTTCATCTTGTCCACAAGGGTTATGTCCGGTCTGTTGTGCGGGATGGTCTTATCCGTTATTATGGCTCGGTCCCCGTACAGCTTGTGGATTCGGGTCTCTAGTACTGCCTGGGGTTCGTGTTTGTAGTATGGTACAGTTTCTTTGGTCAACTGGTATTTCCTCGCTAGCTTCTGATGTATTATCGTGGTTATCTGGTCGTGTCAATGAGTGTACTCAGTCTGGGTGACCTTGCACTCCGCGATGATGTGTTGGATCGTTTCTGAGACCAGGTGGCATCGTCGACATGTGTCATCTGATATTCCGGGCTCCTTTGCGATGTATTTTCTATAGTTTCTGGTGTTGATTACCTGGTCTTGGATGGTCAGCATGAATCCTTCAGTCTCGGGGAAGAGCGTCCCGCTTGTGAGCTATGCATTGGAAGCACTATTATCGATGTGATGTTGATGGAAGTCATTGTAGTGTCTGCCATGGAGTGTCTTCTTTGCCCATCTTTCTAACTTAGTTTCTTGTACCGTCTGGGCGGGAGGGATTTCCTCGCTTAGGTTGAGTGGGGCATACCACTTATCTATCTTCCTATGGACTGATGGAGTTGTGCTGTGTTGTTCTCGAAGTAATCCTTCAGATTAACTATCGCTATTTTCTGTTGTTCTATCATGGCTATCAGGCCCTTTCCTCCCTCTTTCCGAGGTATTGTTATTCTCTCCACTGCTGACTTCGGGTGGTGTTGGCGACTCTTGGTCATCATTGTCCTTTTCTTTCGCATGATATCTTCCAACTCGGTGTTAGTCCAATCTATGACCCCGAATGTGTATGTTAGTACTAGAGCTGCATAGGTGTTTATGGCTTTAATGGCTTTAGTGTACTTGGTAGCAGTACCCATCACGGAGTGGAATTCCCCAATCAGGGAGAAATAATATAAGAGAAACAACATGTACATCAGGTGGGTGAGGGTGTACAGGTTCTTTCTTCCTTCTTTGATGTTATATCCATACTTGCTGCCGTTGAGCATGGTGTATAGCGGGTTGAGTACTAGACAGAACCATAGTGGGCTCAGAGCATCTCCCTGAAAGATTCCTCTTCTAATGGGGATTGGCCTGGTTGTGAAGTTCTCGACCTGAATGGTGGTACTCCATTTCGCCATTGTTGCTCCTAGGAAGTTTGTCACTATCGGATTGACCTTGTAGATCTTCAGGTTCTCTATTAGCCAGCTATGAGGAACGGAGTGGAAGGGCTTGCGGTAATCGATGTAGGCCATGTATAGGTTGCAGTGCTTCTTGAAGGCTTGCTCCATAACTGCAGCACCTATGGTTAATTGCTCCTTGCATCCTTTGCCCCTCCGCTTGCATCCTTTCTGCTGTTCGGCCATTATGTTCTGACTCTCTAAGTGGTCTGATATCTTCTTAGTTACGCAACTGGTCAGGATCTTGTACATCGTTGGGAGGCATGTGATTGGCCTGTATTTCGCCGGGTTTCTTGTATCTTCATCTTTAGGCTTCAGATATGTGACTCCTTCAGTGAGAAACTTCGGGATAATCTCCGGGTGCCTTATCATTCGAGTGAACTGCTCTGCTAGGTGCATGGGTGTGCAGGTGAGCTTCTTGTACCAGTAGTTGTGGATGTTATTAATTCCTATTATTATTATTATTAGCTATATAGTGCAAGGAAGCCTGAGGCTTATGCTGCACCAGCCAAAAAAAATTTCTGTGTTACCCAGAGAGAGAGAGAGAGAGAGAGAGAGAGAAAGAGAGAGAGAGAGAGAGAGAGAGAGAGAGAGAGAGAGAGAGAGAGAGAACAAGAGTCAGAAGTAGAAGGGAATCACCAAGAAAGAATGATGATATCCAGCTCAGGACCCTGGGTGTGCCAAGCCTATACTCACCGGATGTGAGCCCCTGGGGTTAAATCAAATGGAAGTGCACAAGTGGATGCATCCATTGCATGTAGTGCAATACCAATGGATGCAATTACTTCCACAGGCTGCCCAACCTGCAGAATAAAAAAAATATATATATAATAATAATAATAAAATAAAAAAATAAAAATAAATAAATAAATTAATTAATTAAAAAAAAAAAACTAGTGTTGAACATCTCTCGCAAATAATACACATCTATCAATAGCAAGTCCTATACATTATTAGATTAAACAACAATAACATCCCCAGAACCAAGGGAAGGCCAAAACATGCAGGTCTCTATCTGAAATAGTTTAAGATATATTTAAGCTGAAACTAACATAATCTCAAATTAAAATAATAATAATAAATAAATAAATAAAAATTAACAAGATAACTCTAGTTTAATTAGACTCTAGTCTAATTATACAACTACTTTCAAAGAAGTTGAAAAACAGATACATATCGAGAAATAGACAAAAAATAAATAAATAAAATAAAAAAGCCTTGCGGCATCCTTGAAAAGTAAATTTTCGATTTATACCTGAACAAGATCGAAATTCTGGAGAATATATACCTGAGTTGGCATTGCGTTAGCAACGCCTGCCTAACACCTCGTGGGGATAGCTTTTGCTCATAATATAGCCGTACACTTTGGCATGAACTCCACAAGGTACTGAAGAGTATCCTGTGGTAGTGTTACTCATGCTTTGCACAATATTTTCATTAATGTTTACACATTGTCCAGTGAATGGTCGTAGCATAGAATGTCCTTTTCCAGCTGGTTCTACACTTGCTCTATTGGGTTGTCATCGGATGAGCTGGGTGGCCATGGGGACACAAAGAATTCATTGTCATATTTCTGAAACCAATTAGCAATCTTCCGTGGTTTGTGGCATGACGCGTTGTCCTTTTGATAAACGCCGGAGTTGTCTGGTTACAGTCATCATGAAAGGGTGTACTTGGTCGTCGACGATAGAAAGGTAGGCGTTTCCATCGAGTCGTTGATTAATGGTGATCACAGGACCTAGTTGCTGCTGTGGATAAAGGTATTATTGAGTAGGAGAAGACAGAAAGTGGTGATCAAAGGACACTGTTCTTCGTTGTCTAATATTATCAGTGGAGTCCCCCAGGATTCGATGTTACGCCCATTGTTGTTTTCTATATTTATCAAGGCATTTTATCAGGCTTAATGTCCAAGTTTGCAGATGATACAAAGGTTGCCAGGGAGGTATGCTACTGTAACAGAATCGAGAAAAGTTAGGCAGATTGGCTGAGAAATGGCAATTGAAGTAGCAGTAACTCAAGAGTAACGTACCATTTTCTGCACCCTGAGTGTGGAACTACGCTCAGGGTAGCAGAAAATGAAAAAGACCTGGGCATGGTTGTGCAGTCAGATCCGCCAATCGACTTTGAAGTTCTCTGAGAGTGTAAACAGGCTGCCAGAGCCAGCCGGTCATGGGATTTTGTCAATGATATTCAGCAATTTTTCTTGTAGGGATAATGAGATGATTACCCCCTTTGTATAAGGCCATGGTCAGGCCACACCTTGAGTACTGTATACAGGTCTGGAGGACTCATTTTATGAAGTATGTAGGGCTGCTGGAAGGAGTACAGAGAAGAGCAATGAGATTGGTGAGGTGACAAAAGGCCGTTCTTACTAAGAAAGGCTTCAATTCTTCAAATTGCAGCGTCTGAAGACTGGGCACCTGCGAGGTGATCTGATTGAGGTGTCGAAAGCTTTGCATGGATTGATAAAGCTCAATGCCGATGACATTCTTGTTCTTTCTTAGACTATACACATGAGAGGACATAAATTCAAATGGAGGAAGACCGGTTGCACAATAGGTTTGCATAAGCTTGCCTTTAGCTATCGGACTGATTGGCAGAAGAAACATTCATCTGTTGTTGTTGTTGTTGTTGTTGTGGAAGTTGACTGTTTAAATAAATCCAAGGAAGAAGTGAAGAAACTATTAAAGGCTATGAATAGGTGAAATGAGAAATGTCGGTTTTTTTCTTTTTTTTCTTTTTTTTTTTTTTTTGCCGGTTCTGTTTAAGTTTGCTTTCTTGCATCATTTGCCACTACTAATGATAATGTCTCCTGCATGTTCCATGTCGATATTGGGCCACCGTGCTGAGTAGCTGCTGTTACAAGATGAGACAAGACAAGCGACGCTCAGTTCGGACGTCAACCACACGGTTCCTACATGTGACCTTTGGCTGCCTGTTTGACCGCTGTTGAACCAGTCATGGTAGATTCCTGACACCACAAAAAGAGAGCACTTAACCTGTTGGGAATTGTTCGAAATTTGAAAGATCTCACGCCCACCTATTCTTCCTCACACACGCACTCAAATAGTGATTGCCAAGTGTGCAAAGTACAATCTTTTATCAGCCGTTTCCGACTTTGAACCCTCATCAGCGTCACAGTCAATTCCTACACAAGGGGGGGGGGGGTTGTAAATGCAACGTCAACTCAATGTATATATATATATATATACGTCTACAATCCATGAAAATATTCAGGGATCTAGCTGATGGCTAATTGTGGAGAATAAATGAAATGCGACTTGTTTAAAAAATGAAATAATGCAGAAGAAAAGAAACAGTAGGCCGGATTTTAGTAGGTATTGATAGTGAGTCAAGAGATACGCAGGTGTATTCCCAGTAGGCTCGCAGACTTAAAGATTAGCGATAGTCCAAGAGTTATAACACCCCTCCCCCTTTCTTGGGTAGCACAATTGGTAAAATCACCCTCTTTCCTACATCGGGTATAAAAGACCTGGGTTCGAATGCCGTCAATGAAGCGAAGAATTTTTATGAGCCTTTTCCTGCTTATAAAAAGCCTTTTTCGCAACGTGGTTCAGTTAGTTGGTCTCAGGCGAGGGCGGTATGGTTATTTTCTTCCGGAAACTCCGTTTTTTTTTTTTTTTTTTTTATTTCCAGCAAAGCAAATCAACCACAGAACAAGCGAAATTTACAGACATATTATATACGGAGCAATATCGCCTCACTTTCTGATATGCCTAAAACTTTTCAGCAACAAGAACATAAAAATACTTCGAAACGCCCTTCAGGTTATCCGCGTGGGGATAATAATCTTCACATTATCAATGGGAGCGCCATGGTGTTGCACCTTCCGATGTTGGTTATGTCAACAGATCACCAAGAGCAAGGGTGGATCGCCCTCTCTCCCTATTGATAATTGTGCTCAGGGAACAGAAGTCGAAGGTGGAGGATTTCGATTCCTACACACAAAGAAATACGCCGGAAGTTGCACCATTCCCTCCCTGGGGCTGCTCTGATATATGCGCGTGATGTTCACGAGGGCGCTGCGGTGTGAACGGTTTAAAGAGGTTACGAGGTAAGGTCATACGCTACTTAAAAGGCACGTGGCAAAATTTCTCGTCTACTCCGATAGAAAGTGTTGTTCCTTCAGTCTACTCAGTGCACCAAGTAAGTATCTTTCACTTACGTGGGTTTCCAGTGATTTGCGATTAACCTGTTGAACTTAAATGCGGGCAATCTGCACGGGTTTGACAAGTACGCTCCCGTTGTGCCCTAAACAACAGGGATATGATTTCAATACATATTTCGCTGTTTTTTTGTATATGAATTTTGTGTGTGTCTCATTTTCTTTTCCCTAGTATCAAGGTTTTATGCTTTTATGAGCTTTTCACCCACCGTGGCCGAGTTAGTGGGTCTCGTTGAGGGCAGTAATATATATATATATATAAAAAATTTTTTTATCCCCTCAGTTGTTGTAGTAGAGTTTTAGGAGCATTAGCGACTAAGGATATATTGCTCCGTGTATACTATCTGCGAACTGCGGGTGTTCTGAGGTCGATTTTCTGTTTGCTGGACGAAGAACACGAGTTTCCGGGAGAAAAAACCATGCTGCCATCGCCTAAGACCGACTAACTCAGCCAACCACGTGTGTGAAAAGGCCCATAAAAATTCCTCCCGTCATCGATGGAACTCGAACTCAGGTCTTTTCCACCCGATGTGGGGATGACGACGATCCACCAACTGTGCTATTCATTTTTTCTCAGAAATTCTCGGTTTTCTTCTAGAAAAACAGGTAAACTACCAGAGAATACACGCAATTTATAGATCTAATATATCTAAAACTAATATGACTAATTTTTTTTTGTTTTTTATGACTACCAAAAGAGGTGCAATTTATCTCCAGACTCATATGCATAAAAATGAAGCATAAAAATCTTTTGCACTGCAAAACTTCATTTGCTCCATCTTTTGTGTTCTTAGTATGAAGATACTCTTCACTGCGACGTCTTGCTACATTATATCAAACATTTTAAAATGCCTTTGATTTAAATTTTTTTTTGTTGTTTTTAAACAATTCGAAAGCGTTTTTATACATTTGAAGTTATACACCCACCTGTTGTGCGCTATATTCATATTAAGAAAGACAACGGAAATGTGGAGCACATATTAATGTTCAAGTGCGATCAGTAAAAATGGAATGTTTGTGGGAATAAAAACTTCTCTGCTTGCAAGGATGTATATTCAATAAGTTCTCTTTCTGTATCAGCTACCGGAACAAGAACATGGTCTCCGAGAATTCAGTTACAGCTTGGTTCACACAATATAGTAAACAGTCCCTTGTTTCCGAGGGAAAAAGGCCTCGTGGGTTGCACAGTTGGTATAATCATCATGTTATCCACATCGGGTAGAAAAGACATTTTATCAAACATTTTAAAATGCCTTTAATTCAAATATATATATTTTTTCTTTTTAAAAAATTCGAAAGCGTTTTTATGCATTTGAAGTTATACACCCACCAATACACCCATTCACTGGTTAAAGAAGCATTGCAAAATAATCTAAACAAGACTGCAGTAATAGTCAAGACACAGCATGGGTTTGTTAAAGGGAGGTCTTTTCTGCCAATTTCATTGGATACTATGATATGGTCATAAAGGAACTGAATGCAAAAAATAATTTTGATATCATTTACTGTACTTGGATTTCAGGAAAGCTTTTGATACTGTTGCACATGGAAGACTGCTGTACAAATTGGAGAGGTATAGCATTAAGGGTAAGTTGCTACAATGGATAAAGGGACGGCTGAGTGGGAGAAGACAGAGAATGGTAATCAATGGACACTGCTTTTCGTGGATAAATGTTATTATTGGAATTCCCCAGGGTTCGGTGTTGGGCCCATTGTTGTTTTATATATTTATAAATGATATTGATGAAGGTGTATCAGATTTATTGTCTAAGTTTGCAGATGATACAAAGGTTGGCAGGGTTGTTAACGACGGTAAAGACAGTATGCTACTCCAACTGGATCTAGATAAGTTGGGTAAATGGGCTGAGAAGTGGCAACTGAAGTTTAACATTAACAAATGCAAAGTACTGCATCTGGGTAGCAATAACCGAAGAGAAACGTACCAGCTGTGTGGTACTACACTTAGGGAAGTGGAAAGTGAAAAAGACCTGGGGGTAATTGTGCAATCAAATATCAAGTTCGATGAGCAGTGCAGATGGGCTGCCAGGGCAGGTCATGGAATCTTGTCAATGATAAATACGAATTTTGCTAGAAGGGACAGGGAGGTAGTTATCCCGTTATACAAGGCAATGGTCAGGCCACACCTAGAGTACCATGTACAGGTCTGGAGGCTTCATTTTAGGAAGATGTAGAGTTGCTAGAACGAGTACAAAGAGCAACAAGATTGGCGAGAAGAACAAGATCCTTTTACCAAGAAAGACTTAAGTTCTGAAAATTGCAGCGCCTGGAGAATAGGTACCTGTCAGGTGATCTGATTGGTGTATACGGCCTTGAATGCGTTGAGCAAGCTGAATGCTGATGGGTGGGATTCTTCCTCTTGCTCAGATTAAGCACCTGAGGGGGCACAGTTTCAACTTGAGGAAAGACAGTTGTAGAATAAATGTACGGAAATTTGCCTTTAGCCAGCGGGTAGTTAATTGGTGGAACAGACTTCCATCTTTCGTTGTGGAAGTTGATAGCCTAAATAAATTTAAGGCTGAGCTGGACAGGCATTTGGAACGAATGGAGGGTTTTTTTTTTTTTTTTTTTTGGCTGATGCTGCATGAGCTTGCTTTCTTGCATCTTATGCCTCTACTAATGCTAATGCTAAGACCTGATTTCGAATCCAGTCAGTGATGCGAACCATTTTATGGATATTTCTTACAATGATTTTTTTTATGCACTTGGACGAAAACTCGGGTTTTTATCCAGAAAATAGAAAACTGACCATAGAACACACATAATTTACAGACATTTTATATGGCCTAAGTTGCTAATACGCCTAAAACGCTACAACAACCAACCAAGAAACAATAGTCTTGTTTCCCCTCTGCATCAAGTTGGAACTGGTCTAGCAATTTGTTGAAGTATAGGAATCTCCAGCTAACAATTTCAGGCACATAAAATCCATGTTTTCAAAATTGTCTGATGCAAAATCCCTCGCAGATAAGAAATAGATATATCTATATATCTTACACGCACCATGTGGAAAATGCCTATGTTCGAATCCCATCCATGACGTGACGAATTTTTATGGGTTTCTTTCATAACGAGGATGAGAAGATCTTATATTTGATATGTCAAAAACTCTGGTTTTTCGTCCATCAAACAAGCAAATAGACGAGAGAATACACGCAATTCACTAACACAATACACCATTGCCCCCCATAGTTACTTTGGCGCTTTATGCACACTAACGCACACTGTGAAAAGAGGCGTGTTTATTCACACACTTACGCACAAAAGTGAAAAGAAGCAATAATTAAGTAATATTTATTCTTAAAGAATTTAAGCTGCTGTTGCTGCGCGCCTCAGTAACTTAGGCCATATTGCACCGTACTTATGCCTGTAAATTGCGTACTGTGTTCGGTTTTCTGGAGGAGAAACCCAATTTTCTGGGAGAAAAACCGTGCTACCCTCATCTGAGACCGACTCACTCAGCCACATTGTGAAAAAGATCCATAAAAATTGCTCTCCTCATTGATGGGTATTCGAACTCAGGTCTTTCCCACGCGGTGTAGTGATGATGGCGATTATGCTAACTGTGCTACCCACGAGGATAACAGTTAGCATTAGCATTAGCATTAGTAGAGGCATATGATGCAAGAAAGCAAGCCAATGCAGCATCACCCAAAAAATAAAAAATAAAAATAAAGCTCAGCTGGACAGGTGTTTCGTTCGAAACACCTGTCCAGCTGAGCCTTAAATTTATTTAGGCTATCAACTTCCACAACAAGGGATGGAAGTCTGTTCCACCAACCAACTACCCGCGGGCTAAAGGCAAATTTCCGTACATCTATCCTACATCTGTCTTTCCTCGATCGGAATTTATGCCCTTTCAGGTGATGTGGACATGTGGACATGTGTTTTTGTAAAGGGCGACTCCTAGAACGTCAGTTCATCTCCGCCTCGTATCTCTGTGAAGAACAGTATCACTACAAACGGGCCAGATGTGTGTGTGTGACGTCGGTTTGTGTGTATTATGTGTGTGTTCTGTTCTTCTGTTCTGGCCTCTTGGCTACCCAGAAGCATGTCACCTGGACAGATGATTCTGGGTACTCGCCCACACCGGAATCACCTGTCAGGTGATTATTCTGAGCAAGAGGAAGAATCCCATCGGCATTGAGCATGCTCAAACCATTCAAGGCTTTATACACCTCTATCAGATCACCTCGCCAGTGCCTAGTTTCCAGACACTGTAATTTGCAAAATTTAAGCCTTTCTTCGTAAGAGCAACCCTTTGTTCCATTCACTAATCTTGTTGCCCTTCTCTGTACTCGTTCCAGTAGCTCTACATCCTTCTTGAAATGAGGCCTCCAGACCTGCATACAGTACTTAAGGTGTGGCCTGACCATTTCCTTATACAAGGGAATAATCACTCCTTATCCCTGCTAGAAAAATTCCTGTATATCATTGATAAGACACCATGAGCTATTCTTGCAGCCCGTCTGCACTGTCAGAGAACTTCATATCTGCCTGCACAATTACCTCCAGGTCCTTTTCATTCTCTACCATTATCAGTGTAGTAGCACAGAGTTGATACGTTGCTCTGAAGTTGCTGTTTTCCATATGTAATACTTTACATTTGTCAACGTTAAACTTCATTTGCCACCTCTCAGCCCATCTGCTCCTTTCCAGATCCTGTTGCAGCAGCATAGCGTCAGTAGTGTCCTTAACAACCCTACCAACCTTTGTATCGTCTGCAAACTTGGACATTAAGCTTGACATACCATCATCAATATCATTTATAAATACAGAAAATAATAATGGACCCAACACTGAACCCTGAGGGACTTCACTAATAACACTAGTCCACGATGCAGTGTCCATTGATTACCACTCTCTGTCTTCTCCCTCTTAACCATCCCTTTATCCATAGCAGCAATTTGCCTCCGATGCCACACTGCTCCAATTTGTGCAGCACGTCTTCCATGTGCAACAGTATCAAACCCTTTCTAAGATCCAAATATATATTCCCTGCATCCAATTCCCTACATCCAATTCCTTTGTGACCACATCATAGTATACAATCAAATTGGTCAGGCAAGACTTTTCCTTAAAAAAACCATGCTGTGTCCGAGCTATAACTGAAGTCTCATCTAGATGATCCTGCAGTGCTTCGTTAACCAGTGCCTCCATTAATTTTCCTGGGACAGAAGTTAAACTAACAGGTATATAATTATTTGTGTTGCCTTTTGATCCTTCTTTGTGAATTGGGGTCACATTTGCACATCTCCAATCTATGGGTATCTCCCCTGAGTCCAAAGAAGCTCTCATAATTATGGATAAGGGTTTGCTTACTTCCTTTGCCGCCTCCTTTAATATAACTGGATAGATCCCATCCACCCCAGGTGCGTGTTTTATGTTTAAAAAATTTTCTCCTCCGCCTCCTCTCAGTTATTACAAAATCATCTAGCTCACTGCCAGAGTTTACTTCACCTCTGGCATTCCCCTTCCTGAATAAATCCTCATGTGTGAATGTAGATGCAAAATACTCGTTTAATTTGTTAGCCACCTGAGCAGGATCCTCAACAGTTGAACCATCAATATCCAGTGGACCAATCTGATTCATCCCTTTCCTTCTAGAGTTTACATAGGTAAAGAACTCTTTTTTGTGCATCCTTTGTCAAGGTTTTCTCATAATCTGCCTTTGCCTGCCTAGTCTCCTTTGTGACTTGGTTACAGACCAGCTTATATCTATCATAGGCTTCCATGTTACCCATTAATTTATATGTATCCCATGCATTTTTCTTCTCTGCCATATGTCTCATTAGTTCATCTGACATCCATTTAGGCCTAAACCTTGAACAATATTTCTTAGTTGGTATGTAAAGCCTAGTAGCTTCCAAGTTTTAAGCGGATGGTGGCGTATCTTGAACTAGAAGATAAAATAACTGATAACTGATAAAAAAAAAAAAGCAAAATGCCTGAAAATTGTTCACCTTGTAGTGCGCGATTTCCTTGGTAATATTAACAGCGAAAATTACAAAGAATTAGTTCACAAAAAACATGATTGAAAATTACGGAGAATGGGATGGAAACTGGCAATTAAGCTCTGTCATCTGGATTTTTTCAGACCAAATATTAGATGAAATTAGTGAAGATCCCGGAGAAGGGATAGCAACGGTAGTTTTGAAGCAATGATGGGCGATTACATCTGGCTCTTGGTTTTGGGAAGATTACATTGAAAAAGACGTTCAAATGTACGTTTTTAAGGAAATATTCTTTGATTATCCCGAGGATGTCTTCTTTTAAATTTGTGATTTTTTCAGATCATTATTTACTTGTAGTAAAGATTTTTAATTATCCCGAGATAGTATTATTGAATATTTATTTTTTGTCGCATATCTGAGCAAATCATTGATATCATGCAAAAACTAAGGTCATATTCAACTTTGCCATATTAGTAAACACCAAGCAATGCAGACCAGCAGAACCTTTCTTTGAAAATTCGTGGTATAGCCTTATTCTGTTGATTATACTCCTCATAAAAGCTCCCCTCTCTACTTAATTTCCACTCTATGACTGTTTATTAAAAAAATCTTTTAGCAATCATTTCATAATTGCCTTAATTTAATTGAGAGCCTGCAATTTTTTTCTTCTTTTAATGTTTTATTTCTGCTTTTATAAGGAGAGTGGCATACAGCGAAAGAAAGGGGATAGAAACCATTAGCAAGTGATCATTGTATAGTCTTTTTCGCCTGTAAAATGGGTTTTTCACCCCTCAAATAAGAAAATTGACCAAGAATACACTCAATTAAAGTTAATGCCGACGCGGTCAGTTAATTCGTCGATATTCATTTTTAAGTCTAATCGAGAAGTTCCCGAACTTTTTAACCTTGTGCCCCTTAAAACATTTCATAAATTTAACATCCCTTTTCCAGAACAAGTGCAAATAAACAGATTGAACATAAAATTTTGCCCCTTAACGAGTATGCATATTTTTAAAATTAATATACAATACAGTAATACCCCGAAGTTACGCGATAGGTGGGTCCGACTAAAATCGCGTAAGTCGAATTCGCGTAAGTCGGGGTACAACTTTGCATATAAATACATATAAATTTTGCTTAATTGGGACCAAGGACTAACATAAACACTAGTTTAGAAGAAAAATATTAATAAAATTGCAGTTCTTTGTACATATTAATACAAAATATGTATTAAAAAAACAAATTACTTACGTTAAAAAGTTATTTCGATGTCGATGGCTTCATAAAATCTAACAAATTCGTCTGACGACACAGCGCGTTCTTTTTTTCACGCAGAATTTCTTCGTAGCAAGCTAATAATTTTTTTTATTCCTTGCTTTGTAGCTATAACGCGTTCTACGTTGGAGTCTATGTTTTCTAAAATTTTTAAGCCCTTTACAATTGAGCCCTTTTCAATTTTCAACCTGTCAAGTTTGCAATTGTCATGTGCTTTTCGCCGTTGCTTCATTTAGGCCTGTAGCACGTGCAATATCACATGGTCTTTCATTTTGCTCAAAGCGTTTCACAATTTCATATTTTTTCTCTCGACAGAGGCGGACTGGCCATAAGCCTTACCGGGGAAACCCCGGTGGGCCAGTGTGATTTTGGCCATAAACAATAGTATGAGGCCACTATAAATTTTCCCGGGTAAGAATTTTTGATCCAGTCCGCCTCTGTTTATCGATAATTGCTTTTCTTTTTCTCTCTGAATCTGCAGTGTCTTCACCAGGATGCTTCCTTTTCACACCTTTTAATTAAGTATTTTACTCATTTTTAGGGAATAAAGCACAATTACAAAACGAGGAGGCACGCTTGATACGCATAAACAAAGCTGCGCGCATGTAGCAACTGAATAAACAACACCATAAAGGCAGAGATACACTATTAACACCTCACATTTCTAGGGGTTACTACCATAAAACAATAAAAATCCAGTTGCGTTTCTGCTAGTGAAATCTGTTATAAACTGGTAGTAAACTCGATCTAATTGCATTTGCGATTATACCGATAGCTGGAATTGTGTTGTTTTTTACGTTATTATGGTGAAATGTGTTTCCCCTTCACTGATGTAAAAAACATAAAAGCAGCAAAGTTGAATTTTGTTCATCTTTCGCTCTCATTCTCCGCCGTCGCACCGTATATCGATAACATATGAAAAACGACCTTGAAGATAGTGGGCGGCAGCGTTGCCAAACGAAAGAACCGCGTAACTCCGAGTTCGCGTAAGTCGGGGTAGCGTAAGTCGGGGTATTACTGTATACTTAATCTCGAAGATTGACGAAATAAAATTACACTGCAACAAAACCTCACGCCCCCCCCCCAAGCGCTCCTCTTTAGGAGCACGCTCCACACTGAAAACCTGTGATGTAATTTAAATAAACGAACCCTCTTAGCATTGTACAAAGGCGTGCTTGAAAATTGCGAAGCATGGCCGGGTACGATTACCCACCTCCAGCAAGGTTTCTTGTAACAATTTAATAAATATTGCCTGGGTGTTCACCCACTGCACACCCCTTGTTTAGCTCGAAGACGAGGGACACAGTGGCGATTTTTATGGGGGAACTACTTCTGATTCCCCATGGTTATGTGAAATTATGTAGGAGTGCCTAAACGCTATATGGACTATACGTCTTCGCTATAGGTCTGCTGTCAGCTGTGACCTTGTTTCGTAACAAGGAAACTTTGAGACACGCACGCGGTATCCGGGCCTCAGTGATTGAAGGTCAACTTTTTAGAAGAGTGTCGGGTTACGTAAACTCCGTCGGCTGCACTTGAAACCACGTGGGACGTTAAATTGTACCACTTTTTAAAACAAACTTGGCTTAAAGTTACGGTAACTTCGTTCTCAGTTACAATAACTTGGCTTTGCATTACCAATAATGTAAACAGATATAAAATGAGGGGCGTTTCCAAATCAATCATGACTTCATTTTTTATTGCACAAGGGCCAATTCAAAAGTAAGTCCCACCCACTCGATGTAGCCAAATGAGTGGACAGAAGGTGATATATTTTCTGTTTTATTACGTCATGTCAAAATATACTTGCGAGTTTCTCTCTTTTCAGCATTAGTTGCTGTGATGGCCATGAGTCAGGGAAGTATTTTTGGGACTGTCGAATAAACATTCTATTTTAAAGATTTTTCTAACATAGTTGATTAAAATTGAAAAGAAAAATCTTAGTAATGCTTAAAGGGAACCAATTTTGGATGAAGGCTAGATTTGGACCTCCTGCTGATGGTCACTGCTCTATGATATTTAGAGATACTTCAACATGACTCGAGATTTTTTGGATCACTTTACCAAGAGGACAATCCACCAAAAGTAAAGTTAACTCTGTCTGTCGATTGCAGGTGTGGCAGGAATAAAGAAAAACCCCTGATGTGAGATTAAGAGGGAAGTCCTTGACAATCTTTTCAGGAGGAGTGGAATTCATGCCGTAAACACAAGTACTCGGATTTCCAGTTTCCGCCCGCCGATCAAGGTTCAAGTGAAAGTCCGTGCCGCTTGGTATGTGTAGGGTGGACACTTGGAACTACCACTTGGGTAAAACATGCACCTTAATGATGATACTTACCGTGATGAAGTTATGGTAGTTTCTAAGGACGGCTGCCAACTCCCAGGAAATTACTCTTAAGGAAGTTCTCAAGTAATTAGCGGAGAAAGCAAACATCCCTGCGACGTAGTTTTTCATTTATAGGAGAATAAAAGACGAGTAGGCATAAATGTGCCTAAATCAGAGATATTGCTGCAGCAGAATACTTCTTATTGAAAGAAACGAATTGAACAACTAGCAATACAAATAAAGTATAAAATTGGTTGTCTGGTTACTAGAGTGAAAAGGTGCTTTTTCTTTTTTTCCTTAATAAATGAGTGGTCGTTTTATTTAAAGAACACGAAAGGAAAGATTTCTGGCCAACTCGACAATAAACATTTCACCACGACACTGAACCATCTCACAACTAATTTTCTCTAAGATTATATAAAAAAATAATAATAAAATAAAATAAAAGGACTTCTCTAGAAAATTTTGTAGGAATGAAACACCTTGTGGAGTGAGACATGGCGCTTTTCTTTTAGAAATGTTTTTGTGCAAGGTTTTTAATGTATCTTATTGCGCATGTATCGTATTTTGTACGGTGTTGTGCAAGAATTTTAATTATAATTAAAAATCTTGCACAGCACCATACAATATATGGTACTCCGTTGCTTAAAGACAAGGTTATTTAAAAAAAAAAAGTATGAAAAAAGCAATCCTGGTCGTACAATCGTTAAGGGAATGATCATCCTCCCCACATCGAGTGGAAAAAACTAGTTCGAATCCCTTTCATTACGCAGGTCCATTTTAAATCTTTTAAATACAGTAACGTATTTGATATTTCGCGTAGTCAACCAGCACGACCCCTAGTACAAATACTAGTCGTTGAAGAGTTTTTTCTTGGCTTATTAAATTACTGTATTTTGATTAAAATTCGATTTATTTATTTATTTACACAATCATCTTCAACCAGGAATTACATACCTACCTTTTTTCCTCTTTTTTTAAAATTTTTTATAATTTATATAATCGTCTCCTACAAATAGGAAGTGACGTCAAAAAAATTTAAGCTCTGTTACCTCTGAAATTATGATTTTCACCTGAAAATTGCCTACCAAATCATCCTTTCAGGTTACGTAAAAGATCAAACCTGTAACTGTTTCAAAGTTTACAAACTGTTCAAAACCACTGTGTATAAATTAACTAGTACAAATCACGCGCGCTTTGATCATAAAATATATTTTGATTTACAGATTTTGAGTCTCTTTTTATCTGTCGCCATTACATAAAAATAGCTAAAAATGAAAGACAAACCAGGACCGATTACCATTATCCTATCGTACCTGGACACTTATTACATATCAGGAAAACTAATTTCAGTAGCAGAACTTGTTAATTAAAACAATATAAAATTAACGAAATGTCAGACTTGCTCGTTTACGTTTCTTCTCAGGTCCATTTTAAGCCTTTCATGTAGTCAACCAGCACGCCCCCTAGTACAAATAGAAGTCATGAAAGTTTTTTTTTTTTTTTGGCTTATAAAATTATAAAATTAAATTATAATTAATCATTAAAAAATAAGGATAAATTTTTAATTAAAATTAATAATTAAATTAATATTTTTATTAAAATTTAATTAATTAATTTATTTATTTACACGATCATCTTCAGCCAGGAATCACACACCTATCTTTTATGTTTATAATTTATACAATCGTCTCAGACAAATAGGAAGTGACGTCATAAAACTTTAAGCTCTATTATCTCTGAAATTATGATTCAAAGACATACGGATCAGGAATTTTCATCTCAAAATTGCCTACCAAATCATCTTTTCAGGTTACGTAAAAGATCTGTAGATCTGAAAAAAATGTTTAAAACCACTGTGTATAAATTAATGAGTATAAATCATGCGACCTTCTTAGACTATAAAGTAGATTTTGATTTACCGATTTATTCTGTAAGAGTCTCTTTTTATCTGTCACCATTACATAAAAATACGAGGCAAACCGAGACAGATTACCATTGTCCTGTTGTACCTAGACACTTATTATATCTCAGTAAAACTAGTTTCAGTAGCATACCTCGTTAGTAAAAACAATGTAAGGTAGTCGTTTACGAAATGTCAGATCTACTCAGTGGGAATATATAGGTTTACGTCTAAAGACAATTCAAATGAAATCTGAAGAGAGTTAAAATGTTTTTTTTCATTTTTTGTGTGCAAAACCTGTTTTCTTTGACATGTAGTACTCAAGCAATTATGCATTGCTTGATTACTGTCCAGTCGAGTTATTTAGTTTTCCTGTTCCAACAATGCCTATTGTTGAATGAATTCCTAATATGGAAACACACGATCTTGTAATGGAACTTTTAATTGTGATAGATGGTTGGATGCTTACCCAGGGATGCGTTCCCCACCACAGAAATGGGTGATTAAAATCTCATTTTTTTCTCCCTCTCTTGTACCAAGGTCAGTACACAGACAACGATACATGATTGAATATGGTTGGATTCTTCCTCAAGGATGCGTTCCCCACCACAGAAATGGGTGATTAAAATCTCATTTTTTCTCCCTCTCGTGTACCAAGGTCAGTACACAGACAACGATACACGTGCTTATGATGTTTGGGTAAAGGAACATGCGGTCATGCGAAGGTACAGAAGTAAACTGAGCTTGAGTGACCGTGGTTCAAGTCTATTTCACTTTTAAATGCGGGGATGTCCTTGTGTTCTCTCTATTTTGTGTGAACTTCTCTGACATTTTGTGATAATCCCGGAGTATAAACAGAAAATTTATGATCTGACTTTTTTTCAGACTTACAAGTTGCAACAGTACGAGCTGGGTATCCATGACTGCGCCACCAAGTGTCAGTTATTTGCCTCCAGTAGAAGTTAGTTTTTTTTTAGGCGTGGGTGGAAAAAAAAAAACCCGTTGAAAGTTTCAACTGAATATTTTGGTTTCAACAAAGTGAAGAGCCTCGTGTGCCTCATTTGTTCGGAATCAGATTCGCTTCATGAAAAGTTCAGTTCCCAATATTATTGTTCCACAATGAATTTTCGTAGTTTTCAGATGGACTGTAGATCGTCCGTACTATCCATTCTGTGGGCATTTTTTTTTCTTTCAATGGAGTTGTTGTAGGGGTCGTGACTCAGCGATGCCTTTATAACTTAGGGTGATATTGGTGAGTTGTGCTCGCTCTGTCTGACTGAGAGATCCTTTTATTTCCCGAAGGAAAAGCTACTCGAGTGACATCATAGAATTACGATCGCTTTCATTTCCGTTCACGAGTCATTTTATTTTATGTCCCATTCCAAATAGGTGTTGGCAGCTGTAACCAACCTCCCAGAAACTCCAGGAAGGTTTTAACACGATGAGTTTACATTCCTCTTTCGTCTCTAGAGGTCAGAGTTGAAGGAGAGCGACTCAGAGGGCTTGGTCTTCAGCGTACAGAAAGAGTTACACTGAGGTCGGAGAGTCTGTTCATAATTAATTTTTCATTCCGATGTCCTTTGCAAAAAGAAAGAAAAGAGTTCCCTACTGTAGTTACATAAAATTGATTATCTAACTAATAGTGGCAACCAGCCACATTTAGTGATTTATGGGACTTGATTCTATAGTGATAAATTTTGTTTTTGTGGGTTTGTGCTTTGAGGAAATTCATTATTCTAAAATTTTCATAAAGTCTCGCTTCAAGGCACAGAACACTGCTGAAATGTGTCACTGTCTTAAATGGGAAATCCCCTCCAAATAGCACGCGGACTATTTTCTTATAAGGAGAAGTTTGTTGTAAGCGCCATTCTGTCGTATTCTTGAATGCGATTAGATCTTATTTAATTCATATCCGCCCTGCCACGTGTATCACATATGATGAGACGTGACTGTAGAAATGGCATTGCACAATACCCTTTCAATGCGTCGTAATACGATATCTTCTATCACCTTGCTGATCTAACAGTTTTTATGATTTGTCCCCACTGTACAAATCAACGGTAAATGGAAAAACAGACATTCTTATTGGAGGAGGTTTTTTTTCATTTCCGAAAAGCGAAAACGTTTGGAAATTTTTCGTGTTGGGATTTAATAGACGTGATTCGGGTGATGTGGAGATCTGATGGAAATACGAAAGGGGAGGGAATTAGTAAATTTAATGGGGAATCAATATTTTCTCTTTCTGGGATAATGCAAACAAGAGTTGTTCGCTTTTGTTTGGATCATCCGTCCAAGAGGACGGATTCAAATTAAGGAAATGTAACTATAAGATAGACATAAGAAAAATTTTCTTTACTTAAGGGTAATCAAATATTGCAACAAGTTGTCATGTAGCTGTAGAGAGTGGGAGTTTTACCTAGATTTAACAGTGCGATAGTTTGAGTCTGCTGGATGAAACACCAAAATTTTTGACAAAAAAAAGTAATTGTTACCTTATCCAATATCGATTAAGTAGGCCACATTGTGAAAAGTCCATAAAAATTCCTTCCGTCTAGCAGTGATTCGGAATAAACCTTGGTAGACTGTTGTTGTGATTTTTTCTTAGCCGCATCAGGGACTAAGGCCATAATGCCCATATATATTATGTCTGAAAATTACGTGTGTTTTGTGGTCGCTTTGCTGGAAAAATATCCCAGTTCTGGGAGAAAAAACCAAGCTACCCTCGCCTGAGACCGAATAACTCAATTACGTTATGAAAAAGACCCATAAAATTTTCTCCCGTTATAGATGGGATATGAACTTAGGTGTTTTCCACCCGGAGTGGGGAAGATGGCGAGTCTACCAAATGTGCTACCGCAAGGGCTCTATATGAAGTGAAAGGTCGTAACCCCTGCACCAACCGCGAGGCCAGATTTCAAGAGGAATTAAACAAATATCCCGAAGAAGTAATACCAAATAAAACTTCTGAGACATTTTTTTTTGTTGTTGTAAGATGCTTTTAAGCTTTAGCAAAAGTTCATCCTGTAAAGCAAATCTCGATGCTTGATAATCACTAAATGCTACCATAAATTAAAACTAACATAAAAAACCCCATCTTCTTAATTAATTAATAATAAGATACAAGGCACTTTAGCAAACTCCAGAAGCATAGTAGCATCACACCACTGGTGAAATCATTTACTTTTTCCCCTAGCACAGTTGGTGGAATCGCCGTCCTCCCCTCACCGGGTGGAAGAGACCTGAGTTAGTCGTTCTCAGGAGAGGGTTTGTTTTTTTCTCCCCAAAATTAGGTTTTTTTCCAGCAAACAGAAAATCGATCCCAGAACACACGCAATTTACAGACAATATACATTGAACAATATGTCCTTAGTCACTGTTGCTCCTAAATCCTAGTAGTACAACAACTTTTCTATTTTATTTTCCATTAACATTTTTTCTTTTTGCTTTCTCCAGCAGGTGGCGCTACTCACGAGTGACTTTCTCTGACTACAACACACTCGCTTTTAAAGTTGTTGACATCTTTTCCACCCCGCACTTCAATCTGCAGGATGAACAGCCACGCACCACCTACGGCCCACGATGGGGGTCGGTACGCCCGACACATGTCCGTCGGCGACGATGCATACCGTCGGAGGATGAACGCCAATTTGAGAAACGAATGGGAACGCAGGCGAAGGGTAGGCGGAGACATACGACGTGGAGGACGACCAGGTCAGTATTATTCAACACTGTGTCAGTGTTACGTGAAAGTTGCATTTCAACTTTTTTTTTTTTTTTATGTGAAATGAATGCTACAGTTTGGAGAAAGCTTTCTGGGGATACGTTTGAAAGCGATGCTTATTTAGGCCGCATCCCTCAGTGGGTTCATTATGTGTCGGGAAGGCTGGGTACGAAATAGGGCCTGGATTAAAGTTGAAGAATGAATAATTCTGGGTACGGTTGGTCCTGTTAAGTTGTACCCATCAAGAACATTACTAGTGCTTAAATTCATTTTGAATTGAATATTCCACTAACTATTGAACATTCTATTAACCATCGAAAGCACTTATAAAGGAACCTGCAAACAACTTATCTCAATTCTTTGATTTAGACTCGAGGATTTTAGCCTAAATGCATTGAAGCAGAGACTATTTCAAGACAGTTCATACGGGATTTATTTAAATATATAACTACTGTCAAGGGTAAAGGGAAGGGCTTTGCTTTCTTAAGGGTGACTACCGTGGTCTCAGACAGTTTATTTTAATTCTATGCAGTGGGACAAACTGATGATGTTACCAACAGCAAATTCCAAATGGGAAGCATTCAGGAACGTAATTGTAGAAGCCACGAGGTTTTTATACCAACTAAGAAATACTGTTCAAGGTTTAGACCTAAATGGATGTCTGATGAACTACTGAGACACAAATTTCAGAGAAAAAAAATGTATGGGATGCATATAAATTATCAGGCGACACAGAAGCCTGTGGTAGATATAAGCTAGTATGCAATCAAATCACAAAGGAGGTTAGGTAAGCGAAGGCTGATTACGAGAAATCTTTGGTAAAGGATGCAAAGACTTCTTTACTTGTGTAAACTCTAGAAGAAAGGGGGGTGAATCAGATTTGTCTACTTGATTTCTTTGGTTCGACTGTCGATGATGCTGCTCAGGTAGCTGACAAATTGAACGAGTATTTTGCTTCTACATTCACACATGAGAAATTTTGTCGGGAAGTGGAGGCCGGAAGCTTATCAAACTCTAACAAGGGCTAAATGAATTTGTAATAACTCAGAGCAAAGTGGAAGAGAGATTGTTGAAGTTAAACATACGAGAAACACCTGCGGTGGATATTGAAACAGCGAAGGAAATAAGCAAATCCTTAGCCATAATTATTAGAGCATCCTTGGATTCAGGGGAGGAGCCCGAGAACTGCAACGTGCAGTCCTCGGGCATTGAGCAAAGTGGGGTCAAAGGGTGATACCAGTAATTAAAGACCTGTTAATTTTACTTCTGTTCCGAGAAAAATAATGGAGTCACTGGTTAAAGAGGTCATACAGGTAATAGTTCGGACACAGCATGAATTTGTTAAGGGGAAATCTTGTCTGACCAATTTGATCCGATATTACGATCTGCTCACAAAGGAACTGGGTGCAAAAAGTCATTTTTATATCTTATGCTTGTATTTGAGGAAAGTTTTTGATACTGTTACGCATAAGAGGCTGTTGTACAAATTGAAGCAGTGTGAAGTTAAGGGCACGTTACTGCTATGGATAAAGGAATGGTTAGCGGGAGAAGAAAGAGAATGGTTATTAATGAACACTTCCCTTCTGGACCAAAGTGCTGACATATTGTTGTTTCCTACATTTATTAATGATATTGATGAAGGCTTACTAGACTTAATGTCTGTTTCTATATGATTAAAGAATGGTTAACAGAGTAGTTAATGACAGTAATCAAGACACTACTGCAAAAAGTTCTAGAAGATTTAGGCCGGTTGACTGCGAAGTGCCATGCTCGAAGATTAGCATTGACAAATGCAAGGTTTTAAATATGGGCAGCAGTACTCCTAGATTAATTTGCCAATGTGGTAATACACTCAGGATAGTGGTTAATGAAAAAGACGTATGCGTAAATGTGCAGTCGGATATGAAATTCTCTGAGCAATGCACAACAGCTCTGCCTGAACAGCTCAAAGGTTTTTTTTTTCAATGATATGCAGTAACTTTGCTAGCAGGGAAAAGGAGGTGATTATCTGTTTGTTCAATGCAATAGTCAGGCCACATCTTGAGTACCGCATGTAGGTCTGTAGGCCTCATTTTAGGAAGGATGTAGAACTGCTGAAACGGGCGTGGAGAAGGGTGATGCGATTGGTGAAGGGAAGAAAAAGATGATCTTATCAAGAAAGGCTTCAGTTCTGCAAATTGAGCGTCTGGACTAGGCTTTGAATGGATTTAGGAAGCTCAATGGTGATATCATTCTTTATCTAGCTGAGATTACACACATGATGGGGCGTAAATTGAAATTGAGGAAGGATGATGGCAAAATAGATGTGCGGAAATTTGTTCATCAGTTGGCGGTGGTTGATTGTTGGAACAAACTTCCATTTGTTGTGGAATTGGGTAGTTTGGATAAATTAAAGGAAGAACTAGACAAATTAATTTAAGGGATAGACCAGTGATGGGATTTTTTTGCCTGATGCTTTATAACCTTGCTAATACTAATATGTATAACGTAGTGAAAGTACGTCTTGGCTGTGACTTCGCAAATGAAACAAGTGGGGTTAAAAACAAAAAGGACGTGATGAACTTCGAAAACAGCATGACTAAACCAGGCCAAAATTTTTTTTTGTAGAAATGGAGCATTGTTACGAAGGAAGTTATTTAGTATGCAAGTAGTCATTTAGGTTACGAAATGATTTGGATATAAAACGAAAGCGGTGTCAACTTTCCCAAAGAAACCTGTCTGTGTTTGCCCACACCCACTCATCGATCAAACATGTCTGAAAGGTCATATGCTTTTAACGAAGCAAATTTTCAAACAGCTGAGGCTCCGTTTAGTCATTCGTCTCTTTTTAACCCTGTCTTCCTCTGTTTCTACGTCTGTCTCTGTTTCTTTCTCTTTCTATGTTTGTTTCTTTTTTCTTTCAAATGTTCAATGACACTGCTTTAGTCGAAACGACTAAAGCAGTGTCATTGAACAGGGTTCTGATGCTGGTCGTACTTGATAGACAATAAACAGATAACATGCCTTTAATTCTACGCTACTAGCCAAATGATTAGAAAACCTTTGTAATTGCTGTCAACAGATAATTAAACGTACAATATATAAATGCAAGTTGTCACCTGATGTGATCACGAGTTCCTTAGTATCAGAAAAATACTTTACTCTTTCTTGGGCTTCTTAGTCGATCCGATCATGAGGAAGACAGGTCATCTTACTGATTTTCAGAAAAGTGTTATAGTTGGAGCAAGTTTAGCAGGAGCCCCAACTTAAAAAACAAATGATATCGCTGCTGCGTCTTTAAATTTCCTGCGGTACTCCAAGAAGAGATCGCAGGAAATTTAAAGCGAATAGAAGGTTGGTTGAGCAGGAGTTGGCAGAAAAATTCAGTTTACTTAAAGAAAAATCCATTTCCAACCAAGCTGTGCAGCGGAAGCTAAAGAAACTGGGATTTGGTAGTCGAGTGCCTATTCGAAGGCCACTTTTTTTTTGTAAAAAATCGAAAGAATGAACTAAAGGGGTGCCACCAAGACTGGACTGTGGAACAGTAGAAAAAATATCATGTGGTCTGACGAGTCTCAATTTACATTTTTTTTCACCAGTGGTAGGTGGCGTGAACTTCATGAAGCCATGCATACAGACGGTCTCCTGTTCATTCAAGCGGCTGGAGGTAGTATCATGGGGTTTGTTGAGTTAGCTTTAGCATTAATAGAGGCATATGATGCAAGAAAGCAAGCTTATGCAGCATCATCTCCCCCCAAACCCTTCCCATTTCACCCATGCATTCGCTCCAAAAGTCTAGTTCTGCCTTAAATTTATTTAAGCTGTCAACTTCTATAACGACAGATGGAAGTTGGTTCTAGCAATCAATCACCCGCTGGCTAAAGGCAAATTTTCTCACATCTATTTTACAACTGTCTTTCCTCATTTTGAATTTATGTCCCCTCAGGCGATTAATCTGGGCAAGAGGAAGAATCCCATCAGCATTGTGCATGCTCAAACCATTTAACTTGCAGAGTCACAGTTTACAATCCCTTTCTTGCACGAATGTTTCCAATTCTGTCTGTATTATGAGAAATATTAATTTCTCAGATTGTGAAGATAAATCGATACTTCGATACCAAAAAGCTCATTGCAAAAAACTGGACTTAGAGAAATAGTTATCGTACTCACAACGTGATTGTGAGGATTTCCGTTGATCTTTTCAACCGGAAACAGTCTTTATGTCTAAATTAATGATTCACAAATCGCTTTCACTTCGAATTTCTCAGATGTTAAGACGGATTTCCACTTCTCCTGGCTATCTTCGAAGCAAAAGCAAGTTTTCTTTAGATAAGTTCAGTTCTAGTACAGTAGGTTTCGTTGAGTCCAGATAGCTTCTATCTCGCTTATTATGACCTGGCAGGTTTTTATTTTAATTTTTTATAATTATTTAACAATTTAGAAGAAGGGCAATATAATTAAATAACAATTAGTTGCTGGAAATTACGACTTAATTTCATTCTAAATTATGACGTGATTGCATCATAAAACGTGACCGAAATTAATTAGTGCTGCCGGTGAGAGAATTTTCCCACAGCTCTTAGAAAACAGTCCAGCGTCCTTCTATTTTTATTTTTCTGTCCTGCCTGGAGACATTTTTCGAAACTGGATCAGTTCTTAATGAAACCTATTAGAATTACACTATCGTGTGAACGGAAGAAGTTTAACCTTTTTTGTAAATACAGAACTGACCTCGTTTTTTTTTTGTGAGTGAGCTTTCAGACAAGATGGCCCTCTAGAAAATGGCACTACCATACTTTCAGCTGTAAAGAAAATTGCAACGCCTCCAATTAAATTTTGAACACCTGCGGTTTTGTTTTCATTCCACACGGTGTCTAATAATAAACAACTCTTTATTTTTATTTTGTTTTAGCTACAAAAATGCAGAGGAAGGTACCACATTCCTCATTGTCTCCAGATGAAATCTGGAGATAACTAGGAATGTGGTACCATCCCTCCAACATCAGAGAAAGGGATACTTACGTTGGAGGCGGTGTTTTCGCGTGGTGCGGAATAGTGATCAATCGCCGCACTCCTCTGCACGTGTTTGATAGGGGTACAGTACCTGCGCAGAGGTACCTAGAACAGATCCTCGAACCTTATGTGCAACTTTTTAGTGGTGCGGTTGGCCCTGATTTTTTTTTCCATGTACGACAACACCACTGCACATAGAGCTGAAGTGGTGGAGAATATCTTGAAACTGAAGATATCCAACGACGGCCGTGGCCAGTACGATCATCAGACTTAAATCCGATCGAACAAGTATGGGCTAATCATTGCACACCGACTGCCTACTCCTCGGTCACTTGGTAAGGTAGGGTCTGCGCTATTGGAAGTGTGATATATTACCACAGAACGTTATAGAAACGCTTATATCGAGCATGGTTCAAAAAAAAAAACGTTTCCCCCCCTCCTCCAACGGCTAAACTGGCCTGTTTAGCCGTTGGAGGGGATCGTGCGCCATACTGATGTCATGTGACCATATTTTCGAGCATCATGTATCAACTTGTATAATGTGATCGCTTTGGTAGTTTTTATACAACCCCTATAAATGTCCCTTATACTTATTTGAAGTTTCTCGCTGTCTCCTCATTTCATCGTTATTCTATGGTACACCACATTACCAAATTTTTTTCCTCTTCATCGCAAGCTGCACGAGTTACAACACGTTTTCAACGTGTTCTGTTAATTTTGCCAAGCAGTGTATTTATTTATTTATATATTTCATTCAGTTTCGAGACAGGGTTTCAACCGAGGACAGCAAACTGTGCTGGTGGTGTTCATATTTTGTTATTATTACAGATTACTTACGATACAGTTATATTCAGTGATCACTGAGTGATCACTGAATTATGACCACCTACCTATTACTTCGTAGGTCCTCCTTTTGCCCTCAGTACAGCAGCTATCCGACGTGGCATTCATTCAACAAGATGTCGGAAGCGTTCGGGAGGTATGGCCAAACAAGCTGTGTGTGTAATGCGGTCAGCAATGCAGGTATGGAGGTGATTGGTGTATCCAGACGCCTGATATGCCTTTCCATAGTGTCCCACAAGTGCTCTATGAGATTGATATTGAGGGAATGCTGGAAGTCAGAACTGTGTTCCTCAAACCATTCCTGCACAATAAGTGCCAGATGGCTCGGCGCATTGTCATCTTGGAAGGCACCATCCCCATTCGGGAAAAAGTGTAGCATAGCGGGGTGTACACAGTCAGCATGCAGTTGACGATAGCGGATACCACTGATACGTTGTTCCACATGCACCATGGGTCCAAGCTCTTGCCAGTGAAACATGCCCCACACCATACAACCGCCTCCACCGGCCTGCACTTTTGATACCATGCATGATGGATGAAGAGCCTCATGTTGTTGACGCGAAATCCGTACACGACCATCCAAGTGTGGAGTAAATAACGCGACTCATCCGACCAGCACACCTTCTTCTAGTCTTCCAACATCCAACTTGCATGCTCTTTGTACCAGGCGAGTCTTTTACGCCGATGAACTTTGGTTAGAGAGGATGCTGTAGGGGTCGTCTGCTGGTATAGCCCATACGCGCGATCGTGCGACACATGGCCATGCCAGATATTGTTCCGGGTTGGCCCATGTTGTATTGGGTAGTGAACTCTTCAACAGTGCTGCGCCTGTTCGCCTGTACGAGTCGTCCGACCCAGCGCTCGCATCTAACATCAACCTTTCGCTGACCTTTGCAGTTTTGCCGTCGGGTCGTTGTTTGACCATTTTGACGCCAGTCCTGGTACACTTTAAATACGGCGGCTCTCGAACACCGCGCCATTTCAACCATTTAGGAAATCAAGGCACCAGCTCGTCGAGCTCCTACACTCTGTCCTTTATCAAAGTCCGATAAATCCTTCCTTTTGCCCATCACGCTCGGAATTTTACTACCTCCTGAACCACTGACACCTTATCTATGCTACGTAGGTCAGCTAACTCCGCACTCTCGCAATTTACGTGGTCAACGGATCGCATTCAGTTTTTATAGGGGTGGTCATAATTCAGTGATCACTCAGTGTATATCGTGAACGTTCTGTTTTAATAAAATATAAAAAATTATCCACAATGCAACACTTTACAAATCACAACACATAAAAACATATAATGAACTTCGATTAACATCTAGTTAATGATGCATATTACTTAATAACATTAATTAATTTCTACAGGAATATCATTGAAGATATCCCAGATGACTCGTGTTAGCTTCTAGTAACACAGTTCCCTTTAATTTAAGTGGAACTCGACAAAGGGGAAGACGTTGGCCACGTTGCTGGCTTTGTGTCCTCTGCATTTTTGCTCTTGCATTGCCTTTCAGGATCAATTTACAGGTAGTTGTGTAGGACAATTCTATTAGTTGAAAAAATGAAGGAAATTAAGGCAGAATTTTTGATTTTGCAGGGTGGTACTGTGTTGCTGGTAGTCGCAGTATGGTGACCTCTTCTTACTGGTTGTGGCGACATATTCTATCTTTGAAGAAACAGGCGCAATCTTCTCCACCCACTTCTTCATATATTTTCGCTGTGATACTATGTATACATGGTTGGAGCCTGGCACAGTACGTATAAGCACCGTCTTCCACTGTATATTAGAAATCTAATATACAGAGAAAGTCTCATTTAACTGAAATAACCCCTTATTATATTATTACTGCAGGCCCTTATAAACCACAGCACTGTTGTTGTTGTTGTAGTAAGGTTCTAGGAGCATTGGCAATGAAAGCCATATTGCTCCGTGTACATTGTCTGTAAATTGCGTTTGTTTTGTGGTCGATTTTCTGGTTGCAGGACGAAAAACCAAGTTTCCGGGAGAAAAAAAAACATACTGCCCTTGCACGAGACCTACTAACTCAGCCACGTTGTGAAAAAGCCTATAAAAATTCCCTCCTCATCGACGGGACTCAAACACAGGTTTTTTCCACCTGGAGTGGGGAGGATGGCGATTCTACCAACTGTGCTACCCACGAGGGCACCACTCTACTGTTATGCCCTTATGTAATAGATACAAATGTCCCAAAAACAAAGCTTTCATTACCACCAAAATATTGACACTGGATCAAAATTGATGAGACCATTGGATTCAGCACAAAAATATACACAAGAAGCAGTTAAATATAAACATAATTATTTTGTTATGTAGTATTATTTAAAAAAATTTACTATTTCTCTTTGTAGCTGGAGATCGAGGCATTGAAGTGCAAACGATAGAACTTTATCCTCGGGAAAATGCCAAGGAACACCACACGTACATGTATGATCTGGTGGAAGGACCTGATCCCGCCATGGTTCTTCGGAGAGGTCAACCGTTTTACGTAGGTATCCGTTTCAAGAGGAACTACAATCCCGAGAAGGACAGAGTGAAACTGCAATTCACGTTTGGTGAGTTCAACCCCCAATTTCTCTTAACTTTTATAACGCGTGTTTTCCTTATTTCATTTTACCTCTATCTATTAAATACAAACAGGGTCTGCATTTTAAACAAAATCCTCACAAGTTTATGTTGGTAGCTGGAAGAAGAAGAAGGAAGAAAAAGAAAAACAATGAATATCAGCAAATCGAATGTTGTTCGGTAATCAAATTTTTGACCAAAGATGGCAGAAACGCTAAAGACTATCCTAATTATCTTTCTTGAAGTGTGTCCTCTAGATCTGAACACAATCTTCTAAATATTCTTTTTACATCGAATGAATAACAGCACCGCTGGATAAATGTAATAAAGCATAGTTTTGATCACTTGCAATTCCAATCAATGCAATCAACTGGAATTTGCATAATGTACACCCTTCTAGCCGGACCAGGCTGTTCCAAGGGTGCCCACTGATGTGGAAATAAAATGATAATAGTATAGCAATAGTTATTCCATTTTGTGCATCGATTAAATTTCGAAATAGTTGAACATAACTTAGTAAAAAAACTATAGATGGTTTCGAAATACTCGAAACCGAAAGGCTTCCTACCTTTTCAAAAACAACTTCTGGCCCTCGTAGCACGTTATCAGGGAAAGTCCAGAAAGTCTCTGTAACTCTCTGAATCAATCTAAATGATTAACCTATTGTTTCTCTTTTAGACTGATTCAGGAAGTTACAGAGAGACTTTGTGGACTTTCCCTGATACCGTGCTACCCACGGTCAGTGACATATTGTTCCCAACAAGTCTGAACGAGAAATCTGGTGATTTGAACAGATACCAATCAGTGTCTATTGAGGTCAACAAATTTCTTCTTGTACATCCGTACAATGTCAACATTTTTGCCCCCCCATAGATGAGATTCTTTTTTTGTTATATTCTCTTTCAAGTTTTGTTGAATCTCCAACGCTGTTAATATCTCCTTGAGCGTCAAGTTTCATCTTTGGGAACAAGAGGAATGGCAGGAAACAAGATTCGAATTTAAGAACAACAAAGGTTGTTTTTAACATGTCATATGCTTCTAAATGTTTTTCGAAACAGACAGCAAACAGGGGCAACTCCACCATAGAATACGATTAATTCTTATATTTAGTTGTTTTGTCTCAAGATTACTTAATAAACAAAAAAAAAAGTGGATTTTCTTTTCTGTCCAAATTTTATTTTGTCACTATTGACGTTTAACTAAGGTATAATTCATATAAAAATTTCTTAATAACAAGATGCTCACCTGTAAAGCCCATCTGGCTTTTTCCTGATTGTCTTGGAGATAATGAGTGATGATTTCATAAGTTTTGTTTTTATTCAAAAGAAACATCTTACTTTTTACTTGTATGTTGTTAGGGTGAAAGAAGAGAATGGAATTAACTTTCTTAAAAGAGAAATTTTCATTCCGTATTGTATTTCTGTTTGATATTAAACTGAAACATTCTAAATACAAATGTTAACAAACATTAAATTTAGCTCCCAAGTCTTTGCTTGCGAGTTATCTGGAAACAACATTCCTCACTGAAGTTGCTACACGCGTCCCATCTATCTCTAGAGGGAATGACATCTTGAGGTTGAGTGATTTAAGAATCTTTTTTTGTTGTACCCGTGTCTCTGATAAAGAAATGTGATATTAGGAGTTTCCAAAGTAGAAAAGATATTCTTGTTTACCGTCAGGAACACTTGGAACGAAATTATCACCAAGGTTAAGGAGGTTAATTGAGACACCTTCTTCTCCGCACTCTTTAGATGAAAATACGTTGCTTGAATACAGCATTTGTCCCCTCTCTCCTCTCATCCTAAGTAGCCACGTGAGAGCTCTTTGCAAGAAGTGTAAACGACCTAGCATTGCTTGCCAACGCTGGAAATAGGTCTGGAAATAGGCCGAAAAATTCTTAACACATTGTCTGAATGGCTACTGGTCACTGTACTCGAAACACTTTGTTAAATGGATCAACTTCAAGTACTTGTTGATGAATTACAATTGTCTACTTATTTACCCATTTAAAAGTATTTATTTAATGCTAAATATTGATGAAAAACAAATAAGACAGCTGGGTTATATTTCTGTAATCTCTTAACCAAAGTTCACAAGAATATATCTATACCATCAATTATTTACTTCAATTTGCATCTCTGACTTTTGTTTTAATTGTTCTTTTATTTTTCAGGGCCGGAACCTCACTCGATTAGCAAGGGAACGATGGTCATACTTCCTATCAATACAGAGCAGTCCTTCACCAAAGACAAACACCTATGGGACGTGCGCACACACCATCTGAGTGGAGCGATTGCCACAGTTCATATCCAGGTTCCAGCTGGAGCAGCTGTGGGTGTCTGGAAGATGCAAATTAATTCTTATTCGCCGGATTCCCCAGCAAATGCTGCACCAACTGATATAAGAAAATGTGATGACAATATTTACGTGCTCTTCAATCCGTGGTGCAAAGGTCAGTTTGGTGTTTGAAATTGAAATTATTTTGAGAGTTCGTTTTCTTAATTTAGACGTTTTTTAGATCATTTTATGCATCTGTGTTTCAGAGGATCTTGTATACATGGAAAATGAAGACTGGAGGCGAGAATACGTACTGAACGATGTGGGCAAGATCTTTTATGGCACAAAACGCCAACCGAAGGGTCGTCGGTGGATCTATGGACAGGTGAGACTAAATTTTCTTCATTTTAAAAGTTTCATCCAGGAAGGATTTGTTTATTATTATTGTTAAATCTAATATGCATTACAGGCATGCGCCTCAACTTGAAAATAAATTTAAAAGTGAATTTTACAATATACAATAATAGGATATGTACACTGATGATAGAGTTCTATCAGGAAATTAGTCCAGTACAGGGCGAGGAAAAGAATACAAAATATTCATGGCGCTTCTTTAATCCTATATTATGAAAAACATCACAAGAAACATCACATATAAACAAGCCATCAACCAGATATTCGGGTCCTGATAGCCCTGTGAAACAGTTTCCTGTCCAGAGAAAAATCTAAGTTATAATTGTTAATTAATGCCATAGTTGTTTTAAAGAAGATCTTGGTTAGTTTTAATCTCGTCTATTGATATGAAAGGTAATCTTGTCATGTAGTTGGCATGGAAGTGCTCTCGTGGATAGCATAGTTGGTATACTCGGCCTTCCTTTCCACTCCGGGTGGAAAAGACCTGAGCTCGAGTCCCATCGATGACGTGAGGGATTTTTATGGACCTTTTTCACAACGTGACTAAATTAGTCGGTCTCAGGAGAGGGTAGCATGTTTTTTTTTCACTTGGAAACTCAGCAGCTTAAGATCCATGATCAAAAATTGCACAAATTTGGATATAAAACATCGGTAGTAGAATGTGGGATAGCGTCTCCCATATTGGAGACGCAATCCTACAGTTGATTTATGGAAGCACGGAGAACTGAGGATCTTTGTATCAATGTGTTTCTCATTTCCTTAACTTCAAGAACTCTGGGAACAGGAATGCATTGATGGAGTATTGATTTTTCTAAAAACTTACTCTTCTTTATCCTGCAAAAGTAAATGAATAGCACCATTTTAAGCAACCTAACTCAATCAACAAAATAATTGGTTGCAGCCTGAAGGTTATTTGCATCAATTCGACTATTAATCGGTGAATAAAGTTTTACATCACCGTATACATTAATATTTTGATATCGATTTTTTTTTTGTTTTTGGCTTCTACATTTTATTTTACATTATATTTCTTCTTGTACATAAGCTTCCCCATCCCACCCACCGTTTTATAACTTCAATTCAGTATAGCGAAGTGGACCTTAGAGTATTTCTAGAGCAAATATGAGCCTTTTGTTAAAGAAATTGCAGAAGTATACAATATACACTCTGCTGCCACTTTATTAGTACACCTACCTAGTAGAGTGTTGAACATCCTTTATCTTTCAAAACAGCCAGAATTCGTCAAGACATGTATTGAACAATGTGCTGAAAACGCTGTGCAGGAATGGAGTATCATTCAGACATGGTACTCCACGCAGTTCCTTGAGATTCGACGGAAGTGTAGGCCTGCAGCAAACAGCCCTTTCCAGCTCATCCCAAAGATGTTCAATAGGATTGAGATCCGAGGAACTGAGCGGGTCATTGCAGCAAAGAAAAGTCATCGTCATGTTCCTGGAACCATTCCATAGTGATTCGGACTTTGTGCACCGGCACATTATCCTGCTGGAAGTAACCATCTGACTGAGGATGAACTGTCAACATGAACGGATGCACTTGGCCAGCAACGATTTTTAGGTACGATGTGGCATTCAAACGTGAATCTATGGGTATCAATGGACCCAACGTGTGCCAAGAAAACATTCCCCACACCATAACACTGCCCCCACCACCTTGCACAGTAGTCGTCAGACATGACAGGTCCATAGATTCATGTCGTTTTTGCCAAATTCTGAGCCTTCCATCAATATGATGCAGCAGAAACTTCGACTCGTCAGACCAAGCAATTGTTTTCCAATCCTCGATAGTTCAGTGCTGGTGTTGCTGTGCCCACAGGAGATGTGCTCTCTTCTTCTTCATTGATAACAAAAGGTAGGCGATGTGGCCGTCGGCTGTTGTAGCCCATTCGCGACTAGTGGTCCGTTGCGATATTTTGTTCTGCGCACCAAGGTTGAATTCAGACGTGATATGCGACATTGTGGCCGGTCTGTTTGCTTGCATAATTCTAGGCATCCTCCTCTGACCTCTCTCATCAACAAGCGATTTTCTTCCACAGGAGTGCCGTTGAGAGGATGTTTTCTGTTCGTTGCACCTTTCTCGATACACCCTTGAAAATGTGGTGCATTAAAAGTTCAGGAGAACTGCCGTTTTAGAGATGTTTTGTCCAGCACGTCTTGCACCTACTACCATGCCACGTTCGAAGTCCGTTAGATCACCCCTTTTCCCCATTCTTGCTACGGTTTGTACGCTTAACTGAAACTAGAAAGGTTGTTCTGCTGTATTTATATCCACAACTGTGGTCATGTCACTTGCAACGTTGTGGGATAAACCATTTGTGTGCCCAGCAGGGGTTTACCTAATAATTAGGGTTTACCTAATAAAGTGGCAGCACAGTCTAGTAAATATACAATATTGTGCGCGAAACAGAACGCTACAATTTAAAAAAAAAAGAAAAAAGCATGGTCTATTGTGCTGTAATGTCAGCTACGATCAACGATTACACTGAAATTGCAAACACTTCTAGTCGCTATCAGGACTAAAAATCAGGACTAGATTGTGCCTGAAACCGACTAACACAGCCACGGAGTGAAAAAAAGCCCATAAAAGTTCCTGGCGTCATCGATGGTATTGGAACCCGGGCCTCTTCCACCCAGTGTTGGGAAGACGATGAAGATACTACTGTGCAGACTACCGACACCACTGCAGTCTTTTTGTCTTTGTTTTTTGACAGTTCACTTCTGAAACAAACAGTATACAGGTTGACCTCCAACTGCTATAGTCCCGCTGAGCGGTCCTATCTCTGCAAAGACTGAATGTTTCTATGGAACATTCGGAGTCTTAGGTGACAGCACAACTGATTTATGCCTCCAGTGCAGGCCATCAATCAACTGCGATGACTTTTGACGATAGTTTGCTTGAACAATCCGTTCCAAACGTCGCATATCTCGGTCCATCATCCTAGATTTGCAGTTATTATTATCTCTTTCTTCTCCTAATAGGCTTTCCCATCCCGCGATGGGTACTGAGAAAAGGTGCGTGGGATGATTGTTATGTTCGGTTACTATTATTGGTCGAGGAACTCTCTAACTATCGTAGAGATGTTCAGGATCGCGACTTTTTGGAGTATTAGTATTAGTATTAGTAACGGCCGCATGGTGCAAGAAAGCCCACGGCTTATGCTGCACCAGCCAAAAAAAAAAAAAAAAAAAATCCGAACAAAACAATGATAAAAACAAAAAAAAAATAATAATAAATAAATAACTAAATAATAATAATTAATAAATAAAAAAATAAAATAAAAAGGAAATTAAACCTATCATCCTATGTGCTTCCCTTACCCGAAAGTACTATCCAGATGACCTTTGAATTTCCCCAAACTGTCGGCCTCTACCACCCATGAAGGCAACTTATTCCAGTAATTTATAACTCGCTGGCTAAAATAGAACTTCCTGCAATCCAATCTAAACATTTCCCCCCGTAACTTGAATTTATGTCCCCTAGTTCTAGCATCATTTATAATCTTGAAAATTTTGTCCTCATTCATTTTACTGATGCCTCTCAGAGCCTTAAACACCTCAATCAAATCTCCTCTAAGGTGTCTAGTTTCCAAACTCTGCAACCCACATATTCGAAGTCTTTCTTCATAAGGACGCCCTTTTGCCGATCTCACCAGGCGAGTTACCCTTCTTTGCACCCTTTCAAGAAGCTCGATGTCTTTCTTCAGGTGCGGTCTCCATACTTGAACACAGTATTCCAAGTGTGGTCTAACATAAGCCTTATATAATGGGATTATCACGTCCCTATCTCTACTTGCAAAAGTTCGATAGATCATCGATAGGACACCATGGGCCTTCCTTGCAACCTGTTTACAATGCTCAGAGAATTTCATGTCTGACCGTATCGTAACACCCAAGTCCCTTTCCTCCAGTACTGGCTTTAGTTGAACTCCACCAAGTGAATAAGTTTTTTTGGGATTACTGTTTCCCAGGTGTAATACCTTACACTTTGTTGGATTAAAGCACAGCTGCCATTTTTCTGACCATTCCTGAAGTCTATCTAGGTCTCTCTGAAGAAGCTCAGCTTGACAGTGATCATTAACTACTCTCCCAATTTTAACATCATCTGCAAATTTAGACATCACGCCCTCTATCCCTTCATCAATGTCGTTTATGAAAATTAAAAACAACAGTGGTCCTAATACTGATCCTTGGGGAACCGCACTTCTTACATCAACCCAATCTGAGGAATAGCCATTTATCACAACCCTCTGCCTCCTGCCCTGAAGCCATCCTTCTATCCATCTAAGGATTTTCCCAGTGATTCCAACCTGTTCCAGCTTATAAAGCAACCGCTCATGTGGGACTGAGTCAAAAGCTTTGCTGAAATCTAAATAAACAATGTCGAAATTATTCCCTAAATCCAGCTCGTGAGTGACCCTTTCGAAATAGCGAACCAGATTTGTTAAACATGATTTTCCCTTTACGAAACCATGCTGAGTATCCTTGAGAATTTCAATTCGATCCAAATGATCCTGAATTCCACCCTTGATCATTGCCTCCATGATTTTCCCTACTACTGAAGTCAGACTGACAGGTCGATAATTTCCAACTTCACTTTTAGAGCCACCCTTATGTATGGGAGATACATTTGCACTTTTCCAATCCAAGGGAATCTCCCCAGAGTCTAATGATGCTCGCATAATTAGCCTCAATGGTTCAATGCACTCGCTTGCTGCCTCTCTTAAGATTATAGGGTATATTCCATCAACTCCAGGAGCCTTACTGGTCTGTAGGCTCGAAAGTTTTTTCATTAAATAATCTTGCGAAATTTCAATATCATTAATTACATATTTTTTAACTTCGCTCCCACAATTTCCCTTTGCCACAAAAGGCTTTTCATTTGTAAATATCGATGCAAAATAACTGTTGAGTTCATCTGCAACGGCAGCTGGTGTATTTATTACTATCCCCTTTCCCTTACATAAAGGACCGATCTGGTTTGTCCTGCTCTTCTTGGCATTTATATATGTGAAGAATTCTTTATCCCCCCTCTTTGCTCTGTTTGCTAGTGATTTCTCATAAACTGCCTTTGCCTGTCGAACCTTTTCTGTGGCTCTATTACACATCACCTTGTAGCTGTTATAGGCTTCAGTACTTTTTATTGTTCTGTAACCTTTCCATGCCACCTTTTTCTGCTCAAGTAATGCGGCAACTTCACTAGTCATCCAACTTGGAACCCTCCTCGTGGAGTATTTTTTTAATGGTATATACGCATTCAAGGCATCTGTGATTAATGTTTTAAAAGCGTACCACAGTTCAATTGTATTCATTCTCTGCGCGATATCTACCCAGTTAATAGAGGCCATGTAGTACCTTAAGGCATCGTAATTTCCTTTTCTGAAATTAAAACCCATTCCTTTGCCTTTTACTTCTGCTACCTCTCTCGTCATCATCCACCGTAGAACTCCGTGATCACTTCCTGCTACTGGTTCCTCTACTGTCAGCCCTGTTATGTCATCTGATTCATGTGTGATGATGAGGTCTAGGATATTCTTTTCTCTAGTACTTTCCCTGACATGTTGATACAAATAACAGTCATCTAGTTGATTTAAAAATTTTGTTCCCCATGTCGAGTTTCCTTCCCATTTACTCCAATCAATTAGAGGCAAATTGAAATCACCCATAATAAGGCATTGACGCTTACTTGCCCATTCCATTTGCATGTAGAGGCTTTTGTCATAATCTTCACAATCACCTGGTCTGTAGATTACTCCTACTCGCATTATACCTTTGTTTCCAACTATCTCACACCATACAGACTCTATACTAGCATGTGAGACGTCTGAATCCGGGAAAGCTATCGTCGCACTCAGGCTGCTTCTGATAAGAAGCATTACCCCACCACCCCTTCTATCTAACCTATCCTTCCTAAATACATTATACAAGCCGTACTGAAACTCATCATCCCCAATTTCCGGGTGGCACCACGTCTCTGTAAGCCCTATTATGTCCGCGTTACTTGTTTTAACCAGCAGTTCGAATTCGCTCATTTTATTGACGACACTTCTAACGTTACTGTATAAACAATGAAGATTTACTGTTCTTGTATATTTAACAACCCTAACACAACCCTTGAAGTTTTTTAGGCTCTCTTCCCTGGCATTAGCTACCCGCCCACGTGAAACGTTTGTGCCCCCAGAACATCTAGATAATACGTCCAGTTGGGGTAACAGGTAAGAACTCTTGAGGTATGTGCAAGAGTTACTTTGACCAATATTATCAGATAAACGCGTGTCAGTATTACCCACATCCCCCCTAACTAGCAGTTTCCCTGAACCTTTAAGGTATCCTCAATAATACTGGCAAAAACTTTTGCACCACCTTTGTTTAAGTGTATCCCGTCTCTACAAAACAAATTCCTTCTACCTACAAGTGTGGGCCATGCTGATAGAAATTTACCCCCTAAAGCCTTGCAGATTCCTTCAAGTCTTGAGTTAATCCACAAGGCTCTTAATATATAATCCCTCCTATCGTGTCTGGGCAGAATTGCAGACACATAGACATTATGGCCTAGCTCGCGACATTTCCTCAGCATGGTCCTGTATTTTTCCAACAAATCGTCAGATCGTGTACGTTTAATATCGTTTGTCCCCACATGAATAATAATATTTTCTTTACCCCCTTTAAAATCTGACAGTCTGTTGGTGACATCATCAATAGTTGCTCCCGGCAGACATACCCTGGTTCTCCTCCACCTATCTTTATTACAAAAAATATTCCCCGTTTCCCTGACAATGGAGTCTCCTAATAATACAATGTCCTTTTTAACCAGAGTAGTTTGCACTTGGTTTTTCTGTTTTGAGGCTCGAATCGGGTGTGCATCACTTGGTAGATTGCTGGAGTTTTGAGTCCCTGACGAGCTCCCAGATGCATTATTTTCGAGGGCAAGCACTCGTTTTTTCAGGGACTCAAATTGTTCCCTCAGTGCACCAAATTGTAATTTAAGATCGGTGCACTCCTTACATCGATCACAAAGAAAAGAATCCCCAGGTGAGGTAGGATTAGTCACCAGGTCGACCTTGGAAAACATTCCACAGGTTCCACAATGGATTAAATCATGACTCACCCGTAAATCGCCATCTGCTATTTCCGTGTGACTCACGATACCCTGTGACGTGTTTAAGGCAGATCTCGTAACAACCATTATAAAATTAAATAAATATCAATGAAAGTAGCTTTAAAAAATTATATCTATAATATTATTAAAATCAAACAGTTACAGGAAAACCTATAACAAAATAATCCAACAATATCTAAATAAATCAAATATTTAAAAGCACTATCCAAAAGTAAACCACTTAACTGAGGAGCCCTGTCTAAGCACGTCCGCTCACCTCGAATGCCAACCTCGAAAAAAGTATGTATAACACTTGTATATGTTTTCATTAGTTTCAGATATCTGTATACTTTCTGCTGGTAAAATTTATTAAAATAAATGGCCAGATTATTTATGGCCATTGATTTCCGTATCGTATTTCCAGGAAATGCGTCTTAGACCGTTGAGGTTGTTAAAATTGTTTCTGAGCAAGAGCTTGGTTTCATCTTCTTATTATTATTATCTGATTAGCTTCATCCAGTAATTTGGGGAGTTTTAATCAGATCTATGATATCAGGGGCGTCGTGGCGTTCTGTGATTAGTCTGGCTAGCGCAAGTAGGTTGGCTGCCACAACCTACTGTTTCTATGGGGTGACTTCAAAACTGATGTAGAGTTTTGCCCAGAAATTATGTACTGGTTGCCAGACCTTAGGTTAAGCCATTTCAGGAACCAGTATTGAAGACGAAGGAACTTGTTGAAATGTGTTGTAGGGGCAGACATATGGTTTGGGACAGACAGCGGAGGATATTTCTTGTCCAGTTCAACATTACGTATCCCCGTTAGCTCCTGGTGGATTGCCTACATTGAAGAAAACATTTTTGGTTTGGTATTCAGGAGGTGAGCCCGGAATGTCAGCCCCTCATCCCATATTCACCCCAGATCTTTGTGCATTTTGACTTTTTGAATGGGTGACCCTTTAATGTTGATATTGATATCATTGCTAAACTTCTTTCAGGAATGACATTTGAGCTGTCTTTCCTTGGTTTACCTCTACTCCGATTGAGGCCAGATGTTGTTAAAGTTAATGGATTTTTTATTTGCTTGCGGAGAAGTGTAAAAACCTGATTTTGGTCAAAAGAGGTGAGGTAAAGTTTCAGGTCATCAGCGTATGACTGGAAGTCAGTTTGGAATACTAGGAAGGGCACTACTTCTGTTGGTGTCGCTTTTTCCTTTATTTCTCTATTTTTAGAATACTAACCTACACAAATAACAGCTATCTTGCAACACCAGACAAAAGAAACTGCTTTTTTTGCACCGTAACGTCTGCTAGACGGAAACCGATGAACACCTCATCTGAAGCTGGTGAGATACGCTGTGTTTCTCATGACGGGTAGTTCAGTTGGTACTCGTATAATCAACATCCTCCTCCGTCCCGGTGGACAAAAAAAAAAAAAAAAAAAAAGCTGAGTTCGAATCTCGTCAATGACACTAGGAATTTTTATAGGATTTTTTCACAATGTGCTAAGTTAGTAGATCTCAGCCAGGAGGGCGGCATGGCTTTTATACATGTATCACAAACTCAGATTTTTCGTCCAGCAAACCCGACCGAAGACTGCACACAATATACTGACGCCACATACCCTTATTTTCTTTGGAGCTTAAGACACAACCCCCCCCCCCCCACTGGATCGTTATTTGGGTATCTTGCATACATAACATACTACACTGGTGTGCAAAATTTAAGGACCAGTCAGGTTTTTACCTGTAGCTTCTTATAGGAGTGGCCTGGATAACCTCGCGAGGTACAGAAATGACGAAGGAAACAACACCGACATAACAACGGAAACAATTTTATTAAAAAATAGCAACACAGCACTAGCTGCCATAATTCAGATGCATCACTGCTAAAGATGGAACAAAGGGAAGAGGTGGTCCTCAGTAGGAGATATGGCCACCCGTAATGTCGATGCAGACTTTGCACCGCCTGTCCATACTTAGAACAATGTTGTTGATAAGTTCTTGCGTTAACATCGTCCATTCCTCTGTCAGAGCCATCTTCAACTGGTGAACATTTTCTGATGGGCGTGGACGTGCCGCTAGGCGTCTGCCCAGAGCGTCCCATATGTGTTCGATGGGATTTAGATCGATGGAACGGGCAGGCCAATCCATACGAACAATTTTAACGCTGTATTAATGTTAAATTTGATACTTAATAATATCACAAATTAAATGCAAGCATTATTACGAAAGGGTGCATAAATTTAGCCAGAAGTGAGTCCTCTCTTATTGAATTTTTTAATTTAAGCTATATAAAAAATATTTTATCAATTAATTTATTTATTTCAAGAATTTGTTAATTCAATGCGTCCAGAGGGCGCTAAAATACGAATCATTAGCCTGTTGCACATTCGTAGTTCATAAATAATATTTGTCCTAAATGTTTTATCGAGTCAATTATGCGATACGCGATGATCTTAATTATATAATGCACAATTGAGTAAATATTTACTCAAATTGTGCATTATATGATGTAAATATTTGATCAAAATACCTAGAATTGCAACTTATAAATTAATTAAAAATAAGCTTGCGTTGTAGAGTTTTATTTTCGTATTTATATTTTGTACTGAATAATTGTAGTCTATTATTTATTCCATTATTTTTTATGAATATAAAACTGAACGCTTGTGACCCTGCGTTGAATGTCACAAGCTAAAAAAAAAAAATAAATAATTAAATATAAAACATGGCTATTCGTACTTACTACAACTTTCTTTTGTGAATTTTTTATACATCACTGAAAACGAGTGTAGGAAGTGGCGCCATCTATTATTCAAATATTATTCACATAAAGAAACCTGACGCTTCTATCAGTTATTACTGTTTGAAGAAAATAAATTTAAATTAAAAGAAGCAGATTAACACAAATTTGGATTTTTTTTTTAATTTAATTTTCTCGGTAATTGCTGTGTTTAATCAGTGTTATCTTCCAGTAATTTTTTTTCTGAAAATAAAATAAATTCTAGTTTTACTTTCTAGTTCACGGATAGCGTCTTACCTGCATCTATGTTTCTTCTGGAGAACATGGGACTTGATAGCACTGGAAGGGCCAACCCGATTACTGTGGTTAGAGGCATATCAAAGTTGGTAAGTATAGCAGTCAGCTTTCGTTTGTTAGCACTTAATTCTAATGAAGCCCCAATCTCAGTTCACCTTTGTTGGATTCCGTGGAGAAGACAGATATTCCTTTTTTAGAGTTTCAATAGTCTATCTTTATCTAAGCCTCCTCCACAGACCGAGTGGTCAATTATTGTTCCGGCATGCATATTCAGCCAGTCTGTGGAGGCCTGGAAAGGTAAACATGGACTATTGAAACTCTAAGTACCACAAATACCTTATAACTGTATAAAGTATTTGTGGTATTTAGAACATGGATATCATATATCCATGTTCTAAATACCACAAAACATACATGATATCTTTAGACAAAACAAGAGCTTCTATTGTGTCATTTAATGTTTTGTGCTGAAATATTTTGCTTTTATGTCTTCAATCTTCGCGGAATACCCTCAACCAGCTTTTTATAAATGTCAGGTGATATGTTCCTCCACTCAGCCTTTAACGCAGCCACTAGTTCGGCCTTGTTCTTTGGGCCATCTCGACGTACAATCCAATACATCCCAAAGATGCTCGATAGGGTTCAGATCAATACTCTGGGCTAGCCAATCCAACTTTTCCACACACGTCCTCAAACCACTCTGTTAAACCCCGAGCAGTATGGTATGGCACGTTGTCTTGCTCATAC
The DNA here is from genome assembly GCF_048544385.1 of Mastigoproctus giganteus. Lineage (NCBI taxonomy): Eukaryota > Metazoa > Arthropoda > Arachnida > Uropygi > Thelyphonidae > Mastigoproctus > Mastigoproctus giganteus. The sequence goes on from NC_143581.1 coordinate 5,108,019, forward strand.
AGGAATGGGCCTTCCCCGTTCATGGTATTGCACGGCATTCATGGTTTTATCGATAACGACTAATGGGCCCAAGCCAAACCACGAAAGGAGCCCATACCATGACACTACCTCCACTAGCCATCACTGGTAGAGTGCAAACATCGACTCCTCTGTTCATAGGACTGTTTTCAACTGCTCTACAGTCCACGATTCGCGCTCTTTACACCATGTTAATCGGCGTCCAGCATATGTTGAGGTGATTAATTCTGTTGAACTGTTGTGGTAATTCTGTTGAACGTGTTATCTTGGCATCTTTTTATTGGCATCCCTCATAAGTTTTATCAATTTTCAGGTCAACAGTATGGATGATAATGGCGTTCTGGTTGGTAATTGGTCCGGTGAATATGAAGACGGTGTTGCTCCCTGGATGTGGACTGGAAGTGCTGCAATACTGGAAAAGTATCTGTTAGGAGAAGGAATGGAACCTGTGAAATATGGACAGTGCTGGGTGTTTGCAGGTGTCACAACTACAGGTGAGTACTCCCCTGTCGATAAACGTAATCGAAAATAATACACTGTTTAAAAAAATGCAAGTAGAACAAGTGATTCCAATGTTCATCCATTAAATCGTCAATATGCATGAATAACTTCACGTAGATTCAGGGGCGCCCGGGTGACAACTGAAATCTGGGACCCCCTTTTAAAATTTTCTTCATATATAGGTTTCAGGTTTTCAGGCGCCCCTTGAACGTTGGCGTCTGGGTGCAGTGTACCCCTTACACCCTCGGGACGGCCCGCCCCTGAGTAGAATATCAAAAATTCATAGTAACCGTAAGGATTTAATAATATTTCTATAGTTATTCTGAAAAAGTATTTTATAAAATATGGCAATTTTAAAACATGATATATTTTTAATTTAATACTTTCATGAAAATAGGGACAATTTATGAAATTGGCTTGAAATTTAGCCAGGACTGAATAAAAATTAAAATGTTAATTTATTTAAGTTTATTTATATCAGAGACGTGCAAACTTTTGCAGAGAGGGACCAAAACATAAACTTGGGGGTGACGGACGGTATGGGTTCTCATGGACAGTGAGTTCTGGCTTCAAATATAGTGCCTATAATTAATTTTTCAAAATAAGATTTAATTTCTGTTAATCAGCATTTAATAATTAACTAAAAAAATCAAACAATAATCGATTATTATTTTATTTTTAGTGTGTCGTGCCTTGGGACTTCCTTGCCGAACTGTCACCAATTTTGTCTCTGCTCACGACACCGATCGAAGTTTGACTATAGACAAATACTTCGATGAATCGAATGAAGAACTCGATGAGATGACTGGAGATTCCATCTGGTGAGTAAACAATAAATTACAAATTTTGTTATTATAATGTAAAACTTTTCCTTGTTATTTTGAATGAAAGAATGTCATATTTACGAAAATATTTTCAAACGGGAAGAAATGAACCAAATAATTTTGTTCAATTAATTTTGTTCAATAATTTGTCCAAATATTTTTGTTCAAAGGAAATATTGATACATGGTTAGGTATTTCATCAGGGGGGCTACACCTGACCATGTATCAGGAACTGCGTTTCTATACTTGTCTATAACAGTGGAAGAGAAGAGAAATAAAGCATAAAAGAATAAAATTACAAGGGATAAAGCAGAAGGTTCTCTAGTAAATTTTAAAGCGAAATTTGAAAACAACAAACAGTAATAACAAATGGAGAAATAGCAGTTCTTGAATCGCAAAATAGCGCCATGAAAAAGAAGAATTTTAGATAGAAAAAGCTTAAATAAAATAATTTTATTCTCAGAATGGTTTCGGTTGAAACGTTATTTTTTTTTGAAAAGGGGGCTTTATTAAGTAGTGAAAATTTTACCTTTTGAATCATCCTACTTCGACAACAACAGATCGAAGCCTGTTCCAACATTCAACCACCCACTGGCTAAAGCAAATTTCTGAACATTTTTCCCGCAACCACCCTTCCTCAACTTCAATTAATGCCCCCTCGTGTGTAGTCTCAGCAGGTGGAAGAATACCATTAATATTCAGTTTACTCAATCTAGTCAAGGCTTTAAACGCCTCACTCAGATCTCTCCGCGGGTGCCTGGTCTCGAGACGCTGCAATTTGCAGAACTGAAGCCTTTTAGGTAAGGGTACCTAGAAGGGGTACCTTTTGTTCCTTTCACCAGTCTAGTTGTTCTTCTCTGCACCCACTCCAGCAAATCTACTTCCTAAAGTGAGGCCTCCAGATCTGCATGCAGTACTCAAGATGCGGCTCAACCATGACTATACAATGGAATAATTACCTCCTTTTCCCTCCCTAATAGTGATGTTTCTATTTATTGTTGTATTGACAAAACCCCATGAGCTGTCCTGCCTAGCAGCATGTCTGCACTGCTCAGAGAATTTCATGTCTGACTGCACAATTACCCCAAATTCTTTTTCATTTTCCACTAACCTGAGTGTAGTACCACACATTTGATAAGTTACTCTTATCAAATACCTTGAAATAGTGGGACAGTGAACAATTAATTTATGATAATAATAACCAGTTATGATTTGAACAAGCGATTCTTTCCAAATTTTGGATAATGACACAATATAATATTGATAATGATGCAATGATAATTGATTATTGGTTAATTACAGGAACTTTCATGTGTGGAATGATTGTTGGATGGCTAGACCTGATCTTCCTAAGGGATACGGAGGGTGGCAAGCAGTCGACGCAACTCCTCAAGAAACTAGTGGTGGTAAGAAAGTGATATTAACTGCAATAGTCTGACTCTTTTTCTCTTTTTTTGTCTTTTATCTTTTTCTTTCTCTCTCTCTCTCTTTTCTCGCTCTTATTTCCTTGTGAAGAAAAAGATAAACTTCCCTTCTCTCTTCCTCCCCAATCTTGCCCAAAAAACGCACGTGCTCGTGACCCACCATGTTTTATTTTCATTGCAGAAGTGTTTCAGATGGGTCCCGCATCTCTGGAGGCCATTCGTCGTGGGGAAATCGGACATCAATACGATTGTCCCTTTGTGTTTGCCGAAGTGAATGCTGACATCGTGCATTGGAAAGTCGACGACAGTGTTGAGGGTGGTCTGGTGAAGTTGAAGAGTGAGAAATACAGGTAATAGACACTGCTAAGGTAATTCTTCTTCGTTCAATTTTCAATGTACCCATGCAGATTGTACTATCAGGTCCTTTTAAGGCCTCAGTGGCTAGCACTAAATAAATTTTAGTGTAAATATTTTAGTAGCATCCATTCGAAGTTTATTTTTTCCACCAATCTTCATTGGATTATTAAAATTTTCTTTAGCTTCACTACTTACCATTTGATAAAGTTATTTTTTAATACAAGCGTTGTTCAAAAAGTAGTAGTAACGCAGCTGTTATAAGGAACTTTATTTTGCTCGAAATGGAGCCATTATTTGGCTATCATTTCAGTTCTGCTGTTAAGGTCAAACCTAGGTTTTTATCCAGTGCAATTATGCTCTGAATCTTGCTTGAAACCAGCTCAGAACACCTTCACGCATTTACATCTCTCTCTCTCTCTCTCTCTCTCTTTATTCATTGGAACAACTTTCCCATTCAATTAAACTGTTGCTGTACAATTGTCCTCTTTTCTTTTATAGTAGCCTGTATATCATGATTTCTGCTCACGAGCACACTACTTTTTCAGCAGCCCTCTTATTAAACTTATCTGTTGTGTTATCGCAAAATACGAGGATTTCTCGACCTTCAAACCATTTAAAAAGATTTCTCATTTCATTTTGTTTAATTTTATTGTTTTAAATTATGTGACCAACTGAATAGTTTTCTTATTTTGTAATCTCCAGTGTTGGCCCCTTTATCCTAACTAAGCGGGCGGGGATGGATGATGACGATGGAGACAGGGATGCTGAAAATATCGTCTCCGAATATAAGAACCAAGAAGGTGAGTTGGCTGGTCATACTGTTAGAACCTAAATATCATCATATTCAAACTAAACTCCACTGTATTAAAGTCTTATTAAGGGTAAAGGAAAATGTGTGCTGAAATGCTTTGTTTCTCATGCAATGGACGGACAAAATTGCATTTGCAATAGGCTGATCGTTGTTGTTTATTGTAGGAACCGTAGAAGAAAGACTCGCTGTATTGAATGCTGCTCGTGTAGGAGGAAATGATACCACTCGCAGCGCTATCTACAACCTTCCAGCACCTGAAGCTGAAGATGTGTTATTCGACTTGCTGGAGATCGACAAGATCATGATCGGACAACCCTTCAACGTAACCGTCAAAGTGCAAAATAAGTCATCGGCCATAAGAAGTATCTCCGCAGTTCTGTCTGCCAGTACTGTCTACTACACTGGAGTATTGGCCCGGAAAGTGAGGAGACAGCGTGGGTCTTTCTCTTTGAAACCAGGACAAGGTAAGATCTATACATGTGCACATTGATATGAGAGAGAAAGAGATAATTATCAAACTGTAAAATGGGAATGATTGTGTTGTATATTTCTGTGCAGTGGAGGAGTTGGCCATCAGGGTGACTGCAGATGATTATTATGACAAGCTAGTCGACTATTCCATGATGAAGATCTACGCTATAGCTACGGTTCAAGAAACACAACAGACTTGGGCAGAAGAAGATGACTTTGCAGTGGAGAAACCCACTTTACGGTTGGAGGTAAGCGTCATTTCTAGTTTGGTGGAAGTCTTGAGTTCATTGTGATCCATGAAGTGAGTTAATAATAATTCGCCTTTTTTTACAGGCACCACCTTCTCTTCGTGTAGGACAAATGTTCGAATTAGGCATCTACTTCACCAACCCCCTGCAAAGAACATTAAAGGGCTGCTTGTTCGTTACTGAGGGACCAGGGCTGACCGAACCACGAAGGACAAATTTCAGGTGAGCTACGATCGCAAAATTTAAAATATAATGTAAAGGTTTGGTATTGGCATTCCACAACTTCATATTTCCCCTAAGTTTAGCCAAAGATTAAAATTGTGAACTGTGTCCCAAAAGTCCCTTCTTAGATTTAGCACCTCCCTGTTCATTATATTGCATTTTGCAAAAGTGAACCAACATCCAATTTCCTATTCACTCGCCATAAAATTCTCCATTACTTCTGAAGAGTTGTGATCTTGCCAAAGTTTCTCAATAGTCGATTTGCCTATTAGTTGGACAACCAGCTAGTTTTTTGGAGAAAAACATGCCATCCTCGCCTGGGACCGACTAACTCAGCCGCGTTGCGAAAAAGGTCCATAAATTCCTCAAATCGAAAGGACTAGAACTCAGGTTTTTTCCACCGGTGATGGGAGGACAGCGAGCTTACCAACTGTGCTACCCACGAAGGAGTCGGAGATTGTCTTAGTGACTTCACCTTTCATTCCCAAAGTCCGCTTCTTGGCCAACTCTCCCACTTTCACGAAAAGTAAGGCATTTCTGTGTAACTAAGTTGTGGCCGAGTAGTAGACCAACAATTTTAAAATTCCCAAACCAAGCCAACCATGATCCTTGTACTATTTTTTTTTTTTTTCCAAAAGAAAGCTTAATGTGTTTGAAGTTTTCTTTTAAGTGTGATGAATGAGCTACAGGAGCGGATGCATATCTGTTTCCATTTATGAAAAAGAACTGCTTTGAGGCTTTGCTTCAGTGAGTTAATAAGCAACCTCCATTCTGCTGGCTCGTATGTGTGTGTGTGTGTGTGTTATAACTGCATTGAGATATAAGTTTAGGGTTATTTTTGTATTGATATTGAATCGAAATCATGACTCAGATCAGAGCAGCAAAGCAAAAGGCTAAAGCTAATGTAATGGGAGTGCTGTGGCTCAGGGAAGAACTGAGGGAGGAGGTTTCCCTTGGATCAGAGCCTTTTGAAATGTACTGCTTGATTGATGTTTGTGGAGCGTCAGGAACGGGTCATGATATTGCCAAGGGGATTGTGTTTGTGTGTGTGTGTGTGCGCGATGTAAGGAGCGTGACGAAATCAGGCGCCAACTCACCATTGTTATGGGCCTATATGAGAGTTTGAAGGACAGGGGGGATGCCCTCGAAGGATTTAAATTGAGGGGCACATCAAGCTCTCTGCTGCCCACATCAACGCCAGAGCTTGCATTTGAACGTCATGCAACACAGCGGCAACCCCCAAAGCAGAATGCGCTGGTCTCACAGGAACTAGTAGTTGTTGGTAACTCTATTGTCAGGGAAACGGGGAACATGCTTTGTAAAAAGGATAGGTGGAACAGGACCAGGGTATGTCTGCCAGGGGCAAAGGTTGATGACGTTGTAGAGCGGATATCATCTTTTAAGGGCACAAAAGGTGATATAGTTGTACACGTTGGCACTAATGATATTAAGAGTAGGAGACCGACAGAACTACTTAACAAGTACAGGTCACTGTTGAAAAAAAGCCGTGAATTAGGATTGAATTTGAAAGTGTCTGCAATTCTGCCCAGACACGATAGAAGGGAGTATATGATAAGAGCCTTGTCGATCAAGTCGGCCTTTGAGAGATTGTGCAAGGCTCATGGTGTAGAATTTTTCTCAGCCTGGTCTATGCTTGTTAACAACAAAGACTGTTTTTACAGGGATGGGATACACTTAAATAGAAAGGGTAAAAGAATATTTGCTGATGCTATCGAGGCAGTGTTAGGTGGTCGGAAAACTGCATGCTTGGGAGGGGGGGTACACGGACTAATAGATTAACAGTAGTCGCTGGCAGAGGTGAAAGTGATTCTTGTACTGCTTCTATTGGAATGAGCAGCAGCCTGGAAAACAAGGTGTGGGGGATTTCAGACGCCAATGCTAGGAGTTTGGTAAATAAATTTGATGAATTTGAGGTATTGCTCAAAACATCAAAGGCAGATATTGTTGAGATATCAGAGACGTGGTGTCACACAGATATAAGGGATGCAGAACTGCAATTTGGGGAGTACAACGTCTACAGAAAGGATAGACAGGATAGGAAGGGAGGAGGGGTTATGTTATTAGTTAAGAAACACATAAAATCCAATGAAGTACAGCCAGTCGACATGGCTGGACAGTGCAGTGTCGAGTCAGTTTGGTGTGACATAAGCACTAGGAAAGCAAAATCGAGAGTAGGAGTGTGTTATACGCCTAATGACTCTAATGAGTATAATGAACAACTGTACAGAGAAATAGTGCGCTAGTAAATCAGAGTGCCTTATAATGGGGAATTTTAATTTCCCAGAGATTGAATGGAATTTTTGGGTTGATCACTTGCACACTAGCAAGGCTTTTGTGAATTTATTGGCTGATTGTTTTCTGCAGCAGCATGTTTGGGAGGCAACAAGAGGGAGTAATACTCTTGATTTGATTATCAGCAGTGATTCTTCATGCATTAAGAACCTGCAGATAAATGAACCACTAGGTGGCAGTGATCACAGTGTGCTGAAGTGGGATTTACTCAAAGAGGTAACTACCATCAGGGGTGAAGGGAAGGGTTATTGCTTTCGTAAAGGCGACTACGATGGACTGAGACAGTATTTAAATTCTATGCTGTGGGACCAACTGATGATGTTACCAACAGGAAATTCAAAATGGGAAGCATTCAAAGAATTAATCTTGGAAGCTACTAGGCTTTTCATACTAACTAAGAAATATTGTTCAAGGTTTAGGCCTAAATGGATGCCAGCTCAACTAATTAGACATGTGGCAGAGAAGAAAAATGCATGGGATGCATATAAATTAACAGGTGAAAGTCTACGATAGATGGTCTGTAACCAAGTCACAAAGCAGGTTAGGCAGGCAGATTATGAGAAATCTTTAGCAAAGGATGCAAAGAAAAACAGATTTGTTTTTCTGATGCAAAGAAAAAAACAGATGCAAAGATGAATCAGATTTGTCCAATTGATATCGATGGTTATCCTGCTCAGGTAGCTAACAAACTAAATGAGTATTTTGCATCTACATTCACACGTGAGGAGTTATTCAGGGAGGGGAATGCCAGAGGTAAATTAAACTCTGGCAGTGAGGTAGATGATTTTGTAATAACTGAGGGCAAAGTGTAGGAGAAATTGTTAAAGATATACATAAGAAAGGCACCTGGGGTGGATGGGATCTATCCAGTTATATTAAAGGAGGAAGCAAAGGAAGTAAGCAAATCCTTAGCCATAATTATGAGAGCTTCTTTGGGCTCAGGGGAGGTACCCATGACTGGAGATGTGCAAACGTGACCCCAATTCACAGAGGATCAATGGACGACACAAGTAATTACAGGCCTGTTAGTTTAACTTCTGTTCGAGGGAAATTAATGGAGGCACTGGTTAAAGAAGCACTGCAGAATAATCTAGACAAGACTTCAGTTATAGCTTGGACACAGCATGGTTTTTTTAAGGGAAAGTCTTGTCTGACCAATTTGATTACATGCTATGATGTGGTCACAAAGGAACTGGATGCCAAGAATAATTTTCATATGATATATTTGGATCTTAGAAAGGTTTTTGATACTGTTGCACATAGAAGACTGCTGCACAAATTGGAGCAGTGTGGCATTAGGGGCAAATTGCTGCTATGGATAAAGGGATGGTTGAGTGGGAGATGAGAGGGAGTGGTTATCAATGGACACTGCTCATCGTGGACTAATGTTATTAGTGGAGTCCCCCAGGGTTCAGTGTTGGGTCCATTGTTGATTCTGTATTAATGAAATTGATGATGGTATATCAGGCTTAATGCCCAAGTTTCCAAACGAAACGAAGGTCGGCAGGGTTGGTAATGACTCTAATGACAGTACGCTGCTGCAACAGGATCTACAAAAGTTGAGAAGATGAGCTGAGAGCTGGCAACTGATGTTTAACATTGATGTTTAACTGCTTCCCATACTGCATATGGGAAGCAGTAATCCCAGAGTAACTTATCAACTGTGTGGTACTACACTGACAGTGGTAGAGAATGAAAAGGATCTGGGGGCAATTGTGCAGGCAGATATGAAATTTTCTGAGCACTGCAGACGGTCTGCAAGAGTAGCTGTTGGTGTCTTGTCAATGATATACAGGAGGATTTTTAGCAGGGATAAGGATGTGATTATCTCCTTGTATGAGGCAATGGTCAGGCCACACCTTGATTACTGTATAAAGGTCTGGAGGTCTTATTTTAAGAATGATGTAGAGCTGTTGGAACGAGTACTGGAAGGGTAACAAGATTAGCAAATGGAACAAAGGTTTTCACTTACGAAGAAAGGCTTAAGTTTTGCAAATTACAGTGTGTGGAGACTAGGCACCTGCGAGGTGATCTGACTGAGGTGTATAAAGCCTTAAATGGTTTGAACATGCTCAATGCTGATGGGATAAGCTTTAATAAGCTTCTTCCTCTGCTCAAAATAATCGCCCGAGAGAATTTGGAGCGATTGGACGGGTGAAACGAGTAGTTTTTTTTTTTTTGTTTGGCTGATGCTACATAAGCTTGCATTCTTTCATCATGTGCCTATGCTAATATTTAATAATGATGTGATAGGCATTGAAATTCTCTCTTGATTTAAGGAATGGATGATTTACTTATTCATTGTTTTCGTTGCAGGGATATCCGTCCAGGAGAAAGTATTTTGCACACAGAACGTTTGATACCATTGCGTCCTGGTACAAGGAAGCTGTTGGTCAATTTTAGCTCCAGAGAGTTGGTGGAAGTTCTCGGATCAAAACAGATGGAAGTCGCTGCTTAAATACTCCAATCGCTTTCGCAATACAATTGTATTTTTAAAAAAATAAATTTCGCGATATATAACATTTATTTTTAAGTACACCCAGCAATAACTGGCAGCTCTGCGATAACGTTCTTGTTGCCATGAAAACGTCCATACGTGGTAATTTTGTATAGTAATGTGCAGATTTTTATTACGATTAAATGTGTTAAATTTTATAACTTGTAATGCGTTTTTAATTTGTTAATAAACCCTTTAATAAGCTTATGTGGCAAATGTTAAATAGTTTTTAACGAAAATATTCCAAAATTTTTATTTTTCTTTAAAAAGCCTTTGAAACGTTCGTGAATAATAATAATCCTTGTCACAAACAATAACAGAAAAATGCAATTTATTAGCTATAACAAAATAATATTTTATAAGGTATTAAAACATGTTTTATTTTATATAATAAATTGCGTAACTATTGGAATTAAACATTATTATTTCGTGCCATGTTAATGAAAGAAAATCTTTTATTAATAGTCCCAGACAAGTACCTACTGTTTTCTAAACGTGTTATTTGAATGATGACCAATGATATTTTGTTACTATAAACAAAATTAAAATTTCTCACAGAATAAAGTGCCTTCAGGTGTGACCTACTTTGATTCTTCTGTGATTATTTTAAACCAGGTGTTCGTGAAGTCTATTTAAAATGGATAGTAGTTTTTCCTAATCCTGAATGTGCAGAATATACATAATTTAGACCAACAAGAAGTAGTCAAAATGAAACACATTGCTAAAAGAAAGAAAAAAGAAATATCTTATATTAAAATGGTCCTTTATTGGAGCAAACAAAATTATTTGTTCCCAATTTTGAACACCGCAGATTATTGACTTCTTATGATAGGTTTGCCGATAGAAACATTTATTGAATCAGCAGGGCTTCATTCCAGTTGCATGGGACATTGCCGGTAACTTTTCATACTGGGGAGCAGGCCTGGACATTTGGAATATGAGCTTTTATTTATTTAATTTTTTTATACCTTGACACAGTCGGTGGAGGATAACTGTTAGATATGGTTTTCTCTAAAACTCGGGTTTTCATCCCGTAAATCAGTAACGCGACCACGAGTCACGCAATTTCTAGACAAAATGCAAAGTCCAGGACTTCTCTCTAGTGAAAGTGGTCTAGTTCTAACAATCTTTCCCCTCTTCTTACATTCACAACTCCAGAGACAGCTCATCTTGGAACTCTTTCGAGCAATTCTATCTAGTAAGCAAAAGGAATTTGTATCCATGCCTCCTTCAATGCAGCCAGGAGTTCAGTTGATGAAGAAGGATGCTTTGGCTGCAGCTACGGCTGGCTTTGCGAGACTGAAATGAGGTTGAAAAGTGACAAACTGCTGGTCACTGCCTGCTAATAGACACACTGAAAATACACATTTTTAAATTTGTTCCTGCTTTGAACGAATCTCTTTCACATAGTTTTGATTACATTGAGAGGTGTTTAATTTTGGTAAGGTAGTGTATACAAGAAATTCTTAATAATCCCTAAACACCATTTATAACAGGGTGTCACTCTCTGAGGGAGCGATTACAACATGAACCATGTAATATACTGTGGCCCATGTAACAAATATCAAATATATTTCATAACTTTCTTCTATACCAACCAAAGTGGTGGACTTTGGCTATTCCCGGGGCCCTCAACTAGTGATTTATGGTAAGACATATTCGGCAAAACAAGCAAATCAACCATAGAAGCACGCAATTTACAGACATACAACTGGGCACCTAATGGACTGTTTCCTTGTTGAAATATCAAGAACAGCAAAACGATAGGAGTTAATCACTATAGGGACCAGTTGCTAAATACAAGAAAATAACAAATAAGAATCGTTCTTAGCGTTAACTTGAAATATTGTGAGAGTGATTTAAACCAGAGGTAAGTGGGGAAATCTAGATTGGAATTGATGACATGATGATATAAACGAAATCGGTATGCCATAACATTTGAAAATTCGGAATCAAGAGATTTTCATATTTTCCGGTCACTAAAACTTAAGTCACTTGTAAAAGGTCAAGTCAGGTTAACAGGAAAGATAAAGTAAAGAAAGGTAAAGTCGGATTAACAACTAACAATTCAAAAAGATTTGGACAGACTGCAAGTATAATCTGGATCTGGAAAACAGCAATTAAAGTAGAATGCTACTGAATACAAGGTATTGCACCTGGGAAACATCCAGGAGTAACTTCGCAGAATAAGGTAGAGGAATTCAAGGGTGCTCAGGATGAGAAAGATTACGATATAGAAAGACATGAATTTCAACAGGCAGTGTAAAAAGACAAGAAATTTAAATTTTATTTTAAAAAATTCTGTGTAGTTTTTAACGAGGAAGGGGAAATTTTAAATGTGATTTAGATATATTTCTGTCGATCATGTTATTTTATTTTTCAGAACAATAAAATAAAATAATATGGCGTGTGTTCTGTGGCCTATTTTCTGTCTTCTGGACGAAAAACTCAAGTTTCCGGGAGAAAAAACCATGCTACTATACTCGCCTAAGACTGACTAACTCAGCCATGTTGTGAAAAAGGCCCATAAAAATTCCTCACGTCATCTAACAATTCTAACACGAGCGCATTTGGGTACTTGTTCTCACCACGGGAAGGTGTGCCAGGTCTTGTAACTTTGCCTTATATCAGACTCTCTTTAACCATAGTGCTAAACTAGAAGGTGAAGTAATTCTCTGGGGTGCCCACTTCAGAGAAAAAAGAAAAAAAAAGCCTCCTGTGTGGTGCTGAGAAGAAAGAGAGAGAGAGCGAAGTGTGCCCAAGTGCATAGTCAACTATGTACAGAGCATTACTTATGCCATATACATTATTTATTTAGTATTTTGTGATTGCCCGCCGGATACAGAGATTTCTGGAGGGCAAACACAGCGGAAGCAAGTCCTGAACGAGGGATAGATTGTTTGGATCGCAGTAACACATCTTTATGCCCAGGAGAAAAATCCGGACAGCAGTTCGTAGGACAGTTCTAAGGTGTTCATAGATTTCACACTCGAAAAGCAGGTACGATCGACTCTCCTTTGCACCGCAGAAACAAATCTTCGAATTAGGCAGCCCAAGTTGATGCAATTTTTCATTAAGATATCCATGACCCGTAATAATAAAAGACGTCTTAAGTCCGAAAGAGAACCAAGATCTATTTTTAAGGTTACATCTGGTAAGAATTTTTTAGTAGCAGCACCCAAAGAAGTAGTGTCCCATCTTAGAAGAATAACTCTTTATTGCATACAAAAGGCCCACGCCTTTTGTATGCAATAAAGAGAACTTCTTTTTTCCACTTTAGGATCCATGACCAAATATAGCTGAATATCTAATATCTTAGTGGGTATCAATAAGAAATAGATCAAAAGGATTAGAACCAGCGAGAATCTGAAGAGTCACATTTGAAATAGTCCTGCAAACACGGTTAATGGGAAACGGCGTAGGCTTTCGAATAGAAATAAATTTAGACTGGAATTTTGAGTTGAATGCCCTATGAAACCATGCTCCTGCTGCATAGACAACAATGGGAAGATACACTGCGTGGAAATAAAGGTAAAGCGTTTTACGAGAAAGGCCCCATTCAGAACGGGAAATTCGAATTATCGAACTAGAAAATCCTTTAATCTTCGAAAACACAACCTATAGTCAATCACTACACTCAGAAATTGAATCCCAGTAACAATAAGTATTCGGATACAATTTTATCCAAATTGTGGTAGTCTATTGAGATGTAACTTGGACTTGAACATCATCATTTTGGTTTCGGTTGGACTGATGGAAAGTTTATTAGTAACAGATCAGCTAAATAAGTCTGATAACACGCGGTTAGCCTTATCTTCGATGATCTGCCTTAAACGATAATGGTCAGGTCATCAGCAAATGCAATTACTTTTGAATCGGCAAACCTACAACTAAGCCAGTCCTGCAAAACGATTTTCCAAATCAAAGGGTCCTAATATGGAACCTTGAGGGCAGCCCCGAGAGATTTGTCTGTAACAGAAAGATAAAGTTGGTGCGGACAACCAGCTGAACGAAGTTCGAGGGCACTATCTGACCAAAGGGATTCAATAGCGCCCTGGAAGTCAACAAAGATGGCTAATTCATATTTATTTGTAAAATATTCATTGTGCTGGAAAAAGTCGAATACGGCATCTTCGCATGAGTGACCTGGAGAAAATTCGTACTGATGAGGTGAAAACAGATTTTTATAGTGAAATAGATCAAAAGTTCGCAAAGCCTCTGAAGTTCGCAATGTCTATCAAGAATTTCCCCAAATTAGCAAGTAGAACTATGGGCTATGATCAGGGTTCTGATGGAGGTTCTCCAGGTTTCTTAATGAGTCGAAGCAAGCAGTTTTTCAGTCCCTTGGAAAAGTGCCTTCAATAAGACATTTATTGAACAGCAGAAGTATTTGAGGTCTCAATTTGAAAAAGACAAAAACGAAGGATAAAAATACTCTCCATCAAATCCAGACCAGGACATTTTGAGACATTGATGTGTTTTGTTACAGATTTCAATTCCTCCAGACTAAACAGTTCAGAACAGAAATTAGAAACATAACTATGATTTGCAGTTCGTATGGTTGAGTGGGCATCAGAATTTAAAATATATATATATATTATTATATTAGGGTTACCGGTAATTGATTGCATAAACCCGTATTTGTGTCTGTAAATTGCGTGTGTTCTCTGGTCGATTTGCCTGTTTTGCTGGACGAAAAACCCCCAGTTTCTTGAGAGGAAAAACCTTGCTATCTACGCCTGAGACCGACTAACTCATCCAGAGAGTGAGCATCTAAATCTAAAGGTGGATCTTTAGTGAAGAAATATTGGAAAATTATAAGTTTGCAAACTTATAATGAATCCAGAGCCGGACCAACGTATTTCCGTGCCCTAATCAGAATGGCTTTTCGGCGCCCTCCTACTAAGAATATATATATATATTTCTTGCCTCATTCTTCTTCTTTTGTGTTTGGCGTCCCTTAAAGAATGGCGTCCCGGGAAAGGGCCCTGCTAACACGTGCCTTAATCCGGCACTGAATGAATCTCACACTAAGATCATCAGGAACATAAGTCCAACTACCTAAGCATATTATATTCGTTTGATTTCCCTGTTTTTCTGGATGAAAAACCAGTTTCCATGTTATTTACATCTGAGACCGACTAACTCAGCCACAGAGTGGAAAAAAGCCCATAAAAATTCCTCGCGTCATTAACGGGATTCGAACTCGGGCCTTTTCCACACGGTGTGGAGAGGGTGGTAACGATACCACTGTGCTACCGTGCATATTTACAAACATGAACTATGTAATTCCTGAAATAAGCAAATTCGTTTATACTAACCTCAAAATGAATGGAACTGTCAATTTTAATAAAGCCTTCGCCAATAGCATAGTGGTTATAATCGTCATAATTCCATAACATGATTTCGGTCTGGGTTACCGGGCTGTTTTTTGTCATGACCGAGTTAGTTGGTCTCAGTGTAGGAGAACAATGTTTTCTGGGAAACTCGGCTTTTCATCCGGCAAAACAGGACGATTCAATCATGGAATTTACGCAGTTCTTAGGCACGACGCATCTCGGCTTTCCAGGCGAAAATTAATACAACCCAAGACCTTATTGAACCATGATTATTCTACATAACGTTTAAAACTGGTTTTGCTATCAATGCGAATATTTATTGATATCATGAAAGCACAATCTTCAGGGACTATGCCATTTTGCTAACACGTGCCTGGGTAATCAAAGACCTGGCAGTCCACAATCGAATATTCAAAACTTAATTCGATTTCTAAAAAGGCTAATGTGCAAATTGGACTATATTTTCTTTCCAGTTGTGCTTTAAATAACTAGTTTTTTCTGAATGCAAGCGGGTATTTATTATTATTAGCTAATACTAATAATAATCGTGACTGAGAGGTCTAAACTTTTTTATGGGTAATATAAAATGTAAATACTGCTGTTTATTCTTCCGTGACTTATTATTTTTTCTGTTGAAAGGCGTGTCTTGAACCCACAATTTCAAATTTCGTGAAGAATATTAATTCATTTTGGAGAATTAGGACTACGGAGGTTTGGCTTCCCCACTGATACGTTTCCGTTGTGAGCTACCGCCTTCCTTCCCCGGTCCTAAAGTGATAAGGGAAAAAACTCACTGATGCCTTGTGACGCGGGGTGATAGTCGGTGAACTGCACTCTGCATTTCCGACTTTATAAGACACATTTTCGTTTAGAGGAAAATGTTTGGTAAATGATAATACACAACGGCCAACAGAATCACGGTTTTGTACTGTTGGGTCCCCTGAAATTTGTTTTCTTTAATTTTACACTCATTGTAAATAGTTGTTTGACATCAGCAGGAATTATAAACCTATAACGCATCAACGAATAATACGGCTAAGATAAGTAAATTTTAATTTAAATGAGTGATGGGAACTGCAAATGAGAATTTATTTTTATTAATTCAATAATTAGAAAATTCTGTTGTCTAATTATTGATTACCAATGATTAATGATGCTTAATCATTCGATAGTATGTTTTCTAAATTATCGGTAATTATTTATTAATTATTAATATAAGGATTATCGGAAGAAATTATCAGTACTGAACATTATCGTGCTAGAACATAAAAGGCCCATAAAAATTCTTCAATTCTTCACGTCATCGACGGGCATTGGAAATTAGGTCTTTTCCACCTGGTGTTGGAAGGACAGTGGTTATAACCACTATACGACCATAGAGGGCTTCGATTCCAGGACTACGTTCCAATACACACCCAAAAAATAGACCGACATCATGGTGAGTTCTCCTCCTGCACCCGAACATAGCTGTTTGAAGTGATGCTTTAGGAAGAATTCTATGGTCGATTTTGTTTACTCTAGACATTCTCCTAATCTTGACATTTCGACTAGACATGTAGTGATTCATTGTCGCAAAGAAACTCGTTCCAATATTAACCGAGTCCACACTTCAAACGGTGTTATTTGGTGCTGCTCTTCTGTTAAAATGAATCTCCCTCTTGGCAGTCCCCAAAATAGACGATCCTATTCGTTCATGGACATTTCATGAACCAAATTCCGCTGTCAAATTTTTTTCACAACGTAACCTTTTTTATAAATGGTCTTTGTTTGAGATTGAAACAAACACAACCCTCTGGACATCATATTTTTCTTTCAGGTTCTTCTACGTTTAATTAAACGCAAATGTAGGCTGAATATTTGATCAAATTTGCTATTTCAATTGTCTAGATGGAAGGTTAATCTTAAAGAGTAGTATTGTCTCTATTTTAAAGCAGTGCAAAACCGAAGCATATCTTTTTAAAGGTAGTATTTGTTTCGTATAGGCAAAAGTGGTTAGAAAATAGCAAATTATGATATTAAGGTTCCTTCGTAAATGATTACATCTACCCGTATATTGATTTTGTCTGTAAATTGCGTATGTTCTCTGGTCAATTTGCCTGTTTGCTGGACGAAAAAACCCCAGGTTTTGGGGGTCAAAACCTTGCTATCTACGCCTGAGACCAACTAACTCAGCCACGGAGTGAAAAAGCCCACTAAAGTTCCTCGCGTCATCGACGCGATTCGAACTCGGCCCTTTTCCACCCGGTGTGGGGAGGACGGTGACGATACCACTGTGCTACCCGTGCAGATGGTTAGAAAATACAGTCTCTTCAAGGATGATACTGTCCAACTGTACTTTCAGATCCTTTGGTTTTACTTCTAGCTTTCTGCCCATCAGATGGCGCCAATAATTTCCTTTTCCTCTTGCAGCATCACAATCGCTCCTTAAAGTTGCTGACATCCTCTTCGAATGAGTAGTACGATCTCTGCAATGAACAGATACCCACCTTCTGCAGACCGCGATGGGGGCCGTTTCGCCAGGCACATATCGGCGGGTGATGAAGGGTACAGAAGACGGATGAACTATAACCTGAGAGAAGAATGGGAACGTAGAAGGAGAACTGGAGGAGACATACGGGGTGGACGACAACCAGGTTAGTACGAAGTCAAAGTGTATTAGTTTTTCGTGGCGGTCGTTTGTACAGGGGGGAATTTTACATTACTCTGATTTTCTATGATCGTTCCAAAATACAAGCATAAAATGTATTTATTATTTATTTAATGGATGTTCGAGATCGAATAGTTTGTAGAAAGCTTCCTGGAGTCTAAATGTTATCTGGATCACGTGATTTCCGAGTTCCGTTTACATCCGTTAGATAGTAGTCCGGAAGGAGTAAACGAAGTCAGCATTGGAGGAAATCAAGATGTGACCGATACTTTTCATCGGTTATCCTCATGATTGACTATCATTCTCATAACTTTGCACAAATTCCCAGCGAAGTGAAGATAAGTTCGAATTTCATGGCAATATGCAGATTGTATCATAGCAACCAGTGCAGAAAAAAAAAAAAAAAATGATCCCAATGATGGCACTTTATGAAATGCATACCCATAAAAGGGATTTTGCAATCTGAAGCACCCATTCACCAGATTTGATTTTCTAATTTTGATCTGATTTTTGTTCTTTTTGAAAGTAAAAAATAATGGCTATTTAGGGCAATGTTTACAATCAATTATCAGCAGACCTGTAAGCTAAATCTCTTAGAGATTAGAATTTTTAAGGAAATTAAATGAAGATATTAGACATTTTTAAAGTTACGCTGAATATAAAATAAAACCAATAAAACCGATAAGACCAATAAAATCGACTTCATGCTTTAAATGAAAATTTTATGGTTTCGATCATTTGAACATGAAAAATTAACATATTTTAGAAAATGAGCAAAAAGATCATGAAATCGATTTTCAATTTTTAATGAATTTGCTTCAAATTATACACCCGCTGGCGAAAAATTAGAAACATTTTGCAATTGGTGTCAATAGATATAAGCGTAGGTATGCAATTGCAAGTTGTCATATGGTATGACAACTGACATTTGCATTGATCTGACAAGGAACTTGTGATCTTTCAGGTCACAAGTTCCTTGATAAAATATGATTCCTTGATATCATACCATAATCGTCCCGATTTTCACAAAAGTGTTAACGTTTAGCAGGAGCTACAATTGAGAAAACAAAAAAAAAAATCATTAGTGTCTCGAAAGCAACGGTTATTGAATTCAGTGCTCCGTTAAAATATTCAAATATCAAAGTAAACCTAAAAGGATTATACACGAATTACGTATTGACAGAGAGCTTATGATGACCGGAATCTGGATATAGAGTCTGCTAAAGGAATCCTTGACAGGTAATATGTTAATATTTAATTTTTAGGCATGTATGCTTCGATGTTTTGTTGTAATGAACAGTCAGTCTATAGTTGACTCAGCAGCGGAATGCAGCAATAGTCACTTAAGACAATACGCTGCTTACAAGGTCAAGGACAACGTCATGTGGCGACAAAGTTAGGGATTAAACCCTCCCCACCCCAACTGTACTTTTCTTCTATTATTCTCGGAGGCAATAAGTTGCTTTGCTGTGAGATATTTTAGGAATCTGTGGCCTTTTGTGTGCCTTAAGGGACAAACTTTAGCTGGAAGACATCTGAAGCGGATATAACTAAACTGCATTTAGTTCGTGTGTTTCATATAACTCGCATAAACCTACACATGGATGACAAACAACTTCCTAATATTGAGGAGTTTCTTTCGTCAGTATCTACGGCTGAAAGTTCTGGGTTATTAAATCCACAAGTTGCCCTCGAGGGATCGGATGATTCTGAGTCTTCGCAAGATGAAACTTTTCGTCAGAAATCTCTTTCCGCTGAACAGATGGAATTGGATGGCTCATTGCAGGACTTTGCAACGCAAAAAACACTGGCTAAAAATACACAGTCAGAGTTGGATAGCGATATCGCAAAGGGGGAGCCAACGAATGACAAGTTGGATACAGACTCCGAAGGTGAATTGAACTTACAAACAAAGCTAAATGAAATGGACGCACCAGTCATTCTGGGAACCATATCGAAACTGCATAATGATTTTTCTGGTTTCTTTCCCAAGAGGGAAACAAGATTACTAAAACAGCTGGTAACATCCTAAGAGAAAAGTGGCATAATTTGGAAACCGTGACAATGTCACTTCTCATTGAAAACGAAAAACTAAAGGCACTTAATCAGGAGGTACAAAACAGAACAGATCTCCTTGATAGGATTATAAATACCTGCCCGGCATTTGTGATGAACTCAGATGGGGCCAGACGAGAGAAATCGAAGGATCTGATGGGATCCGAAGTTATCGATTCTCAGCTGATACGGGAGTCACACCTGTCATGTTCACAACCTAATCATTCTGGGTTACTACCTGCTTCTCCTGTTCCTAGATCATAAGCAGACACTGTTCGAATTTCGGTACAAAACACTGGACAACCGAAAGTTAAAACTGATAATGTTATTATTCTTCGAGCTTCAGACACCAGTGGGTGCAAAACAAGTGGCGATGTTAAAAATTTCGTTACTAAGACCCTCAAGTCTGATCTTAAAACTGTTAAAATTAAGTCCCTACGCATGATACGAAATAAAGGAGTTATTATAGAAACCGCTACCAAGACAGACTTAGAAAATTTATCTGCTTCTGAGTCTCTTACTTCGGCTGGCGTCTCTCTCGGTCGCCCTCGCATGGGAAACCCGTCTATGCTTCTTTACGACATTCCAAAAGATTTAAATAAAGAAGAAATAATCGAAAATCTTCATGTGAAAAACTTGGCTGACAATGGATTTTCCTTAGAGGAATGTAAACAGGAAATTGCTCTCAGATTTACTACCCGTGCAAGATCGTCGTCACTTGTGAATTGGGAAATAAGCTTCCCGCCAAGAATGTACAAACGCCTTCTGTCACAAGAAAGGATTTTCTTATCTTGGAGTTCTCACAAATTCCGTCGGTTTACAATTGTAACTAAGTGTTACCTCTGCTTAGGATATGGGCACACTACACAGTTTTGTTCCCACGAGTCCCCTTCGTGCGGTCACTGTGCCCGCAGTGGTCATGTTTTCTCTGAGTACCCTCATAAGGAAGAGGCGGCTTGATGCGCAAACTGCAAGCGACGTAAACGGGAGTGCAGCCATTCTGTAAAGGACAGTGAATGTAATGAATATAAAAGAGCATTAGAAACCGCAAGAATAAGGACCGCTTATGAGTAATTTGACTCATCACTCTCTACATAATGTAAACAACACCACCTCTCTAAACGGTTCTACGCCAGTTTCGTCTGTGAGGAAGAAAGGCCGTCTGTGGATTATGCAGATAAATGGGCAGCGATCTCGGGCAGTAGTTGACGAGATTAGGCTTTCTGCCGAGAAAAATTGTATATACAAGAGCCTTATTTTGCACGCGTCCAGTCTGGACCACAGTCTAAAATCCTGGGTTACTCGTTAAAAATGAGAATAATACAACCCGTTGACCAAAATCCCAAATCTTGTATATTAATTCTTAATGACTCTTTAGACATCACGGTTCTTCATGGATTTTGCACTCCGTTCTCTACCTGCGTTCTCGTTACACACTCAGTAATGAATTTTTACTTAATTTCTCTCTACTGCCCTCCATCGGAGGACTTTAATCACTCTCTTGCTTACCTCGAGACTTTGGGACCGAATAGCAATATATTGATCTCATCGGACGTCAACGCAAAATCAAACTTTTGGCACAGCTCTTCTACAGATGCACGTGGCCTTCTCTTGGAGGAGTTTATAATTAATCATTGTGTTTTAATTCACAACAAGCCTAATCACCCTCATACTTTCTCAAGTTATGCAGAAGAATCTAATATAGATATAACGATGACAAACTCTCACTTCGATTTGCGGCTTACTGACTGGACTGTGTATCCGGACTGGTGCACCAGTGACCACAGAGTCATCTTTTATATGCTTTCCCCTGATTCTGCTGTTCCATCTTCACACACTTTCTCACAGCCAGAATTAATAAGATTTTCCATCAGAAATATTGACTGGAATGCTTTTGACTCTTCCATTCTTCTGGACCTTGACGAACAGAAACTTGCTTCTTTTGAAACCTCACCTATTTCTCATCAAGTGAACTATATTCAAAATGCTATAATAAAAGCGTCATATAAGTCTTCTAGGAAAAAGAGGGTTAATCAGAAGACGTGTTCATGGTGGACGCAGGAGTTATCCCAGTTAAGAAGGGAAGTTCATCGAGCCCGTAGGTACTACCAAAGGCATAGAGACTGGCCCCAAGCCGACGTTAATCGTTTTTACCAGCAGTATTCTTCATTGAGGAAAAGCTACGTGAAGGCCATTGCCTCTCGAAAGTGTGAAACGTGGATGAATTTCGTTCACACCTCTGGAAATGCTAACCCTTGGGGTCTTCTATACAAGACTGCAAGAGGAAAAACCTCTGGTTCTAACATATTTGGCTCAATTGTGGCAGACTCCGTGGAAACACTGAACTGGCATGATTCTGCAAATGCAATCTTAGAAGCTCTTTTTCCGTTGGATGATCCTGCCTCAGACTTAGCTGTTCATTCTAAAATCCGATCAGACAATGAATTTTATGTGTCCTCAACAACCACCGAACCTTTTACGTTGGATGAACTGCAGGCTGTCTCGCATAAAGTTAATGTTCAGAAGTGCCCAGGACTAGATCTTGTAGAAAACATTTTTATTATCAGCTTGAAATTGAAACCTTATGCTGTTCTTCTAAACTTATTCAACAGATGCCTTCAGGAAGAAACTTTTCCTGAAATTTGGAAAGTCGCTCTAGTTAAGTTGATCAGAGAGCCGGATAAGCCTTCTGGAGCGGCTAGATCGTACAGGCCGATAGCTCTGCTGGCTAATTTGGGTAAATTGCTAGAGCGACTAATGGCAATTAGGTTGAATACCCTACTGGTAGAACAGGATCTGCTTTCAAGGAGTCAATATGGGTTCTGTCCCAGACGTTCCTGCGAGGATGCTCTTGTGGACTTTGTCTCTTCAGTTCAAAACTCGGTACATAAATATACCCTGGCCGTTTTCATCGACTTCGAGGGCGCCTTCGACTTCCTTTGGTGGGAGAGCGTCCTGGAGCGTCTGCGATCGGCTAGGTGCTCCAACCACCTTTACCTTTTAATCCGTAATTACTTTGCCAATAGAACCATAATAGTCAAGGCTAAACATAGCCAATTCAACTATCAAGATCAGTATCTAGAGGGTGCCCACAGGGCTCTATATTGGGTCCTTTTACATGGAACATGGTGCTGCAACAGTGGCTCTCCCGATATTTCGATAACGTCAAAATAATAGCGCATGCAGACGATCTCACCACCTTGGTAAATGGTAACTCTAGGGCCGATCTTGAATCTAAGGCAAATTTTGTTCTCCGGTATCTCTATGATTGGACTGTGGCCAATAAGCTTAAAATCAGCCTGTCAAAAACAAAGATGATGATTCTTGGATCAAAGTTGGATATCTCTCGCCCTCCGTTGGTCAAGATCAACAACATTCGTCTCCCCATAGTTAAAGAGTACAAGGTTCTGGGAGTGGTAATTGATTCCAGTCTCAGTTGAAAAATTTTATTCCTCACTTGACAAACTTATCATCTAAAATACGTAGATTTACTGGTGCAATTGTTAGGGTGTCCCGTGTTGAATGGGGGCTCTCCAGAAAACTTTAAGGATCTATTACAATGCAGTTTTCCTCCCTCTAATCATGTATGCTGCCGGTGCATGGTTTAACAGGGCACGGCTCAAACACTTCAAAGCAAAACTCGCCTCATTGCAGAGAACCATTTTGCGGTGTTTAGCTAAGGCATGCAGGACAGTCTCGACGCAAGCTCTGCAAGTACTAGCCGGAACATTACCTTTAGACTTGCAGGTTACTTATAGAGGATTTTTATACAGACTGAAAAGGCAGATTGAGACCGAATTTCTTGGAATAACCATCAACCTTCAAGATGATGCTAAAAGAGAAAGAAGGAGACTGTGGAACGAGTTAGGTAACATCTGGCAGTCTCGATGGGATACAGTTCCCGTTGGTGCAACAACGAGAAAATTTATACCACAAGTTTCATTTCTCCTTGATAAGCGTGTTCGATTGTGGTTCTGCATGGACATATTCACGTCCTACCTGTTGACAGGACATGGATCGATGAACCAGAGTCTTTTTAGGTTCAATTTATCACAAACAGACCTCTGTTCGTGTGGATCACAAGAGAGTTGGGATCACATCTTGTTTCATTGCTCCCTGTATGACGATCTCAGACTTCCTCTTCATGCACTTACTAATTTTCAACCAGGACAGGAGTCGTCTCTGCATCAAAGCTCGGAGTGATATCAGATTCTTCAGGCTTTCGCTCAAGGCGTATTTCTTCGAAGGCGTTCAGTGTCGACAGATCTCAACAAAATGCAGCACAATGATCCTGCTGATGCATAGCTGGTTAGATCTCCTTTAATAATATATAAACTCAAATCCTCAAGAAGTGAACTTTTTCTTCGGCCTGCAGACAAAATTAAGTGCTTTCTTTCTTTTATGCATTTATATATTATAATTTTTTTTTCTGTTTACTAATTTATTTTTATTTTTTATTTTTTTAGCAGCACCACTTTCCTTCTTTTATGTATTTATTTATTATTATAATTTCTTGTTTTTTTTATTAGTAGCATCACTTTATTTATGTACTTATATATTATCATAATTTTTTTTTTGTTTACTAATTTATTTGGCTTTTTTTTTTCTTTTTTTTTCAGTAGCACCACTGCCTTCTTCCATTTTACTTATATTTATTATTATTATTATTATTTTATATATATATTTATTTTATTTTATTTTATTATTTTATATATATTTGTTTTTATTATTTATTTATTTATTTTTTATAAATGTTTTATTTTAATAATTTCGGTTCCAAATCCAGCACCATGGGTGATCGTTTTTTTTTTTCCCCTCTGGAATTGGCCCCCAGAGGAATGGGCCCCCAGAGGATCCTGGCCTACCTTCTGACAACATTAGGTGGGTCAGAGTCTCTCTTGAGACAGTACGTGCTTTACATGGACTGGCCCACCTTCCCGTGGTGTGGACAAGTACCCAGAATCATCTGGCCAGGTGACTGATGCTTCTGGGTAGCCAAGTGGCCAGAACAGAACAACAGAACACACACATAATGCACACATATCTGGCCCATTTGTAGTGATACTGTTCTTCAGATACGAGGCGGAGTTGAACAAACGTTCTAGGAGCCGCCCTTTACATATACACATGTCCACATGTCTCGAAAGCAACTACCTCAAAAGTATACAATGAGTGGAAGACGAAAGGAGAATGCAATTCCAAAAGGAAGAAATGTGATAGAGAGTCGGTACTCCAAGAACGAGACTGCAGGAATTTATAATGAATTGTGCATCGGGACAGTAGGTCAAGTGTGCAGCAAAATTTAAAAATTCAATTAGGCAAAGAAAGTCCCATTTCCAACCATGCTATGCGGTGGGAGTTGAAGAATCTAGGATTTGGTAGTCGTGTGCAGACGAAAAAATCTTGTTTCTGTAAACAATCAAAAGATTTTTTGTGGACCGTTTTCCAACGTTACAAAGTTGTGAAGCCATGCATCCAGGCTTTGTCGTGGTCCATCAAAGCTACAGAAGGTGGTATCATGGTATAGGTTCGTTCTGTTGGTATGTACCAAATCCACTCATACCCTTAGAATGCTATGTTACCTCCAGTGAAAATTTTTCTGTCGTATCGCAGTACCAACTTACTGCATTGCTTCATTTTTACTAGGATTCCTACATTGCTTCATTTTTACTTGGATTGCGATGGATTCATCAAGATGGATTCAACAGCACAACTGTCCCAAGTTCAAAAATTGTATCTTCAGGAGCGTTTCCGAGATTCCACACATCTACCCTGGCCACCTGATTCTCCAGATGTGAATCCAGTTGAGAATGCCTGGGATGGATATGCTGGAAAGGGCGGTTCATCTTAGCAGCTCTCTACCGACCACGTTATAGCAGCTAATAAATATCCTGATGGAACAAATGGTCAAATCTGAAGCTAGATTCTCCCAGGGACGTAGTGGAATCCATGTAAGGAAGCCCTTTTGGCTGAATTACAGGCTAGATATTGAATAAAGGTTTCTAATTTTTTGACCAGTAAGTGTATATCCGAATGTTTTGATTTTAGAGACTAGTTATTTAGCTATATTAGTTTCTTTCTTTGATGAATAATACTTCTTTAGAGGATGATTTTTAAACTTGAGGTAATATTAGTCATAAACGGTAATTCACGCTGTATAAAATTCGACATTTATTTTTTTGGTTACGGCATGTCTGTTTGTGGGGACCACGAAAGGCATTATCCTCCTTTGAAACAACTATCATGTTCCAAGTTAGCACAGCTCCCAGTTATAATTCCAATAAGATTTTACTACTTTTCATTTGTTTTCTAAAAGTAGATTTTTTTTTTTTTTGTATTTCTAAGATACATTTAGATCCTATAAATAAATTTAGCTTTAAATTTGTCGTATTATTGTTTGTCGCACTGCAGCTGGCGATCGAGGCATCGAAGTACAGACGGTGGAGTTTTACCCAAGAGAAAATGCCAAAGAACATCACACAAAGATGTATGACCTGGTAGACGGAGCTGATCCTGCAATCATACTAAGGAGAGGTCAGCCATTTTATATAGCAATCCGTTTCAAGAGGACGTACAACCCACAGAAGGATAAAGTGAAGTTACAGTTCATGTTTGGTGAGTATCTTTCCACCAACATTCGCAATTCTCTAGAAATAAATAACAAATGAATAAATTTTTATAATCCATAGCAAAAAAACAAGTTGCCTTTCATCAAGCAGCGCTGGAAGTAATTTCCTTGCTGATTATAAGAATATAATCAGCAAGGAAATCACCTTAGAGATTATAAGAATATTTTCTTTTAAAGAGACTGTGTAGCTGGTGAAAGAAACTCTAGGTGGGATAATTTAAGGATCAGTTATAAACAGAACCTTTCGACTTCCTGACAGTTACGGCTTTAGTTGGCTACTCCAGGAAGGAAGGAAGAATGCACGGAAAGAGATGATAGGACCATGTGGGAGTGGAGAATGTTCTTTGCCGCAGAAAAGTAAGAAGCAACTATCAACACTGATTCCACTCCCCGACTCCACTTGTTTAGAATGAATCAATGAATGCAAATTTCCTTATACATTAAACAGCATTTATTAGTGATTTCCGACTCAGATTCACGAACAAGGGTCAGGGAATTCGTCCCAGATGGTGTTTGATGAATGAAAAGCATGTTTTTGTACATCGTGCTCATTTATTCCGCGGAAATAGTTCCCAACAGGCAGATTCTGTCAATGAAGAATATTTTATTCGAATGCAAGGTGGTTGATATTTTCCGATTGAGCCACATAATTTTTGTTTTGTCTTCCAAAAAAATGGGGTTTCGTGTTGTTCAGAGAGGTGTGGTACTTAGATATATAACAGTATTTTAAGGGAAAACTTAAACTGTCAGTTGAATCCTTTAAACATCCGTTTAAACAGGAATTTAAAAAGTATAAAAGGAGCAAATGCGATAGAAAATAGAAATATGGCGGAAGTAGATAATTCTTAGGAAATATTAGGATAGTTCAAATGAAATATTACACTTTTAGAATAAACAGTTTAGGGGATGAGCCTTCTTAAAAGCAATCACTGCAACGTTAAGCAATCGGTCCCATCGTGTCATCACGTCAGGCACTTCGTTGGCGTAAAACTGGGCAGCAGCTGACGAAACCAATACGTGACGGCATCTTTATCGTCTGCGAAATAGGGATGTCAATACTTCTTCGGGGGAGGAAGAGTGTTTAGTATTAGTTGGAAGTTTATTCCAACAATCAATTACTCTCTGTTTGCAAGGAAATTTCGGCACATCTATCCTGCAACCAGCCGTCCTCAATTTAAATTTATGTACACTTAAGTGTGTTATCAGAGAAAGGATGCCATCGGTATACTCAATCCATGTAAGGCGTTCAATCAGATCTCCTTGCAGGTGCCTAGTTTCTAGACACTGTAATTTGTAGAATTGAAGACCTTCATCATAAGAGTATCATTTGTGTCCTTGCTTAATCTGGTCGATCCTCCCAACAGATCTATACTTGAAATGAGGCATCCAGACCTCTGTGCAGTACCAAATATATGGCTTTACCATTTCCTTATAGTGGAGTAATCAGCTGCCACGTGGAAAAATTCCATATATCATTAACAGAACCCCATGAACTGTCCTAGCAGAATGTTTACACTACTCAGGGAACGCAATAACGCGAGAAATTTTTATGGGACTTTTTCGCAACGTAGCTGAGTTAGTGGTCTCAGGCGAGGATTGTATAGTTTTCCTCACGGTAACTTGGGGTTTTCATCCAGCAAACAGCAAATCGACCACAATTGATATTTGTGGGCAAGAAATTTAGCAGACATATTATATACGGCCAATATGGTATAAGTTGCTGATGCACCTAAAAAACTTGCAACCAACCAACTGAATAATAAAGCGCCGTATATATTATGTCAGTTGATTTGTCTGTTTGTTGGACGAAAAACAGAGTTTCCCGAAGAAAAGAACTATGCTGTCCCCGCCTAAGATCAACTAACTCAGCCACGTTGTGAAAAAGGCCATAAAAATCCCTTCCACCCCGTGAATGCACCCATGACTACAATTTTGCGTGCTCCTGATGTTTAGGCTGTTTTACCGGAATGGTGAAATTGTTTCAAGTAGCATTAACTGAATGCATAAGATAAATCTGTGGTCTATAAAGGAGGTTCACATAATTTTCTTTGTTAATGTACTTTTTATGTTTTCAGGGCCGGAGCCTCATTCCATTAGCAAGGGAACAATGATAATACTTCCTATTAGTACAGAGCAGTCCTTCACCAAAGACAAAAACCTATGGGACGTACGAACACACCATTACAACGGGGCCATCGTCACAGTCCAAGTCCAAGTTCCAGCTGCAGTGGCTGTGGGGGTGTGGAAAATGCAGATCAATTCTTACTCGCCGGATTCTCCACCTAACGCAGCTCCTACAGAAATAAGAAAATGTGATGATAATATTTACCTGCTCTTCAACCCCTGGTGCAAAGGTCAGTGGAAAATTAAAAAAATAAATAAAACTACTTCGATACTCTTTCTACAATATTCTTTCTTTCTCTCTTTCTTCTCTCTTGATCTTTTTGATAACTGGCAAAAGTAGTGAAGCATATTCGTATTGCAGAGGACGCAGTATACATGGAGAATAAAGAATGGAGGCGAGAATACGTACTGAATGATGTGGGCAAGATATTTGTGGGCACCAAGAAACAACCATCTGGTCGTCGATGGATCTATGGACAGGTGAGGGGTTTCTTCATGAATTTAAGGAGTATTTTTTTAATCACGCATAATACACTATCACAAAGTAAAACCAAAATTTCGGTTTGAATACAATTCAACTGGAAATCTTAAATTGTAAAATGAAAGTAATTATACATAAAGTATAATTATTTTAGCATTTTTTACATATCATTGTGCATTTTTCGAAGCTCTCACTATTTTTTATCATATTTGAACCTACGTATTTTAGTAATTTCGTAATTAAACACCAATTTTACTTTTTAGTTTACAGACAGCGTCTTACCAGCAGCCATGTTTATTTTAGAAAATACAGGACTTGACAGTACTGGCAGGACGAGTCCGGTTACAGTGGTCAGAAGCATATCAAAATTAGTAAGCAGGATGTCAAATTTTATCTTCTTTCTTCAATCTGTTGTTATGAAATCATAGCGAAGTTTCTAAAAAAGAATTAACTAAATAAACTCTTTTAATTCTTAATAATTACTGTCACCGTGCAGGTCAACAGCGAGGATGAGGATAAAGGAGTTCTGGTAGGCAACTGGTCAGGAGACTATGAAGATGGAGTGTCACCCTGGATGTGGACTGGAAGTGCAGCAATTCTAGAAAAATACCTGTTGGGAAATGGAGAAGAGCCTGTGAAGTATGGACAGTGCTGGGTTTTTGCAGGGATTACTACCACAGGTTAGGAGAAAATTCCTCCTGAACTATATTTTGCGATCTCAAAAATACTGGTAAAGATAACGTAAACATTATCATGTTTTCCAAATACCCTATTAATAATTTAAACTCACAAAAATGGAAAGTAATCTTTATAGCTCAACGAATTGATAAGTGATCTTTAAAAGATATTTAAGCATAAATAAGCGTGGTGTTCCACCATTGTAAGAATTGTGAAATTGTATATGGCGCCATCTGTCGTCGAAGAGGTATACTACAAACCAATTTATTAATTAAGAAATCTGTTAAAATAAATATATTCGCTAAAATAAATATCTGTAAGTTTTAGAAAGAGCTATGGATTTTTATTTATAAAAAGGACATTTATAAATATGTTTTTAAAATAAATACATCGTAATTATTGTTACTCATTGACCATTTGCTTTATTAAACAGTTAATAAAAAGACATTTCTAAGCTGTAGAAAATGTTATAATTGTAAAATTTTTATGTTGATATTTTTTTATTTTTTATAGTGTGTCGTGCTCTGGGAATCCCATGC
This sequence comes from Mastigoproctus giganteus, assembly GCF_048544385.1. Lineage (NCBI taxonomy): Eukaryota > Metazoa > Arthropoda > Arachnida > Uropygi > Thelyphonidae > Mastigoproctus > Mastigoproctus giganteus. Next base: position 5,138,196 of record NC_143581.1, read on the forward strand.
AGAACAGTTACCAACTTCGTTTCTGCTCACGATACCGATCGAAGTTTGACCATAGACAAATACTTCGACGATAATGGAGAAGAAATCGATGATATGACAAGTGACTCCATCTGGTGAGTAAACCGATGTTCTACTGCCTTCGATTACTGTTGTAATTTTTCTTTAAGGAAATATGTCGAAAATGCAGGGCAAACGTGGAATTTTCAAATATAGTGTCAAAATTTTCAATAACTTATGAATCATTTAATATTGGCAGCATTAAAATCAGTTAAAACGTATAGAAGTTACGATATTTAAAGGCATCCTGTATGTTACTTTGAAAATGGTTGTCAGAATTTTTTTCCTGTTCACTAGGAATGTTAATATTTTTAAATGGATGGCAAAATCTTTTAAAAATTTTCTATAGAACGTGGAAAATGTTAAATAAAAATTTTATAAACTTTAAACTTTTATAATTTAATGTGGCAGCGGGAAAATAATTTCTGAGAATACAGTACTCAAAAATCTGAAAATATTTCTAAACCCTGGATATCATTATTCTTCTCTTGAATTTTTTTTTTTTTTTTTTTTTTGGCTGGTGCAGCATAAGCCTCAGGCTTCTTTGCACCCTATGATTAATAATAATAAGTCCTTCTTGCTGTTCATAGAAAGTGAAAGATCGTATGTGTCCCAAATACAACCACATAAATAATGGGAGTGAATTTTATTTTTAACAAATTTATAACACATAATAATTATAATTTTGTTGAAATAAAATATAATTGTAATTTTATTAAAATAAAATACTGTACAGTATACAAAAAATACGATATACTCTTCACTTTTATATGTTTCAGAGGTATGGGCATCTGCTGTCCCCTAGCACAATTAGACTACTTTTTCTGCTGAGTTTTGGCTCTTAAAATGGTGATTAGGGTTAACGCCTTAAGACGATTGTCAAAATGATCATTGGCAAGATTTTGGCAATATCATTCTGGGACTTGTGCTTTTGGAGAGTCCTTCAGCCTTCCTCAGAGCGACTCCAGCTTTATGCCGACATCTCAGCCTTCTCCAAATATCCGATAGGTTTCTGCCTTTTCAGCTATTCCCATGTGTCCAGTCTTTGGATGCTGACCTTAATAAGTTTGCTTGTGACAGGGAACACAAACGCCGCATCCTTGAATTGTACTTCCCTGTCCCTATCCCTCTCCTCGAAAGTCGTCTTAATGGCCCAAGTCATATGTTTCAAAAGTCCCGAAAGTTATGAAAATGACTTACTAACTTTTCAGTTTTCCACCTATATCTTCTGATGTATATAACTGTATTATACTTTGAGTTTTGAGCTGCATTTCCTTTTGTGTGTCCACGTAGGTGTTTCCTTATGTTTAATTTATTAATTTTCTCTGTTTATTATTATTATTATTATTACTCCATTTTTTCTTACATATTGCATTATCACTGTTAATTCCTGGCCTGGTGGCAGTGAATGGCAATATTGCAAAGTGTCGATTTGTGTTATTATTTTAGTGCAATAAAGATTTCTATATAATTATAATTTTGTTATAAATAAAGTTTATTTCATCTTACTATTTTTGCTTATTTATTTATTTTTAATTAACACAGGAATTTTCATGTGTGGAATGATTGCTGGATGACAAGACCTGACCTTCCCAAAGGGTACGGAGGATGGCAAGCAATCGATGCAACCCCTCAAGAAACCAGCGGAGGTACTAACTTTTACAGATTAACAATAAACAGTAGTAGTTACAACACGACAAGAATAATAATTTTATAAATACAGTAGGCATTTGTGCAGGCAGGAAATTTTGCCTCTCATAAGCTGTAAGCGTAAGTGTGTGTGTTGTTGTCATATGGCACCAGGGGGTTCCCCCATCTCCGCGTTGTTTTCATTGTTGCGTGGGAATTGTTCATGTGTAGTGTCCTGTACCGTTGTTCATCTGGTCATTTAGCCGTTGGACCCCTACTGAGGTCTAAAGTTGCCCCACTTATGCCCGTGGAGGCAGACCAGGAACCCAGTAGCCTTAGATTCACTCTGGCAGGTCCTGCCGCTTAATTTCCTGGGATTTCGGTGGCTAGGACCTAATAAAAAAAATCTGCGCTATTGTAGGGGTAATATCGCTTAGGTTTGCTAGGCCGAGTTTTGGGCCTAAGGTGATTTTATCACGTTTTTGATGTGTGGAGCTTACGCTATGATGAAAGTAGAGAGGGGAGGGAGACCGAAGATTGGGGGTAAAGACAGAAATATAGGGCCAATAGAGTAGATAGCCCTAATTTTCAGTGGGGCATGCCCATGCCAAACCAGAGTAGAAGTTTGAGGTCGGAGGGAAGGGAACAGAGAACGTCCCCTTCCTCCAAGGAAGTGGGAATAATAGGTGAAATGGGCTAGGGTGCCCTCTCTGTACTGCGTTTAGTCTGTTCTGTTTTGTCATACATGGGGCAAGCCCCATCTTTGCTTTTCTTTTCCGTGTGATCAGTACTCTTCTTGTCCACGTACTGGTCCCCTGCGGGTTTCAGTTTTCTGTCACATTTGCGGCGATTTTTATCAATCTCTATGTACGTTCCTGTAGATAGCTATTAGTGTTTTTCTCCTGGTGAATAGGTCTTGCGCATACCAGGAGAGTGCCCTATATTCATTCTCGGTGTCCAGGAAGTGGTGCGCCAGTCCTTTTGGGATCTCAATCTTGTTATTAGTAGCCCTTTGAGGTCTTCATAGTGTTGACAATCATAGACTATGTGGCTCCAGCTTTCGCTCTCCCCACATATGTAGTTGGGGTCCTCAACGAGTCCAAAGCCAAACAGTTTCTCCTGTTTGGCTTTGTGTCCGGTTAATAGTGTTGTCATATGGTACCCTGGGAAGAACCAGGACAGCTGCTTTGGGTATATTTTCCGGAGGTCTGGTAGAAATCTTTTTGTTACTTCGTCTTTTGTAGTCCACCTTCTCTGCCAAAGGTCTAGGAGGTGGGTCTGTAGCCTAATTTTTTTGTTTTTCTAGGTTGCCCGCCCGGGAACCTAAAAAAAAAAAAAAAAAAAAAAAAAGGGTGCTCTTACCAAGAAAAGCTTCATTCTGCAAATTGCAGTGTCTGGAGACTAGGCACCTGAGAGGTGATCTGACTAAGGTGTTTAAGTCTTTTTTTATGGATTTAGCAAGCTCAGTGCTGATGGGATTCTTTCTCAGACTACGCACATGAGAGGCATAAATTCAAATTCAGGAAGGATAGTTGCAAGATAGACGTGGGAAAGTTTGCCTTCAGCCAACGGGTGTTTATTGTTGGAACAAACTTCCATCTGTAGTTGTGGAAGTGGGTCGCTTGAATAAAATCAAGGAACAACTAGATAAATGCTTGGAGGGGATGGACAGGTGATGTGGGAAGTTATTTTTTTAATTAAAAATTTTTTTTTTTTATTTAGTTGATACGTTATAAACTTGCTTGCATCACTTTCCATTACTACTATTAATAATAAATGATGAGAAAAATCATTATCAAAAAATTAATTTAAAAGATAGATTTGATTTTGGAACTGAATCTTAATGCGATTGTTGCGTGGTTAACTGCATAACTTTGATCTTTTCTGGCAGATGTGTTCCAGATGGGTCCAGCGTCTCTGGAAGCAGTTCGCCGTGGTGAAATTGGGCATCAGTTCGATTGTCCGTTCGTGTTTGCTGAGGTGAATGCCGACGTCGTGCACTGGAAAGTTGATCCGAACGTTGAGGGTGGACTGGTCAAACTGAAGACCGAGAAATGCAGGTAAGAACCAACTGTAATATTATTGCGTTGCGTACAAATCACATCGGTGGTCAAAGTTAAGTATGCTCGCTAACGGAGAAAGAGGCTATTGTTCGCACTACGTCCACCCTCTGCAAGCAACAAGTCGATTTACATTTTTCGTTAAATTTCATTCAATTCGAATCAAACAGAAATTCTTTCCTTCTTTTTTGTAAATAAAATAAAATGCGAAAAAGATAATAAACAACCCGTTTCTTTCTCTTATCAAGTAATTGTCCATCTGACTTTTAAAGCTGCGAGCGTCAGCTAAACAAGGAGGTAACTTACTCCAGTAACTAACAACTTGCTGGCTGAAAAATCTTTCTACAATCGCGTGTAAGTCTCTCGCTTTCCCGTATATTTTTGGTTCTATGGTCCCTATTTTTCGCGTCGTTTATAACACAGAAAATTACGCCTTCATTCATTTTACTGCCACCTTTCAGAGTTTCACACTGGGAGGGGTTTGATTTAGGTGTCTGGTTGCCAAGCTATGTGGTCCACATGTTCGAAGGCGTTCCTCACATAGACGCCCTTTTGTCGATCTTACCATTTCCCTTTCCATTACTCATTTGAATTCCCAGAAATCGTCTGAAACACTGCCTTCATGAACGGATTTCCTCTACATGTTATTAACAGAGCAATAGAAGACATCTCCAAGACCTTCACACAACCCCAACCCAGCAGGGACAGAGGAGCCACTATGCATACCTTACATACCAATAATCAGTATAAAAATAGCAAAATTAGCAAGAAAATATGGAATCAACACCTTTTTCAAGAAAGTTCGGCCTCGGTTAAGTGGATCCTAAAACAACAGCCCAATAACCCAAACAACCTTAGAGGACCTATTTTTAAAATAGATTGTAAGTGTGCGGGTTCGTACATAGAAGAATCATATAGAAGACTCAACTGCAGAATCAAAGAACAGAAAAGAGATGTACAATATGGAAGAATTCTAAAATCCGACACAGTTCTACATGCATTATAATGTGATGGGACTTCAACAACACTAGAATCTTCTTTGCAGATAACCAGTACAACAGAAGAAAATTTAAAGAAGCCTTCTTCATAAAAAATATCGGAGCCTCATCAATTATAACAGAAAACAAGGAATCAAATTCAACCCTCAGTGTTTCCACTTATTCAGCAAGAAAATAGAAGAAGAAATGGAACAACGGGGGGGGGGACGTCCAGATATCCGTAAGAGAAACCCACATACAACTCTCCTCCAGATCCTAAGAACCAGCCTTCAGAACAATCACAGATAAATAAAATAAATTTTCTGTTTATACTCCGGGACGACCAAACAGTCAGAGAAGTTAACAAGATAGACAGAATACAAGAAACAGCACCGTATTCAGCAATCACGGGTTTGAACCCCGGTCACTCAAGGCACGTGTACTTATGCACCCGCGCGCCTGACCACCAGGCTACGGCTTAGAATGTGAGGGTAATGTTCCAAGGCTTCCACTCCAACAAGAACTCGTGGATCCAGGATAGTAAAACTTAACATCTTACTATTGATCAATAGATTTAATTCCTCATGCATAAATGAACTGTTGGCAAGAGGTGCTGCCAGTATGCGCACCAGGTTGTGAAAGCATCAGCAAGCAGGAGTCTGACAGCAAGTAAGAATTTTATTTTTATGTATATTTATCCGTATGTATTTATTTATTCTTAATTTCTGTTTTCTGGTATAACACAAACGGAAATTTAACCAAAAATTATTTACACTTAAAATTCACAATTAATATTTATTTCATTATAATTAATTACAAATGTTCCCAAATTGTAACCTTTCCTATATTCTACCCCTAACAGTATGGTCTGATGATGGGTATCCGTAAGATGCCTGAAACGTCACCTTAAGTGTATAGTGGTTTGGGCTATAAGCTTAATAAACTATATTATTAATTTCACTTGGTATGAATGGTTATTAATTATAGTAATTAAAAGGGGTACAGTTCTATTCTTTGATGAGTCCTGTTTAGCTTACAAACAGATTCTAATTGTTATTTCATCTGGAGACGAGGAATGCGGTACAATTCCTCCAACATCAAAGAAAAGGACACTTGGGGTGGACATTTTCACAGTGTCGGAATAGAGATACGCCTCACTTCCCGTTTCAAAATATCCCCGCAGTTGTTCAATTGGACTGAGATCAAGCAAATTTGGAGGCAATTAAATTGGGCGGTATCTTCATTGTGTTTCTCGAACCACTCGTGCATGCAGGCCCGATGACGTGCCCATTATCGTTCAGTAGACCTAACCAGTGAAAGGTTGGCCCCCTACGCATCAGGGGTCCTAGTTGTTGCGAGCAAAACATTTCCCATGTTAAGCAACTACCGTCACCTGTCTGGATAGTGGACACCACGCAAGTCACACACACATGCGTCCGTCGGTGTGTTGCACTGGGTACCTGGACTCATCCAACCTGTACACTCGTTTCCAGTCCTAAAGTGCCCAACTAGCGTGGTTAACACCACAGCATTCGCCGTTGACAATGATCAGCAGTGAGGAGATTTTTTGATATTGTCCTTGATATTTGGGATATTGTTCTTGCTTTCCCCATATTACACAGTACTGCGATGTCACCAGTCGCACAGTGACCTGCCGTGTATCCCGTACAATTCGCTGCCTCCTGCGCTCACCACGAACGTCCACCTTGCGTAATCCTTTACAGTTCTGTCGGAAGGAGGTGGTTTGACTAGGTAATTATAACAAAAATAATAATAAGCAAAAGAGAAAACATATTATGGTGACACTAACAAAAGAGCTATTTTTCTCATTCAATTAAGAGTCCTTGTATATTGTCTTGCCGAGATATGGTTCAACGAAAATTAAACAATATTTATAATTCCGGGTTCAGCAGGATACAAGGGTCGGTCTGAAATTAAAACAGCTGAGAAAGGATGTAGCGTATGTACGGGTATTGTACTGTAAGATAAATTTAAGGTCACAGTGACATGTGAGTCACCATCTAATTATTTTGATATACAGTATTCTCTGTCCAGGCATTTAAGACCTCAAGGCTTCGAGGTATATTTCGAGATTTATGACCTCACAGCATGAGGGTTGTTAGTGCTGCAAATCTGACTAAAGGTATCACTCTACGAAGAGATTTAAATCTTCCATCTCATGACGAAATCAGAGAAATACTGCTTAATAATTTACATCTGCTGTCGCTAAAATCTCTGACTCAGAGCTAACAAGAACGTACCAAAAATTTCATATCATCATTTCTAATGTATCTGCTTCTTTTATGAGGTCTATACGACCTTCAATTTTATTTTAATCTTGTTAAAGATTAACAAAAAAAAAAAAAAAAAAGAAAAACTATATAGCATGAACAAAAAATTAGGACTGAAAATAACCAATGAAAGATATTTTTGATATCACAGGTTTCTAACCTAATTGCTGTCCTGAGGTGTACGATAAAGGACTGGCGTGGTCTTCAATGTCATCTGATTTAAACCAATGTGATTTTTATCTCTGGGGTTATCTCAAAGACAGAAGAATTCGCGAACTATTCCTGCGCTGAAAAAAAAGTGATTGAAGATGAATTTTTTTCTATCGGAGGAAATGTTGGGGCTTCACACTCCAGCTGTGACATGTTATTGATAAACGCAGAGTACACCTTGAAAATATTGTGGAATGAATTTCTCAACACCTCTAAAAATAGTTCAAGTGTAATTTTCTGTTTCTAAACAATATTTTAATGTTCTTCAGATGAATAAAATAGTACGGTGAATAAAAAATCACCATGTACATTGATGGGTACCCACCGATGAGCAAAAAATAATCTACGAACGACAAATTGGTAGTTGTAAGTTACAAATTAATATATAGGGGAAAAAGTGGTTTATAGCGATGCAGGATATTTGTAAACATGAAACCCAGATTTAGCCTGAGTTTTTATACCCCAAAAAATACATATTGAGTGGACAGAAATCATGGGATATCAACCTAATAATGGGTAGGCCCATCTTTCGCTCGGATAAAGGCAGTCACACGGCGAGGTATTGAGCCCAACAGTTCACAAAAGCGTTCCATAGGTATTTCCATCCATGCTTGCTGCACCGCCGTCCATAATTCAGTCGCATTCCTGGATGGAGGATCCACAGCTCGAATGGGCCTTTCCACACATCCCAAAGAAGTTCATGTCTTCCACAAGGTTCATGTCTGGTGAACGGGGAGGCCATTCCATGGTGTTAAATGTGCAGAATGCTCTTCGAACCATGTTCAAGTTACCAAGGCTCTCTGGGGAGGCGCATTATCCTTTGGGTGCACGATGACCATGAAGGGATGCAGATGGTCTGAACTATTCAGACATGCATCTGAACGTACCAGAGGTCTCAACGTGTGCCAATTGAACACGACCCAGATCATTACCGACTGTACACGTACCTGAAGGAGTTCCATGTTGACATTACGAGTGCATAGCTTCGTGCGGTTTTCGCCAGATACGCACCAGCCCGTCCGTTCGATATAACTGGAAACGAGACTCTTCGGACTAGGAGACCCGTCTCCAATCATTCAAGGTCGAATGCCGATGTTCTTTCGCCCAGATGACACGTGGAGTCCAGCGTTGCGGTGTTAGCAACGGGACTCCGGTGAGTCGGCGGCTTCCATGGCCTATTGCAACTAATGATCGATGATGGTCTTGGTGGAAAAGTTTGTGGCGCCTCCCTCGTTGAAGTCGGCGGTGATTTGTGCCACTGTCGCTCTTCGGTTGGCTGAAACAATGCGAGACAGACGTCGACAGCCACGTTCAACCACCATCTTTCTCCGCTAACACTGCTGTCCACGATGAGATGTTATTTCGGAAATGGCATATTCCCGATATACTCTTGATACTGTCGAACAGGGATAGTGCAATTTCTGTATCACCTCCGCGATAGAGTGACCCATAGTCGGGCACCCACTATCATCCCTTTTTCAATGTCGGTTAACTCACGACGTTTATCTATACTGACATCGATTTACCGTCTAAGTGAATGCAGTGATGCAGTGTACCTATATTCCTGCCAAGCGGTGGGTTCGTCCACTAGCGAAAGGGGTGACAGCGTCGCGTTGCCCAAGAACTAGGTATCCAATGAATTCTGTCCTTTCAATGGTATTTTCCAGTCTTGTCTTGTCTTGTCTAGCAACTCCCATTTCAGCGCTCACTTCAGAATTTCATTTCATTGCTTATTAATCTAAGTTTAATTTGCATCAATCGCTTGTAAATTCCCAATAATTTTTATACTTTATTCTCCTTTTTAGAGATTTCTTGATAGGTTTAAGGCAAAAGATCGGAAATAGGGCAAAGATTTAAATACAAGTTTGAACCTCCCTTCCTGAAAGATGCTAAGAAAAGCCTGAAAAGGTTCATAACTCAGAAGGAAATTTAAAAAAATCGACCGACTCAAGGAAGCATTACATGTTCTTTTGGTATATCTTTTAATGTTCTCAAACACCTTACGTTGTCCTCGAAAACAGTTAGCAGGATTCCCTGGGTGGAAAAGACCTGAGTTCTACTCTCGTCGATGATGAGAAAAATTTTTATGGGTTTTTTTTACAACGTGGCTGAGTGGTCCGTCTCAGGCGAGGGTAGCATGGTTTTTTCTCCCGGAAACTCGGGTTTTAGGTCCAGCAAACAGAAAATCGACTATAGAACAAACGCCATTTATATATTATGCACTGAGCAATATGGCCTTAGTTGCCGATGCTCCTAAAGCCCTACTTCAACAAGAACAACTTCTTATGTCTTTATTTATGTTATAAAAATCCTTTTCTAAACTATAACTTGGACACAGCATAGTTTTGTTAAGGGGAAGTCTTGTCTGACCAATTTGATTGGATATTATGATATGGTCACAAAGGAACTAGATGCAGGGAATAACTTTGATATCATATATTTGGATCTTAGAAAGGCTTTTGAGTTGCACATGGAAGACTGCTGCACAAATTAGAGCAGTGTGGCATTGGAGGCAAATTACTGTTATGGATAAAGGGATGGTTGAGTAGGAGAAGAGTGGTAATCAATGGACATTGCTCTTTATGGACTGATGTTATTAGTGGAGTCCCTCAGGATTCAGTGTTGAGTCCACTGTTGTTTTCTGTATTTATAAATGATATTGATGATGGTATATCAGGCTTAATGTCCAAATTTGCAGACGATGCGAATGTTGTCAGGGTTATTAAGGACACTAATGACAGTACGCTGCTGCAACGGGATCTAGAAAAGTTGAGCAGATGACAAATGAAAAGTTGACAAATGTAAACTACTACATATGGGAAGCAGTAACCCCAGAGTAATGTATCAACTTTGTGGTACTACACTGACAGTGGTAAAGAGTGAAAAGGACTTGGGGTTAATTGTGCAGGCAGATATGAAGTTTTCTGAGCAGTGCAGACGGTCTGCAGGAGTAGCTCATGATGTCTTGTCAATGATATACAGGAATTTTTCTAGCAGGGATAAGGAGGTGATTATCCCCTTATATAAGGCAATGGTCAGGCCACACCTTGAGTACTGTATACAGGTCTGGAGGCCTCATTTTAAGAAGGTGTGTGTGTGTGTTATGGAGGTTTAATGGCGCATAAGCTGCTGAGGCTATAGTGCGGCTATTTTAAGAAGGATATAGAGCTGTTGGAACGAGTACAGAGAAGGGCAACAAGATTAGTGAATGGAACGAAGGGTTGCTTGCTCTTACGAAGAAAGGCTTAAGTTTTGCAGATTACAGTGTCTGGTGACTAGGCACCTGCGAGGTGATCTGATTGAGATGTATAATGCCTTGAATGGTTTGAGCATGATCAATGCTGATAGGATTCTTCATCTTGCTCAGAATAATCACCTGAGAGGGCATAAATTCAAATTGAGGAAAGACAGTTATAGGATAGATGTGCGGAATTTGCCTTTAGCCAGCGGGTAGTTGATTGGTGGAACAGACTTCCATCTTTTGTTGCGGAAGTTGATAGGTTAAATAAGTTTAAGGCTGAGCTGGACAGGTATTTAGAACGAACGGAGGGGTGAAATGGGAGCGGTTTTTTTTTTTTTTTTTGGCTGATGCTGCATAAGCTTAGCTTGCTTTCTTACATCATATGCCTCTACTAATGCTAATGCTAAAAATATAAACTTTTAGAAGAAGAAAAAATGGAGAAGTTTGATCACCAACCACTCAGTAGTTGGATGTTTGAATTTTTTTAAAATAAATTCCTCTAAAATATTGCAGACATCTCCAGTTGTGCTTTACTCTAGCATGTATGTTCTAAATTAATGAGGCCAGGAAGTTACATTCTGGGAGTGCCGTGCCATCGTGCCATCTGGTGGCCGACATATTCCAGATGGAGGTTATATTTGGTTTTGTAATCTGCTTTCTGTGAGGGAGCGAATTAGTTAAGCGAAGTACATGAACAGCTAGCTAGCTATGTTGAGTACTGCAGGGTAAACTCCGATATCCAATCACCTCTGTACAACCCATTTTAGAGTTGTAAAATACACAAGACACCGATCCTTTACAGAAATCCATAAATGGTGCATGCGCGTTAATATTTTACAATAAAATTCTATAAACGTGAATTTACTACTGATTTATAAATTTAAAATTAATTTATTAAATATAAATTTAAATTTTACGGTTATTAAAATTAAAGGATGTAAATTTAATAAATTTTAACAAATAAATTATACATTTCATAAATAATGAAGTGCAAGTTCTTTAAAATTAAACTTTTAATATTGAAATGCTAGAAATCAATTATAAAAATGTTTATAAACATTTTATAAATACATATGTTTAATGAACATACTTAAATATGTTTAATAGATACACTGGTGTTCAAAGAAAGAGCATCACCTAGGAATTTCACATTTCTAACCCTTTTTTCGCGATGGTATGTTACATTAATGACTAGCATCACAAAAAGAACTATAAACAAGATATTTATTAATAGTTAAGGCAAAGCTAAGTAATATTTGGGAGGTGCTCTCAAAATATTCCAAAATGAGCTTTGCAATCTTTATACAACAGTTCTGGTAAATACGACAATTATGGCTGAAATGTTATCAGAATTTGCTTCAGTGTATCATTTTAAATGGAAAACAAAATGAAAAGTTCACCAGGTGCAAACTGATATTTAGTTGAACCGCCTCTGGCTTTGATGACAGCAGCACACCGTCGAGGCATTGACAAGATCAATTTCTGAAGATAATCAACTGATAGTTCGTGGTTCCAAACACCAATTATGGCTTCCTGAAGTTCACGAAGGGTCTTCGGTTTCTTTCTGGCAACTGCAGATTCCACACGATGGCAACAGTTCTTTATAGGATTCAGATCGAACTGTTTCCTGGCTAGCTAACCGTTGTAATGGACCGTTCTTCCAACCATTTTTTCACCTGTAACAAATGTAAACACATTACTGTCGAACCTCTAATGCAGAAATGAAACCAAAGTAACAACGGAAGTGCCTACTTACACTTTTCGCCCGATGACAAGGAGCAGAGTCGTCCTGAAAGATGCAGTTGCTTGGCAGGTTAAAATGGTCTTTAATGGTTCGCAGCAATTTACCTTCCAATATAGCCAGGTATCCATTGGCATTTTACGGAACCTTTTATAAACTTTTGGGGATTACCCTGACTTCTAATCTCTCTTGGCACAAGCACATTACAAATATTGCTTCCTCTGCATCTAAAAAAACTTGGTTTTCTCTTTCGCTCTCGGCGTTACTTTTCTCCCAAAACAGCTGCTCACGCTGTATAAATCGCAAATCCGCCCTGCCATGGAATATTGTTCCCACATCTGGGGTGGTGCCCCCAAAACCTCTCTCAGGCTTCTTGATTCCATTCAGAAGAGGGCAGTTAGGTTAATTAATGATTCATCTTTAACAGAGTCTCTCCACTCGCTTTCTCATAGACGCACTGTTTCTGCTGCATGCCTCTTCTACAGATACTTCCATGGGCACTGTCCTTCTGAATTGGCTTCTATAATTCCCGCTCTCTCTTTCAAAACAGTCCGAACACGTGCCGCCACCAGCCAACACCATATACTGTCCAACTTCAAACCCACAGAACCAACTTTTCATCTTCCTCATTTATTCATTCAACTGCCATTTTCTGGAACAACCTTCCTTCATACGTATTTCCTGAAAATTACAATCTACAGAAGTTCAAGTCCAATATCAACATTATATCTTCTTTCGTCTTCTCAACCTCCCAACCCAAGCACGGTACTAAGTACTATAGGTTATAATACCTCTCGTGGTTTGGGGTTCTCATAAAAAAAAAAAATAAATAAATAAACTGCAGGTGACCTACTCCACTAAATGCCCCGCCCATATCATTTTGCTGGTAGGAATTTCACTGTAGATACCATACAGTCTGGATGGTATTCTTCACCACGTCTACGGCGAATCGTTTGTCTCCCATCAGAGCCATGCAGGTTGAATTTCTTCTCATCCGAGAAAATAACTGACTTCCACTGCTCGGGGTCCAATTAATCGGGCCTTTTTTATTTTTTGTGTGAGTACGGGCTTCTTCTTAGGACGACGGGCTAAAGTCCAATTTTGAAGAGGCGTCTTCTGACTGTTACTGCACTTGCTACCATTCCTGTATGTTCTTCCCATTCTATTTTCAGCTCAGACGAAGAACCCTTACGGTTTTAAGGCATAAGCGCTTCAAAACGCGATCCTGTTTTGGCGTAGAGACTCGTTTGCGGCGTCCGGTTCCTTTTCTCCTATCAGCAGAACCAGTACTCTTGAGTTTGAAAAGAAATCTACTCACTGTCGACTGATTACAAGACACTCTATATAAACAATATGACGGGAAGAACATCTTTCCTCACGTAAAGCAACAATAGCACTCTTTCTTCGTGGCGTCAACTGCACGTAACTCGCCATCCTGACACAAGCAAGGAATGACTGCAACTCTTGCTGAGCGTGCTTATATAGCTGAAAGTAACAGCTGATGCAATATTACGTCATCCCTACGCGTGTCAATCTTATCTGATGCAATCTGTAAGAAATATTGCCATATAATTACGTTATTCGGACGACAATTACAATTTTAAGGGATGATGCACTTTCTTTGAACACTAGTGCATTTCATTTACTAAATTCTTTTACAATGTGGTGAGTTAGTTTTTTTTTTTTTTTTTATGAAAACCCCAAACACGAAAGGTATCAAAACCTATAGTACTTAGTACCGTGCATGGGTTGAAGGAGAAGTATGGGGGGAGGGGGATGCCGGAAACTTTGCTCTAGAGACTAAACATGGGTTTCACCATGTTTAGTCTCTAGAGCTCATGTACTCCAATAAGCAAAGTGGTGGTATTTCACCGGTTGATGAAAGTCATCTACCACCTCAGTTGTAGTAGGAGTTTTAGAAGCGACTAAGGTCATATTGCTCTGTGTATACTGTCTGTAAATTGTTTGTGTTGTGTGGTCGATTTTTTTGTTTGCTGGGCGAAAAATCCGAATTTCCGGTAGAAATAACCATGCTACCCTCGCCTGAGACAGGATAACTCTGCCACATTATGAAAAAGATCCATAAAAATTCTTAATGTCATCGACAGGATTCGAACTCAGTTCTTTTCCAGCCGGTGTGGGGAGGACGGCTATTCTTCCAACTGTGCTACCCATGGGGATTACGATTTGCTATGTGCGCGACAATTTGGTGAAAGACAGTTCAGTGAGTATGATGAATTCTATGGGAGGTCTGCGCGGTAGCACAGTGGTATCCTCACCGTCCTCCCGACACAACGTGGAAAAGGCCGGGGCTCGAATTACTTCGATTACGCGAGGAACTTTTATGGCCTTTTTTCACTACGTATATGAATTAGTCGGTCTCAGGTGTAGATAGCAATGTTTTTTTTCCCCCGGAATCCGTGGTTTTTCGTCCAGCAAAGAAGGAAAATCGACCAGAAAACACACGCAATTTAGTCACAAGCCACATGGGTAGATGAAATGACTTTCAGGGTGACCCTAATAAATAGTTTTAAATAGTGTTTAATTCTCTGGGAGAATTCGGTGTATGGCAAAGGAAAACAGAAAATGCAAACTCTTACAACTCTTACCATGTGTTGCTATAAATATGATCACGGAACCGTTTTTGATATTTTATATGTTTGATGGAGCGTACTATCCACTTTTGTTTATTAACGCACATTCTACTTTTTTTTAAAGGAGATCCTATCACCAAATTGTCTCTTACATCGAAATGTTATGCACAGAATTGTTGCATACAGAGTATTGTCATGCATCGTACAATGAACTGGAACCGACGTGGACCAGTATATGGGATGACCTTAACACCTCATCCCAAGCATCCTACATTATGATTTGGTTGATGAGATTATTCACTCAGCTAATTCTTTCTTGTTTTCTCTTCGACAGCATTTCTCCATTTATCCTGACCAAGCGAGTTGGAATGGATGATTACGAAGAAGACCGTGACGCTGAAAATATCGTCAGCGAATATAAGAATCAAGAGGGTAAGTTTCCCATATATATGTAATCTACTTACGAGTACGTCATAGTATAATAGAATCAAATGGAGATATTGGAATGTCCTGATCGATACAATATTCTCCCCTATGTTACCATTCAGGCATTTTTCATTATTTATAGGGAAATCCAAAGAGGGCTCGTGCAATAGGCTAATCCTTATTATTGTTTTCTACAGGTAGTGAGGAGGAGCGACTGTCTGTATTGAACGCTGCACGCATGGGCGGTAACGACACAACCCGCAGCGTCATTTACAACCTTCCTACTCCAGAAGCTGAGGACGTATCCTTCGATTTAGTTGAGATCGACAAAATCAAGATTGGTGATCCGTTCAGTGTCACAGTGAAGGTGGAAAACAGGTCATCGGATGTCAGAACCATTTCCGCTGTTCTGTCGGCAAGCACCATCTACTATACCGGAGTGTTGGCCGAGAAAGTAACACGGCAGAGAGGGACTTTCTCCCTGAAACCAGGACAATGTAAGATTTAAAAAATTTTAATAATTCTGTTTTTTTTTTTTAAAGTACACCTTTCTTCCGACCGTTCGTAACTATGAAGACAAAAAATCATATTAAAGATTTTTAAAGAGAGAGAGAGAGAGATCAATTATTAAATCGTTTTATCTGTCTCCAGCTGAAGAGTTGGCCATCACGGTGCTCTCAGATGACTACTATGACAAGCTAGTTGACTACAGCATGATGAAGATCTATGCCCTTGCCACAGTTAAGGAAACTCAACAGACATGGTCAGAAGAGGACGACTTTGCTTTAGAGAAGCCAACTTTAAGACTAGAGGTAGGAGTTGTATGTTGAGAAAAGAACTGAAACATATTTTGACTCATTGTGACTCAAGATCTTAGTGAAATCTTGGTGTTACTTTTTCAGGTGCCAAATTTAATTCGACTTAGGCAACCATTCGAGGTAGGCATCTATTTCACCAATCCGCTTCAGAGACCATTGAGGCGGTGCTGGTTTATTACCGAGGGACCAGGGTTGAGTGAGCCACGACGGACAAAGTTCAGGTGAGCAATGAAAGGGGCGAAAGTTAAATTTAGCAATGCATTCAAGTTCTGACGCTTTTCCAAAATCCGCTGCTTCGGGATCCCATTCTAGTAATATTTAAATGTCTTTCTGTGTATTTGATGGATTTCTATGGAGATAATTATGTGATCT
Organism: Mastigoproctus giganteus; assembly: GCF_048544385.1. Taxonomy (NCBI): domain Eukaryota; kingdom Metazoa; phylum Arthropoda; class Arachnida; order Uropygi; family Thelyphonidae; genus Mastigoproctus; species Mastigoproctus giganteus. The sequence continues at coordinate 5,154,612 of NC_143581.1, forward strand.
AATGCGCATCTGAAGCACGAATACGTAGTGAAGTCCTTTGAACATTTGACTTATACATTTTTTTTTCCTACTTACAGGGACATTCGCCCAGGAGAAAGCATTAAACACAAAGAAATTCTGATTCCAATGCGCTCTGGGAAAAGAAAGCTGGTGGTCAATTTTAGCTCGATAGAGTTAATAGAGATTCTGGGATCCAAAGAAATGGAGGTGTCTGTATAACGCCTCTCTGAAAAAGGTCGCTTTCAGATCGTTTATGTTTTGTATTTTTATATCTGAATCATGATGTTTGTGAGTAGATATTTTAAGTTGACGATCAAAGTAAGTTTTGGCCACCCGAAGAGGCTAGCTTTAACCAATTTTTATTTGCCAGTGATTAATTAACGAAATATTTTGTTACTATAGAAGAGAGTATCAATATAACGAAGTTTACAATAAATAGTCCTTTTAATGATAATATTTTCTGTCCCGTTATTTCACAAAAATTACACAGGGATTCATCGATTGATTGTGCAATTCTGGGAACCCATTTGAAATTTATACATTAGCCAGCTGAAACCAGGTTGTCTGAAGGTTTATCTGAAGGGAATTTGAGATGGGCACAAAAAAATTTTAAGATTGTTTTAAAATAGGTAATATATAAACTCACTGACCGAAAGCTTTAATTCACTATCTGGTAGGGCCATCTTTTGACTGAAATACAGCGCATACAAGTCGTGGTTTCCGACCAGGCTAGCCGGGTGGGTAAAGTACCTGCTTGGCAACCCAAAGGTCGCAGGTTCGAATCCCGCCTCGGGCTTGGATCAAAGTACTGCAAAAACCTTGGGAGGTGATTTATGGCCACAGAAGCCGATGCGCCAACAATTACCAAAAAAAAAAACAAAAACAAGTCGTGGATTCCACTAAGTGTCTGAATGAGTCTAGCTCCATATTTGACCGTCCTTCCATCAGGATATTTGTCAGCTGCTCAGTTGTGGAAAGTAGTGAAGTTCAAAGCCGAAGTGCACTTTCCAACATATCAAAGACATTCTCAATTTAATTCGGAATTCGGCAGCCAGGGTAGAAATCTTAGGAACATTCCTGAAAAACACAATTTTTGAATAGTGGATTTTAGCTATATACAGTCTTGAAAGAATTAATCGCAATCTGAGTGAAAATGAAGCGCTGTAGAGTGAACTAGTCCGATACCACAGAAATATATTCGCTGTAGCTTATACTACCTTCTATTGGTATGAGCTAAACACATACCCGCACCAAAAGAACATACCCCATACCATGATACCATCTAAAGACCCCCTGAGTGGTCGACACGAGACAGTCTGGATGCATGGCTGCATAATGTTTACTCCACACTTTCACCGTACCATTAGTTTTTCACAAAGTTTCCCTCAAAACGTAAAAGTACATAATGTATAAGTAGACACTATCCTATAATGGTGTGCAAAACTTAAGAACCAACACTATTTCTAAAGGTTACAACCACAAAATCTTTACTTAAGATACTCTTTACTGATGAGAGTAGATTCAGTCTCAGCAGCGATTCTGGACGTCAGCTAATCTGGCGAGAGGTTGGCACACGGTATCACCTCGCAAACATCACTGAAAGGGATCCATATGGTGGTAGAGGTGTTCTCGTCTGGTGAAGCGTTATCTTGGATGGACGTACAAAACTGATACTGGAAGGCGGTACTGTACACCAGTGCACGCTACTGTACTGAGGTAATCTTTCCCCATGTGCGTCTGTTCCGAGGTGCCATTGGCCCACCCCGAGTTCGTGTTTATGGATGATAACCCACACACCATCGCACTACAGCTGTTGATATGCTTTTGGAAAGTGAGGACATTGTTCTTATGGATTGGTCTGCCCGTTCGACCGATCTAAATCCTGTCGAACACATATGGGACGCTCTGGGAAGACGCCTAGCGGCAAGTCCACAGCCACCAAAAAATGTTCACCAGCTTAAGATGACGCTGACAGAGGAATGGACGACGTTACCGCAAGAGGTGTGGCGCCCACACCACATGGAGGAACGCCGCCCCTCTATGTTACCAGGCAGTACTAGGTGGTAGATGACTCTCATCAACCGGTGAAATACCACCACTTTGCTTATTGGAGGCTTGAAGTGGTGGAACCCATGTTTAGTCTCTAGAGCTAAGTTCCGGCCAACCCTTCCCTATCTCTTCCATCATGCAGTATGATTGATGATTTTTGAGGTTATGATGAATATCGTGGCGAGATCCAATATTCCCTACATTTCGAGGGTACAGCTCTAAAACGGTGTTCGCAGGCCAGCCGCTAGTTAGTACACCGGACTGAACCTATTGGTAACTCTCTAGGAAGCTTCCGGATCAGCTAGTGTATAATCTTGCTACCTCTACTCTGCCAGATAGTGACTGGAGGGAGTCCGAGTAGTGTGTATGCGGGGAGCATTGTCGAGGCCACGTTATGTCAAGGATCTGGGTATATTCTTACCACATGTACGCCATATCCAAAAATTTCATTACTTCATACAGCATGTCCCACCCACTTTTTCTTACTATTGAATACACCATGAATTGTCAAAATAATAGAGCAAGCTTATCTGCGAAAAGATCTAAACCTCCCAAGGACTTCCTAATTCATTTCACAAATATACGTGGTCTCAATTCTAATCTCAACGATGTCCATTTCCACTTGCAGTCTTCCAAACCCCATGTACTTTTTCTGACTGAATCTCAGTTATCAGTTGATTCAACTACTGCTCATCTCAGATGTCCAAATTATTTGCTGTATGATTCCTTTCGCCTCAAAGGTGGTACTTGTGCATATGTCCGTTCTGATATTCCCTGTCAGAGACTTGGCAATTTGGAATCTCCTCTCTTTGATCTTCTCTGGCTTAAAATCTCTCTACCTCATTGTGTAAAATTCATCTGTTGTCTCTACCGTTCTCCCAACTCCACTAATCACTTGGAGCTCTTTGACTTCCTCTCTTTGCAACTTGACTTTCTCCAGTCCAACTTTCCTAACAGTGAGGTAATTTTCCTTGGTGATTTTAACGTTCACAACTCCAGCTGGCTTCCGTTTTCTAGTCACACCGACCCAGCAGGTCGAGATGCTGAGGCTTTTGCAATTACTAATGACCTAGCACAGATTGTTCATTTACCTACAAGAATACCGGACAATCCTAATCATACAGCCAATACGCTTGATCTTTTTCTCACAAACAACCCTTCTAAGTACAAGGTCGAAGTGAGAGGTCCTTTAGGCACTTCAGATCACAACTTGGTGATTGTCTCTTCTCCAATGGAACCTTTATCTCATGGCTATTCCCAACCTCGTATTGTTTGGCATTACAAGAATGCAAAATGGGATGACCTGCGAGACTTCTTTTCTTCTTTTCCTTGGTCTGATTACTGTTTCAAAACTTCTGATTTCAACGTTTGCTCAGATCGGGTCAGTGAAATTATTCTTGCAGGAATGGAATCCTTTATCCCACACTCCACTTTAAAATCTCGTCCTTTATCTAAACCTTGGTTTTCCAATAAATGTGCTAAGGCTGTTCAAGAGAAGAACGTTGCATATCGTAATTGGCTTGTTTCTAATTCTTCAGTTTCATTTTCTGCCTACACCAAAGCTCGCAACAATTGTAAAGCAGTTATTAATCAGTCCAAACTAGAGTTTGAACAGGCTAAGAGTAGAAAACTTGCTTCTTGCCCTAATGGTAGCCGAGCATTCTGGTCTCTTGCCAAAGCTATTGGCCGCAACTTTTGCCCATCTCTGCTCCCACCTCTGTCCAAACCAGATGGTTCTGTTGTCACTTCAGCCAAGGATAAAGCTGACCTGCTAGCATCCCATTTTTCTTCCAGCTCATGTATTAATGATCTTGGTAAAACACCTCCCACCATTCCTAACACGCTCCATTCAATGCCTCCTGTGGTCTTCCGTCAAAAGGATATCAGAAGGATTTTGATGAATCTTGATGCTAAGAAAGCTCCAGGTCCTGATGGTATTTCTCCACTTGTTCTCAAAACCTGTGCTCCTGAACTTACTCCTATTGTTTGCCGCCTTTTTTCACTTTCTTATTCCAAAGGTGTTTTTCCTTCTGCTTGGAAATTTGCTCATATCCAGCCAGTTCCTAAAAAGGGTGACAAATCCCTCCCATCCAATTATCGTCCCATTGCAATTACTTCTACTCTTTCTAAAGTAATGGAGAAATCAATTAACCGCCAACTCTTAAACTACCTAGAAACCTTCCGTCTGATCAACGATCGCCAGTATGGATTCCGTCAGTGTCGATCCACTGGTGATATTCTGGCTTATTTTACCCATTTATGGACTAATTCAATGGAAAGGTTCGGTGAAACACAAGTAGTTGCTCTTGACATCTCAAAGGCTTTTGATCGTGTTTGGCATAAAGGTCTTCTAAACAAGCTTCCATCTTATGGTTTGCCAACTGTTTTTAGTAATTGGTTATCCAGTTTTCTCTCTGATCGCTCACTGAGGGTGATGGTAATGGCTCTCTGTCTTCTAACTTCTCCACTAATGCCGGTGTCCCCCAAGGTTCAGTTCTTTCCCCCACTCTTTTCCTCTTGTATATCAATGACCTTCTTCCATTGACTGGAAATCCCATCCATAGTTTTGCCGATGATAGCACATTGCATTCAACTTTCCATTTTGAGAAACCTTGTCCAGCTCAATCAGCTTCAAGTTCTCGAAAATCTGCTGCCAATTCCTTAAATGCCGATCTTCAGGTAATTCTCCAGTGGGGCAAAGACAACTTAGTTGATTTCAACCCTTCTAAAACTCAATCTTGTCTTATATCTCGCAAAAAAGGATTCTTCTGCTCCTATGCTTATCTTTAGTGACACTCCGATTTCTAGGCAAAATGATATATCTCTTTTGGGGATTACCCTGACTTCAAATCTCTCTTGGCACAAGCACATTACAAATATTGCTTCCTCTGCATCTAAAAAACTTGGTTTTCTCTTTCGTTCTCGGCGTTACTTTTCTCCCAAACAGCTGCTCACTCTGTATAAATCGCAAATCCGCCCTGCCATGGAATATTGTTCCCACATCTGGGGTGGTGCCCCCAAAACCTCTCTCAGGCTTCTTGATTCCATTCAGAAGAGGGCAGTTAGGTTAATTAATGATTCATCTCTAACAGAGTCTCTCCACTCGCTTTCTCATAGACGCACTGTTTCTGCTGCATGCCTCTTCTACAGATACTTCCATGGGCACTGTTCTTCTGAATTGGCTTCTATAATTCTCGCTCTCTCTTTCAAAACAGTCCGAGCACGTGCCGCCAATAGCCAACATCCATTTACTGTCCAACTTCAAACCCACAGAACCAACTTTTCATCTTCCTCATTTATTCATTCAACTGCCGTTTTCTGGAACAACCTTCCTTCATACGTATTTCCTGAAAATTACAATCTACAGAAGTTCAAGTCCAATATCAACAAATATCTTCTTTCGTCTTCTCAACCTCCAACCCAAGCACGGTACTAAGTACTATAGGTTATAATACCTCTCGTGTTTGGGGTTCTCATAAAAAAAAAAAAAAAAAAAAGAACTTATCAACATTGTTCTAAGTATGGACAGGTGGTGCAAAGTCTGCATCGACATTAGGGGTGGCCATATCTCCTACTGAGGACCAACTCTTCCCTTTGTTCCATCTTTGGCAATGATGAATCTGTATCATGGCAGCCAGTGCTATGTTTCCATTTTTGAATAAAGTCCCTCTGTACCGTTTTGATTCCGTGTTGTTTCCTTCATCATTTCTGCACCTCACGAAGTTCCTTTGGTATGCTTTTCCCATATCCAGGCCACTCCTATGAGAAGCTACAGGTGAAAACCTGACTGGTCCTTAAATTTTGCACACCGGTGTATAAGGGAGTCATGGGAAACCTTCTGATTGCAGGAAATTGTGTATGACTATGAATAAGACAATACTTTGACCTAAAAAGGTGATCAGCAGCCCAGGATCGTTGAATACGTACGCCGAACAAACGATGAACCCACGGAAAGAAATAGAGTTTCAGAGAGCATGGCAGTTGGGAAAAGTAGGTATTTGTTGCTCGGGACTCTCCAACAGTCCTCAAAGAATTTTATGAACCGATCCTTACTCTTTCAAAGCAATAAAGTGCGAGTGGGGGAGATAGTTTGAGAGTGAGAGTTAAAGTGGAAGAAAGCACCCTCCAGTTCAGTAAGGATGGGAAAGAGGAAGGGTTTGACATCCCTGAGTTGGGGAGCCCACCCACCCCAGGGAAAGTAAAAAAGACTGCAGGGCAAGGGTGCCATGCAAAGAATGGCACCATTTAGTCCTAGGACATCCGAGGATGTCCCAAGCCTAAAGGTGTTGGGACACCACTGGATGGATGTCAATCACACCTGTCCCACAACAAGGTATTCAGGTGGAATCCTACCCTGGATGGATTAGTAGCTGTCCCGCATTATCAAATGAGTGTACCTGCAATGTGTGTCGCAGCTGTTCCACATCAATGTATGTAGGTGGAGTATCAGCAGTGAAAGTAGTAAAGGTTGGTATCAGCAGTGGAGGTGATTCCGCGTCCAGGAGGGCCCGGAATACTGACTGGGAGTGTCAGCTGCATATTACTGTTGGAGGTTTGCAATTTGAGATATCACATCCTTTGGGGACGGAAATTTGCTCTTCTCAAGGTGAAGGCACATCCTGTGCGAAGGTCGAGAAATCAGTAAAATAGTGCTCGTCAGTGACAAAAAATTCCTCTGCGCCAGGAAGAGAGCGGAGTTCGTGTGCATTTTGCTTTTAGATTGGTATATTGATGACAATGATAGAGGATGTGCTCTATATCCTCAGAGAGTCTGCAGGAACATAATGGATCCTCTGTAAGTCCCAGCTTAGCAAACTTGGAATTTAGTCACGTCCTGTAATCACAGAGGTTGTGTAGAGTTCCCAAGAGTCCCACGGAGGAGAATTCGGATATGTGATCGTGACGTCTGGAATGAATCTCTTGGTAACGCTGCCTTTTTGAGTGGTGTTCCAGTTTGCTTGCTAGATGTCAGTAAGGTGATCAGTAATCTCTTCTTGCTTCCGGGAATTTGTAAGGTTTAGATTGTAGTTTAGGATGGTTACAGGCAGTGCCTTCTTGTGACAGTAGAGCAGGCCTCTGGCAATGATTTCGAGGTGGAGGAGAAGATCCCTCGCAAGAACCTGTGAGGGATCTTCTCCAAGATAATATGTCGCTGAATCGAATTCAATTTACATTGATTTCTAGCGATGATGGTCCGATGGTACCAAACACCAGCACCGTAGCACACCGCCGTAATAAAAACAGCAATTTACAATTTATTGTTCTAGGCGGTCCCGGCCAGCTTTCCTGGCATCCACACCATTATTTACAATACCACACAGATAATTACAGACTTATATCTACTAACACCCGCTCCATTATAAGACATTGAAGTTCTGAACTTCATGTACCCGCTCCACTATAAGGCATTGAAGCTCTGCAGTTCATAATGTAAATTTGATGTCCCAGTCACGAAAAGTAGCTAGTGAGAAGCAGTCAATTAATACAATCTCAATGTGATGTCCAGTTCAGTAAGTCTTTAATAAATGAAATGTAATCCGGAAAGCTGAATTGCGCACACGCCATGGAAGTACTGTATTCTCATCAGTTCTCATCAGTAAATTGCAGTCAGAGCGTGGAAGAATTCTGAGTAGTTAATTGCAGTCAGACCACGGAAGCATCTCATTAGTGAATTGCAGTCAGACCACGGAAGCATCTCATTAGTGAATTGCAGTCAGAAGATGAACAAAGATGTTACAAGTGCGTCATCTTCATAATCGTTGAAGTATACTTAATTAGACGCTGACGTTTCCAATGGCCTCGTCGAGTACACCGACTTGAAAGGTCAATCAGTGATGAAATGTACACCCTGAAGCACCATCCTCGTCGAGTACTCGGACTGACCACTCAGTGAAGCACCTGTCCTCGAATACTTTGACTTGAAAGACTACTTAGTGATGAAATGTAAGCTAACTAGGGATGAACTGGCCTATTCCGACTAGCCCTCTTGAATCATTAGTGATTGCCTACCAACTGTCAAAGCTGGTGCCTGCAGTACAAGGACCCGCATTGCATAGTTGTCCGCGGCGGCACAAGGAACCGCTTTGCAGTAATCTAAAGATCGCCAAGTGAAGCAACTCACCCGAGGATATCGTGTGATATGAACTGGTCACACCTTGAAATTTTAATTTCAATACGTTGTAGCCAGAGGATCATGCAACAAGGATCATTCAAGAAAATGTTGTAGGAGCTTTTCACTGAGTAGTGGAAATTTTCATTGTGATGTTGCATGGATCACGATTTCAGGAAGAAACAGATTCCTTGTAGTTCTTTGTATTTATTCCTGACCATGACGGTTCTGGTGCTTAAATAATAGGGACAGCTATGAAACGGCAAAAAAGACTCGGCCACCACAGGGCACCGAAAGTACTTATCAATGGCTATGTCGATAAGATAAGATATTTTTGTTTAGTAGCAGCTGGATCAGTTGTAAGAGACAGCGGAGCACCCTCAGCACAGCAACCCTGTTTGAATCCATACTGGAGGGGAGAATGGGGATTGGCAGTGTAATATAGGAAATTAGTCCTGTGATGAAGGAGACACTCAAAGATTTTCCCCAGTGCTGGTAGAAGAGCGATTGGACGATAAGAGTTAGGCTGAATCGGTGGCTTTTCTTTAAGACGAGACGAATAGATGCAAGTTTCCAGCAGTTTGGGAAGAGTGGATAAGGCATTTGTTGAACCAGATGCTGAAGGAACAGGCTATGGAATTTCTTAATAATTTCTGTCTCAAGGTCAGGTCCAGGTTCTTTATTGTTTTCAGTTTTCTCCAAAGCCAGATTAAGCTCTTCAGCGGTAAAAGGCTCTCCAATCGTTTTCGTGGTGTACGATCCATTTTCACTGCAGATTTCTCCCAAGAGTTGAGGTAAGGGTGCACGCAGGGTTGAGCATACAGAGTTGACTACTTCACCATAGGGGAGCTTTGAAGTAACATTATAAACTACGCTCCAAGGATGGTTGTTCCAGTGGTTACGACTAGGTGATGCCAAGAGGCCCTCTTTCTCTCTTGCACACGCTAATGGCCTTCATATAATTGTTGCGGATGTATGCGTCAAGGAAGACGTTAACTTCCGGCTGTGGCCATGATGATCTAGCTTGCTGAAATATCTCTTACGGGCGTTATGCCCTTGTCACTTGAGGGTGTGGAGTGCGTCGCACAACCAAGGAACCGAGTTGGATTCTTTTTTGGAATTGCATCTCTACAGGCATCGAGAATGATGCTTGTGATCTTGTTTGTATGTTTCTCTGGAGAGAGTGGGGCGAGAGTCGAGGGTCAGCAGTCCTGCAGAGATGGTGGACAGCAGAAAACCTGTCCCAGTCGGCAGTCTTGAGGGCGAACCTAGTGATATCAACATTGATGGGAAGAGCTGAATCCACCTGATATACCTGAGAGAAGGAGATGGTCCTGTGGTACAGGTCTCATTTACCCGCTAGTAGGCGAGATGGAACGGGTGGAAATAGTAATGTCAATAATTTATTCATGAAGAGTGCTGCAGAAGGTTGCTGGGTGTTCAGCTCTGTTGACGATTACTAATGAGGAAATAGCAATATTCAAGAAGACTGCCATTTGCAGAACGGATATCATCAATAATCAGGTCTGTGCCAAAACCGAGAGAGGCAGTTGGTGTCCATGGAAACAAGGATCTTTTAGTTGGTCAGAATGGATGTGACTGTTTGTAGATGGTGCACTGTTTGAATATAGAGAATAAAATCAGTACACTGAAATGGCCAGGAGATAGCGTCGACCTCAACGCGATTCACCTTTCATCTTTTGGACGAAATGAACAGAGGCCAAAGTACCCCCTCTCTGTCGGTGCAACCCAAGAATGCTTTAAAGTAGTGGAACACAGTACTAAGAGGCTGCTGCAAAAAGTTCCCGAACTGCTGCTGCTGCGGTCATTTGATGAGTTTAAAAATAAACGGAAACGGTATGTTCCAGTACAAACTTCTTCCAACAGATGGTGGTACAGAGATTGTCCAGTAGGCTGACAGGTTGCAAGTACAACCAATTTCGTTAGTAGCGTTAGCGTTCCGTGTAATCATTTTGCAGTGGGGCAACGAACAGCTATCAAATATCACTTTAAATTATCTACAACAGAAACGTACGAAATGTTAAAAACTATGTATGGTGATGAAACGTTAAGTCGCGCCATTGTGGTTGAATGGTATAAGCGGTTCAAATGGTATAAGTGGTTCAAAGACAGACGTGAGGATGTTTGCGATGACCCAAGAAGTGGAAGTCCGTGAAAATTTCGAAATGAGGACAGAGTTGCAAAATTTCAGGAAATTTTGGCAGAGATCATCATTTCACTGTCAGAATAATGGCTAATTCGTCAAATTCCGCATGAAGATTTAGGGAAAATGATGGTCTGATCAAAATTTGTGCCGCATAGCCTCAAGGATGAGCAGAAGCAACGAAAGAGTGTCATCATGTGAATACTTCATCCAGACTTGTCAAGATAATCCTAATTTCTCCGACTGTATTTTCACTGGAGATGAGTGTTAGGTGTTTCAATACGACCCCGAAAAGAAGCGTCAGAGCAAGCAGTCGTCTTCAAAATAATCGGCTCCAAAAAGTTTCGTTTAAGGATGAAGATGTGCTAATCATGTTTTCGACAAACAGTGCGATTCAAAAGGAATTTGTACCTGAAGGGCAAAGAGAGAGAGCCAATGCTGATTTCTAAGTACAGATTCAAAGATACTGACGTTCATTTCTTGGGTGAAGCCGCCACTTCGAGAGAAAGGCAGCTGGGTCTTGTTGCATGACAATGCAGTCGCCCATTCCGTATGGTGCTGTACAGAATCAACCATTCAATCCAATCTAGCACTAGCGGTCTTCCTCTTTTCCCAGGTGAAAAGTGCCCTCAGAGGAAAGAGATTTCAGGATGTTGAGGACATAAAGAAAAACGTAACCACCCAACTAAACATCATGTCTTTGGACGCCTTCGCTGACTCTTTTCAGAAACGTTTAGAGCGGTGTAGCAAGTGCATTAAATCAGGTAGTGTTCACTTTTGAGTTCTTTCACTTTGTGTCCTTTTTATTGCCCCACAACTTTTGTTATTCAAAAAGCTGAGAAATGTTAAAAATATTGTTTAACTATGCCTGCTTTTCCATTTTTAAAAATGGTTTTGTGTCAAAAAGTCAAAAACTGGAATAGTCAGTTGCAAATGCCTCTTTTGACTGCCTGTTTGGTAGGTGTAAAAGAACTTAAGTAGTTCAGGCCTTTGTAGATACCATTATATTGGAATCAACCATATTTATAAAATTGAAGATAAAGATTCGCATATTAATAATAATTAATTTGAAAGCTACACAGAGACCACCATCTGGCGTCTGCAAGATCGAACATGAAAGCGTAACTTCCTGCTCTAGGAGGAAGACGATGTGTGGCTCTCTGATGTTTAACTGTAGCAATAATCACGACACAAAGCGCCACCTTGTGACTGTATATGTTTGTGTTGTTTTGGCAAAAAACGTGGGTGTCAGCGGACGTGTGGTCATGACAGGGTGCGCATAACTTCAGAGAACAGGTATCGTGAAGTGGGATGCCCACTTTATTCACGTAAAACTTCACCGCTGACCTTCGGAGGTCGGAAACGAGCAGTTTATATAGGAAGGAAAATGTACGGGACATGCATGAAACTCTCGCAGTTGCACGAACACTCGAATGGTAACAAAAGGGTGACCCGGTTGCCATTACACCGAAATTTTCTCTGAAGGTTATTTGGAAAAGTTGTTTTCATAGAAAGACTGGTTGAGTACTCAGAAATATATATAATCTGGTACGGCCACTATGGCAAAAGGAGTTCGCTGTTGATGGCATCCGAAATAACAGCGCCACAGTTACGAATTGATCGCGCAATTTTTGTGTTGGAGTAAGAACTTGAACTCAAAATATCAATTTGTACACAATAGTTCAAGAGGAGTAAGGCACGCCGAAATAGTACGTGGTTAAATTATGTTCAGCAAGTCCTCTTCTAAATACAGTGTCCTATCTAAGAATGGTGATTTACGTTATCTGAAAAAGGTTTCAGTTGAAAGCGAATGAAATTCTTTGCGCAATTTCTTTATTTCATAATAGAGGAGGAAGGAAGGAGGGAAGAGCTACTGTTTTGGCATTTATTTATTTTACTTAGAATAATGCATACATTACAGTGCTGAAAGTTGATGTGCTACTTCATTTGTATTCAGAAAACAGGTGAATAATATTTCTAAGGCATTTACATCATTTATGTATATCCATTTTTTGGTCATCATGCGCCACCTCCTATGATACCCTAATTTATAAAAGCTTTATCGAGTACTGTGTCGGTTTATGGGTTGATTTCGCCAAATAACTGACAAGGGGGGGGGGAATCTTTCTTTCTCTTCCCGTGCTCGTTTAACTACATTTCCTATTGAAGCGCTCTTAAAAATTCCTCCACGATCCTACAGATTTCAACTCAGACCGCTAGCGAAACTCACTATATATACTGTCGCAGAGGAATGACAGAGAAAAAGAAGAACGGATGGGCATACCAAGAAAGACAGAGACCGGAAGAAAGATAGAGACAGATAGATGGAGAGGAAGAAAGAGACAGGCAGAAATACAGAGAGAGAGAGCAGAGGGACAGATAGAAGAAGAAAAAGAGAGAACCAGCGAAGAAGAAAAAGAACAGATAGACATACAACGAAAGACAGAAAGTGAGAGACAGGAAGACAGACAGAGAAGAAAACAGAGAAAGGCAGAAAAAGAGACAGACAAAGAAAGAAACAGAGGGGAAGACAGAGAAAGGCAGAAAAACAGAGAAACAGAGAAAGAAAGAAAGGCAGCGAAGAAGAACAGATAAACATACAACGAAAAGGAGAGAGAACTGAGTGACAGTAAAACAGATAGAGGGAGAGGAAAATAGGGAAAGGCAGAAAAGCATGGAGAGAGAGAGAGAGAGAGAGAGAGAGTAAAGCGAGGGACGGAGAGAAAAAGACAAACGAAGACAAGGATTAAGAAAGGAAGAAAGGCAGAGAGAAGAGGCATACAACGAGAAAAAGACACTAGGAAAAAAATAGAAAAAGGCACAGGGCGAAAAAAAAAAAAAAAAAGACAGAAAAACAGTAGAGACAGAGAAAGATAAAGGCAGGTCAGGTGCGTGTGTTAAGCGTCAAAACTAAGGCTATGAGGCGTTTGTGTAACTCCGTTTTATGAATTTTTTTGTTCGATGTTTGCTGGACGAAAAACCGGGCTTATTTTACGGAAGGAACATCCATGCGACTCTCGCGTGAAACCAACTAACTCAGCACTTTGTGGAAAACGATAAAAATTCCTTCTGTCACTGACAGGATTTGAACTCGGGCGTTCTCCAACCGGGTTCAAATCTTGTGGGGAAGAACGCGGACTGTGTTCTTTTATTCTAAAAAAGCGGGTCCTTTATCCCTCAAATCGAATACTGTGACTGTAGACGCGCAATACCTCATGGCCTTAGTTGACTTTAAACAATTGTTAATAATTATAACGGTAAGGCTACCGTTATAATTCTATAACGGTAGCCTAATATTATAAATCTACCACTTAACACCTTCCTCACAGGAAGATTTTTTTTTTTTTTCATGATTGTGCTCCCGAATGTCGTGTCATGTGACTTCTGTAGAAAGAAAGAAAGAAATACCCGGAATACCGACGTTTCAGCGTGCGCGCGGTCACACACACGTTCTTAATTTAATAAGCGGGTGGATAAGTGGAACCGACTAGGGATAATGTAGCGTTCGGTGTTGCACTGGCAAGGTTATAACTTAAGCTGAGGAGGCGAATGGGGGGTGGGTTGACACCTGATGCCTTTTAACAGAGCGCGCAGTGAATTCAGCCGTGTCGCCTTTCATTGCTCAGAGTCCACGCGTAAAGCCTCCAGAGACAAGCCACGATGGCATTCCTTACCAGAAAAGTTGAAGAAACGAAAGAGAAACCTCCCAAACAGAAAAATAGAATTTAGAATGGCCAACAGATGGCGCCCCTAGTGGCGTTGGGAAATTTTTGCAGCAGTCTAACGATAGTTGGAAAACGCCGAAAATACGATTGTAAATATCCAAACGGATTTTCACACAAGCCAGCCGGGTTTGAGGTGAGGGGGAGGGATAGCTTGTTCATCGCTCCTGATAACCGGAAGAAGTTGGACAATGTCTTCCGAGAAGCTTTTCCTGTTCCTTCGAAGAAAGATTTTATTTCTTCGAACAGGAATTCCGTGTTTGTTTCCGTTCTAGCGTCCGATTTTCAATTAATTAGGCTGTTCCTGAGCTGGGGGTTTTCCTCCTTAATGAAGTTCCCCACTCGTTGCAGGGATGTTGAAACTTCGCAAAATTTCCCACACATACGGACGCAACTGAGGAAATGATCTGTGGATTATGAATAAACGTAGTATTGGTAATGCGTCATCATCAGCAAAATACTCGTTTTGGTATCAAATGTTTCTAATTTAGTTCGTAAACAGACATTACGTGGTAGCTTTTACAAAATCACGAGTCACGTATGTGAATGCCACTTTGTGTTCCCCCCCCCCCCAACACTTTTGGAAATATGGTGTATATACATTGATAAAAAGGGCGTATACTGTACTTAATTTTATGATGTTCCCTGCGTTTTCACCCACTACATTTAATGCAATTATTTTGACAAGAATGCAATCATTACCGTATTTCACAGTCACGCGGAGCTGGAACCAGGGTCAATTCAAACGAGTGTGCTACTACACTCCCTACAGACTGAAAGTATAAGCAGAACCAATTTCGGTATCCTGTCCTATTACAAAAGATTGAGTTCTAAGTCAACTTCAGTTTCCGTAATAAATATGATTTTAAAATTTCATATTTTAAAATTAAATTCTCATTTTTACCACGAGCCAAGAATCGTAAGAATGCACATTACAGAAGTGATGGTTTTTCAAAATTTCTCCTCTACAAGGCTAGACAATTCAGTTCCAGGATCCAGTACGCATGCAAAAGTACGTAGGACCACGATGCAATGCGCTGCAACAGAATACGATGAAATAATTCAGGCTGTTGATAGCGATGATCTCTTCTTGCTCGACTGGATTGTAATAGGTGGAGTCGCAGGGTTTCGAATACGAACCATAAATAGAGAAAGCATGGATTGGAGATCAACATGCTCCTTCGAGAAATAAAAATCTGTTTGTTTTCAAAATCAAAAACCAAAGTTCTATTGATCACTTTCTTCGACCACAAGGAAATCTATTCCAGTTAGCTCTTCCATTTCATATTTATTTCCACAATCAAGAAGTTATCCAGGAGTCAACTGGTAGAACAAATAATGGTGTTGAGGACATGGAAAGAAGTGCGACAAAAGAATTGGTGGAGGTCAATTCAAATGCTTTTAAAAAATGTTTCCCTGCTTAAGGGGATTATTTTTAAAAATATTGAAAGAGTTTTTCATTCTGATTTATTCTGAACTGAGTTAATTTTTAATTAAATTAACTCAGTTCTGAAATTTAATTATCCTATGTTGTATAATCTATTGAAAACCACCTTCTACTTTTCAGTTTGGTTCCATGTCTTGAACTCAATCCCCATAGGACTCCCTCAGTTGAACCTCAGATCTAAGTTCAAGACTCAGGGAAAGGAGGAGATGATAAAGACGGTTGTCAACAGACTTTCCTCGACACTACTGTTCAATACGTTCATTCTCTATGAATTTGAAGGTTGGTGTCAATCTTCATTTAGAACGCATTGTTATAGAGGCCAAACAACTAATTTTGGTCAAGACGTGACCAGTTGACGTATTCATACGTCATCATCCTACCACTAATAGCAAAATAATGGTTGAAAAAAAAAAAGTAATAATTGTTGACAGTTAAATTACTTCCATCCATCTGTCAACCCTGATTCTCAGAATAAATTGCTTTTCTTATTTTTGGAAAATATTTTTGGCATTGTTAAAGATATCAATTCCTTTAGTTCGTAGAAACGCAAGCTTAAGTTGTGGTCTTTATCATAACTGAATCTTGGCTAACTGGTTTCGTTCCAGATAATGAACTCACATTGCATAATCTCTCAATCGCCATACTTGTAGTACCGGTTTAGCTATTTGTTTATATCATAATGTCTCACTCCAAATTAGAATGGTCCTCGGTTTCGCATTGGTTCTAATTCTAAAATGTATAAAACGTTGCTTACGTCTTTCACTTTTAATTAAATATTCCTTATCATTCTAGTATACACTGTGTTACCAAAAGTATTGGAACATAGTGTATATTGTCTAGCGATACCCCTCCAACTCATGCCCTGTCGATACAGTTGGCACAATCACCATCCTCCTCACACCGGGTGGGAAAGCCCTGAGTTCGAATCAAATCGATGATACGAGGAATTTTCTTTATGGGTCTTTTTCACAACTTCACTGAGTTAGTCGGTCTCAGACGAAGGTAGCATGGGTTTTTTGTCTAGCAAATCGACCAAGGAACAATATATAGAGGCAATATAACCCAAGGTGCTATGATGCGCCTAAAACCCTACACAAACAAATCAGCATCCAACTCCGCGATAACATCTCTGTAACACATTCAACACTTTGTAAAGGCCAGAATGGGCATTTTGTGTGTGTAATGCAGAGTTATGCTGGTAGCGTACGGACCCACAGAATACCACCGAACCTAGCTACCGTCCATCAGCACTGAGAGCTGGACCAGGTTAGTAGGGTGGCTCTCCAACGGGGCCAACTTCAGAGTCGCTTGAGCCTTCTTGGGAGGGCACAAGATAAAAAAAATCATCTTTTTATTAATTAAAATGATGGAGCACGGGAGGATAGGATAGTAGAGGTGGAAGGCAAAGGGGTAGGATAAAGAGACACTTACCAGGCAAAGTGAACTTTCGGGAGGTTCCACAGGCTTCCTCAGCAGTAGAAGAAAGAGCAATCATAGGGACAGAGTAGTAGTAGTAGTAGAGGCATGTGATGCAAGAGAGCAAGCGTATGTAGCATCAGCCAAGAGGAAAAAAAAAAAACCCATTTCATTGAATTTATTTAAGTTATCAACTTCCACAATGACAGTTGGAAGTTCGTTAAAGCAATCAACTACCCGCTGGCTAAAGGCAAATTTTCGCACATCTATTCTACAACTGTCTTTCCTCAATTTGAATTTTTCCCCCCCCAGGTCAGTAATCCGAGCAACAGAAAGAATCCCATTTGATTTGAGGCTACTCAACCCATTTAAGACCTTATAAACCTCAATCAGCTCATCTCGCAGGTGCATAGTCTCCAGACTCTGCAATTTGCAGAACTTAAGCCTTCCTTGGTAAGAGGACCCCTTCATTAACTGTTTTGTTTGTTTGTTTGTTTGGGTTTTAGGAGCATTAGCAACTAAGACCATATTGCTCCGGGATATGCGGTGGTCATTCTCTGACCTTTCCGCATCCTCTGTATTTGGTGGTGACGGGCTCGAACGCCGGTCTAATCAAGAAGCGTGTGCTACGCACTGCTGCTCCTTCCCACCTGGCTACCGAGGCGCCCCCTTCATTAACCTCACCAATCTTGTTGCTCTTCTCTGTTATCGCTCAAGCAACCCTACGTCCTTCTTAAAACGAGGCCTCTAGATCTGTACGCAGTACCCAAGGCGTGGCCTGACCATTGCCTTATACAAAGGGATAATCACATCCTTTTCCCTACTAACAAAGTTCCTGTATATCATTGACAAGACACCATGACCTGCACTGGCCGCCTGTCTCCACTGCTCAGAAAACCTCATATCTGCCTGCACAATTACTCCCAGGTCTTTTTCATTTTCTACCACCTTAAGTGTAGTACCACACAGTTGGTACGTTTGTCTGGGATTACGTCTACCCACGTGCAGTATTTTGCATTTAACAATATTAAACTTCAGTTGCCACTTCTAAGTCCATCTCTCCAACTTTTCTAAATAATGTTGCAGTAGCACACTGCCATTACTGTCATAACAATAATGACAACCTTTGTATCATCTGAAAACTTGGGCATTAAGCCTGATATGCCTTCATCAATATCATCGATAAATATACAAAACAACAGCGTCCCAACACCGAACCTTGGTGGACTCCACTAATAACATTAGTCTACGAAGAGCAGCGTCCATTGATTACCACTCTCTATCTTCTCCCACTCAATCACCCTTTTATTAATTTGAGAAAGAATCTATATGGAGAGAAAAA
The DNA here is from genome assembly GCF_048544385.1 of Mastigoproctus giganteus. Lineage (NCBI taxonomy): Eukaryota > Metazoa > Arthropoda > Arachnida > Uropygi > Thelyphonidae > Mastigoproctus > Mastigoproctus giganteus. The sequence goes on from NC_143581.1 coordinate 5,172,861, forward strand.
AAATCATACTTTTATTGTAATGGAGTCCCGGGGGGTAGGAATATTTTGGTTAAGAAGGCACAGGAGTAGAGTATATGTGTGGACTAGAGCGGTCTGGAATCTTTAAGAATTTCATCATCAGACTGTTTCTATCGTAAACTTTGACTCATTAAAAACACTATGTATCCATCTATGGTCCTAACCTTACTGGAATTTGTGGCGCCTGTTTGTATTAGAGCAGAGCTCTCAAGTATCTAATAAAAATTGATGGTAGTAGGCTATCAATGTGTGCCTTATAGGGATTATTAAGTACTGCAATTTTGATGGTCAAGTTATGGTCAACTGTTTGTGTTAGGTACATGTACGTCTACACGGTATATCTATTTTAAAATATAATTCGAGAATCAATAAAAAGTCATGGTAATTTTTAAGATAGCTTCAAAGATTGAATACAGTTAAAGACCTCCCAGTTTGGAAATGGTGGAAATCACGTGCAAGTACAGTAGCACAGTTTAGCACTTTTTTTTTTTTAATACGAGACGTGGTAGCACAATGGGTGTGTCTACATTTCTGATTACTACGGTGACCTTTCTTGCTGATAAAATAAATTGGTCTAACAAAGTACTTTCAGAAATAAAGATATAAAAAAAAAAAAAAAAACCAACCCCCTCCTTGTGAAAGCATTACGAGGTTTAATTTATCTACGACATCGGCGCAACTATTGAAAAGATTACGTTTCATTTTCAGTTTCCATGATCTAATTCCACACCACTCCGGGACACAGAAAGCAGCTAATTATAGTTGAACAACTATCCCTCTTCTGAAAAGACAAGAGTGGAAAATTATAAATCTTTCTCTCTTTCCCGATAGCGCTGTTGAAATTTCATTCGCTAAAGCGGTCATAGCGTCTGCATGCTTTTTATTTTAGGTCAACGTCTTAACCACCACCTCCTCCTTCCCTCCCAATTCAACAACTGCATTTTCTATCTAAACAGGAAATAACTCGAGCCAATAACGAAGCAGTGCGAATGTTTCGTCTCTTTCTCTCTATCCCCGACATCAGTGGAACTCGATAGGTCACATTTAAAATATCCTCCAGAAAAACTGATTTTTTTTTAGGCACAATTTCTATACTTTTTAAGTTAATGATTTTAAGTGTTCAATTAGCAATGATCACAGTTTCCGGTGCAAAAACATTGGAATGACAGAACATAAACATATATCTCAGTAATGAGCTCAAAATGAACTATATTCAAATTTAAATCACTGTTTTTATGACAGTCTAATCGTTTCTAGCGAGAAGAATAGATGGCAAAACACATCAACTGCTACAGTAGAGAGAAAAACAATAGGCAGCTCATGTCTGACCAATTTGATTGGATACTATGATGTGGCCACAAAGGAACTGGATGCATAAAATAATTTTGGCTGCTTTACAAATTGAAGCAGTATGGCATTAAGGGCAAGTTGCTGTTATGGATAAAAGTATGGTTGAGTGGGCGAAAACAGAGTGGTAATCAATGGACACTGCTCATCGTGGACTAATGTTATTAGTGGAGTCCCTGAGGGTTCGGCGTTGGGACCATTGTTGTTTCTATATTTATCAATGATACTGACGATGGTGTAACAGGCTTGATGATCAAGTTTGCAGATGATACAAAGGATGGCAGGATTATTAATGACAGTAACGACGGTACGCTGCTGCAACAGGATCTAGAAAAGTTGGGCAAATGGGCTGAGAGCACCACTGAAGTTTAACATTTACAAATGCAAAATACTGCATATGGGTAGCAGTAATCAGAGAAACGTACCGTCTGTGCGGTACTGCGCTCAGGGTAGTGGAAAATGAAAAAGACCTGGGGGTAGTTGTGCAGTCAGGTATGAAGTTTCCTGAGCAGTGCAGACAGGCTGCAAGAGCAGCTCACGGGGCCCTTGCCAATGATATGCATGAAGTTTTCTAGCAGGGATAAGGAGGTGATTATCCCTTTGTATAAAGCCATGGTCGGGCCACACCACGAGTACTGCATACAGGTCTGGAGGACTCATTCTAGGAAGGATGTAGAGCTGCTGGAACGAGATTGGTGAGGGGAACAAAGAGTTGCTTTTACTAAGAAAGGTTTAAGTTCTGCAAGTTGCAGCGTCTGGAGGTGATCTGATTGAGGTGATAAGGCTTTGAATGGTTTGAGCATGCTCTGTGCTGATGGGAATCTTCCTCTTGCTCAGATTACGCACGCGAGGAGGCATAAATTCAAATTGAGGAAAGGCAGTTGTAGAACAGAGATGTGTGGAAGTTTGCCTTTAGTTGACTGATGGAAAAAAAACTAATAACATCTGTCGTTGTGGAAGTTGATAGCATAAATAAATTCAAGTAAGAACTGGAGAAACTTTTGGGGTGAATGGATGGGTGGAGTGGGAAATGTTTTTTTTTTTTTTTTGGCTGATGCTTTCGTGCAGATATGCTTCTACTAATGCTAATTCATTTATCCACCCCCCCCATTCCGTACTAACGCCACGGAAGAGAAGGCCGAGTGAATGACCTTGAGCTGCCATTCGTGTTTCCCCTGCTATACGGATAAAACAAAAGATAACTGAAGGTCTAAGCAGTGCTACACAACCCGTAGTTTTTCTAAGAAAATCGCGAATTCTCGGGTGGCCCTAATATGATATATTTTTTAATAACAGAATCGCCAAGTATGCATCTAATTTCAGGCTTTTTCCATACCATATACATATTAAAAAAAATAATAATAAAAAAAAAACATTGGGCCTGTATTCTGGATAAATATTTACAGACCCAATGTTCTCATAAATCATGAACACGTTTTTCACGTAGATAAGAATCCTACGTAAATATTTATAAAAGCCCAAGCATTTAAAAAACACAGATAAGTTTACAACGGGTTCCAGTAAACCGACAATATGATATACTGTAATCAGAGCGCTCTCAGGTAAGGACACAAGTTAAGAAAGATATCGTGGAACAGTAAGTAAAGATTATTCCTGTTATAAATGCTAAATTGTATTTGCATCTATAAGTTCATCAATCGTAGAGAGAAAATGTTAAATTCCACACAGGACCGTGCAATGATAGCTGGAAATTTGGGATGGTTTTAGGGCATCTTTTTTGTTATAGCTGTGATTGTAGCCATTTAATAAACGTTTTTGGGATCCATTCTTTCGGACCGAGTTGGATTCATGTTCCTTTGGACATTTCATTTTTAAACTTGAAATCGTGTTTAATTAATAGTGACCACGGTACTTGTGCCTATGGAATCTACCCAATTATGGAATATTTCCAAGGAAACAGAAGGTCATCATCAAACTTTTGGTCGTAGTAATTACAGCATCCTTGGACTCAGCTGAAGTGTCTAATTTGCGAGTTTGGATACGAGCGTGAACGGACCCTACCATTGTGATGTAGTGATTCATCTGGACAAGATTAACAAACAACATGACTGCATTGATTTCGTCGTAAATGATGCTTTTAAAACAGTATAACTTTTAATATTACTTTTAATAAATATTTAATAAAATAATTTTAATAAACGTTAAGGAAATTGGAGAAGTGCCATTAGGTGTAACTTACTACTGTTGGCAAAGGATCGTTAAAAATGAATATATAGGAAGTATTTATTCAGGTCATTGTCCTGCATCAGCCAAATTTATGAGATACACAGGATTCAATACTAGAATCATGTATTTAGTATTCATTTTCATAATAGATGAGAGTATAACGCAGTGGAAGTTGGTATCAAAACTTTGCCATAATATGAAGTGTAAGGTGGGAGGGGAGGAATTAGTTCCTATAGCAACCAGGATACTTATAGAAGATTTAAACTAAATCATCAGGGAGATATGGATTTTCTGATCTTTGAACTTATACGAATTGATAACCTTGCAATAATGGATGAGGTGAAAAACCAAAAATAATTTGGTCAGTAAGTACATATATTGGTAAATGTAAGAGGTCCCAAATTCCGCTAATAACAATCCTACGAGATATAAATAATAATGGACGATATAGACAGGCTGCTGGAACAGCATTATCATGGAAGGTGGGGGAGTTAAAAAGAAACAGAAAAACCAATAGAGGAAACTATCTAATTTTATGGAAGTGGAAAGTTAACGTAGATTTAATGAGGGGGTGGATAAATATTTAGGCAGTATAGGTCACAGTATACGAGTTATTTTGAATAGTATCAATCTTTTGTTAAAACCCAACCATAGAACTTTGCTTCCTTCTACATTAATTGTAGAAGGAAGTAATTTGGCCCAAAGTGAAAGATTTATTGGGGGTGCGGAAGTAAAAAAGTGCAAACTCACATCGTGTAGTAATTTCGTTTCTAATAAGCCGATCTTGTTAGCGTCTCATCACACATGACACTCGACACGAGACGCTCCGGAAGGGATGTTGAGCAATGAGCATTAAAGGAGAATCAGCCACTCATTTTTCGCTTCATTTGAATTGGTGTGGGTCGAATGACATCACCAACCCTTTTCCTGATGTCTCGGTATAACCGTGTTGACCTTTGATTCATTCATCGAAAGTAAACGAGTGAATCACGAGCTTCTGCTGGTGGACCACTCTTGCTCACCGAGAACAGGTGGCGAAGCTTCTCGTGTGAGGTCATCGCGAACTGACGAAAGAGGAAGCCAAATTGTTTCGGGGTCAGTCCGTATCGAGTTACGGCTCGAGAGAAGTGAGCTCACCTTCCTGCGGAGGTGCTTGTCTTTCAACTCCACTCGTTAAAACAGAGGAAACTCCTCGACTGGGGTCAGTGACGAAGAAACGAAACTCTTAGCGGACTCTCTAAACAAACCCTCGTCCCAGAAACTTGAGGTGATTCCTGACGTCACACTGTCGAGCACGTTTATTTGGCAGAACCGGTCCGTTCACGGCGACCCGCACTTCACCCTCCCGAAGCCGTCAAGTGGTCCGTCCAACCCCGAGTGTGTTTAGTGCGTTCCCGGAACGCCGTTTCTCTTTCGCACCACCCTTCCAATTGTTTCGCCACTTCCAATAAGCCGTGGGAAACATCACTTCGCCGACTTGCCAAATAGGGTATCGGAGCGTGTGTGTACAGCCGTCGCCGCCTCGGTAGTGCGCGTCCCACTTATACAGCCAAAACCGCGCTGACCAAGGCCACTTCAAGTCACCGATGGGGAATTGTTGTTCGGACTGCCTCAAGTTCTTAGAGGCACATTTGCGCGACACACCTGCCATCCCTCTAACTCCTAGCAAGCCTCCACCAACAACGCCCGTAGATGATTCGGGGGACCTGCCGAAACCACCCACTGAAGTCACACGTAAGTAGTTTCAGTGATTTATGCTTTAAAAGTTGACAAACCGGTGTCTTTCTTTACTAGTGTAAGCTCTAACTGAATCTGTGAAAATCCCCTTCCATCGAAGTACACCTCAAAGTTAAACACGCGTTCCTCTGAGATCACCGAACGACGTAGACTTAAAAACAAAACAAAAAAAAAAAAGCTTACTTTTTACTGTAAGTAAGGTTCAGCATAAGTGTCTTCTAAGATTCTTGGACCATCATAGGAAGAAGAGAAGTCTCTTCAAATCTCCATCAACATTTAAAAATAACTTTTTTATCTGTTCATCATATTTCTCTTGGACTTGAAGTGCGTGGTGTGTTGAGGGAAGGTGGAGAAAATATTCTCTTCTGCCTCATTCATCCTTTCATGGAGCAACGATAATATTCTTGATAAAAGGGCATATTGGGGAAAACATTTCTCATCGCACTTCCCACCGCTATTTATAAATACCTCCCCAAGTCCATGTTCCCTCCCACCAGTGAGGGGGAAGTCTACTTCTGATCAGTTAACTGTGAAATTTGGTGAATCACTCAGCTACTATGTGGAGCGTAGACTATGAGAAAAAAAAATCTGACTCTTTACGAAACAGAAAAAAATATAAATTAATTTTCAATTTTTTTTGTTAGTTCTTTCAGTGAATCAATGGTCCCAGATTCCAATTCTACCTTCCCTCCTCACCCCGATCAGTGTTTTGATTGCATAGCATGAGTATAGACTACCCAAGGCTGCAATAATACCTATCGGTGGTATTCAGCCTTGGAGATTGGTGTAGCTCAGTGACGCCATGTACGGGAACAGGCCCAAAGCGAAAGCAGGCTGTGCATACTTCATAATCAGCATGATTAATTAACTTAGATGCCTGTCTTTTCATAATTTTGGTAAATTTTCGATCTATGGGAAAAAGGGAAGAAAAAGCCCGGCAATTGATACCAAAGAGTTCAAAGAGTGCGAGTTCTATGACGTCATCCGCTCAAACTTCAATACACATCCCAGTTTACATCTGAAAACGTTTTTTTGAATGAGCGCTATTTGGAAAGTTAAGGAACTACCGGGTTCGTTTCGAGTGTAATAGTGTGTGGGCGATGAGATACCATCGAACATATGTCAAGGGTATTATTTCCTTGATGCCAAAGATAATGATTGTGTTCCGTGAGTCATTAAGTGGATAAAAGAGCTCATGGTAATATCGGAGAATTGTCCTTTTGATGAAAACCACTTGCTCAGCAAAATTTCAAGAAAAGAAGGATTCCTCTCCCATAATTAATTCATTGGGATGGGGGAGGAACCATTGGGTATCTCTCCCATAATTAATTCGTTCTTTTGGTAGTGTTTTTTTGATGACAGATATAATCGATCGCAATATTATGAGCTGCAGTAATCGAAACCTGACAATTTGTTATAGGGATACCAAACGGGTAATCTTCTGGGTTAAGAATGTGGAGTCTGGTTCAGTGGCCACTGATCTGATGGATAGGAGCAGACAGGAATTCCAATAAATGACGTGTGCTATAAACATCTTGATAGACGATAAGGTGGGCAAAGTGCAGAAATTTGTAAGAGAAGGTTAAGCGTTGGGAAGACCTAGCAGAGAAGGTAAGAAGAGATACTGCTGAGAAGTAATAGGATACAAAGAAGGGATGTTTAGACGAAGGAGAGTATTTTTAATTTAATCGTTAAAAAGAGAACCTTAGAGTCGGGAGTTAAACCGACGGTGGTAGCTTCTGGAATAGAATATCCTTCGAAAGATTGGAGCTGTGAAGATTTAAAATTTTACGAAAAATAATTAAAAATAAATTCTTTCGGTAATTTGTTTATAAATAGATAAACTATTCAGGTCCAGGGCTAGTTTCTCTTGAGACTCCTCTGGTAGGAGAGATGAGGAACAACCAGAGAATGCTCTTAACCATCCAGAGAGCAGAAAGAGAGCTTCCCCTACCCCAGATGCGAACAATCCCCATAAATACACAGCCTTTTTGTTTTTCATCTTCAAAGTGTTGACTCTAATCCTGTGACCTTTTTTTAACTCCCAGTTAAAACGCTTCCCGTAAGTCTGCCAACTTAAAAATAGCTTCAAAAAGTTTGGTTTGCAAACCAGACATAAGATTTGTTTATCCTCCGAGAACTCTTCTAACCTCTCTGTTACTGATGTCATAAAGATCTGTAGTGTGTCTAGTAACAGCGTAAACTTCTATTAGTGGGACTCTTCCTTATGGGCAGAAGGGATTTATTTCAAAAGACATCTTTGGGTCAACAGACATACAGAGGCTGTCTGGAATGAGGTTACGAAGCAGCTGAAGACAACCAGAATTTTAATAAGCACAGGCCACGTGCCTATTCTAGTTATGAGCTAGTGGGGACTGGAAACTTCTTACAAATTTACATATCTGCGACTTTAACTACTGTGTTGCTTAATTTAAATTTGTTGGTTAGTTAAAAAAAAAAAAAAAAAGGAAACACCAAAAAATTAACTGCCAAGGTTTCAAAATAGAGGACAGTGTTATTTATATTATTCGTAATAAAAAAAAAAAAAAAAAAGAATTGTTTTAGTTTACATTTTTTTTCTTTTACACTTAAAAATAACTGAAATCTATAAAATGATGCAAGGTCTATATGGGGGGGGGGGATTGAAAGAATAGTAGTACAGTGTTGAAAATTTGTACTTAATGTATAACGCTTAAAATAGTAACCCACCAAGTTTCATGAGGCTTCAATAACGTCTTTTTTTTTTTTTTTTTTTTTTTTTAATTACAAGTTCTTAAGTTAACAAAGTTGTGTTAATGAGGAAAGATGGACAAAATCAGTCAAACAATATTTGGGGGAAAAAGGAAACTAACGCCAAAGACATTTCATGAGGATACGCACCCCTTCATGATTAAGAAGTGGGTGGCAGAATTTAAACGAGGGAGGGAAAGCCTGGAAGGTGACCCACGCTGTGGAAGATCTGCAACGTCCATCACTCCAGATGTTTTGAATGTATGCATGATGAGTGAATTCGATACACTGCCAGTGTCTTGTCTTGTGTACCACATAATAAGAGGTTCTCGATATGAAAAAAAAAAAAAAAAAAGTATGAACAAGATGAATTCCAAAGTTGTTGACAGTAGATCAAAACCGCACAACAGTTATCAAGTCAAGTAAACATCTGCATCGTTTTCAAGCAGATCTAGCAAATTTCCTTGTAAGGTTTGTGACCATGGAGAAGACACAATCCATTTTCAGCCAGAGATAAAGGTGCTGTCCAAATAACGGAAACACAACTTTTCTCCCTCCAAAGAAAGCTAAGTCGATTCCTCTGATGGCATCGGTTTTTTTGATGTTGATGGACAGCTTCAGAAAGGCCAGACAGTAACAGGAGCATATTACGCAGAGGCGTTTGCTTGAAAACATCCAAGGTAAAAAACCGGAAAAAAACTCCGGAAAGGAGTCTTGTTCTACCAAGGCAAACACGCCTGCTCACAAGTCTGATTTGCCATGGCTGCACTGCATGAGTGTAGCTCTTGAAGTCTTGGACTATCCAGCATATTCAATAGTTTTAACACTATCGGACTTTCACCTATTTCCTAATTTGTAAAATATCTGGCTGGCATCCATTTTCCCCCCTACAATGACGTCATTCCTGGATGTCCAAAAGAAAACTTTCTTCGTAGCTAGAATTAAACGTACTGCAGTATCGGTAGCAAAAATGTATTGACTCCAAAGAGGACTACATCGAGTAACATGTTGCCAGACTCATCAAATAAACTTTTCAAACGCCCCTCCGTATCCTGCAACCATCTGCTGCAGTAGAATACCTTGATTACTGTCATTAACCACCCTGTTCAATCTTTGCATCACCTATAAAAACTTAGATATTAAGCTTGATATTTCTTCATCAACATAATTAATAAATAATGATGTCGATGATGTTGACATTAATATTGAAAACAACCACGGGCTTAGCGCTGAAATCTGGGGAACTCCACTATATTATTATGCTCACTCCACCCTTTGATCCCTCTTTGTGAATTGCGGATACGTTCTCACATCTCCAGTCCATATGGACCTCCCCTGAATTCAAGGTGTTCTCATAATTATAGCTAAAGGTTTGCTCCCCTCTTTTTACTTCTTTTAATATAACTGGATAGATCCCACCACCCAAGTGCCCTTATTTACTTTTTGCTTCAACAATTTCTCTTCCACTTTCTTCTCAGTTATAAAAAAAAAATCATTTAGCTTCCAATTATAACTTGTTGTACTTCTGGTATTCCTATCCCTAAAAAAATGTCTTATCAGGTGAAAGCAGATACAAAATATTTCATGGTAAATCTGCGATAAACCTGTTCATCACAGCGATTTATTTTGCAGGGATTTATTTAGTTATACATTTATAAAAAAAAAAAAAGTGTTTTTACTGTGATTATATAACTGGTATTTCTAATCGCGTTTCACATTTCGAATTTTTTTTAAAACTCGATTAAACTTTAGCCTCGGTATTGAAGGCATTTTAAAACTAGGAACTTCTAAGCGAAGCCAGAATTTTCAGAGAAGTTTTGATGTGTGCTCATTTGCTAAATCTCACGGGAATTCATTATGCTACTGTAATTACCAAGTTCAAACTGCTGCCATTATAACCTCGTTCATAACGAAGCTCTGCGCAAAGAAACACCAGTCACGTATTACTCATACATTTACGTAATTCATTAAACCTAAAATCAACCCCAATTTGAGCTATAAGAATAATTAAAAAATAAATAAACACTTACGTAATTGAATGGAAAGTTCAATTTCCCACAAACATTATTTTTTTTTTAATTAATGTTGTTTAGAATTCAACTTGATTGATTAACTAGTTATAAAATCCTGTTAGCAAGTTTACTTTCATCGTCTGAACTAGGTGATTCATGCGCGACACCTAGCGTTAGCCCATTTTACAGATTGTTATTTTTAAAATTGTATAAACGTAAACGAAATAAATAATTAATAATAAATAATTTGTTTAAAAGAGAAACCAACTTGTGTTTCATTTTAGGAAAGTTTTTAAATTAATAAGAATTTATTTATTTTTATATAAATTAACAAATGTCGCTCAAATGACAAAAGATAAATCATTAATTCTTAGTAAGAATTGGAGTTAAAAGTTGAAAAATAAATTCAAATTTCGCTAATTGTATTAATTGGTCAACTGAGGCGCAAAGTTTCGACAAATATATGTATAATAAGCGTCTCAAGTTTCCCACCCATTTCCAACCACTGTGATTTAAGCTGAATGTATGCAATACAGTATTATATATTATTAAATATATCCAAATAGAGAGTTAATTTTCATTCCCTTCTAACCGAAATGATTGGCAGATGCTGTTATACGTAATGATCTTCAAATTAGGACATTACCAAGAGAAGAAAGTAGGACATTACAAAGATTACACTGTTTAATAATTTTCAACAAGGTGGACCGAATATGACCGTAATTCTTTTGCGCAGAATCAATGGCTTTGGCAGAAACGAAAGAAAATTAAAGACTACACAATAATACTATATCAGATTTATTAACATTTGTTTAATTTATTGACCAATAAATATGTCACTTTTGCATAATACAATTTTGGAAACAGATTGGATATGACTGGCCAAATCACCTTTAGGATCTAGTCCTTTAACAAATTGTTTTACCAATCCTAGCTTGATAGGCGAGAGGGGGAAGCAAGACTCATTTTATTGAACCAAGGGATTATACGTTGTGTTGGCTACGCTCCAACTCAATTGTGGCAGACCGTCCGCTCGTCCTGTAGAGCTAATGTAGTGTCCTGATATCCTAAAAGCAGAGAAAGCAAGAGAATTTAGTGAAAAAAAGTTGCAAATATAGAAGGAACCCCAGTAATCGATATCCAATTTATACTCGATCGCCTCTAAAATAGGCTTCATTTCTGTAATCGTTTTTAATGTGAACACAATGCGCAAAAAGGAACTTTGAGTGTGTACTCCCATTTTAAAACAACACAACTTTTAAAATCATTATGAAAAGATGCCATTTTTCTGGATTGTGACCAATACCACTTTCTTCGTAAAGCCTAATAAAACCAAGCAATAGCAAGTAGGATTCTGCCGAGAACTCTGCAAAAACTTGCGTAAGTGGCTAATTTTTTGTATGCGGAAACCTTTCAGCTGGGGTCCAGTGACTTCACTTTTTTAGCGAGATATCAGGAGCTGCGCATTGGATTTGGCTAGACTAAAATCCCTCGTTGAGTAGCCCAACCCTTGATGATTAAGTTAATATGCTTTACTTGAACAGGCCTCTGAGTGTAATCCGAATCCTCTATTCACCAGATTCGTCACCCAGTTTTGAAGACTTCTCTGGTAGGTGGACTAGAAGACCCAGAGAAGACTTCTCTGGTAGGTTTGAGAATTGACAGGGCTTCATTGTGTGATAGGGATAGAACAGAGGATGGTACGTTGGGATACATTACATCTTTATATTCCACAGATATTTTAAACTTTGATACGCCATGCAGAAGTAACAGTCGTCATGATAGCTTGTGGGTTCTTTCCATATTTGAAGTATAGCAAAAGGTACACTTACGACTACCACGAAACCATTCTCCCAAAGTGTTGTTCTGTAACTACAACATTAAAATGAGGTGCCAATAATTTTTGATCACTCATAGGCATTCATATTTTTTTCTCCAGCCTCATTCTGCTTTTGATCTGTGTAATATTCACAAACAAAGCAGTGTGAGGTTGGAGATAACTTACACCTTCGTTTAGTTGCCATAGGAAACCACAAGAAATAAATGTAATAAAAATAACTTTTTATATAAATACTACAAACCCACAGATATTTTAAACTTTGATACGCCATGCAGAAGTAACAGTCGTCATGATAGCTTGTGGGTTCTTTCCATATTTGAAGTATAGCAAAAGGTACACTTACGACTACCACGAAACCATTCTCCCAAAGTGTTGTTCTGTAACTACAACATTAAAATGAGGTGCCAATAATTTTTGATCACTCATAGGCATTCATATTTTTTTCTCCAGCCTCATTCTGCTTTTGATCTGTGTAATATTCACAAACAAAGCAGTGTGAGGTTGGAGATAACTTACACCTTCGTTTAGTTGCCATAGGAAACCACAAGAAATAAATGTAATAAAAATAACTTTTTATATAAATACTACAAACCCTCAGATATCATAGAATTTGTAAACACTTATTTAAATCTTGCAAAAACACTTTTCAATTCTGGCCAAAATATTGACACCATGTTAAAAGCTGATGATATCATTGGGAATCAGCACATCAAAGATTTAAGAAATGAGAAGAAAACTAATAGCAGTCAAACACTTCCTTCTGCATAACCTTCAATCCTATTTGCTGCTGAAAATTGCTTAGAGCAGTGCAAAAAATTAGCTTTCACAACAAACGTTTTCGCGTGGATTTCTATACCAGCTGCTGACAGTAGTGCATTGATAAAAAAAGAAAAAGGAACTCTTCAAGGTCGTCTGAACACAATGCCGTGTTGAAATCCATCTTTCCAGACAGTGCAAGGCACAAAGAGTGTTTATGATGCGAGATCGTAGGATGAGCAATTTAAATCTTAAGGAAATACGTAACGATTATATTAAGATAAAATAGCCATTAAGTGGACGAAATTAACTTTGACTAGATTAAGGAAAAGTCAATTAACTGGATGCCCACAACAATCAAGAGTGGTTGTTTCGACCAGGCCAAATAAAAATCATTCTAATCACAATTAATGATTTAACATTGAGGGTGGCAATATTAAAGGACAAGAATTAGAGGGCAAGGATAACTATAACTACAAGTAGTTGATCAATCAAATAGTTGAACATACGACATCAATGAGAAGGAATTTATTTATGCACAACGTGTTGCTGTCCTTAGACGCCGTGTTCTAAAGTTATATAAGTTAGTATTGCATTGTATCTAGTTCATTCACTTTCAGATGACATCCACCTCCCTGAAATAAGTCCTTATTTGAGGGGGGTGAGTAAATTGAACAGGCTTCTTCTGTATTTCTTTTTGCGTTAAATTTCGGAGGTTGATTCTGAGGTATATTGGTAAGCATTTGGTTGGTCGTAATTGGTCCGGTAAGGGAAGCCTGTTGGATTTCACGATCAGCAGAGATGTAGCTCGTAGCTGGGGGCGGGCAATTCGCAAAGTGAAGCGTTTCCAAAGATTCAGCTGGAAGATCAGTCCAGCCATCATCTTTGAAATCAAGAAAAGTCTTTATTTTTTAGATCAACAAAGAGGTTTTTGTATTTAGTGAATTTGCCAATTCAGTGGTCCTTTGGGCGGAAGAATTCGGAGCTTATAAGAGGCCCATTTCAATAACCAGCGGTGTTCCATTGTTTATTTTAGGTTGTTAGGGGCGGCATATGCGAAGATTTCAACACCGTAAAAGATTTCTGAATATATACAAATCAGGATATACGATGCAGATGGTGAAATATCAGAAGTACTTGAAGCACCTAATCAAAAGGTGCAGATGGAAGTTCTGGTGATAGTGTTTGGGATGTTGAAAAATCACGTTCACATCCCTTTAGGGAAAGAGTCGATGGCCTATTCTGAAAGAACTCAGAGCCTAATTCTAAAAAGGGAGTTCAGCGTTTTGGCAAATTCACACCATGTAGAAGTCAATTATGCAAAATAAAAGTCCCGAAATTCCCAACCAAGTAACGTGAAACCGTGAGTTTTCGATTTTTTTTCTCTTCTGATTTATGTAAAACAGTTATTGCATGGTCCAGTGGAGCATAATATGCATGTTGGCACCTACCTCCAAAGTAGAGGCTCTCCGGGGATGGAAATTGTGCTATACCCGGAAAGCCTCTACTAAAACTCCTCTCTCGTTGACTCCCGTTAAAGAGTGAGAAGTTTTTAATTTTTTTTCCTTTCAGAACGTGGCTGAGTTTGTCGGTAGGAGACAAGGGTAGAATGGTTTTTCATCCAACAAACAACAAATCGACTACAATTAGTAATGAACCGAGAAGGCCGCAATATGGCCTAAGTTGCTGATGTGCCTAAAATCTTAAAACATCTATCAGGGCTTTGTGTATACTGATATCCAAAAGTTACAGGGAATGTTATTTATTTTTTAAACTTAAATACGTAAATTTTTACGTGAAATTTGATATAAATTAGTGTGATAAATTTGAATATATGTCAGAATACCATTTTAAAGTCCGAAACATGCAAATTAGCGGAGCTTATTAAAGTGTGCACTACAACTACTTCTTTTTTAATTTAACACGATACAAAATAGAATCATCCTCTTCTCAGAATGCAACCACACATTTGGAAGCCTGTATGACTATTGACAGAATGATGGCAGGGTAGTCAGAAGCCAAGGTAGCCAACGTATTAAACGTAATAGGAATGCTATTTTAGGGTAATTGCATCACCATCAGATGATGTTATTACCCTGGTGGTGACTCATACAGGAGACAGATCTAAAAATTGAAATTACATCTACATCGAAATACGCATTTTATACCAATAGGGACCCAAAATTCCCACAGCATTTTATTTTGACGTCTGTGTGCTTCATCAGCTGCGGGAGATGAAGAAAAGGTCTTGACACTGCAGCGGCTCAAGAGCTTTTTCAAAAGCAGTTTCAAGGGGGTGTTGCAGATTAGTTCCAGGAAAAAGAGCTCCTTGAGAGACTTTTTTTTTTTAACTTCACCCTCTCTACACGAAAGTCCCTCTTACCAAATGAGATGGGATTTCCTGTAGAAACAACATAATCTCTGGAGTCAATACCAGTGGTCAGTTTATCTTTAGGGTGTGATCTTAACCGATTGATGAAGTGAACAGATGCATCTTTCTCCAGTTTTCTGAGAGAGAGAGAGAGAGAGAGAGAGAGAGAGAGAGAGATCGATCCTTGTGCCTTATGTGAAGCTTTTCAAAGATTTAATCTGCTCGGAATTGATTTTCACGGACGATAACGTTCTTCTAAACATCGGCTTCATCTAGTCAAGAAAATTCTAAGTACAGGATTTTCTTGACCCATCCCCTTCAGGACTATCAGGAACCGTTATCATGGGAGAAAATACTAAAATTTCCCTAATTTTGTATACTAAAATTAGGAGTGTATTTTATTAAATTAAAGAACTTGAGATACTGGTTAAATCAACAAATACAGACACTATAAACGATCGTCATTTTGATATACTGGACGCAGAATTCGAATTCGAATATGGCAAATACATCGTGTACAGTGGAGGGGTAGACTTGACAGAAAGGGATGAAAGTAATGCTTTTATCCAAGCATATAGGTTCAAAACAAGTACTTCCAGTAGGTAATTATATTGAATTAGTGTGATGTGACATAAGAATGGAAAAATGAAGAAGAAGAAAGTAAGAGTGTGACCAGATGAATATTATGAACATCATTACAAACAAATAGAATGGGGAAGAAATCAGAATGTCTTATTGTGAAGACTTGTGGTGTAGCCTATCACCTAGTAGCAGGACATTCACTAGGAGGAAAGAAATATTCTCGACCTGGTTATCCATAAGGAGCAATCAACTCTTGAGAATCTGCAAGTAAAGAAACCGTCGCTGACAAAGAGTGATCACAGTATTATGTGGACAGGGGTTAGGCATACTGAAGGAGGTTAAGAAAATGTTTATCTAAGAATGTAAGGATTTCTTCGCTTATAGTACTAAGAAGTAAAAGCAGAAGAAAGAATCAACCAAATTTGTTCACTTAATATTTGTGGTAACAGTATTAATGATCCTGAAATGGTTGCTATTAAGCTAAATAAATTTTTTTCTTTCATCTACATTTTTTCATATGACGAAGTTTGTAAGCTTGAGGATACCAGTGACCTAGATAACTCGTTCTTAAACTGTAGTGATCTAAGAACTCCGTTTTAGCTTTAAAAATTTTCCGCAGACCCCACTCAAAGGCCAACAAAACTCTGAATTCTTTTGGTTTTCATGTACTCCCAGGTATCTTGGAGCATAGTATGAGAAAAACCTGCCTTACTAGTACTGACTGGGAGTTGAATGATTTATGATAACCGTAAAGAAACTAGAAGGGGAAGTTATGATAATTAAAAGCGAAACAAGGCACCAGGGGCTAATGAAATCAAATTATATCGAAGGAAGCGGAAAAAAAAGCGAAACAAGGCACCAGGGGCTAATGAAATCAAATTATATCGAAGGAAGCGGAAAAAGAGGTAAAACAAACAAGCGAATCCTTGGATTCAGGCAATGTCGCTATAGATGGAAGATGAATAAATGTCTCTCCTAGGAACTTTGCCAATAGAAATGAAAAATGTGATTATTCTACCATATATTAACGGTTAGACGACACCTTAAATATAGCATATAAGCTTGAAATATCATTTAGGAAAGATGTGGACCTGCTTGAAGTGGGAGATCGAAAAGATTGCTTAAAGTCAGCGCGGGGGACAGGGTTAAATTGTATTGATCAAATTTTTGAAACGTTCAAGTAATTGAGGTAAGGGTAGGACCACTCTTTTTGTTTTCGCCAGTCTTATATCTCTTCAAATATCTCTTATATCTCTTTGTAATAGACCTCCTCTTCCTCTTCCAAAGTTTAATAAATTTCATATTTTCTTCATACTTCTGGTTTCCCAAAAGTGAAATCAGATGTCTCAAGAAGTTTTTCACAACATCAGTTAACAATTTCGTCTTTCTGTTAAATCTAAGTAATATTAGATTAATTATTAGCATGGATCCCTATAGATAGAAACATATTTTTCATAAAAATGAATAAAGCTTTATGATTATTATTTGAAATAAAATCAATAATGATCGCTGTAATACAACCATAAACTATTTTGCAGTCTCAGCAGTTGTTTTTATTTTCTTGCAAAGTGAAGTGACAGTAATTGCCCACATATAGTGGACTCCACCCTATCGAAGTAGCAGGTAGGTTACCAAACAGCTGACGCGTTTATTCAGTCTGAATTTCAAGTTCTAGGGTGTGTATAAAGAGGACACTGACTTAACAAAACAAATCATTAAATAAATAATGTTTGTACAAAATTATTACATATCAAAAATGCAATGTTATTACTCTTGTTGCTTGTTAAATAATTAAGAACAATCTTTCTTCATGTCTGCTGTGTAATATGTTTTACTATTGGCGTTAGGTTGCTGTAAATACCAAGATTGTAGATCCAGACAGTATCGCTAGATAAGTGTTTCACTGGTTATTTGTTCTTTTTATTCTTCCTAAATAAACTTTCTCCTCAAGCGGAAGTCACTAGGGAAAAAAAATATCTGTTGAATTTAGTGGGTGTTTGATTACTGATGGCAACTAGAAACTAGTAGGTTGTTCAGAACTTCTATAGTTGCTTGTCCTTGATCGCTGGGCAGGTTTCCACGTTGCTATGCGTAATAAATGCCTGTGATGTCACCCGCACACCACAGGTAATCAATGGGCAGGTCCCCTTCTACGTCTCAGGAAATGGGCCGCATAACTTTGCCAACCCGAGGCAGCGATACGAAATTTCTTTAAAGTCAGCGTCTTCCAAATGTTATCGAAGTGGCAAACTCCCGTTTTGCTAGAATAGGAAATCCAGAAAGAAAATTATTCTTGGGCTTAGGGACTTTTAATTCTCTTTTAATCGCCTGCCTGATATTCCTTAATCAGCCTTTCAACTTTCATATTAGCGTATTTGTCATATAAAATTGGTGATTTAGGTAGACTTCAAGCTAATGCTCAATTTTCGAAGTTTTGATTCTTGAGAATTAATCCAGACAAAGTCAAAATCGGATTATAGATTACTGTACTTCGTTTATTCAAGATTACAATCGTACTCTTTGGACTTCTAGGACGCATTACAAATGATTTTTTCCCATGTTGGTATAAAAGAAAGCGTATGTCAACTCTCTCTTATACAACTCTTCGAAAATGGATTGCGATGAACCTACATTCATTTAAACTGTTGCCAGTTGTTCGTTCAATTGACACGCTTTAGGGGGCAGAAAAAAGTTGCCTGCATTAATGAACCGGTTGGTCAGGCTGTTGGAGCAGACACGGCTGATATTATGCCGCCAATACTTCCAAGGGTCTCTAGTTCGATTCGGAACCGGACGGTGTACGTCGGTGAAGGAGAAAAGAATTTTATTAATCTTGCTCTGAAGGATGTTTTGAGGTCGCAGACTTCTTTCCGGACTGACTTCACACATTCCTCAGATAAGGTCAGTAGATGGCGAAGTGAGGTCTGCGCCAAGTTCTTGGTCCTGAGATTATTTCTTATGATATTCTTGAGGACTTTTGTTATTCACCGTGAAAGTCAACGCTTGAGTTAATTGAATCGAATAAATCTGTCTTTCGTCTCTTTAATGTCCTGCGTGGTGAACAAAAATCGAGTGACGTCATATTTGGAACGTTCCCAAGTTGAACAATATTTAAATTACTCTAGACGAGAAGAGAGGGGGATGAAAGGGCTTACAACTGAGCTCAATAAGGAGCACACTGGCAGTAATAAAAACGTCGTGTGAGATGTTTTACCTGATGCAGATAGGTTCATAACAGTACAGTGGGTTCACCACTTGTTACTCGTTTGGAGAGATTTGAAATATTCTCAACCAGACTTCAATTTTTTTGAACTCCTTGCTTCAAACCCTCGCTGAGAGGTTAATGAACTCTGAGAGGCGAATAGTAAGACGCCAGGATAGGGGCGAATTGGATAATGACGTTGGTGAAGAGCCCGGTCGAGAAACGTTAATCAACGTCATTAGAATAGCCGGATGTTTTACGCTGTGGAACGAATAGCCTGTCACTTGACCAGTCTGCAAAGAAATAGGCGAGAATTTCGCTGATGATTTAATTCGTACGCTTAGGAATTCCTCCGGAAATCGCTTCGGTTCCAGTGAACGGAAGGCATGACGTCACATCTGCGCGCATTTCTTTCGTATTTGGGAGCAAACCCTTGACCCACTTGTGACACCAGATGGCGCTGATTGCGTGCCATAAGTTCTGGGCGTTCCTATCAGTACATTACTAACATTAATAGAGGTGAGGAATGCGATTTCAACACAGCCTCCTGCCCCACCTTCCTTCTTTTCTTTCTAGCTTACTGCCCTTGAAGAAATCGACAGACGAAAAGAAACTTTTTAAAAGACACCTGTTGCAGATATGATACTCTGATTCATTTTAACATTGTCCGTTTTGTGGATCACCAGTTCTTAGAAAGTGATCTTTGAATGCCGTAGTGGGAGTAATCTGTGTTATTAAGAGGAGTATCACCCACAACTCTGGGGACTTAATGATAGATCACGAGGCTTCAAATGGTTCCTTCAGAAGCACGTCAGGGAACTCAATAGCCAGTTTATAAAAATATTCTGCCAATTTCAAAATACAAAAAAAAAAAAAATCAGAATAGTTCATAATATAGACAATACTGTACAAGGAACATCACCGTATTCAGCAGCCCACGCGACTTGAACTGTAGTCAACTCAAACGATTGTGCGTTCACGGATTGATTTCATAGAAAAGGACTTTGTATATTGTGATTAAAAAAAGTTGTTTACTCCCAGTTTAGACAATTAAAATCCCGATTATATTGTGTCGATTATTTATAGACAACTGTTGAACCTATTTCTCAGGAAGCTGGAAGCAAACGCCTCTCACTTCATCTCCATAAACAGGGATTTCTTGCAACCCATCGCAGCGGACGTCAAAATGCAAAGTAATCAACGATAGATCCTTTTCTATTGTCGGATAATGAACTCTCTGATGGTAGCTACTTTTATAAATCCATCTTGCTTTTTGAGCTTTAATAATGAATAAAGAGACTAGAATAAAAAGAAACTATAAACTGAGTAATTTTCTTCAGACAAAAGCCCCGACTCTGACCTTAGCTTTCCCCAAGGAAAATTCTGGGTAAGTTACTGTGGGATCGGAGGTGTTAGGAATGATTAGAGAGGTTGTTAAGTAAGCCATAGTTAGATTTTAATAAATATCTTTCTGTAGGAATTTATACCACCTTTTTTTAAAAAGCGCTTATACAACAATATCTATCTAAAAGATTCAAAAATTGATATAAAAATTATGGACCGATCACACTTCTTCTTAATAGCTTATCCAAAATATTTAACACTGTCGTTCAAAACTTCCAAACTTATCAATCCTCTATTAGCTTCGGAACAGCATGGTTTTCGCTCATGTGGGTCGATGTCGACCAACATGGTTTTCCGAAATCATTTTGCCTCTAAGGTAGACAGAGGAAACTGTCTTTTGAGCCTTCGATTCTCAAATTTCAGTTCAATTCAGTGAGGATTCTCTTTCTGTATTTTTTATTGTTGACCACTTCTTGGAGGTCACCATCGATCGCTTGCAGTGAGGACAGCATTTGCTTTGGCAGGAATCTGTTGGCAAGTACTAGCCAGTTATGGTCTGCTGAAGACCAGAGATAAGAGGAAGAATGGGCCAAGAGCAGTGATCCGAAAAATTCGGCTCTGTAATTTTACTCCTGGCCATCTTGATTTTGAATAGCAGCCTTCTTTCTCCGATGTAAGATTGGAGCTTGCGCAGTTGAAGGGAATCTTCTAACTGTGCTGCTCTCAGAACTGGGAGAAGGGGGAGTTTGGTGTTGGCCCATTTTAAGAGCTGGAATTCGGCAGCAAATATCCTTTTTAAGGTTGGATTCGTCATCCGAGGCCCATATCTCTGAAGCGTACAGTACTGTCGGGTATAGATTTGATACGCTATATCTTAATATCAATGCCTCAGTAGCCGAGTGGTCAGGAGCGGGAGTATAGTAGCACACGCTCCTTGAGTAGACAGGGGTTCAACAGATTCAAGCCCCTAACTGCTAAATACGGTCGATCTACCAACTCGCACTGGACCAGCGTGGTAGATTATGGTCCATTTCCATCAACATGAATTGCTGAGGAGGCTTCCATCCTGCAGTAGGTTGATAATAGCTGCAGTTTATCTTTATACCAGGTGTGGGTCGTCGGTGTGGAGCAACTGTTGCTTGGCGGCGCCCCATCGTACTGGTCAGCCTAGAATGTATGAGGTTAACGTGATAGCTGAAGGATAGCTTGGTCGAAAACGATCTCCAGATCTTTGTGCGTTTGAGCAGTTGGAACTGAGGAGACATTGAGTATAGGCTCCAGCATGGTTCGGAAGCCCTTTAGTGAGAAAATGATTTGTGCCGATTTCAGAGGATTAATTTGGAGGTTGAATGCGTTATGTAGCCCATCGATCCTACAGAATAATTCATAATGGTGCAACTACTCATAGTATCTCCTTCCAGGGCAATGCTCCCCCAGGGTTCCTCTCTGGGCCTTCTCTATATTTAACATTTACATTAATGGCATTTATTTTCGCCCTTTCCCCCACGGAACAGACTACATTGTATTAATCTTCAGAAATCACTGTTTTCGCCCAGTGTTCTCAGGAAAATAATTTTATTATCAATACAAATAAATGTAAAATAAATTATAGAGACCCTATTAAAAGCCATGTCGACTTTTGTTATTCTGGAAACAACCATATAATTAATAGAAAAATATAAATATTCGCTTGTACAGGTGTTGACTTTCATATTATGAATTAGGATTTTATGTAAACAGATTCTACTTTATGGTGCATTGTAAACGGATTTAGTTACACCTGCATTGTGCCCCGATAACGTCACTTAGTAGTAGACCAGTATTTTTTTAGCTCAACCCTTCATTATGAAGATTCAGTGTTCAGCTGCCTTTTATTTATTATTTGAGAAAAGTTAGAAGATAACCTAAGAAAGTGTTGCTTCTATAGACCGACATTTCGGGATGAAAAAAAGCTCTTAGCCAGATGGCCCCACTAATGACTCTTAAACGAACTGTGAAATACACTTTTTGGATAATTTAGGCAGTTAATAACTCTCGTGTGACATTCCCAGGAACCATGAGGAAGTTCTACTTACGGCATTTTCCGCGGAGAGGGGAAGGGGGAAACTTAAGGTGACCTCATACTTCAATGAGAAAGTAGAACGAATATAAAGGTCGCTATTCTTATTCAAATTCCCACGAGAGTAACGGTTTTTTTTGATCCTAGCACACCAGTCTAATACAAACAGAATTCTAATCATCAACAAGCACTTTCCCATGCCATGAATAAATTCAGATTGCAAGGACATAAGCCATAAACACGATTTATATTGCTTAATGAAGCAACTCCACCTTTTTAAATTTGTTTAAAATTTGCTTTGTCTGAGAGCAGATTATCCGAAAGAAGCGAGGTCCTTCCAGGACCTGTGCTAGGACTTCTTGGTTCTGATTTTTCTCAATGGCATTGAAGACGGGATACACGGAGTGATGTCACAATAGTATGGTCAATGACTAGTCCTGGGCAGTACTCCCCTAGAAAAATGACAGGCTTCAGAGACGGGCAGAAAAGTGGCAGCTATGTTTTGTACTTTGGTACTAACAGTTCCAAAATGACTTAAACATTAGGAGGAGTTGAGTTACAGGCAGTAAAGAACGAGAGAGATTTGGGGATTATTCTCAAGACAGATGTGCAGTGCAGAATAGTAAAAAAAACTTGTCTTAGTTATGCAAATTCGGTTGAATTAGCTTCCAGAGATCAAACACGCGAAAGCAAAAAAAAAAAAATGAAGAATTTCTGAATAATATTTTCCCTCCCGGAAGTGATTTTTTATTGTTAATTAACACTGTGAGAAAAGGTAGTTATGAATGGAGGTCAACACTAAGGGCAAATGACTCACGCGGAATATTTTCCCCTTATTTTCCTCACGTTGTTAGACTCACTAAATAACAAGGTGAATTAGCAGTCAGTTCTCTTTGTGTACAGTAAAAGTAGCTGGACACGCGTGATGTGTTTTGTTGGTGAATCTGGTGGGGGGAAAATGCCGGGGAATCAATAGTGTAGTATACTGTAGACCCCCTCGGGATATGAAAAGAAGGGAGGCGCCTATAATCACATCTCCGGGCAGTACGCTTGCACAACAGGGTTCTCTGTGTCCACGTGTTTGCTTCCACTGGCCCGTGCTCATGGACACCGATTGGGGAAGCGAAAATTAAAAATAGGGTTAATTGCCGGTTTCAAGGAGAATTGCAACATTTCAGGTGGCGCCACTAGATGTAATTATTTTTTCAGTTAGAATCGCAAATCCGGTATTAATAATTTAGATTTCACAGTGGTTAGATTTATACACTGATGTCCAAAATTTAAGTAACAGTTATAAAACAATTTGGGATATCAAGAGAAATAGATGATGGAATTCTGTCACATCTTTTGAAGACTGTGACTCAGTTATATTGAAATATGTCTTTAATTTTTATTACTCATTAATGAAATCGTGATTATCAAAACCGAGGGCCAGTCCCGAATAATTCTAAAATGTAATAGAGCGTGGTTACCCAACAACGCTCACAACGTTTACAATGCTGGGTTATAAGATCAGTGATCACTGAGCTAGAGGGTTCTGGGAGAAAGTGAATGGACCCAAAATTCTTTGCGGAAAAGCATCACTAGCCATGAAAGTGAATTCATCTTATGGCAGATCTCAAAAGAAGCATATAGTGTTCGAGGACCATTCAATGGGAAGGTTGAGATCCTCTTAAAAGTCGTGGAGATGGGTGCCATTTCATCATAATGCCTTCCCAAGACTCAAAATTTATTATTATTATAAATCCTCCTCCCCACTTGAACAGCCCATTGGACTAAAAGGGTTTACAGGAGGATATACAATTAGAAACAAGTCAAATAAGCAGTTGTAAATACGATGTTATGAAATTTTGAACATAATGGATAGATATTAATTATGCAACCAGTAAAAATATGAAAGTGACGTTGCTGTCAAAGACTCATGCATACAGAAGTTGCAGATTATAATTGGAAGCAGTAAGCCCTCCGATCTGCCAACCTGCACTGGACCAGCGTGGCAGATTATGGTCCATTTCCCTCAGCATGAATTGTTGAAGAGGCTTCCATCCTGCAGTGGGTTGATAAGGGCTGCAGTTTACCTTTTTTTTTTTTTTTAATAAGGATAAGAATGGGTTCGTGAGAAGGAAATCACCAATAAGAATTTATTTTCTGTAGGTCATGTGCTTAGAGAACTTCTGGAAGTTGATAGTGTCCATTTGAAACCTAGTAGTGCACTAAGTAGTGTTCTGTTACAAAACAACAACAACAATAACAAAAAAAAAAAAAAAAACAGTGTGGAACGAATAAAATTGAACTTGTTGGTGATTTTGCTATATGGTGTTATCCAGGACTCACCGAAAATCGAAGTTCCAATGCAAGTCTTCTAGAATTTTCTTCCTGAATTTCTTGTCATTGATCAGATTATTGGGTTCTGTTTTCAGAGTGGTAAAATATTGAGGGGTGTGTGCTGGTAACATGTCCTAAGGCAGAGGAGGTTGGTGAGTGGATGAGGGAAGTTGATCTATGGCGTTTTTTATGTCGCTCTCTAGGGAGGATACTTGAAGCTGCAGTTATATCATTGAGAGAATCTATCCTATTAATTAGTAATTTGGCAACCTTTTTTGATTTCCCGTGAGCTTGTTCATATTAGCATCTAGTATAGATCTAGAGATGATGAACAGAAACCCTCAGATCTATTCAGCTATCTCAGGATCCAGCACTCACTTCCCAGGAACTTCTGAATATCTGATGGGATTGGGGATTATATCTCTTAGAGGCGTATAAAGGGATAAGCGTGAGGCATCTTTTGATGTATTTTGGCATCTAATCCCCGTGCCAGATTTCACCTCATACGGATGTGAGGTTTTCATTCGTATAGGATGAAATGTTTGTAATTTGGTTGCCATTTATCGACATATGAAGGTCATTTGTTCTTCGGTATGTTTGATGAAATCTGGGAAGATTTTGCTTCATTCATTTTTAACTTTGACAGCCCTAACTAATAGACAAGTAGGTTGATTTGTATAACAGTATTTTGATTTCTTCATTGGTTTTAGGATTTAAAGATGGTAAACAACTTCAAGTTGTTAATGTAAAAGCTGAAGTTGGTAAACTTTATCAGAAACGGTTCTAGAACCACTGCAAAGAACGTAGTGTTTTCCCCTCCACTTTGTGGTATACCTCTTTTTATAGTAGTCATAGTGTGGTAGTTGCCATGCGATGTGATGAGATGAGTATCCTTTCCTTAAAGAGGTTCCGGAGAACAGGGATTAATGTTCAGTTGCCTTGAAATAGTTTTTTAATATAATAAGCGGTATTTGAATTGATAAATTGTCGAAACCTGAATTAATGTCAAAAAAGATGCCTCTTTGGGACGTGTTGCTGATAGCACGTTGAATCCAAAATAATGCATCAAGGTTTGTTATTGTAGATCTTTGCTGCAGTAATTGTGGAGATGTGGGAGTCCATTTCTGTAGCAGTGGCCGACTATTATATAGGGATTATTAGCTTTACAAAGATTTTTAGCAAAGAGTATCCAATGGATATAGGACGATATTTGTTGGTAACTTTAGATATTTGTTTTTTGGGAACAGTTTACACAGTAAGTCCTCCAAAAAGAAGAATAGTACCGTTTGTAGAATACCCTGAAAAATGAGTAAAAGGATGCCTACAATATAAATTGAACATATTTTGACCTCAAATAAAGGGAAGCCTTCCGGCCCAACTGTAGTCTTATTAGATAAGCTGGTAATCGCTTTAATCAACTGCTCCTTTGTAATAGTAATTTCAATAATGGGCCATGAGAGACTGTGGTTTGCTTTCAGGTAGGAATCTGGTGGTTGCTGGTTTCCCTTGATCTTTCAAAGCTTGGTCTGCCCAATTTCTAAAGAGCTTTTCTTCCATATCAAACGTCCGGTCTTGTCGCACAAATATTCTTCTTAATTATTTTATCCGGGAGATGGTGGGTGCTGCTTTCTTTATTTTAACGGTCCGTTTTATAAGTTTCCTGGTTTTCTTCATCAATATTCATACTTTTTAGCTGGTCCAGTAGGTAGTTTGGTGAAACATTTTATTTTTGGCTTAAGAAATTTAAGGGAGCAGGTAAGTTTAGCTTGTGGAGAGGCTGTTTGATTACTAATTGTTTCCTCTTTGTGGGAACATGTGAGTGGCAGGTGGTCAGAAGTAAAAGAACATGGAGAGAGTTCCATGTCTTGTAAGTTGTGAAAAATAATGTCACCAATTCTTAGAAAGTCGATCTTTTAGCTTTTCCATCTGTTGTTGGTGGAGTTTCGTATCTTTTAAAACTCCATCCATTAATGTAGAGAGAGAGAGCTGGGATGAGATTGGTTATTAACCAGGATTGTAGTTCAAAGCTAGAAGCATCCGTTTGGTAGAGTGGGAGGTAAACTAAGCATATCTGGATGAGTAGCTTTCTAATGGTTAGCATAGAAATAACATCCCCCTTTTGTTGTTCCATTTCTGTGGTGTTAAAGGGACTGCAGCGTGTTCCATTTTCTTTTAGATGTAAACACATGGAAAACCGATTCAGTATTCGTGGAATTTCAATATTTACAGTTTGCAATAAGTATTGAAATTTTTAAGAATTTCAGTACTTAAACTTTCAATTACAACCATCGTGCATTCGGAATATTATACCTTGTCATTTTTCAGACCAGAGGAATAAGTTACCTGGCACTTTTGAAGCAACATACTTTCGTTATTATAACTTGCTACCCTCTTAAATATTATTTAACACCTCCCTCCCTTTTTTTATTCTAATACTTTGTATAATAATAATTGTTT
Organism: Mastigoproctus giganteus; assembly: GCF_048544385.1. NCBI lineage: Eukaryota > Metazoa > Arthropoda > Arachnida > Uropygi > Thelyphonidae > Mastigoproctus > Mastigoproctus giganteus. The sequence goes on from NC_143581.1 coordinate 5,199,828, forward strand.
AGTTTCATATCAGTGTCCCTATAACACACCAGAACTAACGTATCGAAGTTTGTCACGATGGACACTAGGTGATTTCCAGTTTTCCAAAAATTGATTGCAGTCCATAATTAATGATGAAAGGTGTGTGTAGTGGAAGATTATTGGCAGGGGTTCCATTTCCTGGGATCATTAATTCGCTCCAGGAAACGTAACTGCTCTCCCTACATCATTCCACCAATTTCTCTCTGTCCAGAAAGAACTGGATGCTAATCACCAAGCAAGGTTGTTGCGAATCCGGACCTCCTTGATGAACCGGGCTGGACATTCAAGGACAGCGATAACATGCTGCTGGCAACAACTCAAGGCTTTATCGATTCTATTTATTACAGGCAGTGACGTAATGCACGTGCGATTTGATCTGTGTCATGACGATAATGAGGACAGCGTGCAGTTATGATTGGGCTTGGATTTAAAAAAGAGCGCACACATTGCCAGGGGCGATCACGTCGATTTGAGGTCATAAAAGCGGAAAGTAGAGGACGTATAATCTGAGGCTTCTAAAGACAATGAAGACAGTGTTTTGGCTTGGAGAATCCTCAAAAGAAGTTTTATAATTGTAAATAGCATTACTTCTTTGAAAAGACTCACGCAATCCGGTTTGCAATTTTATTAAAAACTAATATAGAATTTAATTAAACACTTATTCTTCTTGGTAAAACCCTAGTTACGCACCTCATTAATAATTACTGCACTGCTCTTCAAATATCATTGTTGTAACTGCCAGATGGTAAAAACATCTCTTTATATCCATTGACATCTTATACGTTCTGTTCATTAAGTAATTAGTTTTGTAACTTCCCTGAAGAAGTATTGAATGATATCTTTACTGTTATTTTAGCACCAGATGGCAGCACAGTCGACGACGTCGTCCTCGTTGTGGAAAACGTGGATTTCTGTGTGGGAGAGAACGCTACCAACCACCATACCACGGCCTACGATTCTGTTCAGAAGACTCCACCCACGCTAGTAATCCGCAGGGGTTCTCCTTTTCGAGTCAAAGTGACTTTCAACAGAAACTATAATCGTGACCGAGACGCAGTATGTCTGGTGTTCACAGTTCAAGGTACTAACCGGTTTTAATATAATTGCATTAAATTTTCATGACATAACTATGCAAATTACACACACACCCCTTCTTTTTGCTTTGTATTTCTCACCACAATCGTATTTTTGATGTTTTTTACATTAGATGCCCCCATGCCGTCCTACGCTCAAGGCACTATGATCATCATACCTGTTGTTACTGTGGATGAAGTGGTGCCCTCTGATGGCTGGAGTTGTAAGCTAGTTTCAGCAGACGAAAAAACCATCACCCTAAACGTAAGCGAGTAAATATGGTAAATAAAACGTCTTTTGAAAATATAAATCCAAGATGATGTGTAATTTTTAGCAATTTTCATAAATTAATGAAAAAAACTAACATATTTTTTCTTTCCTTTTTTTAATATCCTTTCTTCTTGGACAAGCTTAGCGCCTTTTATCTGATATTCAGTCCCGCATTATCACTTTACAGTATTAACGTTTTTTTTAACAGTGTAAAATATGTCTTTTCATCAATAATTATTCGATTTTGATTCTAACGTTATTCGTGACCATTTTTCAGGTGTCGAGCACCACATCAACCATCGTGGGGGCATGGAAAGTTGACATAGACACCAAATTAAAGAAAGAAAAAGAAGATGATGCTCAGATACTAAGACATTCCGTTAAGGAGCCAATCTATATCCTCTTCAACCCTTGGAATAAAGGTGAGTGTTTTCGCTGGACCGTTTCAATTTTTATTGAGAACCGGAAGAGTGCTATTTTCTCAGCTTTTGGATATTACAGCCATCGTGTGCACCCCTTCTTAAAATTTTTCTATTTATTAAGACGTTTTGATTAGTAACGAACGATCTTTTATTGCAGATGACACTGTGTATATGTCCAACTTCGAGTGGAGGAAGGAGTATGTACTCAATGACGGCGGGTTAATCTGGAGAGGCAGCTACAACAGGCTGAGACCAACAGTCTGGAATTTTGGGCAGGTACGTTTATTTCTAACTCTGCATTTGAATAACAGAAAGGTGTAGCCATATAAAAAGAGGCGTGACTTTCAAAAACATTTTACATGTGTATTACTATCAACAAAATCCAACCCATTTGTCGATCTCTATCTCAAACATGTGTTCAAATGCCTCCCATATCCAGTAGTGGCTTATTTTTACTTCTTTCTTATGAATTCGAAACTGCTCCTTTAAACCGATTTGCTCTCCTGTCTAGTAACATATCCCGACATCTTTGGATAATATCACAGCCAACTTAAAATACTTTTTTTACTTATTTAAAACATTAAGATAAAATATGGAGCGAAAGAAACTTAATAATACAACCTTTATTCAGTATCGATTGCAACCAATCTTCCAACAAAATATCGAGCAGCTGGGTCACAGATGTAGGAAGAGGCTTCGTTGCCGAATAGCTCTCTCCAGCGTATCCCACACATTCTCAATAGGATTGAGATTAGATGAACATGGGGGGGACAGGGAAGATGGTGGAATTCCGTGTCATGTTCTCTGAACCATTTTTGCATAATTCTGACACGATGAGCTGTTGCATTGCCATTCACAAAGTGGCCAACACTTTCGGGAAAAGTGTTGGCCACTTTGTGAATGGCAATGAATGACATTCGAACCTCCACCGGTATAAACGAGCCCAGCCCGTGCCAACAAAACATTCCACATACCATGATACCACCTCCAGGTTCTTGGGTTGTCTTAACAAGGCAAGCAGGGTCCATCGCTTCTTGAGATTCTTGCCACCCTCTATGCCCACCATCAGGAAAAAATAAAGTGTATCGTGATTCGTCTGACCACATGACTTTCTTCCAAATTTCACTATTCAGTTATGTTCTCCGCACCACTGCAAGCTGGTTTTTCTGTTTTTTTTTCCCTGAAACAATTAGCTTCCGAATATTCAGACGACTACCAATACCCAATTTCTTCAATTCCCTGATCATGGTACTGGTTGAAATAGAGCTTGGTTGAATTCAGATGTTATTTTCTGCACACTGGATGTCAATTTTTCCGTACAGCCCTCCTTAGAGTACGATGGCTTCGCTCTTGAAGTTTTGTTTCTCTGCCACATGTTACATCCTTTTGAGATGTGGAAGAACTGCTTCCTTTCCAGTCATTAAAAACTTTTGAGATGGATACTTGTGAGAAACCAGTTATGTCTTTCGTTTCTTGAATCGTGGCTACTGCTAAATGTGCACCCACGATAAGACCGTTTTCAGTCTGTGAGATCATGCGTTTTCCCCAATTCTAGCTTCAGATTACTGCAGTCGAACAGCCTGTGTACTCTTTATATCCAGTGAGGTAACACGTCCTCACCCCATTTTAGTTTTCTTTACATCTGTTTCCATTTATTTGCATTTCTTCTGTCTAAATACAAAGGTTCGTATATTTTTGGCCAGTGTGTTTATTTTATCTTTTACGTGATGCGCAGTAGTTGTCCATTATTTATTCTTAAATATCTTTTGATTTCTTTCAGTTCGAAGAAAATATTCTGGAATGCTGCTGCTATCTGCTAAGCCACGTGGGGAAGCTACCTGTTGTAGCCAGAGCCGATCCTGTGAAAGTCGCGCGCCACGTATCGGCAGTTGTAAGTACAACCTTCATGATGTCAACTGCCTTGTAAGCAAAATGTTTTATTAAATTGTTCAACCACCACTCAAAACTCCAGGTTGTTCTACATATTGGTTATGCGTATTCTTTTCCAGGTGAATGCGCCAGACGATGCAGGGGTTCTTGTTGGTAACTGGTCTGGAGACTACAGCGGAGGGCAACCTCCCACTCAATGGGCTGGTAGTCAGGCAATCCTGCAGCAGTTTTACAAACAGAAGAAGCCAGTGAAGTTCGGCCAATGTTGGGTGTTCTCTGGAGTCAGTACAACAGGTGAGTTCCATTTCAGCGCTGTCTGCAGTGCCCTGTAGTGTCACGAGTCTAGTCTCACTAAGTTTTTCTTTGCAGTGTGTCGAGCTTTGGGTATTCCCGCCAGAAGTATTACCAACTTCGCATCAGCCCACGATACACATAGTAGTCTCACCATTGACTATTTCTATGACGAAGAGGGAGAGCCGGTGGAACGCCTGAATGTGGATTCGGTCTGGTAAGTTGAGCATTCGGGCATATTTGGACGTGGTCAGAATAAAATAAACGCCGATAATTATCAATTTTCTTTTAAAGTCTAACTACGTGCAGTAATTAAAATTTTTGGTTGATTTCGAATTTTTTGATCCTCAATTTCTTTATTAAAAATATATTTAAAATTTCTAACTGTTAAATAATATTCAACGCTTATCTTTTTCCTAAAACCGCGCTAATAATAAATACATCCCTTCAGGAACTTCCATGTTTGGAACGAGGCTTGGATGACAAGGCCAGATCTGGAACCAGGAGACTATTCAGGATGGCAAGCTATTGATGCCACTCCACAAGAAGAATCATCAGACGGTTAGTTTCTTTTCATTCATGCTCAGATAGAAGCTGTAAAGCCAGATTTTTTTTTTCCGTTTTTTGCAGAGGGGTTTTTATCCTTAAAGTTACTGTTTCTTTTAGGAACGTACCGGTGTGGTCCTTGCAGTGTGAAAGCCGTAAAAAGGGGCGAGATCCTCAAAGGATACGATGCCCCATTTCTGTATTCGGAGGTAAATGCTGACAAGGTTTACTGGAGGTATCGAGGCAGGAACCAACCCCTGAAGCTGATACAGAAAGCGACAGACACGTGAGTATTGAGTGCATTGTAATTAGGATGCATTTTGAGAATTCTCAAAAAGAGAATTCTTTTGTTTCGAAGATGTAACGTAAAATAGGTTATTGACATATTCAAAAACTTGCTGAACGAAAAGCAATCGAAAACTTATTGTAAAAAATTTCGAATCGCCCTTAAATGAAGCGTGCTTGGCATATTCAATAAGCAATTACACAAAAAAAAAGGAATGTTTCGATAATTGTATAATACTCGTGTAGAGGTCATGATTTAAAATCTCCTTTTGCTTTGCATAATCTAAATATTTTAGCTTTGTGTTACTGTACTGCTAGTTAGTGAAATATGGCATTTAATAATTTTGCATCTAATTCCAGCATTGGCCAGTTCATCAGCACCAAGGCTGTCGGAAGTTACGACAGAGAAGACTTAACCCACGAATATAAATTCAAAGAACGTGAGTACGTTTTAATGTTGAAAACAGACATGTGTTGCTAACTTGCCGTATTTATAAATGATTCAATGATTAAATGAAATGCTTTATCTTTTACTTTTTGTTAACAGACTCAAAGGAGGAAAGGGAGGTCATGTTACGTGCCTTGCGGATGTGCAGGAACTCATTTTCTCGGTACTACCTCAACGACGATTTTGAAGACGTTCAGTTTGACTTCCTTCTATTGGATGATATCGTGATTGGATCCCCTTTTACAGTAGGTTTTTAATCTTTTGTTTATGTCCTTTTCAATTCTAACACAAATTCCACAATATTTCCTTCTCAAATTCATTTCGTAGTATATCATATTAATGCTGCACAGTATTTTTTAGTTTTATGGAAACATGAAAAAAAGCCTTTGACCCAGCGTTCTCAGTTTGCTAAAATTTTATAGGCCACGTTTCGAGTCCTCTGCGGAACCCTTCTTCGCTCCAAATGTGGTGGGGAAGCTGAGAGTTCTTAGTAAAATAGCGTACAGTGTGAACACCTCCAAACCCATCAGTACACAGCGTTATTTTGTTACGCTATTTGACACCCTCGCGAATAGGGAAGTAGACAATGAGTCCCTGTCTCAGTAAAAGGGCCTGGCTTGATTCCAGTTGATGGATTGAAATCGAGAAATACTTTCCGTTAGGATGAAAGGTTTTTAACACCACGGCAAAATTATCTCTGGATGAAAAACTAGTTCCCTCGGATTTTCCCTAAAACAACAGGCAAATAATGCGAAGAGACCAGAGCAACCCAGTATTCACGATATAAGAAAAACGGCTTTGGACAACAGTTACAATTATGTTTTCTAAAGTTCAACTAACTGGAACTTTTAGAAGTTTTCGATTAGTTAACCAAGATTAATGATAGTTTCTTTTTTACCCTGCAGGTCAGGCTGAACATAAAGAACAAAAGCAGGGAAAACAAGTCCTATACCGTTGAGGTTATACTGCGGGTCATCACAGTGTTGTATACAGGTCAAGCAAAGAGTCTCGTGAAGAAAGACAAGTTTGAGCTGCAACTTGCTGATGGAGTTGGTAAGTGGCGACACATTTCTCGTATGATTTCTAGCTAATTATTTATTGATTTCAGATCTTCAAAAATTTCTTAATTAAAAGTAATGTATGGATATGATTAATATTTCCCACGAAATTAAAATTTACATTTGGATGGGCTTTGACATTCTCGAAAAAATTTATTCTTAAACTACACACCTTGCTGATTCATCGATTATCTTGCAGAGGAAGAAGCCAAGATGCAAGTCACCTTCAAGGAATACGAGAAAGCCCTTGTGGACCAAGCGGCCTTCAACATTTCAGCAGTAGCCAGCGTTCTAGAGACAGAATTTGAATACTTCGCACAAGATGATTTCAGAGTTCGAATGCCTGACATTAAAATAGAGGTAAGATGAATGTTTTTAACTGGTTGTTCTTTAAATAAGCCTTTTGATGGAAACTAGGGTCAGCGAATCGGGAGTCTATCTGGACACCACTCAAGTCTGGGGCCGACTCTCTGCAATAACCATTAAGTATATCTCTGTATACGAAGTCTGGAAATAAGTTATTTAAAATAAATTATTTAATTAATTATTCTCTAGAAATTCTTTTCAGCATTAGTTTTGTCAACACGCAGAGTAGCACAAAAATTTTGGTGTGCTCTAATTGATCCCAAATGAGACTTCAAAGCCCAAATCTCAAATGTAGTTCTGAAACGTAGTCCGATTTAGGGCAAGATTATCTGGTTATTTGATAATAACAGCGCTACCTACACTAAGTAACCAATAAACAATTTTTTTTTTTTTCAGTTTATCGCGTGCAGCTAAAGTGATTTTATTATTTTAAAGTTAATTGCCTCTCCACGTCATGCCTTTCTCATAAGAATCGCGTGTTTTATTTTATATATGCAAATACTGAATAATGAACAATATTATTCGAAATTTTCAAAAGAACTTTGGCCATGAGAAATTAGTGTAGTGTGTGTTATTGAGGCTTTGCAATGATGAGTTTGGGAGCAAATGAGGAATAAAATTCTCAGTGCAGGTCCTCTAAATCATGGACTGGACATAGTGTGTTTCCTTCCTAGCCGCCTGTTTACACTGCATGGAAAATCTCACGTAAGATAAGTCTTTTTAGTATTCTGCCCCTGAAAACTCCAGGATTTTTGTTCCCCAAACTATACATTTAGAAGCATTAACTGTAGTGTTGCCATTTTTTTGACCCAATATGCAATTGATCTAAGTCTTGTTGAATGGCTTGGCGATAATATTAAAATAAATATCTAATAAAAACATAAAGATAACATAATATCTAATATATGTCTAATAAAAACGCAATTGAATTATTTCACTACTGGAATAACTTATTTTTAATGTTTAGCGTTTTTTTTTTTTTTTTTTTGCTCTTCAGACTGAAGGAGAGTTCGTCCAAGCTCAGGAGTTCACCATTCATGCTTATTTCACGAATCCTCTTCCAAGACCATTAAAGAAAGGGATCTTTACTATCGAGGGACCAGGTCTGACGCAACCGTTGAAATTATATGTGAAAGGGTGAGTTGGTTTATACTAAGGTTGTATATTGATTAAAATATATGCAGTTAGCAATATTAGCATCAGTGCTAACCATACAGTGCAGGGAAGTGGCAGGCTTTTCAGGAACCATCTAAAAATAAATTTCTTGTATGTATTTCTTTGAATTTACCCAAATATTTCTAATCTGGATAACTAAATGATATCTCTGCATTTAGATTAACTCGACGGAATCAAAATAAACAGATTCGAATGGTTGCGATTGAAACAACCTGTCTGTGATTTTCATTATATTAAATTTTTTTATAATTTTTCCTGGTAGATAATCTATAAAATTTCTTTGAATCACTGACTTTTAGACCTACACTGAACTCAGCAATCATGTAGATGAAATGGAGATTTCATCTACTAATTAAAAGGACCCAGTCAATTTGCCGATTCCATTTGGTATATTAGATATCATGGAAATCGGTGATTGGTACCCTTAACAAATTAATGTTTTTGATGCTATATTGGAAAACATTGTAGCGTTTATGAGAGAGAGAGAGAGAGAGAGAGAGAGAGATCTTCAACTAAGTGGAGCCTGCAAATACAACAATTTAATTCTCTAATTATGGGCATTTTTTATTTTATAAATTAGTTTATTTAAGTTAAATCATATCTAATTTATTAAACCATTTAATTTCTGTAGGGATGTCCTACCCGGAAATGAAGCTCGTGTTTCTACCAAGCTGACGCCTAAAACATCAGGAGAGAAAACCATTGCTGCCAAGTTCCAGTCCCGTGAACTTAATGATGTTGATGGTTATAAAGTGATTGAGGTTCACCCAGCAGAATCAACAGAAACAAACAACAAACCTGCGGATGGTCATGACTGAAAGGTCCATATATCGAACTCCATAAAATGTGTGCTATCAACCGCGGTGATTCGAATATTGTACAGGTTGTAGTTTTACAAGTTATTCCGTCTATGGGGTCTAAGACATTGACCGCGCATGTTCAGGAACAACCTGATGACAGGAAAGAGACTTTATTTTTGTTAAGATGTTTTTATAAATATATTTATGATAGAATAAATATACATTGATTAATGATTTTATAAAAAAAATGTTAGTAATAATTTATTAAATTCAGGTGCCACGTGAATAATTTTGTAATTACGCTTCATATTTTGTTCCTTCTGGAGCCGAATACATATTTCTTAATTTTATAGTTATGAAACGTTATTAATTAAACAATTTTTTTAAGTGTTACTTTCTGTTTGTTTGCTTGAACAAAATAATTTCCAGACATATAGAGCGTAATGTGAAAAAAAAAATAATAAACATAATGTTTATTTTGCATTTTGTATTTATTTAATTTAGCATCCATGTTTTCAAATATCCAGTTCAGCGCGTGACCGTGATCGTCTGCCTGGAAATGTATTTTTACCTGCGCTGAAAGCGACATCTTGTGAAGTAATTTATAAATATTGGAAATTATTTTCATACTTTTTATGTTGTGATATATCTTAAATGCAGTAGAATATTTTACATTATTTATTATTTTATTACCACCTTTGTAATTTCTAAATAATTAAAAAACGATTTCATAAAAAAATTTAGAGAAATAACCACGCGACCTCCCATAGAAGGATATAATTAGAAATTATAATAAATTTTCTAATTATGGACAAAAAATTATACATTATGTATATACTCTTTTTTTATTTGTGTAATTGAGAATTTTCCACTTTATATCAATTCTTTAATCTTTCTCTATTCTTGTAAAAGGAAGAATATTTTTAAATTTTGTTCTAATTTATAAATGAAGTTTTAGTTTGCCATTACGATACTGTTCTACAAAAAGCAGTTTATGTGAAATAATGTAATGTATTTTGTGCCAAATAAAGTATTTTTTTCATTTGTACATAATTTAAAGTGCCAGTTATTGTTTAAATATATATTTTTTATTTAATACTTTTTTTTATTAATCGCAATAACACCATTAAGCCATACATTTGTGATTTACAGTTTGCTATACAATTATTACAAATAAACGAAAAACATATTCTTCAGTAATGTTAAAAATTTATAAAATAAATACAAAGCATGTATAATCTTCAATAAAAATATTTATAAAATAAAAGCAAAACTTATTTTTAGATGATAAGCAAATATTAAACACATATCATAAATAATAAGGTAGTATTTAAAAATAATGATATAAAACATTTGAAAAACAAAGATAATTTTACTTCATTATCAGTATGATAAATGTAAATTTTTAATCGTTAAAATAATAGATAAAGCCAAATAGATAAAATTAGAAAAAAATATTAATTTTTAAAATTGTTTTTGCTAATAAAAATATCAATTTTATTTTAATTTAAAAATGCTGCTATTATGTTGTAAAATTTAAGATGTTTTGTTCTAAATTTGGTAATATGACATAAGTTAACCCAAAGCAGGGGTTGGCAACTTGCGGCTCTTTGAACTGCAGCTCTTTAACTTTAAGCTCACATGAAGCACAATTTGAAATGGAGTTAGATGACTTAAAAATCAAGGACGTGAGGAGTGAAAGACTAAATGCCTTAAAACTGAAATTGAAGGTTTGGAGAGGCAAAAGGCTGCCCTTGCAATTCTACAGAATGGATTGCGATAGATGAGTTGAAAATGCAAGACCAAATTGTGTTCAATGCGTGGAGTATCTTACCGGACACGTATATATATTTTTTTGAAAATATTTGCGTTTAGACTTCTCTCAGATTTTGGTTCGACGTATTTCTGCTGGCAAATATTTTCGAACGTGAACTATTTTAAAAATAAATCAAGAAAACGTCTGAACAATGCGAGTCTCTCAGCATCTTTAAAGATGAAAATGACTCGCCTGATGTTGAGAAATTCCCCCAGGATCTCATAGCTGGTAAGTATGGGCTTGGCATCTAGGGTCCTGAGCTGGATATCATCATTCTTCTCTCTCTCTCTCTCTCTCTCTCTCTCTCTCTCTCATGGTAACTCCACAATTTTTTATTTATTATTTTTTTTTGGATGGTGCAGCATAATTTCAGGTTTCCTTGCACTACGATAATGGAATTGCTCAAGAAGTCTAGCAGCAAAAGTCACGTTAATTCGTACCTAACTGGTTGTTTGTTCTGTTTTTTTCCAGTATTAATAAATGTTATTTGAAAAAATATATTTTTATAATATATATATATAGATATACACTGATGACCCAAAACATTATGACCAGCGAGTCGTTATGCAAATCGAAGCAACTGCAGGTGAACTACGGCGCGTGCGCGGGTCGGGACACGGTATAAAAAAACACCTGATACTGAGCTCCCTTAATCAGTGTTACTCTTGTTCTTCAGATGGGAAAGGCAGCGAACTTAGGCGAGTTTGACAAAGGCCAAATTGTAATGGCCAGACGACTGGGTCAGAGCATATCCAAACAGCTGGACGAAAAATCCGAGTTGCCGGAGAGAAAAAACCTTGCTATCTACGCCTGAGACCGATCAACTCAGCCACGGAGCGAAAAAAGCCCATTAAAGTTCCTCCCGTCATCGACGGGATTCGAACCCGGGCCTTTTCCACCCGTTATAGGGAGAACAGTGACGATATCACTGTGCTGCATGGACAGATTGCTCAAAGTATATCCGAAACGGCATGGCTGGAAGGATGTTCATGGTTAGCCGTGGTTAATGGTCCGACGAGGGGAAACCCACGAACCGCCAGCGAGGTGTTGGACGACCACGGCTCATCGATGCTCGAGATGAGTGAAAGCTCTCCCGGATGGTACGTGGCAACAGAAGGGCGACTGTGGCGCAACTCGCCGGTAATTGGAATGCTGGTGACGGGAATAATGTGTCGCAACACACAGTACATCGAACCCTGCTGAAAATTGGGCTGCGTAACCGCAGGCCGCTCCGAATGCCCATGCTAACCACGGTTCACCGACGACAGCGCCTACAATGGGCGCGCGAGCATCGAAACTGGATCTTGAGTGATTGGAAGAAGGCCGTCTGGTCCGATGAATCGCGTTTCCTGTTGCACCATGTGGTCGGCAGGGTACGTGTACGTCGTTTACTTGGAGAAGTGATGGCACCTGGATGCACCGTGGGATGAAAACAAGCCGTGTCATGCTTTGGGTGATGTTCTTCTGGGATACCCTGGATCCAGTCATCCATGTGCCGGGCACTCTGACGTCTACCACCTACCTAAACATCATTGCTGACCAGGTACACCCTTTCACGGCAACGGTCTTCCCCTCTGGCAGGGCCGTCTTTCTTTTAATATGCACTGATTCTAAAGTGTAATTATAACAGATGATTAATTGTTTATGGGATCAGTAATGGTAACGGAATGTCATTTATCAATAGAAAAAGAAGAACTCTTTATTGCATACAAAAAGGCACACGCTGTACACAATACCCTTCACGGCTACAAGCCAGTAAAGATTTACAGTAAAGGGTAATACAATCAATGATAAGATAGGAGGAAAAAAACAATATTGTTACTAATTATACAAGTGTAGGCTTAAATTAAACAATATTCACATTTAGTCCATGGTAGTAGGTGCAAGATGTGCTGGACAAAGTATCTCTGAAACGGCAATTCTCCTGAAATTTTCACGCCCCACAGTTTCAAGGGTGTATCGAGAATGGTGCAACGAACAGAAAACATCCTCTCTACGGCACTCCTCTGGAAGAAAATCGCTTGTTGATGAGTAAAGTGTAAAGTGTGTTTAGGGTCAAACGGCCCCAGGGATTTCCCCCATCTCCGCATTGCTTTCATTGTGGGTGAACCAGTTCGCTGGTAAATGCCAGAGATTTAAAAGTGTATGGATATTGTATATGTGTAGTGTCATCTTGTCGTTTAGCCGCTGGACCCCTACTGAGGCCCAACTTTCGCCCCTTGGAGGCAGACCAGGAAACACCAGTAGACTAAGATTTACTTTGGCAGGTCCTGCCGCTTCATTTCCTGAGATTTCGGCGGCTAGGACCTAAAAAAATTATATATATACAGTATATATATTTGGTAAATTCGATGAGGAATAACGCTAAATTTTTGAAAGGCCGAGTGTATGGGCGAAAAACGTAATTTGGAGATGATTAAATCATCTCCAAATTACTCCGAATCGCTATGGAATGGTTCCAGGAACATGACAATGACTTTTCTTTGCTGCAGTGGCCCGCTCAGTTCTTCGGATCTCAATCCTATTGAACATCTTTGGGATGAGCTAGAAAGGGCTGTTCGCTGCAGGCCTACACCTCCGTCGAATCTCAAGGAACTGCGTGCCACACTCATATGTGCATGGTACTCCATTCCTGCGCAACGTTTTCAGCATCTTTTTCAATCCATGCCTAGAAGAATTCAGGCTGTTTTGAAGGCTAAAGGAGGCTCAACAAGCTACTAGGTAGGCTTACCTAATAAAGTGGCAGCATAGTGTATATCATTAAGAAATAGAGTAAGGGACCAAGAGAAGAACCCTGTGGAACACCCTTCTGTATATTAATGTTTTCCGAATAAACACCATTATAACGAATTATACTTTTTCTATTTTTAAAATGGTCTTTAAACCATGTTAGAGCTAATCCTATTATGCCCAGTTCAGAAAGCGTATCGCATAATATTTTATGGGAAACTGAATCAAAAGCTTTTTGAAGATCTAAATAAATAATATCCAGCTGTCTTTGTTCTCAAGTGCTTTCCTAATGTCGTGTTCCATTGTCAGTAAACATTTAATTTGGGGAATGGTGCAAGATCTTATCTTAATTGTCACCATCTAATGATGAATATCGGTCTGCAGAAGTTATAACAAATTGAAGATTGAAAAAAAAAAGACGAACATTGTATTTAAACAACCGGTATTCTGGTTGCAATGGTGGTAAATCATTGATAAAACACTGTGCGCCTTCCTGGTTGCCTGCCTCACCCTGCATGACTTTCATGTCTGATGTTATCGAAATACCAAAACACATTCGGGTTACTAATATACAGTGGCGGACAAAAAAACTGCATCACCTTGAAAAAAGTAACATTTGTAGTGAAGTGTATACGATATTGTTTGATTACAGTCATTTTGTTTGTCGCAAAGCAAAGGAACTGCGTCAGATAACGCTTCTATTGCATCAGACAACGCTTCTATTGCATCAGACAGTAATTGCAAGGTATTGCATCAGCCATTTCTATAAATACGGCATTGGAAGGGTATACACGCTCATTAGTATCCTGTTTTGCGGAAGGGTAAGCATGGCTCCATACGTTCCGTTGACACCAAGAAAAAAAGTGTAGCTGTTGCTCTGTCCCAGGAAGGTCTTTCTACGCGTGCTGTCGCTGATAAAATCGACTGCCACCATTCAATAGTATCCCGGGTGCTGAAATTAAATTTCTGCAACCCACAATTCAGCGCAAAGCACATTATTTGCAAAATTCACAAGTGTGATGCAGTTTCCCCCCCCCACTGTACTGTATTTACTAGACTTTCTGTTTACTCTTTTCCAAGTACATTTGGCAGAATTACAAAGATTAAGTCATTTCTGCGAAAACCTGAAAACTACTTTCAGGTTTTTGCAGACTGAAGACAATAATACTGATTTGCTTCATAATCACACTTATTAACTTTTTGATAATGCGTACCCTTCTGTTCACAGAGTACGTTTAGGTCTGCCTAAACTCATTCAGTTGTCATTCGAGTGAGTTCAGGTAGAACTAAACTCACTCTGTAGTCTATATCATTTGCCCTTCTGGCTACCACAGTTGCTAGAATCGGCGTCATCCCCACACTGGGTGGAAAAGACCTGAGTTGGAGTCCCGTCGATGACGGGATGAATATTTATTGGCCTTTTTCACAGCTGTTTCAGGTGAGGGTAATTTTTCCTCCAGAAAACAGAAAATCGACCTCAGAACACATGCAATTTGCACACAATATAAACGAAGCAAGATGGCCTTAGTCACTGATGCTCCTAAAACCCTCCAACAACAACTATATTATTCAAGAAGACTAGAAACAACAGTGATGATAGCATCGAGCCCTCTGGGACACCTCTTCTGCACTGGCCCACTCTGAGGGAAGACCATTTATATCCACCTTATACCTCCTGTCTTTCAGCCGTCTCTCAATCTGCTTCAGGATCTTGCCGTGACCTGAACAGACTCCTTCTTCAGCAATCGCTCATGTCAAATGCTTTGCTAAAGTCCAATTATTTTGTTGCATCTAATTGCAATGTGATCACATTCAAGTAATTTATAAAGTTGGCCAAAGCGATTTTTCCCTTTACAAACCGTGTTTTGTAATGCATCTTTGACCATAGACTCCATGATCTTCCCTGCCACTGAGGTCAAACTAACCGGTCTTTAGTTACTCATCTGATTCTTACTCCGTCTCGTATTGGCAAGACACTGACACTTCCTCAATCCAAGGGGTTTATCCCTGAATGTAATGACAACGGCATCTATGCAACAATCTATGCAAAATATCTGTTCAGCTCACCAAAATCTGCTGGATTATCTATGATTGTGCGTTTCCACCGAACACAAATCCTCTTCGGTTTACTCTTTCTCTCTTTGTATTTACATACGAATAAAATCCTATTAGCATTCTTGTTTACTTAGCCAATGCTGTCTCACACTCAAAATTCGCTCACTCACTCTGCATCCTTATAAATCAACTTATAATCATTATACGAATCTCAGTTGCCAATTGCCCTCTGATTTTTCATGTTGTCTTTTTCTTCTCTATCAAACTAGGTGAATCGTTTTCCATCAGGTAGCATCTTTGTGTGTTATCTTCTTTACGAGATGAAAGCACTAGTAGAGTCGATGATGAATTTCTTGAACGTATTCCGTAGTTCATCCCATTTAACCTCCGTCGAGTAGTACAGTAATTTAGTCACCATCCTCCCCACCCTGGGTCGAAAAGAACGAAAAGCTCGAATCCCTTCAACAAGACTAGGAATTTTTATGTGACAGTTCGTCAGTCTTAGGTGAGGATAGTAGTTTTTCCTCGTGGAAACTTGGATTTTCGTCCAGGCAAATCCACCACAGAACGCACGTAATTTACAAACATAATATATACTGCGCAGTGTGGTCTAAGTATGGTCTCAGATAAAGATGGCTGACGCACCTAAAACCCTACTACAACAACAACAAACCTTCGAGTCACTGGTAATGACCAGATCAAGAATGTTCCCTCCCTTTGTAGTCTTTGTTGACTGCTATTTGTATGAATGCGGATTCATACAAATAGTAGTCATCCAAAAAGCTTATTCAGAAAATTTACTCCACAGGTTGAGCTGCCAGTCCATGGTTTCCGACCAAAAAGTGTTAAATTGAAATTCCCCATACGCGAGCACCAGAAATTGCTCATTCAATTTGCACATAGAGACTCTTATCATGCTTAAGCCCTCGCGGTAGCGAAGTGGTTAAAATCAGCGTACTCCCACGCCGTGTGAAAGCTCGAGTTCGAATCCCATCGATGATGTGATGAATTTTTATGAGCTTTTTTTCCATACCGTGCCTGAGTTAGGTGAAATAAATAAGGACATATTTTTTCGTATTTATCATGTTTCAAATAGTCGTTTTCATTTTATTTTTTTAACTTGGGGCCTGTTTCCTTTCAAGAAAAATTATTTAAAAAATTGAATTGTATAACCAATGTCTGATTGCGAATGGTGTTATCTTTTAAGTAGATTTGGACAATATACAGGCCGTAACAGCTGGGTATTTCCCCACCTGGAAGACTGAGAATCTTGCGCTGAAAGAAAGAAAGTATTACCACACAGAGCTCACCGTGAACGCCAATGGACTCTACACAGACGCAGTTAATCCCAGAGCAATTGGCGATGTTAGACTTCCTCAGACAGAGATCACTTTCCCTGACTAATCTCCATCATTAACTCGTGCGTTAATCTCGATGACTGTATTGGTGGCTGAAGGACACTGAGGGATATCGCTCCTACTGAGGGAATAAATCTCCGATTAGTACAATTGTGCCGACAGCAGTGGGGGGAAGGGGGAAATTATTGCCCCTTTCATTGCTTGTTATTGGCAAACCTGTGGAGAAAACAGCCATTATTCGTTATAACGGTCGTTGTAGACAAGCTGGAAATTGGTGTAAATGATAACATAAAGAGAAATGGTTATCAACATCTGTTTCAACATGTTAATACAACTTAACCCTTGAGTTATATCGTGGTGAGTCAGCATAGGTGAATCGTTCATGGAGAGATGAACGATTTGCTTTTGTGGAGTCCCTGATATTGGAGAAGACTATATGGAAATTTTGGTAAATCCATAAGCCCAGAGAAACTTAATGTCGAGAAGGTTGTCAGCTTGCGCTTCTTTAATGAAAAGGTTACTAATTGAAATACAGTATTGACATAATTTGGATTTGGTTGGTTGGTTTAGTGTTTAATGGCGCATTGGCACATAATTTGGAAGAGGCTTCTCTAACAAAACATGGTGCGTCAGTATAGCAATCTTACATCATTGAATGGAGCAATTTTAAAATTCGATAATTGCAAAGTTTCATGTCAAGATGATCATGAAAGGCACCACCGAAGGTTTTAGCCATGTAATTGAAGATGATATCAAACAAAACGAATGACAACGTGTTATGAGATTAGTGATTGTTGATCTTCCTGTGGTGAATCTCTAAAGAAATCTCCCAGGCGTTTTTTTGTTATAGTATCAATGACTCTCGACACTATGTCAAGGATAATTATATCAACTGAATAAAATTAAATTTTAAGATGTCCTCCCAGGTAGCGCCTTGGTAATCAACGTCTTCAAGACAGCGAATGGAAATGACCCAGGTTCTACTAATCTCTAGTTAATTTTTTCTCCCGGAAAATTGGGTTTTTGTTCCAGCAAAACAGGCTAGAGAACACAAACAATTTATGAATATAATATAGATGATAGGATGAAATTGTTCTTGGGTAATTTTTTTTTGTAAATTTAAGATGCACATGAAGTCCAAACATATTTCACAGTTACTTAAAAAACACAAGAAAATTGAACATTATATTGCACCTGTGAAACTCATCTAAAAGTTTACTTTATAATCGATTGTCCTGTGTTGTTAATACTCAGCACCGAAACCGAGGAGGTCTATAAAGACAGAATAAGAAATCTCCCGAGAACAATGCTATGACAGTGGACACCTCCGATTTATGCTTCTTAGCTCACACGAGCTTCGTCTCAATTTCCGGTCGTGGCGATGGAGATAGGTGTGGTCAACCGTTAGCCGGAATTAGGGTAGTGTAGTGCAATCTCGTCCCATCGTGGTGTTTTTGTGGATTTGAAATATTGTAGAGATTACTTTCAGCTCAAGTGGTTTCCGTAATTGAAAAACTACAAGCCTTGGATTATGGTCGATTGATCCCTGTACCGGACGAAATTCGAAACGTTAAGAGAAGAATTGATTGTAAAAAATAAGTTGTCTGTTCTTTTCATGACATAGTTTCTCCTTGTCTACCCTAAAATCATTTTGCGTTATAGGATTTGCTCCATCCCAAACTCCCAAACCCAATTTTTGATTGAAAATTCTGGTTTCATCGTAGTAGAAGAGAAATTTCCTTGCATAATTAACTTAACTGAAATGGTAATTAACAATGAAACACATATTTTATTACAATTAAATAAATTATATTAAAAAATATATTTTTTTCTTTCCCTAGTAAAGATTTAAGATCACGAGCATATTGAAATAAAGAAAATTAACTCAAGATTATAATTAAATTCGACCTCGTGGATAGCACAGTTGGTAGAATCGCAGTCCTCCTCACACTGGGCGAAAAAGAGTTCGAGTCCCGTCGATGATGGGAGGAACTTTGATGGACTTTTTCAAAAAGTGGCCGAGTTAATCGGTTTCAGGCAAGGATAGTATGGTTTTTTTTCTCCTGGAAACTTGGGTTTTTCGTCCAGCAAACAGAAAATTTCTCAGAACACCCTCAATTTAAAGACAATATATATGTCAATATTAAAAAAAACAAAAAAATGGTTGAAGCTGTAGTCCTAATTTAAGTAGCCAAGTCCAGTGAGCTGGTTTTAAAACGTTGCATAAAGAAAAAGAACTTTCAATTAAACTTTTTTAAAAGAATAATGATAGTGTTATTGCAGTCTCAGTGCTTCATTGTTTGGAAAGAATCATATTAAATATAGTATGGTGTTTCAAAGAAACCTGCTTAATTTTGAAGCACAGAAATTGGGCGCTTTTATTTACCTTCATTCTTTTTTATTTCCTTTACCTGGAAAGCCTGCCCAATGGCCGTCTACATCACGTGTAGAAGGCCATTGGGCAGGCCAATGAGAGGTGGGCCACAACTGCGCATGTACTGTGGCGGACCTCGACTATCTCGTGGGTCTACTATTCTCTGCGTGTGCTATATTGCATAAATCTCGCACCCACCGGACGAAGTGCTATACCAGTAGGTGCCAGCAATCCCGCTTCCTAAGTTGCTCAGACCTGGAGGGCCAGCAAAAAAAATTACTAGAGTAACAACTCCCGTAAACTCAGTTCAATTCAGAATTTAAAAATATAATATATAAATATATACAGAAGTACCAAAACCTTTGAGCTCAGAACCTCTGAATATTCTTCAACTTTGTAACTATAAACATTAAAGGATATATGGGGCAAGCAGCACCATTAAACAACTTTCCCAAAAAGTCTCTAAGACTTTTTGGGAAAGTTGTCAGCCACAGACTTAGGATTCTACCTCACAAATCACATTAATTTGAGAACACTGTGAGAGGCCACCATGAGACCTTATTCACAAAAGAAAACATCAATTTCTTCTACACTAATGAATGATAAGATTAGGGTAGTTGATGGTCACTATGAGACCATTGCCCCGATAGGTAATTAATTCGTAATAAATTACGAATAGGTAATTAATTCGTAATAAATTACGTCCTGCCCACCACCATTAATTCGTAATAAATTACGAATTAATGGTGGTGGGCAGGACGGCGATTCTACAACTTCTTACGCCCTCGTAGGTAGCACAGTTGGTAAAATTTCCGTCCTCCCCTCACGGGGTGGAAAAGATCTGAGTTCGAATCCCGTCAATGATGGGAGGAATTTTTATGGGCCTTTTTCCCAACGTGGATGCATGGGTTGCATGGTTTTTTCTCCTGGAAACTCGGGTTTTTCGTCCAGCAAACAAAAAATCGGCCAAAGAACACACGCAGTTTACAGGCAATGTGCACGGAGAAGTACGGCCTTAGCCACCGATGCTCCTACAACACAACAACTTACATGTAAATCTGGCTTTCAATGTCTCTTTTAGCGAAATTTATTTCCCACAGATATTATTTTGAAATAAAACATTTTACAATTAATTTTATAAAAATTTTAACTTCTAAAATGAATAGCTAAGATTTTATTCCTATTTAAATAAACTATATACGAATTTGGATAAAGAGAAACTCTTAAAGGGGTTCACTGCTCAACGTTGCCATGCTAAACAAATCACCCTTGCATAATCAAGATTCAAAGGTCATGGCTAAATTCGTTAAATGTATTATGTACCGAGAAATATCTTTTTGAAATATCTTTTTATGACTCCTATACGTTTTTTAACTATGGATCTCCAAGTCAAAAACAAATTTTAGCTTGCAAATTCTGGCTTCTAAAGTGGGTATTCCTTATATAATAACTCCTCTCCTCTCCCATCCCTTCCCTCCTCTTCCTCTCCACAAATACTCGTCTCCTGACGATTCGATTTAATCAATTTTAAAAGGATTATAATCACTCTATAGATCTCCAAATTTCTGGGACATCTACAAATGGCACACTCCGATTTCAGAACAAAACCAAAGCTTCATCTAATCAAGATCGTTTTAGGTTCTTTGACAAAAGCTTCAACAAATTCTTCAAGTAAATCATTCTATTTCAGAACCTTGGGAGAGATGTTAATAAATTTTCTTCAAATTCTGCACATTGTCGCTTACTTCTAAACTGGCACCCTTCTCCATCTGCAATACTAATCTTATCTCAATCAATCTTAGCTCCGGTTAATAACTGCATTCTCAGGACACCGACCCCTACTCGCCCTGCCATAAATTCAAACTTGACTTGAATTCCTGTAGCAATAACCTCACCGCCCGTAATAGCTGGAGTAACACCGAACCCAGTTTTATTTCTATCCAAATTCCATACCTAATTTCGCCACCTGTTAACAAAAATTTACCAAATGAAAAAAAATAAATAAATAAAATAAAAATAATAATAATACGTACAGCATATATGTACTTGTAGATGCTTAGCAGGATTAAATCTAGTTAAATAAAGCTGAATCCAATTAACAAAAAAACAACAATTACTGTATTTTCTCTTCGTAAAGGCCTAGGAACAGAGTTAACACATCACCTTTGTACCCTCGTGGGTACCACAGTTGGTAAAATCGCCGTCCTACGCACAATGGGTGGAAAAGACTTGAGTTCCAGTCCCCTCAATGATGTGAGGAATTTGTATGGGCCTTTTTCACTATGTGGCTCAGTTAGTCGATCTCAGGAGAGTGTAGAATTGGTTTTTTCTCCCAGAATCACGGGTTTTTCGTCCAACAAACAGAAAATCGATCTCAGAACATGCAATTAACAGCACCACAAACACGGAGCAACATGGTCTTAGTCGTTGACACTCCTAAAACTCCACTTAACAACAACTCTTTCGCCAGTTTTCATTAATTCGTCATCGGTGTAACCATTACATTACAATCTTTACACTTGACAGATTGTAGAAGAGTATTTGAGTAATGAAACTCTTTCTTTTTCTAAGTTTTAATGTCATTTGTAAAGATTAGCAATTCAATCTGCATAACAGTGGCAATCATTGAAATGAATTAGAAGCAATGGTAGAGAAAACTCTCTTTTGGAACTTGAGTGATAATGTTTAAGGCGTTTTGACAGTCGACTACTCAGTGAACTTGCAATTCTTTTTGGACAGCCATTGAGGCAGATTGTGATAGTTTTCTAAGGTATATTAGATGACCTCAATAGGAGTAATAAAATTGTGCTTAGTCCCAATTCTATTCCTCTGGACGAATCAGAAATATCGTATATATGAATTTTTGTAGAGGCTTCTAAATGTAGATAGGATGGTGTACTCTAGCAAACATAAACACTGTCCCGTTGTACGAGATTTCGCATTGTTGCAGACATTTTGCAAATTAAGTGCTGGAAAGCATCTCCATCGCATGACAAATATTATTACCACTGGTATCACATTACACATTCAAAGAAGACTGCAGACAGAGTCCAAAAAACAATCCCGGCGAATCCTTTTATTTGGGGTGCGTGAAGACGAAGATCTGGCGGAAGCAATTACGGATGAAAGAAAGTTGAGTGCGGTTTTCAAACACCGAAGAACAAACAGAGAAGACAAGACAAGTTTCTTCGGAACAGACAGACGAACAAGTTTCTTTAGAGCGACGATCAACGACACCATCCGGACGAGTTTTCGCCGATCGAGAAGATTAAAGGAAATTTTTGTGCCATTGAAGCGACTTTGAATGTTTTCCGTCATCAGGGCCGTCTGTTGCGGGCCACAAATCCCCGATCCAATTACCGTACTTCGGCCGAGGCATGCAGTGTGGAGAAAATCCGCGCGCAAACGATGAGAATGCCGCAGCGGAAGAGAAGCAGCAGCCAAGATTTAGCGGCTGGACGGGGGAGCTCCCGACGCGTTCATGGCAGCACTAATGCGACACAGCGAGATCGCCGTCGCCCGAGAAGAAATCATGGTGTCTAAGAGCACCTGGTCTTTCCCACGCTGTCCGTCGGCTGCCCGTGTCAAGCTACGGTCTTATAAAAACCCCGGCATCTTCGGCAAACGACCATGAAAAGCTGACAGACGCTATTTACTAACACCGCTGTGGCCACCGGATTCCGAGTCGCCGACTTGAGGGCTTGTGCTCCGGAGAAGCCCTTGCATCGAGCAGCTCATGACTCACAGAGGTAAGAATGTTAATCCCTTTAATTCCCTTTTCTATTGCGTGCATGCGTAATAAATAGTAGAACCAGCTGTGATCTGTTGGCCGACGTGTGCCTTTAACAAATATTGCAGTTTGCATGTTCCGTTAAGAAGTTGAAAGTTCTGTCCGACTTTCATTCTGCATTCCTTCAAATAATTCTAATGGATTCCATCCATCCCTTCCATTGTATGCTTGTATAGCCAAAGCCATTAATGTTCAGCGAATGTGTCAATATAGAATCAAAGACGAAGCCCTTGAAACTATGCTGACTCATCGCTGGTCTGTTGACTTGGTCAACCGGAGGAAATTGAAGCCATAAACAGCCAGCGTGTCATATCTCTAATTGGATGCGTTCTAAGGCTGGTTATGGTTACTTCTCGGAGAAGGGATGAAAAACATCTCAAATTGTTACCTTAACACCAACTAACTATCATGGAAGTAACACACTTGAAAAGTACTTGTTAATATGCTTGAGTCGTCAACGGCATTCAAACACATTTGCCCAAACAGGTGTAAAGTATCTCTGTCCGTTCATGGAGGTCCCGTAATAGAATAAGAAGAATTTGGCCTCTACCAAAGAAGAGGAAGTCTGCGAACTTTAAATGTATCAGTGACGCTTTGGATTTGGCTTTTATACTTATACTTTTTCCTCTTCGGTATAGGGTACAGTAATGAATTGGAGGCGTCTTCTATTAACCTCTTTTAGTAATGTCAAACTCTTGCTTACATAGCTGCTCATCCATGAAATCCATCCATTCTTAGTAGTGTTAGTAATGCCAAATGATGCAAAGAAGCGGTCTTTTTATGCATCAGCCAAAATAATAATAACAATAATAATATAATGATAAAAATAAAATGCAATGTCAATAGTATTTTTATTCCCACAACAGGGTAACTATCTTGTAATTCTAGTTCCTCTTTGAATATAGCCAGACCTGTTTCTTCCACGCTGGGAGGTAACTTATCCTAATGCTCGACGACACGCGGCACATACGCGAACTTTACGAGATCCAGCCTTCATGAGATCCATGAGATCCCCTGGTCTGCATCTCACCTAGGAGTGAGAACATACCTTTCTCATTCATTTTCCTCAATCCTTTCAGCTCTTTATACACGTCATTCAGGTCTCCCTTTAAATGTCCGGTTGTCAAACTTTGCAGCCCACACCTTCTAAGTCATTCTTCAAATGTGCATCGCTTTGCACCCGTCACCGATCTGGTCACCCTCCTCTCAACCCTTTCCAGAAGTTCTATATCTTTGTTTGGTGTGGTTCCCCCCTGAATACAACGTTCCAAATGCGGTCTAAACACTTCATTGTAAAGAGTGATAATGGTGTCCTTCTCCCTACTAAAAAGATCTATAAATTATGGACAAAACACTGTGTACTTTCCTAGTCATCTGTTTGTATTGCATTGAAAATTTCAAATCATATTGAATCATAACACTGCTTCATCTTTAACCACTTTTCTTTCCTCTCCTCTAGTTTATACGTGACTCCAGGATTTCTTTTATCATTCTTCCCACATTCAGATCATCCGTAAACTTTTGTAGCTTCTTCTCTTGGATACCATCATCAGTATCGTCTATGAATATTAATTATAGGACGGGACCCAACATTGAGCACTAAGGAATCTGGTGCAACCCGAAGGCTGGCTATTAATGACAACCATCTGTCCCCATATTTTTTAGCCCACATGCGACTCAGCGTAAGATCTTACCAGTAAGTCCAACTTCTTACAGTTTATATAGCAACCTGCCATGTGGGAAGGCCGTTGTATAAATTGGTCTTGACAGTTGACTCTTTGGTCAATAGGGGGGAACCTGTATCTTGTTCATCCCCCAACAGAGTAGTCCGAGACTGTGCCATCAACAGGGAAATCCATCTTCATATTGACGACCAATCTTTAGAGGAAAATGTCGACATCGAAGAAAAAGATTTTCTATTTCAGCTGCCCAAAATCCAATACAAAATTATCTTTGAAAGCAATGTGGAAGATGCATGGAAACTATTTTATTTAAGATGCTTTGGGATATATTGTGGATAAAACAAACGTGAAAGTGCTGATACAAAATGAAAAGTTGATACAAGACATCTTACCTTCTTATACAAAAAGAATTGATTTTTGAACTACCAGAAAATTTACTGACCTATTTGCTTCTGATGGCACAGTAAGAAACATTTTGAGATTTTTGATCATTTAGGGGCAGTAAAATTGCTAGAAGTACAATCAAATTATCAAATTTGATTGTGCTTCTAGCATTTTTACTGCCTTTTGCATAGGAATTCAAGCTTCATTGCAATCGAGTAGTCGGTTTTATTCTATTTGTTCATTCTCTCTCTTTTAATTTTTCAAAATTTTCAAATGATTTTTACATCATATCAAGCATTGTTCACCTTCATGCCTGGTAAGTTTATACACGATAATAAATGTTTCTTTAGTTATTGACAGGTCTACAGAAGGTAAATGGTTGTGTGTGTTGAGGTTAGGTGTGTGTTAAGAGGATAAGGCACCTAGGGCGTCAGTACATTGTGTCTGTAACTTCCTGTATTCTTCGGTCGGTTTGCTGTTTGATGGATGAAAAACCCTAGTTTCCGTGAGGTAAAACCATATGACCCTTGCCCGAGACCCAATTACTTGGTCAAATTTTGTGAAAATTCCTTGCTTCATTCATGGATTCGAACTGAGGTCTTTTCGGCCTAGTGTGGTTATAATCACTCTGCTACTGCGATGGGTATTTGGTGACCAATCATTTGAAACTGCAGAGTACAGAGTACAGAGTATTTTTTGGGTCTAACGGCACCAGGGATTTACCCCATCTCCGCGTATGTTCTTTGTATCGAGGACAGTACGCTGTCAAGGCCAGAGGTTTAAAAGTGTGTGGGTCATGTATTGTGTAATATGTTGTGCCCATTGTTCCTCTGGCTTGTTAGCCGCCAGGCCCCAGATGGGACCTGTCGTTTACGTACTCCGCCACGTGGAGGCCAGCCAGGTGTTCCCTTACAGTTTGCTCTGGCAGGTCCTACCACCTATTTTCCTGAGAATTTGAAACTGCAGTGCTAAAAATAATAAAATATGTAAATACAACCGGTTATTATAATTCACGTTCCACTTTTGTGATTTCTTTTATTACTACTTAGCGCCATTGTTCAAGCAGAAAACTTCAACATTTGATAGGTTGGTTAATGTGAGGGGGAGGGGTGAGAGAATGAAGTTCAGATTTCTCTGAATATGAATAAAACCTTGAGAATAGCAGGTGAGTAATGTTTTTATTCCCCGTTTTTCCGTGTCTTTGCGCTTTCATGTAGGAAGTTAGCCAGCAAACATTGAGTAACTACCAACCTCTTTCCTCCACCCACACTCCATCTATTCCCAAATATGGACTATTATATTAATACCTAAATGATGAAAATTTAAAACTGGTTTTTGACGTCGTACAAATCAAAAACCATGAACCAGTCTCAATTTAATTCTACGTCTTCGATAGAATAAAATCATATACAATGGCAAATGTTGTAATATTTAAACAAATCCCACGCTGGAATTTAAATTTCAAATTATTCAATTATACTCTACCCTTCAGCCATGTTAAAGTTTCTATTCAGAAAAAATTAGTTGTTTATTGTGAGAATAGTTTTTTTTACCTTTTTTTTAGGCCCATAAATGGCACGCCAACCTTTAAAAAGAAGCAAATTGGGCATAGGGGTCGTTTCCTTATCAAAGAAACGAATTTATCATTGGCCAGATCATGCTATTCGTCGAAGGTTAAATCTTCTACGTCTTTAGGATTTTAAACTGTCGTCCAGAGGAAAGTTTTGAGAAAGATAGAAAAAGAAAAAAAAAAAAAAAAAAAAAATCGACCACATGACCTCACCTTCCAGTTCCTCTCCGATGTCATTTAAATTTTTCACTTTATTGCCACTTCTGAATATTGCCCTTTTTGTTCTATATTCTGTTTGCTGTTTGCTGTTTGGTTTTTAGGAGCATTAGCAACTAAGGCCATATTGCTCCGGGATATGCGGTGGTCATTCCCTGACCTTTCCGCATCCTCCGTATTTGGTGGTGACGGGCTCGAACCACGGTCTAATCAAGAAGCGTGTGATACGCACTGCTATATTCTGTGGTCGATTTTCTTGTTCCCTTCAGGAAAAACCCAAGTTTCTTCGCATCATTGAGGGGATTTGACTTAGATTGTTTCCACGCGGTGTGGAGAGGATGGCGTTTATAACCACGGTGCTGCTGCGAGATCTTTATATCATTGCCACCCACCTGGTAATAACTTCATTTACCTATGAGTCCATAAATTGTGTGTGTTCTCTGGTCGGTTTGCATATTTTGCTGGAAGAAAAATCCGAGTTTCAAGGGTAAATTACCTTGCTATCTCACTTGAGCCCGACAACTAATCCACGAAGTGCAAACGGGTCCATAAAAGTTCTTCGCGTCATTGATGAGATTTGAAACCAAACCTTTTTTACCCGGTGTGCTACTCGCAAAGACTGCCTTGCTCAATAGCTTAAAGCAGAGTTAGGCCGAATGATCTATTCCCTCCACAAGATAATCATACAATGTTGCTTTAAACTTAGTCAGACCCCCGTGCCCTCATCACTCTGAGAGGAGCAATGGAGCATTGTTCGCTGCCGACAGGTGAACTTCATGAATCCACTCTTTTGTTATTCTTCCCTGAGATTTCATATCTGTCCCCGGCTTATATACCTCAATTAGATTTCCCCTTAGATGTCTGGTTGTCAAACTTTGCAGTCCACACTTTCTAAGCCTTTCTTCACATGCATTTCGCTTTGAACTCGTCATCAATCTAATCGTCCTTTTCTGAACCCTCTCTCGAAATTCGATGTCTTTTTTTAGGTTCGGTCTCCCCACCTGAATGCAATATTCCAAATGAGGTCTGACTATCATCTCGTATAGATGATTGACGTTATTCTTCATTCCAGCAAGGCTCTATAAATCATAGACAGGACGTCATGTGCCTTTCTCTCTTATTTCTATTTATTTATTTTATTTTTATTATATTTTTTGTGGCCTCTTGCCCTTTAGGCAGGATTTTGCTGTTCCTGGGTTTGCGCTTCCTAGGAAAGTGGCATCCCCTGATCATGCACTCCACCAGTAGACACAGGATGAGTGTTTTTTCTTAGAATGATTCCAAACATGTTTTAGGTATTCAGCTCGAGTTAGTCGAAATTCGCCACAGTACATGCGCAGTTGTGGCCTACCTCCTCGTGGTGTATAACAACACTGGGCAAGCTTTTCAGGGGATCGCCTTCCTGGTGACAAAATATCCAGGCGAAGAAACAACGCACACTGCGCAAGCATAATATTAGACACATCTCTGGTCTTTTACAGAGTTGTATTCACCACAGTGTACCAAGGCTGATGTTGAACTGATATTCAGGTGCCGCATTAACCAAGAACATTAACCGAAATAAGTGGTAAATATTAAGCTTATGAGAATAATGTTTGTATTTTAGACACTGTTCTTTGACTGTTAGCCACTTACAAAATTATTGCTAATGAAAGAAACAGTTTAAAAGAATTTCATTTTTCAAATATTATATAGCAAAAAGTTATCGATATACACTGTGCTACCACTTTATTAGGTACACCCCTGCTGTGCACACAAATGGTTAACAAACCATTTGTGTGCACAGCAGTTGCAATGTTGCAAGTCACATGACGTCACAAGTTGTGGATATAAATGCAGCAGAACAACCTTTCTAGTATCAGTTAAGCGTACAAACTGTAGCAAGAATGTGGAAAAGGAGTTATCTAACGGACTTCGAACATGGCATGATAGTAGGTGCTAGACGTGCTGAAAAAAGCTTCTCTGAAACGGCAGTTCTCCTGAACTTTTCATGCACCACAGTTTCAAGGGTGCATCGAGAATGGTTCCACAAACAAAAGAAAAAATCCTCTCAACGGCACTCCTGTGCAAGAAAATCGCTTGTTGATGAGAGAGGTCAGAGGAGGATGGCTAGAATTATGCAAGTTTGTCGCGAATGGGCTACAATAACCGACGGCCACATCGCGTACCTTTGTTATCAATGAAGAACAAGAGAGCACGCCTCCTGTGGGCACAGCAACACCAGCACTGGACTATCGAGGATTAGAAAACTGTTGCTTGGTCTGACGAGCGAAGTTCCTGGTGCATCATGTTGAGGGAAGGCTCAGAATTTGGCGAAAAGGCGAAAATAACATGAATCCATGGACCTGTCATGTCTGACGACTATTGTTCAAGGTGGTGGGGGCAGTGTTATGGAGTGGGGAATGTTTTCTTGGCACACGTACAGTCCATTGATACCCATAGATTCACGCCTGAATGCCACATCCTACCTAAACATCGTTGCTGACCAAGTGCATCCGTTCATGTTGACAGTTTATCCTCAGTCAGATGGTTACTTCCAGCAGGATAATGCGCTTTCAGCATCTTGTTCAATCCATGCTTAATAGAATTCAGTTTGTTTTGAAGGCTAAAGGAGGCTCAACACGCTACTAGGTAAGTGTACCTAATAAAGTGTCAGCACAGTGTAGAAACTGTGTAATTACAATGCAAAATATGCGCCTGTCGTGTATTGTGTACTTTCCAGGCTAACCCTGATGAGCTAAATTGAATTGATTTTATGCAATTTTTATTTTATTACTTGTATTTATCTTGGTTAATGTTATTAGTGGAATCAACAGGATTCGGT
The DNA here is from genome assembly GCF_048544385.1 of Mastigoproctus giganteus. Lineage (NCBI taxonomy): Eukaryota > Metazoa > Arthropoda > Arachnida > Uropygi > Thelyphonidae > Mastigoproctus > Mastigoproctus giganteus. The sequence continues at coordinate 5,229,274 of NC_143581.1, forward strand.
TTTGGACCCATTGTTGTGTTCAATATTAATGGTGTTGATGAAAGCGATTTAATGTTTCTGTTTGCAAGTTATACGAAGATTGGCAGCGTAGTTAATGATAGTAAGTAGGGTATTCTCCTGCAACAAGATCTATAAAAATAAGAGGCTGAGAAATGGTAATTGAGGTTTAACATTGACAAATGCAAAGTACTACAAATGGGTAATTGTAAACCCAGATTAATGTACCACTGTGTGGTTCTATACTCAAGGTAGTGGAAAATGAAAAGATCTGAGGGTAATTGTGCAGTCAGATACGAAGTTCTCTGAGCAGTGCAGACAAGCTGTCAGAACAGCATTTCACCTCTTATCGTTGACAAGACCCTCATGGGATCTTGTCAATGATATAGAGGAATTTTATTAGGAGGGTTGAGGGCTGCGCCGGTAGCACAGTAGTAGCGTCACCATCCTAAACACACACACCGGGTGGAAAAGAACCGGGTTCGAATCCCATTGATGACGCGGGGACTTTAATGGGATTTTTTTCCCTCCATGGCTGAGTTAGTCGGCCTCAGGCGTTGATAGCAAGGTTTTCCCGCCAGAAACCGGAGGTTTTCATACAGAAAAAAGTCAAATCTACCAGAGAACATGCAATTTACAGACACAAAATACAGGGATAGATGTAATCAATTACAGGTGACTAATAAATAATTAATTAGCACGTATAAGGACGTGATTGTCCCATTACATAAGGCAATGGTAAGGCCGCATCTTGAGTACTGCACACAGATCCGGAGGCCTCATTTTAGGAAGGATGTAGAGCTACTGGAACGAGTACAGAGAAGGGCAACGAGATTGGTGAGTGGAACAAAGGAATTCTCTTACCACGAAAGGTTTCAGTTGTGCAAATTGCAGCGTCTGTAGACTCGACAACTGCATAGTAATCTCATTGAGGGGTTTACCGTTGAGCAAGCTGAATGTTTTTGGGATTCTTCTTCTTGCTCAGACTTCTTGCACATGAAGCGGAGGGACAAGTTCAAATTGGGGAAGGTCAGCTGCAGAATAGATGTGTGAAAGTTCACCTTTAGTTATCGGGTGGTTTATTGTTGTGGAAGTGGGGAGTTTCAATAAATTCAAGGAAGAACTAGACAAACTATTGTCTAGTCATCCATAAACACGAACTCGGGGCCAATGGCACTCGGAACAGTACAGAAGCGTGCACCGGTTACAGTACCGCCTTCCAGTATCTGGACTTGTGTACGTCCATCCAAGATAACGCCTCCTCCCCAGACGAGAACACCTCGACCGCCATATCGATCCCTTTCAGTGATGTTTGCGGGGTGAGACCGTGTGCCAACCTCTAGATCCCACTAAAGTTCCTCGCGTCATCGACGGGATTCGAACCCTGACCTTTTCCACTTAGATCTCTTCTATACCATCCTCTCTTCTCTTTTTTCAAGTTTCATTCTATTTTCCAGTCCTGTTATACGTTGGGATCCAATCCGATTCTTGTCGCAACCTTTTAAGTACAAATAATTGAACCAATATTGCTATCTCTTCTGAACATAAGCCAGAGAAGCTGTGTGGTCCAGTACACGCCTTTCTGTTGTCTGTGGTGGAAGCCCACATGACTAATGAACAGGGTTAATGATTGTATCACTATCAAAAGATTAATGAATTTTTAGTTCATGTGACCTAGTGATGGTGCTGAAGTATAAATAAGAGTTTTGTTATTCTCATTTTCTCGATTTTTTCCTTATAATTTGTTCTTTTTCTCGAAAAGTGGGAAGTCATCGAACATTTGATATTCATTGGGAGGAGGTGAAACCACATCATCCCGACAATCTATTCAACAATCAGACTGCAGCACAGTTGTGATTTGCAATTCTCTCCACACCGGGTGGAAAAGACCTGAGTTCGACGTTGATGAGTGAGGAAGTTTTATGGATTGGACTTTTTTATGGTATTGGACTTTGTTAGATGTTGGGTTAATAACGGTGGGATTATCTGCCGTGTCTTAAAGATTCAAATGAACGAGAACTCCTCCTTATCGCTTTCTAGTTTTCGTAGCTTAAAGACCATTTTCAGGTACTATTTCCTGTAGTACCTGAATGTGGAGTTTATAAAGAAGAAAGAGGGTCTTCAAATATGGAAGAAAATGAACGTACGATCAAAATTTTCTAAGGTGGTAAATGTTTCTGGGTTGAGCAAGAGAAGATATTTCGGCTATTTAAAGATAACATAGAGTATTGAGATGAAATTTCCATACTAAGTTGATATTTATTGCCAGTAAGGTACGTTCAATAATGTAAAGTGCTTTTAAAAGAATTCATGTCTCTTAAATCCATTTACCACTAATCTTTCATTTGGTGCAGAAATAACCTTTCTGTTTTTTTTAGGTAACGGAGGAGTGAACCAACTGGGGGGGACATTCGCTAACGGGAAGCCACTCCCTTTCCATGTGCGTTTACGGATACTGGAGCTAGCCCTCTATGGATATAGACCATGTGACATCTCCAGACATTTGCTGGTCTCGCACGGATGTGTCAGCAAGATCCTGGCAAGGTTTGCAGAGACAGGCTCGATCCTGCCTGGGGCCATAGGTAAGCAATGGGAATCACATCAGTTTCTTCCATTTGAAATTATCGTTTATACCACACTAATAACAAGATGGCGAACGATTTTCTTTCAAAGGGTCTTAGTTTGAAGGGAATTCAACCCACACTTCTACAAACGAGACAGGTATTTTTGCTCTTCAACTTTCATTGTTCTTTTGATAGAAAAATTATACTAAAAACATAGAAGTGAGTCTGAGATTACCATTTAATCTTCAAAGTACAGCCATCGTAACTCCAATAGAACTCTTTGCATGTTTGTACATCTTCTGAATGCCTCTGAGGGAACCAATCTTGTGGAACACTTTTTAATTCTCTCGTCACGGAATTATGGTGCCCCTTCAGGTGGGATTTCACTTCGGGGAACAGAAAATAATCAGCATATGCGAAATCCGATAAATTCCGGGGATGAAGAACCACTGTAAAGTATTTCCGTGCGAGAAACTCCTTCAATGGTTGTCTTGTGTAAAGGTGCATTGTCGTGAAGCAAAGAACGACCCATGTAAACTTAGCCGCGTCTGGCATAAGACACCGAATTCTCTTCCACAGTGTGTCCATCACTCCTCTGTAAAAGTCAGGGTTGATTGTCTGTTTTTTCCAGCATATCCCACACATCCGGATTCAGATATGGAGAATTAGGCGGCCACGGTAGATTTGGAAATGTTAAGAATGTTCCTCGAACCTTTCAAATATAATTTTTGAACGGTGGATAATTGCGTTATCATCTTGAAAGAATCCATCGCAATCCGTGTTAAAATGAAGCGCTGCAAAGTTGGTACGATACGACAGAAGGATATTCATTGGAGGTAACACGACTTTCTGAGGGGACAACGCCATGCCAACGGAATATGCCCCACGTCACGATAATATCTCTCTCTGACTGCTTGTTGTTGTTGGGGTTTAGAAGCATTGGCGACTAAGGCCATGTTGCTCCGTGTATATCGTCTGTAAGTTCCATGTAGGTTAATTTTCTGTTTGCTGGAAGCAAAATCGGAGTTACTGGGAGAAAAAACCATGCTACCCTCGCCTGAGACCGTCTAACTCAGCCAAGTTGTGAAAAAGACCCATAAAAATTCTTCCCGTCATCGACTAAAACTCAGGTCTTTTCCACTCGGTGTGTGGTCAACTGTGGTACCCACGAGGGCCCTGCCTGCTTCAATGGTGGATACGAGACACAACAGAAGCATCTCTTCATGGGATTTAAATCAGACTTTCACCCTACCATTGGTGTAAAAAAGTGTAAATTGAGATTCGTGATCACGCGACCTTTTTCCCCCAACACTGTTCCACAGCAGTCCACCCTTGGTGTTCGCGGCACCACAATCAATCGAAACATTCGATTTTTTACAGAAATAAGTGGCTTTCATATAGGCACACGACTACCAAATCACCGATTCTCTAACCTTCACCGGCTGGAAATGGGGGTCTTTCTTTGCCTAAATTCAAATTTTCGTTTCAAATAAATTCCTGCGGTCTAGTTCTTGTAGTACCAACTTTCTGCTGAACTACTTCCTTTTAGATCTACATTTTCCTTTCATCTTCCACTCACGGTACACTTTTGAGATGATTGCCTTCGATACACCAGTGATTTCATTTGTCTTCTCATTTGTGGCTCCTACAATAACAGCTTTCTGAAAATCGGTAGATTTTCAGAATGGTGTTCTTGCCTTCCACGTGGAATTGACTAAGAAGACTTGGAACCGAATCGACTAAGAAGCCCCAAGAAACCGCACAGTATTTATGTGATATCAAGGAACTTGTAATCACATCATTTGACGACATTTGAATACCTTACATTTAATTATCTGTAGACGCACCAAATACAAAATGCTTCTAAATTTTTGGCCAGTGAGTGTAGCACTGATCATCAAAGTTAGGAATTTCTTATCAGTTATCTTTTGGTATCAGAGTTAGGTATTTCTTATCAAGTAAAAATCATGTACCGAGAGGTTTTCATCTGTTATATTTTTAAATATTTTTATCACTTCTGACTGCATTTTATTTCTTAATTATTATTTATTTTAATTATTATAATTATTAATTCATTTTATTATTAAAACCGTTAATCGCAGAATTTCTTTTGGCACTGCAGGTGGCAGCAAGCCGAGAGTTTCCACCCCACTGGTAATCAGCAAAATACGTCAGTACAAGGAAGAAAACAGCGCCCTCTTTGCTTGGGAAATCAGGGAACGTCTCTTGTTCGAAGGGGTTTGTCCGCGAGATTCTCTGCCCAGCGTGTCCTCCATCAACAGGATTCTGCGTCGCACGCTAGGAAGGACTAAACCCCGCTCTTCGCTGTCGATAGAAAGAAGCCTGCCCACCTGTCACGCGCAGACGAACAGCCCAAGCGGATTCAGAGGTCGCGGATGTAACACCACCGCAGTATACGCAGACGATGCGGTTATCGCCGAGGCAAGCGCATCGAAGCGAGAAAGAACTTTTCTGATTCGGGATATCCTGGACTTTCCGAGGGAAGGCAGCAGATAATGATGACGAGAAGATTCCGCACTGAACAGGCGCAGGCGCAGGCCCAGGCCCGAAATTGAATCCTTCGCATGTCCTAGCGGAACGACAGGTCAGCAAGAAATGAAATATCCGTTGAGTAACTTATTCGTGTAAATATTGAAGTGATTTATGGCAGAGAACGCAGCAATTCTTCAGTGTAATACATCAACGAACATGACCAGTACATGACACCTTAACGCTAAACATTTTTATTTACGTATTCATTTTAAATAAATATTTTGATTTTTAAATGTCGAAAGTTCATTTGAAGTACGAAACTAACGCTTGAAACGTTAAAATTTCACAAATTGGCATTTTACCAAGTTTTGTTCGTCTGACATAAAGATTATTTTTGCGCATGAGCAGAATATTCACTTCAGCTATTGTAACTAGAAATGATATTGTACACTTCAAATCAATATTTTATTACATTTTAGCATAATTTGAGTTGATTTAAATATCTCTTTGCGAATTAAATGTAAATAATTTTACATATACGAGGGGCGTTCAATAAATTATCAACTAAGGTACCCTCAGTTATATGTATTTCAATGATTCATGATTTACCATGTTCCTACATATCTCAACTTGAATCATACTAATTTTGATCCCACTATGTTTTTAGGTTGTGCTGCTGTAACAGAAAGAAGGAAGACATCTTATCAAATTATGGATTTGCTGAAATTGGAGCATCGTTCAGTCATCAAGTTTCTTACCAAAGAGGGAAATGGGCCAAAGGCCATTCATGAAAGGATGGTGGCTGTGTGGCAATACTGCATCTTCAGAGTACTAGGTGAAAATCTGGTAAAAACAATTCAAGGGGTAGAGAGTCTATCGAAGATGATCCACGTCCAGGAAAGCCTGTGACAGCGACAACTCCTGAAATGTGCCAAACTGTGGAAACCTTTACACTAAATGACACATTTAAAGGTGTCCCAAATCTCTGGGGAATGTGACATACACTGTGCTGCCACTTTATTATGCACACCCCTGCTATGTTTGTCCCAGAACGTTGCAAGTCACATGACCACAGTTGTGGATATAAATACAACTTTTTTAGTATCAGTTAAGCGTAAAAACCATCGCAAGAATGGGGGAAAGGAGTGATCTAACGGACTTCGAACGTGGCATGGTAGTAGGTGTAAGACGTGCTGGACAAACCATCTCTGAAACGGCAGTTCTCCTAAACTTTTCACGCACCACAGTTTCAAGGGTGTATCGAGAATGGTGCAACGAACAGAAAACATCCTCTCAACGGCACTCCTGTGGAAGAAAATCGCTTGTTGATGAGAGAGAGGTCAGAGGAGAATGGCTAGAATTGTGCAAGCAAACAGACGGGCCACAATGTCTCACATCACGTCACAATACAACTCTGGTGGGCAAAACAAAATATCGCAACGGACCACTAGTCGCACTTTGTCGCGAATGGGCTACAACAGCCGACGGCCCCATCGCGTCCTTTGTTATCAATGAAGAACAAGAGAGCACGCCTCCTGTGGGTACAGCAACACCACCACCACTGGACTATCGAGGATTGGAAAACAGTTGCTTGGTCTGGTGAGTCGAAGTTTCTAGTGCATCATGTTGAGGGAAGGCTCAGAATTTGGCAAAAACAACATGAATCCAATGACCCGTCATGTCTGACGAATACTGTGCAAGGTGGTGGGGGTAGTGTTATGGTGTGGGGAATATTTTCTTGGCACACTTTGGGTCCATTAATACCAATAGATTCACGTCTAATTGCCACATCGTACCTAAACATCGCTGCTGACCAAGTGCATCTTCATGTTAACAGTTTATCCTCAGTCAGATGGTTGCTTACAGCAGGATAATGCGCCGGTGTACAAAGCCCGAATCACCTTGGAATGGTTCCAGGAACATGACAATGACTTTTCTTTGCTGCAGTGGCCCGCTCAGTCCACGGATCTCAATCCTATTGAATATCTTTGGGATGAGCTGGAAAGGGTTGTTCGCTGCAGGCCTACACCCCCGTCGAATCTCAAGGAACTGCGTGACACACACTCATGTCTGCAGGGCACTCCATTCCTGCAGAACATTTCCAGCATCTTGTTCAATCCATGCCTAGACGTATTCAGGCTGTTTTGAAGGCTAAAGGAGGCTCAACACGCTACCAGTTAGGTGTATCTAATAAAGTGGCAGCATAGTGTATCTGAGGGAACAGTTATAACCATCCTCCATGATCATTTGGAGATGACTAAAGTCAGTACAAGGTGGTTCCCCAGATTTCCGACCCCTGTGCAGAAGCAATCCAGAGTACGATGTTGTGAGGAGATTTTAGAGCTTTATGGAAGAGATCCTGAAACTTTCATCTCCAGAATTGCAACGGGCGATGAAACATGGGTTCCTGAGACCAAGCAAGAACCAATGCAATGGAAGCACAAGGGTTCTTGCCAGCTGAAGGAAGCCCAACCTTCAGCTGGCAAGATTATGGCCACCATTTTTTGGGATGCTGAGGGAATTTTATATATTCACTGCCTGGGACACAAGCAGACAGTCGGGAGTCATATGCATCCCTACTGTACAACCTAAGGAATGCCATAAAGGAAAACTGTCCAGAGGTGTGCTGCTTCTTTACGACAACGCACCAGGTCACTTCCTGTTGCCGCTGCTTTGAGAGACTGTGACTTTACAGAATTTATCCATCCACCTTACAGATTGGATGAGGACCCACGTGACTATTTCCTGTTTCGACACCTCAAGAAAAACATACTGGACGTCGCTTTGCTGATGTTTCTGCGTTCTTTGATGGACTGGACAAAAATTTTATTGTCTGGTATTTCCTCATTGCTAACAAAATGGAACAAGTGCATTGAAGTTCAGGGGGTTACATTGAAAAATAAAACAGATTTTTCCCTCTTTCTCATTTCCTTAGGTAGGTTGATAATTTCTTCAACGTCACTCGTAAAATGGTAGTTTCTTGTCAATGAATGCTTGAAGTAAACAACATTGTTTAATAGTTTAAATAATAAATGAAATAAAGCAAACATTTTTTCAAAAAACCATAAAGCTTTTATTTACAAGATCGAGAAAGAGTAGATCCAAGTATATTTACAGAACGGTTTCAAAACTTGGTTTTTACTCATCTCATGACAATTAACAACGTTCGTTTTAATTCAAAAGTTTAATAAACGAATGTTTTATAAAAAAATTTACATTTTAAAACCAGAGAAAAGTCAGCTGACGATATTGTAAGGAAAGTATTTTAAAAGTGAGATATGGAAGTTGAGCATTTTGGCTCCGAGGTATGAATTAGTAGAAAGAGGGTTTTGAGCTTGGTAGAGAGCTCCCGAAAATAGAATTCTCTTAAATCTGATCGTACAAATGGCAGGCATGTGACCTCTAAGTCGGTTTTTTTGTGCTTTCGTTTATGTGGTTACTCTCGAGGTCAAAAAATTCCAGTCCATTCACCTGATTCGCGTATTAGCTATAGGTCCTTTTTTTATCGAAAAGTTTTAACAGTACGGTTGGGAATCATCAATCCTGGACAAGAGGGAGTTTTCATGTTTGATGTTCTACTATTTAACCTTCTGTTGCAAGTCACTGCTGAGCTGTATCCACTTAAAAGAGTATGATTGAGAACATAGTAACCAGATATCACAGTGAAATCCTTTGTTTAAAACGGAATAAGATATTTTGGGGTTGTCTTGAAGCATTGGACTCATATCTTTCTTCTTGGAGGACCAAGAAAGAAAATTTGGAGTGAATTACCCGTTTAATTTGGAATTCTTCGTCTATTATCACCTTCATTGTCCAATCCTCATGGAGTGACATCTAAAATGGAAAGAATAAATGAATCAACGAATGAACAATGGTTGAGATGAACTGCGAATCTTAGAGATTAGAATCTTAGAATCTTACAGTGTTTGCTGGTTTCCTCGTGAATGTTATCAGCATAAAGACGAAATGGAAAAGGATCTACTTGATTCAGCTAGAAAATAAAAATCATAATTATGCACACGTGCGTATATAAAAGCAGATAATTCGAATAAAGTTTATAATTAATAATTTTCTTACATCAACTGCTTTCTCACAGAGGGCGCTTCGGAAATGACGGGATCCGAAACCCATGAAGCACACAATTACCGCACCCTAAAAAAATTAATAATAATATTTTGTACATAACAGTATAATTCAAATGGACCTGTGCAATATATGAAAGAAATGGTTCCAGAACAGAAGAAATGTAATAGCTTATAAAAATCCCCAATGGTGCATTGGGGCTCATGGCCAACAGGGGGCCCACTGCCCGAAACTTAATTGAGTAAAAAGGTTTTAGTTATGATTATGATAAAATTTATGTTGTCTGCGAACAACAGTTTTTTCATAGCTGCTGCTTCCAGGGAAATTTATAAGGATTTTTTATTTTTATCAAGGCAAATATTTCCAGGGGAGACCACACTAAACTTTGCATTGGGGTTCACTTTTTCTAGTTAGGACACTGACCGTACTATTAACAATTATGAGGTCAATATGACCATTAATCAATTGGTGCACTTAGCAACATTGTACGAAGTGCCACAACCATGAGCTTCAAAAATCGAACCTCATGCAGTCACGCATCCGTGAAGTTTGGTGAAACTCATGCAATTGGTCTTGACATTTAAAACGCTTTTGGTCGTTTTTGGCATGAAGGTCTTCTAAATAAGCTTCCTTTATGGTTTGCCAATAACTTTTTGTAATTGAGTATCCAGTTTTCTCTCTGACCGCTCACTGCCGGTAATGGTAGATGGCTCTCTGTCTTCTAATTTTTCCACTAATGCTGGTTTTCCCCAAGGTTCAGTTCTTTCTCCCATTATATTACCTGAAATCTTATCTATAGTTTAGCTGATGATAACACATTGCATTCCACATTCCAGTTTGAGAAACCTCGTCCTGCTCAATCAGCTTCAACTTCTCGAATATCTACTATCAATTCCTTAAATGCTGATCTCCAGGTAATTCTCCAATGGGCCAACTTAGTTGATTTCAATCTTTCCGGTACTCTGTCCTCTGTATTCTTGCAAAAATGATTCTTCTGCTCATATGCTTATCTTTATTGACACTCCGATTTCTACGCAAAATGATATATCTCTTTTGGGGATTACCCCAAATATTATTCTGATAATATTGGTCAATGTAACTCTTGCACATACCTTAAGAGTTCTTATCTGTTACCCCAACTGGACGTATTATCTAGATGTTCTGGGGGCAAAGACGTTTCACGTGAGCGGGTAGCTAATATCAGGGAAGAGAGCCTAAAAAACTTCAAGGGTTGTGTTAGGGTTGTTAAATATACAAGAACAGTAAATCTTCATTGTTTATACAGTAACGTTAGAAGTGTCGTCAATAAAATGAGCGAATTCGAACTGCTGGTTAAAACAAGTAACACGGACATAATAGGGCTTGCAGACACGTGGTGCCACCCGGAAATTGGGGATGATGAGTTTCAGTACGGCTTGTATAATGTATTTAGGAAAGATAGAGTAGATAGAAGGGGTGGTGGTGGGGTAATGCTTCTTATCAGAAGCAGCCTGAGTGCGACGATAGCTTTCCCGGATTCAGACATTTCACATGCTAGTATAGAGTCTGTATGGTGTGAGATAGTTGGAAACAAAGGTATAATGCGAGTAGGAGTAATCTACAGACCAGGTGATTGTGAAGATTATGACGAAAGCCTCTACATGCAAATGGAATGGGCGAGTAAGCGTCAATGCCTTATTATGGGTGATTTCAATTTGCCTCTAATTGATTGGAGTTAATGCGAAGGAAACTCGACATGGGAAACAAAATTTTTAAATCAACTAGATGACTGTTATTTGTATCAACATGTCAGGGAACGCACTAGAGAAAAGAATATCCTAGACCTCATCATCAAACATGAATCAGATGACATAACAGGGCTGACAGTAGAGGAACCAGTAGCAGGAAGTGATCATGGAGTTCTACGGTGGATGATGACGAGAGAAGTAGCAGAAGTAAAAGGCAAAGGAATGGGTTTTAATTTCAGAAAAGGAAATTACGATGCCTTAAGGTACTACATGGCCTCTATTAACTGGGTAGAGATCTCACATAGAGCGAATGAAATTTAATTATGGTATACCTTTAAAACATTAATCACAGAAGCCTTGAATGCGTATATACCATTAAAAAAATACTCCAAGAGAAGGGTTCCACGTTGGATGAATAGTGAAGTTGCCGCATTACTTGAGCAGAAAAAGGTGGCATGGAAAAGTTACAGAGCAATAAAAAGTACTGAAGCCTATAACAGCTACAAGGTGATGTGTAATAGAGCCACAGAAAAGGTTCGATAGGCAAAGGCAGTTTATGAGAAATCACTAGCAAACAGAGCAAAGAGGGGGGGATAAAGAATTCCGATCTGGTTTGTCCTGCTCTTCTTGGCATATATAAATGCCAAGAAGAGCAGGACATATATAAATGCCAAGAAGAGCAGGACAAACCAGATCGGACCTTTACGTAAGGGAAAGGGGATAGTAATAAATACACCAGCTGCCGTTGCAGATGAACTCAACAGTTATTTTGCATCGATATTTACAAATGAAAAGCCTTTTGTGGCAATGGGAAATTGTGGGAGCGAAGTTAAAAAATATGTAATTAATGATATTGAAATTTCGCAAGATTATTTAATGAAAAAACTTTCGAGCCTACAGACCAGTAAGGCTCCTGGAGTTGATGGAATATAATCCCTATAATCTTAAGAGAGGCGGCAAGCGAGTGCATTGAACCATTGAGGCTAATTATGCGAGATCACTAGACTCTGGGGAGATTCCCTTGGATTGGAAAAGTGCAAATGTATCTCCCATACATAAGGGTGGCTCTAAAAGTGAAGTTGGAAATTATCGACCTGTCAGTCTGACGTCAGTAGAAGGGAAAATCATGGAGGCAATGATCAAGGGTGGAATTCAGGATCATTTGGATTGAATTGAAATTCTCAAGGATACTCAGCATGATTTTGTAAAGGGAAAAATCATGTTTAACAAATCTGGTGCGCTATTTTGAAAGGGTCACTCACGAGCTGTATTTAGGGAATAATTTCGACATTGTTTTTTTAGATTTCAGCAAAGCTTTTGACTCAGTCCCACATGAACGGTTGCTTTATAAGCTGGAATTTTGAATCACTGGGAAAATCCTTAGATGGATAGAAGGATGGCTTCAGGAAAGGAGGCAAAGGGTTGTGATAAATGGCTATTCCTCAGATTGGGTTGATGTAAGAAGTGGTGTTCCCCAAGGATCAGTATTAGGACCACTGTTGTTTTTAATTTTCATAAACGACATTGATGAAGGGATAGAGGGCGTGATGTCTAAATTTGCAGATGATGTTAAAATTGGTAGAGTAGTTAATGATCACTGTCAAGCTGAGCTTCTTCAGAGAGAGACCTAGATAGATTTCAAGAATGGTCAGAAAAATGGCAGCTGTGCTTTAATCCAACAAAGTGTAAGGTATTACACCTGGGAAACAGTAATCCCAAAATAACTTATTCACTTGGTGGAGTTCAACTAAACCCAGTACAGGAGGAAAGGGACTTGGGTGTTACGATACGGTCAGACATGAAATTCTCTCAGCATTGTAAACAGGTTGCAAGGAAGGCCCATGGTGTCCTATCGATGATGTATCGAACTTTTGCAAGTAGAGATAGGGACGTGATAATCCTATTATATAAGGCTTATGTTAGACCACACTTGGAATACTGTGTTCAAGTATGGAGACCGCACCTAAAGAAAGACATCGAGCTTCTTGAAAGGGTGCAAAGATGGGTAACTCGCCTGGTGAGATCGGCAAAAGGACGTCCTTATGAAGAAAGACTTCGAATATGTGGGTTGCAGAGTTTGGAAACTAGACATCTTAGAGGAGATTTGAATGAGGTGTTTAAGGCTCTGAGAGGCATCAGTAAAATGAATGAGGACAAAATTTTCAAGATTATAAATGATGCTAGAACTAGGGGACATAAATTCAAGTTACGGGGGGGAAATGTTTAGATTGGACTGCAGGAAGTTTTATTTTAGCCAGCGAGTTATAAATTACTGGAATAAGTTGCCTTCATGGGTGGTAGAGGCCGACAGTTTGGGGAAATTCAAAGGTCATCTGGATAGTACTTTCGGGTAAGGGAAGCGCATAGGATGATAGGATTAATTTCCTTTTTATTTAATTTTTAATTTCATTTTATTATTTTTATTTCTTTATTAATTATTATTATTTATTTATTTAATTTTTGTTTTTATCATTGTTTTGTTCGGATTTTTTTTTTTTTTTGGCTGGTGCAGCATAAGCCATAGGCTTTCTTGCACCATACGGCCGTTACTAATACTAATACTAATACTAATACCCTGACTTCTAATCTCTCTTGGCACAAGCACATTGCAAATATTGCTTCCTCTGCATCTAAAAAACTTGGTTTTCTCTTTCGCTTTCGGCTAAGTTTTCTCTCAAACAGCTGCTCTCACTCTGTACAAATCGCAAATCCGCCCTACCATGGAATATTGTTCCCACATCAGGGGCGGTGCCCCAAAACCTCTCTCTCAGGCTTCTAGATTCTATTCAAAAGAGGGCAGTTAATTTAATTAATGACTCATCTCTAACAGAGTCTCTCTACACTCTCATAGACGTTCTGTTTCTGCTGCAAGCCTTTTCTATAGATGCTTCCATGGGCTGTTCTTCTGAATTGGCTTCTGTAATTCCTGCTCTCTCTCTTTCAAAACAGTCCGAAGCCAACATCCATTTACTGTCCAACTTCAAACTCACAGAAACAACCTTCCTTCTTTCTTATTTATTCATTCAACTTCCGTTATCTGGAACAACTTTCCTTCGTACGTATTTCCTGAAAATAACAATCTGCAAAAGTTCAAGTTTAATGCCAACAAATATCTTCTTTTATCTCAACCTTCAACCCATGCACGGTACTAAGTATTATAGGCTTTAATACCTCTCGTGTTTCGGGTTTTCAAAAAAAAAAAAAAATCCAGAGTGTGCTGTGTCCACCACTCAGGCAGCAGAAGGTGGCGGTGGTAGAGATCTGCACGGGCCTGGGCCTCTGTTGGGCCTAGTAGCACAAATCATAATTGAACTCAGGTCGGACTGAGTAGCAGAGATAATATTCGGGTTCGGGTACGCTCGGGTTTCAAACTTTATGAAATGTTATCAAAAGTATTTCAGTCTTTATTCCAATTTATTTTTATTTGCACGTAGCTCACGATGGAGGAAAGAAATTATCTGGCGCTGTTTGTGTTGTAATCGAGGACAATGCGTGGACTAGGAATGCCCAATTGGTGCTAGAGAAAGAGGAAGTCCTGTGTTCTTACGAGCAGAATTCTGTCGACCCAATCAATATTGTATTTCACCCATCTGTTCTGTTGTGCAATACAGGATGCATGTGTCATGTGACGTCTTAAGCTGCCTGAGACTACACAAAAGTAATTTACTAAGTCAACATATTTTCTGTAGCCTTGGATTAATTTGTGTTTGCGTGGTTCCCCAGTTGGAACGCTTTTACTTCAGTCTGTATTGGTTGAATATTTGTTTATTTACTCTGCAAATACGAATAGCCCGCATTTCATAAATCAATGTTAAGTTCTCTTTATTTTTCTTAAGGATTATAATGAAATTGGGAGTTTGTATGGAAAGGCACACAACCTCGTTAAGAAGCCAGGTTAAGAAGGCTGAAAAGGCTTGGCGGGCCTGGTCTTCATGCTTCGACCCGGCTTGGTCGATACAGTAACCATCAGGTTTGGATACGGGTCAAAATCCTAAAATTTCGACCGCTTGTGCATTCTTCTAGGAGTTTGTATCGTGGTAGGAGGAACATTCTGTTGGTACGGACTGGGTCCATTCATACATACTGTTAGAAAGTCGTGGTACCTGGATGAATATCTTTCTGTCATATCGGACTAACTTCACCCTGCAATGCTTCATTTTTATCTGGATTGCGACAAATTCAAGACAACAAGGCAACTGTCCACCGTGCAAAAATTGTATCTGAATGGTTCAAGGAAGATTTCCAAGATGTCCAACATCTACCTTGGCTACCCAATTCTCCAGATCTGAATCCAATAGAGAATGTCCGGGATATGTTGAAAAGGCAGTTCGGCTTCGCAGTTCTCTACCGACCACAATACAGTAACTGACAAATCCTGATGGTCAAATTTAGAGCTCGAATCCCTCTACACCTAGTGGATATTATACCACAAGGTGTACGGTATAGTATAGTATTAACAGGAAATGAAAATATGGAGTAAAATCCTCTGGAATGGCAACTGTTTGTTTGTTGGTTATTTGGTTTTTAGGAGCATTATCAACTAAAGCCATATTGCTCGGAAATGGCAACTAAATGCTCAATGATTTTAATGTCTAGCTAATGTCTTTCAAGAAATTTCAAGTGTGTTTGTTTAACACACTGCGCGAATCCATTAATTGGATTTTGAAATTGGACTTTACAAGTATTTTTATGGCACACATCAATTTCATTTAGTATAAAAATAAGTCATGTAAATGAGAATCTCAAAACTGATCTTGTTTGACTCCCAGATCTTTGAAGATCGCTTTGTTTTCCTTCAGAATGTAGTAATCTTGGCCACTCCCAATATATAAACTTCAAGAAGATATTAATAACATTACAAGAACATTGTACAGTCATACTTACAAGGCACGGGGTAACAATCTGGAAGAGTTTTCTCCATCCTCTTGCAGTTTCCAGTCCGAAGTCGATCAGAGCCAAAGTTCCAATTGTCCAGATAGCCTCGAACACCATCGCTACAGTGAGCAGAGCACGGGTCGCAGAACTAGACGGGTGAAATAAATATGTTACACAAACAAATATTTTGTTTTGTTTGGAAATTATTCTTCAGGAGACAGATAAAAGAATAATTTTCAAAGTTTTCAGTCTATTGTGTCTGTAAATAGCGTATATGCTATGGTTAGTTTGTTGTTTTCTGGATGAAACAACATGCAACCCTTCCCGAGACCGACTAACTTGGCCATGATTGGGGAAAATTCATTAAATTCTACCCCTCATTGACCTGCCCTTTTCTGCAGAGTTGTTTGCTACTTGTGAGGAAACAAATATGGTGTAACGCACAGCATCTGAAATGTTGTGTTATACACCATGATTATACTTTTTGACCAGTTCCATGACCAAGGAACTGGTCAAACCAGATCAATGATGTCATTATGACCAAAAGTAGGCTTACCCTCATGCATTTTTCCTTTAAAACCCTTGTTTTTCAAAATGTTATGGTACCCAACTATTTTTGGTAGATACTGTGTATGAAATGACCTCTCTCTCTCTCTCTCTCTCTCTCTCTCTCTCTCTCTCTCTCTCTCTCTCTCCAAAGATTTTTATTTTTTATCTGATTTAAACCAAAATATCCGCTTACCTAAGTTCTTCTCGGATTTCATACTTCTTTATGACTGGACTGTCTAGATTACAACAGATTATGAGACTCCACAGGACACACAGCTGTGAAAAAACAGTTCTAATGAACAGAATATACGAATTTAATATTTCTAAGTATTTATTTAAAAACTCCAAGTAAAATAATTTCAAGAAACTGGGATTCTTCAGGATAATTTAAATCACAATGACTATATAAAGTTACTGGGAGTTTTAGAAATATGTAAATAAATTTAAAATAAAGAAATATGGCACCATTAAGTTGTAGAAAGTTCAACAGAGTTAAAAAATATATTAAATTCAATTTCTTGTTCATATTAATGGTAAAGAATCAAAGAAATATTTTCTACTTACACCACCAAGGGTCAAGAGAGGAACTACCAAGGTGAGTTTCATCTCTTTCGTAGGGCCAACTAGACACCTAACAAAAATGTAAACATAAATAAAAAGAACATTCTTTCGTGCTAGAGCTTATCTCCCCCTCCCCTCAATGATGGACCGGAGAAGATTAGAGATACAATTAAAACAGAAACAAGAAAATAAATTATGGAATATCTAAGTAGTTCTTATTTTTTAATGGAGGTAAAGCATGCACAGCATCAGCCAAAATCATCAAAAATAATGCACAAAGCATGTTTTAAAAGATGGTTGTTTCAAATAGACCCTTACCTTGTATCGTACCCATAATTCGGCAACACACCAATAATGATACCCACAATGACTGCAGGAAAACCTGTAAATATATTAGTGTTAGTAGAAAGTAAATTAATATTAGTATTATTAATAATAAAATAAATATTTTTTCTCTTTATACAGTCAGAAGAATTCATAAGATAAAATTTCTGTCCATTCCCTCCAATATATGCCTAAATCTTAAATTTATTCAAGCTCCCCACTTCTACAACACCAGATGGAATTTTGTTCCAACAATCAACCACCCAATGGTTGAAGCATTTATGCTCCCCATGTGTAGTATGAGCAAGAAGAAGGATTCAACCAGTATTGAGTAACTTAATTCAAAGCCATAAATATCTCAGTCAGATCTCCGGACGTTGCAGCCTTGTAGCTGATGCCTTTTCTGGTAAGAACACCTTTTGTTCCCTTCACTAATCTCATTGCACTTCTCTGCACCCGTTCCAACAGACCCCCTTCCTAAATTGAACCTTAAGACCTATAAGGAAGACTCAGTTTGCAAGACTGGACAGTAACTGTTTGTATTTAAAATTTTTTCGTTAAAATAATAAAAGTTGGTAATGTTTCCTGGAACTAAAAGCTCCTGCCCTGTTCAAGTAGATTCCAAATACGTAGTAGTCATCTGATACCACATTTTTGCTCAGAAATGGCTAGTAATATTGAAGTATCAGTTGGTAACTCTAGCTTAAAATCACAATGGAGAGAACAAGTAATTTCAGGCACTCATAAAAGAGAGTACACCTTTTGAAATACACTTACCCCAGCCAAGAGGAAGATACACTTTAAGTCTTCCATCAACCACACCATTGACTACCGCAGTAAACAACGCATGCGCCTCAGCACACAACCAGCACCCTACTGCAGTGCAGAAGTAATGAACACAACCGGATAAACTCCGACACGATTCCTAAAAACAAAAAATCTGTTTTAATTTCCGCGTATAAGTTTTAAGAATTTCTTTTTCAGTTGAATAAACTGTTCCAGTTTCTTACCCAGTCGTCCATTTTGAAATGAATGCAGAAAAACGAGAGTAAAGCTCCAAGGGCTGCCAACGAAGTATTGAGACGGATCAAATGGAACTGATCATGAAGATACCTGTGATTAAATAAGAAAACAAATTCAATGTTCTAAATTTCAAATCCAGAAGCCCTTATGTCAATGCAATATTTTTATACTAGCTGTACTCAGTCACAAGATACGTACCTTTTGATGATTATGGCACAGATGTAAAAAATGAGCAGGATCACAGAGGCGAGGTATCCGAACCACTTGAATGCCGACACCCACAGATCCTCAACGTAATTCCTTGTATTCTAAAAGATAAACAGACACATAAACGAATGATGATTGCTATTTCTTTAATAAATTAATAACTAAGATACTTAAAGTCACACTCGGATTTATACTCTCCTACAGAATATTTAACATAACTCAAGTACCAGTTGATACGGGAGCTGTTTGAAAAGTAAGGTGGCAGGCGTTGTTGTGGAGAAAAAATCATACCTTTTCTGATAGCGAAAAGTCACTGGAATAGATAAACATGTGTTGTTCCTTTCTTGTTCCAGAACATATATTCCATTAACAAAACATGGTGAGTTGCAGTGTCTGTAGAAGAGTCCTACAAGGAAGGGGTTTTTACCTTCAAAAGGGGAAAAGAGGCATTTTTCCGAAGTTAAAAAAGAAAGCCTACAGCTGCATAGTCGTCTCAAAATTGTAGTTTTCGAGTAGGATCCAAAAGGATCAGCCACTAATATTACCTCCATGGAAGATAAAGTTCTTCGTGCATGGATCCGCATCTTTATCATTCCAATAACATCACGAGGGAGATAATAAACAGGCGTTGTATAAAGCCAAAATGTCCCAGATGGGTTCTTGTTTATAACCTAAATATGCAGTTAATTTTTTCGACCGATTCTACCCTATCATCCTTCAGATTTTTTTTTCCAGTGGAAGCACTCCATTATATGGAGCAATTAATATCTCAGACCTATTACCGAAGACACAAAGAACCCAAAGCCTTCCAGATACTTCAGACTAACTGTCTTGATGTTTCTGTGTTGAAAGTATTTGAGATGCATTCAACCAAACTTGTCTTATTGGATTCATTTCTAAATCCAATTGAAATCTCGCCAATCTCAATCCAATTAAGATTCTGTAATTGGGAAGGCCAATGCAGTTAGCCTGAGTTTACTCTCGTATTCTTAGAACCAGTTCTGTACATTTTGATATTGTCATATGGCGCATTATCCTGTTAGAGACCCAATTACAGATGGCTACATTACAGCCGTGAAATCCAAAATAATAGCCGCCATATACAAAATCACACAGTGGAGATGGGGAAACCCCTGGTGCCGTTTGACACTAAATGCACAACACACCTCATTCATATGCTCCAATAAGCCATGAAGGGAAGCACCTAGTCGGAAACAATTTCGAGATAACCTATGACATTCAAATATTACTCCACTGGTAGTTTGGAGTTCAATGTGCACCACAAACACATTTCTCACACCATTAGTTACTACCTCTGTCAGGATGGATCCAGAGACTCATGCTGTTTACGTCATATTATGGTTTTCTCATCAGCGCGAAACAGTAGGAACGGGCATTCGTCAAACCAAGCAATGTTTTTCCATTCCTCCACTGTTCATTATTGGTGTTCGTGAGCCCACTGTAGCCGTACGTTTTGGTTTTTTGCTGACGGGAGTGGAACCAGGTTTTGTCTTCCGCTGTAACACAGAATCCGTGAGAAGGATTTGGTTGTGCCTTCTGAAATATCTCTTTGGTTACTATTGTTGTACTGGGTTGTTACTGGACTGACTGCCTTTCTGTTATCCCCCATAAGTTTTATCAGCTTCCATTGACCTCTGGCATGAATGAACGGTTTCACACTACAGGATTGTCATTGGCTGGATGTTAGTTGCTTATTGAACCAATCTAATACATCCGCGATACAGTTGTACAAAAATCCCCAACAAGGTTCTAGTTTCCGAAATACTCATACCGAAGCGATTGGCGCCGACTACCATGCCACGTTCAAAGTCACTTAAATCTCGGATCTTGTCCATTCTCGTACATATGTCAGAATTTGATCTTGCCCATTCTCGTACATATGTTAGGCAATCATAATCTTTGGTAAGGATTGCCAAAGAATAAGATGATCTGTTGCAGACCATCCCATTCTTTGGCAAAATAGCAGTCCAATTATGAGAAAAACAGGTATTTTTCCATTGTCCTGGATACTATGGTGACATATCTTTAGGTTTGTATGGTAATAAGAAGTCGGAAAATATTATTTACTTCCTTATGTGAATTGGTTTGTAACTCCTAACCGGCAGGCCCATGTTTAAGGTGGACGTTAGATCCGTCATTGCTGCAGGAATACACAATACAGGAATGGAAAGCTAGAGGAAACATCCTCGCGAATCCAATTCTAACACGAGATTTCTATTGCCATGGACATTTTGTCGTTAAACTGTTTCTTGCGGTGAGAGTCACCACGATTGGGACACACCGAAGGACAACAGACGAAGCTCTCTACATGAATGGGATTCCCATTGTATATTCCTCTGTATGACCAATGTATATTCCTCTACCATCCCATAATGGGATGGTAGAGGAATAACATTGAATTCTGAACAAATATGAATTACATATTTGAAATGCGAATTTGAAATACAAACCAGGACAAATATACTCCAACTCTGTGAATTTGTATTTTTAAACATTCAGCAATGCAGCTAATTGGCTAACTCGAAGAATATAAGTTGCCTCAATAACTGCCATCACAAAGATGAGGATGATTGACCAGTTTTCCTGTTCTCTGTGGTCTCTTTGGGGATGGATCTTTTGTGAGCTCATTTTGTCCTGATGAAGGGCAAGCCAGAACAACCTCTCTACCAGATTGAGCAAAAGATGACAAAAGCTTTTTTCACTCGGTAACTAAGAAATTCGATTTATTTGAAAGCAGCGAAATATCGAGGCACTAAGTGAGAGGATTTACCGTATTTAGAATAGAATAGAATCTTTTTTGTGTTTTATAGAATAGAATCTTTAATTGCAGCAATGATAGACATACAATTAGTCCCGTCACGGCATGGTGGTGCCAGGGGTTTACAATTTTGCCTGACAATGAGATTCACCGGACCATAAGGGCACCCATAATTTAGAAAGAGAATTTTGTACAAAGTATTCTGTTGCATATATAACTTGTGAAAATACTGACCTCCTCCTATTCAGAAAATATATTGTAACTTGGGAATTCGAAAACTTCAACAAGTTGCGGTATATTTCTGAGTTAGAAGAGGATTAAAACGTCTTTCAGCTGCCCTGTTTACCTGTTCTTTTGCACAACTTAACGCCTTCAATTTGAAGCCAACAGCATAGAAAAACTCTCTTCTGCCGTTTTCTCACTAGTCCGACTACTTTCAGAAAAAGGTTTATAGAACGAAAGTTCTATTGTTTTTATTTTCTTCTTCTTTTCCCATTAAGTGCTGCTCGTTGGCTTAAGACAAAGCATCCTTCCACCTTCTTCTTGGCCTTTCTCTAATTCGTTTTTATTTGTTGTATTTTTTTTAAAATATCTATCACCTTACTTTCCAGCCTTCGTACCTTGAAGATAAAAGCAGCTATATTAACGGTACACTAACAGTACGATTTGAGTTTTGGACTATTTACCAAGGGCCTGTCCATGAGTGCCAACAGAGCGAACATTCCAAGTTGGGAGCACCTGCAGGTTGTGGAAGTCTTGTTCGAGCTTGCAACTTTGCAACCTTTTGTTGTCCATCCTCCAGGCTGGGTGCGCCTGCAAAAATTCATAGTTGGACATTAACGACGGATTCAATAGCAACTTCTATATGAAGAACACGAGAGTTCAAATTAATTTATAGTATCGTTATGAAAATCAAACTGAATTTACAACTTTTTTGGTGCAAGTGTCACAATAATCGGCAATATCATATAAATTGCTTGCAACGTACCCTTCGATTACCAAATCACTTGACCAGGTCACACAATATCGCTTTAGAATCTACAGAGAAACAAAAAATTGGTCTCGATTTTAATAACACCTGGCAGTGCAATTTTCTTTTATTTTTTAACTCGGGTACAAATGTAATATAAATTATTAAATCTCTTGGATTAGACTTACTTTAGCTTTGGCATTGGTTAATTTGTCTCTTGGATCACTGTTTTCTTCTTTCTAGAAGAAAAAAATCGCCATTGATTTTACATAACTAAAATGGTGCTCTTTGAAATCCAGGATACTAGCCACAGTACACAAAATCTTACCTCACTCATGTGCTCTAAGAAAATGAGAACTGGCTGCTTGTTATAAGTGGGACTCACGTCCAGACCGATCACTCTGCTGTCCAACATTATACGAGAAGTGTCGTTCTGCCTGTAGGAAGAAACCAATGCCATTAGTTCTATCGAAAATGAAACATTTAAGTTCTTTCTTCATATGTCAGAATAGAAAGAATCTTTCATGACACACTGTACTTACGTTACAGAATTGTACAATGGTGCAAACTTATGGAATGTGGCGTACAGGACGGACATGATGTTTACATCAGTTCCTGGAAGACAAACATAGATAAGAGAACGAATGAGCCACAGGTAAAATATTAAACATTTCAAAGATCTGTAAAAATATATACATGTATTAGTTTCAAAGAAAATTGATTCATTTCGAATTTCCAATATTAAATTCCAATTCCAATCATTACCTGTAAAATTTACGATAATGTAAGGAATTCATACGTACCTTTTTGACTAAACATGGAGGTTGCTATCCTGATGTAATCCTTTGGATTGTTCCACCAGTGTTCCAACTCTCTCCAGCGAGGGTCATTCTTGTAATCAGGGAAGTACATGTACTTTGTGAGGTTAGCAAGCTTTTCTGCAGTGATCTTCTCCGACTGAGTAGCTGGAAAGAATTTATCGCTTAGCAAATTGTAGAAAGACATACTTTGTGAGTCAATGTGTTACCCAACAGTATTGAAAAATTTAATACGTATTTTGACAATACTTTTTAATAAGTATTTTGATAAAACTACATTCCTGTTGTCCAAATATTCTTTTAAATTTATGTAATATCTACGATGGTCTATTTTCCCAAATTACTGGAAATCTGCCATCTTAAGAATTCAATTGAACTTTGGAAAGTCTCCTAATCTTCCCAGGTCTTACAGTCCTATCGCTTCAGGACACAGACAGCTATTCTAGTAATCAATATGGTTTTCGTTCTAGAGTTGGTACTGAAGATGCCTTTGTTACTCTTCTGAATTTCATTAATGAATCTTCTTCTAAATACGTCTTGGTACTTTTTATTGACTTACGGCGCCTTTGACACTCTTTGGTGGAAGAGCGTCCTCGACCATCTTAGAACTCTGAACTGCCCTGCTAACCAATACAGTGTTATTAGGAATTATTTTTCAGATAGATCTCTTAAGGTAGCATCGGATTTTAACACAGAAGTCTTACGTGGATGTCCGCAAGGGTCTATTCTTGCATCCTTGTTTTGGAAACTTGTTCTCAACCAATGGTTGCTAAAGGTTTTCTCAAATTGTTCATCAACTGACTTTTATTTCATTCAATACCATTCATTAGGGAAAACGAGAATTCTATTCTTAAACAACTTCCTGATTGGTCAACGCTTAACAAACTTACTATTTCTCAGTAAAACTTTTATGATGGTAGTCAAAGGCACCCTTTCTCCAACTCGTCCTCCACTTATAAAAATTAATGCTAAATCTCTTTCTTTCTTTCTCTCTCTCTCTCTTTTGTAACTACCACAAAATTTCTTCGATTACTGCTTGATAATCGCCTTACTTTTCTTCCCCATCTGACTCATTTGTCTGACGAAGTTAGAAAATTTGTCTTTCAGATTGTTCACATTTCCCATCAGGACAGAGGTCTGAACCATAAGATTTTGCACACACTATACAAAGCTGTTGTTTTACAAATTACCACTTATGCTGCTGCGGCCTGGTTTAGATGCACTAAATTGCTTACAGTTCACTCTAAGCTTGGTTCGATCCAGCGCAATTTCCTCTTCCTAGTACTAGTACTAGTTAGTGCATGTAGGACTATCTCTACCTCTGTCCTACAAATTCTATCTGGTTCACTACCTATATGGTAAATATTTAATTTACCATGGATTTTCTTACTTCCTTCGTAAAGGCCTCCCTGCAGAATTCAATGAAATTCAAACTGACTTGTTCTTCAGTACTAAACAACGAATTTTACAAATTATTGATGATCATTGGCATGCTGGTATTTTCTGGCACCCGCTGGAATATCGCTATATCCAGTGCATGCGAGATATATTGCCTTTCCTGAGTAGACAGTAATTGTAGTGACCCTGGTCCTCATGGGAAGTGGCTTTCCGTTTGACCGCTGCTTCCTGGTGGCTGGCAGTCCAACCAACATAACACTACATAATCACGCAGACAACACTACACCCACCCATTGGCCTAAGTATACAGAGTCTGTACCACTACAGAGAAACATGGCGAGTTGAATTGACGTTCCAGGTACCAACATTCATCAAACACATATACAGCATTATATCAACATATTTTATAAATAAATACAGATACCAATCGCAACTCACCTACATTTTCAGAGATCATCACAAGGTGAATGGGTTTGCCTGGAGGGGCTTCCATCAGTTTATCCATCGCCCATTGTTGGATAATGTTAGTCAAGTTGCTGGGTAGATCTTTCTGTGAAGGAGACAAGAACAAAACAAACATAGTACACTTCATAGAAGAGGAAACAAGACTGTGCACAATTAATATCATTTAAATTAAAAAGCGAATTTTATTCTACGGGAAGGGATGATGAACTTGGGAACTCCTTGAAGACCCAATCAATATTTAATGCTTGCTTTTTCTATAAGCTCCTCTTTTCAACAACTTTCCAATCAAAGTAATTCCCCTCAAACCATTGAATTTCTAGTCTTGTACGTTTACTTAATTTCTAGGTCCATTGCACAAAGTTCCGTTCTGCCATTCTCACAGCTATTTGGTTTATGAAGTGGGCCTCGTTCTCAATCCATATAGAAGTACTTTCCATCTGTGTTCTACCTCACTTCTTCTATGTCTCACTAATTGTTTTCTCAACTTTTATGGGCTTTTTTTTTTTTTTTTACTTGGTGGCTGAGTTAGTCGGTCTCAGGAATGGAACAGCACGGTTTCTCCAAAAACTCAAGGGCGGATTATTCGGATTTCTGCAAAGGCGTATCCACTGGCGTATGATTAAGAGCTTGGGTACTGGCGTATGATTAAGAGCTTGGGTACTGGCGTATGATTAAGAGCTTGGGTACTGGCGCAAGGCTGTTGTCAATGCAACTTTCCCATTTTGTTTTCATTTCGTTTCGAGAATCCCCTCTGGGCTCGCTGCTGTGCCAGTATCAGAGTACCACCACCACCCTCTCCATACGCCACTGGATTTATCCATAAGTTGAGATAAACTAAAAGATATAAAGTATAAGTCGGAACAGTAAATTAAGTGTCATATTAGTGCTACCCCGGCTAACTCATCTTCCCATATGTATGTTCATAAATTGCGTGTGTTCTTCGGTCGATTTGTTTGTTTTTCTGGATGGAAAAACCAAGTCTTCAAGGGGGGAAGGAACTTTACGAGACTTGAAATTGTGAAACCCTGCATTATCATATCAAGGATTTTATAAGGCTTACAAGCGAATTTACAAGCCTTTTCCCCTTCAGTGGCTCCCTTTCCCATTAAGAAAAAGTCAGAAGGAGTTGAATTCGATTATGTGGGCGACCGTGGTGGTTTCAAGGTGAACCGGTAGAGCCGGTGGGAAATGAGCGTGACCATTATCAAGATGTGCATATAGCTCTCGTGGTTGTGTTTATGTTTACTTAATAAGTTTCTTGATAATCGCATTTTAGCGTGTCCACTCTGACGTAATTGCGTTATTATGGAAAAATAATTGATGCTTCTGTATTGGCATATTTTAATGGATAGTCTGTTTGCTGACATATTAATGAATAGATTAAATGAAGAAGGTTTTTCAGGAATAAGACTGGATTAAAAAAATGCTTTATAGATTTACATATTTCCAAGGGCGGATCTTTGGCTCCACGATATAGAACTAAAATCCTACCTTTGTGAACTGTTCTGGGATGAAATTGGTACTCATTTTAATTTTGTAGACGCTATCAATTGGATGATTAAATTCAGGAGGAACTGGGATTGAAAACGAGTTTATAATGGACGAAAGAAAATGCAAAGATAAAGTAGTAGTGGGATTTATTTTAGAGCATCAGCGATTAAGGCCATGTTGCCCCATATATATTGTCTGTAAATTGGGTGTGTTCTGTGGTCGATTTTCTGTTTGCTGGACGAAAAACCGGAGTTTCAGTGAGAAAATAACCATGCTACCCACGCCTGAGATCTACTGACTCAGCGACGTTGTGAAAATGGCCCATAAACATTCCTTACGTCATCGACCGGTCTCGAACTCAGGTCTTTCCCACCCTGTGTGGGAAGGACAGTGATCCTACAAACTGTGGTACCCACGAGCGCTACTCAAAGTTAAGATGAAATCAAGAACCAAGCAACCACACCAACATATACCTTACAGGAGCTAACAACTGAAGCTATAACACCCACCATATTGGAAGAGGAGGTCAGATTTTATCAAAATTAGGAAGAATGGTTTGAATGGCGAATCTATCAAAACTCACCATTTCTAGTAGATTTTATCTGGCCCAGATGCAAATAGCGAATCTCCTATACTCAATTTATAGACACAATACAGGCGTGTGTTAAGCGCCAAAGCAACTGAGGCCAGGAGGCATGAATATATTTGCACAATAGAAAGATTATGTGCAGGGGGAGGCAGTCTGAGTTCAGAAAGATATCGATGAGAAGAAACAGTAAACAATATTCTGCAGTTATCTAAGCAATATTTTGGGTTTGGGGTATCAGTGGATGAAGATGATGAGAAACATGGCATTCTGAATAAAACAGTAAGTGTAAGGTTTTGATTTTCTGAGAAACAAATATCGAGTATATTCTGTGATCAGGTCCGTGGACATTAACAATGTCCACTTGCACAACACCCCCTCACGCCATTTAATAATAGTCACCCGATAGGATACTTAATAGGTTGATGGAATCATTGACAGCGGAATTCATATAATTGAGGTTGCATAAGCCTCTCATAGCCATTATTCTTTAACTTTTCAAATGCTCGAAACATAAACAGTCTTCCAAGAACTTTATCATTAAGGATACTTACCTTTCCCATTTCACGCCATCTAGAAACCTCGCTTTCGGAAAATATGTTACTCAGCGCCTCCTGAAGTTTCTGTATTAAACATAAACACACAGATGACTTTACTAATTGGTAACTGAAATCATTAATTATGATATATCAAATTCTTGTACCTCCCGCTACACGAACATAGTGTAAATGGTACTTACATACAAGGTAGTGAGGTCCTCCTTGCTCAGTTTGCCAGGAAATGATCCTGAGGTTTTTGAGGTGATTCGTTTCATGATAGTTACCATATTCCTGAGGTTTTCCCTTTGTACATCTTCAGCACTTTGGCTCCCACCAATTAAACTGCCGCTGCCAGGAGATACATCACTTCCGCTTGAGTCGGTGGTACCTTTACCACCTTTACCATCGTTGTTATTGGAGCTTTTGGTGCCACCTTTGTCACCTTTTTCTCCACCTTTGTCACCTTTTTCTCCTCCTTTGCCATTCTTTCTATCCTCTCCCTTCTTTCCCGGAGGGGCGCAGTGGTCCCCCTCTGAGCCGAAAATGTTTGTGGATGAATCTAAATAGAAACGTTACAGCTTAATATTTCTGAATGCAATATTTGAACTACTGCAGCCATAACAGCCGTTTAAGAAACTTTAATATAATATCGTTCAACAATTCTGATGATAGCTTCTGTTCATGGATCCAGGAGTCCATGAACAGAAGCTAAGTAACTACCGATGCCTTTACCTTTCTTGATAGTTTTCATGGGCCCTTGAAAATATATTATGGAAGCAATAGTAGCGTATCAAAGAAATATAAATGGAAGGAGATACTTACTCGTTAAATAAGCACATTCGCCAGCTGGAAGATTCGAAATAGTTCTCATTATAGAGTGCGTGACGTCCTTCACGTGCAATATGGTTGCCATGACAACTTCAATATCATTGAAATCCAAGTCGTCCTGAAATGAAAGAAGAACAAAGTAAGCAATAACTTTTTTTAATGTGCGAGCAATTAACTGTCTTCTACACAGGTTTTACCACATATTCGCAAATTTTAATGAATGAGACAGGATTAAGTTTTGAAATCTTCTCGATAATTATTGATTTTAACAACTCTATAGTCTTAAGACTGACATCATACTTTATTTCTTAAGAAATTATCCATCTAGATGTCATTGTTCAGCAAGAGAATACTGGGGGTGGGGAAGGAAACATCAGCTTAGTAAAAAACATATCTTCTTTGAATTTGTAAATAGATAAAATGATTTAACATTCTTAGGTAGGAGTCTGCAGTAACAGCAAAAGCTTCAAGAATCCAGTGTCTATAAGATCGTCTTGATATAGTGGTATGCGAAATTTTTAAATTGCCTGTTGTGAACTTCATTTTAATTCTGAGGGTCCCTAGAAAACATTAAAAAAAGGGGATAGGGGCTTTGATACAATGCTTAGATATAATACAATGCTTTGATACAATGCATTATAGACCAATCCATCCACTTTTATTTGATATTTTGTCTTTTTTCATTTAAATAAAAATGGAATTATGAAGGAAAAAACAGCATGGTTTTAAAAGGAAAATCAAGGTTTAACTAACCAGAATAGCTATTCGGGTAAAATCACTCATGAGCTACATGTAGGAAATAATTTCGATGTAGTTTACTTGAATTTCTGCAAAGCATTTGGCTGAGTAGCGTATTTTTTTTTTTTTTTTTTTATGTGAACCCCAAACACGAGAGCTATTAGAACCTATAGTACTTAGTACCGTGCTTGGGTTGGAGGTTGAGAAGACGAAAGAAGATATTTGTTGACATTGGACTTGAACTTATGTAGCCTGTAATTTTCAGGAAATACGTACGAATGAAGGTCGTTCCAAAAAATGGCAGTTGAATGAATAAATGAGGAAGATGAAAAGTTGGTCCTGTGAGTTTATGGATAGCATTTCCAGTCAATGGGATAAGGTCATTAATATACAAGAGGAAAAGAGTTGGGGAAGAACTGAACCTTGGGGGACACAAGCATTAGTGAAGAAGTTAAAAGATAGAGAACCATCTAACATCACCTTCAGTGAGCTGTCAGAGAGAAAACTGGATAACCAATTACAAAAAACAGTTTGCAAATCATAAGATGGAAGCTTGTTTAGAAGACTTTTATGCCAAACACGATCGAAAGCCTTTGAGATGTCAAGAGCAACTACTTGTGTTTCACCGAACCTTTCCATTGAATTAGTCCATAAATGGGTAACATAAGCCAGAATATCACCAGTGGATCGACACTGACGGAATCCATACTGGCGATCGTTGATCAGACGCAAGGTTTCTAGGTAGTTTAAGAGTTGGCAGTTAATTGATTTCTCCATTATTTTAGAAAGAGTAGAAGTAATTGCAATTGGACGATAATTGGATGGGAGGGATTTGTCACCCTTTTTTGGATCTGGCTGGATATGAGCAAATTTCCAAGCAGAAGTAAAAACACCTTTGGATTAAGAAAGTGAAAAAAGGCGGCAAAGAACAGGAGTAAATTCAGGAGCACAGGTTTTGAGAACAAGTGGAGAAATACCATCGGGACCTGGAGCTTTCATAGCATCTATCAAGATTCGTCAAAATCCTTCTGACATGCTTTTGACGAAAGACCACTGGAGGCATTGAATGGAGCATGTTGGGAATGGTGGGAGGTGATTTACCAAGATCATTAATAAACGAGTTGGAGAAAAAATCGGATGGTAGCAGGTCAGCTTTATCCTTGGCTGAAGTGAAAATAGAACCATTTGGTTTGGACAGAGGTGGGAACAGACATGGGCAAAAGTTGCGGCCAATAACTTTGGCAAGAGACCAGAATGCTCGGCTACCATTAAGGCAAGAAGCAAGTTTTCTACTTAGCCTGTTCAAACTCTAGTTTGCACTCATTAATAACTGCTTTACAACTGTTGCGAGCTTTGGTGTAGGCAGAAAATGAAACTGAAGAATTAGAAACAAGCCAATTACGATATGCAACATTCTTCTCTTGGACAGCCTTAGCACATTTATTGGAAAACCAAGGTTTAGATAAAGGACGAGATTTTAAAGTGGAGTGTGGGATAAAGGATTCCATTTTTGCAAGAATAATTTCACTGACACGATCTGAGCAAACGTTGACATCAGAAGTTTTGAAACAGTAATCCGACCAAGGAAAAGAAGAAAAGAAATCACGCAGGTCATCACATTTTGCATTCTTTTAATGCCAAACAATACGAGGTTGGGAATAGCCATAAGATAAAGGCGCCATTGGAGAAGAGACAATCACCAAGTTGTGATCTGAGGTGCCTAAAGGACCTCTCATTTCTACCGTGTACTTAGAAGGGTTGTTTGGGAGAAAAAGATCAAGCGTGTTGGCTGTATGGTTAGGCTTGTCCGGTATTCTTGTAGGTAAATAAACAATCTGTGCAAAGTCATTAGTAATTGCAAAAGCCTCAGCATCTCGACCAGCTGGTTCAGTGTGATTAGAAAACGGAAGCCAGCTGGAGTTGTGAACATTAAACTCATCAAGCAAAATTACCTCACTGTTAGAAAAGTTGGACTGGAGAAAGCCAAGTTGCAAAGAGATGAAGTCAAAGAGCTCCAAGTGATTAGTGGAGTTGGGAGAACGGTAGAGACAACAGATGAATTTGCCACAATGAGGTAGACAGATTTTAAGATAGAGAAGATCGAAAAGAGGAGATTCCGAATTACCAAATCTCTGACACGGAATATCTGAACGGCCATATGCACAAGTACCACCTTTGAGGCGAAAGGAATCATACAACGAATAATTTGGGTAACTGAGATGAGCAGTAGTTGAATCAACTGATAACTGAGATTCTGTCAGAAAAAGTACATGGGGTTTGTCAGACTGCAAGTGGAAATGGACGTTGAGATTAGAATTGAGATCACGTACAAATTTGTATATTTGTGAAATGAATTAGAAAGTGTTTGGGAGGTTTAAATCTCTTCGCAGATAAGCTTAGTCTATTAGTTTGACAATTCATGGTGTATTCAATAAGAAAAAGCGAATGGGACATGCTGCATGAAGTAATGAAATTTTTGAATATGGCGTACACCTGGTAAGAATATACCCAGATCCTTGACACAACGTGGCCTCGACAATGCTCCCCGCATACACACTACTCGGACTCCCTCAGTCACTATCTGGCAGAGTAGAGGTAGCAAGATTATACACTAGCTGATCCGGAAGCCTCCTAGAGAGTTACCAATAGGTTCGGTCCGGTGTATTAACTAGCGGCCGGCCTGCGAACACCGTTTTAGAGCTGTACCCTCGAAATGTAAGGAATATTGGATCTCGCCACGATGTTCATCATAACCTCAAAAGTCATCAATCAACATGTATGATGGAAGAGATGGGGAATGGTTGACAGGAACTTAGCTCTGGCGACTAAACATGGGTTCCAGCAATTCAAGCCTCCAATAAGCAAAGTGGTGGTATTGCACCGGTTGATGAGAGTCATCTACCACGTAGTACTGCCTGGTAACACAGAGGGGCTGCATTCTTCCATGTTGTGTGGGCGCCACACCTCGACCTCTGCTTACGTTGGTTCACCCACCATGTGCTTGAGCATGGAGGTTATACCCAGGATTACTAACAGTCCCGCCATCGTTAAGGTGTAAGCAGAGGATTTGGCTGTCAAAGACCGTCCGGACTTCGCCGAAATTGGGTCCATATGAACTGAATTTCACTCGAATATCAGTTCCATCAGCATTTTAGACTCCCAGGTAACAAGTACAGCTTGTCTGCCATATCTGAGAGAATGTCTATGACAACCTCAAGGAACATATAAGGTGGAACATGTTATAATCAAAGGGAAAAATCCTTAAATGGATCACAAAGCGAAGTGATTTCGGGATAGGAGGCAGAGGGTTGTGGTTAATGGTTATTCTTTAGATTGGGTTAACGTAAGAATCGGAGCCATCACTGTTGTTTTCGATTTTCTTCAATGAAATGGAGAAGAGATAGAAGGAGTGGTATATTTTGATATCACTCTACAGATACCAAGATTGGTAGAATAGTTAATGGTCAGAGCCAAGCAGCTCTTTCCATTAGAACTTAGGTAGACTTCGCAGATGGTCCTAAAAGTGGCAGATATGTTTTAATGCAGAAAAATGCAAGGTATTACACTTTGCGGAATAGCAATTTCAAAATAAAATACACTTGTTGGGGTTGAACTAAGGACAAAGAGGAAGAAAGGGTTTGGAAGTTACAATATTGTTGGACACGAAATTATTCGACCTGTGTAGATACGCGGTAAGGAGGTTCTATGGTGTCCTATTATTGATTTATCGAACATTTTGCTTGTGGCGTTAAGGAGATCATTATACCGCTGTTCAAGGCAATTGTAAGACAGCTCTTGTAATACTGGATTCAAGTATGAAGACCGCAACTAAAAAAAAAAAGACATCGCGCTTCTTAAAATGGTCCAGAGATTAGCATCACTTCTAGTGAGACAGACAAAAGGAAGCTTCAAAGTTCTTCCCATATGAGAAAAGACTTCAAATATGTGGCTGCAGAGCTTGGAAAGCAGATATCTTAGAGGAGATTTGATTGAGGTGTATAAGGCTCTGAGGAAAGAAATTAAAATGAATGAGGATGATTTCACTGTTATAAACGATTCGAAAACGAGGGACCATAAATTCAAATTAAGGGGAGGAGGTTTATACTGGATTGTAGGAAGTTTACGGTGTGGATGGTTGAGGCTGACAGTTTGGAGAGATTCAAAGTCGAGCTGGATAGGTACCTATACCAGTTGGGAGTCAAATAATCAGTTTATTTTATTTATTTATATATATTTTTGACTGGTGCAGAAAAAGCCTCTGGCTTCCTTTCCTCAAGTGAATAAATAATAATTCTAATATTAATTGTAACATTAACGTGGACCATCCTTAGACGTCAGAGAGGTAGCAGAAGTAAAAGGCAAAGGAATGGGTTTTAATTTCAGAAAAGGAAATTACGATGCCTTAAGGTACTACATGGCCTCTATTAACTGGGTAGATATCGCGCAGAGAATGAATACAATTGAACTGTGGTACGCTTTTAAAACATTAATCACAGATGCCTTGAATGCGTATATACCATTAAAAAAATACTCCACGAGGAGGGTTCCAAGTTGGATGACTAGTGAAGTTGCCGCATTACTTGAGCAGAAAAAGGTGGCATGGAAAGGTTACAGAACAACAAAAAGTACTGAAGCCTATAACAGCTACAAGGTGATGAGTAATAGAGCCACAGAAAAGGTTCGACAGGCAAAGGCAGTTTATGAGAAATCACTAGCAAACAGAGCAAAGAGGGGGGATAAAGAATTCTTCACATATATAAATGCCAAGAAGAGCAGGACAAACCAGATCGGACCTTTATGCAAGGGAAAGGGGATAGTAATAAATACACCAGCTGCCGTTGCAGATGAACTCAACAGTTATTTTGCATCGATATTTACAAATGAAAAGCCTTTTGTGGCAAAGGGAAATTGTGGGAGCGAAGTTAAAAAATATGTAATTAATGATATTGAAATTTCGCAAGATTATTTAATGAAAAAATTTTCGAGCCTACAGACCAGTAAGGCTCCTGGAGTTGATGGAATATACCCTATAATCTTAAGAGAGGCGGCAAGCGAGTGCATTGAACCATTGAGGCTAATTATGCGAGCATCATTAGACTCTGGGGAGATTCCCTTGG
The DNA here is from genome assembly GCF_048544385.1 of Mastigoproctus giganteus. Lineage (NCBI taxonomy): Eukaryota > Metazoa > Arthropoda > Arachnida > Uropygi > Thelyphonidae > Mastigoproctus > Mastigoproctus giganteus. Next base: position 5,263,406 of record NC_143581.1, read on the forward strand.
ATTGGAAAAGTGCAAATGTATCTCCCATACATAAGGGTGGCTCTAAAAGTGAAGTTGGAAATTATCGACCTGTCAGTCTGACTTCAGTAGTAGGGAAAATCATGGAGGCAATGATCAAGGGTGGAATTCAGGATCATTTGGATCGAATTGAAATTCTCAAGGATACTCAGCATGGTTTCGTAAAGGGAAAATCATGTTTAACAAATCTGGTTCGCTATTTCGAAAGGGTCACTCACGAGCTGGATTTAGGGAATAATTTCGACATTGTTTATTTAGATTTCAGCAAAGCTTTTGACTCAGTCCCACATGAGCGGTTGCTTTATAAGCTGGAACAGGTTGGAATCACTGGGAAAATCCTTAGATGGATAGAAGGATGGCTTCAGGGCAGGAGGCAGAGGGTTGTGATAAATGGCTATTCCTCAGATTGGGTTGATGTAAGAAGTGGGGTTCCCCAAGGATCAGTATTAGGACCACTGTTGTTTTTAATTTTCATAAACGACATTGATGAAGGGATAGAGGGCGTGATGTCTAAATTTGCAGATGATGTTAAAATTGGGAGAGTAGTTAATGATCACTGTCAAGCTGAGCTTCTTCAGAGAGACCTAGATAGACTTCAGGAATGGTCAGAAAAATGGCAGCTGTGCTTTAATCCAACAAAGTGTAAGGTATTACACCTGGGAAACAGTAATCCCAAAAAAACTTATTCACTTGGTGGAGTTCAACTAAAGCCAGTACTGGAGGAAAGGGACTTGGGTGTTACGATACGGTCAGACATGAAATTCTCTGAGCATTGTAAACAGGTTGCAAGGAAGGCCCATGGTGTCCTATCAATGATCTATCGAACTTTTGCAAGTAGAGATAGGGACGTGATAATCCCATTATATAAGGCTTATGTTAGACCACACTTGGAATACTGTGTTCAAGTATGGAGACCGCACCTGAAGAAAGACATCGAGCTTCTTGAAAGGGTGCAAAGAAGGGTAACTCGCCTGGTGAGATCGGCAAAAGGGCGTCCTTATGAAGAAAGACTTCGAATATGTGGGTTGCAGAGTTTGGAAACTAGACACCTTAGAGGAGATTTGATTGAGGTGTTTAAGGCTCTGAGAGGCATCAGTAAAATGAATGAGGACAAAATTTTCAAGATTATAAATGATGCTAGAACTAGGGGACATAAATTCAAGTTACGGGGGGAAATGTTTAGATTGGATTGCAGGAAGTTCTATTTTAGCCAGCGAGTTATAAATTACTGGAATAAGTTGCCTTCATGGGTGGTAGAGGCCGACAGTTTGGGGAAATTCAAAGGTCATCTGGATAGTACTTTCGGGTAAGGGAAGCACATAGGATGATAGGTTTAATTTCCTTTTTATTTATTTTTTATTTTATTAATTATTATTATTTAGTTATTTATTTTTATTTTTGTTTTTATCATTGTTTTGTTCGGATTTATTTTTTTTAATTTTTTTTTTTTTTTTTTTTTTTTTGGCTGGTGCAGCATAAGCCATAGGCTTTCTTGCACCATGCGGCCGTTACTAATACTAATACTAATACTAATCACTGGCGAATAATAACAAAATATTTATTTTTAAATAAAATACGGTTTAAATTAATTATAGATTTTTCAATGTAATAATTTATTCATAAGAATAAATATAGTTAAGCTGACTTACTATTCTGTCTATCAATGATTTGACATCGGTTTCACACTTGAAAGGGTGGCGATCAGGAACACAAGCTTTAAATAAACACAATTGGATATTGTATTCTTCACCATTTCAACTATTCCTTAATAGTTTAATTTCTTTTCAAATTCATTTAAAAAGCATAAATTTTGTTTGTTTTCAAAATGTATTCAAAAAGTAATTACGAAAAATAACTTAATTCACAGCAATAATCTGTTTCAACATATTATGACTAGTTGGCAAATTAGAGCGACATCTGTGGACAAATATTAAAAGACACTGAAAAAAATAATTATAATAAAAAATAATAATTATTATTATAATAAAAAAAAAATACTTACTTGTGTTTAGTTCTACAGCCGTTAACGGGAAGCATGAAAAGAAATAAGAAAAACCTATACCCACTCTACCCCTATTGATAGATCAAAATAATTATAAATAATAAAATTATTATAATTACTATAATATATATTTTTATAAATTTATATATTACATTATTATAAAAATACAATATTTGTTTATAATTTACAATGAATATTATTATTCATTACAATTTTAAAATTAAAAATCGTTAATATATTTCATTAGAACTTATAACAAATGAAAATAGCTACCGAATCCTCCAAGGAAGAAGTCTTTATTTTCATCTGGGATGGAGAACATCCAGGCTGCAAACTCATCAAATTTGCCATGGGCAAATCCTTCGTAAGTGAAGTTTCTATTTCTCCGACACCCAATAGTCACCTCCAATGGCAAAAGGGGTGGTTGATACGTATAATTAACAGAATCCGGATATCTGACGTAGGCCACTCTCTTGGCATCGATATACATCTGCAGGAAAGAGGCGTATAAACTCGAAAAAGTTTAAAGAATTCATATTAGAGTTGTAATAAGATTGTAGTTATTTTTGGTTCATGCTGTTTGATCAATTAATTGCTTATTTTATAATAGAGCACTTCCTACCTCCAGTCCCTGGTCTTGATGCCACCTTATTGCAAGGTTACTCCAGGTGTCGTTGTGTAGAAGTCCCACGGAGTACACCGACCAGATATCACTTCCAGTAGATACTATACTGTATACATAAATACCTCGATAGTAAATTGAAATCCCTGGGGTTCCAAGTTCATCAGCGCCTGCGCGAAAATATTTACATCATATAAAGATAATCCTAAAAAGTGGAATAATCATTACTATTTTACACTCCGGAAATCAAAATGATTGTAGGAAAGAGGAGAAGAAACGGGCTGAGGTCAGGTAGGAACCGTTGCTCACTTACCTGTACTAATGATGTACTGAACTTCTGTGTTCTTCCTAGAGAATTTTATCCTTGCCCATATGCTCAACGATATGCCGTCTTCGCAACTCCCAGGATTCAGCCAGCATCTCTGATGGTCGTCAGTCACTGCAAAATTGACCATCTTAATGCATTGGCCTACCGTTATTGTATCTCCAGGATTTAGATCTATACCGGAGCCAAATCCTTCAGGTCCATCTGTTCGATTGACGGAGCTATTGGAATTCACTGGAAAACCTTCCTGTCTTAGATCAGGGAAGTGGTAGTTGGCCGTGGTGGAGTACTTGCTATCTACAGATCAAAAAACTTGTTATGCCCAGAATGAAAATGTATAAAGTTAGCCTTAATTTTAAGGGTGTGTTAATTTACGAGTTACTGCAAATGAGGTGATGATAAGGTTTTGACTGAATTGGGATATGTTTAATATGATATTATACTTGAAATTATAATCTCTTAAACAGGACTAATAAAATCCTGCCCCCCCCCCTTTAAGAGCCACTATGGTCATGGGAAATCTCAAAAACTTACCAAATAGCGCATTACCTGAGATAGAGCAATTTCTCAATTAATGAGAGAATTACAGTGACGAAGGAAATGAGAATATATTTAATGGTCAGCCATTGGTTAGTTTGATCTTGCTATTATTAGACCATTCAGTACTATTGCTAGATTGTCTTATTGTTTTTGTATTTCTGTTGATCTTTACTGTTACATGTCAATAGACAAGATGGATATAAGAAACTAATTTCATCCTAAATTGACTTTCTGATTCTCATCAGGATTCTCAGCTATTTGCAAGATGAACTTTTCCAAAATACGAGCACGGGTTCCGATAGGTTGTACTCCTCTCATAGATGGCATCACTCGAGAAATTCCATCACTACAGTTTTGCCATCTGTGAATAGTCATTGGAAGGTCCCTAATTTTTCTGTCTCTTGAAGACAGTTGGGTGTAGCAACTAGTCAAGTGCAACAGATATTGCTTTGCCAGCCTTCTGAAGCCATATACTCTGAAAAGGAGATAGCAAATCGATCAAAACCCGAAGTCAGGTATCGTCTCGACAATTGTCACTCAGAATTGGTTATTATTACTTTATTTTTATGTCAGCACTACTAAGGACATGGGCGCCTCCGTAGCCAGGTGGGAAGGAGCAGCAGTGCGTAGCATACGCTTCTTGATTAGACCGGGGATCGAGCCCGTCACCACCAAATATGGAGGATGCGGAAAGGTCAGGGAATGACCACCGCATATTCCCGGAGCAATATGGCCTTAGTTGCTAATGCTCCTAATAACAACAATAACAACCCCTATAACAACAACTAAGGACATGGAGCATCACTTTTTTGTAACTTATTTATTCTATTGACGGTTTTCCTTTTTCTGCTCGACGAAAATTCAAGTTTCTAGGGGAAGTGAAGAATGAAACTAATACCCAAGGTAATACCCTCGCAGGTAGCACGTGTACATAATCATCGTCCTAGCCACACGCGATGGAAAAATGCTGGAGTTTCAATAACGATGCCAGGAATTTTTTATGGTTTTTTCACAAACTGGCTGAATTAGTCGGTCTCGGGTGAGGAAAATCTACCACGGAATACTCCCAATTTACCAACAAAAATATTGATGCCTCATTGTCTTAGTTGCATTGGCGCTTAATACACACGCGCACAAAAATAGACTAACCATGCGAAAAACGTCGACGAAATTTCTCCTGTCTCTTGATTGGTTGTCGTAGTGTTTTAGGTGCATCAGCAACTTAGGCCATATTATTGTGCCGTATGTATATGTCTGTGAACCATGCAACCCTCACCTGAAATCGACTAACTCAGTCACATTGTGAAAAAGATCCATAAAAATTCTTGGCCTCATTGATGGGATTCTAACTCAGGTCTTTTCCACCCAGTGTGTGGAGGACAGTGATTATACCAACTATCCTGGGCTGGAGTTGAGTGGCATTGTTGTAATTTATAGAAAAGATCACGATTACAGATGTAGCGTTGATGATTATGAGAAAAAATTCGCATCACAAATACTATTCTCAAATTAAAAACATGGCTACGTCATTGAGAACGTAATAAAATAAATAGAGATCTGATTAGAACTTTATTAATTAGTAGTTTTATCTCCATACTTTAATCAGCTTAATATATTCAAATTTTAATATAAGCAATATAAAGTTTACAGCTGATTAGGGGAAGGAGAATGGAAAAATACATGCAGGGGATTAAGACAAAAAAAAAATAATAATTTTTAATGGATTAAGTGTTTTATAAAAGGAGTGACAGTTGGAAATATTAATTAAAACTTAAAAGTGGGAGGGAGGTCGTTGATGGGTCATCAAATGAACCATTAGAGGTAGGTTCATAAAGCTGTTTGAGGAAGGAAAGATGGAAGACATGGTACAAGAAAAAAAACAGTACCTTTATGAGTTTGATTTTTCCCCAAGGATGCTGTTGATCTGCCACCAGGTGTTCTTGCAGTCGCCGTAGTAAGTTTAGTTGCAGAAGTAGCTCGTCTGGTGGTCCCTGACGACGAATTTGGAATCGGAATGGGGATGGTCGTTTGGGGGCGGGGGGTGGTTAAGGACGTACTGGGGCTGGTTAAGGATGAGGTTCTGGGGCTGGTTTGGGGAAAAATGAACACGGTTTCGGTGTGGGAACCAGGGATGGGCGTGGTGGTCAGACCACCCCGCCAGCGCCTGATCGAGGTGGTTGGAAGAAAATCGGGGAATAACTTTGGGGTGGTGTCAGGGGAGAGGGTGTAGGCTTCCGATGAGAACTGGTCATCCGGAGGGGTGGAGAGCATGTCGGTTTGGTCGTCCCAGCCGGAGATGGTAGAGTCCGTCCAGGTGGTCTCCGTGGAATTGTCGGTGGTGGTCGTCTGGGTCGTGGTGGTGGTAGTTGTTGAGGTCGTGGTAGGGGGCGCTTCGGTTGTCGTTGTGGTCGTCGAAGTCGTGGTCGCTTCCCTGGTGGTCGTCTGAGTTGTTGTTGTGGTCGCCATTGTTGTGGTTGTCGTAGACGTTGTGGTTGTCTCCACTGTAGTCGTGGTTGTGGGTTCCAGCGTAGTTGTAGTTGTCGGAGCGGCAGTGGTGAACTTCACGTCTTCCGTCGTTGTTTCCACTGAAGCCGCGCAAACAGTGAAAACACTTTTACACAATGGCGAATATTAATTAACACTAATTAAAACTAATTAAGACTAAACTTCATCAGAGCAGCCACGAGCGAAATTAATCGGAAACCAGTTACATTAGGAGAAGCTATACCCCCTCGATTACAGTTAGCTAGGCCTACATTTAAAATAGGATTAATAGTTCCCAGATTAACACGAAGTAGTTCAACAGAGACCCATTTAAGGACACTTACCTGTCATCTGTTAGGACCGATTCACATAAACTCGTCAGCGTTTTTCCTTGTAGGATCTTCTGCTGTTGAGGAAAACAACTACACACAATCTACAGACCACTTCAGAGAATGATCTGTGGTACTTTTTTAGATCCTGAAGATATGGAAGTCGTAGGAAATGATCCCGGACTGCAAGGGGGAAAGAGTATAATGTCGCTATATGCGGATAAGTATTCTAAGGAGGGCTGACACCTTCTGACATCCTCCTCAACGCTTACTATTAATCGGTGAACATCGATAGAAATTTTGTGAAGAAGCCACCATACAGGAAGTTGGTTTTATGTGGCTCGCCAGTTCGAGAACCTCTGGGGTGTAGCAGAATTTGTAGTTTCGTTACTGCAGAAACTCCCCTTTTCCTTAAGATCAGAAGCAGGGATTCCTGGTCATTGGAGAGGAAGACTATGAAAAAGAAATATTCTAAAAGGGGTTTCTGTTGAACTTACCTCATACTAATTACATACATGGATATCAAATTCCAGATAAAAAGAAATTTACGGACGAGATATCGTTCGAATCTCTTTCTTTTTGAACTTCTGGTGAAGAAAGGCACACATCTTCAGAACAATCCAGGATTCTTCGTTTCCTATAGGAGACAAAGAAGGTGACAGGAAAGAAAGGGGATAATAAAGAAGTGAGGAAATAGAGAGAATGGAAAAAGCAAGGTTAAGAACTACTCATTTCACTTCTACCACACATTGTTTTCGTTATTTCTCATTCATAAAACAAAAAAACATGTTCGTACAGAAAATTTCACGCGCTGGTACACTTGCCATATCTTTCATACAAACATGGTCCATGTACACACATGTACTCCATGTACACAAGGATTTGTGACCAAACACACTTCAACCATTCATACTACAGCTTTTATCAAACACTCTCTTTGATTTTCATGTGTTCAGTAGTTTTCCAATCTTTCCAGTTGGTTTCGCTGTGACGTATGTTTCTCCTGCAAAAGAAAGAAAAATGAAAGAATCAGTGCTTAAGAAATTTCATGAAATAAAGACATTAATTTATAAATTTTAATTTTCTTAATTAATAAAATATACTGTGTTCACATTCCATGGTATTCTTAACGCTAGCGTGACTTCCTACAGTTTGTCTCAGCTGACCTTAATGCTTACAGTTCCAGTCGAACAATCTCCTTTGAATTGCTTTCAGTCCAATCACCATCGATTCTGATTTTGATTGTGACGCATGCTCCAATGTTATGAGAATTATTTGTGTCCGAATGTTCAGAATTTGCAGCAATGCAAATAGTATAATTTTAGTAACTGATTAGGTGTACATTTTGTGGAAGTAATCATACATTAGGATGAAAAACTACGTAACATCTCCAGAGACCGATTAACTCGGCCATAAAAATCACTCTTTCCCAGATAAAAAATATTTCCCAAGTTGAGTCAGCAACAGAGATCAAACCCAAGCCACTTATACACTTTAAAAGATCAGCAATGTCATTTGTTCTAATACCCGCAAGGAGTTTCCTAAACTGTGAGTCATCACCAAGAAGTAATGGATGGTATACCTTAACCTTTCATTGATTTTTTAACAGTAACCCGCGCAAACTTTACCAATGTAATGGGCGTTTCTTCGAATTCACACTATAGGTCCAAACATTTTCATCCCTTTCGTATACTGAGTACTAATCCAAAGACTTGCCATTAAATATTCCCCTCCCTTCAACCGTAACTTGGCCCTCACACACAGTCATGTGATTCAACTGTGTGGGGCCTAAAAATACAGATATCCAGCAACAAAGCTTAGAGAGAAACTATTCAACTTTAATTAGCTGCAGCGAACTTTAACAAACTATTTGGCATTGACACCGACCTTGGATGGATCCAGCCCTGCATAAAGTATGATAGCCATTTGAAATTCGAAGTGCACGCTTCAAAAACGTTGGCAGGCGTCAAACGTGATTTGGCTATCTTCTAAACTACCCTGAACACTAACGGTCAAAAGTAATAGGCAACTTCCATGGAATACAAATGTAGTTTGGAGTTTAATTTTAAGATTACAGAGGTATAAATATATTTAGGATCTTTCTCTGGCGTTTATAAGGAAATAAAGACGATTTATAATACCTGTAACTCCAGACTGTCCTTTTAGCTCCTTCCTTGATACCTCTTTGGTGAGTTGTGACCATCAGGCCAGGACTGGTATTTAGTGACGTCTTGTTTGCGTGCAGGGTAAAATACCTCAGCGATAACATCCACCACTTCATATAGCGTTTGTTTATTTTTAATTATTTGAGTTAATAGAATCGGGTGAGACATTAATTTTCAGGAGGCAAAGTTATACACTTGCACGCAGAGTCTCTTCAAAGTCAACAAAATGCATATTAATGAAACAAGGAAAAGTAATGAAGTGACTTTTCCAAATATCTCAGAGCACGAAGCATTTTATACATAAACAGCAACAAAAAAAAAATGTATTGACCTGTGGTGGTAGTTAGGACCCTGCTGTGAAATATCGCGAAAACGTTCTGTGGTCTATATTTGGTAGTTAAGAGAAACAGTGTTTACAAATACAATTCGCAATGCAACAGCTCCCTGTAGAATATAGATAGGATGAGTTTGCTTGCGTGACGGTAATACTCTGATACTCGGATAAAAACAACACGTAATACGTATAAAAAAAAGCTAAACATAAAAAATATAAAATCTTTCATCACAAAACTCTACTGCAGAAAAACAACTTTAAAATAAATGATATTTGTAGAGAAAGTTGTTTTTGAAAGGGCAAAAAATCTGCTTATGATGATCAAATAAGTTTAAGTGAGACAATTTGAGAAGGTCCTCATTGGTAACATAGTTGGTAAGATTGCTGTCCTCCTCCACATATAGAGAAGATCTGAGTTTGATACATCAATCTAAAACTAAAACAGAAACCGTTGAATTCCCGAAATAGGAATTCAACAATTTCTGTTTTAGATTAATTAAATTCTATAGTTAACATTCATCTAGAAAGAAACTATACATTATGGGAAAGAAAGTTTCACTTTTAACGAGTTGCTTTTTAAATTTCTACTCAAAATAGTCGATGTTTTCACTTATACTAAGTGAGACACAAAACGGAAGCCCTCTAAGCTAGCACGGTGGACATAAAGAGCTTCAGTAATCAATGTATTTTCACTATATGGTTCAGTTAGTCGGCCTCAGGTGAGTTCGACTGGTTTTTCATCCAGCAAACAGCAGACCGGCAGAAGAATCCACTCAATTATCGGCACAATAAACTGAAGCCTCATAGGTTATTGGGTTTTAGGAACATCGGCGACTAAGTTCATGTTGCTTCATATGTATTATCTGTAAATTGCGTATGTTCTGAGGTCGATTTTCTGTTTGCTAGAAGAAAAACCAGAGTTTCCCGGAGAAAAAACCATGCTAAGCTCTCCTGAGACCGACTAATCTTCCCGTCATCGACAGGATTTGAACTTAGGTCTTTTCCACCCGGTGTGGGAAGGATGGCGATTCAACCACTGCGCTACCACGAGGGCAGCCTCATAGACTTAATAAAATGAAACTCCTGTACTTCAATTAGAACTCTTACCATCCAAGGCTATTAAGCCATATGAAGGGGAGAGGAAAAGGCTTAGTGTTCTGACAACTTCCGCGTGGTTACCACGACAACCGCTTCTCTCTACAATGGGAAAGTCAATCACCCAGCGTTCGAGCTCCCCCCTTTCCCCTAAGTGATTTCAGAAACACAGGATGAGGAACAACGAAAGTGCAAATACGGTTTTTCTCTGTTATTCGTGGCAGGTGTTTCATTGACGAGAATTCCTCGAAAATTAGGTCGGCATCAACTGAAAAAAGAAATTAATATTTCATGAAGCCTTCGAGGTAAGTGTATGGAAACCTAGATCTGCGTGCGCCCTGCACAGAACCTTTTGCAGTAGGTAGACAATGTATTATTCATCTTCGTTTTCTATGCGTACAGCAAAATAAAGTTGGTAACAACAAACTGGCCATTTACAAATTTGTTTCTCGCGTCCCCAATGAAGTAAATCGCGTGCACATGGAAAGAAAAATGAATCCGCATTTACTTGTTGAAAATAATTTGTTAAAAATACATTGCTATCAACTAATCAGCAGGGATGATTGGCCTATAATTACGAAATAGATGCAAAGAAATTTTTCACTGTGAAAGAGTGTGATCGATGACAATAAATTATATATTGAGTTATCGGAATTTTAATACAGTTGGATCTCTGTGAAACATCTTGTAGTCTTTGAGGAATATCAAATGAAGATAGAAATATGTCTTCATCCTCGAGCAGAACGATTCTCCCCACGATTCTTTTACTGGCCAGCCAGAAGGTTATGTACATAATCTTCTAGGTTAAGAATATGTAAAAGGCCAGTTGTTGAAGAATCGAATTTTTGGTATCGAAAATAGATCTCTGTTATGGTTAGAATACTGAGTATGTCTCTTTATTCAAGAGAAGTTCACACTTCCCTAAGAAAAATACATTGAGAATTATCCTGGTTGGGGAAAATAAAAGAAAAGCTCATAATCGGGAATCTTCTGAGACAATAAAAGGTTAAAAATAAAATAGTTGAGCAGTCAGATAGCTTGTGGGCTTTGGAGGAGTGAGGTACCAGCTGTTCTCCATTGGGAAATTATAACAACTACCAATTTGGGTTCCAAAGTACAAGGGCAGTAAAGCAATAATGCGCAAGAGAAGGAACCAAAAGGAGGATGGAGCAATGTTGAGAGGGATGGGGGAGCAATTGAGAGGGAGAATGGTAATGATGTGAAGGTGTCAGGGGAAATATTTATATAGTTTTATAGATTTATATAGTTAAATATATATATATGAAATAATAAAATAAAGATAAAGAAAGAAAGAGCACAGTCACAAATTTTTTATCGGCCTTTTTTTCACAACATGATTGGGTTAGTCGGTCTCAGGTGAGGGTAGGAAGGATCTTTTCTCCCGAAAACTGGGGTTTTTCTTCCAGCAAACAGAACGACCACAGAATACACATAATCTACAGACAGCATTGACGGAGAAAAATGGCCTTAGTCTCTGATGCCCCTAAAACTCCACTACAACAACACCAATCATTTTATATGAATTATTAAACGAATTGCAGTATCCATGGAGTATTTTAAAATATTTTGTTCTTTTTAATTTTGATCAGTGCTTACGAGTTTCAAGAGAAATTTTACAGCTTTTCTGTAAGGAAAATTTGACAGATCGTTGTTCTCCTTCTCCGAATTTTTGCGTAAGTTCCTGATGCATTGTACTTTTTTATTTTTATTGCAGGTCCTTCATGAATACAATAAAGTGTTTCTGCGAATCATAACGGATCAGTGCTTCATTCGATTAAAATACGAATGACTGTTTGTAACCGCCATGGTTGATATTATACCGATGAAGCGACTACTCCTAAAACCCCTTCGATAAAATAGAACAAGTTATGCAACAGTTCTGATCGATCCAGTCATGGATCAGTTCTCTGACAATTCTTTGGCGGTGCTTTTCGATATTGCATCATTACAGGATTACTAATGGACTCTTGCGTTGTTCCAGGGGAAGGCAAATATGCTTAACGAAAGGGAAAGTAATTTTGGAATTTCGGGGCGTATCTGATTTTAGATAATTTTCGTTTTCGATAGATCTTTTGCAAAAGCCTTAACACTGAGGATAATAATCTCTTAATGATCATCATGGTCCTGATCCTGCAAAGGTCTTTGAGACTGCTGATCATGATTTTTTTTTTATTGTTTAACTCAGTGCTTTCTAAACTTTTTTGAAGCTGTCAAAAAAGCTGTCCCAAAAATAATTCAACATCCTACCCAGAATTTCGTGATTATTCCATAGTCCACTCTTTATGTTTCTTATTTTTAAGTTAAAAGACTTCTACACTGGTGTGCAAAACTTAAGGACCAACACTAATACTAAAGGTTACAACCACAAAATCTTTAAAGTACTCTTTACTGATGAGAGTAGATTCAGTCTCAGCAGCGATTCTGGACGTCAGCTAATCTGACGTGAGGTTGACACACGGTATCACCTCGTAAACATCACTGAAAGGAATCGATATGGCGATTGAGGTGTTCTCCTCTGGGGAGGCGTTATCCTGGATGGACGTACACAACTCCAGGTACTGGAAGGCGATACTGTTATAAGTACACGCTACTGTACTGAGGTAATCCTTCCCCATGTGTGTCTGTTCCGAGGTGCCATTGGCCCCGAGTTCGTGTTTATGGATGATAACACCACACCCCATTGCACTGCAGCTGTTAATATGCTTTTGGAAAGTGAGGACATTGTTCGTATGGATTGGCCTGCCCGTTCCAGCGATCTAAATCCCATGAAACACATATGGGACGCTCTGGGGAGACGCCTAGCGGCACGTCCACACCCACCAGCTGAAGATGGCGCTGACAGAGGAATGGACGATGTTACCGCAAGAACTTATCAACAACATTATTTTAAGTATGGACAGGCAGTACAAAGCCCGCATCGACATTAGGGGTGGCCATATCTCCTACTGAGGACCACCTCTTCCCTTTGTTTGGCAGTGATGCTTCTGTATCATGGCAGCCAGTTCTATGTTGCCATTTTTAAATAAAGTCCCTCTGTACCGTTTTGTTTCTGTTGTTGTGTCGGTGCTGTTTCCTTCATCATTTCTGTACCTCACGAAGTTCCTTTGGTATGCTTTTCCCATATCCAGGCCACTCCTATGAGAAGCTACAGGTGAAAACCTGACTGGTCCTTAAATTTTGCACACCAGTGTATCTCTTCTTTTCTTTAAACAAGAGTAAGAGATAGACGTAAACTGTGAAATACTTAACCGAGTTATTCAACATCGACTACACCAATTAAGTCGGTGTAGCGATACCCACTTTGAAAGGCTCTGACTTAATTTGTCTGTATAAAGCCAAATGAGAAAACTGGTGTTCGAATACTTTTTAGAGGGAATTGTATGCTTTGCTCATGATTAAGTGAAAGAATTAAAACATAATGCCATTATAGGAACTGTACATGCATTTGGTAAATATTTAATTATTTATGTCAATGGTCCTTTCTGTACCTTGTAGCACAACTGGGAGTTGGAGTATTGTCTAACAGAGAACTAGAAATATCAGTGGCTTTCTATTCAGTGAAGATGAAAGCTATCTCTGCAGGGGTTGTTTGTGCGCCCATAAATCTGAAATAATCTTGTTTATTGTTCGCGGAATCCTAGCAACAGTACCTGGTGGAAATGTATCTCTCTGTAGATGTTGCACGTAATTCTGAGCTTAAAGTCTCCTTCAACCAAAAAGTATTGAGGAGATTTGTTTCAGAAATGCGCGTTTAATTTACGATTCAGTTTAATGACGCTCATGTAAGTAAATCGTCCCAGAGGTACTTTGTTTTCCTCATTAAACTGAGTACTTCGTGACAATCTAAATCTTTCTGTCCATCTGTTGTTTACATTCTCTGCTGTTGGTTGCACGTAATATTTAGTTCTCTGCCTTCTCCTTAAAAGAGTGAAATATTTTTTATCTTTGAATGAAATTGGATGAAAAATGAAAACACAAAAAGATTATATTTAAGGCATGTACAGGGTATTGGTGATTTCATTTGCTTTCTGCTTGCATGTAACTTCTTGTGGAAGAGCTATAATCACCTTTCATCGAGGAAGCGATTATGTAGCCGAGCAATTAATTCTCTGTTTATTGGCTGTCAAGTTTATCGTGGCAAATGAAATGACGAAGCCATAAAAGGTGTAGATGTCCCTTCCGCCCTGGTGCTTTTTGTGTCCTTGAAAGAGAGAAAAGCGTACCTCTACCCAAAACGACACTTTGGGTCGATCGGAGAGTGTGGGTGTATGCATGTGCTAAACGAAAAAAAAAAAAAGAGATGAATTATGTTTCGACTTCCTGAATCGCACTTAGGTTCCATCGAAACATTAAGATGTGCACGCAATCTCAATAAGAAAACTATTCGTGTACGTCAATGAAATCTGTTTAATTAGCACGTAACTATTCTGCGTGCATCACCCTCTAGTCTGAAACTATAGAGGAGGTTGATTTTAAAAAAAATCGATAAATATTAAGGTCGAGAAAAGATCACAACCAGACACTTCCTATCAAAAGAGGAATCTTCTAGGGAGATGTACTGAGCCCATTATGGTTCTGTGTAGCACTGAACCCACTGTCCACCGTGCTCAATAACAGCGAAGGCGGATATATCCTAAAAGAGGCGAGGAAGGACCTGTACACCTTCTCTCACCTGGTGTACATGGACGACCTAAAACTCTATGCGGCAACCAAGAATCAACTCCAACGGCTACTCCGGAACACCGAAGAGTTAGGCACTGACATCAGAATGCAATTTGGCCTAGAAATATGCAAGACTCATTGATTGCATCAAGGACGTCCAGTAGGACGAAACTACCAGGTGAAGATCTGTGAAGGAGAGATTGAAGCCATGAGGGAGAGATATACAAATATCTGGAGATGATGCAGGCCCACCGGTTACAATACAAGGAAATCAAGGCCCGCCCTGACTAAGAAATACCATCCGAGGCTGAGAAGCCTTCTAAAATCAAAGCTGAATGACAGGAACATGGTCACATCCATAAACACCTACGCATCCCTAGTACTAACATACTCCTTCGGGATCATAAATTGGACCAAAACTGAGCTGGAGAATATTATGAGATCGATTAGGATAATCATGAAGAAGAGCCTCAAAAACCACCCGAAGTCAGCCATTGAGAGAGTGACGATAGGGGTTTGACCTCATTGAACAGGAGAAGAAGGCAATTAAGAACCTCGGAGATTACTTCTAGAAAAACACAACGCCAATCTACCAAACCATAAGGAAGAGAGACAAACAGCACACACACACACAGTCAACCTCAACAAGGAGTTCTCACATTAACACAGGCAGAAGAATCAAAGACAGAAAGACGGGCAAAGAAGGCACTCCATGGCAGACACTACAATGTTCTTCTTCAAAATTACAAATATGAGATGGCTTCGAAACGCATTGTTCACGAGAGGGAAGCTCTTCTTCGAGACTGAAGGATTCATGCTCGCCATCCAAGACCAGTAATTAACACAATTACCTGGTCTTGGATGATAGATTACACACATATCCAGAATGATAGATTACACATATCGACGATGCCACCTCTTCCTAGAAACAATTCAGCACATCACCACGGGATGCAGGGTGATCAACCAGACGGAACATTGAACCCTAGGGGACTCAAGCAACTCTCTAGTTGCTTGAGTAACGTTAGTCCACAAAGAGCAGCGTCTGTTGATTACCACTCTCTGTCTTTCCCACTCAACCACTCTTTTATCCATTGCAGCAACTTGCCCTTAATACCATACTGCTCCAAATTGTAGAATGGTCTTCCATGCCCAATAATATCAAAAGCTTTCCTGAAATCCAAGTATATGATATCAAAATTATTTTTTGCATCCAGTTCCTTTGTGACCACATCATAGTAACCAATCAAATTGGTCAAACAAGACGTTCCCTTAACAAACCGATGCTGTGTCTTAACTATTACTGCAGTCTTGTCTAGATGATCATGAAATGCTTCTTTAATCAGTGATTCCATTATTTCCCCCGGAACAGAAGATGAACTAACAGGTATGTAAATACTCGTGGCACCCATTGATCCCACTTTGTGAATTGGGGATACATTTGCATACCTCCAGTCCGTGGGGACTTCCCCTGAGTCCAGGGATGTTCTCATAAGTCAAGATAAGTCTGATTCATTCCCTTCCTTCTAGAGTTTATATAAGTAAAGAAGTCCTTGCTGTTTTGGTTAGCATCCTTTGCCAAAGATTTCTCGTAATCTCCCTTCTCTTGCCTAACCTCCTTTGTGACTTCATTACAGACTAGCTTATATCTACCATAGGTTTCTGCGTCGCCTGACACAGAAGCCTATGGTATATTATGTTTGGAATTTGTGTTTGTTCTGTTGTCTATTTGCTGGCAGTGGACAAAAAAATCCGAGTTTCCGGGAGAAATAACCACTACTCTCGGGTAGACAGACTAACTCAGCCACACTGCGTAAAAGTCTCATAAAAATTAATAATCACTGCCTAATCAGACAGTAATGGCCTGATTCCATAAGGTGGCAGTAATGTTCCTCCAGTATTTCCAACTCTAGATTACCGTCTCTCAATCCTGGACACGATAAAGAAGAAAGTACGCTTTGGCTTCGCCGATAGTGTTGATTATTCGCAGAAGATTTGCAATCAATTCATGATAGCAATCAGCTAGAATTTGATGCCATTCCTTACTCAGTGTTCGAATTAGTAATAGTAATAGTAATGCGTAGTAATAGTATTCGCCTTATAGTGCGAGGAAGCTACAGGCTTTTGCTGCACTGGCAAAAAAAAAAAAAAATAAAAAAAAAAAATAAAAATAAAAAGTAGATAAGAAAATACAAGCTATCCAGTTGACTTTTAAATTTATTAAAACTGTCAGACTCTACCTCTGAGAACAACTTGTTCTGGCAATCAACGACATGAGGTTTAGAGTATATGCAGTCTAATCTAAACCTCAAGCCCTGCAATTTGAATTTATGACCCCTAGTTCTGGAATTCTGCAGAACAGCGAGAATTCTGTCTTCATTCATTTTATTAAAACCCTTGTAAACCTCAATCAGTTCACCTGTTACCAATTTCACCTGTAATCCCATTATATAAGGCCTATGTTAGACCACACTTGGAATACTGTGTTCAAGTATGGAGACCGCACCTAAAGAAAGACATCGAGCTTCTTGAAAGGGTGCAAAGAAGGGTAACTCGCCTGGTGAGATCGGCAAAAGGGCGTCCTTATGAAGAAAGACTTCGAATATGTGGGCTGCAGAGTTTGGAAACTAGACACCTTAGAGGAGATTTGATTGAGGTGTTTAAGGCTCTGAGAGAGAGGCATCAGTAAAATGAATGAGGACAAAATTTTCAAGATTTTATATATAAATTATGCTAGAACTAGGGGACATAAATTCAAGTTACGGGGGGAAATGTTTAGATTGGGCTGCAGGAAGTTTTATTTTAGCCAGCGTGTTATAAATTACTGGAATAAGTTGCCTTCATGGGTGGTAGAGGCCGACAGTTTGGGGAAATTCAAAGGTCATCTGGATAGTACTTTCGGGTAAGGGAAGCGCATAGGATGATAGGATTAATTTCCTTTTTATTTAATTTTTAATTTCATTTTATTATTTTTATTTATTTATTAATTATTAATATTTATTTATTTATTTATTTAATTTTTGTTTTTATCATTGTTTTGTTCGGATTTTTTTTTTTTTTTTTTTGGCTGGTGCAGCATAAGCCATAGGCTTTCTTGCACCATACGGCCGTTACTAATACTAATACTAATACTAATTAGTTAGCAAGTTCTGCAGCCCACATAATCAGAGTCTTTCCGCATACGGTCGTCCTTCTGTCGATCTCAACATTCGAGTAGCCCGTCTTTGAACCCTTTCAAGAAGCTCAATGTCTTCTTTCAGATGAGGTCTCTATACTTGAACACGCTATTACAAATTTGGTCTTACAATTGCCTTATACAGTGGGATTAGGCAATTGTAAGGTTCCATCAGTGACATTGTAATTCCCTCAGTGACACGAGCAATTTTTATGGGATTTTGTGAAAAAACACATAAAAATTACCACATTCATGCGATGATTGCATGGTTTTCCCTCCCTGAAAACTGGGTTTTTCATCGAACAAACAGGAAAATCAACTACAAAATACATGGAATGTTGATGTCGCATTGCTTTAATGGTACTAAGCACACGCCCGCCTCCCCCTAGCAGTGGGAATGCTATTGTAGCAACGCAAGTGGATTATATTCACCTCACTCTGATCCAGAATTCCAACTCATCTGAAAGTGGTCTCTGGGATTCAGATTAGTGCTTTGATCTAGGACAATTAGGGAAATATACTTATCTAATTACAAAAACAAGTATGAGAGAGAGAGAGAGAGAGAGAGAGAGAGAGAGAGAGAGAGAGAGAGAGAGAGAGAGAGAGAGAGAGAGAGAGAGAGAGATAATCTTTATTGACCGTCACGGCCATAAAGCCAGGGGTTCGCAGCCTCCTTGTATCTACACATGAAGGCAATCACAAATTTGTGATTACATCTTAAAGATCGTCTCCTCCCTTATCAGAAGCTCCATCTAGTTCAACTCCTGGCTGCCAGGAGTTGAACTAGATGGAGTTCTGATAAGGGAGGAAACGATCTTTAAGATGTAGTCTTGAAGAGAGAGCAATAAGCTTAGGAGTGGACCGGAGAGCTGGTTGGGGGATCCGCCAATACGTGGTGTCCCAAATGTTGGGCGCTGAGAGTCTCCCAGTGATCATTTTGATGGTGCAGATTAGTCTTCTTTCATGGATTAAGGCTGAAAATCTAGTTAAATCCAGTGCTTTGGCCATCGGTGTTGTGTTGTGTGCTGCTGTAGTGGGAGACAACACTTCCAGGTCGCCCACTTCAGGAGCCAGTATTCTGCGGCCTTTAATGGTTTAATTGTTGTGTTTGCAGTCGAGTCCCACAACTCTACTCCATACAGTATGCCTTCTAAAATCATCGTCCTGGTATAAATTTTTATCAGAATTCTGTTCTGATAAAATATAATAAAATGTTGAATTTGGCATGGAGCTCTTCTATATGAAGATGGAATTTTAGTTTTTGGTCAAAGATCACATCCTTTGCCTGTGATGTGATAATAATTTTGAAGGAGCTTAAGCAAGGCTGGGATGTTAACACCATCGAAAGCAGCTTGTAGATCTAGATAAGTGATTGCAATTTCTTCTTTCTCCTCAAATGATTCAAGGATGGCATTGGTAGTCATAATTAGATTATTAACCGTTGAGCTATCCTGCAGAGCATAATGAATTTGTTGAGGCCAGTGAGGAAGGATGTGCATGGTAAGCACGAGGAGGGTGAGATGGGTCTGAAGTGCTTGGCTTCAGTTGGCTGACAAACTTTTGAGAGTGGCCTAACAGAATACATATTCCATGTTGGAGGGAAAAATTCTCCTTTTAATATGGTGTTAAAAATCATTATGAGAGGATCAATTAGATATGGGCAAACATTTAATGATAAATTGTGGAACTTTGTCAGTCCCTGAAGTACCAGTTGCAGGCAATTGATTAATTGCAGATATAAGATCTTGTCTTGTGATTAAGATGGTTGCAAGTGCATCTCTGGGAACATCATCATCAAACATGGGATGAAGATGCTCCTGATGCACAGTGCGTCGTATGTAATAAAATATTAACAAACAGTTCTTTGGCTCCCGCTAAACGTGTGTTCAGTAAATATATTGTGAGATGAAAAAAAAATTTGGGAAACGCTGCACTACTGGATAATACAAACTCTATTCATGTACAACATGTATTAAACATTACAAATATTTATTAAAACCAAGAGTTCATTTTCTTATCTATTATTTTTATGCTAAATCATGACTTGCATTTTGATGTTCACTGTTTAAATTCATTTCATTTATCTCAGTTCATATTTCTATAAATATTTTTAATTTCTACACCCACTCTTCAAATAATTAGAAGCCATTTGCAACTGATCATATAATTCAACGTAGGGCGTGCAGATGTAACTTGTGGCATCGTGTCATCAGAAGTTTCTTGCTCTCGGATAATATAACTGAATCTCAAGAAGCCATACATCCAGATTGTTTTATGTTCTTCACCAAAGCAACTGGAGGTGGTGTCATGGCATGAAAATTATAGAACACTTGTCATGAAACTTCACTAACTTCATCCAGCACTTCATTTTTACACGGACTGTGATGAATTCTTTCAAGAAAAATTCAAGATTAATTCAAGGTGAATCCTTTCAGTATCTATCCTGGCTCCCCTAATTCTCCAGTTCTGAATCCAGTTGAGAATATCTGGAATTCGTTCGAAACGGTAATTCGGCTTCGAAGTTCTCTGCGGACCACAATATAGTAGCTCACAAATGTTTTGATGGAATAATGGTAAAATCTGTAAAATTATTAAACTCCCTTTAAGAACTATCGAATTCCATCTGACGATGTGTGCTAGCTGTAATTTGGGCAAAAGGTGGTAATATAGAAATTGAACAAAGGCTGTTAATTTTTTGGAGAGTAAGTATATGTTACATCGTTAAAAATAATTGAGAATTTTATAATTAGTCCGTGTATACTTTTAACATTTAGGATGGTTTAGGATGGCTGCTTGATTACTATAATATTATTATTTACAACAAACAAACAAACAAGCTATAATAGCAAACTAGAATAATAAAATCATGGTAAGATGGTATTATAACAAATAGGTATGTGGCTACTTACTCATTTCCAGAAAATATACAAACTAATCAAAGACCACACGCAATTTACATACATATGCGACTGGCGTATGAATTACCTGTATACACGTAGCTTGTTTTTTTAATTGTCTCTGGAGGGAGGAGTCCAAATAATTTTGAGAGGATCATGAATAAGTTAGGATGGGAAAATGGATAGACAGTGACTACGATGGGGTGTACCCGAATTACAAGATGGTAAACTAGACTGTCCAAGTATTGTTAAACAGATTAAGAACTCCAGTGTCTTTTTACAAACCATCCTCTATCCAATAATACTACCACCCCGTTGAACAGCAATATCTTCACCAAGAAAATAGAACCAAGAACGGTGTAATTGCGTGATAAAACTGGAACTGGGATTTGTTGAATCCCAGTTCTCTTTCAACATTTCAAAGCTCTCTTTTCAACATTTTCAAAGCCTCTTTCAGCATTCCAGTACTAACCTTCCAGTATCGAATGGTCTATTGCAGGCATTTGTGCGATGGATTCACTTTACTTGGCAATCCACTGTTCTGTCTGCAATTCATTCCCCCCGTGTCTGATTCTTTTCCAGTTCCAGCATTCATATTCCAAATAGATAATTTTTGGCTTATTTCTGAATCAGAAGTTGTATTCCTTGTTCATTTGCATCCTTCAATCTTTCTCAACAAAGATTAAGGATGAATTTAATGGGATGAATGATATCGCAAACCACCTGTTGTTTTTAAATAAGTTTTATTTTTTGAAAATTTTTCCCATAATGAAATTAAATACAAAATAATATTTTGTGCCATAATTTCAGTAGTGCATTCTCTTTTCCAGTATGTTGTGAGTTCAATTACGTTTAGAATCTGCAATAAGATTTATTCTGATTGCATAAATTCTCGTTATAGTGGACTTTTACTGTATTTTGACGATAAGCATTGAAAACTAAGCACAAATCTAGTTCATATCAATTCTGGACACTAGAATGATGCTCAACGTTTCAGAAAGTTATTGAAAATGAATCAAGTTTTCGTAGTGTTCTAAATCTTCTTCAGTGGCACTCAACGTTTATTAGTGTAACCTCATTATTATATTTCTGTGTAACATCCATAATAGCGATGGAAAGTTTGATAAGCATATCTTTCAAGTTATCATTTAAGCATACTGATCTATTGGATTCATCAGAATAATACGCTTTCATTTCCTAGTTATTAAGCTTCATTCTTATTTTTCAGGCTTAGTTACCCATCCCGGATTAAGTTTAAATTTGAAATTTTCTTGAGAAAAGCGAATCAAACAAATTCGAAGTTATTCCGAAGCATTCCTCTTTACGTTTAGGCAAGCGGAACCGCTACCAAGTTAGTTGGTTTTAGAAAAGGGTTTCGTGATTCATTTCTCCAGAATGGTACATCTTTCATCCCACAAAACAAGTAACAGAATAATTTCCTCAGCGCTCATTCTAAACAACCCAACTGAAAGCATAACATTTCTAGAAGTTAATGTAGCTACATGAACATGACAGTCGGCTTCTTTTTTCCTTAAATATGTAATAAATCTGAAGCGCAGTTCACCAACTTAAAAAGGAAATGCAAATCACAAATTTAAAATTGAATTGATGATCGAAAATTTAAAAAGTTGCATTAAGGACAGAGGCCATCGCTGAGATCTCGTGCATCAAACAATACTAAATCATTCCTGGTTGTTTTCTAACGTACTGATAACTCGCATTTTATATTTTTTCTAATTACAGTGATTTGCCATAAAGCTACATGTCAAACCATGCCCCGAGTTGTTCGTGGATCAACTTCAAGTGCATGGACCCTTTCTTACCCACCCAGGATTGTTTGTACAAACCAGCGTTGGCTTCTGCGAATAGGGGCCCTAAACTATTGCTTACCTCATCTGTTCGTCCGTAGATGCTATGCCTTCATTTTCTCCACTCTGGCTCAACTACACCAACCCTTTCCACTTCTCTCGCACCAGTGCCTTGACGTAACAGATCGATGTTCGCCACCACCGCTGCTCCGACATGCCCCAGTCAAACAGCGTAACGAAAGAGATCACGTCACGAGTCAGCGTTGAGTAACGAAGTCACAGAAACACTCCGGACAATTACATCAGTCACGTGGGAGCTGCTGAATGAGCACCTCGAACATCTGGACACGAGTTACCTGTTGTCTTTCTTCCGGTCCCTGTCGCCGAGAGGACAGAAAGGTTGCGAACAAACGCGGAGGATTTTACAGGTTTATGTTCGAGTGAATTCCGAACATCCTTTCGTGTCTTTGGTACGAGATGTTACTCGCTTTTCAGCTGAGTGTGCATCTGATGCGTGTATGAAATCAAGAAAACTTTAAAGCGTACAAAGAGTTACGCTCATTTCAATACAGCTTTGCAAAAGGTGGTAGACGGATAGGTGATAGATGTGGACCATGGATGGGGTTCATTTATGAAAAATGAACCCCATCCATGATCCACATGTCAGGAACAATTATATTTGCACTTGAACAAAACAGAAAACAAGGAAAATTGAGCTTAGCAACTTCCAATAGGAGGTCATCAAAACATCCTTTAGGAACGTTTATTCAAAAACTAGTACGGCCACCTTTTTCCCGAATTACAATTCATAAACGCCATCGCATGCACTCCATTAGGTGTGGGAACGCCATAGTTGTAATTTAAATCTGTAGTTGGATTCCCTCAATGGAATCCAACTACAGATTTGACAATTCTTCCATTAGAATATTTCTTAACTACTCTGTTGTCGCCATAGAAAATCGCAAAGCTGAACTGCTCTTTCCAACCTATCCCAAACAATCCTCAATTGGATTCAGATCTGAAGAATTAGGCGGCCAAGGCAAATGTCGGAAATCTTGAGAAAGTTTACCGAACCATTCCAGACACAGTTTTTGCACTGTCAATAGTGGCGTTGTCGTCTTGGAAGAATCCATCATAAATCCGGATAAAAACGAATCATTGCAGGGGAAGTTGATCCGATACAACAGAAAGGTGTTCATTGGGGGTTAACACGGTTTTCTAACGATATGAGCGAATCCAGTCCGTACCAGCAGAAGAAACTCCATATCATGACACCATCTCCACATCAAGCCGTTCAATGGGGAAAAAAAAAAGATAGTCTGGATGCATGGCTCCAACGGTTCACGCCACACACTACCATTGATGCAAAAAAGTGTAAATCAAAACTCGTTCCCTTGCGTTGTATTATCTAAAAGTTAAATTCAAGTAAGGTAAAATATCAAAATTTCCGAGTAAAATAATTATTGGTTAATTTAAAAAAATTTTTTTTTCTTTTTGCTGGCTCCTGGTTTGGGCAACCTGGGAGCGGGATTGCTGGCGCCCACTATCTCCAGTGGGTGCCGAATTTTGTGTGTTTCAGCACTACAGGTAATAGTGGACCAACACTTTTTCGGAGCTGTTCTGCAGAGGTTTTGCACCACCACAGATGAACAAGGTGGAGATGGGCAAATGCCTAGGAGTCACCAGCGATACCTCACACACACACTAATTACTAGTGTGTGTGTGTGAGGTATCGCTGGTTAGACCACACTAGTTAGACCCAGTGTGGTCTAATCAGCTAGTTAGACCACACGATCTTTTTCCACTGTTCCATAGTCCGATCTGGCTGTTGGCGGCGCCACTCCATCCTTCGATTTTTTACAACAAGAAGCGTCATTCTCATAGGCAAAACTCCACAAAATTCCACATTCTTCAACTGCACAATTCGATTAGAGGTTTTTCTTTGCCTAAATTGAATATTTCAGTCACTTTCTATACACTAAACCTTCAATCCTGAAGCATAATTCGCCTTCTATGTGACAACTTACATTTGCATACTGTACGTTTAACTATTTGTTGACACCAATTGCAAAACGTCTTTAAATATTTGGACAATGGGCATAGGTCGCCATATAAGCAATCAGTCTTGAAAGTGTCATTGTAATTAAATTGCAACCCCCTCGATTAACGGAGGACTGATGCAATCACAAGGTAGATGACAGAAATTGAATAAAAGACACCACAGGTCGTTTAGAAGAGTCCGATAGTTCTCATTGAATGCTGTCAACCAGGAGTTCAACAGTAAAAACAGAAATTGATATTAATATTAAGACGATACGGAAGGATCTGCATGGCAATGGATTGTATGGCAACGTTGCAGCACACAAGCCAAAGGACTCAATGGTAATTAGTCCCAGAACTTTGAAAAGCTGTGTTTTAATGTCTTATTAATAACACATATTTTAATCCAATTCTTCATTGGCTGTGGGCCCATGTCTCAGACCGTCTTCATCAACTATCACTTAATGGTTATCTTTCCAAGCATTACTCTTTTCCAATCGGTATTCCCCAAGGCTCTGCTTCGAGCCTACTTCTTTATAATGTTCACGTCAACGATTTAACCCACATAACCTTCCCTGAGGGCACAACGTTATATCCCGAACTAGATAGCGTTAGTATAGTATAATATTGTCAATTAATCAGTAAAATCTATTAAACTTGTTAAACTTCGTTGTCAATTAAATTGTACTTTTAACTAAATATATATATAACGATTAGATTACAAACGTAACATAATTAATTAATACATAACTTGATACGGAAGTTATATAAAGGAACTCGTAGATAATTAATACTTGACACTGAAAAATATATATACCGTTATAACTGTGTTGGGATACAAGTTTAGGGATATAATTTTGTACTGAAATTGAAATTTTATTGAAATTAAATCGAAATCATGACTCAGACCAGAGCAGCAAAGCAAAAGGCTCATGGTAATGGGAGTGCTGTGGCTCAGAGGAGAACTGAGGGGGGGGAGTTACCCTCTGAATCACAGCCTTTTAAAATGCACTGTTTGCATCATGTTTGTGGATCAATCAGGTACGGGACATGATATTGCCATGGGGGATGTCTTTGTGTATGCGCGATGCAAGGAGTGTAACGAAATCAGGCGACAACTCAGCGTTGTTATGGGCCTATATGAGAGCTTGAAGGACAGGGTGGATGCCCTCGAAGGAACTAAATTAAGGGGCCCATCAAGCTCTCAGCTGCCCACATCAGCGCCAGACCGTGCACTTGTTCATCACGCAACACAGAGGCAGCCCCCTAGGCAGAATGCGCTGGTCCCACAGGAACTAGCAGTTGTTGGTGACCCTATTGTCAGGGAAACGGGAAACATGCTTTGTAAAAAGGATAGGTGGAACAGGACCAGGGTATGTCTGCCAGGGGCAAAAGTTGATGACGTTGGTTGTAGAGTGGATATCATCTTTTAAGGGCACAAAAGGTGATATAGTTGTACACGTTGGCACTAATGATATTAAGAGTAGGAGACCGGCAGAATTACTTAACAAGTACAGGTCACTGATGAAAAAAAGCCGTGAATTAGGGTTGAATTTGAAAGTGTCTGCAATTCTGCCCAGAGACGATAGGAGGGAGTATATGATAAGAGCCTTGTCGATCAATTCGGCCCTGGAAAGATTGTGCAAAGCTCAAGGGGTAGAATTTTTTTCAGCCTGGTTTGTACTTGTTAACAGGAGAGATTGCTTCTACAGGGATGGGATACACTTAAATAGAAAGGGTGCAAGAATATTTGCTGATGCTATCGAGGCAGTGTTAGGTGGGTCGGAAAACTGCTAGCTTGGGGGGAGACAAAGACGAATAGATTAACAGTAGCCACTGGCAGAGGTGAAAGTGATTCTTGCACTGCTTCTATTAGAATGAGCAGAAGCCTGAAAAACAAGATGCATGATATTTCAGAGACTGCTGGGAGAGTCATTGCGGCAGAAGTAAACACATGTTCGGTTGCATTAGGCTAGCTAAGAATAGGAACAGGTGCATGTATACTTGCGTGTACACCAATGCTAGGAGTTTAGTAAATAAATTTGATGAATTTGAAGTATTACTCATAACATCAAAGGCAGATATTGTGGGGATTTCAGAGACGTGGTGTCACACAGATATAAGGAATGCAGAACTGGAATTTGGACAGTACAACGTCTACAGAAAGGATAGACAGGATAGGAAGGGAGGAGAGTTTATGCTATTAGTTAAGAAACACATAAAATACAAAGAAGTGAAGCCAGTCGATATCGCTGAACAGTGCAGTGTTGAGTCAATTTGGTGTGACATAAGCATTGGGAGATCAAAATTGAGAGTAGGAGTGTGCTATAGGCCTAATGACTCTGATGAGTATAATAAGGAACTGTACAGGGAAATAGAGTGGGCCAGTAAATCAGAGAGTCTTATAATGGGAGATTTTAATTTCCCAGATATTGACTGGTATTTGTGGGTTGGTCATCACACACTAGCAAGGCTTTTGTGGATTTATTGGATGATTGTTTTCTACATCAGCATGTTCGGGAGGCAACTAGAGGGAGGAATACTCTTGATTTGATTATCAGCAGTGATTCTTCATGCATTAAGAATCTGCAGATAACGGAACCACTAGGTGGCAGTAAACTCTAGAAGGAAGGGCATGAATCAGATTGGTCCACTTGATATCGATGGGTCAACTGTTGATGATCCTGCTCAGGCAGCTAACAAACTAAATGAATATTTTGCATCGACATTCACACATGAGGAGTTATTCAGCGAGGGGAATGCAAGAGGTGTGTTCAACTCTGGCAGTAAGCTAGAGAATCTTGTAATAACTGAGAGTAAAGTGGAGAAGAAATTGTTGAAGATAAACACAAGAAAGGCACCTGGGGTGGATGGGATCTATCCAGTTATATTAAAGGAGGCAGCAAAGAAAGTAAGCAAATCCTTAGCCATAATTATGAGAGCTTCCTTGGACTCGGGGGATATACCCATAGACTGGAGATGTGCAAATGTGACCCCAATTCACAGAGGAGGATCAAAAGGCGACACAAGTAATTATAGACCTGTTAGTTTAACGTCTGTTTCAGGATAACTTTGATATTATATACGTGAATCTTAGAAAGGCTTTTAATACTGTTGCACATTAAAGACTGCTGCACAAATTGGAGCAGTGTGGAGGAGGCAAATTGCTGCTATGGATAAAGGGGTGGTTGAGAGGGAGAAGACAGAGAGTGGTAATCAATGGACACTGCTCATCGTGGACTAATGTTAGTAGTGGAGTCCCTCAGGATTCAGTGTTGGGTCCATTATTGTTTTCTGTATTTATAAATAATATTGATGATGGTATATCAAGCTTAATGTCCAAGTTTGCAGACGATGCAAAGGGTGGCAGCGTTGTCAAGAACACTACTGACACTATGCTGCTGCAACAGGATCTGGAAAGGTTGAGCAGATGGGCTGAGAGGTAGCAAATGAAGTTTAACATTGACAAATACAAAGTACTACATATGGGAAACAGCAAACTCAGAGCAACGTATCAACTCTGTGGTACTACACTGACAGTGATAGAGAACGAAAAGGACCTGGGGGTAATTGTGCAGCCAGATATGAAGTTTTCTGAGCAGTGCAGGCCGTCTTGCAGGTATTTTTCTAGCAGGGATAAGGAGGTGATTATTCTCTTGTATAAGGCAATAATAATAGTCAGGCCACACCTTTCAAGATGGATGTAGAGCTGCTGGAACGAGTACAGAGAAGGGCAACAAGATTAGTGAATGGAACAAAGGGTTGCTCTTTCGAAGAAAGGCTTAAGTTTTGAAAATTGCAGAACCTTGAGAGTAGGCACCAGCGAGGTGATCTGATAGAAGTGTATAAAGGCTTGAATGGTTTGAGCATGCTCAATGCTGATGAGATTCTTCCTCTAGCTCAGAAAAATCACCTGAGAGGGCATAAATTCAAATTGAGGAAAGACTGATGTAGGATAGATGTGTGGAAATTTGCCTTTAGCCAGCGGGTAGTTGTTTGGTGGAACAGACTTCCATCCCTTGTAGTCAAATAAATAAAGTTAAGGCTCAGCGGGACAGGTATTTCGAACGAACGGAGGGATGAAGTGGAAGTGGTTTTTTTTTTTTTTTTTTTTTGGCTGATGCT
The DNA here is from genome assembly GCF_048544385.1 of Mastigoproctus giganteus. NCBI lineage: Eukaryota > Metazoa > Arthropoda > Arachnida > Uropygi > Thelyphonidae > Mastigoproctus > Mastigoproctus giganteus. The sequence continues at coordinate 5,292,048 of NC_143581.1, forward strand.
GCATAAGCTTGCTTTTTTGCATCATGTGCCTCTACTAATGTTAATGCTAATGCTAATGCTAATGATAGTCTTGTCCAAAGAAAATTATCAAATTTCGATTATCAAATCTCGCATAAAATTGAAAAAACTGCAATTCGTATTTTAAAATACCTCCTAAGACAAGATGGGATTTCAACTAATCAAGCCATAAATATCATTCTGACCTCGCTAAATATAAAATGAAATCTTTATTTACAAGGAGATACATTCAAGGAATGAGGTTCATCTACAAAATAACACATAGCAAATGCCTAAATAGTTACTTTCTTTCGCAAACGAAATTCAACAATCCCAAGGGACAGGTAAGGACCGGACATTTTTGCTGAAATAAAATTCAGAACTGATATTGGAACAGATGCAATTTTCAGGGACAATATACTAATGCCTCATGGTCTTAATTTCCTGAGCGCCCACTAAAAACTACACGGGGTGTGGCAATAAAGTTCCAGGACTGGTGCTGTTGTGATCATGTTCCATCAGTTTGAAAATAAATCGAAATTATATGGTGTACTTCGAACTTCCAGCAACAGATGGTGGTACAGACATTGTTCAGTGATCTGACATGTTGCAAGCTGTTCCGTTAGCAGCATTAACATTCCCTGTCAGGATTTTGCAATGAGGCAACGAACGATTAGCAAATTTTGCTTTAAACTGGGAAAATCTGCAACAGAATCGTACGAAATGTTAAAAACTGTTTCCGGTGATGAACCGTTCAGTCGTACCATTGTGTTTGAATGGTATAAGCGGTTCAAAGACAGCCGTGTGATGTCAACATCTTGAAATGAGGACAGAGTTTCAAAAGATCATCGTTTTCCCCTCAGAAAATGATAGTTGATGAGTTAGATATGAATAAGGAAACGATTTGTTAAATTCTGCATGATTTAGAGAAAAGAAAGGTCTGTGCAAAATCTATGCTGCACAGTCTCAGGGATGAGCAGAAGTAATGAAGAGTGTCATCATACGAAGGCTTCATCCAGACTTGTCGAGACAATTCTAATTTCCTGGACTGTATTGTCACTGGAGATGAGCGTTGGGTGTTTCAGTACGACCCACAGATGGCTTCCAGCACTTGCAGAGGACTTCAAAATCATCATCAAGGCCCAAAAGTTTCGTTTACAGAAGTTCAGGTTCAAGACGATGCTGACCATGCATCGTCAAGGCAACTAGTTCTTGTTGCTTGACAATGCAGTCGTCTATCCTTCACTTCTGAAGACATGGGACTGTACAGATCAACCATCCACCCTACTCTCCTCATCTAGCACCAGCTGCCTTCTTCCTCTTTCCCAAAGTGAAAACTGCTGTCAAAAGAAAGAAACTTCAGAATGTTGAAGACACAAAGAAAAGCGTAACCGCCGAACCGAACATCTTCCCTTTGGACCCCTTCGCTTAATCTTTTCAGAAAAGTTTAAGAACGGTGTAATATGGTATAATATTTATTACTGTGCTCCCATATACTTTATTAAATATCTGTTCTTTCTACATATGTATGTATCTGTCAAGTGACACCATGTTCACGAGACTTAAATAAAATACACGCGGAGGGTGCACGGATCATCTAAAGCGAACAATCATCATCAGCCATTTTCAATCTACTGCAGGATCTCCAGCAACTTTCCAGTTCCTTCTGTTTTGTGAAAATGGCCCAAAGTGAACAATTCTGCATTAAAATTTCCAAATTTATATTTGTCAAATTTTAATTAAATTTGGAATGGCTCAACAAATATTTTTAAAAGATCCAAATATAAAATTTCATGAAAATCCATCATTTAGGAGCCGAGTTACCACAACCAATGTATTTGCTTGTTCTATGAGAACCCCCAGAAGGCTTTAAAATCTTCGACACCTTTCTTTCCAGGATGATGCACGTTCCAATAGAAGCAGTTCAATCTTCTATTTGAACTACATCCAATCTACCATACCACAGTCTAACAACTCTATTGGTGTGCGAACAAACAGATAAACATCTCTTGCTGGCAAAAAACTAATTGATGTTTGAAATTTTAGGAGGAATCATTGTTGCAGGAGATCAATTGAGTAGGAAATGGTTATTTTCGTTTTGAGCGCAAAAGATTTGTTTATGTGATGAGGCGAAGTTGGAGCTGACTCGAATTATCACCCAGTTAACTCAGACCATGAGAGATGGCAAGGTCGCGTCTGTGAACTGCGCATGTTCTAAAATAATGTGTTGAGAAGATTTATCCGGTACCAAAAGAACGTCACGAAAACGAATGTTGTTTCATCGACACGTTCGCGAGTTGAGTCACGTGGATTGTTGTAATGCAACCAAACGACAGAACGCGTGCTTCGTTTGGTCACAGGTAGTAATCTTTTATTCACCGAAATCATTTAGCGAGCCGCTTAATAATTCATGCGCTTCTAAAAACTGTCCCCCTCCCCCTTTCCCAGGTTCGGAGTATAAATATTTGACGCGTTTCACCGCCATTTCCGAATGTTGTCCCGATAACTCGAATTTTAATCAAGCCCCGCGATCGCCTCCGACTGCTTCGTTTCATTTCGACAATCTCGTTTTAAGGTGCGGCTCGCATGCAAAAGATAAATTAATTCCAAAATTCGCTCTGTGAGAGGTGGGACTTTTGCGGTCAACATATTGTTTGTTTCCTAGCAACGTAATGGGAGGAACACAAAAAAGGATCGGTGACACAAGATGGAAACCAGGTCTCAAAACAGTGGCACCTTCGTTCGGTTGTAGAAAAGGTACAAATGTCTTCACTTCCCATATTCACGAGCCCTCTGTCGACCAAAAAAAGCACATTATTATAAATAATAATAATTAAATATAAATAAATAATTATAAATTATTATAAATAATAATAATAATTAAATATCAGACTGTGTTATTTCGAAATCGGATGCCAGCAGTTGCTTTTGAAATTACAAGTATAAGATCGTCTTAAAGATATTTCTTTATAAGAACACTTAAAAAATTGTTGTTTGATTGTTTACTCTTTGAGCTAAAGCAACTAAGGCTATGAGGCGAATGTAATTTGTCGTGTCTGTAAATTGCTTGTATTTGATGATGTGCCTATTTTACTGGATGCAAGAAACAGAAATCTGTTTGAGCCGGCTAACTCTCCACTACCCTGAGTGTATAGTGTTAATTGTAATGAGGCTCTGGGGGTTCCCCCCAACTCCGCGTCAGGCAATGTGATGAATAGAAAACACTGCAAAGGCCAGATTTGTTCATGTAGTATTAGTGTGCGGTTGTGTTGTTTATCTGGCCTCTTAGTGGGAGGGGATTAAAGTGGTAGAGAGAGTGGGAATTTAAGCAATTCCCACACCAGTGGGAATTCATCCTTCATTCCTACCAACCCAGGTGGTAGGAAAGAAGGATCATAGAGAAAGAGTCCCTATGTTGGATCACCTGTGTTGGTGCTCCAACACAGGTGCTCCATAGGGACTCTAACGCACACTGGCCAAGAAGTAAGCCAGTGTCAGCATCCCACTATGACCCTATGCCCATCATCCATCCGAGGGGGATGAGGGAAGGCAGGCAGTTTCATCAACTCATAATCCTCATTCACTCTCTGCTCTCATTCTTGTTTTATAGTGTTTTCTTACATTTTATGTTAAGTTATACAATTTTTTTTCACTTATTATTATTATTTTTTTTACATATCCATCTTCATTCTCACACCAGCCAGAGGAGAGAATGTAATGGTATGTAGTGTACTATCTAATAAATAAAATTTAGTGGCTAGAGACTAAGGGTTAGAAATACTTAAATTGATCAATATGAATCCAAGAATGTTCTCATAATTATGGCTAAGGGTTTGCTTATTTCCTTTGCCTCCTCCTTTAATATGACTAAATAGATCCTCTCCACCCCTGGTGCCTTTCTTATATTTAATTTCGACAATTTCTCCCCCAGTTATTACAAAATCATTTAGTTCCCTGTTAGAGTTTGACACACTTCTGGCCTCCACTTCCCTAAAGAATTCCTCATGTGCGAACGTAGATGCAAAATGCTCATTTAGTTTGGGCGTCTTTACCATTGCCCTTTTTCTCTCTCTCCCTTTATCACTTTAATCCCCTCCCACTAAGAGGCCGGATGAACAGCAGAATCATTGACAGTCGAACCATCGCTATCAAGTGGACCAATCTGATTCATCCCCTTCCTTCTAGAGTTTATATACATAGGTAAAGAAGTCTTTGCTGTTTTTCTTTGCATCCTTTGCCAAAGATTTCTTGTAATCTGCCTTCGCTTGCCTAATCTCCTTTATGACTTGATTACAGACTATCTTATATCTACCATAGACTCTGTGTCACCTGATAACTTATATGCATCCCATGCATTTTTATTCTCTGCCACATGTCTCGTTAGGTCACCTGACATCCATTTAGGCCTTGAACAGTATTTCTTAGTTGACATGAAAACCCCAGTAGCCTCCATGATTAATTCCTTGAATACTTCCCATTTAGAATTTTCTGTTGGTAACGTCATCAGATGGTCCCACTGTATAGAATTTAAAAACTGTCTGAATTTAAAGACGAACACAACTAGCCACCATGCAAAAATTGTATCTGAACAGTTCGAGGCGAACTTTCCCAAGATTTCCAACAACTACCCTGGCTGCCTAATTCTGAATCCAGATCTCAATCCAATTGATAATATCTGGGATAGGTTGGAAAGGGCAGTTTGGCTTCTTAGGTCTCTACTGATCATAGTAGAACAGCTAACAAATATCTTGAGAGAAGAATGGTCCAATATGAAGCTGGACCTCATTAGACATATAATGAAATCCGTGTCACTACGAGAAGGGGCTAATTCAGACGTACTAAATGTTGAATAAAGGTTTCTAATTTGTTGGCTAGTGAATTGATGAACTTATTTTAGGTAGAGAGAGAGGTTGATGGTACTGTTCGTTCTGCTCCATTATGGAGATATATTTAAATGACCACCAAGTGCATATAAGGTGCCCTAACACATTCTTACCTGTAATATTCCCCTTTACCCATAGTACAGAGTTGCTGTTGTTGTATTAGTGTTTTAGAAGCATCATCCCCTAAGGCCATATGCTTCATATATATTGTCTCTCAATTGCGTGTTCTGTGATCGATTTTCTGTTGCTGGACGAAAAACCCGAGTTCTCGGGAGAAAAACCATGCTACCCTCGCCTGAGACCGACTAACTCGGCCACGTTGTGAAAAAGGCCCATAAAAATTTCTCACATGTCATCGACGGGACTCGGACTCAGGTCTTTTACACCGGGTGTGGGGAGGATGGCGATTCTACCAACTGTGCTTCCCAAGGGGCTCATGGTACAAGGTATATTGAGAATTACTCAGTAATTCTGTGTTTTACTTCTTTTAGATCTGAAGTAATATTAATTAGGTGACAATGCGTTATCTAATGAAATAAATCTATCAAGCAATCAGCAAATGCTGGAAGTAATTGGAATTCTGTCGGCTATCTGCTGGATTAAAATAAACCCTTCTAATTATAGCTGACAGAGTTACAGCTGCCAAAGTGAACTAATCACTGTTCACTTCACGAAATATCTAACGGCTATAGTTTGACTTGGATCGTGTGTTCTTTTTTCACCTCAATAACTATTTGCTAATTATGTTCGCTCACTTAATTTTCCATTTTCGAAGGTCTATTTACTTCAGAAACGTGTTATTAAAACAGGCATTAATGTCTCGGGTTCGGTCATACATGACGTACATTTTGATCGCAGTGCATATCTGCACAAAGTTTTCTGTGGTTAGTTTATTGCGCAGTGGAAACTGCAGGTGTGCCGCAATAAGTAGTTCGAAATGTTTACATTCATAATTAAAACCGTGTTTGGTAGGAACAAATGATTGCAAAAGGTAAAAAAAAACTTGGTGCACGAAAACAAGGCACGCAGTTTCTCTGGAGTGTAAAATGAATGGTTGCTAACAAACAAAACGATAACAGAGTGGGATTTTGCTGGGGTGGTTAGGGAACAGGCATATATTAATGAGCAACGTAATAATTTGTTACATAATAATGCCCCCTCTCAGATGGAACATCTTAATGATAACAGTCATCTGTAATCGATGTCCTGGATATAGGATTGAATGGTCTTGATGATTCCATTTCTTCAATCGATATCTGCAAAATAGATATCTTGGATGCACAGGGATCACATACTGCAAATATTGTCCTCGTGGGGTAGCACAGTTGGTAGAATTGCAGTTCTCCCCATACCCGGTGGAAAAGACCTGAGTTCGAGTTTCAACGATTGCCTGAGGAATTTTTATTGGTTTTTTTCCCAAAGTGGCTGAGTTAGTCGGTTTGAGACGAGGGTAGCATGGCTTTTTTCCCGGAAACTCGTGTTTTTCGTTCAGCAGACAGAAAACTCTACCCTCATCTGGCCTAGGCCATCCATAGCATAAACAGAATTTTTTTCTCTTTCAGTTTAAATATCACGTTCGATTGTCATTATTGACAGATCTATTAACCTGTCTTGTGACGTGGTTGATCTTAAAATTCAGTTTGGAAACAGAATCTTTGGAAAAATTGCCACAGCTTCACAGCAAAGGGTTACTAAAATTCTTAAAGAAAAAAATAACGAGAAAAAATATGAAAATTCTTCCTAATGTAATTCGAAACTTTTAAAGGAAACGATTTTTTTGACAATACTGTACAGATTACAATCGCATGCAGGCAAAATTTAAAATGTAGATCATGTGTGAGCATGTACTGTACTATGCCTTGTGCACTGCAGTTCCTGAACTAACGTAAGTTAAACTCCGCGTGGTACATTGTGGTGATAAATGACACTGAAATGTGGCTAAAAATGAGTATGCTTCCTTTTAGCAATGTCAATGCTTATTGATATTGCTCACAGGAAGCAATGTCATTAAGTATCTTCTTCTGTGTTCTGAACCTTCCATCCCTACTAAGTACTATATGTTCTAATACCCTTCATATTTGTAGCTTTCATAAAAAGAAAGGAAGCAGTGATCCCCAGGAAAGCTGCTCTGCAGTGCCCGTCCACGCCACAAAGAGGCGGGTCACAAAAGTTCACGTCCTGTCCTTAGTTTTCTGGAAGATGACTTCAAAGTAAGCCCAAATAACTATCACCACATCTGATATCCAATAGGATTCCGAAAAAAGGTAATTCATTGATTTTTATTTATGACCTGCTGAAGGAATTAGGATATTTCAGAGGAACTTTATAATAAAAATTTTTGCTAGCTTCGTTTCTCACTAGATGAAGTCAAGAAAGAGAGAGAGAGAGAAAGAGAGAGAGAGAGAGAGAGAGAGAGAGAGAGAGAGAGAGAGAGAGACCATGTTTAGATTCACGACTAAGTAAAGGTCATCCGTCATAGTCCACTGGGTTAAAAGTCTCTCCTACAAGGTCTATAGATACCTCTCCACAATGGATAGGATATTTCTGATGAGTTCCCACAAACAGAATTAAAGAAGCTACCAGGCTTTTCATACCAACTGAGAAATACTTTTAAAGGCTAAGACGAGTGGATGTCAGATGAACTAATGAGACATGTTTGCAAAGAAGAAAAATGCATGGGATGCATAAAAATTACCAGGAGATACAGAAGCCAATGGTAGATATAACCAATTCTGTAATCAAGTCACAAAGAAGGTTAGTCAGCCATAGCAGATTATGAGAAATCTCTGGAAATCTATGCAAAAAAAAAAAAAACCAGCAAACACATTATGTACAGTCTAGAAGGAAGCGGATGAATCACGTTTGTCCACTTCATATCGATGGCTCAACGGATGGTGGTCCTGCTCAGGTTACTGACAAACTGAATGAGTATTTTTCATCTACATTGACACATGCACATGAGAAATTCTTCAGGGAAGTGGATGGCAGAAGTTTATCAATCTCTAACATGAAGCTAAATGATTTTGCAATAACTGAGAAGTAAGTGGAAGAGAAATTGTTGAAGAGAAACGTAAGAAAGAAACCTGTGGTGGATGGGATTTGTCCAATTATATTAAGAGAGGCAGCAAAGGAAGTAGCAAAACTCTTAGCCATAATTATGCAATCATCTTTGGATTACGAAGAATTCCCCACGGACTGGAGATGTGAGAATGTATGCCTAATTCTCAAAGGCACTAATAATTACAGATCAGTCAGCTTAACTTTCGTTCCACGAAAAATTAAAGAAGTAATTCAGGATTATCTGGACAGAACTGCAGTTCTATACTGAGCGATCATTGAATTATGACCACCTACCTAATACTTCTTAAGTCCTCCTGTTGCCCTCAATGATTCAACAAGAATCATTGATTCTTGTTGAATCATTGCCACATTCGATGTGGCATTGATTCAACAAGATATCGAAAGCATTCGCGAGGTATAGCCAACCAAGCTGTGTGTAATGCGGCCAGCAATACAAGTATGTAGGTGATTGGTGTATCCAGATGCTTGATATGCCTTTCCATAGTGTCCCACAAGCGCTCTATGGGATTGATATCGGTGGAGTTCCGAGGCCAATCGATATGCTGGAAGTAAGAACTGTGTTCCTCAATGTTCCTCAAACCATTCCTGCACAACAATTGTCCGATGACTCAGCGCATTATCATCTTGGAAAACACCATCGCCATTCGGGAAAAAATGTAACATAGCGGGGTGCACACAATCAGCAAGCTGTTGACGATAGCGGAGTCCACTGATACGTTGTTCCACATGCATCAGGGATCAAAGTTCCTGCCAGTGAAACATGACCCACACCATACAACCGCCTCCACCGGCCTGCATTTTTGATACCATGCATGATGGATCAAGAGCCTCATATTGTTGACGCCAAATCCGTACACGACCATCCACGGTGTGGAGTAAATAACGTGACTTATCCGACCTTATTCTAGTCTTCAAACGTCCAACTTGCTTGCTCTTTGCACCAGGCGATTCTTTTACGCCGATGGACCTTGGTTAGGAGAGGATGCCATAGGGGCCGTCTGCCGGTATAGCCCATAGGTGCGACCCATGGTCATGCCAGATATTGTTCTGGGTCGGCCCATGTTGTATTGGGTAGTGAACTCTTCAACAGAGCTGCGCCTGTTCGCCTGTACGAGTCGTCGGATCCGGAGCTCACCTCTAACATCAACCTTTTGCTGACCTTTGCAGTTTTGTCGTAGGGTCGTTGTTTGAACATTTCGACGCCAGTCCTGGTACACTTTAACTACGGCGGCTCTCGAATACCCCACCACTTCAGCCGTTTAGCAAATCGAGGCAGCAGCTCGTAGAGCATCCACAATCTATCCTTTATCAAAGTCCGATAAATCCTTCCTTTTACCCATCAATAGGTAGTAAACTCGGAATTTTACTACCTACTGAACCACTGATACCTTATCTATGCTACGTAGGTCGACTAACTCTGCACTCTCGCACCTCACGTGGTCAACTGGTTGCATTCAGTTTTCATAGGGGGTGGTCATAATTCAGTGATCACTCAGTGTATTTCCGACACAGCATGGGTTTGTAAAGAGGAATTCTTGTTTGACTATTTTCATTGGTTATTATGATGCAGTCATAAACGAACCGCGTACAAAAAATAATTTTGATATTATTGGATTTCTCAAAGCTTTTGATACTGTTGCACATAAAAGATTGCTGTACAAATTGGAGCAGTATGACATTAAGGGTTAGTTGCTGCTATGGTTAAAGGGATGGTTGCGTCGGGATAAAGACCAACTCAACCATCGAATGAACATTGCTCTTTATGGACTAATGTTATTAGAGGCGTTCCCTAGAGTTTGGTGCTGGGCCCATAGTTGTTTTCTGTATGTATTAATTATATTGATGAAGGAACATCAGGTTTAATTGGTAGGGTGGTTAATGACAATAATAAAAGGTGCACTACTTTTATTACTGTCACTATAAAAATTAGGCAGATGGACTGAGAAATGTCAATTGAAGTTTAACATTGACAAAGGCAAAATACTGTATATGGGAAGCAGTGCCCTCGTAGCACAGTTGGTAGGATTGCCGTCCTCCTCATATCGGGTGGAAAAGACCTGAGTTCAAATCCCGTCGATGACGGGAGGAATTTCAATTGGTCTTTTTCACAAAGTGGCTGAGTTAGTCGGTCTCAGGCGAGGGCAGCATGATTTTGTCTAGCGGAAACTGGGTTTTTCGTGCAGCAAAACAGAAAATCGATCTCAGAACACACGCAATTTACAAACAATATACGAGTAACGTGCCCTTAGTTGCCGATGCTCCTAAAATCCAATAACGACGGCATGGGAAGCAGTAACCCCAGAGTACTGTACCGACTCTGTGGTACTACACTCAGGGCAGTGGATAATAAGAAAGCCCTGGGGGGTAATTGTGCAGTTTGATATGAAGTTCTCTGCAGACAGGCTGCCAGGTCAGCATATGGGACTTTTTCAATGATATACAGGAATTTTGCGATATCAGGAATATTCACGAGTTTGGTGAGGGGAGCAAAGGGATGCTCTTACCAAGAAAGGTTTAAGTTTTGCAAATTGCAGCATCTAGAGACTAGGCACCTAGTCTCTAAATCACTAGGTGATCTGATTGGGGTTTATAAGGCCTTGAACGGTTTCAGCAAGCTCAGTGCTGATGGAATTCATCCTCCTGCTCAGATTACACACATGAGCTGGCATAAACTCAAGTTCATTGAATATAGGGAATATAATATACACAGGAAAGAGAGGCAAGACAGGAGGGAGGGGCTGTTTACGGGTTATGCTCTAAGTTAAGAAGTATGTTAAACCTAAGGCAGTGCAGCCAGTCGACGCGGGTGACCAGTGCAATGTTGAGTCAGTTTTGTCATAAAACAAAATTGAGAGTAGGAGCGTGCTATAGGCCTGACTGTGATGAGTATTAGCAAAGAACTATACACTGAAATAGAGTGGGCCAGCAAATCAGAATGTCTGGTAATTGGAGATTTTAACTTTTTAGATGTTGACTGGAATTTGTGGTTTGGTCATCCTCATACTAGCAAGACCTTTTTGGATTTATTGGATTACTGTTTTATGCAGCAGCGGCGTCTCCATAGCCAGGTGGGCAGGAGCAGTAGTGCGTAGCACACGTTTCTTGATTAGACCGGGGTTCGAGCCCGTCACCACCAAATACTGAGGATGCGGAAGCTCAGAGAATGACCACCGCATATCCCCAGCTCGGATAAAGGGTGAGGGTTGGCGTCAGGAAGGGCATCCGGCCGTAAAAATTGCATGCCAAAACAATAAAAAAACGCTGACCCCACATATATTGGGAAAAGGCGAGGGCAAAAAAAAACAAAAAAAAAAAAAAACTGTTTTATATAGCAGCACATTAGAGAGGCAACAAGAGGAAGCAATACTCTTGATCTTATTATCAGCAATGATTCTACATGTATTAAGAATCTTCAGGTAAAATACCCGCTGGGTGGCAGCAATCAGTGTATTTGTTTTTTCAAATTTTTAATCCTACATAACTACTGTCGAGGGTAAAGATGACTGCATTTGTCTCAGACAGTTTTTAAATTCAGTGGGGCCAACTGATGATGCTACCAACAGCAAATTCAAAAGGAGAGGTATTCACTAAAGTAATCAAAGAAGCTATTAATCCAAATAATCATGGGCTTTTCACACGAACGAAGAAATACTGTTTAAAAGGTTTAGACCTAAATGAATGTCACATGAACTATTGAGACATATGACAGAGAAGAAAAGTGCATGAGATGCATATCAAGTGACGCAGAAGCCTATGGTAGATATAAATTAGTTGGTAATCTAGTCACAAAGGAGTATAAGACTTCTATGCTTATACAGAGTCATCGAAAAAGGTGTCCGTGATTTCCCTTTTCATTATCATTGGAAATATTTGAACCATTGCTGTGATCGTATTAGCAAACAGTGTTAACTCACTAAGTTTTATTTGACACCGCAGCCAAGATCAACTTTTATTTGACCTTGGCTGCGCAGAATGACTCCTACGCGCACCGGTTCAGTCAGTGTCAATGAGATGGCCGTGCAACAGAAAGCTCAGTGTGTGTTGTTGTACGCTGAATTTCAGTGCCAATGTACATCGATATTGACGTTGCGCTGTTATGACAGATTTAAATTCAGCGTACCTCAGCACACACTGTGCTTTCTGTTGCACAGCCCTCTAACTGACACTGACTGAGGCGGTTCACCTAGGAGTCATTCTGCGCACACTCACGGCACAGTCAAAGTTATTGTTGAGGTGTCAAATAAAACAGAGTTACCACACTGTTTGCTGCTACGATCACAGCAATCGATCAAATATTTCCGAAGATAATTAAAAGGGAAACCACTGACAACTTTTCGATGACCCTATATTTATAAGGAAGGGGTTAAATCACACTGGGTCACTTGACGTCAATGGTCAGGTTGCTGACAAATTGCATAGGTATTTTGCATATACATTCACAGGAAGAATTCTTTGTAGAAGGGAATGCCAGGTGTTTATAAAACTCCAATGGGTAGGTAGCTAAACGACTTTGCAATAACTGAAAGGAAAGTGAAAGAGATGGGATGTCCAATCATATTAAGAGATGCAGCCAAGAAAGAAAGCAGGCATTTCGCTATAATTATGAGGGCATCCTTGGATTCAGGGGAGGTCTCAAAGCACTGAACACATGCGAATGTATCCCCAATTCATAACTGGGGAATCAAATAGTGACATGGGCAATTATTAGTATTAGCATTAGTAGAGGCATGTGATGCAAGAAAGCAAGCTTATGCAGCATCAGCCAAAAAAAAAAAAAACAACTCCCATTTCACCCCTCCGTTCGTTCGAAATAACTGTCCAGCTGAGCCTTAAATTGATTTAGGCTATCAACTTCCACAACAAGGGATGGAAGTCTGTTCCACAAACCAACTACCCGCTGGCTAAAGGCAAATTTCCGCACGTCTATCCTACATCTGTCTTTTCTGAATTTGCATTTATGCCCTCTCAGGCGATTATTCTGAGCAAAACGAAGAATCCCATCCGCATTGAGCATGTTCAAACCATTCAAGACTTTATACACCTCTATCAGATCACCTCACTGGTGCCTAGTTTTCAGACACTGTAATTTCCAAAACTTAAGCCTTTCTTCGTAAGAGCACCCCTTTGTTCCATTCACTAATCTTGTTGCCCTTCTCTGTACTCGTTCCAGCAGCTCTACATCCTTCTTGAAATGAGGCCTCCAGACTTGTATGCAGTACTCAAGGTGTGGCCTGACCATTGCTTTTTACAAAGGAATAATCACCTCCTTTTCCCTGCTAGAAAAATTCCTGTATATCATTGACAAGACACCATGAGCTATTCTTGCAGCCCATCTGCACTGCTCAGAGAACTTCATATCTGCTTTCACAATTACCCCCCCCCCCCCCGATCCTTTTCATTCTCTACCACTGTCAGTGTAGTACCACAGAGTTTATACGTTGCTCTGGGGTTACTGTTTCCCATATGTAGTACTTTACATTTGTCAATGTTAAACTTCATTTGCCACCTCTCAGCCCATCTGCTCAACCTTTCCAGATCCTGTTGCAGCAGCATAGCGTCAGTTGGCCTGACGTAGCCCTGTGGTCAGGAGCGAGGGTACATAGCACGCGTTCCTTGAGTGGACCGGGGTTCAAGCCACTGACTACTAAATAGATAAATATTTGTATTGACGATTTATTGTAAACTCTACTGACTTGGTTGTCGGAGTATAAACAGAAAAAAAATTATTTAGTCTCCTTAACAACCCTGCCAACCTTTGTATCATCTGCAAACTTGGACATCAAGCTTGATATACCATCATCAATATCATTTATAAATACAGAAAACAAAAATGTACCCAACACAGAACCCTGAGGGACTCCAATAATAACATTAGTTCACGATGAGCAGTGTACATTGATTACCACTCTCTGTCTTCTCCCCCTCAGCCATCCCTTTATCCATAGCAGCAATTTTCCTCCAATGCCACACTGCTCCAATTTGTGCAGCAGTCTTCCATGTGCATCAGAATCAAAAGCCGTTCTAAGATCCAAATATATAATATCAAAGTTATTCCCTGCATCCAGTTCTTTTGTGACTGCATCATAGTATCCAATCAAATTGGTCAGGCAAGACTTTCTCTTAACAAACCTTTGCTGTGTCCGAGCTATAACTGAAATATTGTCCAGATGATCTTGCAGTGCTTCTTTAACCAGTGCCTTCATTAATTTTCCTGGAACAGAAGTTAAACTCACAGGTCTATAATTACCTGTGTCAGCCTTTGATCCTCCTTTGTGAATTGGGGTCACATTTGCACAACTCCAGTCTATGGGTACATCCCCTGAGTCCAAAGAAGCTCTCGTAATTATGGCTAAGAGTTTGCTTACTTCCATTGCTGCCTCCTTTAATATAACTGGATAGATCACATCCACCCCGGGTTCCTTTTTTATGTTGATTCTCAACAATTTCTCCTCCACTTTCCTCTCAGTTATTACAAAATCATCTAGCTCACTGCCAGAGGTGAAGTACACAGAGTTTACTTCATCTCTGACATTCCCCTTCTTGAATAACTCCTCATGTGTGAATGTAGGTGCAAAATACTTGTTTAGTTTGTCACCTGAGCAGGATCCTCAACTGTTGAACCATCAATATCCAGTGGACCAATCTGATTCATTCCTTTCCTTCTAGAGTTTACATAGGTAAAGAACTCTTTTCTGTTTTTCTTTGCATCCTTTGCCAAGGATTTCTCATAATCTGCCTTTGCCTGCCTAATCTCCTTTGTAACTTGGTTACAGACCAGCTTATATCTATCATAGACTTCCATGTCACCCATTGATTTATATGTATCCCATGCATTTCTCTTCTCTGCCATATGTCTCACTAGTTCATCTGACATCCATTTAGGCCTAAACCTTGAACAATATTTCTTAGTTGGTATGTAAAGCCTAGTAGGTTTCAAGATAAGTTGTTTGAATGCTTCCCATTTTGAATTTGCTGTTGGTAGCATCATCAGTTGGTCCCACTGTATAGAATTTAAATACTTTCTGAGACCATCGTAGTCGCCTTTACGAAAGCAAAAACCCTTCCCTTTACCCCTGATGGTAGTTAACTCTTTGAGTAAATCCCACTTCAGCACACTGTGTCACTGCCACCTAGTGGTTCTTTTATCTGCAGATTTTTAAGGCATGAAGAATCACTACTGATAATCAGATCAAGAGTATTACTCCCTCTAGTTGCCTCCCGAACATGCTGATGTAGAAAACAATCATCCAATAAATCCCCAAAAGCCTTGCTAGTGTATGAGTGACCAACCCACAAGTTCCAGTCAATATCTGGGAAATTAAAATCCCCCATTATAAAACTCTCTGATTTACTGGTCCATTCTATTTCTCTGTACAGTTTCTTATTATACTCATCAGAGTCATTAGGCCTATAACACACTCCTACTCTCAATTTTGATCTCTCAATGCTTATGTCACACCAAACTGACTCGACACTGCTGTCCAGCGATGTCGATTGGCTTCACTTCCTTGTATTTTATGTGTTTCTTAACTAACAGCATAACCCCTCCTCCCTTCCTGTCCTATCTATTTCTGTACACATTATACTCCTCAAATTCCAGTTGTGCATTGCTTATATCTGTGTGACACCACGTCTCTGATATCCCAACAATTTCTGCCTTTGATGTTTTGAGCAATACCTCGAATTCATCAAATTTATTTACCAAACTCCTAGCAATGGTGTACACGTAAGTATACATGCACCTGTTCCTATTCTTAGCTCTTAATACAACTCATGTGTTTTACTTATACCGCAGTGACTCCCCGCAGTCTCTGAAATATCCTGCATCTTGTTTTCCAGGCTGCTGCTCATTCCAATAGAAGCAGTGCAAGAATCACTTTCACCTCTGCCAGTGGCTACTGTTAATCTGTTAGTCCTTGTATCCCCCCAAGCTAGCAGTTTTCCGACCCACCTAACACTGCCTCGATAGCATCAGCAAATATTTTCGAACCCTTTCTATTTAAGCGTATCCCATCCCTGTAGAAGCAGTCTCTCCTGTTAACAAGTACAGACCAGGCTGAAAAAAATTCTACCCCTTGAGCCTTGCACAATCTTTCCAGGGCCGAATTGATCGACAAGGCTCTCATCATATACTCCCTCCTATCGTGTCTGGGCAGAATTGCAGATACTTTCAAATTCAACCGTAATTCACGGCTTTTTTCAACAGTGACTTGTACTTGTTAAGTAATTCCGCCGGTCTCCTACTCTTGGGCACAAAAGGTGATACAACTATATCACCTTTTGTGCCCTTAAAAGATGATATCCGCTCTACAACGTCAACCTTTGCCCCTGCCACACATACCCTGGTCTTGTTCACCGATCCTTTTTGCAAAAAAAAAAAAAAAAAAAATTACTATATTAGGGTTACCCGTAAATGATTACATTAACCCGTATTCGTGTCTGTAAATTGCGTGTGTTCTCTGATCGATTTGCCTGTTTTGCTGTACGAAAAAACCTGTTTCTGAGGGGAAAAACCTTGCTATCTACGCCTGAGACCGACTAACTCAGCCACGGAGTGAAAAAAGCCCACTAAAGTTCCTCGCGTCATCGACGGGATTCGAACCCGGGCCTTTTCCACCGGGTGTGTGGAGGACGGTGACGATACCACTGTGCTACCCATGCAGACTGATCCTTTTTACAAAGCATGTTCGCCGTTTCCCTGACAATAGAGTCACCAACAACTACTAGTTCCTGTGGGACCAGCGCATTCTGCCTTGGGGATTGCCGCTGTGTTGCGTGATGATTAAGTCCAAGCTCTGGCGTTGATGTGGGCAGCTGAGAGCTTGATGGGCCCCTCAATTTAGATCCTTCGAGGGCATCCACCCTGTTCTTCAGACTCTTCATTTGGGACAAGCGCTTTCTGCCTTGGGGCGTTTTTGGCATCAGTTGAGGCATATGATGCAAGAAAGAAAGCTTATCCAGCATCAGCCAAAAGAAAAAAAAAAAAAAAAAAAAACCATTCTATTTCACCCATCCGGTCACTCCAAATGTTTGTCTAGTTCAGCCTTAAAATTTATTTAAACTATCAACTTCCATAACAGATGGAAGTCTGTTACAGCAATCAAATACCTGCTGGCAAAAGGCAAACTGCTGCACATCTATTCTACAACTGTCTTTCCTCAATCCTGGGTATAACCCCCATGCGCAAGCACACTGTGGGTCACCATCCAGGTGTGAACTAATGTAAACAAGGGTTGAGGTGTGGCATCCACACCACACAGAGGAATGCCATCCCTCTGTGTCATCAGGCAATACTAGGTGGTACATGACTCTGATCAACCGGTGCAATAACACCACTTTGCTTAGTGGAGGGTTGAAGTGGTGGAACCCAAGTTTAGTCTCCCTAACGTTTTCTTACTATTGAATACATCATGAATTGTCAAATTAATAGAGCAGACTTATTTGCAATAAGATCTAAAACTCCCAAACACTTCTTAGTTCATTTCAGAAATATACGTGGTCTCAGTTCAATGATGTCTATATCGACGATGTCTATTTCCACTTACAGTCTGCTAAACCCCATGTACTTTTTCCGAGAGAAAATCAGTTATCAGTTGATTCAACCACTGCTCATCTCAGTTGCTCAAATTATTTGCAGTATGATTCCTTTTGCCTCAAAGGTGGTACTTGTTTTTTTTTTTTTGGAAGTAGTTGGCGCATCGGCTTCTGTAGCCATAGTGCACCTCCCAAAGTTTTTGCAGTACTTTGATCCAAGCCCGAGGCGGGATTCGAACCCGCGACCTTCGGGTTGCCAGGCAGGCACTTTACCCACCTGGCTAGCCCAGTCGGCATGGTACTTGTGCATATGTCCGTTCTGATATTCCCTGTCAGAGACTTGGTGATTTGGAATCTCCTCTTTTCGATCTGGCTTAAAATCTCTCTACATCATTCTGTCAAATTCATCTGTTGTCTCTACCATTCTCCCAACTCCACTAATCACTTGGAACTCTTTGTAACTTGACTTTCTCCAGTCCAACTTTCCTAACGGTGAGGTAATTTTCCTTGGTGATTATAATGATCACAACTACAAGCTGGCTTCCGTTTTCTAGTCACACAGACCTGGCTGGTCGAGATGCTAAGACCTTCGCAATTCCTAATGCCCTTGCACAGATTGTTCATTTACCTACCAGAATAGAGGGTAATCATAACCATACTGCCAACATGCTTGATCTTTTTCTCACAAACAACCCTTCTAAGTACACGGTCGAAGTGAGTGGCCCTTTAGGCACGAGATCAAAACTTGGTGATTCTCTCTTGTGTATTGCCAATAACAGAATCCCTTTAAATACCAATCTTCTGTGTTAATGCAGGGTTATCCATTTATAATACAACTCAGTGAGGTGCGGTGCGTAACGTGTATTTTTCCTGATAATTTTGGAACATTACCTTGCATCAAACCCCTTAATAAATATCCAATGTAGCCTTTATCTCATGGATATTCCCAACCTCGTGTTGTTTGACATTACAAGAATGCAAAATGGGATGACCTGCGTGACTTCTTTTCTTCGTTTCCTTGGTCGGATTACTGTTTCAAAACGTCTGATGTCAACGTTTGCTCAGGTCGTGTCAGTGAAATTATTCTTGTAGGAATGGAATCCTTTATTCCACAATCCATTTTAAAATCTCGTCCTTTATCTAAACTTGGTTTTCCAATAAATATGCTAACGCTGTTCAGGAAAAGGATGTTGCATATCGTAATTGGCCTGTTTCCAATTCTTCAGTTTCATTTTTGGCCTACACCAAAGCTCGCAATAATTGTAAAGCAGTTATTAATCAGTCCAAACTAGATTTCAAACAGGCTAAGAGTAGAAAACTTGCTTCTTGCCTTAATCGTAGCCGAGCATTCTGGTCTCTTGCCAAAGCTATTGGGTGCAACTTTTGCCCACCTGTCAAAACCAGACGGTTCTTTGTCACTTTAGCCAAGAATAAAGCTGACCTGCTAGCATCCCAATTTTCTTCCAACTCACACTTCCGACCATTCCCAGCATGCTCTATTCAATGCCCCCTCTGGTCTTCCATCAAAGGATGTCAGAACGATTTTGACGAAACTTTATATTATTTCTCCACTTGTTCTCAAATTTGCACTCCTCAACTTAAGGCTGTTCTGTGTCACTTGTTTTTTTTCACTTTTTTATTCCAAAGGTGTTTTTCCTTCTGCTTGGAAATTTGCTCATATCTAGCCAGTTCCTGAAAAGAATGACATACCCCTCCCATCCAATTATTGTTCAATTGAAACTACTTCTACTCTTTCTAAAGTAATGGACTAAAGTAACCTTCCATCTGATCAACAATCGCCAGTATGGATTCCATCAGTGTCGATCCACTGGTGATATTCTGGCTTATTTTACCCATTTATGGACAAATTCAGTGAAACACAAGTTGCTCTTGACACTTGAAAGGCTTTTGATTATGTTTGGCATAAAGGTCTTCTAAACGAACTTCCATCTTATGGTTTGCCAACTGTTTTTTTGTAATTGGTTATCCAGTTTTCTCTCTGATTGCTTGCTGAGGGTGATGGTAGATGCTTTTGTCTTCTAACTTCTAGGCTAATGCTGGTATCCCCCAAGGTTTAGTTCTTTCCCCCACTCTTTTCCTCTTGTATATTAATGACCTTCTTCCATTGACTGGAAATCCTATCCATAGTTTTGCCGATAGCACATTGCATTCCACTTTCAATTGTGAGAAACCTTGCCTGCTCAATCAGATTCAACTTCTGGAATATCCGCTACCAATTCCTTAAATGCTTATCTCCAGGTAATTCTCAAGTGGGGCAAAGACAACTTAGTTGATATCAATCCTTCTAAAACTCAGTCTTGTCTTATATCTCACAAAAAGGATTCTTCTGCTCCTATGCTTATCTTTGGTGACACTCTGATTTCTAGGCAAAATTATATATCTCTTTTGGGGATTACTCTGACTTCTAATCTCTCTTGGCACAAGCACATTACAAATATTGCTTCCTCTGCATCTAAAAAACTTGGTTTTTCTCTTTCACTCAGCATTACTTTTCTTCCAAACAGCTATTCACTCTGTACAAATCGCAAATCCGCCCTCCATGGAATTTGTTCCCACATATGGAGTCGGTGCCCCCAAAACTTCTCTCAGGCTTCTAGGTTCCATTCAGAAGAGAGCAGTTAGGTTAATTAATGACTCCTCTCTAACAGAGTCTCTCTCTCTCTCTCTCTCTCTACTGTCTGTCTCATAGATGTACAGTTTTTGCTCAATGCCTTTTCTACAGATACTTCCATGTGCTCTGTTGTTCTGAATTGGCTTCTATAATTCCCGCTCAATCTTTCAAAACAGTCTGAACATGTGCCGTCACAAGCCAACATCCATTTCCTGTCCAACTTTAAACTCACAGAGCCAACTTTTCATCTTCCTTGTTTATTCTTCAGTTGTTCCAGAAAACTGCAGTTTTCTGGAACAACCTTCCTTCATAAGTATTTCCTGAAAATTAGTCTATAGAAGTTGAAGTTTAATGTCAACAAATATCTTCTTTCATCTTCTCAACCTCCAACCCATGCACGGTACTAAGTACTACAAGTTCTAATACCTCTCGTGTTTGGGGTTTTCAAAAAAAAAAAAAAATAAAATAAAAATCAGCCTTCACTTGCCTAGCCTCCTTTGTTACTTGATTACAGACTAGCTTATATTTGCCATAGGCGTCTGTCACCTGATAATTTATATGCATCTCATGCATTTTTCTACTCTGAACAGTATTTCTTAGTTGGTATGAAAAGCCTAGTAGTTTCCAAGATTAATCCCTTGAAGGCTTCCCATTTAGAATTCACTGTTTTTAACAAGATTAGATGATCCCACTGTAAGAATTTAAAAATTCACTGTCTGAGACCACTGTAGTCACCTTTACGAAAGCAAAAACCCTTTCCTTTACCCTTGATGGTAGTTATATCTTTAAGTAAACCCCACAATAGTACACTGTGATCACTGTTACCTAGTGGTTCCTTTATCTGCAAATCCTTAATGCATGAATAATCACTGCTGATAATCAGATGAAGAGTATTACTCTCTCTGGTTGCCTCTTGAACATGTTGCTGTTGAAAACAATCCTCCAATAAATCCACAAAATTCTTGCTGGTGTGCAAGTGATCAATCCACAAGTTCCAGCCAATATCAGGAAAGTTAAAATCCCCCATTACAAGACATTCTGATTTACTGGCTCACTCCATTTCTCTGCACAATTGTTCATTGTAATCATCAGCCATTAGGCCTATAACTTTTCCTTTCCCAGTGCTTATATCACACCAAACTGACTCAACATTGCACTATTCACCAACGTCAACTGGATGCACTTCCTCAGATTTTCTGTTTCTTAACTAACAGCCTAATTCTTCCTCTCTTCCTACCCCGTCTATACACATTACTGCTTATATCTGTGTGACAGATATAAGCAGACCTGTTAGCTTAACTTCTGTTCCAGGGAAAATTAGAGGTAATGCAAGACCATCTAGTCAGGACTGCAGTTATACTTGTACTTGTCACAGCGTGGATTTGTTAAGTTAAAGGGTAATATTGTCTGACTGATCTGATTGGATATTATGATTCAGTAACAAAAGAAGAGGATGCATAAAGAATTTTGATATCATATTCTTGGATTTCAGGAAGCCTTTTGATACTGTTGTACTTAAAATACTGTAATTAAAAAAGATTCCAATATCACAAATTGGAACAGTTAAGGGCATGTTACTGTAGGTATAAAAGAAGATAGAGAGTGGTTATCAGTTGACTGTTATCAGTGGAGTGCCACAAGGTTCAGTGCTGGGCCCATAATTATTTGTAATATTTATTAATGATTTGATGAAAATACATCAGGTTTAATGTCAAAGTTTGCAGATGATACAAAGCTTGGCAAGATGGTTAATGAGAGTAATCTGGTTGAGCTATGTAACAAGATCTAGAATAATTGGGTCAATAGGCTGAGAAATGGTGGCTGAAGTTTAATATTGACAAATGCATGATACTTTATATGGGTAGTAGTAATCCCAGAGTAACTTATCAACTGTGTGGTACTACACTGAGGGTAATGAAAAATGAAAGACTGGGGGGGGGAGAAATTGTCCATTCAGATATGAAATTCTCTGAGCAGTGCTGACATGCTGCCAGAACAGCTCATGAGGTTTTGTGACATATACAAAAACTTTGCTAGCAGGGATAAGGAGGTGATTATCCCTTTGTACAAGGTCATGGTTATGTTGCATGACTATGTCCTGACAGAATCGCTCTCTCTTCCTGCTCTTCAATAATATCACACAGTATAAAAAAATCCAGGCAATAGAGTACATAATGGAACCTAAATGAGATTCTGCATTCCATAATTCTAAATAAACTTGTCAACTGGCTTTTAGCAATTTTCACTCAGTATCAGTCATTTTGTTCATCAGTTCTGAAGCTATCTGCTTAATCTGTTTACCAATAAATATGACACCATTCACTTTTGCATATTTTGGAAACAGACACTTTCTTGTTCATTTCACAAATATATGTGGTCACAGTTATAATTTCAGTGATGTCCATTTCCACTTACAGTCTGCCAAATCCCATATACTTTTTCTGACAGAATCCCAGTAATCAGTTTATTCAACTGCTGCTCAACTCTGTTGTCTAAATTATTTGCTGTATGATTCCTTTCGTTTCAATATGTCCGTTCCGATATTCCATCAGACTTAGTAATTTGGAATCTCTCTACCACATTCTGTCACATTCATCTGTTGACTCTATCTAAAGCTGATCTGTTAGCATCCTATTTTTCTTCCAATTCATGTACTGATGATCTTGGTAAACAACCTCCCACCATTCCCGATACACCCCATCCAATGCCTCCTATGGTCTTCCATCAAAAGGATGTCAGAAGGATTCTGACGAATCTTCATGCTAAGAAAGCTCCAGGTCCTGATGGTATTTTTCCACTTGTTCTGAAAGCGTGAACTCCTGAACTTACTCCTGTTCTGTCGTTTTTTTTTTTTTTCACTTTCTTAATCCAAAGGTGTTTTTCCTTCTGCTTGGAAATTTACTCCCATCCAGCCAGTTCCTAAAAAGGGTGACAAGTCACTCCATCGAATTATCGTCCCATTTCAATTACTTCTACTCTTTCTAAAGTAATGGAGAAATCAATTAACTGCCAACTCAAAAAAATCTATCTAGAAACCTTCCATCTGATCAACAATCGCCAGTATAGATTTTGTCAGTGTCAATCCACTGGTGATATTCTGGCTTATGTTACCCTTCTATGGGAAAATTCAATGGAAAAGTTTGGTGAAAATCAAGCAGTTGCTCTTGACATCTCAAAGGCTTTTGATCGTGTTCGGCATAAAGGTCTTCTAAATAAGCTTCCATCATGATTTGGCAACAGTTTTTTATAATTGGGTATGCAGGTTTCTCTCTGACTGCTCACTGCAGGTGATAGTAGATGGCTCTCAGTTTTCTAACTTCTCCACTAATGCTGGTGTTCCCCAAGGTTCTGTTATTTCTCCCACTCTTTTCCTCTTATATATTAATGACCATCTTCCATTGACTGGAAAACCTGTTCATAGTTTTGCTGATGATAGCACATTGCATTCCACCTTCCAGTTTCAGAAACCTTGCCCTGCACAAACAGCTTCAACTTCTTGAATATCCACTACCAGTTCTCATTAAAAAAAAAAGGTGTTTTGAAAATTCCATGAAAACTGCAAGTTTTTTCTCCATCGAAAAAACCACATAAAAAAATATCAAACATATGTTTGTAACTTTATGTTCTCTTTTTTGTCTGTAGTTTCGCCTAATGGCTTTCATTTAAACAAAATGGACAACAGCAAACTCATTTAGTAAAGTGACAAATAGGTTTTTTTTTTTGTTTTTGTTTTTTGGTTTTTAGGAGCATTAGCAACGAAGGCCATATTTCTCCAGGAATATGCGGTGGTCATTCCCTGACCTTTCAGCATCCTCTGTATTTGGTGGTGATGGGACAAATAGGTACTGGCATCATATGGCATGAAGCCTTTATCTTTGCACCAATGGTGTACATGCATCAACTGGTATATTCATGCTCTTTTTATGCATAATTAATTTTAAATATTTTAAGCCAATCTCTGTATAAAAAAAATTATAATTAAACAAAGTTATCCTATTTAAGTGTTTTATAGTATATTCTTACAGCTTGGTATGAGAAATAACTAATTAATGCTTAAATACTGTATATATATATATATATATATATATATATAAGCACTTGTAATTTTGTTAAACAAATGACTGAATACACAGTAGGGCACTTGTGAACGGGTATATTATCAGATGCAAAATTATCATTTTCAAATTAAGAAAGGTCTAGTTAATAAGTTTATTAAATACTTAAATCAATATCATTGAACTACTACTCTACACTGTTCTTATTAAAAAAAAATCTACATGGAATTAAATACATTGGCATCCACATTTCTCTTTGCACTGAACAAGGCCTGAGGTAAGTACTAGGCAGGAAAAGTCCATAAAGTTAAAAAAAAAAAAAATCCATTTCATTTCATAAATTATCATGCTGTAATAACACACTTACTCTAGCAATTGCTGAGGCAAAATCATTTGGATAATTATTTTCAGCCATACAATTTAGAAATACAATAACCAGAGAACACAAAATTACATGTACTACTTCACAATTTAAAGAATATCAACTTTCATACTTTAAAGTGCACTTGTGACTTTTACTTTGGAATAACATTATGCAACTTTCAGTTACCCATTTAATGCAATCTATGTACAAAAACATTTAGATTACAAAATTTTAAATGAAGAAAACCGATTTTGACAAGTATACAGTTGAAATTATAAAGCTAATAAGATTATATAAATAAAGAACTGACTTGTAACCCTATTTTTCAAAATAAACACTTACAAATGATATTTATAAAAATTAATATTTACAATCAGTGCCGTTGTGAGATATTTTTGCACCCTAGGCAAATGCTTGATTTGCCTAGGTATATGAATTACCCATAAAATTAAATAATCCGCATGACGGCAAAGCTCAGGGGCTCACATCTGGTGAGTGTGGGTTTGGGAAACCCAGGGTCCTGAGCTGGATATCATCATTCTTCTTTCTTGGTGATTCCTTTCTATTTCTGGCTCTCTCTCTCTCAGGGTAACTCAGGAATTTTTTTTTTTTTTGGCTGGTGCAGCATAAGCCTCAGGCTTCCTTGCACCATATGGCTAATAATAATAATAAAGTGCCCCTACGCAAATGGTGCCCTATGAATTTGTCTGGATGCCTACCATACCCCAATGGCACTGTTTACAATAGTTGCTGATCAAAATAAAAATAAAAAAGTTGGAGTTTCTACATATAATTAGAATCACATCATGGCACAAATATTTCTAGGAAGTCTTACACAATTCTATGATGAATTAACATTAATACTATAACAAAGTACTGTCAAATACCCATCCTGGAGGTCTTTAATGAAATACCTAAATAACAATAATAATAAATTTTAATAAAACTTCTGCAATCTAAACTCCTGCAGAAGTTTTATTAAAACTTTCCTTTCATAATTCTTTCCCTGAGTTACAAATGCACAATGATTTCTTCAGGTATTATTAACAACTATTATTATTATTTTTTTAGGGAGGGGAGCAGATTTATTCACCTTGAATGCTGATATAAACTTTTTCCTGCAGACACATAAATCCTTCAGTTTGAAAGAAGATTAAAACTTCATTTTTGTAGAGCACATGGTGATTTCTGATATTTCTGCTATGCAATGACACTTGTCATTGCAATGTGCTCATATACAGTGTATATGGATGTATTTATAGTATCCACAGAAAAATACTAGCTGTGAAAGCTAGTATTTTTTTAAGTTTACTCTAAAAATGTGTTAAATTTATAAATTATATAAAATTTTGTCCTTTGAATTTTGCATTGCAAAGAATTGGGAAATGAACATGAGCACTTAATATAATGGTGGCATATTTATGTGACATGTTTTTTTCTTTTAAATTAATTTAATATGAATTTATAAGGAACTAAAATTAAATTTTAAATCTTTTGTGCATTAATTGAATTAAAAGAAAAATGTGTTGACATTAACCTAACCTTTTCTCCTGCTATCACTTGCCTTAAGCCTATTTAACTGTAGCTTGGCTGCTTTTCAATGATTGCCAAACTTTCTGGAAAATGCACTTTGTATTCATAACTGTAATAAATGCACCAACCAGTAATTTCACAAAGACTAATAAAATAAACACAAGATAAAACTGTATATTTAATATAAAAATAGAATACAGTGTTAAACCTATAGAGTTAAAAGTGATAAAAAACAACAACAAAAAAACCTCTCTAAAGGCAACTACCTCCTTTGTCAATTGTGGCTCTTTGCAGCCATGATACATCCTTAAATAACGTCAGCAGGATTTCAGTTGTTAGTATATTACTGGAGGAACATGGGAATTATCCTCCACACATTCATGGAAACCAGATATGACCTCAGAGCACATTAGATGGAACCACTCACCACATCCAAGGATCACGGTCTCGAAAGGGGTATGAATACGGACTCCCCTATCCTGTTAATATTTGTTCCAAAGAACAAATTGTAAGCTCTCAACCTATTTCCAGTGCCGTTACCTATGCAAATGTTCAACAACATGGTGTCTTGTCAATGATATACAGGAATTTTGTTAGCAGGGATAAGGAGGTGATTGTCCGCTTGTATAAGGCAATGGTCAGGCCACACCTTGAGTACTGCATACAGGTCTGGAGGCCTCATTTTTGGAAGGATGTAGAGTTGCTGGAACGAGTACAGAGAAGGGCAACGAGATTAGTGAATGGATGAATGGAACAAAGGGCTGCTGTTACCAAGAAAGGTTTAAGTTTTGCAAATTGCAGCATCTGAAGACTATGAACCTGTGAGGTGATCTGATTGAGGTGTACAAGGCCTTGAATGGTTTGGGCAAGCTCAATGTTGAAGGGTCATAAATTCAAATTAAGGAAAATTAATTGCAGAGTAGATGTGCAGAAATTTGCCTTTAACAGGTGGTTGATAGCTGGAACAAACTTCCATCTGACGTAGTGGAGGTCGACAACTTAAATAAGTTCAAGGCAGACCTAGACAAGCATTTGGAGTGAACTGATTTTTTTTTTTTTTGTGGCTGATGCTATATAAGCTTGCTTTCTTGCATCATATGCCTCCACTAATACTAATATGCTAACAATAATAGCATTGGCTGGAGAAATTTCATCATCTTCCTTCCAGAAGTTTCACTCACAGCAGATTTCCCATAATCAGTGGATTCTATTGCTTTTTATATGCTCTCCATACAATATTTAAACCTATGCATACTAACACTCTATATAACACACCCCACAATCCAGGCAATCTCATATACACTTCCACTTGTATGCTCGATAGGTGCACTTTTACCCTTGACACAACTGGAACAGCCTCTGCCGTGTAAGCTGGCTGCACACAGAGTGTGACAGGTATAATACCTTGAGATCTATTCTGTTAAGCCTGGATAGTAAGGAATACATGCAGTGAACACGTCTCTTTGCCTTTGTTCCCCTTCCCAAATGTTCTTGTCCAAAATCTTTTGGGGAAACCAGATTTTGGCAGCCACATTTTTGGAGATCTGCTGTAACATGTTTACCTTCTCCCACTCTCTCATTGGACGTACTGCAGTGGGATAAAGCCCTCTCCAATAGGGCCCTCATTATGCTATTTTTATGAGTGTTGGCTTGTTTCATTTTAAAATCATTATATAATGTGCCTCTTGGCTTTGCTGTTATGGGAATATAACTCAAGAGTCATTAGCAAAGAAAACTTAGCATTAGCATTAGCATTAGCATTAGCAGAGGCATATGATGCAAGAAAGCAAGCTTATTCAGCATCAGCCAAAAAAAAAAAAAAAAACACACCACTCCCATTTCACCCCTCCGTTCGTTCGAAATACCTGTCCAGTTGAGCTTTAAATTTGTTTAGGCTATCAACTTCAACAACAAGTGATGGAAGTCGGTTCCACCAACCAACCACCCGCTGGCCAAAGGCAAATTTCCGCACATCTATCCGACATCCGTCCTTCCTCAATTTGAATTTATGCCCTCTGAGGTGATTATTCTGAGAAAGATGAAGAATCCCATTGGCATTGAGCATGCTCAAACCATTCAAAGCCTTATACACCTCTATCAGATCACCTCGCCGGTGCCTAGTCTCCAGACTCTGTAATTTGCAAAACTTAAGCCTTTCTTCGTAAGAGCAACCCTTTGTTCCATTTACTAATCTTGTTGCCCTTCTCTGTACCCGTTCCAGCAGCTCTACATCCTTCTTGAAATGAGGCCTCCAGACCTGTATACAGTACTCAAGATGTGGCCTTACCATTGCCTTATACAAGGGAATAATCACCTCCTTATCCCTGCTAGAAAAATTCCTGTATATCATTGACAAGACACCATGCGCTACTCTTGCAGCTCGTCTGCACTGCTCAGAGAACTTCATATCTGCCTGCACAATTACCCCCAGGTCCTTTTCATTCTCCACCACTGTCAGTGTAGTACCGCAGAGTTGATACGTTGCTCTGGGGTTACTGTTTCCCATATGCAGCACTTTACATTTGTCGATGTTAAACCTCATTTGCCACCTCACAGCCCATCTGTTCAACCTTTCCAGATCCTGTTGCAGCAGCATAGCGTCAGTATTGTCCTTAACGACCCTGCCAACCTTTGTATCATCTGCAAACTTGGACATTAAACTTGATATCCCAACATCAATATCATTCATAAACACATTTATTCATAAATATCATTTATAAATACAGAAAACAAAAATGTACCCAACACTGAACCTTGAGGAACTCCACTAATAACATTAGTCCACGTTGAGCAGTGTCCATTGATTACCACTCTCTGTCTTCTGCCACTCAACCATCCCCTTATCCATACCAGCAATTTGCCTCCAATGCCACACTGCTCCAATTTGTGCAGCAGTCTTCCATGTGCAACAGTATCAAAAGCCTTTCTAAGATCCAAATATATAATATCAAAGTTATTCCCTGCATCCAGTTCTTTTGTGACTACATCATAGTATCCAATCAAATTGGTCAGGCAAGACCTGCCCTTAACAAAACCATGCTGCGTCTGAGCTATAACTGAATTCTTGTCTAGATGATCCTGCAGTGCTTCTTTAACCAGTGCCTCCATTAATTTACCTGGAACAGAAGTTAAACTAACAGGTCTATAATTACTTGTGTCAGCCTTTGATCCTCCTTTGTGAATTGGGGTTACATTTGCACATCTCCAGTCTATGGGCACCTCCCCTGAGTCCAAAGAAGCTCTCATAATTATGGCTAGGGGTTTGCATACTTCCTTTGCTGCCTCCTTTAATATAACTGGATAGATCCCATCCACCCCAGGTGCCTTTTTTATGTTTATCCTCAACAATCTCTCCTCCACTTTCCTCTCAGTTATTACAAAATCATCCAGCTCACTGCCAATGTTTACTTTACCTACATCATTCTCCTTCCTGAATAACTCCTCATGCGTGAATGTAGATGCAAAATACTCGTTTAGATTGTTAGCCACCTGAGCAGGATCCTCAACTGTTGAACCATCAATATCCAGTGGACCAATCTGATTCATCCCTTTCCTTTTCGAGTTCAAGTATGTAAAAAACTCTTTTCTGTTTTTCTTTGCATCCTTTGCCAAGGATTTTTCATAGTCTGCCTTTGCCTGCCTAATCTCCTTTGTGACTTGGTTACAGACCAACTTATATCTATCATAGGCTTCCATGTCACCCATTAATTTGTATGTATCCCATGCATTTTTCTTCTCTGCCACATGTCTCATTAGTTCATCTGACAACCATTTAGGCCTAAACCTTGAACAATATTTCTTAGTTGGTATGTAAAGCCTGGTAGCCTCCAAGATTAGTTCCTTGAATGCTTCCCATTTTGAGTTTGCTGTTGGTAACATCATCAGTTGTTCCCACTGTATAGAATTTAAATACTGTCTCAGACCATCATAGTCGCCTTTACGAAAACAAAAACCCTTCCCTTTACCTCTGATGGTAGTTACCTCCTTGAGTAAATCCCACTTCAACACACTGTGATCACTGCCACCTAGTGGTTCATTTATCTGCAGGTTCTTAATGCATGAAGAATCACTACTGATAATCAGATCAAGAGTATTGCTCCCTCTTGTTGCCTCACGAACATGCTGATGTAGAAAACAATCATCCAATAAATCCACAAAAGCCTTGCTAGTGTGCGAGTGACCAACCCACAAATTCCAGTCAATATCTGGGAA
This sequence comes from Mastigoproctus giganteus, assembly GCF_048544385.1. NCBI lineage: Eukaryota > Metazoa > Arthropoda > Arachnida > Uropygi > Thelyphonidae > Mastigoproctus > Mastigoproctus giganteus. The sequence continues at coordinate 5,322,339 of NC_143581.1, forward strand.
ATTAAAGTCCCCCATTATAAGACTCTCAGATTTACTGGCGCACTCTATTTCCCTGTACAATATCTTATTATACTCATCAGAGTCATTAGGCCTATAGCACACTCCTACTCTCAATTTTGATTTCCCTATGCTTATGTCGCACCAAACTGACTCGACACTGCCCTGTCCATCGATGTCGACTGGCTTCACTTCCTTGGACTTTATGTGTTTCTTAATTAATAGCATAACCCCTCCTCCCCTCCTGTCCTGTCTATCCTTTCTATACACATTGTATTCCCCAAATTCCAGTTCCGCATTACTTATATCTGTGTGACACCACGTCTCTGATATCCCAACAATATCTGCCTTTGATGTTTTGAGCAATACCTCAAATTCATCAAATTTATTTACCAAACTCCTAGCATTGGTGTACACGCAGGTATACATGCACCTGTTTCTATTCTTAGCTACCCTAACACAACCCATGTGTTTACTTGTACCGCAATGACTACTTGTACCGCAATGACTACCATGTGTTTACTTGTACCGCAATGACTACCCAATAACTTAGGCTGTATTTATTGTTATTCCTTCCATCACTACAGGGCTTATTCAGACATCACTTTTGTTCTAAATTAAAGAGTTAATTGGTATTAATTCATACCAGGAAATCCTCATAATGTAAGATTTCCTGTTTTTAATTGCAACAATATCTGAAGGAATATTACTACCAGGAAGTCTTACGTTATGCTAACCCTTTGAATTCCATTCTTGTTGTTCTCTTCAAGAGAGTATTTTAAAGTAATGACTAAAATTAAAGGACAGCAGTGGAGATATCAATTCATCTGCAAATATGGAAAGGAGGCAGAATTTCCATCTTCACTGTTGTTTTTTAAGTTTAGTCCACTTCCACAAAACCAGTTGAAAGTTTGTTCCAACGATCAATTACTCTTTGGCTGAAAGCAAATTTCTGCATGTTTATACTGCAACAATCCTTTTTCAATTTATATTCTCTTATGCACATAATCTAAGAAAGAGTAGGGATTTCATCAGCATTTAGTGTACTCAAATCATTTAAAGCCTTATTAAAACATCAACACCACTATCAATCATGTCAAAATGAAGGTAACATGTTTGACAGTTCTCCTAGAGATCAATCTAGCTTATCTGCTGAACAACCTACTCTTAACCCTAGTAATGTCGATGTAGGTAGTTTAGTAAGTGAATGAAAATTCATTTACTGAACTACCTACAGTAACTACTTGCAGGAGATTACCACAAGCACTGGTAGAAAAATATCTACTATGGACATGGAAATAAGTTAAATGAATTTAACTTAAGATTAGAAATGAACAAACAGCTCTTACTAATTAATTATATTGACTTGAAATAACCAAGTCAGACAATCTATAGAATTAATTAAGCATAGTTCCCTGTTAGATATCTCTTATTTGTACAAGGAAAATTCACAGACTTATACAGTAATTAATAAGAAAAATAAGGCCAAACCTACCTTAAATAAAAAATTTACACACGTAGCTGTTAAACTAAATTGACTTCAGAAAGCAAAGAAAACTAAATTATGAACGCATGACATTTTTCAGAATAATCTAATAGATTTAATAAACATTAATGAACATCTCACCCCATTCTACAAAACACTATTTTGGAAAACTAAACAAACACTTGTAAAGTAAGTAAACAAGTAAAGTAAAAAAATATATAAGTATATATGAATTATTAGGTAAAATTTATATTAAAAAACATGAGAAGTTATACCCTATGAACAGTAATATTAATGAGCCATAGGCTTTCTTGGTTGAGTGAAAATAGGACAAACTTGGAGGACAGAAGATATTAAAATATTGAAAACAGAAAGAGATAAAATGTACAAGGAATTTAAATACTGCTCTACAAAGGACTTTATGACGAAAAATAAAAAAAAAATTGAGAAATAAGCTTAATTACTTAATATGTAAACAAAAAATAGAAATAGAAAAAACAATATAAAAAGCTAAATACAGATATAAATGGTAGACAAAAATAGGATATAATAAATGTCTAAATCAAGAATTTCTTAAGGGACAGTATGCACCATCTTTTTTTTTTTTTTTTTACTTAATGATTTTGCAGAGTATAAGAGAGAATTTTTGCTGGAAAACAAACTGCCAATTTTATGATTTCATTTAAAAAGCAGAACAGTAAAGCGTGCACCAAGTTTGGCATGAACTGTCACCAGCACTTTAATGCAATGAACTCATGTAATTGTTGAACAAATTATTACTGACATCTTGGACATAACTGAGTTCGTGAAACACAAGAACTCCAGAGGTGTTGATAACATGTCTATAAATGCAATTAAAAGGCATAAAGCACTTATAGCTTTTTTAATGGCTGAAATAATATTAAGAATTCTCAGATGGAAAATACCCTGGCACTTTTATAACCTTCAAAATCATATGAATATATAAAAACAAAGTCACTAAGAATTACTTTAATTACCAAGATGAGTGAATTACTTTGAAAAATACTCATTATTTAATAAAATTTATATTATTATTAGAGAGGGAAAAGCACTTAATCCTTGCAGGAGGAACTAACTGATAATTTTAACCTCCACTTAAGTAATAATTTCATTCTGATTTTACTTAGTAAATTTACTAAGAATTAAAGCCTATGATCTCTATGACTTTAACACTGCTGCAACGAAAGCTACAATCCAATGGTATAAGGGATAAACCGTTTGGACTGTTTGTAAATTATTTAAAAAATAGAAATTTTATGGTAAAAATAAATAATGTGTATGGAAAAAAGTATGTTGTAAAAAGGGGTGTTCTACAGGGAACACACCTCAGAACCTATTTTTTTAACACCTTCATTAATGACATTTTTGATAGGTACTATTTGACATTTTGTGAAATAGGTACTACTTCACAAAGCACAAATTAAAATTTATGCTGATGGTATAATAATATAAAAAAAAAAATTATCTGCACTGTTTATCTCAGTTTAGGGGTCAGCAACATGGATGGAATGCTTGTCGTTTCTCCATGTTGATATGTCCAGCTGAATTTTTACAAGCTGGTTGGCCAGGCCTGACACCCTTGGTTTTATTTTGCTGTTTCCTTCACCCAACATCAATGCAAACATTTATCGTATTTAGTAGTCACAGGCTTGAACCCTGGTCCACTCAAAGAGTGCGTGCCACTGCACTCACGCTCCTGACCATTTGCCTATGCTGATGGTATAATCTTATACATTATTGGAGATATTTACAATTCACCACAGCAGATTTACAGAAATTACAATATGGGATGCATGATGATAACCTGATAATTAGTCAGGAAAAAAACAAAGTTACTTTTGATTAGGCCAATCATCAGTTAGCTGAACAACCTTATACTCATGAATTTCATTCATCCACCTGCCTTCTTACTTTCAAATTTAAGGACTGTGTCTGCAAGAATGTAAATTTTGTTGCACATCTGGGACTTTGGTTGGATTAAACATTAGATTGGTCCAAACATATAACTTTCCTGGTAAAGAAATTAAGATTTCAAATTTATTCTTTTTACTATATTAAAGACAAATTCATAATATCCACCAAGATTGATTATTTTGCCTTAGTTTAATTAATTATGCTTTAAATGTATGGTCTAAAGCTAATATCTGACTTGAACTTAAATTAATAATCAGCAACAAAAACCGTGAATTAAAGCATCCTCAATGTTTAAATAAATATGAATACAGAGACATATTTTCTACATCATTAATAATACATTAGATAAAACTGATTTTAAAATAAGGAAGCAGTGTAAAGCTCAAAGATAAAATTCTTATTGAGATGATACTTGATTTGTAATACTTAAATACTTATTATTATGGATGTTTTGTGTGTGTCTGTGTGCGTTTCCTCTCAATGTGGTGGAAAAAAATATTTGAAATCCTTCCCTTTTATTTTCTTATGGGGTTGTCTGTTGGTTTCTTTTTTAATATATTTTTAATTTAATACTTACTTTGTATTAATCTGAATTTTATGTTACAATGGTCCAACTTGTTGATAGGTTATATTATTCCTTAACAAGCTGTTTAATTGTATCTTTGGTAGATGAATAAAACTGCATTGTATTGTACTGTATTGTATTTGATAGTTCTTTGCCACCATATTAAAGGTTCATCACAAGTTTGTACGAAGTTATATCAGTACTCTGAAACTCTACAGCTCTATTATGTTAAATTAGAACTGTCAGAAGAAATACAATTTTAGGGCATGTGGCATTGGTCATGAACATTACTTAGACATTTAAAGGTTACTTAATATTTCTTATTCACTAAAGGATACCAGATACAATTTATCCAGGATAACACTACACATTTCTAAATGCTATTACAGTTGGATCACATATAAATTCTGCACAACTATGCTACGTCTGCTATTAAATGGTGTTAATTTAATTTTTTAACTTGTTTTTTATCCAATACAATTATCTAAAAAAGATTTTCAATATGAAGGCACTAAAGTTACAGGAAGAATTCTGCAAACAGCATAAAAAATATATATAGAACAGCAAATGATAAACAATCAATTCGTAACATTCAAATGACAGCAAGTAGTCCTTGAAATATTTATATATATACTACTATATTATTTTATATGCAAAAGCTATAAAATAATATCAATTTCTTTTATAATTACCTTTCACTATTACCACCATTATATGTGCTTCAATTAAGCACAGATAAATGAAATTGTGTTGATGCTCAAGTACAAAAAATACTTTATACTTGCATTACATGTAATCTACATATTTTTAATCCTTAGTTTCTGTTCCTAAAATGCAAAAATAATATGTAGCATTTTTCATATTAGAGAATATTATATTCAAAAAATTATTTTTGGTTCTCACAACTTCCTTCAGTTGTTTAGTTCAGTGTTTCTTAACTGGTGCTTAGCAAGTAAGTACTCATCATGTGATATTCTCTTCTGAGAAATAAATTTTTACATAATTTATTTACAAGTATTGTTTGTGTAAATATAAGTGAGATTTTTAGTTCACTCTTCTGAATCATTTTTATACAAATGCATTCATTTATATACAATACAATGTAAAAAAAAAAAAAATATACACATACATGTATTTGTTCTGGTGCTGCTCCTAAATTAGAGACAATTTGTGGTGCTGTACAGTTTGCTAGAGGTTGAGAAACACTGGTTTAGGTTAGTGAAAATTTAATTCAGCCTAGAAATGACTCAGTGTGTTGTGTTGTGTGTGGAGGGGGGGGGTTCTAAAAGTCAATCTGGCTATTTTCAAGGTTAAATTACAAGTGCATCCTGATATTAATTCAACATTGGACCACATGTGGGATCTAAACAAGTTATTGTTTGTTTGTTATTTGGTTTTTTTAGGAGCATTAGCAACTAAGGCCATATTGCTCTGGGGATATGCGGTGGTCATTCCCTGACCTTTCCGCATCCTCCGTATTTGATGGTTTGTTGTTGTTGTTGTTTGGTTTTTAGGAGCATTAGCAACTAAGGCCATATTGCTCCGGGATATGCGGTGGTCATTCCCTGACCTTTCCGCATCCTCCATATTTGGTGGTGACGGGCTCGAGCCCCGGTTTAATCAAGAAGCGTGTGTTACGCACTGCAGCTCCTTCCCACCTGGCTACGGAGGCGCCATCTAAACAAGTTTATCTCTACGTACTTATCTGTAAATTTTTTACTTCATCTATTTGAGCATTATTTCTAATTAGCTTTATTGGGATATTAGCCAAATGAAATTACTTTTCTCTCTCTACTTGCCAATGATCTTGAGGAGCAACCATCTTTGTTAATATTCTAGTTTTATTCATATTTTCTCTCTAGCCAATTAAAGTGATGATTATTAAGTCGATGATTTAATGCACTTATTTATTTGTAAATCAATTTTCCTTAGATGCACTTATTATTTTGCAAATAGATTTTTTTTTAAATACACTTTTTTTTTTTAAACCAAAAAGTTGAGACTGCTACTTTTCACTTTGCATTTATTGTTTCTAGGCCTTTGTTAAATTTTGAATTGTCTGACGCAGAATGGACAAATTTCTGCTCTAAAAAATTACAGTATTTTAATAGTTTATTATTAATGAGTGCAAAGTTTTCTATTTTATTTTTACGTCACAGTTATGAATTTTACATCTAGTAAAACAAAATTTTGGGATTCAAAAAGGCAAACATTTAGACAAGTTCAGACATCACTGAAAGCAAAAAAAAAAAAATAAACAAACTATTTATTTTCCCTTCCAAATGCACAAAGCAGAGGCATTCCAAATACCCAATTGATTTATGAAATTATAAAATCTCATATGTGTGAATAATTCATTAGGCTTTTCTATGTAGACTATATATTATCTTAAACAATAATTTTTGAAATATACTACATAATTTTTCTTTTTAAAATGACATGCCATTTGTAGGAGCAATCCGTATTTGTTCAAAACTTTTTTTACCAACTATAAAATAAAAAATTAGAAGTTGTAAGAACTACAAATTTATCTGTATTAACATATCTCTCAAAAATAATTACAAAAATAAAATAAAAGAGAGTAATATGCTGCAGAAAAAAAATTCCATCCTGTAGTTCCAATAAAATAAATTACTGATTCGGCTTTCAATATCAAAAGACTAAGTGTTTGTAAAATAAGAGAAACCATTGCTTGGAATAAATATTTGTGGTAAGCTAGGTATTTATTCTTGTTAAGGAAACTGATAAATTATTACTAATATATTATGACAACATATATAGTATAGGACTTGTGCTACTAATACCAAAAGCAATATTGATCAATTTAGTTTCTTATTATTAATAAAATAAACTAATAAAAATATGCTAGGCTTAATCATCACTGGCTTTACAGGAAAACAAAAAGAAGTCACCCAGTTCCATCCCAGTATCTGTCTAACCCTTCCTTAAGTTTAAATAAGCTTTCTGTTTGTTTGTTTGGTTTTTTTTTTTAGGAGCATTAGCAACTAAGGCCATATTGCTCCAGGATATTTGTTATTTGGTTTTTTAGGAGCATTAGCAACTAAGGCTATATTGCTCCGTGATATGCGGTGGTCATTCCCTGACCTTTCCGCATCCTCCGTATTTGGTGGTGACGGGCTCGAACCCCGGTCTAATCAAGAAGCGACTGCTGCTCCTTCCCACCTGGCTACGGAGGCGCCCCTCCAGGATATGTGGTGGTCATTCCCTGACCTTTCCGCATCCTCCGTATTTGGTAAATACGGTCTAATCAAGAAGCGTGTGCTATGCACTGCTGCTCCTTCCCACCTGGCTATGGAGGTGCCCAATAAGCTTTCTAGTTCTACAATATTAGATGATAATTTGTCCTGATAATGAACTGTCCATTCCCTCTTTTTTTTTTTTTTTTTAATGAAAATCCCAAACACAAAAGGTATTAGAATCTATAGTACTTAGTACCATGTGTGAGTTGAAGGTTGAGATGATGAAAGAAGATACTTGTTGACATTAGACTTGTATTTTTGTAGATTAATTTTTTTGCAAATATGTGCAAAGGGAGGCTTGTTCCAAAAGAACAGAAGTTAAAGGGATAAATGAGAAAGAAGAAAAGTTGACTCTGTGCAATTGACATTGAACAGTAAAATGATTTTGACTGGTTGCAGCATATGTTTGGAGTGGTTTGAGAGAGAGAGAGAGAGAGAGAGAGAGAGAGAGAGAGAGAGAGAGAGAGAGAGAGAGAGAGAGGGGAATAATAGAAGCCAATTCAGAAGAACAGTGCCCATGGAAGTATCTATAGAAAAGGCATGCAGCAGAAACAGAACATCTATGAACCAGAGAGTGGAGAGACTGTTAGATGTGAATCATTAATTAACCTAACTGTCCTCTTTCTGAGAGAGGTTATGGAGGCACTGCCCAGATGTGGGAATAATATTCCATGGTAGGGTGGATTTGCAATTGGTCCAACGTGAGTGGCTGTTTAGAAATAATGCTGAGAGTGAACTTCTTTTTCTTTTTTTTTTTAGATGTAGAGGAAGCAATATTTGTGATGCTTATCCCAAAGTGATTAGAAGTCATGGCAATCCCTAACAGAGATATGTGATCTTGTCTAGAAATCTGGGTGTCATCGAAGATAAGCATAGATGCAGAAGAATCTTTTTTTTGTGAGACATAAGATAGAGATATAATCATTTTCCTGAGTTTTAGGATTAAAATTAACTATGTTATCCTTGCCTCATTAGAGAATTACCTGGAGATCATCATTTAAGGAAATGGTAGTGGATATTTGAGCTTTTTGTGCAGGGCAAGGTTTCACAAACTGGAAGGTGGAACATAATGTGCTAGTATCAGCAACACTATGGACAAGATTTCCAGTCAAATGGAAGATGATCATCAATATACAGGAGGAAAAGAATGGGAGAAAGGACCCTGGGGAATGCCAATGTCAGTGGAGAAGTTAGAAGACAGAGCTATCTACAATCACTGTTATAAAAAATAAAAATTTGTTGTCAAATCATAAGATGGAAGCTTATTTTGAAGACTTTTATGCCAAACATGATCAAAGCCTTTGAAATGACAAGAGCAACTGCTTGAGTTTTGCTAAACTTTTCAACTGAACCTTATGTTACTCACAAATGAGTAACATAAGTCAGTATATCACCAGTGGCTTGATACTGATGGAATACATGTTGGCAATCACTGATCAGATGGAAGGTTTCAAGACAGCTTAGGAGTTGGGGTTTATGGACATCTTGGCTTTAGAAAGAGTAGAAGTGCAATGGGACCATAATTGAATGGGAGGGATTGGTCATCATTTTTAGGAACTGGCTGAATATCAGCAAATTTCCAAGCAGAAAGAAAAATACCAGTGAAATAAGAAAGCGGAAAAAGGCAACACAGAACAGGAGTAAGCTAAGGACACAGTTTTGAGACAAGTGGAAGTATACCATCCTTTATTCTTTATTCCATACCAAAGATGGTGGAATAAAGGATATCATCCCTACAAGAATAATTTCGCTGACAGATCTGAACATTAATTAACTTCAGAAGATTTAAAACAGTAATCCAATCATGGAAAAGAAGGACAGGAAATCCAGCTTTAAGTATATGTCCTCTAGTCTGTGCATTCTTTGAAAGAAAAATGTAATTTATGATCTATCATAAATTACATTTTTTATCTATCATAAATTAAATAAACTACTTAATTAATTTAATTTAATTTAAAAATAAGTTGGCCACCACAAACCTGCTTACAGTTACCAACAACATGTTGGCTGCCTTTGTCAAGAATGCTACATTAGTAGAGAGATATCTAGATATCCAAGCTGCCTTTGATGCAGCTGATGACACCATTTTGCTCCAGCACTATGAAAGTAATTTCTGCCTTAAAGGGGAATGTCCTCTGGTTCTAACGTCTATTTTAAAAAAGGATGTGTCTTATCAAATCCCATGGTAAAACCCCTTGAGGAACATCCACATTAACAAATGTGGATGTTCCTCAAGGGGTGGTCTTGGCGCATTATAGCCTTAGTAGCTAATGCGCCAATAAAACCAAAACTAAACCAAACCAAACCAATCCTCAAGGGGTGGGGGTCCTCTTGGGGATCCACCTCACAGCCATTCTGGTGCCACAATTCATTTCAGTCAATCAATCAATAGCCAGAACAATACTCAACGTGTTACTGATAAAATAAACAATGAAGACTACCAGATGGCAGATTACTCTGCCCAATTAGGACTAAAAATCAATCCATCCAGTTTGATTATATATTCTCTGGAGAGCAACCCTGCTCAGATGATGATTGTACTAGATGGTACTCAAATCCTGTATTCCAAAAGCATAGTGATTCGGGCAACACATTTTTATCTGAAGATCTGTTTTCCCAGCCACAAGGAAGGCCCACACTTCAAGCTGTATTGCTTGAGATGACAGATGGAATATCTACTGTATACATTTGAGAAGTAGCAGAATACCAAGGATTACAAGCTGCTGTATATAGTGATTCTTTATAGCATCAAAATCTGGGGATCAGCACCACCCCTTCAAGGAATCTGTATGCTGGCTTCTCAGGTGGGTTACACATAACCACTATCCTCCATACAGCACTTCAAAATGTGCATTCACATTTGATAAAGCAAAGTTCCCAGAAAAGATGCAGAACATAGGACTGATTACCATAGTGAAAATGTTTGCAGGCCTCACATCAGCACCAAATATATGGGATAAATGTGGTTGGCAGATTCAGCTCAGTTCCCTAAGAACTGATCCACCACTCTGCATGGTGAAACCGGGGCTAACCAGGCAGACAGGTTTCTACAAAATCAACAAGTGCAAAAAGTCCAGGTTCTTAATGCAGATTATGAAAAAATTACCACCAATAAGAATTATAAGTAATATCACTAAATGCCTCTATAATGTGTCTATATATGTTCATTTAATGTCTGGAAATATGTATACTATAGATATGATATCCTTTGCATAAATGAAAACAAAACAAAAAAAGTCATATTTTAACTGTTTCATTAGTAATTTCAGCTTAACCAATTCTATAACAATGTATTTGTTTGTCATACTGTAACATTTTTATGTATATATATAAAGCGATAAAAAAAAATTAAGTTAAAGAAAGAGAGTGAGGATAACTAATAAAATATGCATAATAAGAAATATATAATTACAAAATTAATAAAATGAGGATGTTGCTACACAACTTACAAAACCAGTTTTGTAAGTTTTGCATATTTTATTAATTACCTTCCCTATCTCCCTTATTTTCTTTCTTTAACTAAATTTTTTTAAATTGGTTTTATTGTCTTTCTTAGGTTCTGCATTGCTTCTTAACTCTACTTCTCCATTTTTCTACTTTCTTATTTCCATTTTCCCACTTTCTTATTATTCTGTTCAATATATATAATTCATTAATACTGCAAGATTTATATTTAATACTAAGAGACCTAATACTAAGAGATTTACAGAATCCATTAGAGAATTACCTGGAGATCAGCATCAACCTGCACCATAATTTTATAAATATTTAACTGTTTCCTACTTTATTTTATGTGCTGTGATCTCTATGTAATTATTTAAATGTATTTCTGATATTTGGTTGTTAATACACACAGTATAATAATAATGCTATTTATGACGATTGCATGATGTGCTATTAACTATTAATGTGCAACACATGTGCCCCCTGTAATACACCCTTCCCCTTCACATGCCTCTGTGTGAAAGAGTGAGCTGCACCTCACATCATTTTCCTCCACATGAAGTCATTGCTATAAAGCCCTGCCATCTGCTTGCTGAATGAGTAAGCTGTATAAAACCTCCACCCTGCAGAAATAAAAATTTCTATAAATACTTTGATCAAGTTTCCATGTAGCATCTAGTCTCAAGATTTTGCAACCCACAAAACTGAAGTCAGTCAGTCGCGCACGCGCGCTCTCTCTCTCTCTCTCTCATTCACACCCTTCCAGAAATGGGGATTCCAAACTTTTAAACAATACTCAGGTTTTTAATCCCCATTTCTGGATTGCTTATGACTATTTCCTTTTGTATACATGCAAGATATTGCACAATTTATTTTGTATTATGTAATTATGTTTGCATGTACTTTTTTTCCTTCCTAACTGTTGAAAAAAGCTTCCAAAGTGAGTTTGAAACGTTCACTGTCTTGATATCTACAGCTGTGAGTATTATCATTTTGGCAATTCTTGTACTGCAAATGTTATAAATGATCAGCAATAAATTATCAGTTTTCTTAATGGAGATAAATGTCAGATTCTCAAGTTATCAACTTAAGTGGACTGCATAATGTACTGTGGACTTTGCATTATCAATAACATTTTTTATTCACAATGCTTAGCACCTGCATTCACATATATTGTTTGAATAGTATTAAACCAGACATTTAGCTTATTCAAAACTATCTGCAGGCAAGCATATGGTTTGAGCACTGAAGAATTTGTTTCTTCTTAATAATAAAAGGCACTCCTAAATATACATGCAAAAAAACATTTAACCTTGTGAGATGGAAACGATGGTTACTCTTAAAAAATATCACAAAGAAACCACGGCCATTCCTGCAACATAACAATGTTCAAGCACATCAACAGAATTTACAATATATATGAAATTAACTCATTAACACCTTTTTTTTTTTTTTTTTTTTTCATTTTTTTAAAATTTTAGTCACACATACTTAAAATTTTAGTCACACATAAGTTCAATCAACACATCGTTGCATTACACCTTGAACAATCTGGTCATCCAGCTTACTTTCAGAGATGCTTAAATTACTGGTTATAATTAATGCACTATATCATGTTCGTGCTTAGAAATTTATTCTATATTCAAAACCAGGATCTATAGTGTTCTCCCCAGAAAACTTTGCCAGCCAGGTGGCATTATGAAGTAGCCGGGTGGGGAAGTATAATACTTCGTGATATTATAAAATTTTCTGTTATTTATAAATGTGACTTAAGCAATCCAGAGCAAAATAATTGCATAATTTAACATTATATGCTCCTGTCACATTGATCTTTACTGCATAGTATGTTCGAATTAATATTGATCAAGATCAGCGAGCGGTACCAAATGGTAGCCGGGCCATCAGTTAAAATCACCGGGTGGTGCACCCATTCCATAGGTCCTGGGGAGAACACTGATCTAGTTATAGCCAAGGCAATATGAATTACTATCTTGTGCCCATAAATTTCAAACATGTGTGAAATGAAAAGAGTATTTATGTGTATGCTTTAACATGCTGGCAATTGCATGAAATTATGTCCGAGATATCATGTCTTTGAGGATCATTTCCCCTATTCAAACAGTGTTCTATAATTTTTAATAGAGAGACTATAGAAAAAAATTACCAAAAAACCAGTATTTTTTAAAGTGAAAATGAGCTATTAAAAAAATAACTTGGGGTTCAAAGTGACTCCCACATGACTGCTAACAGGTTAAACATAAGGTCCATAGTATTACTGTGCTCAGGGTACTATCTCAAAGTGTAGTACAGTTCAGAAAAACATTTGGCTCAATTAATTTTGGGTTAACTGACAATGCTGATAAAGCAAAAGAAGAAGTCTGTCTGGTAATGTCATCCATATGAAGCTGATAAAAAAAAAGAATAAATGGAAAATTAAATCCTATAAATTTGTCTGAGAATGTCTAAATACAGTTCTAAATTAAAGAAAAAAAAAAAAAAAAAAGAAATGCAGGTTTTATCTCCCAAATCAGTGAAAATTCTTATAGAAGGGAGAGAGAATGAGCTCTTAAACTGAATATGGATGACATCACCACTTGGATTCCTAATTCAGGGGAATCTGTTGCAGTTATTATGGATTTAAGTCAGAGGTGTTTAAAAAATAAAAGATGAAATTTTTCAAAACAGATTGGTTCCTGTAACTTTAAGATACAAAATACTGAGCAAGGTCACAGATGTAAAACATTAATTATAACCAGTAAGTTAATGTACATGCATAATTGATGTAGTGTGTGTGTGTGTGTGTTGATTATGATAAAGTCTACAATTGTTTTATGATTTCACAAATGTGTGCTTACAGAAATAAGTACATGACCTCAGATTAAAAATTACCCTAAACTAGGAAATATTTGGCTAAAAAGCAAACAATTTGTTGGTTTGTTAAACATATTCCTTGATGTGATAAGTGGGGAGGGGAATAAATGCCTATAAGTACAAACTGTATCTAAATAAAATTACTATGTGGACTGTCAGTCAACACCATATATTCACATTTATCCTGTACTGCAAAATCCTACAATCAAATATTAAAAAAAATCAGTAAAACTGTACTCAATTTCAACTTTGGAATGGATATGAAATATTTTCCATTTATCAAAAGATTAAAATGTAGTAATTACAAAATGTATACAAGCCTATTACAACTTCACTAAAAACATAGTAAAAGGTATTCTGCCAATTTTCAGTAGCACATAAAATGTGCTAACCATTTAACAGTTAATAGCCTCACATTTCATCCTACAACTCACACTGCATTTCTAAATAATTCCTACATTTATTTATTTAGCTTTCTTTGCTGCCACTGATGCCACCCTTTGGTTGCCTTTGTGCATTAAGAGAAGTCCGACAAGTATCATCATTGTTCCAAGCCACCAAAGGAGAGTAAGATTTTCTCCAAAGAACACTTGCCCAAAAATTGCCTGTCAAAAGGAAAAAATTATTCTGAAAAATATCCATATATTACAGAGATAGCAAAAAAAAAAAAAAAAAAAACCATTCAAGTTTGTTGTTTTAGGAGATTTTTGGTATATTGAGGAGGAACTAACTTCTTCCATCTGAGGTTAGCTAACCACAGTCTGACTCAAACTGCATCTAGTTTCTGATGGGATTTAAAATCAAATCTCTCATTTCAGAATATATCAGAATCGATATATATCAATATATATATCGATTCTGCCATATGCCTCATCAGTTCATCTGAGGCCTAAATGGATGTCAGATGAACTGATGAGGCATATGGCAGAGAAGAACCATGCATGGGATACATACAAATTAACATGTGACACAGAAGCCTATGATAGATACAAGTTGATCTGTAACCAAGTTACAAAGGAGGTTAGGCAGGCGAAGGCAGATTAAGAGAAATCTTTGGCAAGGGATGCAAAGAAAAACAGCAAAGAGTTCTTTACTTATGTAAACTCTAGAAGGAAGGGGATGAATCAGATTGGTCCACTTGATATCGATGGGTCAACTGTTGATGATCCTGCTCAGGTAGCTAACAAACTAAATGAATATTTTGCATCCACATTCACACATGAGGAGTTATTTAGCGAGGGGAAAGCCAGAGGTGTATTCAACTCTAGCAGTAAGCTAGAGAATCTTGTAATAACTGAGAGTAAAGTGGAGGAGAAATTGTTGAAGATAAACACAAGAAAGGCACCCGGGGTGGATGGGATCTATCCAGTTATATTAAAGGAGGCAGCAAAGGAAGTAAGCAAACCCTTAGCCATAATTATGAGAGCTTCCTTGGACTCAGGGGAGGTACCCACAGACTGGAGATGTGCAAATGTCACCCCAATTCACAAGGGAGGATCAAAGGCTGACACAAGTAATTATAGACCTGTGAGTTTAACTTCTGTTCCAGGAAAATTAATGGAGGCACTAGTTAAAGAAGCACTGCAGGATCATTTAGACAAGACTTCAGCTATAGCTCGGACACAGCATGGTTTTGTTAAGGGGAAGTCTTGCCTGACCAATTTGATTGGATACTATGATCCAGTCACAAAGGAACTGGATGCAGGGAATAACTCTGATATTATATACTTGGATCTTAGAAAGGCTTTTGATACTGTTGCACATGGAAGACTGCTGCACAAATTGGAGCAGTGTGGCATTGGAGGCAAATTGCTGCTGTGGATAAAGGGGTGGCTGAGGGGGAGAAGACAGAGAGTGGTAATCAATGGACACTGCTCGTCGTGGACTAATGTTATTAGTGGAGTCCCTCAGGGCTCAGTGTTGGGTCCATTATTGTTTTCTGTATTCATAAATGATATTGATGAGGGTATATCAAGCTTAATGTCGAAGTTTGCAGACGATACAAAGGTAGGCTTCATTTGTCAAGGACACTACTGACACTATGCTGCTGCAACAGGATCTGGAAAGGTTGAGCAGATGGGCTGAGAGGTGGCAAATGAAGTTTAACATTGACAAATGTAAAGTACTACACATGGGAAACAGCAACCCCAGAGCAATGTATCAACTCTGTGGTACTACACTGACAGTGGTAGAGAATGAAAGGGACCTGGGGGTGGTTGTGCAGGCAGATATGAAGTTCTCTGAGCAGTGCAGACAGGCTGCAAGAGTAGCTCATGGTGTATTGTCAATGATATATAGGAATTTTTCTAGCAGGGATAAGGAGGTGATTATTCCCTTGTATAAGGCAATGGTCAGGCCACACCTAGAGTACTGTATACAGGTCTGGAGGCCTAATTTCAAGAAGGATGTAGAGCTGCTGGAACGAGTACAGAGAAGGGCAACAAGATTAGTGAATGGAACAAAGGGGTGCTCTTACGAAGAAAGGCTTAAGTTTTACAAATTACAGTGTCTGGAGACTAGGCACCAGCGAGGTGATCTGATAGAGGTGTTGATGGGATTCTTCCTCTCGCTCAGAAAAATCACCTGAGAGGGCATAAATTCAAATTGAGGAAAGACAGATGTAGGATAGACGTGCGGAAATTTTCCTTTAGCCAGCGGGTGGTTGGTTGGTGGAACAGACTTCCATCCCTTGTCGTGGAAGTTGATAGCCTAAATAAGTTAAAGGCTCAGCTGGACAGGTATTTTGAATGAACAGAGGGTTGAAGTGGAAGTGTTTTTTTTTTTTTTTTGGCTGATGCTGCATAAGCTTGCTTTCTTGCATCAAATGCCTCTACTAATGCTAATACTAATGCTAATGCTAATATATCAGAAAAAATCTTTACAGAACACATTCTACCGGTGCTATGCTATAATGTATCAAAAAGAAAAATTTCCATTCCTCAACCACATTTCTCCAATTCATATCACAGTGGTTCCATTATTCTACCCAAATCCAAGCCTATGCTTCGGAAAATGCATCAGTGTAGAAAGAACGAGACTATTAAAAATGTCATTTTTTCACCAATGATGCAAGATGCCATCCAGAGAAACAACCACTCCAACATCAATATCATAAAAATTGGGAGGGTGTAGATATTTTCAATATTTTCTGAGTTGATGTTACAACCAATACCTTATATCAAGATTCACTGCTAGCACCCTTTCCACTCCTCCAGAGGCCAATGTCTCTGAATGTGACATCACTGCACCTAACTAGACATTAGTTCTCATGGAACCCCAATGATACAATGGCCTGTTTAACCCATCACTAGTCACGAGAAAATTTTAATTCCCTCTGTATGCAAGAAAATTTGAAAAATCAGCAAAAAAAATAATTCAAAATTGATTATTTTTTTGATGTCACCAATATTTTCAATCTTTTTTGAACAATTGTGAAAAATCTATGTTCTATATTAAAAGCAATTTTTAATTAATTTTTGAAAATTAAAACCCCTTTTAGACTTGTTGACAAGTGAATAAAAATTTAAAAACCATGAACTTCAATGAACACTGATTAGATCCCAGCTTGTCCATAACAGGAGTGCTCACTGCATGAAACATGAAGAGTGCACATCAAAAGTCTGATTCCAGATGATGCATCAATGTCATGAAACCAGAAAGTATTATTGTAGGAGGAAAGTGTGCAGCAATAAAGAGAGTGTATCATCAAAATTTTATTTAACATATGTCAATCAACATGTGTATATAATTATGCCTAACTTAATAATTCCTCCTAATTGTCCAATTATTAATATATATTTCTGGAATTTTCTACAAGAATTCAAAGAAAACATTTTAAAAAACAGCTACTGGGAGTTTTAGCCATGTGATGGTGTAAATGAAGCACAAACTGCTGAAATACTGTTAAGGTCAAATTGTGTGAATTGCACAAAAACCCCTATTCTGGGTTAAAAGTACACACACCAATAAACCTACATTTCTAAACCTGTTGGACAATTCATTGGCAACTTTGGCATGGAATTTTTCTGGGCAACATGACCAACTACTCAGAAATCTCTTGCTATCAAAATATGTGGTAGCTCGGTGGATGTTCAACTTTTGCACAATGCCCTCCACATTCAAATAACCTCTACATTTTGTAGATTCATTTATATCTCTATTCTACCACACTGTCCTCTACAATATTTACATAAAATATGCTAATTTGTTTGTGTTCCAATACTTTGGTAAACAGTACATTTGAAGAGGAAGTCTAACAATATTTTGAAAAATTAAAGATTAAAAATTATGTACTATAGTTTGGTGTGAGATAAGAAGCAACAAAAATGACACCCTGGGAGATAAAATCCTTGGTCAGAACTCCCTTGCTTAAAAATTTCTGATTAGGTAGTTCTCAGAAAAGTGCTATATATTCAAGAACTCATTTCTCCACCTTCACAATTTCCTGTACAGTAGTTTGAAAGAACCTGCAATTAGCAATTTGTAATGCTTGTGATGCAGAAGGAGGCATGCATAATGCAGCTCATGTGGCTTTTGTTTATTGTGCTATTCTAGAGTAAGGTTGTCTCCATCAATCAAATGGAACTGGATTGAAAGTAACAATTACATTTAAAAAAAAAAAGAAAAAAAAAAAAAGATAAATTTAACATAAAATGTGATGAAACTGTAATATGATGCATCTTGGCAGCACTGCAATGCATTCTAAATAAGCCTGTCACATGAACTAAACTCATGGAGAGTGCTAAGACTAACTAAATACTCAGATCTGCTTCTATGAACCTAACTACAACAACATATACCATGTCATCAAAAGTAACAAATTTGTTACTTTTGATAACATAATGTTGTTTCAATATTGGAACATCACAGGATAATCTATATATGAAAGAGCAATTATATTAATAATGTAATTTGGAAAATTAAATGCACTAGGCATAATCCTTATGGGTTTTGATAATTAACTATATAATATCAGTGTAAATACACCATAGTTAACCCATATATTTGAGCTACGATTGTAGCATAGAAGGCATCGTTTTAAATGTATCTCATAATGTGGTTGCCTTCACAACAAGATAGCTACTATTGAATTACTTCAAATAAATAACGCTTCTCTAGTAGAGAAGACTACTGTTATTTATTTTCAGCAGTACCACCACCCAGACGATCGTTTCGAAGCTTTTTGGCTTCGTCATCAGTGGGCGGGCAGGTACCCAGGTAATACAACAAGCCATCTCAGTTGCGAAGTTATATCCACATTATGAGAGATGCCAGAAGGGTGTGGTGGTAATGTATTTGGAAAATTAAATGCACTAGGCATAATCCTTATGGGTTTTGATAATTAACTATATAATATCAGTGTAAATACACCATATATGGGCTACAATCGTAGCCCATATATTTGAGCTACGATTGTAGCGTAGAAGGCATCGTTTTAAATGTATCTCATAATGTGGTTGCCTTCACAACAAGATAGCTACTATTGAATTACTTCAAATAAATAACGCTTCTCTAGTAGAGAAGACTACTGTTATTTATTTTCAGCAGTACCACCACCCAGACGATCGTTTCGAAGCTTTTTGGCTTCGTCATCAGTGGGCGGGCAGGTACCCAGGTAATACAACAAGCCATCTCAGTTGCGAAGTTATATCCACATTATGAGAGATGCCAGAAGGGTGTGGTGGTAATGTATTTGGAAAATTAAATGCACTAGGCATAATCCTTATGGGTTTTGATAATTAACTATATAATATCAGTGTAAATACACCATAGTTAACCCATATATTTGAGCTACGATTGTAGCGTAGAAGGCATCGTTTTAAATGTATCTCATAACATTTAAAACGATGCCTTCTACGCTACAATCGTAGCTCAAATATATGGGTTAACTATGGTGTATTTACACTGATATTATATAGTTAATTATCAAAACCCATAAGGATTATGCCTAGTGCATTTAATTTTCCAAATACATTACCACCACACCCTTCTGGCATCTCTCATAATGTGGATATAACTTCGCAACTGAGATGGCTTGTTGTATTACCTGGGTACCTGCCCGCCCACTGATGACGAAGCCAAAAAGCTTCGAAACGATCGTCTGGGTGGTGGTACTGCTGAAAATAAATAACAGTAGTCTTCTCTACTAGAGAAGCGTTATTTATTTGAAGTAATTCAATAGTAGCTATCTTGTTGTGAAGGCAACCACATTATGAGATACATTTAAAACGATGCCTTCTACGCTACAATCGTAGCTCAAATATATGGGTTAACTATGGTGTATTTACACTGATATTATATAGTTAATTATCAAAACCCATAAGGATTATGCCTAGTGCATTTAATTTTCCAAATACATTACCACCACACCCTTCTGGCATCTCTCATAATGTGGATATAACTTCGCAACTGAGATGGCTTGTTGTATTACCTGGGTACCTGCCCGCCCACTGATGACGAAGCCAAAAAGCTTCGAAACGATCGTCTGGGTGGTGGTACTGCTGAAAATAAATAACAGTAGTCTTCTCTACTAGAGAAGCGTTATTTATTTGAAGTAATTCAATAGTAGCTATCTTGTTGTGAAGGCAACCACATTATGAGATACATTTAAAACGATGCCTTCTACGCTACAATCGTAGCTCAAATATATGGGTTAACTATGGTGTATTTACACTGATATTATATAGTTAATTAATAATGTAAAAAACATCACAGCAGTATATGGGTATAAATTTAACTGTTGAATGTATTTTGTTCAGTTTCAAGTGAATTTAAAATGCAGCTAGGTAATGTCACATTTTGGTCACTAACACTACTAGTTGAACTGCAATATGGAAATCCTTGTATTTTGACAAAAAGAGGCCAAAAACATGCTGCTAAACAAAACTGCCACTACATACAAACTGCAATAAAATTACTCTATGGTGCACAGGCATGTAGGAGAGAAAAATCAACATGATTACTATACACACGTTGCATCAGGAATATTTTTGTGAACACAAACACAAAAGTCAATGCTCAGTGATGATTACAATGGCAGGTGCTGTGCTAACAAAAACTAGATAGAAGTGAAAAGGTGTTCTCTGAAGTGATGATTCAATATTTCAATCAGATGGAGGAACGTTTCCAGATGGACTACATCATTCGAACTGCAAAGTACAGTGGTACGAGTGTAACTGGAGATGCATTTCTTGGTAGGGTTATGAATGGAGTGTCCTGCCGTGATATTCTATACATTGCTGCTGGATTTTTAATGGTGATAGGCCATACATGTTCCAGAAACATAGTCATATGCCAAAAAATCATAATGCATGACGACCTGGTTTGAAGGTAAGCTTTACCATTAGAATAGCCAGCTTTACTCCCTTGAGCATCTGTATGAAGAACAGAAGAGATGGGTGAAATTGATCATGGAGGCATAGAGCTGCCTTTAAAGATTTCATAATGTAATCAAGAAAGCCATTTGTTACAAGATGAAATGGTTTACAGGCATTTCACTCAGCACCAGTCATTTTGTCTTCTAGTTCTTATGAAGCCAACACCTGCTTAACTTGTGGTGCAATAAATATACTACCTTTCACTTTTGTATCAGACAATTTTGGAAACATAGACTACAGAGGCTTGAAAGTGTGCCACCCAGTAGAGCCTATGCTTTAACAAATTGCTTGACCAGTCCCAGATTGATATGGAGTAGTACAGGCAAGAATTTTCTTGGAACCAAGGGGTTGTTTACTACACTCTGTGTGTGTGCACTCAGGCTGCAACTCAATTCTGGCAGACCACTCTCTTCTCCTGCTGTACCAGAGAATTTCAAAAAAAAGCTGATGATCAGATAATTGCAGGTAGAAGAAAAACAGGTTTTTTGGCCAGAAATAGCAAGAAACTACCTTGCAAACCCAGAAGAAACCAGAGCATCAAGAAATCCCCACAAACAATTCATTTATACCGGTTATACTTAATCTTCTCTAATACAAGCTTCACATTTCCATGTTCTTTGTTTAATATGAATGGAGTGTGCAACAGGAATAGATGGGTATACGTATATTCCACAGCTGCCAACTTTTGAATTTCAAACAGCTAGAGATCAGGTAATTGTAAGCAGGAGGAAAAACAAGAATAGAATTGTTTACCAGTGCAGTATTGCTTTCAACATTAGCTTACCTAGGATTTTTCTATTTGTGGATTTCTGTTTGGATTTTTCATTAGACATCAGTTGATCCTGATTGCCCCAAAAAAAGATGCTATTCAGACATATCCTTCTTCAGAAATTCTGAGACAAAGTTTTGTTCATAAAAATGGCCCTGTTGTCTAGACTTGGATGCCAAGAGCATTTCCAAAACTTAATTAGAAAGAGATCTGAACTCAGTTTTTGTTTTTCTAAGTATGCTAACGTTTTTTCTTCTTTCCTAATAGCATCTGGTAGGTACTCACACTGAAACTGGCAGAACTAATGTTTCAAATGGCTATTGAAACTTGTCTGCAAAAAATTTCAAATTTGAAAATGATGCATTGCCAACCAATAAATTTCTGCCATAGCTCTCTAAACTCACACTTTGTTTATGTGAAAACAAAATGGATGTCAAGACTTTGAAATGTAGGAGCACATGTGATTGTTTAAATACTGTCTGTGAGGGATGTAACAATTTAAAGAGTGTTTAACAGCAGTTGTTAGAAATGAAACATGAAAGGAGCATTTAAGGGACAAAAAGTCAAGAGACAGTCTCTTTAAAATTATAAGAGAAGAATATTTTCTGTAGGAAGGAAATAAAGATATTTTTTTTGTAAAAGGTTGGCATTTTTGTTAGAATTTTGTTAGTACTGTTATTGGTATTTGTTATTTATTATTTTTTAGTATTTAATAGAATTTTGTTGGTATTTTTTCCATTCATTCATTTTTGTAAACTGAGTAATTTATGTGAAACTGGTTTGTACAATTATTATATAATTAAAAGGCACAACTGTCTCGTGAGAAGCTAATATTTCTAGCTGTGAAACTGGATGTGGCATATTCACACAATTGTTAAGGGAGAAGAAAGGAAACTTTAAATAAAGATGATATTAGTCATATATCATGAAAGATTTTAATGGTGCAAAAACCAATGCACCAGTCAAATTATGCAAGACCCACATCATTTCATTCTCATAAATGAAGCATAGAAGAAATTTTGATACCAGACTAATTGTATCTACATTTTGCTAAGAACTTCTAAAGGATTTTAGTTATCAAAAAAAAAAGTTGACTTTGGAAAACTGGAAACTATAAAACTTTTTTTTTTTTTTTGGACAACAATTTTCAACTGAGGAAGATTAAAATTCTATGTGTAAACTCTTTATTATGTTGTTGTGTTTTTTATTTTTAAGCTGTCTTAACAATGATAGGTCGAATGAACCTCAAACAGCAATTATTGGAAGCATATACACATTTTTTTTAAAATATGGAATACAGAGAAATGCATGCATTATAATAAATTTGCATATAATATCTTTCAGCATATATAGGAGTAATGGCTTCAGTACATGGATGTGAAGTATGTCAGATTGAAGAGCTGTATTCCGATTTTAAAATGTTGGAATAATATTTAAAAGAAACAAGCATATTGTTATAATGATTCGTCAGAATAGAGAAATATGAACACTTTCTGCACAGGTGAGGATATCACGGGTGAGATTATGAGGTTGCCTGGCCTGTTTGCAACTCTGTTTACCAGAAGTTTGCAATTCAGTAGTTCTATTTCTTGAGTTCATAAATTTGTTTTCTTTCAAAACTTTTTGATTGTGAACAAAATTAGATTCAAACATCATCGTCAGTGCCACTCACTAGTGATCACTCATACAAGTTTAGAGTTACCAAATTGAAAAGTTTTTCAATTGGTAACTCTGAAAAGGATGACAGCTTTTCTCAACACTTCTAACCACTTCTTTAAATAGACTTATTCAAAGTTGCCACTGTTCTACCAGTCTAGTTATACATATAACTAAAGTGAATGTGCACATGCATGCTTCAAAATCTTTTTTTACTTCAGCAGCATGTATTAGTTGAAATCGTTTAAATCTATCTTTCCTTTCAGCAATTCTTCCTAGATGGCAGTGGCAATAAATTTCCACTAAAAATATTCATCCGCTTTCAGAGGAAGGTAATCCCTTTCAGAATATACAAATTAAAATAAAATTTTAATTTAAAATAAAACCTATTAGCACCAAGTGCTCAATCTCCTCTTTTAATTAGTATTAGCATTAGTAGAGGCATATGATGCACGAAAGCAGGCTAATATAGCATCAGTCAAAAAAAAACACCTTTCCATTTCACCCATTCCTCCACTCCAAATGCATGTCTAGTTCTGCCTTGAACTTATTTAAGTTGTCGACCTCCACTACGACAGATGGAAATTTGCTCCAACAATGAACCACCCGCTGGCTAAAGGCAAATTCTCATCATCAACAGTTGTAGATGATGGGAATTTGATAGTATCCAACAATTGGATATTATGATGTGGTCACAAAGGAACTGAATGCCAAAAATAATTTTGATATCATATACTTGGATTTCAGGAAAGCTTTTGATACTGTTGCACATGGAAGACTGCTGTACAAATTGGAGAGGTATGGCATTAAGGGTATGTTGCTACAATAAATAAAGGGATGGTTGAGTGGGAGACGACAGAGTGTTAATCAATGGACACTGCTTTTTGTGGACAAATGTTATTAGTGGAGTTCTCCGGGGTTCGGTGTTGGGCCCATTGTTGTTTTGTATATTTATCAATGATATTGATGAAGGTATATTAGGTTTAATGTCCAAGTTTGGAGATGATACAAAGGTTGGCAGGGTTGTTCACGAGAGTAAAGACAGTATGCTACTCCAACTGGATCTAGATAAGTTGGAAAAATGGGCTGAGAAGTGGCAACTGAAGTTTAACATTGACAAATGCAAAGTACTGCATATGGGTTGTTTGTTTGTTTGGTTTTTAGGAGTATTAGCAACTAAGGCCATATTGCTCCATATGCGGTGGTCATTCCCTGACCTTTCTGCATCCTCCATATTTGGTGGTCATGGGCTCGAACCCCAGTCTAATCAAGAAGTGTGTGCTACACACTACTCCTCCTGCCTACCTGGCTACGGAGGCACATATGGGTAGCAATAACCGAAGAGAAACGTGCCAACTGTGTGGTACTACATTCAGGGAATTGGAAAGTGAAAAAGACCTGGGGGTAATTATGCAGTCAAATATGAAGTTCGCTGAGCAGTGCAGACGGGCAGGTCATGGAGTCTTGTCAATGACATAGAGGAATTTTTCTAGCAGGGACAGGGAGGTGATTATAGGAGGGACAGATAGGCTAAGAAATGGCAACTGAAGTTTAACCTTGACAAATGCAAAGTACTGCATATGGGCAGAATTAACCCGAGAGAAAAGTACCAACTGTGTGGTACTACACTTAAGGTGGTAGAAAATGAAAAAGACCTGGGAGTAATTGTGCAGGCAAATATGAAGTTTTCTGAGCAATGCAGACAGGCTGCCAGGGCAGGTCATGGGGTTTTGTCAATGATATATAGGAATTTTGCTAGCAGGGAAAAGGAGGTGATTATCCCTCTGTATAAGGCAATGGTCAGGCCACATCTTGAGTACTGCATACAGGTCTGGAGGCTTCATTTTAGGAAGGATGTAGATTTGCTTGAGCGTGTACAGAGAAGGGCAACAAGATTGGTGAGGGGAATGAAGGGATCCTCATACCAAGAGAGGCTTAAATTCTGCAAATTGCAGTTGTTGTTGTTGTTGTTATTTGGTTTTTAGGAGCATTAGATTTAAATTGCAGTGGCTGGAGACTAGGCACCTGCGCGGTGATCTGATTGAGGTGTATAAAGCCTTGAATGGGATGAGCACGCTGCATTCTAATGGGATCCTTCCATTTGTTCAGATTACGAACCTAAGGAGGCATAAATTCAAATTAAGAAAGGACAGATGTAGAATAGATGTGCGGAAATTTGCCTTTAGCCAGCGGGTGGTTAATTGCTGGAACAAACTTCCATCTGTCATTAGCATTAGCATTAGTAGAGGCATTTGATGCAAGAAAGCAAGCTTATGCAGCATCAGCCAAAAAAAAAAAAAAAAAAAACCACTTCCACTTCACCCCTCTGTTCGTTCAAAATATCTGTCCAGCTGAGCCTTAAACTTATTTAGGCTATCAACTTCCACTACAAGGGATGGAAGTCTGTTCCACCAACCAACAACCCGCTGGCTAAAGGCAAATTTCCGCACGTCTATCCTACATCTGTCTTTCCTCAATTTGAATTTATGCCCTCTCAGGTGATTATTCTGAGCGAAAGGAAGAATCCCATCAGCATTGAGCATGCTCAAACCATTCAAGGCTTTATACACCTCTATCAGATGACCTCGCTGGTGCCTAGTCTCCAGACACTGTAATTTGCAAAACTTAAGCCTTTCTTCATAAGAGCACCCCTTTGTTCCATTCACTAATCTTGTTGCCCTTCTCTGTACTCGTTCCAGCAGCTCTACATCCTTCTTGAAATGAGGCCTCCAGACCTGTATACAGTACTCTAGGTGTGGCCTGACCATTGCCTTATACAAGGGAATAATCACCTCCTTATCCCTGCTAGAAAAATTCCTATATATCATTGACAATACACCATGAGCTACTCTTGCAGCCCGTCTGCACTGCTCAGAGAACTTCATATTTGCCTGCACAACCACCCCCAGGTCCCTTTCATTCTCTACCACTGTCAGTGTAGTACCACAGAGTTGATACGTTGCTCTGGGGTTGCTGTTTCCCATGTGTAGTACTTTACATTTGTCAATGTTAAACTTCATTTGCCACCTCTCAGCCCATCTGCTCAACCTTTCCAGATCCTGTTGCAGCAGCATAGTGTCAGTAGTGTCCTTGACAACCCTGCCTACCTTTGTATCGTCTGCAAACTTCGACATTAAGCTTGATATACCCTCATCAATATCATTTATGAATACAGAAAACAATAATGGACCAACACTGAGTCCTGAGGGACTCCACTAATAACATTAGTCCACGACGAGCAGTGTCCATTGATTACCACTCTCTGTCTTCTCCCCCTCAGCCACCCCTTTATCCACAGCAGCAATTTGCCTCCAATGCCACAGTACTCCAATTTGTGCAGCAGTCTTCCATGTGCAACAGTATCAAAAGCCTTTCTAAGATCCAAGTATATAATATCAAAGTTATTCCCTGCATCCAGTTCTTTTGAGACTGCATCATAGTATCCAATCAAATTGGTCAGGCGAGACTTCCCATTAACAAAACCATGCTGTGTCCGAGCTATAACTGAAGTCTTGTCTAGATGATCCTGCAGTGCTTCTTTAACCAGTGCCTCCATTAATTTTCCTGGAACAGAAGTTAAACTCACAGGTCTATAATTACTTGTGTCAGCCTTTGATCCTCCTTTGTGAATTGGGGTCACATTTGCACATTTCCAGTCTATGGGTACCTCCCCTGAGTCCAAGGAAGCTCTCATAATTATGGCTAAGGGTTTGCTTACTTCCTTTGCTGCCTCCTTTAATATAACTGGATAGATCCCATCCACCCCGGGTGCCTTACTTGTGTATATCTTCAACAATTTCTCCTCCACTTTACTCTCAGTTATTACAAGATTCTCTAGCTTACTGCTAGAGTTGAATACACCTCTGGCTTTCCCCTAGCTAAATAACTCCTCATGTGTGAATGTCGATGCAACCTATCATGGAAGTTGATAGGTTGAATAAATTTAAGGAGGAACTGGACAGGCATTTGGAGGGAATGGTGCTGCATAAGCTCATATATTTGCTTTCTTGCATCACAAGCCACTACTACTACTACTACTATCCTGTTACACAAGGCAATGGTCAGGCCACACCTAGAGTACTGTGTACAGGTCTCGAGGCCTCATTTTAGGAAGGACGTATAGTTGCTAGAACGAATACAAAGAAGGGCAACAAGATTGGTGAGGTGAACAAAGGGGTGCTCTTACGAAGAAGGGCTGAAGTTCTACAAATTGCAGCGCCTGGAGAATAGGCACCTGCGAGGTGATCTGATTCAGGTGTATAAGGCCTTGAATTTGTTGATCAAACTGAATGCTGATGGGATTCTTCCTCTTACTCAGATTAAGAACCTGAAGAGGCAGAGTTTCAAATTGAGGAAAAATAGTTGTAGAATAGATGTGCAAAAATTTGCCTTTAGCCTTTGGGTAGTTGATTAGCATTAGTATTAGTAGAGGCATATGATGCAAGAAAGCAAGCTTATGCAGCATCAGCCAAAAAAAAAAAAAAAAACTTCTACACACCTCCGTTCGTTTGAAATACCTGTCCAGCTGAGCCTTAAATTTAGCTATCAACTTCCACAACAAGGGATGGAGGTCTGTTCCACCAACCAACTACCCGCTGGCTAAAGGTAAATTTCTGCACATCATCCTACATTTGTCTTTCCTCAATTTGAATTTATGCCCTCTCAGGTGATTATTCTGAGCAAGAGGAAGAATCCCATCAGCATTAAGCATGCTCAAACCATTAAAGGCTTTATACACGTCTAACAGATCATCTCACCAGTGCCTAGTCTCCAGACACTGTAATTTGCAAAACTTAAGCCTTTCTTCGTAAGAGCAACCCTTTGTTCCATTCACTACTCTTGTTGCCCTTCTCTGTACTCGTTCCAGCAGCTCTACATCCTCTTGAAATGAGGCCTCCAGACCTGTATACAGTACTCAAGGTGTGGCCTGACCATTGCCTTATACAAGGGAATAATCACCTCCTTATCCCTGCTAGAAAAATTCCTATATATCATTGACAATACACCATGAGCTACTCTTGCTGCCCGTCTGAACTGCTCAGAGAACTTCATATCTGCCTGCACAATTACCCCCAGGTCCTTTTCATTCTCTACCACTGTCAGTGTAGTACCACAGAGTTGATATGTTGCTCTGGGGTTGCTGTTTCCCATATGTAATACTTTACATTTGTCAATGTTAAACTTCATTTGCCACCTCTCAGCCCATCTGCTCAACCTTTCCAGATCCTGTTCCAGCAGCATAGCATCAGTAGTGTACTTAAGAACCCTGCCAACCTTTGTATCGTCTGCAAACTTGAACAGTAAGTTTGATATACCATCATCAATATTATTTATAAATACAGAAAACAATAATGGACCCAACACTGAACCCTGAGGGACATCATTAATAACATTAGTCCACAATGAGCAGTGTCCATTAATTACCACTCTCTGTCTTCTCCCCCTCAGCCACCCCTTTATCCACAGCAGCAATTTGCCTCCAATGCCACACTGCTCCAATTTGTGCAGCAGTCTTCCATGTGCAACAGTATCAAAAGCCTTTCTAAGATCCAAGTATATAATATCAAAGTTATTCCCTGCATCCAGTTCTTTTGAGACTGCATCATAGTATCCAATCAAATTGGTCAGGCAAGACTTCCCATTAACAAAACCATGCTGTGTCCGAGTTATAACTGAAGTCTTGTCTAGATGATCCTGCAGTGCTTCTTTAACTGGTGTCTCCATTAATTTTCCTGGAACAAAAGTTAAACTCACAGATCTATAATTATTTATGTCAGCCTTTAATCCTCCTTTGTGAATTGGGGTCATATTTGCACATCTTGAGTCTATGGGTACCTCCCCTGAGTCCAAGGTAGCTCTCATAATTATGGCTAAGGGTTTGCTTACTTCCTTTGCAGCCTCCTTTAATATAACTGGATAGATCCCATCCACCCCAGGTGCCTTTCTTGTGTTTATCTTCAACAATTTCTCCTCCACTTTACTCTCAGTTATTACAAGATTATCTAGCTTACTGCCAGAATTGAATATACCTCTGGCATTCCCCTTGCTGAATAACTGGTCATGTGTGATTGTTGATGCGAACTATTCATTTAGTTTGTTAGCTACCTGAGCAGGATCATCAACAATTGAACCATCGATATCAAGTGGACCAATCTGATTCATCCCCTTCCTTCTAGAGTTTACATAAGTAAAGAACTCTTTGCTGTTTTTCTTTGCATCCCTTGCCAAAGATTTCTCATAATCTGCCTAACATCCTTTGTAGCTTGGTTACAGATCAACTTATATCTATCAAAGGCTTCTGTGTCACGTGTTAATTTATATGAACCCCATGCATTTTTCTTCTCTGCCATATGCCTCATTAGTTCATCTGACATCCATTTAGGCCTAAACCTTGAACAATATTTCTTAGTTGGTATGTAAAGCCTAGTAGCTTCCAAGATAAGTTCTTTGAATGCTTCCCATTTTGAATTTGCTGTTGGTAACATCATCATTTGGTCCCACTGTATAGAATTTAAATACCGTCTCATATTGGTGGAACAGGCTTCTATCTTTTCTTGGAAGCTAATAGCCTAAATAAATTTAAGGCTGAACTGGACAGGCATTTCGAACGAATGGACGGGTGAAATGGGAGGGTTTTTTTTTTTTGGCTGATGCTGCATAAGCTTTCTTGCATCGTATGCCTCTACTAATGCTAATGGTAAAATGGACATCATTAAGATTAGAATTGAGACCACGTATATTTGTGAAATGAACTGGGAAGTGTTTGGGAGGTTTAGATCTTTTTGCAGATAAGCTTACTCTATTAGTTTGACAATTCATGGTGTATTCAATAGTAAGAATAAGTTGAGGGGACATGCTGTATCAAATACTGATATTTTTGGATATGGCATTCACATGATAAGAATATACCTAGATCCTTGACATAACGTGGCCTCAACAATACCCCTGCATACACACTGCTCGGACTCCCTCCAGTCACTATTTGGCAGAGTAGAGGTAGCACGATTATACACTAGCTGATCCGGAAGCTTCCCAAAGAGTTACCAATATGTTTGGTCCAGTGTACCAACTAGCGGCCGGCCTGCGAACACCGTTTTAGAGCTGTACCCTTGAAATGTAAGGAAGATTGGATCTTGTCATGATGTTCATCATAACCTTGTCTTTTTGTGACAAAATCCCAATTATCAGTTAATTCAACCACTGCTCATTTCAGTCGTGTTTATTATTCTCTGTACAATTCCTTTTGCTTCAAAAGTAGTACTTGTGCATATGTCTGCTCTGATATTCACTGTCAGAGACTTAGTAAATGGATCTCCTCTTATTGCAACCCCAGGGGCTCACATCTTGTGAGTATGGGCTTGGCACACCCAAGCATATCATTATTCTTCTCTTCTTTCTTGGTGATTCCTTTCTACTTCTGACTCTCTCTCTCTCTCTCTCAGGGTAACTTGGGAATTTTTTTTGGCTGGTGCAGCATAAGCCTTAGGCTTCCTTGCACCATACAGATAATAATAATAATAATTGATCTTCTCTGGCTTAAAATCTCTCTACCCCATTCTCAAAAATTCATCTGTTGCCCTCTATTGTATTCCCAACAAAACTAATCACTTGAAACTCTTTGCCTTCTTTCCTTACTAATGACCTTGCACAGATTTTTCATTTACCTACCAGAATATCAAACAATTTTAACCACACACTTTTGATCTTTTTCTCACAACATCCCTTCCAAGTACATGGTGGAGGTAAGTGATATTCTAAGCCAGGGGGTCGGCAACCTTTTTTGAATGAAGAGCCATTTTTAATCTAATTAAAAAATAAGAATCCAAGGAGCCACACCTCAGCTCAAGCTGGGATGAGGGGGTTGGGGACAGTTTTTTAAGAAATGGAATAGAGTGGGAAGGATTAAAAAAATATATTTTTTTAAATATATATTAATACTGAAAAAATGTAACAAACATCCAATTAGGTACAAATTAATGTGACTTTTGCTGCTGAACTTATTGAGCAAGTCTCTCAACATCAGGTGAGTAATTTTCATCTTTAAACATGCTGAGGGATTCGCATTGTTCAGACGGTTTCTTGATTTATTTTTAATATAGTTCATGTTTGAAAATACTGCTCGCAGAAATATGTCACTGGTTGTACATGTGGGCTAAAAGTTAGAGCCGCAATTCACTCTAAGCACTTCAGATCACAACTTGGTGATGGTCTCTTCTCCAATGGAGTCTTTCTCTTGTGGCCACTCTCATCAAGCTTATGTTGTTTATAATTACAGAAATTACAATGCAAAATGGAATGATCTGTGAGTTGTTGTTATTTGGTTTTTAGGAGCATTAGCAACTAATGCCATATTGCTCCGGGGATATGTGGTGTCATTCCCTGACCTTTCCGCATCCTCCGTATTTGGTGGTCATGGGCTCGAATCCCGGTCTAATCAAGAAGCATGTGCTATGCACTGCTGCTTTTGCCCACCTGGCTACAGAGGCACCTGATCTGTGAGGTTCCTATTCTTATTTTCCTTGGTTGGATTACTGTTTTAAAATTTCTCATGTCAATTTCGCCAAGATCATGTTAGTGAAATTATTCTTGTAGGGATGAAATTCTTTATTCCACACTCCACCTTGAAATCTAATCCTTTATTTAAACCTTGGCTAACAGTCGAAAACTTGCTTCTTGTTCAAATGGTATTTGAGCATTCTAGTTTCTTGCCAAAGCAATTGATAAGCAAATTTCAATAGAATCATCAGTAAAACCTGATGATTCTATTGCCACCTCAGATAAAGATAAAGCTGATAGCATTCTACTTTTGTTCAAACTCTTGTATTGATGATCATGATAAGATAAGCCACCTCCTACTCAGTATACCCCTATTCAATGCCTCCTGTGATCTTCTGTCATACGTATGTCAGAAAAATTATGAATAATCTTAACAGCAAGAAAGCTCTAGGTCCTGATGGTATTTCTCCATTTGTTCTCACAACCTATGTTCCTGAACTTATTCCTGTTCTGTGTCGCCTTTTTTTGCACTTTCTTATGCCACTGTTGTTTTTCCTTCTTCTTGGAAATTTCATCATATCCAGTCAATTCCTAAAAAGAGTGAAAAATCCCTTCCTTCAATTATGATCTCATTGCTCTTATTTCTATTCTTCCTGAAGTAATGGTGAAATCTACAAACTGCCAAGTCCTAAACTATCTAGAATTCACCAATTTAACCAATGATTGGCAATATGGATTGTGTCATTGTTGATCCACTTGTTTGTATTTGTCCACAGATGGCTTATGTTACCCATCTATGGACAAATCCAATGGAAAAGTTTGGTGAAACTAAAGCAGTAGCTACTGACATTTCAAAAGCTATTAGTATTAGTAATGGTCACATGGTGCAAGGAAGCCTATGGCTTATGCTGCACCAGCCAAAAAAATTAAATAATAATAATAAAAATAAAATAACAAAATATAAATAAAATAAAATGATAAGAATAAAATAATAATAACAATAATAAAATAAAAAAAATATATATAATAATAATAAATAAGAGAAAAGGAAATGGACAACCTATGCATTTCCCTCCTCCCTTAGGTAATTATCCAGCTGACCTTTGAATTTCCCCAGACTGTCAGCATCTACCACCCATGTAGGTAACTTATTCCAGTAATTTATAACTTGCTTGTTAAAATAAAACTTCCTGCAATCCAGTCTAAACAACTCCCCTCATAACTTGAAATTATGGCCACTAGTTCTAGAATCATTTATAACCGTGAACATTTCGTCCTTATTCATTTTGTTATGCCTCTGAGAGCCTTAAACACCTCAATCAAATCTTCTCTAAGGTGTCTAGTTTCCAAACTCTGCAACCCACATATTTAAAGTCTTTCTTCATAAGGACGCCCTTTTGCCGATCTCACCAGGCGAGTTACCCGTCTTTGCACCCTTTCAAGAAGCTCTATGTCTTTCTTTAGGTGCAGTCTCCATACTTGAACACAGTATTCCAAGTGTTGTCTAACAAAAGCCTTATCTAATGGGATTATCACGTCCCTATCTCTACTTGCAAAAGTTTGATAGATCATCGACAGGACACCATGAGCCTTCCTTGCAACCTGTTTACAATGCTCAGAGAATTTCACGTCTGACTGTATCGTAACACCCAAGTCCCTTTCCTCCAGAACTGGGTTTAGTTGAAACTCCACCAAGTGAATAAGTTATTTTGGGATTACCGTTTCCCAGGTGTAATACCTTACACTTTGTTGGATTAAAGCATAGCTGCCATTTTTCTGACCATTCCTGAAGTCTATCTAAGTCTCTCTGAAGAAGCTCTGCTTGGTGGCAATCATTAACTACTCTACCAATCTTTACATTTCTGCAAATTTAGACATCACGCCCTCTATCCCTTCATCAATGTCATTTATGAAAATCAAAAACAACAATGGTCCTAATAATGATCCTTGGGGAACCTCACTTCTTACATCAACTCAATCTGAGGTATAACCATTTATCACAACTCTCTGCCTCCTGCCCTGAAGCCACTCTGCTATCTATCTAAGGATTTTCCCTGTGATTTCAACCTGTTCCAGCTTATATAGTAACTGCTCATGTGGGACTGAGTCAAATGCTTTACTGAAATCCAAATAAACAATGTTGAAATTATTCCCTAAGTCCAACTCTTGAGTGACCCTGTCAAAATAGCTAACCAGATTAGTTAAACATGATTTTCCCTTTACAAAAGCATGCTGAGTATCCTTCAGAATTTCATTTCTATCTAAGTGATCCTGAATTCCACCCTTCATCATAGTCTCCATGATTTTCCCTACTACTGAAGTTAGACTAAACAGGCGGTAATTTCCCACTTCACTCTTAGCACCACCCTTATGTATTGAAGATACATTGGCACTTTTCCAATCCAACGGAATCACTCCCGAGTCCAGTGATGCTCTCATAATTAGCCTCAATGGTTCAATGCACTCATTTGCTGTCTCCCTTAAGATTATAGGGTAAATGTTATCAACTTCAGGGGCCTTACTGGCCTGTAGGCTTGAAAGTTTTTTCATTAAATAAACATGTGAAATTTCAACATCATTAATTACATTTTTTTCAACTTCACTCCCAAAATTTCTCATTGACACGAAGGGTTTTTCTTCTGTAAATATCGATGCAAAGTAACTGTTGAGTTCATCTGCAACTTCAGCTGGGATATCTAATACTATCCCATGTCCATTACATAAGGATCTGATCTGGTTTGTCCTTCTCTTCTTTGCATTTATTATGTGAAGAATTCCTTATCCCCCCTCTTTGCTCTCTTTGACAGCGATTTCTTATAATCTGCCTTTGCCAGCCTAACCTTTTCAGTGGCATTATTACAGATCAATTTGTAACTGTTATAGGCTTCAGTTCTTTTTATTGCTATGTAACTTTTCCATGCCGTGTTTTTCTGCTCAAATAATTTGGCAACTTCATTATTCATCCAACTTAGAATCCTCCTTGTGGAGTATTTTTTTAATGTTATATAAGCATTCAAGACTTTTGTGATTAATGTTTTAAAGGTATACCATAATTCAATTGTATTCGCTCTCTGTGAGATATCTACCCAGTTAATCGAGACCATGTAGTACCTTAAGACATCGTAATTTCCTTTTATGAAATTACATAATAGCCCTATTATGTCATCTGGTTCATGGGTGATGATGAGGTCTAGAGTATTCTTTTCCCTAGTACTTTCCCTGACATGCTGATACAAATAACAATCATCTGGTTGATTTAAAAATTTTCTC
The DNA here is from genome assembly GCF_048544385.1 of Mastigoproctus giganteus. Lineage (NCBI taxonomy): Eukaryota > Metazoa > Arthropoda > Arachnida > Uropygi > Thelyphonidae > Mastigoproctus > Mastigoproctus giganteus. Next base: position 5,357,464 of record NC_143581.1, read on the forward strand.
CCCATGTGGAGTTTCCTTCCCATTTGCTCTAATCAATTAGAGGCAAATTGAAATCACCCATAATAAGACATTAATGTTTACTTGCCCATTCCATTTGCATGTAGAGGCTCTCATCATAATCTTCACAATTACCTGGCCTGTAGATTACTCCCACTCTTATTATACCTTTGCTTCCAATTATTTCACACCATACAGATTCTATACTAGCATGCAAAACGTCTGAAGCCAGGAAAGCTTTCGTTGTGCTCAGGCTACTTTTGATAAGAAGCATGACCCCACTGCCCCCTCTATCTTCCCTGTCCTTCCTAAATACATTATACATACCATACTGAAACTCATCATCCCCTATTTCTGGATGGCGCCAGTTTCCGTAAGCCCTATTATGTCAGCATTACTTGTCCTAACCAGCAGTTTGAATTCACTCATTTTATTGACGACACTTCTGACATTACTATAAACAATTAAGACTTAGTGTTCTTGTATAGTTAACTACCCTGACACACCTCTTAAAGTTATTTAAACTTGCTTCCCTGGCATTTGCTACCTGCTCATTTGAAATACTTTTGCCCTCAGAACATCTTGCTACTTTTCATCATGTTTGGCATAAAGGTCTTCTAAATAAGCTTCCATCTTATACACTACCAACTTTGGGTACCCAGTTTTCTCTCTGACTACACACTGCAGGTGAAGACAGATGGCTCTCTGTCTTCCAACTTTTCCACTAATGCTGGTGTTCTCAAAGGTTCAGTCCTTTCTCCCACTTTTTTCCTCTTGTATATTAATGACCTTCTTCCATTGACTGGAAATCTTATCTATAGTTTTGCTGATGATAGCATGCTGTATTCCACTTTCCAGTTTGAGAAACCTTCCCTTGCATAAAGCTTCCACTTCTTGAATTTCTTAAATTCTGATCCCAAATAATTCCCCGGTGCAGAAAGGAGCTTCCTCTGCATTTAAAAAATTGGAGTTTCTCTTTCTCTCTTGGTATTACTTTTCTTCTGAACAGCTACTCACTCTGTACAAATCTCAAATCTGTCTTGCCATGGAATATTGTTCCCACATCTGGGGCAGTGCCCCAATAACCTCTCTCAAGCTTCTACGCTCCATTCAAAGGAGAGCAGTTAGGCTAATTAATGGCCCATCTCTTATTGTCTCTCCACCATCTATCTCATAGATATTCTGTTTTTGCTTCATGCCTTTTCAACAGATATTTCCTTGGGCACTGTTCTTCTGAATTGGCTTCTGTAATTCCTCTGTCTCTTCCAAACCAGTTTGAATACGTGCCTCAACCAGTCAGAATTCTTTTACTGTCCAATTTTTTCTTCTTTTTGATTTATTCCTTCAACTTCAGTTTTCTAGAACAACCTCCCTTCACATGTATTTCCTTAAAATTATAATCACAGAAACTCAAATCTAATATCAACAAGTATCTACTTTCATCTTCTTAACCTTCAACCCATACATGGTACCAAGTATTACAGGTTCTAATACCTTTCATGTTTCATAAAAAAAAATTAAATAAAGCGAACAATTTTGAATTATTTTATGTATTTATTCTAAGCACAGTAACGGTGGAAAAAGTCCACCATAGTATTCTGCTTTTCTCACAGCTGGTAAAAGGTTAAGAAGGAAAACACGAATGTACACCTATAAATCAAACAATCAGCTTTCATACATAGCAACATTTATATTTCTGAGACAAGTTGTAAACCGAGACCATCTATAACCTGTCTCAGAAGATTCAATTTGGCCCTACAGTATAGTATCTTATCTTGAGAATGGAATTTCAAAGTAGATACAAAACAATTTGCAAACATATTTGCAAATTAAAGTTTTTGTTTTTCGACTTCCAAATTATTTTCTAGTCACTATGCAGGCATCATCAAATACAATTCAAATAAAATATATTTTTCATGCAGCCACTACAGCCCAGAAGACGTTACAACTTTGCTGTACCTGTTTCATTGAAACCAATATACCAAAGCAACAGTAAACCCTGTCATTCATTTTTTATGGCAGCTTATGGGATCAATTAATAATTATTGTTTTTTTTGTTCCTGGGATTTCCCATTGCATTGACTGCTTCTCTCATGCTGCATCACATTCACAGAGCTTTTACACGTGTCCTTTACGGTGAATATTAGGTCTTTACAAGAGTGTGTTCATGGGCTGATCTGCACATTGTTCTAACTGAAAAACCAAGAATAACTGATGGAGAAAATCCTACTCCCTCTGCCTCAGATCAAGCCGAACTAAAGAGAGAATATACCAATTAAGAATTCCTCCAGTCTTCAATGGTATTTGAATCCCAGCATCTTCAAAAAAGGGTAGCATGTGGAGAGCCCATTACACTGCCAGACAGGACTTGACCGTCGGATGGGGGTGCTGACCATTCTCCATTTCCTGTTGATATCAGGTGTGGCTTCCTATAACAATCAGTACGTGACAAGTAATATGACAGCTGAATTTGCCCTACTTAATTAATGGCTATATTTCATAGGGTATCTTGTGTGGTCCCTTTTAATTTTTCTGGGAAGGATGAGAGAGATTACAAGTATCACACAGATGATCCTATGTGATACTTGCTACAGGATGCTGAGTGGTCAGTTAGCACACAGTCCCAAACTTGATTAAATATAATTACAATAACATTTCTAATAAAGAATAAAATATTATCACAGTATATGATCTCAGTACTCAGAATTAATTACATCTGATTTTTTATGCTAGACTGCTCATAATAAAATACTAAAGGACAAATTCACAAATATGTACAAAGCATAATATATGTAATGATCAATAAAATAAAGAATGATTCTTTGAAAAAGAGATTTTAAACATCATAAAAAATTAATGTAACACATAAAATTTTTAATTAGAAATTTATTGCTTACTGTGAAGAAGAAATTTGCTGCTGTATTTGTAACAGTAGCTTCCAAGGTTGTAGCACATAATCTTAATGCTTTCGTGAACATGGTCCACATGAGAATATTAGACAGTAACATTAAAATGAAGAATGCTACACGAATGAATAATATAACCTACAGAGAGAAAAGAACAAGTTAAGCAAAAGTAATTTGCAAATGTGATAAACAAACTGTACAAAAAAACCAATTTTTAATGAATTTTCATTATTCAGAATCACATAAAAGACAGTATTTCTTTTATGTTGTTAGGTTAATATAGTGAGGTATAATTTGGAACCCTTCCTTTTGTTTTAGAAAACAATCCCCATAACTCCAGTTTTGGAATTACAAGATCTTTTTGAAGTATATATCATATAAGTTTTTTTTTTTTTTTTTTTTTTGTTAGTTGTTGGCACATTGGCTTCTGTGGCCATAATGCACCTCCCAAAGTTTTTGCATTTTACTGTGATCCAAGCCCGAGGCGGGATTCAAACCCGCAACTTATATCATATAAGTCTCATTTGACCTATAATAGTTATATGCCAATTGGATGTATACTGACTGACTGCTTTTGTAAAGGAAAAAGAATAAAAGTCACAATAAGTCCTTGTGTGTGTGTGTGTTCCAAAGATGTGAGAGATGAAAGAATGGAGTTTCTACTGTGGAGAAAGTGTGTACTAGTGATATAGATCACACTCAGTGCATTTTCTCAGTGTATTTAGATGATATAGATCAGCTAAATGCACTGAGAAAAATCCTCAAAACATTTCCTTCTGTCATTGAGTGGCTTTAAACCCTAGACTTCTGTAGTTAACAAAACAAATTATTTCTCAGATTTAGTTCTAAAATTAGCTGATTTCCAGCCTAAGGAATGTTTTCAAATAAAAAAACTTTTTTTTTAGGTTGGAAATCAACTAATTCCCAGGAGAAAAATCATGCAAACCTTGTTCAAGACCAACCAATTCATACACAGTGTGGGAAAAAAGCACTTAAAAGTTTTACTATCCTGACATGAAGTATTTTTCAAATTCCATTGCTGTGGGAATTGAACCCATAAAGCGAGAAGCAAAGGTATTATCCACTGCATTATGCATGAGAGTGGAGCAAAAGCAATTCCAGATTTTCATTCACCACAACTGATGTATCTATATTTCAGTTTCCAATAATGAGTCTAACTGCTTCCTGTGTACCTCAGCATAAGCATGAAAAGTTTATGAAGTTGCAATTTATTTATAATTACTTTCAACCAATATTTTATATCATATCATATATCATGTTCAATGCAATTTCATTTTGCCATCCAATCTGCAGATGTATTTTTCCAATACTTTAGAGATAGTAGGCCAAGACTCAAATTTTGTTGAGGAAATATGTGGTTCTTCCTGCATATTGGAAGCCAGTATTTTCCAAAACACACATTACCAGTTAAAGTTGTTGTTGTGGGATTTTCTGGTGCAAGGGCTACATAGGCCATATTGCACCTATCAAAGTAAGCAAGTATACATGTGATAACTGCTCTGGGAGCAATTAGAATCGATCATACATTTTAATTTGTTTCAAGTAGGTGAAAAATTTGGAGAGTTCTGCATCATTACCCATGATGTTGTTGAGTGACAAAGGGTTTGAGATGGAGCTGAAAGTAGACTGACAGGCAGTGTTGAACAAGATACATTCAATCAGTATGTGCTTTACTGATAGAGGTTGCAAACAGTGCGTGCACTGAGGAGGATCATTTCCTGTGAGCAGAAACAGATGAGTGAGGTGAGTATGGTGGATTTGGGTTCTGGCTAGAAGTACTTCCTTTCTAATTTTAAGGAGGCTAGACATCCATAATTGTGGTTCAGGTTTCAGTTGAAGCAGCTTATTATGTGTTTGCTTTTTCCACAGACGTGTCCATACATATTTTCTGTATTTTGTGTTTATAATCGGGATATGGGACCAGATCATTTGTTAAGGCTATGTTGGAGGGGTGCTTTGCAGCATCATCAGCACACTCATTTCCAGGAATACCACTGTGATCTGAGATCCAGGAGAACATCAGGAGAAGACAACAGTGCAATGTTGCTCATGAAGATGTATCAGCTCATGTCTTATTAGCTTTACTAAAGAATTGTAAGGTGTGTTTTTGAGTGCTAAGACAGCACACTTGGAATTTGTGTATACTATACTTTTATTGATTGACAGGAGTGAAATATTTTCCAGGGCAAGTTTAATTGCATACAGCTCAGCTGGGAGTAGAATAGAAACAGTTTTATTAAGGAAGACAGCAGCTGCACCCACTTTATTTCCCAACTTTGAACCATCAGTGTAGATCTTAGAAAAGTGGGAATAATTTTCTGAACAAGATACAATTGTCTGATGTTAATATCTGCTACAGCACCTTTTCCCCATTTTTCAAAGTTATCATCATATGAAGAAGTTAAGGTAATCCATGGGGGGGGGGGATCCAGAATTTTTAAATCTCTGATGATATTATGAAAGTAAAAATTCCAGCATTCTGATAGGTTCTGTAATCTGATACCGATAGGTCGGTATCTTCACATTTAAAGCTCTACAACTAATTATACAGGTAAATACTATGTATAAAAAGTAAATACTGTACTCACTCTGCACTGATAAAAAAAAAACCAAAAAAAAAAAAAAACAGTACTTATCTTCACACTGATGATATCAGTACAGTAAAATTCACAGAAATGTATCTGGCAGTTTGATGTTTTATTAGTACTTACTTCAGTTTTTAACATCACCTGTATTTTGTTGCATCCAGTGCATTAAATACACACCAATACCCATTAAAAACTGATGGATGCATATTTAATGGCCAATTTAATATTGTTGTGCAAGCCCTTCTTCTGGTTATGAAGAAGGGCTTGTACAAATTTCTCTTGTTGTACAATAAGGAGTAGGCCTGACGTAGCCGAGTGGTCATGAGCACAAGTGCAATAACACACATTCTTTGAGTTCAATGTGTAACACACATTCTTTGAGTTCAATGTGTAACACACATTCTTTGAGTTCAAGCCTGTGACTACTAAATATGATAAATGTTTGTAATGATTAATTTATTGTAAACTCTGCTGACCTGGTGGTTGTACCACAGTATACACAAGAATTTTTTTTTTTATATTTACTTAAATGACTAGTTTTTATTCAGAGCAGGCAAATTTTTAATCTTATACACAATTTGTAAATATGAGAAAGGAATGTTTATGCTTGCTTCACACGGGTAAGGATTTAATAACCTTCTGCTGGTAATATGGCATCTCACAGACAGCACTTTGTTAACAGACACCAGGTGAGTAAAAGCATCTATCTTTGAAGATAAGAAAGCACTCAAACCTACGGTAGTATAATTATGTTTATGTCCAAATTGGAAATATGTACACAACCGAGTAAAATGTTTTATCACATTTTCTTACCACTTCTTCAGTGACAGCTGTCTTTGTAATATTACTATCAAAAAAGGTCACAATAATCCGACCTCTTAATAGGTATGAAAAAATTGTCAGAAACTTACCAAGGCCACAGAACAGTAAAGATTCTTAATTAACAAGTTCTTATAACCAAAGTAGTAGTAGAGGCAAGCTACATAAGTTTGCTTTTTTTTGCATCACATGCAAAAAAAAGCAAACTTAGCGTTTAGCATTAGCAAGGGCACATGATGCAAGAAAGCAAGCTTATATAGCATGAGCCAAAAAAAAAACAAAAAAACACTCTTATTTCACCCATCCCCTCGCTACAAATGTTTGTCAAGTTATGCCTTGAATCCATTTAAGCTATCAACTTCTACAACGACAGATGGAAGTTTGTTCCAGTAATCGACCACATACTGGCTAAAGGCAAACCTCCACACATCTATCATACAACCGTCTTTCCTCAATTTGAATTTATGCCCTCTCAGGTCATTATTCTGAGAAAAGAGGAAAAATTCCATCAGCATTGAACATGCTCAAACCATTCAAGGCTTTATACACCTCAATCAGATCTCGCAGGTGCCTAGTCTCCAGACATTGTAATTTGCAAAACTTAAGCCTTTCTTTGTAAGAGCAACCCTTTGTTTTGTTCAGTAATCTTGTTGCCCTTCTCTGTACTCGTTCCAACAGCTCTACATCCTTCTTAAAATGAGGCCTCCAGACCTGTATACAGTACTCAAGGTATCCTGCTAGAAAAATTCCTGTATATCATTGACAAGACACCATGAGCTACTCTTGCAGACTGTCTGGCTCAGAAACCTTCATATCTGCCTGCACAATTACCCACAGGTCCTTTTCATTCTCTACCACTGTCAGTATAGTACCACAGAGTTGATACGTTACTCTGGGGTTACTGCTTCCCATATGTAGTACTTTACATTTGTCAATGTTAAACTTCATTTGCCACCTCTCAGCCCATCTGCTCAACTTTTCTAGATACTCTTGCAGCAGTGTATTGTAATTAATGTCATTAACAACCCTGCCAACCTTCATATCGTCTACAAACTTGGACATTAAGACTGATACACCATCATCAATATCATTTATAAATACAGAAAACAATAATGGACCCAACACTGAACCCTGAGAGACTCCTCTAATAACATTAGTCCACGAAGAGCAGTGTCCATTGATTACCACTCTCTGTCTTCTCCCACTGAACCATCCCTTTATCCATAGCAGCAATTTGCCTCCAATGCCACTGCTACAATTTGTGCAGCAGTCTTCCATGTGCAACAGTATCAAAGGCCTTTCTAAGATCCAAATATATGATATCAAAGTTATTCTTTGCATCCAGTTCCTTTGTGACTACATCATAGTAGCAAATCAAATTAGTCAGACAAGACTTCCCCTTAACAAACCCATGTTATGTCCGAGCTATAACTGAAGTCTTGTCTAGATGATCCTGCAATGCTTCTTTAACCAGTGCCTCCATTAATTTCCCTGGAACAGAAGTTAAACTAACAGGTGTACCTTATGTAACTTATGTAGCATCAGCCGAAAAAAAAAAAAAAAAACCCCATTTCACCCATCCATTCCCTCTAAACGTTTGTCCAGTTCCTCCTCCTTGAATTTATTTAAGCTATCAACTTCCACAACGATAAATGGAAGTTTGTTTCAGCCAAACAATTACCCGCTGGCTAAAGGCTAATTTCCACACATCTATTCTATAACTGTCTATCCTCAATTTAAATTTATGCCCCCCCAGGTTCATAATCTGAGCAAGAGGAAGAATCCCATTAGAATTGAGCCTGCTCAACCCATTCAAGGCCTTATACACCTCAATCAGATCGCCTTCCAGGCACCTAGTTTCCAGATGCTGCAATTTGCAGAACTTAAGTCTTCTTTGGTAAGACCATTCCTTTGTTCCTCTCACCAATCTTGTTGCCCACTCAAGCAACTCTACATCCTTCCTAAATTAGGCCTACAGGCCTGTACGCAGTACTTAAGGTGCGGCCTGACCACTGCCTTATACAAAGGGATAATGACCTCCTTTTTCCTACTAGCAAAATTCCTGTATATCATAGACGCAACTTACAGTCCGTCATTTCCTGGTTGATTGTCCCTTACATTCAACAACCCGATCAAACACTTTTCAGTCACTCTCTACATTGAATATATCACCTGATTTATCTCGCATCTTAGGAAATGAAGCAAATATTGAAGAACTTTTATTATATCTAAAACATATTGGTTTGTACAGAAGCATATAATTTAATCTCTCTAACAATATGCTTTTGTCAATTAACGATGAAGAGACACAATTTGGCCGTAGTAGCCCTTGTGTCGTTAAACCGAACAACAACAACAACCTGTATATCATTGACACTGCTCTGCTCAGAAAATATCATATCTGACTGCACAATTACTCCCAGGTCTTTTTCATTTTCTACCGCCCTAAGTGTAGTACCAGACAGTTGGTACGTCTCTCTGGGTTGCAGTACTTTGCATTTGTCAATGTAAACTTCAGTTACCACTTCTCAGCCCATCTGCCCAACTTTTCTACATCCTGTTGCAGTAGCACACTGACATTACTGGCATTAAGAACCCTGCCAAACTTTGTATCATCTGCAAACTTTGTGATGATGATATTGCAAAGATGGCTGTCACTGAAGAAGTGGTAAGAAAATACCATGAAATGTTTGATTCCATTATGTACATATTTACAATTCAGAAATAAACATAATTATACAAATGAGTGCTTTATTATCTTCAAACAATATGGTTTACCTAAACATCATGCCAATCAAGGAATATCTTAGAGCATCTATTTTTCTTCTAGGCAATTCCAATTCTTATGTAGCATCCTGATCGAGGTGTATAAGGCTTTGAATGGTTTGAGCAGACTCAATGCTGAAGGGATACTTCCGCTTGCTCAGACTAAGAACCTGAGGGGAATAGATTCAAATTAAGGAAAGACAGTTGTTGAATAGATGTGTGGAAGTTTGCCTTTAGCCAGCAGGTAGTTGATTGTTGGAACAGACTTCCATCGGTTGTTGTGGAAGTTGATAGCTTAAATAAATTTAAGGCTGAACAAAACAAACATTTGGAGTGACCGGATGGGCAAAATAGGAAGGTTATTATTTTTTTTTTGGCCAATGCTGTATAAGCTTGCTTTCTTGCATCATATGCCTCAGCTAATGCTAATCTCTGTAAGATGCCAACAACAGGCCTAAACTGACCATAGCAGTTTTGCCAGCTAAATGCAAACAGCTGACAAAAATATCAATGCTCACATTGCATCTGCCAGACACCATGCAAATGTTTATGTTTCAATTCAGGAGATGAGTGCCTGAAAATTCATAAAAATACGATAAAGACTTTATTATTATCATTGATTTCTCTTATTTAATTTTATTCAATATTTTTCAAATTGTTATTTGGTTTTTGGGAGCATTAGCAACTAAGGCCATATTGCTCGGGAGATATGCAGTGGTCATTCCCTGACCTTTTCGCATCCTCCGTATTTGGTGGGCACAGGCTCGAACCCAGGTCTAATCAAGAAGCGTGTGCTGTGCACTGCTGCTCCTGCCCACCTGGCTACGGAGGTGCCTATTTTTCAAATAAGTCTAGAAAATCATAATTAAGAGATCACTGGTTTCGATTCAGTAAAAAGCTAAGAATAAATTTTTTAATAATTAAAACAAAAAACAGGTATCTTACAGATGCTATGTAAACATCTTTGTTAAACTGAAGTGAGTGATGAAAAGTTAACAGCTGACTAATTTTAAAACTAATGTCATTACACAGATATCGGACAACAGCTAAGAGAAGTCAATCTTTGCATTCATGATGATTGAATACAGAGATATCAATTTATTTCTGATTTCAATTATTTTTGAAATTAATCAACCATTGACATAATTAAGCTTCACACATTATACAACTGTACATATTTGAGTCTAGTATTTATATAAGTAAGGCTACAATATGCTTTACATTGGCTTCATTAGAAATTCATTATTTATTTTGGTAATAGCAATACGTACTGAAGACTGTTCCCTGCTAGCTATACAGAACCTTCCATGGCTTTGCATTTTGGTGTTCTTTGAAAAGTAACTTATCATTCTCATAATTTTCTTAAAAAGCTGAGATGGACTGGCATGCCAAAGACTGTGGCACATATTCAGTAACTTGTGTGCTGCTAATGGACATACACACTTTACTCTGACAGATCACCAAACTTTCTGTTTTAATGATAGCAATAATACAACTGATGCAGGTGAGCAACACCATTTTTATCAATTGTATTTATTTCTTAGCAGATTGCTAGTTTAATTTATAATTTCTCACATCTTGAGTTTTCTCCGAGTGTCTTCTTTTTACTGTCTCATCATCTTTCATCTCTCATCTTTTTCTTGAGGTATTTCATCATCTCTCATCTTTCTCTTGAGGTATTTCGGTTCTCGTTTATGTAATTTGAATAGTTTCACTTCACGAATGAAATTACCTGCCTAATTTTATAGATCAGTATCTTAGGCCAAACCATGCTGATGTTTATGACCGTGGAAGTGAGGGCTGGAAATCCCAGACTCACATATAAGCTAACAGCGGAGAGGAACTTAAAAGTTGTTCAATATGATGGTTAGACTGCATTTGAAATATTGTATTCAAGTCTGGAGACTGCACCTAAAAAAGACAAAATTTCTGGAGAGGATTCAGAGAAGGGTGACCAGATTGGTGATGAATACAAAGTGAAGCACATATAAAGAAGGGCTTAGAAAGTATGTTATGCAGTTTCATATCTAGATATCTAAGGGCAGATCTAACTGAGGTGTATAAGACACTGAATGGATTTTTTTTTTTTTTTTTTTTATGAAAACCCCAAACATGGAAGGTATTAGACTAACCTACAGTACAGCGTGGGTCTTGAACACTGAGAAGATGAAAGAAGATACTTTTTGACATTGGACTTGAATTTCTGTAGATTTTAATTTTCAGGAAACAGATGTGAATGGGGGTTGTCCCAGAAAACAGAAGTTGAAGGAATAAATGAGGAAGAAGAAAAGTTGGTTCTGGGAGTTTGAAGTTAGATATTAAAAGGACACTGACTGGTTGTGGCACGTGTTCGGACTGGTTTGGAAGAGAGAAAGAGGGAATTATAGAAGCCAATTCAGAAGAACAGTGCTCATAGAATTATCTATTGAAAAGGCATGCCACAAAACAGAATGTCTGTGAGACAGAGAATGGTGAGACTTTGTAAGAGATGGGTCATCAATTAACTTAAGTGTGCTTTTTCAAATGGAGTCTAAAAGCCCAAGAGAGGTTGTGGGGGCACTGCCTCAGATGTGGGAAACAATATTCCATGGTGGGGCAGATCTGATTGAATGAGAAGGATTTCTCCTTCCTCGTAGGTGGGACATATAAAATCTCAAGGAATAACAAGGACTGGACCTTGTGAAGTTCACCTATAGGCACTGGGTCGGCAAACATTTGAATAAATGGCTCCCAACATGGTGGAGGGAGTTTATTTGAATGAATAAATGTTTATTCAAAGTGAATAAGTGAACTTTATTCTGATCCAATCCTGCTTTAGACTATCCAATCCTGTTTAAAGCAGGATTGGATAATTACCTTGTAGGAATGGGAATAGCATGAATACGATTTTAATTTTTATTATTATTTTATTTATTTTTGGTTGATGCAGAAAAAGTTTGCTTCCTTACATCATTTGGGCTCTAGTACTAAGGGTGTGTGTATTCATGAGTGAATTTGCATGTTGTATGAGCTGAAAAAACCAGCATAACTGATGGGAAGAAAAAAATTTACTTCCTCTACATGAGATTGGCTAACTACAGCCCTGAATGAAGAGGCTTTTAACCTATAACTGGTGTGACCAGTTATGGGTTTTCTGAGATAAAATACAATGCACTCAGTTAAATGGGATAAACTTATCCCATTTATAACCTTAAAAGTCAGGAATGGAAATAATTCAAAATTGTTCACTTTTTGATGCTGTTTATTTTCAAACTGTTATGAAAACAATTATGAAAAAATCTGTTTTTTAAAATTAAGAAGATATTTTTTTTTGAAAACGAAACCCTCTGTAGTATTTTAGAGTTTCTATCCTGCATTTTTGAGAATTATATTCTTGTTTGTTGTTGTTATTTGGTTTTTAGGAGCATTAGCAACTAAGGCCATATTGTTCCGGGATATTCGGTGGTCATTCCCTGACCTTTCCGCATCCTCCATATTTGGTGGTCACAGGCTCGAACCCCGGTCTAATCAAGAAGCATGTGCTATGCACTGCTGCTCCTGCCCACATGGCTACGGAGGCGCCCTCTTGTTTGTATTATCTCCCTTATTATCTTGACTGGCAGCAAGTGAAATATCAATCAAAACATCTGTGTGTTTCAATGATTGGATAACTGTCAGCCTCTTTCATGAAGTAAAGCCACAGAATATAACAACTGAATAGATATGCTGCTATAAAACATAGAGAGAACACACTTTAATAACTGGATGTGAGAGATGATGCTAATTTTAAATTCATGTTTTTCAGCATGATTTTCGAACGGAATCTAAAAGCCTAAGAGAGGTTGTAGATATAATTACATGTGCATATAATTACTCAGAACAGGCTTAACAAAAGAAAATACTTTTGTTGAAAGTTAGTGGGAGTTTCTGATATGTAGAAGAAAAGCATAAAATTGCCAATATTGTTTGGAGTCTCAAATACCCCTAATACTCTAGATTAAGAAATCCTGCAATTTCAGACATGATTCAAATCCAAACCTTTCCAAATGAGTGACAAGTGTCACTAATGCTTCTGCTGATATTTTGCTCCAGGACACAGGATTTTTCACTGACTTGCTTTTCGTTGTTATTGTTATTTAGGAGCATTAGCAACTAAGGCCATATTGCTCCGGGGATATGCGGTGGTCATTCCCTGACCTTTCCGCATCCTCCGTATTTGGTGGGTACGGGCTCGAACCCTAGTCTAATCAAGAAGCGTGTGCTACACACTGCTGCTCCTACCCACCTGGCTACGGAGGCGCCGACTTGCTTTTCAATCATTATATTTCTTGTGGTATTTTATCCTTGTTTGAGTTTGATGCTGGCTTTCAGAAATTATTCGGGACCTGCATAAACAAAAAAAAAAAAAAAAAAGAAAAAAAGAAAAAAAAAAAAAAAGAAAAAAAAAGTTACAAATGCAGAGCCGGACCAAGGTATTTCCATGCCTCAGGCAGAAAGTTTTTTGGCACCTTTTACTAAGGATATATATATATTTCTTGCCTCATTGTTCTTGTCGCCCCGGGCAAGGGCCCTACTAGCTGTGCTTTAATCAGGCACTGTACAGATGAATATCTGATAAGTTTAAATGTAGCAAAATTAGTCTAAATCTTTTTTCGTCAATCATCTTATGTTCATAGGCCGATCTGCATGTTGTGCATTGGAAAATCTACCTGAAATTCAGCTCACTACAACCCTTACTGGAGAATTCCCCCAGTTTCCAATTCGGTTCAAATTGGAGACTAAAACGTCCTTGTTCTACATTGATTCTCCTGTCCATATTAAGAATCAAACTTTCTTGTAATATTATATACTACTAATTAAAATGACTCTTTTCTCCATCTAAATGCTTCCTTTACATTATGATTTCTCATGATAGTTCTTAATATATATATGTATATTGTTTATTCGCTAAAAAACTGAATTTTCTCATTATTTTCTTTGACTACAACTTATGCTTATAATCATTCCGTAATATGGCTCATTCCTGGGTAACATTCTCTTTCTTACCCCCTTTACCTCCAAAATAAGAGTTGCATCTGAATCACCAGAGTAGATTTAGGGGGCAAAGCAGATCAAAAAATTGGAGTTCAAACTCATCCTGCATGACTATTAAAGGCTAATTTCATTATCTATATCACAGAAAAAAATATTTCAATAGTGCAGTATGTAAAAAATTTGTTTATGATCACACAATTATCAGCTTTTGAAATGAATTACAATTTCAAAGAGCTAATTATGCAGATGGGGCTGGAGAATGTGATGAGGCAGCCGAATTGGAGATACAATTATTATTATTTTTTTTCTATCATTCTGTCATTTTAGAAGATGGAAAGATGATGTATTCTAAATTCAATAAGCAGTGTGCTAATGGAAAAAGAATATTCCACCATTTTAATGTGCTATATCTTGGTTGGGGGGAGGAAATGGATGTAAAACAATTTCCTTGGGTTAATTTTTTAATCGAACAAGTAAATTTAAAATAAATCAATGTTAATTTCTTTTCAGTATAATAAATGGCAAAAATAATACGATTATTATAGCGGAACTGAAAATTTATTACTCTTAGTTAAAATTTTCGTGTGAATGTCAACTTTATGCAATAAATGTAATAAAAAAAACAATTTGTATAAGTGATTCTGATTTCAACTGTCATCAATAATTGAAAATACGTAACCGTAAATAATTGCTTTCGTTCTATACTAATAGAAAAAAAAAAACATGACTACCCACATTTACACACACGGGCGGAAAGGAATGTGGGTATAATTTTGCATATTCATCGCCACTGTGCAAAAAGTGAAATACTGTTTCACATAAGAAGAGTGCTTCTTCTGCAGCCATTGAAAATTTCCCACATAATGACGCAGAGGCTGCCAGCAGCCCAGAAATAAGAGAGAACAGCATTCCTTTCATTTCAATTTAGCCTATTTCACCCATATTGACTGTACACCAGATTTTTCGCAAGAACGTCCTTGTTTCTGTATTGAATACACTATTGTAATTTACCACTAATCTGAATGTTGAAAACGCTTGGTATAAGCTTAATGATTTCATTCATAGAAGACGAAAATACCAAAAAATAAATAAAATGTGTGTAGCATATAAACTAGATTCACCAGTACTCCATTCAACTGTCCCGCTGATCGATATAAAAGTTACACACCTTTAAAATTAACGAGTGATTGTATTATGTTTAATTTATAATTAAATTTAAAATTAATAAATTTTATGTGCTATTAAAATTGAAACTAAAGCGTCAATAAATTAAAATGACACAAAAATAGCATTTCTGCGAGGCTTTATTACACACATCTGTAAAAATGGCGGATATCGTAATCGAGGTTCGAGCATATTGTAAGATGTTGTTACATGCGATGAAATATCCCTATAAAGCTGTGAACGGGATATTTTTAGCAGAAAAAAGAAAGAATAAAGAACCTGGTAGTTGGATTGTTAACATAGTGGATTGCGTTCCGCTTTTTCATTTAAGTCTAAGCTTAACTTCCATGTTGGAAGTCGCATTAATGCAGGTAATTATTGTATTTCTGAACATCAGTCCCATTTGATTACAAAATTTGCTTTGTTTTTTTAATTCCATTTTGGATAGGCCTATTTTATGATAATATTTTATTGAAGAAATCGTTTAGTTTTCAGTTTATATATATATATATTCCTATTCTGCCTGTTATGCATTTTTTTTTTTTGTTCCCACCCCAATTCAAAAAAAAAAAAAAAAATTTCGAGATGCTTTAAATGTTTTATATTTTAGTAGTTACTTAGAAATTAATTATTGGCACTTTTACAATGTTTTTGTAACATTTTTCTAACATATAGTTAAAAAATTCTCATTGACTGACATCCCAAAAAAAGATCAGTTCATTTAAATAACAATATACGGATTAGTGTAATAAAGAATTATCATTGTCGTTTAGATTTCATTCTTTGTTTAGCTCATTGCTGTCAAATAGAAAATAAATTATGATTTTGTTTCAGAACAGAATCAAAAAATTTGACATTATAGTGCTATTTTTAGCACAATTATGGCATGTTTACCTTTTGGCAATTAGTTTCCTCTTACTGGAAGTGAATTTCCTCACGACTTTATGGAAATACCTAATACTGATTCTTCCTGTTTGTACCAATGAAGAAAATGTGTAATATGATTAGAAATGTTTGGTATTATATGATGAGAGCCTTGTCAATCAGTTCGGCCCTGGAGAGATTGTGCAAGGCTCACGGGGTAGAATTTTTTTCAGCATGATCTATGCTTGCTAACAGGAGAGACTGCTTCTACAGGGATGGGATACACTTAAACAAACAACTTAAACCAAGCTGGATATCATTATTCTTCTCTTTCTTGGTGATTCTCTTCCACTTCTTTCTCTCACTCTCATACAGGATAACTTGGGAATTTTTTTTTTTGGCTGGTGCAGCATAAGTCTCAGGCTTCCTTGCACCATGTGGCTAAGTAGTAGTAATAATCTACTTACTCTTTATTTTATTTGAAATTCTGACTGCAGAGAGGAATGGTGCACATGACCAAGGAACTGATAAAGGTTCCATAATGTGATGCTGGTAACAAAGCAATAATCTTAGTGTAATAATTTATAGTTATTTTCTATTCCATTGTGTGTGTGTGCGACCTGAGGAAGGGCAACAGTGATTTCAGCATTTAGTTACTTATAGCTTTTAGAGCCTTAAATACCTCAGGGCACCATGCAGATGACTAGTTTCCAAACATTGTAACTAATAGATCGCTTAACAAGAATACCCTTGTTATGGCACAGTAAGGATCTTTGTCTCTCTCTAACCCTTGATTAATCTTGTTATCCTCCTCTGCACCCTTTTCATCAGGTGAACGAACAGAGGGGTGAAGTGGAAGTGGGTTTTTCTTTTTTTTTTGGCTGATGCTGCATAAGCTTGCTTTCTTGCATCAAATGCCTCTACTAATGCTAATGCTAAAGGTGCACATCCTTTCTAGCTGTAACATTCAAGATGCCTAAAATTATTGCTTTATAACTACTTATGGCTCCTGTTTAGAGTAAATTTGAAAGGCCTGACCAAAGCTGGCAAGGCTTACTCAGCAGATTGATGAAAAAAG
Organism: Mastigoproctus giganteus; assembly: GCF_048544385.1. Lineage (NCBI taxonomy): Eukaryota > Metazoa > Arthropoda > Arachnida > Uropygi > Thelyphonidae > Mastigoproctus > Mastigoproctus giganteus. The sequence goes on from NC_143581.1 coordinate 5,374,680, forward strand.
TTCATATGAACTTTTCTTTGGGAATATTTTTCTTTGAGAATTTAGGAATGTTTTCTTTGAGAGTTATGGCCATGTTGCTACGTTTGGTGATGATCCTAAAAAAGCACTGTTATAAACGTATTGAAAGTGTTTGGTGGCTTCCATGTCATAACAGGTGTTTAAAATGGACTCTCTTAGGACATTTTGAACATCATTTTTTTTTTTAAATTACCTGAGCCATTTTGGATCATATAACAGCCAACCAAACACACTTGCAAAAATTTTCTTCATTGAAAACTGTAATTGAATACACTAGAGCTTTTAGGTGTCCATACATGTAAAATCCAAAGTATTCAAATCTAGTGAGCTTGGAGGCCTTAGAAACAACTCATCTCAGTAGTAATGAATTAGTCAACAGGTGCTGAACAACTTGTGAGAACAGCAATGCTGAAATGTAGGAATGTGTAAGAGGAAGGATTCCATCAGCATTGGGGCTTACTGAATTATCAATCCATGTAAAGCCTTTTATGCTTCAGTCAGATCTAGCAGGCGCTTAACTTCCATGTGCAGCACTTTGCAGAAATGAATCCTCTCCTGGTAAGAGCATCTTTTTTTTGTTCCACTCACTAATCTTGTCACTCTTTTCTGCATCCATTGCAAGACTGACATCCACAAATGTGGCTTCCAAACTTCTATGCAGTACTCAAGATGTGGTCTAACGATGGCCTTGTACAACAGGATAATCACTTCCTTATCCCTGTTAGAAAAATTCCTGTATAACTTTGGCAAAACTCCATCAGCTGCCACAACAACCTGTTTGCACTGCTCAGAGAACTTCATTTTTGGCTGCACAATTATCCCCAGTACCCCAATTTGAATAAATAATGTCAGTAGAAGTATCTATAGAAAAGGCATGCATCAGAAACTGCCGACCGGGCTAGCCGAGTGGGTAAAGTACCTGCCCGGCAACCCAAAGGTCGCGGGTTCGATTCCCGCCTCGAGCTTGGATCAAAGTACTGCAAAAACCTTGGGAGGTGCAAGATGGCCACAGAAGCCGATGCGCCAACAACTACCAAATCAAAAAAAAAAAAAAAAAAAGCATCAGAAACTGAACATCTATAAGAAAGAGAGTGCAGAGACTTTTTAAGATATGGGTCATTTACATGACTATCCTCTTTTGAATGGACTTCAGAAGTTTTGAGAGAGGTTTTGTGGGCACGAACCCAGATATGAGAGAAAAATTTCATGTTAAGGTGGATTTGAGATTTGTACAAAGTGAGTAGTTTAGAAGAAAAGTAAGTGGATGTTAAAGCAATTGACGCTGTTTGTGAAAGCAAGGTTTATTGAATTGGAAAAGTGGAATTTGGTACTATCATCGGCAAAACTATGGATAAGATTTCTAGTCAATGGAAGAAAGAGGAAAAAGAACCAAACTTTGGGATACACCAGCAATAGTGAAGTTAAAAGACAAAGATGTGCAGAAATTATGGCCAATAGCTTTGGCAGGAGACCAGAATGCTTGACTACTATTTGGGCAAGAAGCAAGTTTTCCTTTCTTAGTCTGTTCAAAATCAATTTTGGATGGATTGGACGGTTCATAATTATTTTAGAGTTGTGAGCTTTTATTTACGCAGAAAATGAAATGGAGATTTGGATAAAAGCTAGTTGTGGTATGCTACATTCTTGTCTTGAACATCTGCTGTCTTTACAGTCACTAAAGGAGTGGTACTGGAAGTACCACAACATATCTGTGATCAAGCTGTAGCCCTTTAGGACCCCTTTAAGAAATTTTTTTTTTTTTTTTTTTTTATGAGAACCCCAAACACGAGAGGTATTATAACCTATAGTACTTAGTACCGTGCTTGGGTTGGAGATTGAGAAGACGAAAGAAGATATTTGTTGACATTGGACTTGAACTTCTGTAGATTGTAATTTTCAGGAAATACGTATGAAGGAAGGTTGTTCCAGAAAATGGCAGTTGAATGAATAAATGAGGAAGATGAAAAGTTGGTTCTGTGGGTTTGAAGTTGGACAGTATATGGGTGTTGGCTGGTGGCGGCACGTGTTCGGACTGTTTTGAAAGAGAGAGCGGGAATTATAGAAGCCAATTCAGAAGGACAGTGCCCATGGAAGTATCTGTAGAAGAGGCATGCAGCAGAAACAGTGCGTCTATGAGAAAGCGAGTGGAGAGACTCTGTTAAAGATGAATCATTAATTAACCTAACTGCCCTCTTCTGAATGGAATCAAGAAGCCTGAGAGAGGTTTTGGGGGCACCACCCCAGATGTGGGAACAATATTCCATGGCAGGGCGGATTTGCGATTTATACAGAGTGAGCAGCTGATTGGGAGAAAAGTAACGCCGAGAGCGAAAGAGAAAACCAAGTTTTTTAGATGCAGAGGAAGCAATATTTGTAATGTGCTTGTGCCAAGAGAGATTAGAAGTCAGGGTAATCTCCAAAAGAGATATATCATTTTGCCTAGAAATCGGAGTGTCACTAAAGATAAGCATAGGAGCAGAAGAATCCTTTTTGCGAGATATAAGACAAGATTGAGTTTTAGAAGGGTTGAAATCAACTAAGTTGTCTTTGCCCCACTGGAGAATTACCTGAAGATCAGCATTTAAGGAATTGGCAGCAGATTTTCGAGAACTTGAAGCTGATTGAGCTGGACAAGGTTTCTCAAAATGGAAAGTTGAATGCAATGTGCTATCATTGGCAAAACTATGGATAGGATTTCCAGTCAATGGAAGAAGGTCATTGATATACAAGAGGAAGAGAGTGGGGGAAAGAACTGAACCTTGGGGGACACCGGCATTAGTGGAGAAGTTAGAAGACAGAGAGCCATCTACCATCACCCTCAGTGAGCGATCAGAGAGAAAACTGGATAACCAATTACTAAAAACAGTTGGCAAACCATAAGATGGAAGCTTGTTTAGAAGACCTTTATGCCAAACACGATCAAAAGCCTTTGAGATGTCAAGAGCAACTACTTGTGTTTCACCGAACCTTTCCATTGAATTAGTCCATAAATGGGTAACATAAGCCAGAATATCACCAGTGGATTGACACTGACGGAATCCATACTGGCGATCATTGATCAGACGGAAGGTTTCTAGGTAGTTTAAGAGTTGGCGTTTAATTGATTTCTCCATTACTTTAGAAAGAGTAGAAGTAATTGCAATGGGACGATAATTGGATGGGAGGGATTTGTCACCCTTTTTAGGAACTGGCTGGATATGAGCAAATTTCCAAGCAGAAGGAAAAACACCTTTGGAATAAGAAAGTGAAAAAAGGCGGCAAAGAATAGGAGTAAGTTCAGGAGCACAGGTTTTGAGAACAAGTGGAGAAATACCATCAGGACCTGGAGCTTTCTTAGCATCAAGATTCATCAAAATCCTTCTGATATCCTTTTGATGGAAGACCACAGGAGGCATTGAATGGAGCGTGTTGGGAATGGTGGGAGGTGTTTTACCAAGATCATTAATACATGAGCTCAAAGAAAAATGGGATGCTAGCAGGTCAGCTTTATCCTTGGCTGAAGTGACAACAGAACCATCTGGTTTGGACAGAGGTGGGAGCAGAGATGGGCAAAAGTTGCGGCCAATAGCTTTGGCAAGAGACCAGAATGCTCGGCTACCATTAGGGCAAGAAGCAAGTTTTCTACTCTTAGCCTGTTCAAACTCTAGTTTGGACTGATTAATAACTGCTTTACAATTGTTGCGAGCTTTGGTGTAGGCAGAAAATGAAACTGAAGAATTAGAAACAAGCCAATTACGATATGCAACGTTCTTCTCTTGGACAGCCTTAACACATTTATTGGAAAACCAAGGTTTAGATAAAGGACGAGATTTTAAAGTGGAGTGTGGGATAAAGGATTCCATTCCTGCAAGAATAATTTCACTGACACGATCTGAGCAAACGTTGACATCAGAAGTTTTGAAACAGTAATCAGACCAAGGAAAAGAAGAAAAGAAGTCTCGCAGGTCATCCCATTTTGCATTCTTGTAATGCCAAACAATACGAGGTTGGGAATAGCCATGAGATAAAGGTTCTATTGGAGAAGAGGCAATCACCAAGTTGTGATCTGAAGTGCCTAAAGGACCTCTCACTTCAACCTTGTACTTAGAAGGGTTGTTTGTGAGAAAAAGATCAAGCGTATTGGCTGTATGATTAGGATTGTCCGGTATTCTTGTAGGTAAATGAACAATCTGTGCTAGGTCATTAGTAATTGCAAAAGCCTCAGCATCTCGACCTGCTGGGTCGGTGTGACTAGAAAACGGAAGCCAGCTGGAGTTGTGAACGTTAAAATCACCAAGGAAAATTACCTCACTGTTAGGAAAGTTAGACTGGAGAAAGTCAAGTTGCAAAGAGAGGAAGTCAAAGAGCTCCAAGTGATTAGTGGAGTTGGGAGAACGGTAGAGACAACAGATGAATTTTACACAATGAGGTAGAGAGATTTTAAGCCAGAGAAGATCAAAGAGAGGAGATTCCAAATTGCCAAGTCTTTGACAGGGAATATCAGAATGGACATATGCACAAGTACCACCTTGGAGGCGAAAGGAATCATACAGCAAATAATTTGGACATCTGAGATGAGCAGTAGTTGAATCAACTGATAACTGAGATTCAGTCAGAAAAAGTACATGGGGTTTGGAAGACTGGCAGTGGAAATGGACATCGTTGAGATTAGAATTGAGACCACGTATATTTGTGAAATGAATTAGGAAGTCCTTGGGAGGTTTAGATCTTTTCGCAGATAAGCTTGCTCTATTATTTTGACAATTCATGGTGTATTCAATAGTAAGAAAAAGTGGGTGGGACATGCTGTATGAAGTAATGAAATTTTTGGATATGGCGTACATGTGGTAAGAATATACCCAGATCCTTGACATAACGTGGCCTCGACAATACTCCCCGCATACACGCTACTCGGACTCCCTCCAGTCACTATCTGGCAGAGTAGAGGTAGCAAGATTATACACTAGCTGATCCAGAAGCTTCCTAGAGAGTTACCAATAGGTTCAGTCCGGTGTACTAACTAGCGGCCGGCCTGCGAACACCGTTTTAGAGCTGTACCCTCGAAATGTAAGGAATATTGGATCTCGCCACGACATTCATCATAACCTCAAAAATCATCAATCATACTGCATGATGGAAGAGATAGGGAAGGGTTGGCCGGATCTTAGCTCTAGAGACTAAACATGGGTTCCACCACTTCAAGCCTCCAATAAGCAAAGTGGTGGTATTTCACCGGTTGATGAGAGTCATCTACCAGCTAGTACTGCCTGGTAACATAGAGGGGCGGCGTTCCTCCATGTGGTATGGGCGCCACACCTCGACCCCTGCTTACGTTGGTTCACACCTGGGTGGTCACCCACCATGTACTTATGCATGAAGGTTATACCCAGGATTACTAACAGTCCCACCAACGTGAAGGTGCAAGCAGAGGATTTGGCTGTCATAGACCGTCCGGACTTCGCCGAAATTGGGTCCCCTTTGACTTGAGTGTCACCTGAATATCAATTAAAGACATTATTATTAATAATAGTAGTAGTTGCATATCATAATTGGCTTGTTTCAAATCAGAACGTTGTACAGTATATCATAATTGGCTTGTTTCCAATTCTTCAGTTTCATTTTCTGCCTACACCAAAGCTCGCAGCAATTGTAAAGCAGCCATTAATCAGTCCAAACTAGATTTTGAACAGGCTAAGAGTAGAAAACTTGCTTCTTGCCCTAATGGTAGCCGAGCATTCTGGTCTCTTGCCAAAGCTATAGGCCGCATATTTTTCCCATCTCTGCTCCCACTTCTGTCAAAACTCGATGGTTCTGTTGTCACTTCAGCCAAGGATAAAGCTGACCTGCTAGAATCCCATTTTTTTTCCAACTCATGTATTAATGATCTTGGTAAAACACATCCCACCATTCCCAACACGCTCCATTCAATGCCTCCTGTGGTCTTCTGTCAAAAGGATGTCAGAATTATTTTGACGAATCTCGATGCTAAGAAAGAAAACACGAGAGTTATTAGAACCTATAGTACTTAGTACCGTGCTTGGGTTGGAGGTTGAGAAGACGAAAGAAGATATTTGTTGATTTTAGACTTGAACTTCTGTAGATTGTAATTTTCAGGAAATACGTATGAAAGAAGGTTGTTCCAGAAAATGCAGTTGAATGAATAAACGAGAAAGATGAAAAGTTGGTTCTGTGAGTTTGAAGTTGATCAGTAAATGGATGTTGGTTGGTGGCAGCACGTGATGGGACTGTTTTGAAAGAGAGAGCGGGAATTATAGAAGTCAATCCAGAACAGTGCCCATGGAAGTATCTGTAGAAAAGGCATGCAGAAGAAACAGTACATCTATGAGACAGCAAGTGGAGAGACTGTTAGAGAGGAGTCATTAATTAACCCTAACTGCCCTCTTCTGAATGGAATCTAGAAGCCTGAGAGAGGTTTTGGGGGCGCTGCCCCAGATGTGGGAACAGTATTCCATGGTAGTGAGGATTTGTGATTTGTACAGAGTGAACAGCCGTTTGGAAGAAAAGTAACTCCAAGAGCGAAAGAGAAAACCAAGTTTTTTAGATGCAGAGGAAGCAATATTTGTAATGTGCTTGTGCCAAGAGAGATTAGAAGTCAGGGTAATCCCCAAAAGAGATATATAATTTTGCCTAGAAATCGGAGTGTCACCAAAGATAAGCATAGGAGTAGAAGAGTCCTTTTTGCGAGCTATAAGACAAGACTGAATTTTAGAAGGATTGAAATCAACTAAGTTGTCTTTACCCCACTGGAGGATTACCTGGAGATCGGCATTTAAAGAATTGGTAGCAGATGTTCGAGAAGTTCATGGAATGCAATGTGCTGTCATCGGAAAAACTATGGATAGGATTTCCAGTCAGTGGAAGAAGGTCATTAATATACAAGAGGAAAAAAGTGGGGGAAAGTACTAAACCTTGGGGGATACCAGCATTAGTCGAGAAGTTAGAAGACAGGGAGCAATCTAACATCACACTCAGTGAGCGATCAGAGAGAAAACTGGATAACCAATTACAAAAAACAGTTGGTAAACCATAAGATGGAAGCTTGTTTAGAAGAACTTTATGCCAAACATGATCAAACGCCTTTGAGATGACAAGAGCAACTGCTTGTGTTTCACCAACTTTTCCATTGAATTTGTCCATAAATGGGTAATGTAAGCGAGAATATCACCAGTGGCTTCGACACTGACGGAATCCATACTGGTGTTTGTTCATCAGACGGAAAGTTTCTAGGTAGTTGGAGTTGGCAGTTAATTGATTTCTCCATTACTTTAGAAAGATTAGAAGTAATTGCAATGAGACAATAATTGGATTAGAGGGATTTGTCACCCTTTTTAGGAACTGGCTGGATATGAGCAAATTTCCAAGCAGAAGTAAAAACACCTTTGAAATTGAAAGTGAAAAAAGGCCGCAAAGAACAGGAGTAAGTTCAGGAGCACAGGTTTTGAGAACAAGTGGAGAAATACCATCAGGATCTGGAGCTTTTTTTAGCATCAAGATTTGTCAATATCCTTCTAACATCCTTTTGACAGAAGACCACAGGAGGCATTGAGTGGAGCATGTTGGGAATGGTAGGAGGTGTTTTACCAAGATCAATAATACATGAGTTGGAAGAAAAATGGGATGCTAGCAGGTCAGCTTTATCCTTGGCTGAAGTGACAACAGAACTATCTGGTTTTGACAGAGGTGGGAGTAGAGATGGGCAAAAGTTGCAGCCAATAGCTTTGGCAAGAGACCAGAATGCTCGGCTACCATTAGGGCATGAAGCAAGTTTTCTACTCTTAACCTGTTCAAAATCTAGTTTGCACTGGTTAATAACTGCTTTATAATTATTGCGAGCTTTGGAGTAGGCAGAAAATGAAACTGAAGAATTAGAAATAAGCCGATTACGATTTGCAACATTCTTCCCTTGAACAGCCTTAGCACATTTATTGGAAAACCAAGGTTTAGATAAAGGACGAGATTTTAAAGTGGAGTGTGGAATAAAGGATTCCATTTCTACTAGAATTATTTCACTGACATGATCTGAGCAAATGTTGACATTAGAAGTTTTAAAACAGTAATCCTACCCAGGAAAAGAAGAAAAGAAATCTCACAGGTTATCCCATTTTGCATTCTTGTAATGCCAAACAATACGAGGTTGGGAATAGCCATGAGATAAAGGCTCCATTGGAGAAGAGACAATCACCAAGTTGTGATCTGAGGTGCCTAAAAGACCACCCACTTCAACCATGTACTTAGAAGGGTTTTTTGTGAGAAAAAAATCAAGCGTGATTAGGATTGTCCGGTATTCTTGTAGGTAAACGAACAATCTGTGCAAAAGCCTCAGCATCTCGACCAGCTGGGTCGGTGTGACTAGAAAATGGAAGCCAGCTGGAGTTGTGAACATTAAAATCACCAAGGAAAATTATCTGACTGTTAGGAAAGTTGGACTGGAGAAAGGCAAGTTGCAAAGAGAGGAAGTCAAAGAGCTCTAAGTGATTAGTGGAGTTGGGAGAATGGTAGAGGCAACAGATGAATTTGACACAATAAGGTAGAGAGATTTTAAGCCAGAGAAAATCGAAAAGAGGAGATTCAAAATTACCAAGTCTCTGACAGGGAATATCAGAACGAACATATGCACAAGTACCACCTTTGAGGCAAAAGGAATTATACAGCGAATAATTTGGGCAACTGAGATGAGCAGTGGTTGAATCAACCGATAACTGAGATTCTGTCAGAAAAAGTACGTGGGGTTTGGCAGACTGCAAGTGGAAATAGACATGATTGATATTAGAATTGAGACCACGTATATTTGTGAAATGAAATGGGAAGTGTTGTTTGGGAGGTTTAGATTTTTTCGCAGATAAGCTTACTCTATTAGTTTGACAATTCATGGTGTATTCAATAGTATGAAAAGTATGGTGTGACATGCTGTGTGAAGTAATGAAATTTTTGGATATTGCGTACACATGGTAAGAATATACCCAGATCCTTGACATAATGTGGCCTCGACAATGGCCTCCCCCCCACATACATACTACTCGGACTTCCTCCAGTCACTATCTGGCAGAGTAGAGGTAGTATTTGATAGTATAATCCAAAGCTATGTGCTCAATACATTCTATTTGATTTCAATATTTGTAGAAGAAAGAGAAATTTGCCTCAATATGATACGTATAACATATGAAGGTAAATTTATTTTTCTTCTACAAATGTATATACAGTAAGACCCACATATCTGTGGGGGATATGTTCCAGGACCTTCTGTGGATGGCTAAAATTGCAGATATAAGTGAACACCTGCTAACCCTATATATAACATATGGGGTTATAATATATGTATAATATAGTTTAATTGATAAATTAAACACACAGTAAGATATTACCAACATTAAATACTGTAATAATAAAGTATAGCAGACTCAATTTACCGGGACACTTCAAGACTGCAAATTAAAAAAAAAAAAAAAAAATCAACCAGAAATCCTAAAATTCAAGTAATAACTAGAATAGGTATAAACAGATATTTTGCAAGTCATAAATAAGCGACAAGAACCGGTGTTATAAATCATCATTGGGAGACGATGATTTATAACATGTGTACCTATTATCTTACAACCCTGCTGGCTTTACACGTACCGCTCAGAACAAAAAAAAAAAAAAAAGAGAGAGAGACCAAATGTTTAGTTTCATTTAGTGCGTCACATCGATTGTTTTGTTCCATTGCACTGCATAAGCACAAATTTTGTTTAGTTATTTATTTCAAAGATATGTTGGAAATTTTTTTTTTAGTAAAAAAAATTTTTTTTTTTTTTTTTTGTTTACAAATCGGGAAAATGATGGGCAAATGCAAATTTGAAATTATTGAAAAGTTTGAAAAGATTGCATTCTTTAAATCTCTAATGAACCATTATAATGTTGGTGACCACAAATGTGACCCCAATTCACAAAGGAGGATCAAAGGGCAACACAAGTAATTACAGACCTTTTAGTTTAACTTCTGTTCCATGGAAATTAATGGAGGCACTGGTTAAAGAAGCACTGCAGGATCATCTAGACAAGACTTCAGTTATAGCTCGGACGCAGCATGGGTTTGTTAAGGGGAAGTCTTGTCTGACTAATTTGATTGGATACTATGATGTAGTCACAAAGATACTGGATGCAAAGAATAACTTTGATATCATATATTTGGATCTTAGAAAAGCCTTTGATACTGTTGCACATGGAAGAATGCTGCACAAATTGGAGCAGTGTGGCATTGGAGGCAAATTGCTGGTATGGATAAAGGGATGGTTGAGTGGGAGAAGACAGAGAGTCCTCTGGGGTTCAGATTTGGGTCCATTGTTGTTTTCTGTATTTATTAATTAGCACTAGTAGAGGCATATGATGCAAGAAAGCAAGCTTATGCAACATCAGCCAAAAAAAAAAAAAAAAAAAAGAAACCACTTCCACTTCACCCCTCTGTTCGTTAATGATACTGATGATGGTATATCAGGCTTAATGTCCAAGTTTGCAGACGATATGAAAGTCGGCAGGGTTGTTAATAACAATAATGACAGTATGCTGCTGCTGCAACAGGATCTAGAAAAGTTGAGCAGATGGGCTGAGAGGTGGCAACTGAAGTTTTACATTGAGAAATGTAAAACACTGCATACGGGTAGTAGTAACCCCAGAGTAAAGTATCAACTGTGTGGTACTACACTGACAGTGGTAGAGAATGAAATGGACCTGGGAGTAATGGCGCAGGCAGATATGAAGTTTTCTGAGCAGTGCAGATGATCTGCAAGAGTAGCTCATGGTTTCTTGTCAATGATATACAGGAATTTTTCTAGCAGGGATAAAGAGGTGATTATCCCTTTGTATAAGGCAATGGTGAGGCCACACCTTCAGTACTGTATACAGGTCTGAAGGCCTAATTTTAAGAAGGATGTAGAGCTGCTGGAACAAGTACAGAGAATGGCAACAAGGTTATTATTGAATGGAACAAAGGGTTGCTCTTACGAAGAAAGGCTTAATTTTTGTAAATTACAGTGTCTGGAGACTAGGCACCTGTGAGGTGAGCTGATTGAGGTGTATAAAGCCCTGAATGGTTTGAGCATGCTCAATGCTAATGGAATTCTTCCTCTTACACAGAATAATCGCCTGTGAGGGCATAAATTCAAATTGAGGAAAGACAGTTGTAGGATGGATGTGCGTAAGTTTGCCTTTAGCCATCGGTTGGTTGATTGCTGGAACAAACTTCCACATGTCTTCGTAGAAGTTGATTGCTTTAATAGATTCAAGGCAGACCTGGACAAACATTTGGAGCAAGTGGATGGGTGAAATGAGAAGTTTTTTTTTATTTTTTTGGCTGATGCTATATAAGCTTGCTTTCTTGCATCATATGCCTTTACTAATGCTAATTGAACCGAAATGATAAATATTATGTGTCATTAGTCTTTAAAAGGGAAAAATAGCATAAAAGATCATTTAATACATCTTTAATACATTTTGAATTGGATTCAAATCAGGTGACCAGTCACCTGATTTGAATCCAATTGGAAACCTATGGAAGAAAGTTGGATTGAAGACTACTTTCTAGAACGGTTTTGGGGCTCATATTGTTCCTATTTATAAGAAAATACAATTATGCACTTTCCTTCTCATGTGTGTAACCATCTCTTTGACTTACGAATTTTAGCCTCAACTACCTGCAGAGTTAACATTGTTTCAATAATTAACGATGTGCCAGCTAAAAGAAAACTCCCTACTATCTCTAAACCTTTTCCCATGTAATTTGAATTTATATTCCCTAGTTCTGGAATTCTTTATAATAGTGAAAAATTCAGGTCTCCTTTAAGGCTGCCGGGTTCCAATCTCTGTAGGCCACACGATCGGTCTTTCTTCATGTGGTCACCCTTTTGCCGATCTCACCATGTGAGCTGGCCATCTATGGACCCTTTCAAGAAACTCGCTGTCTCTTTTAAGAAGAGGTCTGCTATTTGCACACAGTATTCCAAATGTGGTCTTACAGTTGCCATGTAATGTACAGTAGGGTCATGACCTCCCTACCTCTACAGGATATCGTTCGATAAATCATCGACGGGACATCATAGACTCTCTAGCCACCTATATACATTGCGTAGAGAACTTCATATCTGCTCAAATTGTGACTGCCAGATCCCCTTCTTCTTCTACTGTTTTTATTTCAGCTCCGCCAAGTGTATAAGTTGTTTTGTGGTTGCCATTTCCCAAGTGTAACCTTGCACTTTGCTGCAGTAAAACATAGTGCCGCTTTACTAACCATTCTTGAAGCCTGTTCAAGTCATCTTGAGGGCACGTTACTTGGCACTGATTATCAACGACTCTTCCAATCTTTATATTTGCTGCAAATTTTGATGTCATTCCCCCTATCTCTTGATCGATGTTGTTTTTGAAAATCAGAAACAACAGTAGTCGAATCCTTGGAACCCCACTTCTGACATTACTCCAATCTGAAGCATAATCATAAAGCGTTCTACAGACTGCACTGAATTTAATCTCCCAGTTTGGCCTTTCATGTTGAGCATTATTAAGTTATTCATACAATTTGTTTACAGGTGTTCTCATTGAAATTTGCAACATATGAAGTTGCACAAAGGAGTTTATTGCTCTCTCTCTCTCTCTCTCTCCCCCCCCCCCCATTTGTAATGTTAATTTAACCCTAAATAAAAATATTTCTTGTCATGAGTGAGTTTTAGTGTTATTCATTAATCCTAAAAATTTATTCGATTTTTACAAAACTTTTAGCAGCCAAAGCAGACATTTCTGATCAATGTTTATATGCAATTTTTTACTTATTTTGGATCATAGAACGTGCTCCTACAGTATGGCAGATTCCTCCCAAAATACCCTGTATATACCTTTTTGATATGTGGGGGTATATACCCTATATATGTTTTTGATATTGGATTCTGTGGAGTTCGTAACATATATACCAATATTTTTAAAGGTTATTTCAGTTAATGTGTCTATTTTTGCACACAAAAATTATCTAGAAATCTTCAAATAGGTGTTGCCATAACTTATCACCATCTGTTATAATTTGTAGACACAAACTATAATGGTGTTAGGAAAATGGCTTTGAAAATCGGAATAAAACTTGTACTCTTGGTAGAATCAGTTGTCTGATTTGGGCATGCAAAGGCCAAAAATTGAAAATTCTCAGGAATTTTGATCTCTAAGTTGACGCTCTACAAGTTTATTCCTATTTCATATTATTAATTTTAAAACAGTTTTCATATAATGGTAGGTAAACATTTGTCATTTATTTGCAGGTTGAACAGTACTGCAAAACTAATGGGTTGGTTATAGCAGGATATTACCAGGCTAATGAGAATTATAGAGATTCTGTGTAAGTATTTGCTCAGTAACCATTTGTGTTTTTATTTGCACAAGTATTTATTCATATTTCAGAGTATTTCTTACTTTGGCATATAAATATATGCTAAAGAAAAGGTACATATGAATTCCTCGTTTGTCATCCCATTGTTCACCATTCTGTTAATCACCACTTATCTATCACATGTATATCATGGGCTATCCATATACATCCCATTTGCATTCCATTTGTTGCCTGTGGGACCAGTGCATTCTTCCTTGGGGATTGCTGCTGTGATACCTGATGCACTGGCATTGAATTAGGCAATTGCGAGCTTGATAGGCCCCCATTTTAATTCCTTTGAGGGCATCTATCCTGTTCTTCGAGTTCTTATAAACTCCTATCAGAATACTGAGTTCACACCTAATTTCCTTCTACTCTTGCACCAAACACTGACACAAAGACAACCCTGTTGGCTCCATCATGATAATTTTAATTTAAAAAATTAAAAATGTATTCAGATGTTTTAAATACACTTCTTACTTCATTAGAAAATTTTGTTAGGCCATGATTTTTAGGCCATGACTCACTCCCCTTCAGTTCTCCCCATACCACAACACTCCTGCTACTTTCAGCCTGTTGCTTTGTTAGTCTAAGGCATGATTTCCGTTTAACTTGAGAATAATACACTAAAGTGATAGATACATAAATGTAATAAAACATATACACTATCAAGTTTATTCTGTTTATTCAACCTATTCTGTTGTTTGTAGAATTTTAAATTAGTTATAGCCTTACTATAATAAAGTTTCTTAGCTAAAACAAAACAAAAATGCCAACCTATGAACTACTTATCACAGTTAGTATTAGCCAAATAGTGCAAGAAAGCCAAAAAAATAAAGAAGGAAAGAGGAAAAACAACAAATTATGCACTTCCTTCCTCATGAAGGTAACTATCCAGTTTACCTTTGAATTTCTTCAAACTGTCAGCCTCAACTACCTGTGAAGGCAACTTATTCCAATAATCAGTAACTGTTGATTATTTGGATAAGTTGCCTCCACAGAAAGAAAATTTCCTACAGAATAGTCTAAACCACTTCTCCAATAATTTGAATTTATGCCTCCCCATGTCTGGAATTCTTTATACCAGTGAAAATTCTACCTTTATTCATTTTACTAATCCCTCACAGAGCCTTATAAACCTCAATCAGATCCCCTCTGAAGTGTTTGTTGCCAAGCTCTGCAGCCCTCATAATCGAAGTCTTTCCTCATACAGTCACCCTTTTGCTGATCTCACCATGTGAGTTGCCCATCTTTGGACCCTTTCAAGAAGTTCAATGGCTTCTTTTTTTTTTTCAGATGAGTTCTCCATAGTTAGCATTAGTAGAGGCATTTGATGCAAGAAAGCAAGCTTATGCAGCATCAGCCAAAAAAAAAAAAAAAAAGAAACCCACTTCACCCCTCTATTCGTTCAAAATACCTGTCCAGCTGAGCCTTAAACTTATTTAGGCTATCAACCTCCACTACAAGGGATGGAAGTCTGTTCCACCAACCAACCACCCGCTGGCTAAAGGCAAATTTCCGCACGTCTATCCTACATCTGTCTTTCCTCAATTTGAATTTGGTGATTATTCTGAGCTAGAGGAGAATCCCATCAGCATTGAGCATGCTCAAACCATTCAAGGCTTTATACACCTCTATCAGATCACCTCGCTGGTGCCTAGAGTCCAGACACTGTAATTTGCAAAACTTAAGCCTTTCTTCGTAAGAGCACCCTTTTGTTCCATTCACTAATCTTGTTGCCCTTCTCTGTACTCGTTCCAGCAGCTCTACATCCTTCTTGAAATGAGGCCTCCAGACCTGTATACAGTACTCTAGGTGTGGCCTGACCATTGCCTTATACAACGGAATAATCACCTCCTTATCCCTGCTGGAAAAATTCCTGTATATCATTGACAATACTCCATGAGCTACTCTTGCCGCCCGTCTGCACTGCTCAGAGAACTTCATATCTGCCTGCACAACCACCCCCAAGTCCCTTTCATTCTCTACCACTGTCAGTGTAGTACCACAGAGTTGATACGTTGCTCTGGGGTTGCTGTTTCCCATGTGTAGTACTTTACATTTGCCACCTCTCAGCCCATCTGCTCAACCTTTCCAGATCCTGTTGCAGCAGCATAGTGGCAGTAGTGTCCTTGACAACCCTGCCAACCTTTGTATCATCTGCAAACTTGGACATTAAGCTTGATATACCATCATCAATATCATTTATAAATACAGAAAACAATAATGAACCCAACACTGAGCCCTGAGGGACTCCACTAATAACATTAGTCCTCGATGAGCAGTGTCCATTGATTACCACTCTCTGTCTTCTCCCCCTCAACCACCCCTTTATCCATAGCAGCAATTTGCCTCCAATGTCACACTGCTCCAATTTGTGTAGCAGTCTTCCATGTGCAACAGTATCAAAAGCCTTTCTAAGATCCAAGTATATAATATCAAAGCTATTCCCTGCATCCAGTTCTTTTGTGACTGCATCATAGTATCCAATCAAATTGGTCAGGCAAGACTTCCCCTTAACAAAACCATGCTGTGTCCGAGCTATAACTGAAGTCTTGTCTAGATGATCCTGCAGTGCTTCTTTAACCAGTGCCTCCATTAATTTTCCTGAAACAGAAGTTAAACTCACAGGTCTATAATTACTTGTGTCAGCCTTTGATCCTCCTTTGTGAATTGGGGTCACATTTGCACAAGTGAATATAGTTGAATACAGTATTCCAAATGTTGTCTCACACTCACTTTATACAATGGGATTATGGCCTCCCTGTCTATAGAGAATGATAATGTTTAATAAATTGTTAATAGGAAACCATGTGCTTTCCTGGCTGCCTGTTTACACTTCTCAGAAAACTTCATATCTGCTTATATCATAAATTTCAATATCCCTTTCTTCCTCTGCTGTTTTTTTTTTTTTTTTTCTGTTTCCCAAATGTAAGACCTTGCATTTTGCTGCATTAAAACATAACTGCCACTTTTCTGTCAATTCTTGAAGCCTGTTCAATTTATCCTGGAGGAGCGCCGTTTAGTACTGATCATGCCATTTCTCCCTTCGTCAATATCATTTATCAGTCTTCCCCAAAATTACTAGGTATATGTGATGAACTCTGGGAGCTTTACTTGCCTGTATGCCCAGAAGTTTTTCTAATAAATAGTCATCTGCGATTTCAAATTCTCTAATTTCATATGGCTCAGTCTCATTTGCTCATTTGCACAGCCTCTTCTTAGCATGAAGGGTCTTTTGTCAGTAAAGGCTGATGCAATGTGTCTATTCAATTCATCGGCAACATCAGCTGGGTTATCTAATACCACATCCAATACAGAAGGGTGCAATCTGATTTGCTTTCTTCTTTGTATTTGCATACACGAAAATTCCTTGTCTCCCATTATTTGCTCTCTTAGTCAGTGCTTTCGCATATACAGTCTTGGCTTCCCTAACCTTATGTGTAGTACTATTACAAATCATCTTATAGTTGTTGTAGGCTTCAGTACTTTTTGTCACTCTGTAACTATTCTGTGCTATCTTTTTTCTGCTCTATTAGACCAGCCAGTTTCACATTCATCCATCTCTGCATCCTTGTGCAATATTTTCTTAATAGTATATACACATTCATGACTTTTGTGATTTTTGCTTGTAAGGTATTCCATGATTCAAATGTGTTCACCCTCACTCTGCAATCTGCTTCATTAATAGATTCTATATGGTGTCTTAAACTGTGATAATCCATCCCCCCCCCCCTTTTGAAATTAAAACTGTGCCTTTTCCTTTAATTACTGCAACATCTTTATTTTCCAACTAACGACTGCACGATCACTATCTGCCAATGGTTCCTGTACTTTAAGCCCTGTGATGTCATCTGTTTCGTGAGTAAAGATGAGGTCAGGAATATTCTCACTCCTATTATTCTTTCTAACATGCTGGTACAAATAATAATCATCCAATTTATTTTTAAAAATATTTACCCATGGTGAGTTTCCTTCCCACTTATTCCAATCAGTCTGGGGCAGATTGAAGTCACTTATAATAAGACATTCACGCTTGGTTGCCTGCCCATTCCATCTACATGTAGACTCTCATCATACTCTTCACAGTCTTCTGGTCTGCAGATTACTCCAATTCTCATTATTCCTTTGCTTCCAACTAACTCACACCATACAGATTCTATATTGGCAGGTGCAACTTCTTACTCAGCAAAAGCTCTTTTCATGCACAGGCTGCTTTTGATAAAAAGCATGACCCCACCATCCTGTATATCTTTTCTATCTTGCCTAAATACTTATATGTACCATAGTAGAACTCTCATCATCCCAATTTCCAGTTGGCACCATGTTTCTGTTAGCCCTATTATGTCAGCATTAGGTGTCCTAACCAGGAGTTCGAATTGAGCCATTTTATTGATAACACTCCTGGCATTAACAGTTTCCCTGAACCCTTAAGGTATCCTCAGTGATACTGGCAAAACCCTTACACTACCTTTGTTCAACTGAATACTGTCTATACAAAATAGATTCTTTTTACCTACAACTGTGGGCCATGCTGATAAAAATTTCCCCCTAGGGCCTTGCAGATTCCCTCAAGTGTTGAGTTAATCCACAAGGCTTTTAGCATGTAACCATCCTATCATGTCTGGGCAGGATTGCAGACACATTCAAACCTAACCTGTGGCATTTTTCAGCATGGGTCCTATATTTATCCAACAGGTCATCAGGTCTTGTTCGTTTAATATCGTTAGTCCCCATGAATAATAATGCTTTCTTTATCCCCCTTAAAATCTGACAATCTGCTGGTAGCATCATCAATTGTTGCTCCCGACAAACATACCCTGGTTCGGTCCACCTATCTTTATTTTAAAAAAATATTACCGTTTCCCCTGACAATAGTCTCCCAATAAAACTAATCAGAGCAGTATGTGCCCGACCACCTTTAATCAAACTCACATTTAACCAGATCATTATTGTGCATTTGACTATTCTTTTTTTTGGGATTCTAATTGCTAGTTCATCATTTGGCAGGTTATCAAATATTCAAGTTCCTAACTAATTAGCTCCCAGTTACAAATCTGGATGGCTCATCATGGGTGGTTTAAGCTCCTCCTCACAAAGTGAGGAGGAGCTTCAGCCATCAATTGTTTATCTCTTAATATTTTTATACTTTATTAAAAGTGAAATGATCTTAAAAAAACATCTGTACTTTTTATGCACATAAAATAATTCCCCATCCCTTTGAAACATATCTTTCAGGCAGTACGTGTCATATAATAGTCAATACGTATGGAAATTGAATAGTGATCAATCCCATATTCATAGCATTAGCAAAGGCAAATGATGCAAGAAAGCAAGCTTATATAGCATCAGCCAAAAAAAAAAAAAAAAAACCCCTTATTTCACCCATTCACTCGCTCCAAATGTTTTTCAAGTTCTGCTTTGAATCTATTTAACCTATCAACTTCTACAACGACAGATGGAAGTTTGATCCAGCAATCAACAACCTGCTAGCTAAAGACAAACTTCCGCACATCTATCCTACAAACGTCTTTCCTCAATTTGAATTTATTCCCTCTCAGGTGATTATTCTGAGCAAGAGGAAGAATCCCATCAGCGTTGAGCATGCTCAATCCATTCAAGGCTTTATACACCTCAATCAGATCACCTCGCAGGTACCTAGTCTCCAGACACTGTAATTTGCAAAACTTAAGCCTTTCTTCATAAGAGCAACCCTTTGTTCCATTCACTAATCTTGTTGCCCTTCTCTGTACTCTTTCCAACAGTGCTACATCCTTCTTAAAATGAGGCCTCCAGACCTGTATACAGTACTCAAGGTGTGTCCTGACCATTGCCTTATATAACAGGATAATATCACCTCCTTATCCCTGCTAGAAAAATTCCTGTTTATCATTGACAAGACACCATGAACTACTCTTGCAGACCATCTGCACTGCTCAGAAAACTTCATATCTGCCTGCACAATTACTCTCAGGTCTTTTTCATTCTCTACCGCTGTCAGTGTAGTACTACAGAGTTGATACGTTACTCTGGGTTACTGCTTCCCATATGTAGTACTTTACATTTGCCAATTCTCAGCCCATCTGCTCAACTTTTCTAGATCCTGTTGCAGCAGCGTACTGTCATTAGTGTCATTAACAACCCTGCCAACCTTTGTATCGTCTGCAAACTTGGACATTAAGCCTGATATACCATCATTTATAAATACAGAAAGCAACAATGGACCCAACACTGAACCCTGAGGGACTCCACTAATAACATTAGTCCACGAAGAGCAGTGTCCATTGATTACCACTTTCTGTCTTCTCCCACTCAACCATCCCTTTATCTGTAGCAGCAATTTGCCTCCAATGCCATACTGCTCCAATACGTGCAGCAGTCTTCCATGTGCAATGGTATCAAAGCCTTTCTAAGATCCAAATATATGATATCAAAGTTATTCCCTGCATCCAGTTCCTTTGTGACCACATCATAGTATCCAATCAAATTGGTCAAGCAAGATTTTCCCTTAACAAACCATGCTGTGTCTGATCTATAACTGAAGTCTTGTCTAGATGATCCTGCAGTGCTTCTTTAACCAGTGCCTCCATTAATTTCCCTGGAACAGAAGTTAAATTAACAGGTCTGTAAATACTTGTTGCCCTTTGATTCTCCTTTGTGAATTGGGGTTACATTTGCACATTTCCAGTCTATGGGTACCTCCCCTGAGTCCAGGGAAGTTCTCATAATTATGGCTAAGGGTTTGCTTACTTCCTTTGCCGCCTCCTTTAATATAACTGGATAGATTCCATCCACCACAGGTGCTTTTCTTGTGTTTATCTTCAACAATTTCTCCTCCACTTTACTATCAGTTATTACAAGATTATCTAGCTTACTGCCAGAGTTGAATACCTCTGGCATTCCCCTCACTGAATAACTCCTCATGTGTGTAACAGTTGAACCATCAATATCAAGTGGACCAATCTGATTCATCCCCTTCCTTCTAGTTTACATAAGTAAAGAACTCTGCAGTTTTTCTTTGCATCCTTTGCCAAAGATTTCTCGTAATCTGCCTTTGCCTGCCTAACCTCCTTTGTGACTTGGTTACAGGCCAGCTTATATCTCATAGACTTCTGTGTCACCTGTTATTTTATATGTATCCCATACATTTTTCTTCTCTGTCACATGTCTAATTAGTTCATCTGACATCCATTTAGGACTAGATCTTGAACAATATTTCTTAGTTGGTATGAAAAGCCTACTAGCTTCTACGATTAATTCTTTGAATGCTTCCCATTTTGAATTTGCTGTTGGTAACATCATCAATTGGTCCCACCATATAGAATTTAAATACTGTCTCAGACCACCGTTGTTGTTGTTGTTATTTGGTTTTTAGGAGCATTAGCAACTAAGGCCATATTGCTCTGGGGAAATGCGGTGGTCATTCCCTGACCTTTCTGCATCCTCCGTATTTGGTGGCTCACGGGCTCCAACCCCGGTCTTATCAAGAATCGTGGGCTACACACTACTGCTCCTGCCCACCCGGCTGCGGGGGTGCCCCAGACCACAGTAGTCACCTTTACGAAAGCAAAAACCCTTCCTTTTACCCTTGATGGTAGTTACCTCTTTGAGTAAATCCCACTTCAGCACACTTTGATCACTGCCACCTAGTAGTTCCTTTATCTGCAGATTCTTAATGCATGAAGAATTACTGCTGATAATCAGATCAAGAGTCCTTCTTAGATCAAAAGCCTTGCTAGTGTGTGAGTGACCAACCCACAAATTCCAGTCAATCTCTGGGAAATTAAAATCCCCCATTATAAGACACTCTGATTTACTGGCCCACACTATTTCTCTGCACAATTGCTCATTATACTCATCAGATTCATTTGGCCTATAACACACACCTACTCCCATTTTTCCTTTCCCAGTGCTTATATCACACCAAACAGACTCAACATTGCATTGTCCACCAACATCAATTGGTTGCACTTTCTTAGATTTTGTGTTTCCTAAACAACATAACCCCTCCTCCCTTCCTGTCCTGTCTTTCCTTTCTGTACACATTGTACTCCCCAAATTCCAATTCAGTCTCATTAAATTTATTAACTATACTCCTAGCATTGGTGTGCAAGTATACATGCACCTGTTTCTACTCTTAGTTACCCTAACACAGCCCATATATTTACTTGTTCCACTGTGACTCCCAGCAGTCCTGGAAATCCCCATTGCCTTGCTTTCCAGGCTGCTGCTCACTTGTCTTTCAATAGAAGCAGTGCAAGAATCACTTTAACCTCTGCCTACTGTTAATCTATTAGTCCGTGTATCCCCCCCCAAGCTCGCAGTTTTCCGACCCACCTAACTCTGCCTCGATAGCATCAGCAAATATTTTTGCATCCTTTGTATTTAAGTGTATCCCATCCCTGTAGAAGCAGTCTCTCCTGTTAACAAGCACAGACCAGGCTGAGAAAAATTCTACCCCTTGATCCTTGCCCAATCATAATGGTTCTAGGAATGTAACTTCTGTGAAAAAGAACTTCTGTGTTTAGAAATGTATATTTGAATTTTTATTTAGCTATCCTGCTAACTAACAGTATTGTTAATTCAGAAAATTCTCTCCCAGCTGCAAGTCATGAACCATCGGTTTATATACATACAAATATTATATAAATATTATACAAATGGCATGTGCAGTTTGTGAGTTAAATTTCGACACATTGTTGGGAGGTGGGGAGATTCTCATAAGAAAAGCTCAGATGTTTATACATTAAAAAGATAGGCAGATTATATTAGTATTAACATCAGCAAAATGGTGCAAGGAAGTAAGTTTATGTAGTACCTGCCGAAAAATAAATAAAATAAAGAAATCAAATTTAAATTAAATTAAAAAATAGAATAAAGGAACCAGTGTCACCTTCCCTCCTTCCATTTACCTATTTCTTTGAAGTATTTATTCAAAACCTCCTTAATAGTTAAACTTCAATCTTCCCCAAGAGGTTGAGGATTTTGAAAAAGAACTAATAATGCGACACTAATATATCATGTGATATATTAAGTTGTTTTTATTGAAATGTCACAATTAAATTGAAAAACTATTAAATTGGTGATGTTCTGGGAATACACTGTTTCCCATTGTCAGGCTTACAGACAGAGTTAGAATAATATCCAAAGTTAGAAGTTAATTATAATAAATAATGATTATTTTGTTGTTATAATTCCTTCTGTTGTTCTGCAGTCTTAAAGCTTGTATGCAATATTCAAATAATTGACATGTGGTCTAACCATTTCTTTATATAATGGAATATTTTATAGCTGCTGGAAAAGTGGCTATATATCTTTGACAAAACCACACGAGTGTCTGACCAGTCTGTGTATGCTGTTCAGAAAACTTCCTATGAGATTGTATAGTTACTCCTCCCAAGTTTCCTTTCATCAACAATTTTGAGTTTAGTATCCAAGTGGTATGTTACTTAGATGTCTAATCTGCTTCTACTCAGGTGAAAGACCTTCATTTTTCCAGTATTAAATCTCGGTTGTCATTTCTCATCCTATCCGATTATTTTTTTGTAATTCTTTGAAGTAGCATTCCTTAATTAGTGTCATTATCTATGCTATGCTGCCCACCGTTGTATCTATGCCATGCTGTCCACCTTTTTATCATAAGCAGATTTAGCTATTAAACTTGAAATAACTACTGTACATTTATTTTCAGTAATGAATGTTAGAAACAGTAAGAACTAAGAACCAAATGCCTGGGACCACTCTCTTAACATTAGTTCATGAAGAGCTGTGACCATTCATAACTACTTTGTCTCCTTCCACTTAATCATCCCATTAACAGCTTGCCCGTAATGCTCCAATTTATACAACAGTCATTCATGTGGTGGGACTATATCAAAAGCTTTTTTGAAATCTAAGTAGATGATATCCAAGTTATGCCAACTAATTCTTTACTTACAACCTCATTGTAGATGATTAGATTAGATTGGGTGAGTCTACACCTAAATCATGCTCTCTCCACCTGAGATTGGCTAACTACAGCCACAATTGAAAAGGACTTTAGAAGTTCTTCCAGTCATTGACAGGAATTAAATTAAAGCTGTCCTTCTTGGCAGCTTAAATGGCACTATGCATCACCATCTTCAAACAAGTTGAAGATGGTGATGCATAGTGCCATTTAAGCTGCCAAGAAGGACATGCTGTGCATGTGCAAAACTTTTATATGCATAGTGGAGGACAAATTGTTGAAATTAAACATAAGAAAGGCACCTGAGGTGGATGGGATCTATCCAAGTTATATTAAAGGAGGTTGCAAAGGAAGTAAGCAAACCCTTAGCCATAATTATGAGAGCATCCTTGGACTCAGGGGAGATCCCCATGGATTGGAGATGTGCAAATGTATCCCCAATTCACAAAGGGGGATCGAAGGGTGACTCGAGTAATTACAGACCTGTTAGTTTAACTTCTGTTCTGAATAAAATAATGGAGTTACTGGTTAAGGATGCATTGCAGGATCATCTAGACAAGACTTCAGTTATAGCTCAGACAAAGCATGGGTTTGTTAAGGGGAAGTCTTGTCTGACTAATTTGATTGGATACTATGATGGAGTCACAAAGGAACTGGATGCAAAGAATAACTTTGATATCATATACTTGGATTTCAGGAAAGCTTTTGACACTGTTGCGCATGGAAGACTACTGTACAAATTGGAGCAGAATGGTATTATGGATAAGTAGCTACAATGGATAAAAGGATGGTTGAGTGGGAGCAGACAGAGGATGGTAATCAATGGGTGCTGCTCTTCGTGGACTAATGTTATTAGTGGAGTCCCACAGGGTTCGGTGTTGGGTCCACTGTTGTTTTGTATATTTATCAATGATATTGATAAAGGTATATCAGGCTTAGTGTCGAAGTTTACAGATGATACAAAGGTTGGCAGGGTTGTTAATGACAGTAATGGCATGGCACTGCAACAGGATCTAGAAAATTTGGGCAGATGGGCTGAGAAATGGCAACTGAAGTTTAACCCACTACTGCACTTGCATCTCAGCTCCGCATAGGACATTGTCACTTGACACATTGCTGTCTGCTGAGGGCAAACGATTGTCCTATGTGTAGAAATTGTGACACCATTTTAACAGTCCGTTATATTTTAATTGAATGTCCGTATTTTTATAATGATCGTCGTTTATGTTTTAGCCATCTGTCTGAGCCTTATACACTCAGACAGATTTTATCAGACAACGACAACATATCAGCTATATTTAAGTTTTTACAACTTATTAATATAAATAAATAACTTTATCTAGAATGTTTTTATCATTTTATGCTTTATAAATTTTTTATATTGTATACTCCTTTACAATACGAAATTTTTAGAAATCTTCAAGTACCGTGTTAATAGACTAGAAAAGAATAGCGAAAGCTTAAAAAGCGGTACTCACCTTGAAATTAATCTGCGATGGTTTACTTAGGTAGCGTGGTTGATGTTTAAGTTGAATTGTTAAATTGAAAAATTAAAAGGGAGGGAAGTAGGTAAAAGTTGACTGAGTTAAATAGGCGCAAGGAAATAGAAGTGTACACATCCAATCCTTGGTTGTCATCGAAATAAAAGAAAAGAAAAGAATAGTTAAAAACTGTAAGTGAATCTGGTGAAGCCAATAGTCTTTACGAGGACTTTTGTTAGTTAAAGAACGTCTTCAGTTGGCAATGTGTGAGGAGAGAACGCGCATGGTGTTTTAAGAATAAAAAAATTATACTCTCGTGATGCCTTTTTTGACATGTGGGAACTTTAATCTCGAGAGGTTCCAAATTGGGGAAAGATTGAAGGGGAGTTTGGAATTTAGAATTTTGAGGTTAAGAGTGGTGCTTGTACCATTCAATAACTAGGTCTTCATATTGAAGTATTCTGTAGCTGGATTTTAGTTTAATGATGGAAATGGCAGAGTCGATGAGCGGGTTGTGGTTGTGAGTCTGGGCATGAGTGTAAGTTCTGTGACAGATTGGTTAGACATGAGACTATGGAAATGGTAGTAGGCACGGGTGTTGGATGTTTTTGATGAGCCAAATTTAGTAGTGGTACTTCCGATATAACATGTGTTGCAGTTTTGTTGACAATTAATGAGGTATATAATATTATTAAGGTCGTTTGTAGGATATTTGTATGTGTCTTTATAGGTGCTGAAGAAGGATCCTAATTTGTTGTAGGTGGAAAAAACAAGGGAGATATCAGTGTTGTTAAATAGGCGTCGGAACTGTCCTGCTAGTTCATTGTGGTAAGGGAGGACTATGCGAATGTTTGTTTTATTTTTGTCTTTAGTTGGGGTGTTAGATTTAATTTTATTTTTAGGGTTAAGGATTGTATTTAAAATAAGTTGGTGGGGGTAACCTCTGGATATAAATTTGTCAGTAATATACTGTATTTCATTGTGAAGGTCAGTGGGTAAGGAACTATACTTTAGTGCATTGTGAATTTGGTTATATAAAACTGCCTTTTTAGTGTTTAGAGGGTGATGAGAAGCAAAATGTAAGTATTTGCCGGTGTTTGTATTTTTCCTGAAAATTTTCGTATTTAATTTTGTGCCTGTTATATAGATAGTAAGATTAAGGAAATTTATCTGATTATTTTGTCCAATTTCAAGGGTGAATTTAAGTCTATCGTGTACAGAGTTAAGTTTTACGAAGAGGTTATCAATAATGGATCTGTTGCCTATTACAAGAATGTCGTCGGCATAGTGCATGTATAGTTTTAGTTCAGGGGGAAAGGGGTGTAGAATTTGGCCTTCAATGGCGGCTAGGTAGATTTCGGATAATGGGGCCGAAATCCCCAGTCCCATTGGTAAGCCAAATATTTGTTGGAAGATTTTTCCGTTGAATCTAAAAAATCTTGCTTCTAATAGAAGGGTGGCGAGTTCAAGGATATGGTCTATAGAAAGGGAGGTACGTTTTGTTAAGGTATCGTCTGTTTCTAAGAGTTTGCGTAAGGCTTGTAAAGTAAATGGAATATGGACATTTGTGTAAAGAGAAGTAACGTCATAGGAAGCTAGGATGTCTGTATCGGATATTATGATATTATTAATTTTTTGAAAAGCTTGATTGGTGTTATTGATCTTGAATGTGGAAAATTTAGTAAGGGGGGTTATAATTCTATATATAATATAATCAGATAAATTTCCTTAATCTTACTATCTATATAACAGGCACAAAATTAAATACGAAAATTTTCAGGAAAAATACAAACACCGGCAAATACTTACATTTTGCTTCTCATCACCCTCTAAACACTAAAAAGGCAGTTTTATATAACCAAATTCACAATGCACTAAAGTATAGTTCCTTACCCACTGACCTTCACAATGAAATACAGTATATTACTGACAAATTTATATCCAGAGGTTAGCCCCACCAACTTATTTTAAATACAATCCTTAACCCTAAAAATAAAATTAAATCTAACACCCCAACTAAAGACAAAAATAAAACAAACATTCGCATAGTCCTCCCTTACCACAATGAACTAGCAGGACAGTTCCGACGCCTATTTAACAACACTGATATCTCCCTTGTTTTTTCCACCTACAACAAATTAGGATCCTTCTTCAGCACCTATAAAGACACATACAAATATCCTACAAACGACCTTAATAATATTATATACCTCATTAATTGTCAACAAAACTGCAACACATGTTATATCGGAAGTACCACTACTAAATTTGGCTCATCAAAAACATCCAACACCCGTGCCTACTACCATTTCCATAGTCTCATGTCTAACCAATCTGTCACAGAACTTACACTCATGCCCAGACTCACAACCACAACCCGCTCATCGACTCTGCCATTTCCATCATTAAACTAAAATCCAGCTACAGAATACTTCAATATGAAGACCTAGTTATTGAATGGTACAAGCACCACTCTTAACCTCAAAATTCTAAATTCCAAACTCCCCTTCAATCTTTCCCCAATTTGGAACCTCTCGAGATTAAAGTTCCCACATGTCAAAAAAGGCATCACGAGAGTATAATTTTTTATTCTTAAAACACCATGCGCGTTCTCTCCTCACACATTGCCAACTGAAGACGTTCTTTAACTAACGAAAGTCCTCGTAAAGACTATTGGCTTCACCAGATTCACTTACAGTTTTTAACTATACTTTTCTTTTCTTTTATTTCGATGACAACCAAGGATTGGATGTGTACACTTCTATTTCCTTGCGCCTATTTAACTCAGTCAACTTTTACCTACTTCCCTCCCTTTTAATTTTTCAATTTAACAATTCAACTTAAACATCAACCACGCTACCTAAGTAAACCATCGCAGATTAATTTCAAGGTGAGTACCGCTTTTTAAGCTTTCGCTATTCTTTTCTAATACTCCTTTACAATAATATATAAACAATTATAATACAGTAATACCCCGACTTACGCGAACTCGGAGTTACGCGGTTCTTGATTTTTTCGTTTGGCAACACAGCCGCCCACTATCTTCAAGGTCGTTTTTCATATGTTATCGATATACGGTGCGACGGCGGAGAGTGAGAGCGAAAGATGAACAAAATTCAACATTGCTGCGCATGAGCTGCACACATATACAAGAATTTGTATTCCAACTGTCATATTTATATGTGTGCGTTCGAATTCGTGCTCAATGTTTGTCGGAAATTACATGGTTTTCAATAGAGAAATGGATCGCGTCGGTCGAGCCGTATACAGTCAGTCCTCGGATAACATGTGTTTACACTACACGAATTCGATCATACACTATTTATAAATACGGTAACGATATCTTATAATATAACACGAACCGAATTGGCTTATGCACGATTCGCTTTTGTGTTTACAAGAAATGGCAGTCGAATGCAGAATCACCCCAACCGAACGCAACACGATAGGAATGAAGAGAAGATTCTGAAAATGTATTTGTTTTAGGAGAAACACATTTCACCATAATAATGTAAAAACCAACACAATTCCAGCTATCGGTATGCAATTAGATCGAGTTTATTACCAGTTTATAACAGATTCCACTAGCAGAAACGCAACCGGATTTTTATTGTTTTATGGTAGTAACCCCTAGAAATGTGAGGTGTTAATAGTGTATCTCTGCCTTTATGGTGTTGTTTATTCAGTTGCTACATGCGTGCAGCTTTGTTTATGTGTATCAAGCGTGCCTCCTCGTTTTGTAATTGTGCTTTATTCCCTAAAAATGAGTAAAATACTTAAAAGGTGTGAAAAGGAAGCATACTGGTGAAGACACTGCAGATTCAGAGAGAAAAAGAAAAGCAATTATCGATAAACAGAGGCGGACTGGGTCAAAAATTCTTACCCGGGAAAATTTATAGTGGCCTCATACTATGGTTTATGGCCAAAATCATACAGGCCCACCGGGGTTTCCCCGGTAAGGCTTATGGCCAGTCCGCCTCTGTCGATAGAGAAAAAATATGAAATTGTGAAACGCTTTGAGCGAAATGAAAGACCATGTGATATTGCACGTGCTACAGGCCTAAATGAGGCAATGGCGAAAAGCACATGACAATTGCAAACTTGACAGAAGGTCTCAGCTCAATTGAAAAGGGCTTAAAAATTTTAGAAAACATAGACTACAACGAAGAACGCATTATAGCTACAAAGCAAGGAATAAAAAAATTATTAGCTTGCTACGAAGAAATTCTGCGTGAAAAAAAAAAGTCTGTGTCGTCAGACGAATTTGTTAGATTTTATGAAGCCATCGACATCGAAATAACTTTTTTACGTAAGTCATTTATTTTTTTAATACATATTTTGTATTAATATGTATAAAGAACTGCAATTTTATTAATATTTTTCTTCTAAACTAGTGTTTTTGTTAGTCCTTGGTCCCAATTAAACAAAATTTATATGTATTTATATGCAAAGTTTTCGACTTAAGCGATTTTCGTTGGACCCACCTATCGCATAACTTCGGGGTATTACTGTATTATACTTTTATATTTTACACCTTTTTGACTTGGCGCATTATAGCCTTAGATGCTAATGCTCCATAAAATCCTAAAACAGCCAACTGCACTCGTGCTCCTGACCACTCGACTACGTCTGGTAATGTTCCGTGCAGATGTCACTTTACATGAATCATTACCATTTCAAAAGCAGAGAGTCTTACCTGTTCAAAATTCACTTTTAACACCGAATATATTATAACGAAGTAAACATATTTTTAACTGGCTTTCTTCATATTTTTGTTAGATGCCAGAATTTCTTTATAACAATTATTGCTTTAAAATTAACATATTTTTTTATTCAAAAGGCATTTCCAATCATTCATGGACACGTGAAGCCAGACTGTTACTTTACTTATTCTTGAGTAAAATACTCAAACACTGGTCTTTAAAAAATTCATGAAATCAATGACAGAAAGCCTTAATCATTTTTCCTTTAATGTTTCTCGCTTTTAATATCTTCAAAAATATTCCATACAGTAGTCTAGAGATGCTTCATCCTCAATCCCCGTTATTTCTCTCTCTCTTTTTCAATCTACCACACAGCTGGATTTCCATCGTGTGATGCTTTCTTATAGCGGTGAAACTATTAAACTAAGCACTGCTTTGAGTGAGTGAGTGACAGTGGAAATATGATTATGCTTATAACCAAATGTAAAACGATTATTTGAATACATAAATTAATAAAATATTAGAAATAAATGCTCATTACCCGCCAAAGAATTGCAGCTCTTAGATGTCAAGAGTGTAATGAAAGATTCTTTGGGATAGGATCTGGGAACTTGTGGAAAATTCTACATTGAGAAGTGAACATTGTAGTATCTAAAGACTGTTAGGGTTGGTCTTCACAAGTACTTACTATGATGTTTCTGGGTGGATTGAGTGGTACTTTAGCTCCTATCCACTATTGATAGATGATAGCAGTGAAACAAATACTAGAATTGTTTTCCCTAAAGCTAGGTAGCACTTGAAAAGCAGCACCTAGAATCATTATACATCCAGTAGCTAACTTCTCCAAAGAAGCTTAGTTGGAATGATAGTGGTAAATGATGATATATCATCATTTACCACTCATTTGGAGAGGAGTGGATTTGATTCCCATTGGTATTTGGAGGAATTTCTCGTCCCCTTGAATTGATTCTATAGTTAGCCAGTGTCAAGTGGAGGGAGTTTGGTACCTCTCTGAGTTGTTCTTGGGTTTTCAGCCCACACAACTGCACACTTAGATATAAGTGATAAGTCTGGTACACTGTTTGAATTTATCTTAGTACCACACATTATGAACTTCTTAAGCATATTAGAAAATCATTTAGTAGTAGTAGTACACTTGCTTTCTTGCATCACATGCAAGAAAGCAAGTGTAGGAGCTTATGCAGCATCAGCCAAAAAAAAAAAAAATCACACCATTCCCTCCAAATGCCTGTCCAGTTCCTCCTTAAATTTATTCAACCTATCAACTTCTACAATGACAGATGGAAGTTTGTTCCAACAATTAACCACCTGCTGGCTAAAGGCAAATTTCCGCATATCTATTCTACATCTGTCTTATCTTACTTTGAATTTATGCCCTTAACTTGTTCGTAATCTGAAAAAGTGGAAGGATCCCATCAGAATTCAGCGTGTTCAACCCATTCAAGGCCTTATACACCTCAGACAGATCACCGTGCAGGTGCCTAGCCTACAGCCACTGCAATTTGCAGAACTTAAGCCTCTCTTGGTAAGAGGATCCCTTCATTCCCCTCATCAATCTTGTTGCCCTTCTCTGTACACGCTCAAGCAAATTGACATCCTTCCTAAAATGAGGCCTCCAGACCTGTACGCAGTACTCAAGGCATGGCCTGACCTGACCATTGCCTTATACAGAGGGACAATCACCTCCTTTTCCCTGCTAGCAAAATTCCTATATATCATTGACAAAACCCCATGACCTGCCCTGGCAGCCTGTTTGCATTGCTCAGAAAACTTCATATCTTAAGTGTAGTACCACACAGTTGGTACTTTTCTCTCGGGTTACTTCTACCCATATGCAGTACTTTGCATTTGTCAAGGTTAAACTTCAGTTGCCACTTCTTAGCCCATCTGCCCAAATTATCTAGATCCTGTTGCAGTAGCACACTGCCATTACTGTCATTAACAACCCTGCCAACCTTTGTATCATCTGCAAACTTCGACGCTAAACCTGACATACCTTCATCAATATCATTGATAAATATACAAAACAACAGAACCCAACACCGAACCCTGCGGGACTTCACTAATAACATTAGTCCACGAAGAGCAGCACTCATTGATTACCACCCTCTGTCTTCTCTCACTTAACCATCCTTTTATCCATTGTAGCAACTTACTCTTAATACCATTCTGCTCCAATTTGTACAATAGTCTTTCCTGTGCAACAGTGTCAAAAGCTTTCTTGAAATCCAAACATATGATATCAAAATTATTTTTGCATCCAGTTCCTTTGTAACCACATCATAATAACCAATCAAATTTGTCAGACAAGACTTTTCCTAAACAAACCCATGCTGTGTCTGAATTATTGCTGCAGTCTTGTCTAGATGATCCTACAATGCATCCTTAACCAGTGACTCCATTATTTTATTCGGAACAGAACTAACTGGTCTGTAATTACTCGAGTCACCTTTCGATCCCCCTTTGTGAATTGGGGATACATTTGCACATCTCCAGTCCGTGGGAACCTCCCCTGAGTCCAAGGATGCTCTCATAATTATGGCTAAGGGTTTGCTTAACACGTTAGTGGTTTCTATGCCTTTAATGGAAAAAAGCAGATATTGTTGGGCTATCACAGACATGGTGTCACACAGGTGGTAGATGACTTTCATCAACCAGTGAAATACCACCACTTTGCTTATTGGAGGCTTGAAGTGGTGAAACCCATGTTTAGTCTCTAGAGCAAAGTTTCCGGCATCCCCCTCCCCCCATACTTCTCCTTCAACCCATGCACGGTACTAAGTACTATAGGTTTTGATACCTTTCGTGTTTGGGGTTTTCATAAAAAAAAAAAAAAAAAAAAAGACATAAGTCAGATCTGGAATTTGTGGACTACAATGTGTATAGAAAGGATAGACAGGATAGAAAGGGAGGAGGGGTTATGCTGTTAGTTAAGAAACACATAAAATCTAAGGAAGTCCATCCAATTGATGTTGGTGGACAATGCAATGTTGAATCTGTTTGGTGTGACATAAGCACTGGGAAATAAAAATGAGAGCAGGTGTGTGTTATAGGCCAAATGAATCTGATGAGTATAATGAGGAATTGTGCAGAGAAATAGTGTGCGCCTGTAAATCAGAGTGTCTTATAATGGGGAATTTTAATTTCCCAGAGATTAACGGGAATTTGTGTGTTGGTCACTCACGCACTAGCAAGGCTTTTGTTGATTTACTGAATGATTGTTTTCTCAGCAGCATGTTTGGGAGGCAACTAGAGGGAGTAATACTCTTGATCTGATTATCAGTAGTGATTCTTCATGCATCAAGAATCTGTAGATAAAGGAACCACTAGATGGCAGTGATCAAAGTGTGCTGAAGTGGGATTTACTCAAAGAGGTAACTACCACAAGGGTAAAGGGAAGGATTTTTGCTTTCGTAAAGATGACTACGGTGGTCTGAGACAGTATTTAAATTCTACATGGTGGGACCAACTGATGATGTCACCAACAGCAAATTCAAAATGGGAAGCATTCAAAGAATTAATCTTGGAAGCTACTAGGCTTTTCATACCAACAAAGAAATATTGTTCAAGATTTAGGCCTAAATGGATGTCAGAAGAACTAATTAGACATGTGACACAGGAGCCTGTGATATATATAAGCTGGTCTGTAACCAAGTTACAAAGGAGGTTAGGCAGGCAAAGGCAGATTACGAGAAATCTTTGGCAAATGATACAAAGAAAAACAGCAAAGAGTTCTTTACTTAGGTAAACTCTAGAAGGAAGGGGGATGAATAAGATTGGTCCACTTGATATCGATGGTTCAGTTGTTGATCCTGCTCAGGTAGCTAACAAACTAAATGAATATTTTGCATCTACATTCACACATGAGGATTTATTCAGGGAGGGGAATGCCAGAAGTGTATTCAACTCTGGCAGTAAGCTAGATAATCTTGTAATAACTGACAGTAAAGTAGAGGAGAAATTGTTGAAGATAAACATAAGAAAGGCACCCAGGGTGGATGGAATCTATCCAGTTATATTAAAGGAGGCAGCGAAGGAAGTAAGCAAACCCTTAGTTATAATTATGAGAGCTTCACTGGACTCTGGGGAGGTACCTATGAACTGGAGATGTGCAAATGTGACCCCAATCAACAAAGGAGGACCAACGGGAGACACAGGTAATTACAGACCTGTTAGTTTAACTTCTGTTCCAGGGAAATTAATGAGGCACTGGTTAAAGAAGCATTTCAGGATCATCTACACAAGACTTCAGTTATAGCTCGGACACAGCATGGGTTTGTTTAGGGGAAGTTTTGTCTGACTAATTTGATTGGATACTATGATGTAGTCACGAAGGAACTGGATGCAAAGAATAACTTTGATATCATGTATTTGAATCTTAGAAAGGCCTTTGTTTCTATTGCACATGGAAGACTGCTGCACAAATTGAAGCAGTTTGGCATTGGAGGCAAATTGCTGCTATGGATAAAGGGATGGTTGAGTGGGAGAAGACAGAGAGTGGTAATCAATGCACACTGCTCTTCGTGGACTAATGTTATTAGAGGAGTCTCTCAGGGTTCAGTGTTGGGTCCATTGTTGTTTTCTGTATTTATAAATGATATTGATGATGGTATGTCAGGCTTAATGTCCAAGTTTGCAGGCGATACGAAGGTTGGCAGGGTTGTTAATGACACTAATGACAGTACACTGCTGCAACAGGATCTAGAAAAGTTGAGCAGATGAGCTGAGAGGTGGCAAATGAAATTTAACATTGACAAATGTAAAGTACTACATGTGGGAAGCAGTAACCCCAGAGTAACGTATCAACTCTGTGGTACCACACTGACAGTGGTAGAGAATGAAAATAACCTGGGGTAATTGTGCATGCAGATATGAAGTTTTCTGAGCAGTGCTGATGGTCTGCAAGAGTTCATGGTTTCTTGCCAATGATATACAAGAATTTTTCTAGCAGGGATAAGGAGGTGATTATCCCCTTGTATAAGGCAATGGTCAGGCCACACCTTGAGTACTGTATACAGGTCTGGAGGCCTCATTTCAAGAAGGATGTAGAGCTGTTGGAACGAGTACAAAGAAGGGCAACAATATTAGTGAATGGAACAAAGGGTTGCTCTTACGAAGAAACGCTTAAGTTTTGCAAATTACAGTGTCTGGAAACTAGACTCCTGCGATGTGATCTGATTGAGGTGTATAAAGCCTTGAATGGTTTGAGCATGCTCAATGCTGATGCGATTCTCCCTCTTGCTCAGAATAATCTCCTGAGAGGGCATAAATTCAAATTGAGGAAAGGCGGTTGTAGGATAGATGTGCAGAAGTTTGGCTTTTGCTGGAACAGACTTCCAACTGTCGTTGTAGAAGTTGATAGCTTAAATCGATTCAAGGCAGAACTGGACAAAATTTGGAGTGAGGGGATGAGTGAAATAAGGGGGGGGTTTGGCTGATGCTATATAAGCTTGCTTTCTTGCATCATGTACCCTTGCTAAAGCTAAAGGTTTTTGAACAGCTATTATAATACTTTTTTTTTTGTAAAGAGTTCCTTAAATTATGAAACTCTATTTGCATAGGATGCTTATTTGAAGCTTGAGACCCATGTTTAGTCACCAGAGAAAAGTTTCCGACATCCCCTCCCTCCCTATCTCCTTCAACCCATGCACTGTACTAAGTACTATAGGTTTTGATATCTTTTGTGTTTGGGGTTTTCATAAAAAATTTAAAAAATAAAAAATGCAAATTGTCCAGTGAATACATTTTAATTGAATATAAATTGTGAACACAATGTTCATGTGTGTATATATATCAATATTATATTATTTTTTTCTTTTTACAGCCCTGATTTTGTAGCTAATAGGATAGCAGAAAGAATATATGAAAATTTCAGTGATGCATGTCTTGTGATGGTGAGTATCGTTTATACTCAGTGATAATTTATTTCCTTTTGTGGTTGCATGTGGAACCAGTTTTATTGGTTGTCACCATTGACTTGAAACTGTTGTTGCCAGAATGGTAGCATTCAAATTGAGGTAGCCATTTGGTAGTGTTAGTGAATTAGTATTAAAAACTGGAGGCTGCTGTTTGTTAGCTGTGATCATTCAATGAAAATGCTTTAATTGCTGTCTCATGATGAATTGGAGTTTTATAACTGTTATTAATAGCTATAACAATAATTATTGTTGATGCTATCTTTATATATTTAAGTTCTGCTTCTTCACTTAGTTGTCTTTCTGGTGCATCTCTTTTTGATGTCAAATGGCATGCACCAAACCATTTTTCTTATAAAGCACAAATTGTAATAAAAAATCAGAACTCTAGTGATAAATCACTTTTCTGTACCATTAACTGTTGACAGAACAGTAGCCATACCAAACTTATCATTGCCATTTGTTGTCTATAGAATAGCAGGATTAATGCTCTGGCTTAATCCTTAGTAAAAATGTTAATGCCCATTTTTATTTTAGATTATAATAAATGAGAATATATAGTGAAATTCTGTTTTACAAAAAAAATAATTTGCAAACTTTTTACCAGTTATGCAAAAATCAGTACAGTAAGTTTGTAAATTATTTCATTTGACTATTGGTGCTAGCATGATATTCTTGTTAGAGGATGGGGCATGTTCATGGCTGGGGTGGTATAACTCTCAGAAACTAACTTTTTTTTTTTTTTTTTTTTTATCCTCCTTTGAGGAGTGGATCATCTTCAACAGTTAAAGGAAGGTCTGAAATGATTTGTGTATATATATATATATATATATAATTTTTGAACGTTGTTGTTGTTTCAGTACAGTAGCAAAAGATTACATTTGTATATATACAGATTGTCTTGAAACTACAGGGACATGCTGTCATTGTATTAGCTGTTTTATGTTTATGATAATTTTGAAACTAACCATAGGAAGGTGCATGTTTGAAACAGAATTTATATCCAGAAGTTGATAAGACTGGATCATGTAATATGTGTATAAAGACAGGATATTATAACATCAAAGAAGATGTACAGCTTTTTTTTTCTTTTTTTTCTAGATTTTAATTTAATTTTGAAATATAAAATCTTTGTCCTGTTCAGTTGTGAAGTGAAAATAAGAGGAAAAAATATTTAAATATATTTATATACATAGTTTTTCAAGTTTCACAAATTTTCCAAATTTCTCAAAAATTACTTTATTGTCCAGAAGCTCACTCATGAAAGGCTTAAAGTGTGACTTCCAGTTCAGGATTATGTAAACTGTTTCTATGTTAAAAATGATTTTAAGTTTTTGGTACTGAATTATGTAAGCATTGTGTTGGGTTCCCTCCAGTCACAACCAGAATCATATTATGTGTGATTAAGGGGATACATTAATAGTTTCTATATTAAAAAGTAAGAGATTACCTCAATCTTTTTCGTGGAATGATTCCAGTCGATCCTCTCCCATATGTGGTGAATAAATAAGATGATAAAAGGTGAAAAAATGAATTTAATGAATTCCCTCACTCATAGAAATACGAACCAAATCCAATGCACAACGGAATCAAAAGCAGAGAGCCCCAACTCGGCCCCGAAACACATCAAACCACCACAGCAAGACCATGAGTGCGAGAAGACATTGTGTCAGAATAAATAGTTAAAACTGCTTCCAATAATAAATAATTAAAATCACAATTAAAAACCATTAAAATCAAATGGATTTAAAGTTACGATTTGGATGAATACTCAAACGAAATGAACAGCTGTTTCCCTTCCTTCCTTCCTTCCTTCCCTAAGCAGACCACGATTTTCGGTTGATCGCTGTATTCCCATCCTGTGAACATGGCAATCAACCAAAAGCATGGTCTGCTTAAGGAAGGAAGGGAAACAGCTGTTCATTTTGTTTGAGTATTCATCCAAATCGTAACTTTAAATCCATTTGATTTTAATGGTTTTTAATTGTGATTTTAATTATTTATTATCGGAAGCAGTTTTAACTATTTATTCTGACACAATGTCTTCTTGCACTCATGGTCTTGCTGCAGTGGTTTGATGTGTTTTGTGTTGGGTTGGGGCTCTCGGCTTTTGATTCCATTGCGCATCGGATTTGGTTCGTATTTCTATGAGTGGGGGAATTCATTAAATTCGTTTTTTCACCTTTTGTCATCTTATTTATTCGCCACATATGGGAGAGAATCGACCGGAATCATTCCACAAAAAAGATTGAGGTAATCTCTTACTTTTTAATATATTAAAAAATCGTGGAAGTTATTGAGCCCTGCAGCTCTGAATATTTTATTAATAGTTTCTGTAAAAATTTGAAACTTAATTCAGGGAGGTAGCTTTCTAGACACACACACACACACAGAGTCCCAGATAATCTGCAAATAAAAGAAAAAGTCATAAATGTAACAAAACACAAATTTGTTTACATATCTATGAGATGTTGCATAACAGTTAATACCTTAGCATTTTCATATTTATTAATGAACTGGAGTTTTTGTTCAATGTAAAAAAAAAAACAGTCATTTTCCATCTTAACATGATTCACAGACCTGGATGTAAATTAAAGAAGAACAGTAAAATTAATCATACATAGTAAATCTGAAGGATTACTGGAATATGACTAGGGTTATCTAGTAGGCAGAGAGAGAAGGTGGTGATAAGGTTTTTTGAAAAAATCAAGGATCCTCTCTGTGGGAACATTTTACAAAGTGAAAACAAACAGCACCTGTAAGGAATTAGGCACATTCCTTTTTGTCATCTGATCTAGGTATCCACTCGCCATATAGATCCAGGTTAATCTATTGTAATGCCTCATTAAAGGTGTCAATAAAACTTCATAAGCATTCCGTAAACTTGAACAGTTCCTAATAATAACTATAATTGCTTATTTCCAGACTTTTTGCATAAATAAATTTAACTTTTAGCAGCGTTACAATTATCTCTTCCTTGTGTTTTAATTTTGCAATAGTGATTATTGTACTAATGAATATTAATTAGCATATGAGTTTTACAATCATTGTTTCTAACAATTAATGTTTTTTTTTTTTTTTTTTATGAAAACCCCAAACAC
Organism: Mastigoproctus giganteus; assembly: GCF_048544385.1. Lineage (NCBI taxonomy): Eukaryota > Metazoa > Arthropoda > Arachnida > Uropygi > Thelyphonidae > Mastigoproctus > Mastigoproctus giganteus. The sequence goes on from NC_143581.1 coordinate 5,413,243, forward strand.
GAGAGGTATTAGAACCTATAGTACTTAGTACCGTGCTTGGGTTGAAAGTGGAGAAGATGAAAGAAGATATTTGTTGACATTAGACTTAAACTTCTGTAGACCTTAATTTTCAGGAAATACATATGAAGGAAAGTTGTTCCAGAAAACGGCAATTGAATGAATAAACGAGGATGATGAAAAATTGGTTCTGTGAGTTTGTAATTGGATAGTAAATGGATGTTGGCTGGTGGTGGCACTTGTTTGGACTGTTTTGAAAGAGAGAGTAGGAATTATAAAAGCCAATTCAGAAGAACAGTGCCCATGGAAGTATCTGTAGAAAAGGCATGCAGCAGAAACAGTACATCTCTGAGACAGAGAGTGGAGAGACTCTGTTAGGGATGAATCATTAATTAACCTAACTGCCCTCTTCTGAATGGAATCTAGAAGCCTGAGAGATGTTTTGGGGGCACTGCCCCAGATGTGGGAACAATATTCCATGGTAAGGCAGATTTGCGATTTGTACAGAGTGAACAGCTGTTTGGAAGGAAAAGTAATGCCAAGAGCGAAAGGGGAAACCCAAGTTTTTTGGATGCAGAGAAAGCAATATTTGTAATGTGCTTGTGCCAAGAGAGATTAGAAGGCAGCGTAATCCCCAAAAGAGATATATCATATTACCTAGAAATCGGAGTGTCAACAAAGATAAGCATAGGAGCAGAAGAATCCTTTTTGCGAGATATAAGACAAGATTGAGTTTTAGAAGGGTTGAAATCAACTAAGTTGTCTTTTCCCCACTGGAGAATTACCTGAAAATCAGCATTTAAGGAATTGGTAGCAGATATTCCAGAAGTTGAAGCTGATTGAGCAGGGCAAAATTTCTCAAACTGAAAAGTGAAATGCAATGTGCTATCATCGGCAAAACTCTGGATAGCATTTCCAGTCAGTGGAAGAAGGTTATTAATATACAAAAGGAAAAGAGTGGGGGGAAAGAACTGAACCTTGGGGACACCAACATTAGAGGAGAAGTTAAAGACAGAGAGCCATCTACCCTCACATTCAGCAAGCAGTCAGAGAGAAAACTGGATAACCAATTACAAAAAACAGTTGGCAAACCATAAGATTGAAACTTGTTTAGAAGATGTTTATGCCAAACACGATCGAAAGCCTTTGAGATGTCAAGAGCAGCTGATTGACTTCTGACTGACAGGAAAAATTTTCCTCTTAGCTGCTTCTTTAACTTAATAAATGGTAGCAATAGCTTAATTTTTAGTACTCACCTTAATATAAACTGCAGTTGGATTTAGAATAAGTGGAGTGGGAATTAGCTAAAATTGAGGTTAATATGGGTGAGCTTAATTGTTTTGAATGGAAATAGAATTGCACGTCTTCATCCTTGGTTGTCATGAAATAAATTGAAAAAATTGGAACTTGAGAATGTAATCACAGAGACCAATAGCCGTAATGATTGGCTTTCGTATTAACGTCTTCAGTTGGTAATAGTGAAGAAAAGAGAGCGCGTGAATATAAAGAACTCGAAGTTCCCGTGATGCTCTTTGATGCATGTGGGAATCTCAGGTGCATGAGATTATATTATATATTGATAGATTATATGGTAGTTCTTCGTGTAACACATTAAATTTAGAATGATGTGGGAACCTTTCTATGATTAGGGCTTCATACTGGTAAATTCTGAAACTGGATTTTAATTTAATACTGGGAACTGCTGAATGTACTAGAGGGGTGTGGTTATGGGATTGTACATGTAACGTGAGTTCTGTATTTGATTGTCCGGTTCCGAAACTATTATAATGGTAGTATGCTCGTGTGTTTGATGTTGTTGTAGAGCCGTATTTTGAAGTGGTGCTTCTGATATAACATGCATTACATTTTTGTTGGCATTTTATTAAATATACTATATTGTTCTTATATGACTGATTTGGTATTTGTAGGTTTCTTTATAAGAGTTGAACATGGATCCTAATTTCTTGTATGTAGAAAATGTGAGTGTAATATCAGTATTTTTAAAAATTCGCCGGAACTGTCTAGCAAGGTCACTATGATAAGGAAGAACTATGCATGTGTTGTTGTGTATGTTATATTTGGGTGGTTTATTGATATTTTGAACATTAGAAATTGTTTTTTGAATCAACTGTAAGGGGTATTTCCTGGATGTAAATTTTTCTGTGAGATATTGTAATTCATTAAATAGGTCATTCTGCGTGGTACTATATTTGATGGCATTGTATATTTGATTGTATAAGACTGCTTTTTTGGTATTAAAGGGATGATGTGATTCATAATGTAAGTATTTCCCAGTGTGGGTATTTTTCCTAAAGATCTTAGTTCTGAGATTAGTATTGGATTTATATATAGTTAGGTTAAGAAAATTTAATTGTCCGTTTTCTTCTAATTCAAGGGTATACTTTAATCTATCGTGAAAAGAATTAAATTTAGTAAGAAGGCTGTCAATTAAAGTTTTATTACTAATTATAAGAATGTCATCGGCAAACGCGTGTATAATTTTAATTCTGCAGGGTAAGGTTGTAAGATTTTATTTTCTATGGAGGCTAAGTATATTTCAGATAGAGGGGCTGAGATCCCCAGTCCCATGGGTAAACCAAATATTTGTTGTTGAAATTTGGTTGTTGAAACGGAAGTGTCTAGTGTCTAATAGAAAGGAGGTGAGTTCTAGTATACTATTGATTGAAAGGGAGGTGCGATTAATTAGGGTGTTATCATTGGTTAGAAATTCGCGTAGGGCTTGTAAAGCAGTTGGTAGATGTACATTGGTATATAAGGAAACTACATCAAAGGATGCTAAAATATCTGTGTTGGAAATAATAATAGGATTTATTTTCTCGAATGCTTGGATGGTATTGTTAACTCTAAATTTAGAAAATTGTGTGAGGGGGGGAAATAATTTTAACTAGAAAGGAAGAAAGGTTGGCAAAAGCTGATTTATTAAATGAGATTATTGGTCTTAGTGGGTGGTTGGGTTTATGTAGTTTGGTAATTCCAAACATATGCAGAAGGATGTTGTTTCGTATGCCGATTTGTTGTAGCATTAGCATTAGTAGAGGCATATGATGCAAGAAAGCAAGCTTATTCAGCATCAGCCAAAAAAAAAAAAAAAAAAAAAACAACCACTACTCCCATTTCACCCCTCCGTTCGTTCGAAATACCTGTCCAGCTGAACCTTAAATTTATTTAGGCTATCAACTTCAACAATAAGCGATGGGAGTCTATTCCACAAACCAACTGCCCGCTGGCTAAAGGCAAATTTCCGCACATCTATCCGACATCCGTCCTTCCTCAATTTGAATTTATGCCCTCTCAGGTGATTATTCTGAGCAAGAGGAAGAATCCCATCGGCATTGAGCATGCTCAAGCCATTCAAAGCCTTAGACACCTCTATCAGATCACCTCGCCGATACCTAGTCTCCAGGCTCTGTAATTTGCAAAACTTAAGCCTTTCTTCCTAAGAGCAACCCTTTGTTCCATTCACTAATCTTGTTGCCCTTCTCTGTACTCGTTCCAGCAGCTCTACATCCTTCTTGAAATGAGGCCTCCAGACCTGTATACAGTACTCAAGGTGTGGCCTGACCAATGCCTTATACAAGGGAATAATCACATCCCTGTCCCTGCTAGAAAAATTCCTGTATATCATTGACAAGACACCATGAGCTACTCTTGCAGCTCATCTGCACTGCTCAGAGAACTTCATATCTGCCTGCACAATTACCCCCAGGTCCTTTTCATTCTCTACCACTGTCAGCGTAGTACCACAGAGTTGATACGTTGATCTGGGGTTACTGTTTCCCATATGTAGTACTTTACATTTGTCAATGTTAAACTTCATTTGCCACCTCTCAGCCCATCTGCTCAACCTTTCCAGATCCTGTTGCAGCAGCATAGTATCAGTTGTGTCCTTAACAACCCTGCCAACCTTGGTATCGTCTGCAAACTTGGACATTAAGCTTGATACACCATCATCAATATCATTTATAAATACAGAAAACAACAATGGACCCCAACACTGAACCCTGAGGAACTCCACTAATAACATTAGTCCACGTTGAGCAGTGTCCATTGATTACCACTCTCTGTCTTCTGCCACTCAACCATCCCTTTATCCATAGCAGCAATTTGCCTCCAATGCCACACTTCTCCAATTTGTGCAGCAGTCTTCCATGCGCAACAGTATCAAAAGCCTTTCTAAGATCCAAATATATAATATCAAAGTTATTCCCTGCATCCAGTTCTTTTGTGACTACATCATAGTATCCAATCAAATTGGTCAGACAAGACCTGCCCTTAACAAAACCATGCTGTGTCTGAGCTATAACTGAATTCTTGTCCAGATGATCCTGCAGTGCTTCTTTAACCAGTGCCTCCATTAATTTTCCTGGAACCGAAGTTAAACTAACAGGTCTATAATTACTTGTGTCAGCCTTTGATCCTCCTTTGTGAATTGGGGTTACATTTGCACATCTCCAGCCCATGGGTACCTCCCCTGAGTCCAAAGAAGCTCTCATAATTATGGCTAGGGGTTTGCTTACTTCCTTTGCTGCCTCCTTTAATATAACTGGATAGATCCCATCCACCCCGGGTGCCTTTTTTATGTTGATCCTCAACAATTTCTCCTCCACTTTCCTCTCAGTTATTAGAAAATAATCTTGCTCACTGCCAATGTTTACTTCACCTACGACATTCCCCTTCCTGAATAACTCCTCATGTGTGAATGTAGATGCAAAATACTCGTTTAGATTGTTAGCCACCTGAGCTCGATCCTCAACTGTTGAACCATCAACATCCAGTGGACCAATCTGATTCATCCCTTTCCTTCTTGAGTTTAAATAGGTAAAGAACTCTTTTCTGTTTTTCTTTGCGTCCTTTGCCAAGGATTTCTCATAATCTGCCTTTGCCTGCCTAATCTCCTTTGTGACTTGGTTACAGACCAACTTATATCTATCATAGGCTTCCATGTCACCCATTAATTTGTATGTATCCCATGCATTTTTCTTCTCTGCCATATGTCTCTTTAGTTCATCTGACAACCATTTAGGCCTGAACCTTGAACAATATTTCTTGGTTGGTATGTAAAGCCTGGTAGCTTCCAAGATTAGTTCCTTGAATGCTTCCCATTTTGAATTTGCTGTTGGTAACACCATCAGTTGGTCCCACTGTATAGAATTTAAATACTGTCTCAGACCATCATAGTCGCCTTTACGAAAGCAAAAGCCCTTCCCTTTACCTCTGATGGTATTACCTCCTTGAGTAAATCCCACTTCAGCACACTGTGATCACTGCCACCCAGTGGTTCCTTTATCTGCAGATTCCTAATGCATGAAGAATCACTACTGATAATCAGATCAAGAGTATTACTCCCTCTAGTTGCCTCCCGAACATGCTGGTGTAGAAAACAATCATCCAATAAATCCACAAAAGCCCTGCTACTGTGTGAGTGACCAACCCACAAATTCCAGTCAGTATCTGGGAAATTAAAATCCCCCATTATAAGACTCTCTGATTTACTGGCCCATTCTATTTCCCTGTACAGTATCTTATTATACTCATCAGAGTCATTAGGCCTATAGCACACTCCTACTCTCAATTTTGATTTACCTATGCTTATGTCACACCAAACTGACTCGACACTGCCCTGTCCATCAATGTCGACTGGCTTCACTTCCTTGGATTTTATGTGTTTTTTAACTAATAGCATAACCCCTCCTCTCCTCCTGTCCTGTATATCCTTTCTATACACATTGTACTCCCCAAATTCCAGTTCTGCATTCCTTATATCTGTGTGACACCACGTCTCTGATATCCCAACAATATCTGCCTTTGATGTTTTGAGCAATACCTCAAATTCATCAAATTTATTTACTAAACTCCTAGCATTGGTGTACACGCAAGTATACATGCACCTGTTTCTATTCTTAGCTACCCTAACACAACCCATGTGTTTACTTGTATCACAATGACTTCCAGCAGTCTCTGAAATATCCTGCATCTTGTTTTTCAGGCTTCTGCTCATTCCAATAGAAGCAGTGCAAGAATCTCTTTCACCTCTGCCAGTGGCTACTGTTAATCCATTAGTCTTTGTCTCCCCCCAAGCTAGCAGTTTTCCGACCCACCTAACACTGCCTCGATAGCATCAGCAAATATTCTTGCACCCTTTCTATTTAAGTGTATCCCATCCCTGTAGAAGCAATCTCTCCTGTTAACAAGTACATTCCAGGCTGAAAAAAATTCTACCCCTTGCGCCTTGCACAATCTTTCCAGGGCCGAATTGATCGACAAGGCTCTCATCATATACTCCCTCCTATCGTGTCTGGGCAAAATTGCAGACACTTTCAAATTCAACCCTACTTCACGGCTTTTTTTCAACAGTGACCTGTACTTGTTAAGTAATTCCGCTGGTCTCCTACTCTTAATATCATTAGTCTTAATATCATAATATCATTGTAAGGTATGTAGGTTGATTTCTTTATTTGTCCTTAGATTTCTTAAAATAATATCAAGTCTGTTTTTATGTTTGGTGATATTATGTGTGTTATCTGGTTTGTATGTATCTGCATCAGAATGCATGCATCAACGAGCATCACGGGAACTTAGAGTTCTTTATATTCACGCGCTCTCTCTTCTTCACTATTACCAACTGAAGACGTTAATACGAAGGCAAGGCAATCGTTACAGCTATTGGTCTCTGTGATTACATTCTCAAGTTCCAATTTTTTCAATTTATTTCATGACAACCAAGGATGAAGACGTGCACTTCTATTTCCTTGAGCGCATTTTAATTCCTTTCAAAACAATTAAGCTCCCCATATTAACCTCAATTTTAGCTAATTCCCACTCCACTTATTCTAAATCCAACTGCAGTTTATATTAAGGTGAGTACTAAAAATTAAGCTATATTGCTACCATTTATTAAGTCAATTAAATTGGTACCTTAAGGAATCCTACAATTCATCTAACTGCTTCTTTAACTTAATAAAAAAAAATAAATCACATGGGGATTTTTTTTTAGGGCAAATGAGACATTAATGATGGCTAAATACTTGAATAACAGTATGAGCAATGTGAGGTCTTGCAATGCCATGATGCACATCCACCTACCTGCATGCAGTTGTAGTCTTTTGTGACAAATGTGTTCCTGCAAAGTGTGCAGTATAGTTCTGTAGTAAGGTCCTGTAAGTCATATGATGTAGCACAACATGCTGGTAAACCATTCCTAAAAAAAAAAAAAAAAAAAGAGATGACCATATCCTTTCCTGCAGAAGCCACTAATTTTTATTTTATTGCTGTTGGCCATGACAGAGACTTCCAAACAGAGCTTTGTTGATTACTCTCTGGGTCCAAATGATGAAGCCATGTCTCATCCACTGTTATCTTGTGCAGAACCTCACCGTCTTCAGTAAACATCTGTTGCATAAACCTTCATGTGAACTTTCTGTTGCTCAGGTGTAAGTGGTCTTGAAACCCAGTGTGCACAAACATGTCATATGCAAATGGCCATGCAGAATACAGCTCTTCCGTGAGCTGGATATCATCTTTTTTGGTGATTTTTCTCTCTCTCTCTCTCTCTCTCTCTCTCTCTCTCTCTCTCTCGGGAATTTTTTTTTTGGCTGGTGGTACAGCATAAGCATCAGGCTTCCTTGCACCATATGGTTAATAATATTCTCAACATCTCTGCCGATTGCCTTACTGTTATACTACAATCTCTCACGATTAAGCAGCAGAGTTTCTGGTTTCTGTGGTGACAGCAGTGGTTGGAGCTCCAGGAACTGCTAATTTTTGTGATTGAATCACATTAATCTTTAAACATTCTAAACCTCCTGTGAGTTGTGCTATATTGAAGCATAGATTCACCATAAGCTTCTTTTAACATTTCAAAAGCTTCAGCTGATGTTTTCTTGAGACAAACAAAATTTGAGAGCAGCATACTGTTCCTTGTGTGTCACGTCCATTTTTGCATAGGCAAAACTGAACAGGCATAAACTTGAGCAATCGCTAAGGTCACACTGTAGGTCACCCTGTAGACGAGTCAACTATGCAGTTGCTATATGAATCAGCTTGATTTGGTCTTCAATTCCACAGCTCAGCTAGATATAGCAAGCAGCACAGTTTTTCATGAAAAATTAGGATCATTCTTTATTGAGCAGCCCTCGTATGTATTGCAGTTCAGTTTGCTGGAAAGTGTGATGTTAATGCTGAGGTATTCAATTTTGAAATAACATTGTAAGCAAGATAAAATGGTGAAATTTATATAGAAATTTTTTAACTGACTTTGTTGTGATATTATAGCAGAGTTCTCCCTACTTCCAAAGTTGCTTTAACAGAGTTTTACTTTTCAACATATTCAATCTCAAGATGTGCCAGGTGTATTTATGCTCAGCATCAAATGCATTCAGGACTATAAAAAAAATAACATCAAATGTTATTTTAAATTGGATTAACTGGAATGTCTTTTCAAAAATGTGGATACATAGAAATTTTTATTATGAAGTGTTAATTACATGTATCTTCAGTAAACTTCTTTAATCAGCTCTTGTCTTCTAATTTGCTTAATGTATGCAGATTTAAAATATTCTTCACCGCATAATATATCTAGTCTATAGCAAAACAAAAAGCCTAAATCCAGCAAAATATTTGGTTATAAAGGTTATGTTCAGTGACTTATTTGAAGGTTTTAGAGGTTTTAGCTAGTTGTTTTATATTTTGTGTAGAAACTTAGACTTTTGTAGAAAATAGTTTGAGTTTTATAATTCGCAAATTTGACTTTTAAAAATAAAATTTGTTATTTACTTGTTCACATTCTTGTAATGAAATATTTTATTATTAAACAGGTTGAGAACCAGAAACTTTCTTTGGATTGTACTGAAGTGGCCTTCCAGCTATATCAGTGTCATGATAACAAATGGAAACTGAAAGATAAGAACAGGTAATGTAATTTTAATATGATTCAAGAATTTTTAAATTATTTTATTTATTTTTGGTTTCACAATTTAGTCAATTTGTACATTAGCGAATAAATAGAAAATATTTAATTACATGTCATAATATTTCTTCTGTATTTATTAGTTTCTTTATAAATTGTGATTTTTATAAAAACGGGGAAGGTGGAAATGAATACATTTCTGTGTAAAAGGTTCATAAAAGAGCATATTGATCATCAAGCTATAGATAATATACAGGGTGTCTCAAAAATACAAGGCATAACTTCAGGAATGAGTTCCTCATATGTAGACAATACAAATATTTTATATCAACATAGTTCCGGAAATGCTTGGTTTCCGAGTTTTGAAGGTCTGTCTGTGACACTTAACTGTTCACATCACCTTATAGTAATTGTTAAAAATGTCCACCTTCTGCCTGAATACAGGCCTCACATCGAAGTCTCATGGACTTGCAAAGACAATGCCAAATTCCTGGCATGTTTCATATTGTCTTACAACCTGTCACCATTCGATTGCGGAGAGTTTTGACATTAGCTACCGGAGTCGAGTGCTTCCGTAGCCAGGTGGGCAGGAGCAGCAGTGCATAACACACACTTCTTGATTAGACCGGGGTTCGATCCCGTGACCACCAAATACGAAGGGTGCAGAAAGGTAAGGGAATGACCACCGCATATCCCCGGAGCAATATGGCCTTAGTTGCTAATGCTCCTAAAAACCAAATAACAACTGGAGTTGAATACACTAATGACTTTAAATGGCCCCACAAGAAGAAATCTAGTGGGTTTAAATCAGTGAGCGTGGAGGCCAGGCAGTTGGTACACCCTCTACTTCAGGAGTTGTAGATCTTGGTTGTCCTCTGTCAGCACCACGAGGTGTAAAGGTCCCACGTTCACAAAGGCAGCGATGGATACCTTTAAACATTTTCCTGCCTGCAAATCTTTGTTCTGGGAACCTTTCGTGGTACAAACGAAGAGCCTCCAGAGCATTGCCGTCTGCCAAACCATACATAAAGTGCATATCCGCTTGCTCCTGATTTGAGTACATGGTCAGAATGTAAAACCACCAAATTCTGTCAGTACCTTGTGATGAAGGAAACCATCTGCGGGAAATAAGACATTCCAGTTAATAACTCGGGAACTAAGCATTTCCGGAACTATGTTGATATAAAATATTTTTATTGTCTACATATGAGGAACTCATTCCTGAAGTTTTGCCGTGTATTTTTGACTATATATACATACACCCTGTATGTATCTATAGTAAAGGAATACAGTGTCAGAGCCTCTCTAAATTGGAAATAACCTCCATTTCCTTCTCTTAATTAATCTGATGTTCAGTTCACACTCTTGCCAGCTTCCTCAAAATTAATGGATATATGGAAACAATTCCAGAGCCTCACTGCCTTTAGGCTTCATTTTTTTCTAACAAATGCCCTTCTGTAATTGGAGTATTGGCATTATCATAGTATCAGTTTCACTGGCACAATTTCTACTTGCTATGAAGATCTTATGTCTCTAAAGGTTTGTTTATGTGGATTGCTTGTTCAGCTGATTATCTATGATTTTCTCCACATTTGTTATGCAAAAGTGCTGTGGTTTGGGGTAAAACTGAAGGGGATGATTCTCCAACACATCACAGTCTAAAAAAATGTGCAAAATGTGACATGTTTGCAGACCTTTCTCGAACAGAACATGATCTAACCAATGGACAATGTCTTTGTGTGTGAAATTAGGCACCAACTCGGTGTTCTGATGGGCATCTATAAGAGTTTGAAGAGTCGGGTAGGTGTTCTCGAAGGAATTAAATTGGGGGACCCATCAAGCTCTCAACTGCCCAACTCAATGCCAGCACTCACTCTTGGGCACCAGACAACACAGCATCAATCTTCAGATCAGAATGTACTGGTCCCACAGGAGCTAGTTATTGTCAGTGACTCAATTGTCAGGGAAACGGGAAATATATTGTGCAAAAAGGATAGGTGGAATAAGAGCAGGGTATGTCTGCCTTCCAGTGGCAAAAGTTATCAGATATCATCTTTTAAGGGCACAAAGGGTGATATCGTTGTACACGTAGGTGCTAATGGCATTAAGTGTAGGAGACCTGCGGATTTACTTAAGTACAGGTCAGTGTTGAAAAAAAAGTTGTGGGTTAAATTTGAAAGTGTCTGCAGTCCTGCCCAGACAGAATAGGAGGAAGTATATAATTAGAGCCTTGTCACTCAGTTCGGCACTGGAGAGATTGTGCAAGGCTCATGGGGTAGAATTTTTTTTTCAGCATGGTCTGTGCTTGTTAACAGGATAGATTGCTTCTACAGGGATGGGATACATTTAAATAGAAAGGGTGCAAGGATATTTACTGATGCTATCCAGGCAATGTTAGATGGGTTAGAAAACTGCTAGCTTGGGGGGGGTATTCACAGACTAATAGATTAACAGTAGCCGAGTCAGAGGTGGAAATGATTCTTGCACTGCTTCTATTGGAATGAGCAGCAGCCCAGAAAGCAAGTTGCTGGGGATTTCAGGAACTGCTGGGAGTTATGAAACAAGTAAATACATGGGCTGTGTTAGAGTAACTAAGAGTAAGAACAGGTATATGTATACCAATGCTAGCAGTAGAGTAAATAAATTTGATGAATTTGAAGTGCTAGTCAAGACATCAAAGGTGGATATTGTTGGCATATCAGAGACGTGGTGCCACACACATATAAGGAATGCAGAATTGGAATTTGGGGAGTACAATGTGTGCAGAAAGGATAGACACGATAGGAAGGGAGGGAGGAGGGGTTATGCTGTTAGTTAAGAAACACGTAAAATCTAAGAAAGTGCATCCAGTTCACATGGGTGGACATTGTAATGTTGAGTCAGTTTAGTGTGACATAAGCAATGGGAGGTGGGCAGGAGCAGCAGTGCGTAGCACACGGTTCTTGATTATACTGGGGTTCAAGCTTATGACCAACAAATACGGAAGATGCAGAAAGGTCAGGGAATGACCACCGCATATCCCCAGAGCAATATGGCCTTAGTTGCTAATGCCCCTAAAAACCAAATAACAACAATAACAATAAGTAATGGGAAAGCAATGATGAGAGTAGGAGTTTGTTATAGGCCCAGTGACTCTGTTGAGTACAATTAACAATTATACATAGAAATAGAGTGGGCCAGTAAATCAAGTGTCTTATAATGGGGGGATTTTAACTTCCCAGATATAGACTGGAACTTGTAGGATGGTCACTCGCATACTAGCAAGGCTTTTGTGGATTTATTGGATGATTGTTTTCTACAGCAGCAGCATGTTAGAGAGACAACAAGAGGGAGTAACTCTCTTGATCTGATTATCAGCAGTGATTATTTGTGCATTAAGAATTTACAGATAAAGGTACCACTAGGTGACAGTGATCACAGTGTACTGATGTCGGATTTACATAAAGATGTAATTACCATCAGGGTTAAAGCAATGGGTTTTTGCTTTCTATACAGGAAGACCAACTGGTGATGTTACCAACAGCAAATTCTAAATGGGAAGCATTCAAGGAAGTAACCTTGGAAGCTACTTGGCTTTCTGTTCCAACTAAGAAATACTGTTCTTGGTTTAGGTCCAGATGGATGTCAGATGGACTAATGAGACTCGTGACAGAGAAGAAAAATGCATGGGATGCATGTAAATTATCAGGTGACACAAAAGCCTGTAATATATATAAGCTACTCTGTGATCAAGTCACAAAGGAGGTTGGGCAAGCCAAGGCAGATTATGAGAAATCTTTGGCAGTGGATGCAAAGAAAATCAGCAGACTTCTTTATTTATATAAACTAAAAAGGAAGGGGATGAATCAGATTGGTCCACTTGATATCAATGGTTTGACTGTAGATGATCATTCTCAGATAGCTGCCAATCTAAATGAGTATTTTGCATCTACATTCATACATGAGGAGTTATTCAAGGTGGAGAGGGCCAGATGTTTATCAAACTCTAACAGGGAGTTAAATGATTTTGTAATAACTAATAGCAAAGTGGAGGAGAAATCGTTGAAGTTAAACATAAAAAGGCCCCTGGGGTGAATGGGATCTATCCAGTTATATTAAAGGAGGTGGCAAAGGAATTAAGGAAACCATTAGCCATTATTATGAGAGCATCCTTGGACTCAGGGGAAGTCCCCATGGACTGGAGATGTGCAAATGTGACCACAATTCACAAAGGAGGATCAAAGAGCAACACAAGTAATTATAGACCTGTTAGTTTAACTTCTGTTTCAGGAAAATTAATGGAGGCACTGGTTAAAAAAGCACTGCGGGATCATCTAGACAAGACTTCAGTTATAGCTCGGACACAGCATGGTTTTGTTAAGGGAAAGTCTTGCCTGATCAATTTGATTGGATACTATGATGTGGTCACAAAGAAACTGGATGTAGGCAATAACTTTGATATCATATATTTGGATCTTAGAAATGCTTTTGATACTGTTGCACATGGAAGACTGCTGAACAAATTGGAGCAGTGTGGCATTGGAGGCAAATTGCTGCTATGTATAAAGGGATGGTTGAGTGGGAGAAGACAGAGAGTGGTAATCAATGGATTGCTCATCGTGGACTAATATTATTAGTGGAGCCCCTGAGGGTTCAGTGTTGGGTCCATTGTTGTTTTCTGTATTTATAAATGATATTGATGATGGTATGTCAAGCTTAATGTCCAAGTTCGCAGATGATACAAAGGTTGGCAGGGTTGTTAAGGACACTAATGACAATATGCTGCTGTAACAGGATCTAGAAAAGTTGAGTAGATGGACTGAGAGGTGGCAAATGAAGTTTAACATTGACAAATGTAGAGTAGTACATATGGGAAGCAGTAACCCCAGAGTAACGTATCAACTCTGTGGTACTACACTGACAGTGATAGAGAACGAAAAGGACCTGGGGGTAATTTTGCAGGCAGATCTGAAGTTTTTTGAGCGGCGCAGACTGTCTGCAAGAGTAGCTCATGGTGTCTTGTCAATGGTATACAGGAATTTTTCTAACAGGGATAAGGAGGTGATTATCCCCTTGTATAGGGTCAGGCCACACCTTGAGTACTGTATACAGGTCTGGTGGCCTCATTTTAAGAAGGATGTAGAGCTGGTGGAATGAATACAGAGAAGGGCAACAAGATTAGTGAATGGAACAAAGGGGTGCTGTTACGAAGAAAGGCTTAAGTTTTGCAAATTACAGTGTCTGGAGACTAGGCATCTGCGAGGTGATCTGATTGAGATGTGCAAAGCCTTGAATGGTTGAGCATGCTCAATGCTGATGAGATTCTTCCTCTTGTTCAGAATAATCACCTGAGATGGCATAAATTCAAATTTATGCCAGGATAGATGGGCAGAAGTTTGCCTTTAGCAGCAGGTAGTTGGTTGGTGGAACAGACTTCCATCCTTTGTTGTGGAAGTTGACAGCCTAAATAAATTTAAGGCTGAGCTGGACAGGTATTTGGATCGAATGGAGGGGTGAAATGGGAGAGTTTTTTTTTTTTTTTTTTTTTTGTGTTGACTGATGCTGCATAAGCTTGCTTTCTTGCATCATATGCCTATGATAAAATGCAAAGTACTGCATATGGGTAGCAGTAACCCGAGAGAAATGTACCAACACTCGGGGTAGTGGAGAATGAAAGAGACCTAGGGGTTAATTGGGCAGTCAAATATGGAGTTTTCTGAGCAGTGCAGACAGGCTGCCAGAATAGGTCATGCGGTCTTGTGAAAGACATACTGGAATGTTGTGATCAGGGGTAAGGAGTTGATTATCTCCTTGTATAAGGCAATGTTCAGACCAAACCTTGAATACTGTGTACAGGTCTGGAAGCCTCATTTTAGGAAGAATGTAGAGTTGCTAGAATGAGTACATCCTTCCTAGCAGAACGAGTACAGAGAAGAACGACAAGAATAGTGAGGTGAACAAAATGGTGCTCTTATGTAGAAAGACTTTAAGTTTTGCAATCTGTCTCTTTCCCTCATTGCCAACTTAAAAATCTGTGATCACCCCCCCCCCCCCCCCCCCCCGAGGTTTCTCTACCTATTGTCCTTTAGTGTTGTCTAATTCTTGAGTGTTGATCAAGTCTAGAAGATTCTTGCCTCTAGTTGGTTTTGAATATTCTTGCACTTCTACCATGTAGTTGAGAATGTGATTAGTTGGCATTATTCCTTGTTATCATTTTCTTGTGTGGAAAATTTTGTATTAGCCACAGAAGATCACCATGGATTTTATATGTACACATTTATTCTTTTTTATATACCGTATTTCCCCATGTATAAGATGCACCTTAATTTTGGGGCCTGAAATTTGAAAAAAAAAAATGTATTACATAAAGTTATTGAACTCAAGTTTTATTCATCATAAAATTCATACAACTCATCACTGTCAAAACTCCCATCCATTAACTTGTCCTCATCTGTGTCTGATGACGAATCACTGTCTTCATATATTGCCTCGTCCTCAGTTCCCTCTATGGCATTTGAAATGCCACACTTCTTAAATGACTTGACAACGATCTCAATCTTGATATTATCCCAGAATCTTTTCACCCAGGTACAAACTTCTCCTATAGTTAGTTTCTTCACTCTTCCTGCTTGTGTCAAATTGTCCCCAGAAGACTTCATCCATTGGTTCCATTCGTCTCTCATGGCAGCTTTGAAGGGTTTGTTAATGCTTACATCAAATGGTTGGAGCTGGGATGTCAAGCCTTCCAGATATGACGGCAAGTTTTGTTTTTTGCTCTGCAGCAATCTTCTTTGTATTTTTTGTTATGTGTGCCCTGAACTGATCAAGTGCCAATAGGGCAGGTTTGCGTAAGAGTCCACCTGGTCTCCTGCTCCAAACTTTCTCAAACCAGATCTTCATCCCATCCTGATCCATCCAACCCTTGTCTTGAACGTGGACAATCACTCCTCGAGGAATGTCTTCTTTTGGCATTGTTTTGCGTTTGAAAATCAGCATAGGAGGCAGCTTGGTTCCGTCGGCACAACAATCTAGAACAACTGTATAATGGCTCTTTTCATGTCCACTTGTCTTCACAGTTACAGTTTTCACCCCCTTCTTATCAACAATTCTGTTACTTGGGACATCAAATTGAAGGGGGACTTTGTCCATATTTGCAATCTGTCCCAACTCAAACTGATGTGTCTTCCGACATTGAATGACAAAACGATGAAATTCAAGGACCTTCTGCTCATAGCTTTCAGGCACCTTTTGGGCAAGTCTGGTGCGTGTACGCATGCTTAGTCCATTCCATTTCATGAACCTGAAGCACCAATTGTGTCCTCCTTTGAAATCAGTAACTTCTTTTTCATCAGCAATTCTTCTTGCCTCATGCTGAACCATCTTTGTGGACACAGTAATTCCAATTGCTCTTTGCTCTTCAATTCATTCTCTAAATCAGGCCATTTTGCTGACTTGCCTCTCAGGGCCTTCTTCTGCTGTGGCGTTTTCAGTAGGGTTTCTTCTTCCCTAGCCAGTCTTGGATTGTTTTCTCAGATGGAGGAGGACCAAACTTACGTTCAGCAACACGATTTCCATTCACTTTTGCAAACTGGATCACTTTTAACTTGAATTCAGCACTGTACGAAAACATTTTCTGAGCCATTTCTGGGCAGAACGTGGCAAAGCGTAACCTAATATACCAGTAACAAGTGCAAAACAATGAGCGCAAAGACAACAAGCACGAAATGCAAGTAACAAAAAAATCTACAACCACTATAAGACACACCCAGTTTTTAGACCCCAAATTTTTCGAAAAAAGGTGCGTTTCATACATGGGGAAATACGGTATATGTACACGATATATACAACACCAGGGATTGTGCATCATACAATATGCTTTTCAATTTTTATTTATATATTTTTTTTATTAATGGTTTTTTTTTTCTTTTTACCATGATTTCTTTCATTCCTTTCCTCTTTTTCCATATATCTCTTTTTCTGTGTCTCTCTTTATTTTTATTTTATTGTGTAAAAATGCATATCAAGTTAATGTAATAGAAGTCATTGGGAAAATAAGTTTTGCATGACAAAAGACTGTTTTTAACTGAGGGATTTCTGAATTCTAAAATACTGGCCAGAAGGAACCTTTGTATTCTTATAAACAACGGGTGAAACAGATGCCAGCTCTCCAAGTTTACAATGCAGAGGCCATGTTTTGTATTGATTTTATGCCATCTCTTTTGTCATTGTCATAACAGTTTTTTTTCCATCTTTTTCTTTACATTTAAAAATAGTAAAATTGTGTTAAAATTAGAATTTTTTGTTTTTTTAATTCTGAAAATTTGTGCTTATTTTCTTTAACAAATTTACATCAATTGTCAGAGTATACATTGCAGAATAGGAACACAGAATAACAGCATTGTTCTCTATAACTTGTGACCATTTTATCATACTTGTGTGGTGTGAACGATGCATTAGCATTTTTTAGCATTAGTAGAGGCATTTGATGCAAGAAAGCAAGCTTATGCAGCATCAGCCAAAAAAAAAAAAAAAAAACCACTTCCACTTCACCCCTCTGTTCGTTAAAAATACCTGTCCAGCTGAGCCTTAAACTTATTTAGGCTCTCAACTTCCACGACAAGGGATGGAAGTCTGTTCCACCAACCAAGCACCCGCTGGCTAAAGGCAAATTTCCGCACGTCTATTCTACATCTGTCTTTCCTCAATTTGATTTTATGCCCCCTCAGGTGATTATTCTGAGCGAGAGGAAGAATCCTATCAGCATTGAGCATGCTCAATGCTGATGGGATTGAGCATGCTCAAACCATTCAAGGCTTTATACACCTCTATCAGATCACCTCGCTGGTGCCTAGTCTCCAGACACTGTAATTTGCAAAACTTAAGCCTTTCTTCGTAAGAGCACCCCTTTGTTCCATTCACTAATCTTGTTGCCCTTCTCTGTACTCGTTCCAGCAGCTCTACATCCTTCTTGAAATGAGGCCTCCAGACCTGTATACAGTACTCTAGGTGTGGCCTGACCATTGCCTTATACAAGGGAATAATCACCTCCTTATCCCTGCTAGAAAAATTCCTATATATCATTGACAATACACCATGAGCTACTCTTGCAGCCCGTCTGCACTGCTCAGAGAACTTCATATCTGCCTGCACAACCACCCCCAGGTCCCTTTCATTCTCTACCACTGTCAGTGTAGTACCACAGAGTTGATACGTTGCTCTGGGGGTTGCTGTTTCCCATGTGCAGTACTTTACATTTGTCAATGTTAAACTTCATTTGCCACCTCTCGGCCCATCTGCTCAACCTTTCCAGATCCTGTTGCAGCAGCATAGTGTCAGTAGTGCCCTTGACAACCCTGCCTACCTTTGTATCGTCTGCAAACTTCGACATTAAGCTTGATATACCATCATCAATATCATTTATAAATACAGAAAACAATAATGGACCCAACACTGAGCCCTGAGGGACTCCACTAATAACATTAGTCCTCGATGAGCAGTGTCCATTGATTACCACTCTCTGTCTTCTCCCCCTCAGCCACCCCTTTATCCGCAGCAGCAGTTTGCTTCCTATGTCACACTGCTCCAATTTGTGCAGCAGTCTTCCATGTGCAACAGTATCAAAAGCCTTTCTAAGATCCAAGTATATAATATCAAAGTTATTCCCTGCATCCAGTTCCTTTGTGACTGCATCATAGTATCCAATCAAATTGGTCAGGCAAGACTTCCCCTTAACAAAACCATGCTGTGTCCGAGCTATAACTGAAGTCTTGTCTAAATGATCCTGCAGTGCTTCTTTAACTAGTGCCTCCATTAATTTTCCTGGAACAGAAGTTAAACTCACAGGTCTATAATTACTTGTGTCAGCCTTTGATCCTCCTTTGTGAATTGGGGTCACATTTGCACATCTCCTGTCTGTGGGTACCTCCCCTGAGTCCAAGGAAGCTCTCATAATTATGGCTAAGGGTTTGCTTACTTCCTTTGCTGCCTCCTTTAATATAACTGGATAGATCCCATCCACCCCGGGTGCCTTTCTTGTGTTTATCTTCAACAATTTCTCCTCCACTTTACTTTCAGTTATTACAAGATTCTCTAGCTTACTGCTAGAGTTGAATACACCTCTGGCTTTCCCCTCGCTAAATAACTCCTCATGTGTGAATGTGGATGCAAAATATTCATTTAGTTTGTTAGCTACCTGAGCAGGATCATCAACAGTTGACCCATCGATATCAAGTGGACCAATCTGATTCATCCCCTTCCTTCTAGAGTTTACATAAGTAAAGAACTCTTTGCTGTTTTTCTTTGCATCCCTTGCCAAAGATTTCTCGTAATCTGCCTTCGCCTGCCTAACCTCCTTTGTAACTCGGTTATAGATCAACTTGTATCTATCATAGGCTTCTGTGTCATGTGTTAATTTGTATGTACCCATGCATGTTTCTTCTCTGCCATATGCCTCATCAGTTCATCTGACATCCATTTAGGCCTAAACCTTGAACAGTATTTCTTAGTTGGTATGTAAAGCCTAGTAGCTTCCAAGATAAGTTCTTTGAATGCTTCCCATTTTGCATTTGCTGTTGGTAACATCATCAGTTGGTCCCACTGTATAGAATTTAAATACTGTCTCAGTCCATCGTAGTCGCCTTTACGAAAGCAATAACCCTTCCCTTTACCCCTAATGGTAGTTACCTCTTTGAGTAAATCCCACTTCAGCACACTGTGATCACTGCCACCTAGTGGTTCATTTATCTGCAGATACTTAATGCATGAAGAATCACTGCTGATAATCAAATCAAGAGTATTCCCCCCTCTAGTTGCCTCCCGAACATGCTGATGTAGAAAACAATCATCCAATAAATCCACAAAAGCCTTGCTAGTGTGTGAGTGACCAACCCACAAATTCCAGTCAGTATGTGGGAAATTAAAATCTCCCATTATAGGACTCTCTGGTTTACTGGCCCACTCTATTTCCCTGTACAGTTTTTTATTATACTCATCTGAGTCATTAGGCCTATAGCACACTCCTACTCTCAATTTTGATCTCCCAATGCTTATGTCACACCAAACTGACTCGACACTGCACTGTCCAGCGATGTCCGCTGGCTTCACTTCCTTGGATTTTATGTATTATTATTATTACTAATAGCCATATGGTACAAGGAAGCCTGAGGCTTATGCTGCACCAGCCAAAAAAAAAAAAAAAATTCCCGAGTTACCCTGAGAGAGAAAGAGAGAGTAGAAAGGAATCACCAAGAAAGAGAAGAATGGTGATATCCAGCTCAGGACCCTGGGTTTGCCAAGCCCATACTCACCAGATGATTTCTTCACTAATAGCATAACCCCTCCTCCCTTCCTATCCAGTCTATCCTTTCTGTAGACGTTGTACTCCCCAGATTCCAGTTCTGCATTTCTTATATCTGTGTGACACCACGTCTCTGATATCCCAACAATATCTGCCTTTGATGTTTTGAGCAATACCTCAAATTCATCAAATTTATTTACTAAACTCCTAGCATTGGTGTACACGCAAGTATACATGCACCTATTTCTATTCTTAGCTTCCCTAACACAACCCATGTGTTTACTTGTACCGCAATGACTCCCGGCAGTCTCTGAAATATCCTGCATCTTGTTTTTCAGGCTTCTGCTCATTCCAATAGAAGCAGTGCAAGAATCTCTTTCACCTCTGCCAGTGGCTACTGTTAATCTATTCGTCTTTGTCTCCCCCCAAGCTAGCAGTTTTCCGACCCACCTAACGCTGCCTCGATAGCATCAGCAAATATTCTTGCACCCTTTCTAGTCAGATACCAAAGAAATATAATATAAAATTTCAGAAGACATATACACAAGATTTTCCATGTATTTTAAAATCTGGAAAAGGTAATATATTTACTAAATGTGTAGACATGATTTTTCAGTTTCAAGTTGCAGGAAACTTGATTTTACCAGATATGCATAACGAAAATGTGTGCTGCATAGAAGGAAATGCAAAAATATATGTTTATTCACACTGTTTATCGAAGAATGTGTTTCCTGTGAGTTGTGCTAATCGTGCAGGCACATTGTTCAGAAATGTTTCCTGATAGCAAAGTAGCATTAGGAAAAATATGGTCGTGGGTGAACAAAAGCAGCAGGTATTGTTAGTGAATTGCACAGATAACAAAAGAAGAGGTATTGATGGTGCTGAAAAATACACATTTTATTACTATACATGGCAGCAAACAAAGTGATTCCATACTATAACCCATTATAGTGATCTTTGCTAATAAAAACCGAAATCCTGATATTGAAAGCAACTTGCTCTCAGTGCTAGCATCAGAAGGGAACTCTAGAGTTCAGCATTGGAAATCTTCTAAACTACCTGAAAGTTTGAATTTCTTTAAAAACTGGAGTAGCAAGGGTCTTAAAAGAGAAAATTGAGCAATTGGTGGTAATATGTCATTCTTCTCAGCTCATTAATTTGTGTGCACCAAATATTCATCCATCTAAGGTGTCATTGTAGGAGTCTTACATTTGAGTACCTTTCACACAAGAGTTTTTCACTATATGAGCTACTCACATGGCAAGAAACTTTATTGTGTCCATACCAGTAGCAACATGGTATATAAATGTAGTGCACCAATTACAATTGCAAAGTTGCAAAGGCCAGTGAGTCACAAGGCAAGAATTTTGATTTGATATGGTTGTTTCTGTTGGTGTGTTTTAGTTGCAGGAGGAACTTAGACCATATTGCACTATATATATATATATATATATCTATAAATTGCATATGTTCTGAGATCGATTTGCCTATTTGCTATACAAAAAAAAAAAAAAAAAAAAAAAAAGTTTCTAGAAGAAAAAGCCATACTATCCTTACCTGAGGCAGACTAACTCAGCCACATTGTGAAAAAGGTCCATAAAAAATTCCTCCTATCATTGACAGGATTTGAACTCCAATCTTTTCCACCCAGTGTGGGGAGGACCTGTATCAACTGTGCTACCCATGAGTACAGATTTCAAACGAAACTATTGTGCCCACCATAGAATGGTCTCCAGTGAAAAAAATCTTCACACGTGGGCAGCTGTATGTAGCACTGTGGAGGTCATACACTGGTATAAAAATTTCCATAGACAGCATAAAGAATGTGTTTTAATTAAAGAAGTTTTTTAAACAGGTTTGTAATAAATCGAGTATATTAGAATTAACTGCTTTATTTGTGTCACTGTGTTTTAAGCTATCATTCTTTTTGTTGCCAATTAAATGCAGAATTGCTGAGTTATATGTAACTTAGCAGCTCCATGAAGATCTATCAGCAAAATGCTTTTTATGATATCTTTTCATGCCCAAATTAGTGTTTGCTCCTTGACAGAGTCAGGGTGCAGTTGAGTTACATATAAAGAAATTTGCCTGTATAGTAGGTTGGATTTTCTTGTTAAATGATTATATAGACAAGGATAGTCTTTGACTTACTTTTATTTCATATTCCCATAATATATATATATATATATTTAAATTTGCAGTGTGCATTTGGAACAAGGCCATAAAACCCTCAGTGTGACCTCAGCTCTACTACACTCCAAACTCTTCAGGAAATTGGTTGATTTCGATAATCATTTGGATGATATCACCCAGGACTGGAGCAACCAGGTTATAAATGAGGAAATTTCACGATGTTTATAGCACAGCGTGCATTTAATGCATTCATAACTAACTACAGTGCAAGCTGTGACTTCCCCCAGAGGTTCCTTTTTTTTTTTTTTTTTTCTTCTTGAGGAGCCTTTATTTAGAGTGTGTTTCAAGTGGCCTTGACCAGTTATAAAGCAAAGGACTAAATCCAGTATAGTGTTTTCATTACTTCCATGTTTTTGAAAATGGAATGTGAAATCTTTCCCTTAAAGATGTATGTATTTTATATTGAATATCAAAGTCTGAAATTAGGAAAGATATAATAGGAATGTACCAGGGTTTAAATGAGAACCTTTTTTGTATATTTCAGAAAGAATTCTAGATATTATGAATGCATTCATTTGTAGAACCTCACAATTTAATAATTCACATGTACTGCTTCTAATAAGATAGCTGTTCTTCCGTAACATCTGTATAACTGAATAGTTAAAGGAAATATTAGTAATTTGTTAAATTTTGGGCATATTTATTGAAATGTTTCTGTGATAACATGCCAGAGTTTTAATTTTTTTTTTTTTTTTAATAATAAGGACCCATTGTGTCATAGAACTTCATCATTGTTATGAGCTAATTTATCAAAATGGTCCTCCATTTACCTCTCCCACCCAAAAAACCCTTCTTGAAACTATTTTCAGGCTCAAATAGTGAATTTCTTACTAAATTCTTTGCCAATGTATATAATATATATATCCTTTTTCCTGGCAAGTGCTAGAAAACTTCATACTGTTGAAATATGCAATTGTCCCAGATTTGATTTTTTTTTGTATTATACTTTTTTTATTTAATCAGGTAGACATCAGGAATTTTCAAGTTGGAAACTTGCACTCAGGCCATAAGCAATTGGAAAGTATTCACTTTCATGTCTGAAGAAAAAGAGATCCAAATCAACTTTGGGTCTCTCTTTGTCGCCCAGTTTTGAGACTTTCCACTTGTGGAAATATATCGCACGTAAACTGCTATCATGTCATGTCATTTTACAGCACTTAAAAATTCTTCTTGTTAGTAACGTAAGGAAGCTATTCCCACTTTGTGAACATGGAGTTAGTTAATGCCAGTTGCTGTTTGCAGTAACTTTGTGTTGCTGTATGTAATTTCACAAAATTGTGAAAGAGATGTTCAAGTGTAGTGCCAAAGTTACTTTATGGATTTCAATCTCAGATAGTTCCTTCCTGACATCAGCTAATCCTTTTAAAAACTTCTCTTGAATCTACCAGATTCTTAGAGTTTTGAGTATTGTGAGAAATAAATCCAGTGCGCATCTATAAATAGATATTACGTTCTCTTCATTGATGTAACTGCGATGTAGTATGATGCTGTTTTCAGTAAATTTGTGTACAATAGGTTGTTTCATTCACCCAGACTAAATGGTTCACGTGAATTATCAAAGAGCAGTAGGTTGTTCTTGGATGTTTGTAAATCATACACATTGAGAATCTTGAACTGCAGAACTTTATTGTCTTGCACTCTTGTCAGTAAATGAAATTTTTAGTACTCTCATCTGCTTAGGTTTTGAACAAAAATAATTTCAGAACAAATGAAGTAGTAGGAAAACCTGCCTTTCACATTATGAACTTAATCACATAAATCCTTGCACTTGATGAGCCTGCATATTTAGATAGAACTTTATTGTATTATGATATATAAAGCACACTAGTTTATCTTACAGATTTGAATGTATTTATGTATAAAATGACCTGAATATATGTATTTATAATAAATTATCAGACGAACACATTTTTCTTGATTCTTTGCACAGTTTGTCTTTCTTTGTTACAGTATGTTTTTCTTTTCTTTTGTTTAATGTGTATTTTAAAATTATGGCCAGAAGTGAATTAGAGCTGGATTTAGCTTCACTTAATTATTAGAAACTTATTGCATTTTTTGTGGTGGCATGAATAGATGAATTTTGAAAATATTGTGGCCATATGTGATTTCAGTGAGTGGGCAATGCTTAATGTGATTGTTTTAGAATCAATTCTGATGAGCCTCCCAGCTGTCTTCATATGTATTCTTTTTATTTCTGTTTCCTTTTTATTAATTTGAATTTCCCAAGAACTGTAGGGATAATGTTGCTCATCAAAATTGCGGACAGTTGCGGACTTTTTTATTTCTACAGCTGCTTTGTTTTGACTTATTCCATCGAAAACGTAAAGTTTAACTATTAAATTTTTGAAACATGCATGATATACTTAATCCTTTTTTGCTATAATAGTTCACAGTGAGTGTATAATTATATATTTTCCAAATATTTGATTTTTTTTGAAAATTCAAAAAAATTTGAAAAATTTTTTGAATTTTCTGTTTCTTTCTGAGCAACACCTGTCATAATGTCAGAAATCTTAATATAGTTAAGAAAACTGTATTGACTGCAATTTTTTTTCCAGCAGCAGTGACTTATCAGTTTCAGCAGGATTCTTCTGTGTATTCACTAACGATGAATTGCTTCAAAATCATCTGTGCTCTTTGCATACACCTTAATTGGCACATCTATAAGTAATTGTGGTAAAATTCAAATTTGCGATCACATTAAGTAATGCCTGCTGTATATTCATTTTCATGATTGATATCCATTCTGTATTTGAGCATGCCATTGAGGTTGTGTATTTTTGTTATCCACTGGGCACTTGCCTGTATTAAATTTATTATAAATAAAATTGTTCATTTACCAGTAATGGAACAAACTGTCCTATCTTTAAATGGTCATTATGCATTTGAAGATTCAAATAAAATGTATTATATGAATAAATATTAACATTAATGTATCATATTTATCAAATAAAGCAGCTCAGTGAAAAGTTACCTCCAGTAAATTGAAAAAATAAATCTTCTTGCATAATATTGTATATATATATATATATATATATATTTAAAATGTCATTCTAATCATTAAGACATTAGGATTTTTTTATTTTGATTTGTTACAGTTGTTATATGGGTTGCTGGTTTATAAGTCAACTATGAATAACTGTTTGTTTAATAAAATTTTTAATAAAGTTGAATGATTATTCTTTTGGAAGATGACCTGGTAGTTATCCTAATATTAATACATAAATTTCATATTCAAGAATCTGATGGGCTGCATGTGGTAAATATTGTATCTTTTTGAATGTCATCCATAAATTTTGTATTATAATTCTTGATTTGACTGCTAAGAAAGAGTGAAAATAAATATTAAATTATCGTAATATAAACTTTTAAAATTCACCACATAGAAAATCTGAGATACACACTAAAAGTTATGTAGATGGTAATAAATTTATCAGTTTGTACCCATCCATTAGAAACTGGTTGCCAAGAATTATGAAAAAGGTAATGAATCAGTTATTATATCAAACATTTTTCTGGTTAATGAAAAACAGGCAGTACTCTGATGTATTTCTATTAGGATCAACCGAATGAATGTCCTGTGTTTTTTTTTTTTTTTTTTTTGCGCTTTAATACAAGCAATGCCCAGTATAGAAGCACATATGTGCACTCCCTACAGTGTACGTATATGCAAATGCTAATCTACACAAAAAAGGAGGCAATATGAAACTAAATGCGGATAATACTAAAAAAAAAAAAATAGCTTGGTGGGGGCATATTAATGGTTGAAAGAAGAGGCACATTAGATTCTTGTTCTGCTTCAACTGTGCTGATTTAAAAATCAGCAGGGCCTACTAGGGGTTCATATAATGCTAACGTGAAAAAAAAAAAAAAACTAGATGTTGGCAACAGGACTGAGAAATTAGTGAAGAATGAGTTGCAAAGGATGTATAACCTGAAACTAACCCAATGTCCATTTGGATCCTGGAGAAAGTACTTCTATAAGCAGTTATGTGGGATAATGTATTATGGTCATAATAAACAGAAGGCAGTCCTTTATACATTTGCACACTAATACTAGGAGGTAAGTAACAAATTTCATGAAGTTGAGGTGCTTGTTGAGTCAAAGGCAGACATCATAGGAATATCAGAAACACTTATCATTCAAATATACAAGATGCAGAATTTGAATAGGACAAAATGTCTAGGAAGGACAGACCTAACAGAAGGGAGGAAGGGCTATGCTTTTAATTGAAAACCATGTCCAGTACATAATTACATTTATTAGCCATTTTATTAGTTACACCTACCCTTTTCATGAAATGGAGGGTTCATTCAGTAAAGGTACCATATGTTGGACTATGCAGCAGGATAAAGAAAGTGGGCAGATAGATAGGGATCATGTCAGTCAGTTTTAAGTAACTTTGAACATGACGTTAGTGACAGGTGTAATGTATGGATATATAAGAAATGCAACCCTTCTGAAGGTTCACGTATAGATATGGCTCTGGTATATTGTGATTGGTACAATAACCAAATAACATCCAGCCAATAGCGAGCATGAGGTTAGAAACAGCTTGATGTGAGAAGCCAAAAAATCCCAATAAGACTTATTCAGGTAACAGAAAAAAGCTAATCAGTCAGCCACCCCTTACAGCAATGGTAACCACAACTCATACTTTGTGACAGGTGGTTGCTCCTTCTCTGTACTCATATAAGTGGAGCAGATAAAATCAAACTGGGTTTCACTCCTATGAGCAAAATAAGGTAGTTAAAGTGCTCAGGAACACCAATGTTGGACAGTGTGGTATAAATATGGTATAAAATATGAATCTGCAGACCCATCCTGACAGGTGTTCAGGCTGCCAATGGCAGTGTAATAGTGTGGAAAGTTTTTGTGATGTGTGCACTCCTTTCATATAAGTGGAGCAATATTTGAATACCACAAGCTATGTAAAAACTTTCTGAGCAGGCAGATCCTTTTGTAGCTGCAATGGTGAAACCCATGTTTAGTCTCTAGAGCAAAGTTTCCGGCATCCCCCACCCCCCATACTTCTCCTTCAACCCATGCACGGTACTAAGTACTATAGGTTTTGATACCTTTTGTGTTTGGGGTTTTCATAAAAAAAAAAAAAAAAAAAAAGTGTATCCATCTGTGAATGGATTCTTCCAACAACATGAAGAATGATAGTACCATTAAAGAGTGATGATGGTATCATTAAAGGCCAGTTACAGAACTGTTTCCAGGAACATGAAAGTGAATTCATTCTAGTACAGTGGCCTCTCCATTAACCAGATTTCAATCAAATTTGACTTGTGGGATGAAGACACTTCAGAGTAGAGATCTGCAATCATCCAGTTTGCAAAAATGGAAGAAATGAGAATGTGGACTAGTTTTCCTGTGACTTATTTGGCACTTGAGTCCATAACATCATGAATCCAGGCAATTTTGAGGATTATAGATTTACTTACCTACTCATTATTGGGTAGATAAATCTATAATGAGCCACTCTATATTAAGCTGTGCTTAGAAGTACATATTTGTATTGGTGTTCAGGAATGAGTTGTCAACACCTATACCTTCACTGATGGTGTAGTGCTATAACAAATTTATATACAATTTGGAGGAAGTGAAAAGCCAGATAATAGATTTATTTAAAATACCTCCTGAACATGGTAGGAAAGGGACTTGTCCTTTTCTGGACATCTGGTAATGCAAGAAGACAATCCCATATGATGAATAGTGTATGGTGAAGAAAATTCTTTAAGAAATTTTAAATTTCTAAATTATTTTTGATTACAGTAAAATTCTGATTATCTGAATACCAATTATCCAAAATATTTGGTATTTTATATTTATTTTTCCCCCTAATTTTGCCCAAAGAAATTAACATATCATAACCATAATAAAAAAAAAAGAAACTGTCCCATGAAAGAAGCCATGCTTTGATTAAGCAGCATGTTAACATTAGCATTAGTTGGGGCATATGATGCAAGAAAGCAAGTTTAGAGAGCATCAGCCTTGCCATTTAACCCATCCAGTCACTCCAAATGTTTGTCTAGTTCAGCCTTAAATTTATTTAAGCTATCAACTTCCACAACAACAGATAGAAGTCTCTTCCACCAATCAACTACCCACTGGCTAAAGGCAAACTTCACATCTATTCTACAGCTGTCTTTCCTCACTTTGAATCTATGCCAACTCAGGTTTTTAATCTCAGCAAGTGGGAGTATCCCATCAGCATTGAGCTTGCTCAAACTATTCAAGGCCTTATACACCTCAATCAAATCACCTCACAGGTGTCTAGTCTCCAGATGCTGCAACTTACAGAATTTAAGCCTCTCTGGGTAAGAGAACCCCTTTTGCTCCTCTCACCAATCTTGTTGCTCCTTCTCTGTATTCATTCTAGCAACTCTACATCCTTCCTATGATGAGGTGAGGCCTTCAGACCCGTATGCAGTAGTCAAGGTGTGGCCTGACCACACCTTGAATACTGCATACAGATTTTAGTATAACGTCTGCATACAGGCCTTATACTAAGGTATAATCACCTTGTCTCTATTAGCAAAATTCCTATATATCATTCACAAAACTCCACGATGCTCTGACAGCCTGTCTGCACTGCTCAGAGAACTTCATGTCCAACTGCACAATTACCCCCAGGTCTTTGTCATTCTCCACCTCCATGAGCATAGTACCATATGGTATGTTTCCCTTGGTTGCTGCTAGCCATATGCAGTACTTTGCATTTTCAATATTAAACTTCAGTTGCCACTTCTCACCCATCTACATAACTTTTCTAAATTAAGGAATACTGTGTTTACTATCATTAACAACCCTGCCAACCTTTATATCATCTGCAAATTTGGACATTAAGCCTGATATACCTTCATCGATATTATTAATAAGTAAACAAAACAATCAGCTCAGCACCGAATCCTGGGGTTCTCCATTAATAATGTTAGTCCACATAGAGCAGTGTCCATGTATTTCCATTCTATACAGTCTCCCACTCAACTGTCCTTTTATCCATTGTAGCAACTTGTCCTTAATGCCATACCGCTCCAATTTGTACAGCAGTCTTCCCTGTGCAATAGTATCAAAAGCTTTCCTGAAATCCAAGTATATTATATAAAAATTATTTTTTGCATCCAGTTCCTTTGTGACCACATCATAGTATCCGATTAAATATATCATTCACAAATTTAACGAAATCATACTGTGTGACTATTACTGTAGTGTTGTCTATATGATCCTGCTTCACTTATTTAACCAGTGACTCCATTATTTTCCCCGGAACAGAAGTTAAACTAATAGGTCTATAATTATTTTTGTCACCCTTTGAACCCCATTTATGAATTGGGGATACTTTTGCACATCTCCAGTCCATGGGGACCTCCTCTAAATCTAAGGATACTCTCAAAATTATGGCTAAGGGTTTACTTACTTCCTTTGCTACCTTCTTCATTATAACTGGATAGATTCCATCCACCCCAGGTGCCTTTTTTATGTTTAACTTCAACAATTTCTCCTCCACTTTGCTCTCTGTTATTACAAAATCATTTAGCTCCCTGTTAGAGTTTAGTAAACTTCTGTACTCCACTTCTTTACAGAATTCCTCATGAATCTTGATGCACAATACTCATTCAGTTTGTCAGCTATCTGAGCAGGATCATCACCATTCGAACTACCAACATCAAGTGGGCCAATCTGAGTCATCCCCTTCTATTTTTTTTTTTTTTTTTTAATGTAAAAAAAAAAACAAGTTTACATAAGTAAAGAAGGCTGTTGTTTTTCTTTGCATCATTTGCCAGGGATTTCTCATAATCAGCCTTTGCTTGCGTAACCTCCTTTGTACACTTGATTACAGACTAGCATATATCTGCCATAGGCTTCCAAGTCACCTGCTAATTTATATGCATCCCATGCATTTTTCTTCTCTGCCACGAGCCTCATTAGTTCATTTGACATTCATTTAGGCCTAAAACTTGAACAATATTTCGTATGTAAAGCCTAGTAGCTTCCAAGATAAATTCTTTGAATGCTTCCCATTTTGAATTTGCTGTTGGTAACATCATCAGTTGGTCCCACTGTATAGAATTTAAATACTGTCTCAGACCATCGTAGTTGCCTTTACGAAAGCCAAAACCGTTCCCTTTACCCCTGATGGTAATTACCTCTTTGAGTAAATGCCACTTCAGCACACTGTAATCACTGCCACCTAGTGGTTCCTTTATCTGCAGATTCTTAATGCATGAAAAATCACTACTGATAATCAGATCAAGAGTATTACTCCCTCTAGTTGCCTCCCAAACATGTTGATGTAGAAAACAATCATCCAATGATTGCTAGTGTGTGAGTGACCAATCCACAAATTCCAGTCAGTATCTGGGATATTAAAATCTCCCATTATAAGACACTTTGATTTACTGGCTCACTCTATTTCCCTGTACAGTTGTTTATTATACTCATCAGTCATTAGGCATATAACACACTACTACTCTCAATTTTGCTTTCCCAAGGCTTGTGTCACAGCAAACTGACCCACACTTCTCTGTCCACCCATGTTGACTGGCAGTACTTCCTTGGATTTTATGTGTTTCTTAACTAATAGCACAACCCTTCCTATCCTGTCTGTCCTTCCTGTACACATTGTACTACCCAAATTCCAATTCTGCATTCCTTTTATCTGTGTGACACCACATCTCTGATATTCCAACAATATCTGCCTTTGATATTTTGAGCAATACCTCAAGTTCATCAAATTTATTTTCTAAACTCCTAGCATTGGTGTGTACGCAAGTATATACATACACCTTTCCTATTCTTAGCTACCCTAACACAACCCATGTGTTTACTTGTACTGCAATGACTCCCAGCAGTCTCTGAAATACCCTGCATCTTGTTTTCCAGGCTGCTGCTCATTCCAGTAGAAGCAGTGGAAGAATCACTTTCACCTCTGCCAGTGGCTACTGTTAATCTATTAGTCCTTGTATCCCCCCCTGAAGCTGGCAGTTTTCCGACCCACCTAACACTGCCTCAATAGCATCAGCAAATATTCTTGCACCCTTTCTATTTAAGTGTATCCCATCCCTGTAGAAGCATTCTCTCCTGTTAAGAGGCACAGACCAGGCTGAAAAAAATTCTACCCTTTGAGCCTTGCACAATCTTTCCAGGGCCAAATTGATCGACAAGGCTCTCATCATATACTCCCTTTTCGTGTCTGGGCAGAACTGCAGACACTTTCAAATTCAACCCTAATTCATGGCTTTTTTCAACAGTGACCTGTACTTAAGTAATTCTGCCGGGCTCCTAGTGTTAATATTAGTGCGAACGGTGCCTCCGTAGCCAGGGTGGGCAGGAGCAGCAGTGCGTAGCACACACTTCTAGATTAGACTGGGGTTCGAGCCAGTGAACACCAAATACGGAGGATGCGGAAAGGTCAGGGAATGACCACTGCATATTCCCGGAGCAATATGGCCTTAGTTGCTAATACTCCTAAAAACAACATAACATTAGTGCCAATGTGTACAACAAATTCATAAACAAGGGAAAAAAAAAATGCAGAGTTTAATAAAATCTGCTTCTCAAGATTGATAAACGTGAAGCTTCTACATCGACTCCTCATCAAGAAACTGAACCGTCAACATCACGAAATTACATTCAAGAACTTCCTGAAGATTTCGATCCTGAAAATTTGAGTTTAAATGAATTATCTCAGGATTTTCAATTGTTTTCTGAACTGGCTAGACAGAGGATACTGTCACAACCAGCTTCGATTGCATAATCCAAAAAGACACAAAATCATGTTTCAGCTCAATCGCCTGTTGTATACCGTCCATAAGTTTCAACAGTAGTCGAGCATGGAATCATTTACAAGAACATTGAGCGTGACGTGACCATAACTTGTATAAAGAATTTGAACCACAATTTCTAAAAAAAAAATACATTTAGAGTTGTGATCGATTACGGTATGAAAATTATGTAAAATTGTACATTCCAGAAAGATCCGTTAATTTTCCAACTGCAGATCTAACGATTATGAAGGCCCAACCCAATTACCTCAAGGCAATGATGTTTTCACATAAAACATCTTTTGTGCGTACAGAATACACGCGGTGTTTTTTTTTTAACTGCAGCGTGATTAAAGCTCAGTGATTCCCAGAAACACTACTTTAGCCTCCCTTCCAGAAAATCCTGGGTTTTCCACTGATTTTACAGAATTGGCCCTGGGAACGAGACCCCCATTGTACCAGTGGTACCAACCGTACTACCATCGAGGGTAACACAGTTGGTACCATTCTTTTTACAGGTTGGTACCAGCATAATTTTTACAACAGAATTGAGAATCGTCGTTAAACGTAATTAACGAGAACGAGGGTACAGTATATGTAATCAACGAGACGTGTGTTCTGGTTTATATTTGTGCTTGTTGTTTTTTTATTTATTCATTTATTTTTAAATAACACCACGGGAATTTTTTTTCCCTCCTCTGGAGTGGGCCCCCCAGAGGAATCTGGTCCATTTTTTGTCAACATTAGGTGGGTCAGAGTGTCGAATTGAGACAGTGCGAGCTCCACTGGACTGGTTCACCTTCCTGTGGTGTGGACGAGTACCCAGAATCATCGGTCCAGGTGACTGATGCTTCTGGATAGCCAAGAGGCCAGAACAGAACACACGCATAATACACACAAACATTACTCATTTCTGGCCGTTATACGGTGGCACTGTTCTTCACAGATATACGAGGCAGAGATGAACTGATGTTCCAGGTACAGCCCATTACAAAAATACATGTACACATGTCTCCCCCCCCCCTTTACCGCTTTTCCAATATGGATTTTAACTGGGTTAAATAAAAAATGGAATACACACACTATCCTGATTTTGCTGACATGTACACCGTTAAAACATCCATAATCGTTTTTAGCATTAAATTTATGATTTAATGCTAAAAAATTCCCAACCTTTCTCTCTTCTAAAACAGTCTTAACATGCCGCAACCAGTAAGTTCCTTTTACTGTCCAATTTCAAGCTCACAGAACCAACTTTTCTTCTTTCTCATTTATTCCTTCAACTTCCATTTTCTGGAACAACTTCCCTTCAAATCTATTTGCTCAAAATTGCAATCTAGAGAAATTCGTCTAATGTCAACAAGTTTTTTTTCATCTTCTCAACCTTCAACCCAAGCACAATACTAAGTCCTATAGCAGGGCCAGCTCAAAAGGTATGTGGCACACCTAGGCCAAATCACCTCAATCAGATCATCATTCAGATGCCTAGTCTGCACACGTTAAAATTTGGAGAACAGGTAGTAAGAGCACCCCTTTATTCTGCTTGCCAATCTCGTTGCTCATTGCCTTATATAATTGGAAAATCTCCTTATCTATGTTAGCAAAATTCCTGTATATCATTGATAAAACCCTATGAGCTGTCCTCAGCATTGCTCAGAGAAATTCATATCTAAATGCATAATTACCCCAAGTCTTTTTCATTTTCCGTTACCCTGAGTGTAGTACCACACATTTGGTACGGTTACTCTAGGTTACTGCTACCCATATGCAGTACTGTACTTTGCATTTGTCAACGTAAAACATCAATTTGCATTTATCAGCTCATTTGCCTAACTTTTCTATATCCTTACAGTCGCATGCTGTCACTAACTATTCTGCCAACCTTTCTCTCCTCCGAAAACTTGGAAATTATGCCTGATATGCTTTCATCAATATTATTAGCATTAGCATCAGTTGAGGCATATGTTAGCATTAGCATTAGTAGAGGCATTTGATGCAAGAAAGCAAGCTTATGCAGCATCAGCCAAAAAAAAAAAAAAAAAAAAACTCCCACTTCCACTTCACCCCTCTGTTCGTTCAAAATACTTGTCCAGCTGAGCCTTAAACTTATTTAGGCTATCAACTTCCACGACAAGGGATGGAAGTCTGTTCCACCAACCAACCACTCACTGGCTAAAGGCAAATTTCCGCACGTCTATCCTACATCTGTCTTTCCTCAATTTGAATTTATGCCCTCTCAGGTGATTATTCTGAGCGAGAGGAAGAATCTCATCAGCATTGAGCATACTCAAACCATTCAATGCTTTATACACCGCTATCAGATCACCTCGCTGGTGCCTAGTCTCCAGACACTGTAATTTGCAAAACTTAAGCCTTTCTTCGTAAGAGCACCCCTTTGTTCCATTCACTAATCTTGTTGCCCTTCTCTGTACTCGTTCCAGCAGCTCTACATCCTTCTTGAAATGAGGCCTCCAGACCTGTATACAGTACTCTAGGTGTGGCCTGACCATTGCCTTATACAAGGGAATAATCACCTCCTTATCCCTGCTAGAAAAATTCCTATATATCATTGACAATACACCATGAGCTACTCTTGCAGCCCGTCTGCACTGCTCAGAGAACTTCATATCTGCCTGCACAACCACCCCCAGGTCCCTTTCATTCTCTACCACTGTCGGTGTAGTACCACAGAGTTGATACGTTGCTCTGGGGTTGCTGTTTCCCATGTGTAGTACTTTATATTTGTCAATGTTAAACTTCATTTGCCACCTCTCAGCCCATCTGCTCAACCTTTCCAGATCCTGTTGCAGCAGCATAGTGTCAGTAGTGTCCATGACAACCCTGCCTACCTTTGTATCGTCTGCAAACTTCGACATTAAGCTTGATATACCTTCATCAATATCATTTATTTGGTGTATTTATTCTTTACTCGGCCTTGTAATTGCATATAAGTATCGGTAAGGGTTTCCACGTGTTTGTAACTACCGCTACCGTTCGTAATTTTCCCGCCATTGTGATACGATAGTTATATACCGTACTAGGTAGCGTTAGTTGAACTTCATTAGCAGTTGAATTGTACGTTTAAATAAATACATATAACGACTTAGATTACAAACGTAATATAATTAATTATATTTAACATAATTAATAACATAACATAATTAATTAATAAATTAATAGAATCATGACTCAGACCAGAGCAGCAAAGCAAAAGGCTCAAGCTAATGGAAGTGCTGTGGCTCAGAGCAGAACTGAGGGGGGCAGTTGTCCTCTGACTCACAGCCTTATAAAATGCACTGTTTGCTTGATGTTTGCAGAGCAATCGGGTACGGGACATGATACTGCCAAGGGGGATGTCTTTGTGTGTGCGAGATGCAAGGAGTGTATCGATATCAGGCAACAACTCGGCGTTCTTGTGGGCCTATATGAGAGCTTGAAGGACAGGGTGGATGCCCTCGAAGAAACTAAATTGAGGGGCCCATCAAGCTCTCAGCTGCCCACATCAACGCCAGAGCTTGCACTTGGGCATCGCGTGACACAGAGACAACCCCCAAGGCAGAATGCGCTGGTCCCGAAGGAACTAGTAGTTGTTGGTGACTCTATTCTCAGGGAAACGGGGAACATGCTTTGTAAAAAAGATAGGTGGAACAGGACCAGGGTATGTCTGCCAGGGGCAAAGGTTGATGACGTAGAGCGAATATCATCTTTTAAGGGCACAAAAGGTGATATAGTTGAACACGTTGGCACTCATGATATTAAGAGTAGGAGACCGGCGGAACTACTTAACAAGTACAGGTCACTGTTGAACAAAAGCCGAGAATTAGGGTTGAATTTGAAAGTGTCTGCAATTCTGCCCAGACACGATAGGAGGGAGTATATGATGAGAGCCTTGTCGATCAATTTGGCCCTGGAAAGATTGTGCAAGGCTCAAGGGGTAGAATTTCTTTCAGCCTGGTCTGTACTTGTTAACAGAAGGGACTGCTTCTACAGGGATGGGATACACTTAAATAGAAAGGGTGCAAGAATATTTGCTGATGCTATCGAGGCAGTGTTAGGTGGGTCGGAAAACTGCTAGCTTGGGGGGAGACAAAGACCAATAGATTGACAGTAGCCACTGGTAGAGGTGAAAGAGATTCTTGCACTGCTTCTATGAGAATGAGCAGAAGCCTGAAAAACAAGATGCATGGTATTTCAGAGACTGCTGGGAGCCATTGCGGTACAAGTAAACACATGGGTTGTGTTAGGGTAGCTAAGAATAGAAACAGGTGCAGGTATACTTGCGTGTACACCAATGCTAGGAGTTTAGTAAATAAATTTGATGAATTTGAGGTATTGCTCAAAACATCGAAGGCAGATATTGTTGGGATATCAGAGACGTGGTGTCACACAGATATAAGGGATGCAGAACTGCAATTTGGGGAGTACAACGTCTACAGAAAGGATAGACAG
The DNA here is from genome assembly GCF_048544385.1 of Mastigoproctus giganteus. NCBI lineage: Eukaryota > Metazoa > Arthropoda > Arachnida > Uropygi > Thelyphonidae > Mastigoproctus > Mastigoproctus giganteus. Next base: position 5,449,857 of record NC_143581.1, read on the forward strand.
TATAGGAAGGGGGGAGGGGTTATGCTATTAGTTAAGAAACACATAAAAACCAAGGAAGTGAAGCCAGTCGACATCGCTGGACAGTGCAGCGTTGAGTCAGTTTGGTGTGACATAAACAGTGGGAGATCAAAATTGAGAGTAGGAGTGTGCTATAGGCCTAATGACTCTGATTAGTATAATAAGGAACTGCACAGGGAAATAGTGGGCCAGTAAATCAGAGAGTCTTATAATGGGAGATTTTAATTTCCTAGATATTGACTGGAATTTGGGGGCTGGTCACTCACACACTAGCAGGGCTTTTGTGGATTTATTGGATGATTGTTTTCTACATCAGCATGTTCGGGAGGCAACTAGAGGGAGTAATACTCTTGATATGATTATCAGCAGTGATTCTTCATGCATTAAGAATCTGCAGATAAATGAACCACTAGGTGGCAGTGATCACAGTGTGCTGAAGTGGGATTTACTCAAAGAGATAACTACCATGAGGGGTAAAGGAAAGGGTTATTGCTTCCGTAAAGGCGACTACGATGGACTGAGACAGTATTTAAATTCTATACAGTGGGACCAACTGATGATGTTACCAACAGCAAATTCAAAATGGGAAGCATTCAAAGAACTTATCTTGGAAGCTACTAGGCTTTACATACCAACTAAGAAATATTGTTCAAGGTTTAGGCCAAAATGGATGTCAGATGAACTAATGAGGCATATGGCAGAGAAGAAAAAATGCATGGGATACATACAAATTAACACATGACACAGAAGCCTATGATAGATACAAGTTGATATGCAACCAAGTTACAAAGGAGGTTAGGCAGGCGAAGGCAGATTACGAGAAATCCTTGGCAAGGGATGCAAAGAAAAACAGCAAAGAGTTCTTTACTTATGTAAACTCTAGAAGGAAGGGGATGAATCAGATTGGTCCACTTGATATTGATGGGTCAACTACTGTTGATGATCCTGCTCAGGTAGCTAACAAACTAAATGAATATTTTGCATCGACATTCACACATGAGGAGTTATTCAGCGAGGGGAATGCCAGAGGTGTATTCAACTCTAGCAGTAAGCTACAGAATCTTGAAATAACTGGGAGTAAAGTGGGATCTATCCAGTTATATTAAAGGAGGCAGCAAAGGAAATAAGCAAACCCTTAGCCATAATTACGAGAGCTTCCTTGGACTCAGGGGAGGTACCCATAGACTGGAAATGTGCAAATGTGACCCCAATTCACAAAGGAGGATCAAAGGCTGACACAAGTAATTATAGACCTGTGAGCTTAACTTCTGTTCCAGGAAAATTAATGGAGACACCGGTTAAAGAAGCACTGCAGGATCATCTAGACAAGACTTCAGTTATAGCTCGGACACAGCATGGTTTTGTTAAGGGGAAGTCTTGCCTGACCAATTTGATTGGATACTATGATGCAGTCACAAAAGAACTGGATGCAGGGAATAACTTTGATATTATATACTTGGATCTTAGAAAGGCTTTTGATACTGTTGCACATGGAAGACTGCTACACAAATTGGAGCAGTGTGACATTGGAGGCAAATTGCTGCTATGGATAAAGGGGTGGTTGAGGGGGAGAAGACAGAGAGTGGTAATCAATGGACACCGCTCATCGTGGACTGATGTTATTAGTGGAGTCCCTCAGGGCTCAGTGTTGGGTCCATTATTGTTTTCTGTATTTATAAATGATATTGATGATGGTATATCGGGCTTAATGTCCAAGTTTGCAGACGATACAAAGGTTGGCAGGGTTGTCAAGGACACTACCGACACTATGCTGCTGCAACAGGATCTGGAAAGGTTGAGCAGATGGGCTGAGAGGTGGCAAATGAAGTTTAACATTGACAAATGTAAAGTACTACACATGGGAAACGGCAACCCCAGAGCAACGTATCAACTCTGTGGTATTACACTGACAGTGGTAGAGAATGAAAAACACCTGGGGGTAATTGTGCAGGTAGATATGAAGTTCTCTCAGCAGCACAAACAGGCTGCAAGAGTAGCTCATGATTGTCTTGTCAATGATATACAGGAATTTTTCCAGCAGGGATAAGGAGGTGATTATTCCATTGTATAAGGCGATGGTCAGGCCACACCTAGAGTACTGTATACAGGTCTGGAGGCCTCATTTCAAGAAGGATGTAGAGCTGCTGGAACGAGTACAGAGAAGGGCAACAAGATTAGTGAATGGAACAAAGGGGTGCTCTTACGAAGAAAGGCTTAAGTTTTGCAAATTACAGTGTCTGGAGACTAGGCACCAGCGAGGTGATCTGATAGAGGTGTATAAAGCCTTGAATGGTTTAAGCATGCTCAATGCTGATGGGATTCTTCCTCTAGCTCAGAAAAATCACCTGAGAGGGCATAAATTCAAATTGAGGAAAGACAGATGTAGGATAGACGTGCGGAAATTTGCCTTTAGCCAGCGGGTGGTTAGTTGGTGGAACAGACTTCCATCCCTTGTGGTGGAGGTTGATAGCCGACAAAATGCCACAATTTATGATAAAATGCCTTAGCATCCAACCACTCAGGTGAATTTTCAATGGAATCCTGACCACAAGAAGCTTTCCTAAAGCCTGGAACAGCTGCCTCATCAGATGACATCTAATAGTTTGAAATCCCATTCTACCCATACACTTTCGGCCAATATTCCTCAACACTCAAAAAATCTGGAAAAAGCTGTTCTGTCCATTTTAACGAAACATCTCCTTGGAAACAAGTTGACACAGATTGACCATGCCATCAGAAACCAGGCCACAGTGACAAACCTCGCAGCCACATGTACTATATTGTCTACCTTTGAATGGTACGAGGAACTCACATCACGTAGCTTGATATTGAAGTGCAACTTACTTGAATCCTACTATCTATTCCAGGGTAATATCCTCTGGTCCATAGCATCACTCCTCCATGATAGGAAACTATAGATTGATGCTCATGGGCAATAGCACAAGAAAGTGATCTCGGCTGGTGTTCCGAAAGGAAGGAATTCTATCTGCCTCTTTATTTACAGCCATTATAGCATGTCTTGTCCGTGACAAAAAGAAAATTATCACATTCACAGATGATATAAAATGTCGGACGCCTATTGCTCCAACAATGACCTAGAGGCCGCCAAATGTATTAATAACAATCTTATTAACATTGCCTCACATCTAAAACTGTATGGATTGTATTATCAATTAATCTACAAAACAAAAACTACTGAATTTTTCCCCCAAACAACCCCAACAGTATTTGCTCCAATGCTCGGTTGAACTGTAATAACTCCCACCCACGCAGATTTGTGGAGAGTATTTGACCCAAAACAGGATTTATACTCACATAGACAAGCTTGCATCCAATGCTGTCTCTCTTCAGTTTGTGACCTTTGGCTGTGATGGGATAGTTGTAACTTTACTCATATTCTCTCTCTCTCTCTCTCTCTCTCCCTCCCCTGATCCAGTCCTTCCCTACGCTGGTGCTGTAGCAAGCAGTTCATTCTGATGGACAGCAACACTCAACTGCATAGGGCACAGCTGGTCAACAATATTGAAAGATGAAGGTATGATGGAGGTATCCATACAAGTCCATATTGATTCACTTGCCTGTTCCTCCAACCCCAAATCCATCAAGTCACCTCTGGGAGAAGACGTAGAAACAAGTATTGCAATTCCAGAGGAACTGCAATACGTGCACATGATACAAAGATTGGGAGGGTTGTTAATGACAGTATGCAACTGCAACAGGATCTAGAAAATTTAGGCAGATGGGCTGAGAAGTGGCAACTGAAGTTAAACATTGACAAATGCAAAGTGCTGCAGATGAGTATTAGTAACCCAAGAGAAATGTACCGTGTGGTACTACACTCAGGGAAGTGGAGAATGAAAAAGACCTAAAGGATAATTGTGCAGTTAGATATGATCTCTTAGCAGTGCAGATGGGCTGCCAGAACAGGTCATGGAGTCGTGTTAATGATATATAGGAATTTTGCTAGCAGAGACGAGGTGATTATTCCATTGTATAAGGCAATGGTCAGGCCACATGTTGAGTACTGCATATAGGTCTGGAGGCCTCATTTTAGGAAGGATGTAGAGTTGCTAGAATGAGTACAAAGAAGGGCAATAAGATTGGTGAGAGGAACAAAGGCTTAAGTTCTGTAAGTTGTAGAATCTGGAGACTAGGCACCTGCGAGCTGATCTGATTGAGGTGTATAAGGCTCTGAATGGTTTGAGCAAGTTGAGATTCTTCCGTTTGCTCAGATTAGCATCAGCATTTGTACAGGCACATGATGCAAGAAAGCAAGCTTATATCAGCAAAAAAAAAATCTTCTAATTTTACCCATTTGCTCGCTCCAAATGTTTGTCTAGTTCTGCCTTGAATCTATTTAAGCTATCAACTTCTACAACAACAGATGGAAGTTTGTTGCAGCAATCAACCACACGCTGGCTAAAGGCAAACCTCCGCACATCTATCCTACAACTGCCTTTCCTCAATTTGAATTTATGCCCTCTCAGGTGATTATTCTGAGCAAGAGGAAGAATCCCATCAGCACTGAGCATGCTCAAACCATTCAAGGCTTTATACACCTCAATCAGATCACCTCAGGGGTGCCTAGTTTCCAGACACCGTAATTTGTAAAACTTAAGCATTTCTTCGTAAGAGCAACCCTTTGTTCCATTCACTAATCTTGTTGCCCTTCTCTGCACTCGTTTCAGCAGCTCTACATCCTTCCTAAAATGAGGCCTGCAGACCTGTATACGGTATTCAAGGTGTGGCCTGACCATTGCCTTATATTAGATTACGCACGAGGAGGCATAAATTCAAATTGAGGAAAGGCAGTTGTAGAATAGATGTGTGGATTTGGCCAGAGGGTGGTTGACTGCTGGATAAAACTAATACCAACTGTCGTTGTGGAAGTTGACAGCGTCAACAAAAATGTAAGGCTGAAGATGGACAAACTTGCTTTCTTGCATCATATGCCTTAACTTATGCTAATTCTAAAATCTACAAGCATGGACACCTGCAGTAAGGGGCAAGAGGGACATTTATCCCCTCTGGATTTTTCAATTTTAATAAAATTCATGTAATTTTTTCTTTCACAAGAGTACCAGAAGTGCACGGGTAGAAATTAGCTTGAACAAAGCTGCTTTTATAGCAAGTCATAACCCAATTTGGCAATGATTGTATATATCTTCAGTTTTTTTTTTTAAATAGTGCCTTTCTTTTACCTAAAAAAATTGTAGCCAAATATATTTTTGTTTCTTTGACGTCTACCATGACAATTTCTCTATTATCATAGGCGGAACCTTTTTGTAAGAAATTGTTTCTGGAACTTGGGGTTAGGGAGAGGTGGATTTTTTAAATAATGATGTCAAATGTGCAAATATAAGACTATATTCATATTGTCAAATTATTGGTAGTATTATGAATTGGATAAGTTTATATATATATATATATATATTTTTTTTTTTTTTTTTAAAGATATAAAACTTTATTTTTTCAAGATTACAACTTGTGTTTAAACTGAAAAAAAAAAAAAAAAAAAGCCTTGCTCAGCCATTTCTATGCTTTTTTTAGTTTTTTTACAGTGCCAGTATATTTCCCCCATCCCCCTGGAAAAATTTCTACAGGCATCCATGTCTACAAGACTTTGCTAAGATGTGCACCAAAAGAATGCATCTGCATATTCCCAGTATTTTCAACATCATGATTAGAGGCTGCTGGCACTGCTCTTCCACTTTGGAGGCCACTTCTGGATATTTTTATGTAGCACTGTGTGAGTGAATCTGAATATGAGCTGCCAATGTCAGATTTTATTCATTTCTGCATTCTTCTGGTGCAGGATTTTCTGTTAATTGCCTCCTCAATTATTTTGGACTGGGATAATCAGTATATGGCTTACTTCGTGGGTAGCAAAGTTGGTAGGATTGCCATCCTCCCCACACTGGGTTGAAAAGACCTGAATTCGAACCCCTCTATGATGGGAGGAACTTTTACAGGCCTTTTTCACAATGTGGCTGAGTTAGTCGGTCTCACGTGAGGGTAGCATGGTTTTTTCCAGGAAAAGAGCAAAGTATGAACATAAGCCATATATATGGTGCAAGGAAGCCTAGTCTTTGCCACACCAGCCAAAAAAAAAATAAAATAATAATAAATAAATAAAAATTCTCATATAGGTGTCCATTCAGTTGACCTTTGAAATTCCCCAAACTGTCAGCATCAATTTGGAGGTAACTTATTATAGTAATAACTCTAAAGGAGGGTAGACAACTGTTGTAGTTTTCTGTTAAGGTTTTGCTGTTTCCTGAATGTATTGGGTATGCTACCAAGCTAACCATTGTAAATGAGTTATCTACACTACAAACTTGTAGTGCTGGTGGAAGTAGAACTGGGATCATAAAACTGTTCCAAGATATGTAGATTGTTGTGATCAGAATGTTTTCAGTTGTACGATAAAGTATACTTCACCTCGGACTTCTTTTACCTCAGACTCAATATTAAATTGCAGTAATATTAGGTAAGTTTGCAAAGAGAGTTAGCTGGGCAAAAGAGAAAGAATTGGGCAATTTGCTGGAGATCTATAGCAGAGCGCACAGATTTTTTTTGTGACATAGTAACAGTAATAAATGTTTGTTAATGACAGTATGCCATTACTAAACATCAGCCAAAGGGAAAAAAAAGAAAAAAAAAAAAAATTCACACCATTTCCTCTAAAATTTTGTTCAGTTCCTCCTTGAAGTTTTTTCCAGTTATTAACCACCCGCTGGCTAAAGGCAAATTTCTGCACATCTATTCTACAACTATCTTTCCTCAATTTGAAACTGTGCCCCCTCAGGTTCTTAATCTGAGCAAGAGGAAGAATCCCATCAGCATTCAGCTTGCTCAACCCATTCAAGGCCTTATACACCTCAATCAGATTGCCTCGCAAGCGCCTATCTCCAGGCGCTGCAATTTGCAGAACTTAAGCCTTTCTTCGTAAGAGCACCAATTTGTTCCCCTCACCAATCTTGTTGTCCTTCTTTGTACTCCTTCTAGCAACTCTACATCCTTCCTAAAATGAGACCTCCAGACCTGTACACAGTACTCTAGGTGTAACCTGACCATTGCCTTGTATAATGGGATAATCACCTTCCTGTCCCTGCTAGCAAAATTCCTATATATCATTGACAAGACTCCATGACCTGCCCAGGCAGCCCATCTGTACTGCTCAGTGAACTTCATATTTGACTGCACAATTACCCCCAGATCTTTTTCACTTTCCACTTCCCTGAGTATAGTACCACACAGTTGGTACGTTTCTCTTCAGTTATTGCTACCCATGTGCAATACTTTGCATGCATGCATGCTTCATTACTAAAAATAAAAATTTTTAACTTGTATTCTCTTTCATAAAATTTTCATTTATAGTGCAAACAATTTAGTGTCATTTATATCACTCATTTTAGTTCAGCACAATTTGGGTGACAAGAGCATTTAACAAAAGCCTGGAGAGGATGGCACCTTTAAGGACCTCTGTAGAGATCATTCTTGTAAATGTGTAACTCAGTCTACAACTTTACTTGCAGATTACCAGGAAATGCTAAAAGGAGGCTGAAAACATCAACAGCAATGCTATAAACCATTTAAGCATTAAGAATTGAAACAAGTATTTGAACTGCATAACACATCTATAACAGTTGCACATGAAAACCTAGCAGATTTACAGTTTTCCAAGATACTCATAGCAGTGTATTTTGTTCTGATTGCTATGTGACACTCAGTCACTTAAATATTTCATCTTGCCCATTTCTGCACTGATTGCACACATATCTTTATGCCACTGCCCGCCTGCTTTATATTGCATAGTACAAACATGCAGTGTTTCTCAAGGCACACTCCATTTCTTGAAAAGGATAGGTGTTTTAAACTACATGAAATGAAATAAAGTATCCACTCAGTGTATGCTTGTGTGGATACGTTATTACTATTTCTTCCTTATATTCAAACACAGCTGGAATGGTGTTTATAGTTGCAAGCAGATTTGCCACTGTTGACCAGCAAGGGATAGAGAGTGACAAGTCTAGCGAATCTGTTTTTTGTGTGGACTGAGTGACGTTTTCAAACTGCTTGAGCAGGGAGTGGTTATTCACGCACAGCAAATAATGTTTTTTTTTTAATACAGTTAGTTTTAATTATACGTGAAGCCTTAAGAGCAATATGTAGTTAATTGCAAACAGATCTGCAGTGTACTTTGGTCTCTATTTTTTAATTTTCTCATCTTGTTTTTTAATATTATATGAAAAAGAGCAAATATAATTAGCAAACTTTAATATTAGTAAGGAAAAAACTTGGTGTGAGAAATTATTTTATTCACCTTTATTGCTGCTACAAGTATATGGGAATTTTGCAAGACATCTAACGTAAAGATAGTAAAAACACCAGACTACATATCTAATTTTCCCACATGCTATTTAGTCTCTTCTCATCAAGTTTTGTGAGAAGTCTTACTTTCATTTCGTTGTTTTAAACATAACACAAAAAAATATATAATAAAATAAAATAAAATAAAATTACAATCTGCTACTACTACTAGCAGTAGGAAATTAAAGACATTGCATACTTTCCTTTTACAGTAGACTTTTACAAAAATATATTAAAACAGCAATACACACCATAATTTAAAATTATAATCTTCTTTTCAATGTGTTAATAATGAATATTAAATCAAATGATACAAATACATTACATCAATCTAAGGCATTATTTTAATGGCTTTTGTGAGATAATGCAAAATTTTACTACCTTAGAAAACTTAAGAATTCTTTAAAAATGCTTGTTCTGGCAATAGTACATGGTATAAATTTGCCAGTTCATTAAAGCTGCATTACAGAAAAGTAGAGCGGTAGTGTTATATCAGATTTTATTTTACAAATCCTATATAATGGAGAGTAGTATCTCTTTTTAAAACTTTTGCATAAAGCAGCTTTATTTCAGCAGTACAAAACATTAATCCATATACAAGAATATAAGCTAAACTTAATATTGGCTATTGCCAAAATTCTATATGAGTTCTAAATTGCAAAGGGTATAGATCTGCAAAAGCAGGGATAGCGATTGCATTTAAATTGTTTGAGAATTCACTCTGTGGTGAAAAAGATGCAAAGCTGATAACTATTTTACTTCTGACCACATTATTCGAGAAAGGCAAGGATGGATGAAATTGGTGGTGCATAACATTAAATGAAAGGCTGGCTACTTTTCTTGGTGAACCTATATAGCCTGTGATAGCAAGTCAAAAACACCAACATGAAACTACTAAATTAACTGTACTAAAGTACATAACTTCTGGCTTTGTTCAGAGTCAAACTATTACAAAATTACATTATTATATATGAAGCTCATGATCAAAATAAAAAGCTTAGCATTCAAATATGAAAATGACAAGAAAGCATATATTTTAAAATAAACAACTACTCTAAAATATGAAAACAGTGCATGTTTATTATTATTCAGTTAATCAAGTATCATTTGTTTCAGAACAAATGATATCTGAAGAAACACATAACGTGAAACAACAAAATACTGAGATTACTGTAGAAAAATAATATGAATTATACTATGAAATTAATGCAGACCTGTTGAATGGCTGGATCAACATTTAATTGCATTTCACTTGTAAACTACAGAAGGTGGTGGTAATGGCATATATTGATAAACTGGCTGTGGTCCTAAGGTAAATGTGTGCAGATGAAAATTGCGAGATCAAGCCACTATGCTGCCACAAAAACTGCACAGTCCATTGTTAGCTGCTGCACTATTGTGCCGGCTGAAATAAAAGTTACAAAAAAGTGTAAACTCCTCCAGCCTTGGCTGTCCAAAGTATGGACATTTATTTATTTTTTTGTTTTAGTTGTTTGTTCTTTGCATTCCATATCCAGATCGCATAGAGACACTTGTTGTTGATATTTGGTTGGTAACAGTCAACGCCTTAAATACGATCCTTTGGAATTTACGAGCATGGATGTTCCTCTTCATTTTATTGAATTTATTGTGGATGTAGCACATCTTGGATGGGGAGCCATGCATTTTCACTGCTAAAGTTGAGTGTCACTTTAGTTTATTTTCATGATTTCATTTTAATTTGATTATTAGGATGTCTTGGTACTTTATAGCAGAATTGCATCTTGCTAAGTACAACTGTAATTGTTGCATTAATTTAATGGTATAATCTCAGAGACATAATATTTTTCTTTGTAGCTTTCGTTGTTTTGAAATGAAGTAAAGAAACAAATACCTCTTAGTAAAGTAAAATTCAAAGCACAAAGACCACAATAAAAACTGAAAATACAAGTAGTATCCATGGCATAAATTATGAGTAAAATTACAGTAGTGTCACACTTACAAATATTTTTGATTATAAAAATTACTAAACTAAAAAATCTATCTAATGTGTTATACTCCTCTTGATGCTATCATTAACAAGATACAGTGTTCAGAATGTAATATTAAATATTCTTTAGCGTACTTGTCCAAATAGCAAATTAAATTTTTATCTGAAAATACAAGATATCCGTGATAACTTAGAATGACCTCAATCAGAGACATGATTTAATAATAAGGAATATTCTGTGGGCCATTTGTGGAATAATCCTTATTAAACCTTGAAGAGCATCTGAATATGAAACTTAAGGTCAAGTCAACAGGTGCCATTCCTATATTGCATTAGACCCTAGGGGCTGGTGCAATACAGGAATGAAATACCATAATAAAAAACAGAGCTACTATTCAGTCACATACCATAGTGTAATTTTGTAACAGTTTGACTCAATGCAATGTAAATACAGCAAAAAATATTTAGCATCACATGGAAATTGATTGAATCAGAGGTGACAATTTGCAGTTCTATTTTTAATATATATTTGCTATTTATTAATTACAGTAACATGGTTGGTGTGCCAAACTAATACACTGTAATTTTTTATTATGACTTACAATGATGCAATTAAATTAACAGTAAACTTGCTATTAAATCAATATTCAGATCTTTATCACTCATTCAGCTCAGCTCTTTGGAAATATTATAATGGACATATCAAAATGCTAATATTATAGCATGCTACCTAAAATATTTAAAGTGGATATATATACAGGAAATGAGAAATCATATTTTATTTCAATATGTTCTGTAAAATGACATAATTGAGACATTTTGGAGAACAATCTGCAAATCTAACATTTCTAATTTACTAATTCTCTTTCTTTTTTACATTAGATTTCTAACTATCCTGTAACAAGAGTCAGTCATAGGTAGGTTGTGCAGAGATAGCTGCAAGCATTTGAAGGGTATATAGTTAATCCACCAGAAAGCAAACTTGATTTGCTCTTTAGTTGCCATTAATCATGCACTAAACACACGAACGACAACCTATTACACTGTAATCAAAAAATTATACTCTTCAGCTGTTTCAGCAATATCTATGAAAACCATAAAATTTAGAATTAGATGATGATGACAAAAAAAATATCCTATCAACAGGATTTTTTCTTTCATTTATGCTTGGTTGACGAAAACTAGTAGAACTATTACATGAGCTAATGGCAAAACACTGCATTTTGCTAATCACATGTAATTAATACTTCCAATCATTATAAAAGTTTGTTGGGATGGAATGACATCTTGCTGGAAGTAAAAATTATACAGCCGTATTTTGTATTGGGAATTTCTGAATACAGTATAAAAATACAATTCCAATATTAAATAATAAATCAATATCAGTATACATACAGAACAGAAATAAGTAATATTTATAATAATTACAGCACAATTTATTGTTTCTGTTATATCGTACACAGCAATTAACAAAATAGTAAAAAAAAAATATTTTGTATTCTCTTTTTCCTAAACAAACTGCTGCCTATAATTGTGCTGTGTCTATACTGCTCTTATTGCCTATCACACTCAGAGGACTTTTACCACGTCCTCAAAAAAGTATCTAAAGTGGATTTTTGCAGCTCTATAAAGAAAGTAAATACTACACTATTTCAGTATGTTATAAATACTATTTCTAAAGTAAAAGAAGGATTAAAACAAGAAATTAGAGAGACACATACACCAGTATTAATATACTGGATTAATACACTAAAACAGTGAACAACAATAATACAGAAAAATGAAATTTTCAGACTAGGTCTCCATGCACAAGGCACAGCAAAATTCTATTTTGTCTCGTTGCACCAATCAGTTGAATTCCCCTTGAAAAGGTGTCAAGTTATGACATTTTCTAAGAAAAATATAATCAATATGATTTGTACATGCTCATTTGCCTCAACATTTGAAGTCTCCAAAAATTGCTTCAACTAGCAGAACACTGAAAGAGCTTTAATAAAGCTTAAAGAGTAGGTCAATTTGTTTCATGGATAAGTGAATTTATTCTAAATAAAACATCAGTGTTTCTTAAAAAAATAAAAAATATTAATCAGAGCAGAAGAAATAATAAAATATTGAAAGAGATCACCAATAATAAAATGGTAGGATGATAAAAAGATGATAACATTAATTCATATAGGAAACAATGATGAATAAGCTAAAAATTTATTCTAAAAATGAAAAAATTAGGCATCTTAATATTAACAGGATACACAAAATTGTTTTAGATAATCAAAGAATTAATGGGAAACAGCATTGATGTTTCCCTCAAAATACAGGGTATTCATTTTAGAATGAGCTATGTTGCATGCTTTACAAAGGATGATGTCTCAGTGTTCTTTCGATGAGAAGATTAACTGGTCAAGAAAGTGATCATCTCATAACCTGTGATGGGTTATTTAAGTATAGAAAAATGAGGCACAAGACATTTCAACCAATTGCTTAGCATCCATGTGGCACAGTACCCTACTGTCCACAATGAAATGAACACCCTGTGGAACATCAGGCATCCAAAAAAAAAAAAAAAAAAAGAAATCTGATATCTGTATAAATCATTTATAAGCTATAAGGTATTATGCAGTTGTCTGTATAAGATATGACTTATATATCAGTATATTGCAAGTTAGCAATTTCATCTTTATATTCACTGGGAGGAATAACACTTTTCTGGTGTTATTCCTCCCAAATCTTCCCACTAATATAGTCCTTTTGATTTGTTTATAAGTAAATACTACTACACTTAGTATACCACTAGGATTACACTTATGTACATTGTGTAAGTACAGGAGTAGTACGCATATATAATACTCACTACTAATAACAACCACAAAGACTCGTCATTAAAACATGACAAATGAACCCCCCCAATTTGCTGATGGAAAAATTCTCTGACCCCTGAGACCTTTCTCGAGCCAAAGAAATGTGTGATGAAAGCATGTGTCAGGAACTATAAAACTTACAGTGAAAGCATGAGGAGGAAAGGCAGGGGTAGTAGTGAAAAATCTAATTGCAGTATTAAGTTCAACTGCTATTTTCACAACACAGAGTAGCTTAAATAATAGCCATTAATATCACAGCTTTGCAATGCATGGAGGGATATTTTAAATGACACTGTTAATGGGATTAATCAAAATATAAACAAAGAAAAGTACGGATTTTGAAAAAAATTTTTTCTAGATTTTTATAATTTAAAATAAATTTAACTTGAACTAAATGAATGTATGGCAAAATTTATTGTACATTGTGCCCACTGAGGTTAATAAAAATGATTAAATGGAGTCTATACAAAATGCACATACATGTGGAAGAGCATGCATGCATAAACACACACACACACACAAATTTTATTATCCTGAATTAATATCCATTCTATCAGGATTTCAAGAATACGAAAACCAATATTTTTATGTATCTGCAATCTTACAATTTCACACCGCTATTCCTAAAATAAGTGTAATCTCCCTAAAAATTTACATAATATTAATATAATATTTCACACTACTTGCATCATAATAACAAACTGTATACAGGTTAGCAATTACAAAGAGATATCAATCATCCAAAATGTAAATTATCTGACACCAGTTGGTGAACTGGAAAATAACAGCAACCAAACACACTGTGCATATATCCATTTATTTTACATCACTGAAAATATTTCAAAAAACGTTGAAAAATTATGCTTCACAACAACAACCAACAATAGTAATTTTTACTGCAAACTAAAATACATGCAATAAAAAAAACTGGTAAAAACAGATGTATTTACAATAAATGACGGTTAAAATAAAATGAAATGACGGTAAAATATGACTAAAATGGAAGTTAAAATAATATTAAAATATAATAGTAATAAAAGCACTAAAAACTGTAGCTTTCGGAGACAACAGACTCCTTTCTCAACAACGTTGATCGTCTCCGAAAGCTACAGTTTTTAGTGCTTTTATTACTATTATATTTTAATATTATTTTAACTTCCATTTTAGTCATATTTTACCATCATTTATTGTAAATACATCTGTTTTTACCAGCTTTTTTATTGCATGTATTTTAGTTTGCAGTAAAAATTACAATTGTTAGTTGGTGTGAAGCATAATTTTTCAACATGAATTTTCCCAACCTCGTAGGCCTGTTTGGAAACATTTCAAAAAACGGCACATCCGAAACCAGGTGGGCAGGAGCAGCAGTGCGTAGCACACACTTCCTGATTAGATTGGGGTTCGAGCCTGTGCATACCAAATACGGAGGATGCGGAAAGGTCAGGGAATGACCACCGCATATCCCGGAGCAATATGGCCTTAGTTGCTAATGCTCCTAAAAACCAAATAACATAACGTAACCACCACATATCCCCAGCCCAGATAAAGGGTATGGGTTGGTGTCAGGAAGGGCATCCAGCTGTAAAAATTTCATGCCACAACAGTAAAAATGCTGACCTCATATATAATGGGAAAAAGTATATAATGTCCTCGACAACAAAAAAATATTTCAAAAAACAACAAATTAAACTGCCTAAATGGCAAACCATATTTAGTTTAGTGTTAATCTAACTTTTCGTGGACGAAAATGCTTTCTTGTTGATGACAGACACCTGTCAATTATGTCATTGTGCTTCTAATTAATTAAAAATTAAACAGTATTTTCTGCTAACTCTTTCACTGCTGGCTTTTCCAATGACATTTTTTTACCCAGGATTGAGTAAATCTAAATTGGAAAATATTCAATTTTTATTCTACCAAATTGGAAGAAAAAGTTCTAAAAGTGGGTAGTTCCCCCTCCAAGTGAATTAAAATCTGAAGCTGTGAATGCATTAAATCAAACAAAGATTGAAAATAGCTCAACAGCTTAAATACAGAAATGTTTTTGCTCCAAAGTGAAATGACATTCCTGATGCCAATATGATTAGAATAAAAATTGTAAAAATTTAAAAACTCTAGTGGAAGCAAGCTGCAAAAGAGGTAAGTGCATATGCAAAAGAGCGGGGGGGGGGGGGACACAGAAGTTTGTGGTAAATCCAAGAAGTTAGAGAAGAAAAACATAAGAAATTTTTTTTTTCAAAATAAACTAACACAGCCTTACTGAAATATAAAGAAAAGTGTAAGAGGATTAAGTGTGTGAAGAGACTAAAAAAAAATCTTGGGAAAGCCAGAAAGCAAGTATCAGCAAAGAAATGACATCAAAGTTTGCCTTCCAATATCTATGCTTAACAAATTCATGCTGTGATTCTCTTATAATTCCATACTTGTCCAAATAATCTTGTATTGCATCCAAGGAATATTAAAACTCAATAATCTCACTTTCAATGGGATCAACTAATCCCACTGAAAGCAGATTAGATTGCTTACACACCTCCAATCCATTTGCCTCCCTTTAGCTTTCATAATAAGACCAAGGATGGTCTTATTATGACAGCTAAAGGTTTTCTTACATCTTTTGCTGCTTCCTTTGGTGTAACTGGATAGATCTCATCAACTCCAAGTGCCTTGTTCACTTTTATTGTAATAACTTTGTTTTTAGTGCCTACTTAGTCATCATATAACCATTCAACTCTAAATTAGTATCAGGAAACTTCCTCATATGTGAATGTGAATGCAAAATATCTATTAAGCTTATCAACAACCAATTCAGGATCATTGATACTGTTACTATAGATAAAGTGGACCAATACGGATGGTTCCATTCTTTCCTTTCCTTTAAATGTTAACATAAGTGAAGAAATCCTTGAACTATTCTTTGCACACTCTCTCTCTCTCTCTTAGCTTAGGATTGTAATTTGCTGTGGCATGCTTAACTTCCAAGTAATATTATTAGACTAATTTATATTTATTATAGGACTCAGAGTCTGCTAATAAATTAAGCATCCCATACACCTTTCTTTTCCTAAAGCCACTAATGTCATCAGTTTTGACATATATTTTGATCTATAACTTGAACAATACATTTTTGTTGAAATCAAAAGCTCAGTGTCTTTCAGGATAACTTCCCTAAATGTTTGACATTTAACATTTATTTATTTGCAACCCCTGGCCTTTTGGCCATGAAGAGAAAGTTGGAACACTTAACCTTGTAACCAGTTACAATCAAATGTTGCAATAAAAATTCTCTCTCTCTCTCTCTCTCTCTCTCTCTCTCTTGTTAGTTACCACTGATCTCACCGAAAAGAACTTAAACCAAGACTAGTTTAAACTCCTTTGTGAAAGGGAGTGTATATCTGATAACCAAGTTGAGAATATTCTCAACTTGGTTATCAGATATTCTCTGATGTAAGAAGCAGTTATTCAGCAATTCCAACTACTAGGTGAATGATCAACCTACAAGTACCAGTCAATCTGTGAAAAATTAGTCTCCCATAATAAGACATTTTGATTTGCTTTCCCATTCTATATGACTGTAAAGGTGTTCATTATACTTATAAGTCAGCTTCCTAATAGGAGTACATTATTGGTCTATAACACATCCCTACTCTCATCTTTGTCACACCATACTGATTTACTATAGTTATAGTAAATCAGTTTTTTTTTGTTATTTTTTGGTTTTTAGGAGCATTAGCAACTAAGGCCATATTGCTCCGGGGATATACGGTGGCCATTCACTGACCTTTCTGCATCCTCCATATTTGGTGGTCACGGGTCGAAACCCGGTCTAATCAAGAAGCATGTGCTACGCATTGCTCTCCTGCCCACCTGGCTACAGAGGCACCTAAATCAGTTATAGTTCCAGATCAAGCAATTGTTAGAGGAAAGAAGTGCGACTGTGGCTAGGGCTAAATTAACTAACAGGAAATAGGATAGCATGGAGATAAATAGTGAATGGAAGTCTAATAGTCAAGGACTGATCCTTACTATCAAAGCAACCTACTCCCCCTCTTCCCCACCTCAAGCAAGTACAACAGAGTTGAATGGTGATGTAACTATTTAAAACTACAAATTGAAGAATTAAACTGAATTTAAATTAATTTAACTTGTAGTTCAGGATGGCCAAACACAGACAGAGGGGGTTTACAAGAGACTACAGTATTTTGTGGTTATGAGTCCATATTTGATATCCTTGTTCTTGATATCATAACTGCAATTCACAAGCACTTCTACAGATGGCAGTATTAGAATTATAATAGCATTAGCAAAGGCACATGATGCAAGAAAGATATATGTGCTGTATGTAATATATATATGTTGAAATATATATGTGCTGTATGTAATAATTATTAACCTGAATAAAGTTTGTTGTTATACTGGAGCAAGCATGACTATGTAAAATTTAAATTCCCAAAGAAATGTCAGGATTTTTTGTTAATGATTTTTTTTTTTGATAGATAAGACAGAATAAATATTATATATACACAAACACGCCTGTAATAAAAAGATTAAAGAACTTTAGAATATAATTTTTAAAAACAATGATAAGAATAATACTTAAAACAAGAACCACTGCATTTGTACCTTCAGGGGCTCACATCTGGTATGGGCTTGGCACACCCAGGGCCCCCGAGGTGGATATCATCATTCTTCTCTTTCTTGGTGATTCCCTTCTATTTCTTTCTCTCTCTCAGGGTAACTCGGAAATTTGTTTTTAGTTGTTGCAGCATGAGCGTCAGGCTTCCTTGCACTATATGGCTAGTATTATCAATAATAATAATAATATCTGTGATTTACAGCAGCACAGAGTATTTTTATTGCCAAAACAATTCAGTGAAAAATTCCAAGAGCAAGTAATTCACGTGCAAATCACTTCTTTACTGAATTGCTTTTTTAATCTAAATACTTTGTGCTTCCAAACCACCATTCTGTGAATTTTTGAAAAGACAGAATATGTAGTGGTTCATGCTTTTATTATTATTCTTATTATTATTTTAAGATCATTACATCCAAAAATTACTTAATTTTTTATTGCAGCACTATTCATTACATGTATATATTCACACTCTTCTCAGCTAGCTTTTTACTGGTCAGAGCATGGCATTATTTCTTTGTTTTACTATCTCATTAGATACATAAAATAAAGTTTTATATGGGTGATTCCACCCAACATCTGAATATGTATAAGTTCAAATAAAACAAGCCTAATTTATATGCAAAGGGCTCAGTGAATAAAACTTTCCAATTAGATTTAATTTTCTCTAGAATTAACAAACATTTCTAAATAAAGTGGGTCATAATATTACTTTTCCTTTTAGTGACTTCTCTACATCTCACTAAATAAATAAACAAAGAAAAAACATAATTAAGTATTTAAATTATTATTTCCTTAAACATAAAAAAATCAACACGGTGTTTCATAATATTAGAAATACTTAATTATTACAAATATTAATAAGACCGTATGAATCTTTCTGGATTATAATCTTTTCTTAGTTATCAACTATTAATTTTGCAGGTTGTGAGGGGGGGGAAGAGGATGGCTATTAGTTTATTTTGTGTGAATTTATAGTTGTATATGAGTTAACATTATACTAATTGGAGTTAACTCTGCAGTGGGTGAGCAGGTGCACTGCATGCAACATTCAATACTTTTTGGAGGAAAAAAAGGCAAGAAATTGTTTAAAATGCCACACTTTATAATTCTATTCATTATCCCAATATTGGATAATATCTTTAGTAACCAAAATCATAATATCTTTAGTATAAAAAAAAAAAAAAAATCCCTTACTATCTCTCAATTCCAACAAAACAATGCAGAGATAGAAATCAAACTCTATGAAAAAATAATATACAAGTAAGCACATTTTGTAGGTATATTTACTAATTAAAAAATAAGAAATATTTGCAAACTGAAACACTTGGTAACTTGCCCTGACAGGATACTGCATACCCATTTTTGGTTACGATAAAGAAATTGAAGACCACACTGGAAGCATACTGACGTTCACACTAACATAATGATATTTTAATCATTAAATTTAAGTGTGCATGTGTAGGGGGAAGGGAGTGAATTGGATTTAATGCCACTTAAAATATTTCCTGAGGGTCGAACAACAGAAAAAGTAATATTTTGTTTTCTGTTGGTTAAGGATGAGAGTTGTTCTAACATCCGGCTTTAATCTTTCATCTAGATTTGAACTGTCTTATTAGGTTTAATGTGATCTGAAAAGGACATTATGGGAACAAATATTACAATAAATTAAATGAAATATTTCCATGTGAAAAATCAGTTTATTAGAATATAGCAAGAAAAAATTCCCATCCACGAACAGATCTAATCACAAAATTAAAGTGGTTATGTTTTTGAATTCAACTTTGGAACTGTGTACCAATTAAAGTGGTTATGTTTTTGAATTCAACTTTGGAACTGTGTACCATGAGAAAGCTGGTTTTACACAAATTTTCTACAATTGGGTTCTACAGCTATTTCTGGCATCATAATTTTTAGTAAATCTGCTATCTTGATGAAAACTAATTGTCGAAGAGTTTAACTCTTCGGTAAATTTTTGTGCACTAGTTAAAACAAACCCAAATATGAATTTATCTGAAATGTGAATAACACTAATAAGGCCATGCAAATTATTAATATCACATGACTTTTATTGTATACTAAGTATCAATAAGTAACTCATACACAAGATATCTACTTAATAATTGGTGACATTTCTGGATTCCATGTCATCAGGCAGGTAAGAGAGTTGGGAGTAATTTTGTACAGGACAGAAGACAAATTAATATTAGTAGTGGTAAATGATGCAAGCTTATACAGCATCAACAACAAAATATCCTCACCTGTACATCCCCTCTGTAACAGCTGAACTTGGGTGAGATTAACTGCTTAATGTGCAATGTATATATCCCCTCTAACAATCTGTCTAATCCTTTAAATTTATTCAAATTACCCACTTCCACAATACCAGATGGAAATTTGTTACAATCTACTCACTGGCTGAAAGCAAAATTTCACACATATATCCTGCAACCATCCTTTTTCAATTTAAGTTTGTTCTCCTTGAATACACTGCCCAAAAAAGAGTAAGGATGCCACCAGCATTTAATTTACTCAATCTGTGTAAAGCCTTAAACATTTCAATAAAATTCCTCACTACTCTTGTTACTCTTCTCTGCACTTGTTCCAACAGATTCACAACCCTCCTAAAATGGGACTACCAGATGTATACAGTACTCAAGGTGCAACACAATTATATGGAGTACCTTGTATTTCTTGCCACATCTCAGCCCATCTGCCTAATTTTTCTAGGTCTTTTTGCAATAATATGTCTTGATTCCAGTTCAAGCCTGGCAATCTTTGTATCATCTGCAAACTTGACATTCAGCTTCATATGCCTTCATCAATATCATTGAAAATGGTAATGGGTTTAGCACTGAATCCTAAAGACTACTAAGATATCAGTCCAAAAAGAGTAGTGGCTATTAATAACCATCCTCTGTCTTCTGTAACTCAAGCATAACTTTATCTATAAGTATGCTTGAGTGGCAGCAGCTTTACTGAAATTTATGTATGTTATGTCAAAATTATTTCTTGCACGCAGTTCCTTTGTTACTGTGTTTAAAGTCTTTTAAATAATCTAAATAGTCTTCTATCTTGTACAGTTAGTCTCAGCTTTCAATCTTTCCTGATTATGCTTGATAACATCATTCAATGTGAAATCCAAAAACTGCCAAATATTAAGTAGATCTGTTGCATGGGGGTTGAATTTACTTTATTGATACTAGTGATAACAACACTTCATTTGGTTTAATTAGTGTTATTCATAGTTTACAATTTATTATGAACAACCACATAATGTCCTTTTCTCAACAGATATTTAAACATACTTTTAATGAAATTAAGAAACTTTCTATAACAAGAAAAATTCAGAGCTTGTATTTTGTGAGTCATACAGAAATATATATATAACTTTTCACATTCTTTGCAGTAACTTAAAACTGAAAAGCTCTATAGAGACACTAAAGAGATTTTAAATACAAATAATCTGTGGTAAAAATTTTTATCTGTTACATACAAGATACCATTAGACTTGTGTGTGTGTGTGTGTGATAACTATTAACTAAGATCCATACAGAAAGCATATTTTATATGCAGTCAGACCAAAACTTATCGATCCAAAGAACAGCAAAGGAACAGACAGAACAAAAATGAATTTTTAAAAAAAATTGAATATATACAATACAGCCACAATGGATTATGATGCCATAAGCTTTGGCATATACAAAGAGTATTTATCAAAACCAGTACTTGTGCATGGAAAGGCATGGTGAACACATTGGGTAGAGCCGCCGCATCAATAAGCAAAGCTTTTTGTATTACTTATTTCATTGGATAATAACCATGCTAACATTAATTCATATGGTTTAAATGGGTCTATTTACATTTAGTTGTACTAACTGGCCTAGAAAGTATATACAATATCTTATACTCACTGCATCATAACAAATATTTATACTGTATATACACATCTATCACTAGTTAATATTACAATAAAACTAACTGCAATGAAGAAAAAAGCTCAAAGTATATTATATACAAAGTTTTATGCCACTATAGCACCCCTTTTCAAATGTCATATGTTAATTTTTATAATGCATCATTTTTTTAAAGGATTAGCTAATAACTTAGCTTTTAAAGGATTGGATTTTTCAGTTAAGTATGCAGAATGCATTATTAATTGTGGTCAATAAAATTCACACTATGCACTATGTTAGGAATTCATTCAGGCATTAACAAACTATACTGCATGGCATATGGTTTAAAACTGGTTACCATGTCTTTGAAACAGAATACAGTTTCAAAGCACTGTTAAAAGATACATATAAACACTATGTATTTATACATCTATATGTATAAATACATAGTATTTATATATACATACTATATATACATGCAGATATTTAATATTTGTATATTGTCTCTTTAGGAATACTTTTAAAAAGAGATTAACTGGACACTTTGAAACTTCGTTCCTTTCAGTAATATGCTGTATAGTTCATCAGTGTTAGAATAAATAACTTTTTAAGGTACACAGTGACTAATTTTTATCAGTCACTGTGTGCTTTTTTACATAATGTTTTTCAGCAACTACATAAAATTCATTATTTCAAACAATTATATTCTCTTTGAAGACCTTAAAATTAGCCAAATGCAATGGAAATAAGAATGTGCATTCTAATATAATGTAGCAGTTTTATTAGTTTATATTATAGTACCTTGTTAATACTGATATTACTGTATGTATAATCAGCCTCTCCAAGTAAGTAAACGTTCTCTATCTGCTTGATCCAATTTTTATAAATACGATGTCTTACTGTAAATGGTTCAAACTTTTTTTCTTTTTCTTCCATTTAGTCTGGCTTCAATAACATTTGGCAGATGACACATAAAGTAAACTGTATGGAATAATTCACAAACAGCAAATATGAGATGAAAAATCATAACAGTGCTTATATTACATTTCTATTTACATGGATAAAGAAACATATACATAATATAACAAGAACTGACAATAAATCAAATCTACAGCAGGGAAATACCACTGAAAGTAGTAAGGTGGTTATGATCAATAACCTCTCTAAGTTAGTCTCGGGAGAGGGTTGCATTCACTTCCCCCACCAGGAAATTCAGGTTTTTCATCCAGAAAAACACAGCCAAATCAATCAACCACACAATACATATGTACACTGATGTCTTATAGCCATAGTTGCTTTGGTGCAAAAATAAAAAATAAAACAGCTGTCTGTAACTTCACCAAATATCATTCATTAAAAAATACAGTTAATAATAATATATATATGAGTTAACTTAAAAAATAGAATATTAAAAAATCAATTTCTCCATATCACATTTTATTCACAATATATTACAATCTGCACAAACAGCTGAAAAATTGAATTAAGTAATCTAGTAAACACACACTTCTCATATATGTTTTACAAGAAAAGCTAAGGAAGATGGCTGATGTTTGACTTCATCTATAAGAATATTAGGAAGCATTATGTCTACAAGACTCTCCATCAATTAATTTAAATGAGCACTACATAGTAGCTATCAAAATTTCAATATTCTAGGCCAAATTCTGACAGAGACAATATGTTTTGAACGGTCAAGGCACTGGCTGTAACACTGCATTCACCAATATGTGTAACTTAGAAGCCAAATATATAATGGGGAGCCTCCCTTGTTGTTATGGTAACAGCTGTACATTCCCCTTGCTTTTCCACACTTTGGGTGGGAAAAAATAAGGGAAGATGAATTGAACAAAGCCATTAGACCAAGTTAAATGCATCTCTCACCTTTAAAATTTTAACTGAGAGTTGCTACAGTCACAAAAGATGTGAAAACAAAGTTATTTCACATTCTCAAACATGGTGTGTTTTCAGAGCAATTGTGTCACATAATATTAGTTTCTTAAAGCCATGAGATCTCAATGGGAAAATAGTGTCAGTATTCAGAATATTTCAGACCTGTAAAATTTATTGCAGATAAAAGTCATCCCTCATCTTTTAACTATGCCAAATTATTTTCTTTAATACAGAACTATAAACTACGGGAGGGGAGCCATATATATTAGTATGCATCTGTATACTAGTGAATTAAGAGATTCTTGCTTCATCTGTCACATGAGAAAAGCTCATGCTCTCAAAATCTAATGGGCTACTATTTAATAGTAGTCCATTAGATTTTATGGAACTGAGACATAATAATTAACATGTTAACAGTCAATCACTGGTTAACTGTTAATGTAGAGCCATTATTTTGGAGAGACACCTGTCAGGTCCAGGGCTACTACCACTGCACATTCAATCTAATTATCAATTCTTAGAATTCCCTAATTTGTTTTAAAATAATAATAGCAATGCAGAAGAGAAAACTAAAATAACAAAAACTAAAAATAAAATATGAACACAGGTTAAAATTTCTGAAAGCTCTGACTCTGGCTTTCAAGAATCTTCTCAATCAGCAATGGAGGGCCTAAACAAATGCACTGGGTAGGTAGAAAAGTACAACTCCGCACATACCTCATCATGTGTCTCTTGTTTGCCATATCAGTACATGATCCATCACATGTCCCTTGACATGTGACAAAGCTGTATTTTCTTTAATTAACAATGGCATAAACTTGTGGATATTGCCCTAATCAAGATACCTTATATTGATGTGTTTTGTGCCAACCTACACTATTCCAAGCAGGACTTAGATAAAAACTGAATTTTAAGCAAAGTTATATTTTAGAAGGTCGAGGAAGAATTATTCAAACTAAATGAATTATTTTTGTTACAGTAGCTTTGCTTGCATTCTAACTTCTGTAATTATTAATTAACTTAATATGACAAGTGCTAATGCAAAAAAACAAACAAACAAAGGGGAAAAAAGGTTTGAAAAATAACTATTTTGATATGTTTTTTGACAGTTACATACAGCTACTTCTGCACCTTGAACAAAAATTCAGCAATATTAAATGTCAAAAAAAAAAAAAAAAAGAAAGGAAACCCTCGTATTTATTAGATAACAGCAACGAATTTGTCAGGGATGGAACTCTGACAAAGTTATGTTTTAATACTATAGGCTTTGAACACTGGTATTCAGCGTAACCTTTTCAATTAATGAACATTATATTCATAAAATCTTCCTATCCCCCTCTTAGAGTTAAAAAAATTTCAGAAAGACATAAATCATAAATTTTAATTTCATGTTTAACCTGGGAAATAAGCAAGTCCAAATATATATTAACAAAAAGCTCTAAAATAACACTCCGCCTCCAGACTTAGATAAAATACTAATTCAGATGGCAAAGCAGTATTTTATATTTTACATATGGGTTTCCATATGAAAAATATGTAAAATATAAAGAACATTCAAAACTTTGTTATTCATAACTATTTTTGATTTCATACATTGAGCATATTTTGTCATGACAGATAAGTTAATATACTGATATCTAATATGTTGATATTATTTTTATGCAAGCCAGTAATTTCATTCTTGACAATCTATTGCCTTTGGTAATAAGAAATAAAAAAGAAAATATAATATTCTGTTGTGCAAGATTTCCCTTGAACAGCTTAATTTTTTCACACTGCAAAACAGATCTTAAGACTATGTACACGTTCAGATATATATATATAATACACATATAATATAATACACATATAATAGATGTAGTGGATAAGGCAAACATAGGAAACAACACTACTAATTCTTTTTCCATAGAATGTTGTAAAGTAAGATTAGCAGAGTGGTTTCATTCTACTAATTCTTCACACTACATCAAAATAACCAATTCTGAAGAATTTCAGGAGGATGTTAAATAAAAATATTAAATAGAGTTTAATATCCTCCATACACACAAAAAAACCAAAAAAAAACAACCAATTGTAACTAATTCAGAGTCATATTCTTGTATTTTATAGAATGTAACTACCCAAATGTCACAGGACATGGGCAGTCAACTCATTAAAGGCAGGAAAAATAGCAACATAAATGTCAGCTTAAAAATAATTAAGAGCATAGGTGGCTATCATTTTACTAATAATAATAATAATGTACATTATAATTTTTTTAAAATGACAAAATAAATATCAATTTATATGGGATTAAATATTTTTGAAAGTTATGAAACTATATGATGAAAACCAATTGCATGCAGGTGAACATAAAATTAAAACACTAAAATCTCCCAGTTCTTTTAGTAGATTTTAATTAAAAAATAAATAAATGAAACAAACTTCAGACAAATTTAACTGAACAGTCATTTGGAATATCAGTACCATCAGCTTTTCTTAAAGAAATCTGTTTCAGGTAGCAAAGGCAATACATTTTCATTATGACTCTTTAGAGTCACACTTCTATCACATTACAAGAATCACAGAAAATACCTTCATATGAAAAACATTTTTTCAGACACATTTACACCACATTTTTTTTTACCATAGCTTTATTTATTTTATTTTTTTTTCATTTTCAGATAACAGCAACAACCAAGTATGCCTTTGCTTAATAATGCATTTTTCTTATGCATTGTTAAACAAAGGGGAGAATGTTATAATGGGAAACAAATGTGAAAAAACTGTACTACATATAATTGTGAACAGTCAAATGGCACTTTTGACATTATCTCCCAATATAACTCCTCCCCCCCCTCTCTATTTTTAAATAACAGCAACAATCAGAACAAGCACTTATCCAAGAAAATACAATTTGTTATCGCAATCTATATATCATCATTATCACAAACTATTTATCTTCATAATATCAATCTAAAAATTGCACATTCCATAATATTAATATAGATGATTAACTTATAAAAAGATATTTTATTAACCCTTTTTTCACCATCTATTGTGTACTTCCCTGAAATATTTTCATCCGAATCATATCTTCTGCTTATCATTTCTTTTCAGTGAACTCTTTAAGCCGAACAAATTGCAACTTTTTAAAATATATCCATTTTCTTCACCTGCTAAGATTCGGTTCAGTGAACAATCTCTGATTACCTTAAAATTCTTTTAACTTTTGGTAACCAAACTGGTACAGAGATAAAAGAATAATATAAAATTAAAATATAATACTAAACAAGAATTTATAAGATGACACTAAAATTATATCAATAAAATTAGGAAAAAAATATGATATTAAATTTTTTTTTTTGAAATTAAGAAAACATTATATGAAAACAATGTTATTTAATATTAATTGCTATAAACTAAATGCAATAATATAAATGATCGGCAAATAGAAATAAAAAATACATAAATTACAAAAGTTTTCTGCCCATTATACATTAACCCAGTAGCACATTGGGGTAAAAATTACCAAATGAACCTTGAAAGCAGTACAACTTTGAAACACGTGAACATAGCCTTTTTAACTTTTCAGCAATTTTCAAGACATTAGCATTGGTATTAGTAGAGGCACATGATGCAAGAAAGCAAGCTTATGCAGCATCAGCCAAGAAAAAAAAAAAAAAAGCTCCGATTTCACCCCTCCATTCATTCCAAATACCTGTCCAGCTCAGCCTTAAATTTATTCAGGCTATCAACTTCTATAACAAAAGATGGAAGTCTGTTCCACCAATCAACTACCCGCTGGTTAAAGGCAAACTTCCACATATCTATCCTACAAATGCCTTTCCTCAATTTGAATTTATGCCCTCTCAGGTGATTATTCTGAGCAAGAGGAAGAGTCCCATCAGCATTAAGCAATGCTCAAACCATTCAAGGCTTTATACACCTCAATCAGATCACCTCGCAGATGCCTAGTCTCCAAACACTGTAATCTGCAAAACTTAAGTCGTAAGAGCAACCCTTTGTTCCATTCACTAATCTTGTTGCCTTCTCTGTACTCGTTCCAACAGCTCTACATCTTTCTTAAAATGAGGCCTCCAGACCTGTATACAGTACTCAAGGTGTGGCCTGACCACTGCCTTATACAAGGGGATAATCCCCTCCTTATCCCTGCTAAGGGATAAGGAGGTGATTTCCGTCTATGATATACTAAGAGAATTTCTTGAGTTTCCCAGATATTCACTCCACATATATATGTTAACACTGTCAATATTTTTCAATTGAGTGTAATGTAGGGGAAATATATTGAAACTAAGATAGTCCTTGAAAATGAATTGCAAAGAACATTCTGTTGTTTTTTTTGTCAAGACTGAACGTGGTTCATTATTGTAATTCTTGTCATGCACACTCAAATTTAATTTAATCTGTATTTAATTAAAAATTAAATCTGTATTTTTAACAAGGAATCTATTATTTTTTCCTTATTTATATGGCAATGCCTAATCATTACTACCAATATATATTGAGATTTACAGATTCCTAGATGAACACATTTATCTGTTAGGGTAATTTTTACCCCACATGTGCCAAAATCTCAACTTTTTAAATAATGGCTATTGGGTTAAAAGATTACCTATAAAAGACCTTTCACAGGGAGATACTTCAACCCTTGTTACAAAAATAGAACTTATCTACATCTCTTTATGAATGCATCATAAAATAATTAGAGTATAAGCAGCATTTCCCCATTCCTATTGTTTAATCAATATGCAATAATTCATAAACAACATTCAGACATTATCATGATGCTATATGACTGCATTTCAGAAATGGGACATCAAAATTATATCTCCATCTTAGTAAGCAAAACATCTAGTCGTTTCTTAAGACTATTTATAGATCCTCAAAGAATATTAAAATTTTTAAATAATGAACTAAAGAAATAATGGTCATAATTAACAATGTACAAAACAGGAATTATATTTCTGTATGCAATGAATTTTCTGATTTTCTCCCCCAACATCATAAATTTGTATCAGTAAATAAAAAGCAAAAGTACTTTTTTCATAAAAAAAGGCTGAAACAATTTAAATCAATAGGGAAAAATATGTAATGTAGTGTGCTGAAATAAGTATTTACTTCTGTTATGCCTTGAAATGCAAATTCTACAATAATAATATACTACTTTCAATACTTTTTTTTTTATAAAGCATATCACTATAATCTCCCATTATGCACTTAATCATTAATCATTAGTCTCTTGGTAACTTTACAATATTAGTACAGCAGTATAGTACCACTACATATAATAATTAAAATTATCAGATGAAGGAGTCTTATGAAATTTCAGCTATAAGTTCTAATATCTTAAAAGCAATTATTTTGTGCATCTTATAGTTAACAGTTAAACTGCATAGCAAATTAATTATTTGGTTTTAAAAAAAGATTTAACACATTAAACTGTTTTTAACTTTTGCATTACTAGTAAACAGGCAAAGTTCACTTTAACTTTGAATAAAAGTTTGTCAGTTCATTACCAAAAATTAAATTTATATATATATATGAGACTCTTCCCCCCCCCCATCTCTCTCTCACACACACAAACATCCATACACCTTTCAAGACCTATTATCAAATATCAATGAGCATATGAATTTCTTATATGGAATTTTGTAAAATTATTGCTGTGAATCATTTTTTCTGAACATACAACCATTTAGTGTGAAATTGAAGTTTAAACTTTTTTGATAACATGAATAATGAGATTAAGAAAGCTATACATAAAAAAGGGCCACGAATGGTAAATTAGAGAGATAAAATTCAGTATATATTCATGAACATTTTCAGAACTGAGAAAGCTACTGAAGAGACTAACAGGAGTTCCATACAGCAAACAAACAAACACACAACGATGTTTAGATTTCATCTAACCTTGCATACTTTACTTTTTCCATTTTATTATCTTTTCCATAGGTAAGTCAACTGACAACTGATTACATTCAAAAATATTAATTGTCTCTGAGAGGGCTTTATTTTATTTATCTGAAGATAACAGAGCAGCAGTTAATTTACTTAAGGAATTGAGTACTAAAATGTAGAAAATTAAAAGTATACAAGAATGAAATTTCTGCAGAGAGTGTAATAAAATTAGCAATTTAATACACTATTCTGGGAAAAATTACAACAAATAGAGGCGCCTCCATAGCCAGGTGGGCAGGAGCAGCAGTGTGTAGCACACACACTTCTTGATTAGACCGGGGTTCGAGCTCGTGACCACCAAATATGGAGGATGCAGAAAGGTCAGGGAATGACCACTGCATATCCCGAAGCAACATGGCCTTAGTTGCTAATGCTCCTAAAAACCAAATAACAACAACAAATAGAAAGAAGTACATATGAATGATTAGGATGATAACTAGTAATATGAAAAAAGTGTTCTGCCACTTCTTTTTTTTTTTGAGAACATTAGGGAATTCAGCACCTGAACACAGACATCTACCAGAGAACACCCCTCCCTTTACATAATTCATTCAATATATTAGCATTAGAAAATGCACATGATACGAGAAAGAAAGCTTATATAGCATCAGTCAAAAAAAAAAAAAAAAAAGCCCTTATTTCACCCATCCACTCATTCCAAATGTTTGTCAAATTCTGCCTTGAATCTATTTAAGCTATCAACTTCTACAATGACAGATGGAAGTTTGTTCCAACATTCAACCACCCACTGGCTAAAGGCAAAATTCCACACATCTATCCTACAACCATCTTTCCTCAATTTGAATTTATGCCCTCTCAGGCGATTATTCTGAGCAAGAGGAAGAATCCCATCAGCATTGAGCATGCTCAAACCATTCAAGGTTTTATACACCTCAATCAGATCACCCTATTTATTACTAAAGTTTCTAAAATTGTAGGCAACGTGATTATGTAAAATGCATCTTATGATAAATTCACTCCAACCAGCAATATTGTGATGAACTGATAAAAATCGCATTGAATAAGGGACATGCAAATAATGTGATATTGATTTTTTTTATAAGGTAATTATTTCAAGATTTGGTTCTTTATATATTTAATCTGTACATCAATAAAAAGAGAAAAACAAGAACCATAGTACATAGAAAAACTCAAAATTTTAGCATCAACCTGTAATATTCAATCTGTATGGATAAATCGTGAGAGCAAGCAAGAGAGAGAGAGAAAAAGCAGTCTTAGCAGAATAAAGGTACTCAAAAATAAATTGAGGAAATACAGTTGTTGAATAGATAGGTGCCTTTAGCCAGCAGGTGCTTGATTGCTGGAACAAACTATTTCCAAATATTTAAGCTATCAACAAGCTTAAATAACTTGGAGGAAGAACTGGACAAACTTTTGAAGCAAATAGATGGGTGAAATAGGTAGTTTTTTTTTTTTTTTTTTTTTTTTGGGTAATGCTGTATAAGCTTGCTTTCTTGCATCATATGCCTCTATTAAAGCTAGTGCTAATGATGCAGAAGTTCATTACAAACAGTAGGGAAGTGGGAGTAAGAGAAAGCAGCAGAAATGCTTGGAGGTAGCATTAGTTAAGTTTATCATTTAATATGTAAGTGTAATATTTATAATCTAATTTTTCTGAACTTACACCTAATAATAGTCCATCCTCCAAAAGGAGCTCAAAAATCCATAAGCACATTTTCTGAAAATTGATTTTTTTTTTTTTTTTGAACTGACCTAATATGGCATTAAAATTTTACCAGTTATTTATTAAGAATCACTGACGGTTAATTTCAAACATTTACACAGAAGGTCTAGCATTTAAATCTGAATAGATCAGTATCTCTTAGTGCTATATGTAGTAGGAATTTATATATATATATGTGTATATATATATATATATCACTAATAATATTATAAAATAGCTTTATCACAAAAAAGAAATGATGTTACAGAATCCCTAACATAAGTAGACATTCTGCAGTTTTCCATTCCGAGAAAAAAACAATAACTTTGTATATACAATTTTAATACAACAGTAAGGCTTGATGAATGATCATCAAGGTTCACTATAATGGAACATGATCACAAAAGTTCACAATTTAGTAAATTTTTAACTTTTAACAATATTCTTCATATTTATTTCAATGGTATTTTTAACTTTTGCCTAATGTCTTATGCCTAACAAAAATTGTTGCAAGTTAGCAAGTTTAATTCCTAATTAACAGATGGTGCTAATGATGCCATTTGCATTTTATTATGATCCTTAATTCCAGCATAACTGTTTGTTTTTAAATATAATCATGAAACTTTTATACAATAAAAAATACTTATAAATTAAATACTTTTTTTTAATATATCACTGCCCACATAAATATTTTTTTTGCAGAAAATCTTCAGCCTCAGTTTTGAAATTTTCTGGAAAATTTGTTTCAATATGTCTGGAATATGTGTACCAGAAATGGTGAAACAGCATTTAATGACAAGAAAATACATTTAGATCTTGAAAATTGAGGACATAGGACTCAGTGCATGATAATTACAGTTACTCCTTCTTTAATGTCATACATATTCTTATATTCACAGAAAATCATTATGAATCTATAAAACTGTTATGATTACAGTTTACAAAATCTAATGCTAATCTGAATTTCTAAAACTTTATTCATATTCGCTTGTTAAGAGATTTAGTGGTCAAATGATCAATATAAAAAAAAATAAATAATGAAAGCTAAACTCACCACTAATGATGAATATGAAGTGTGCTGATATATGAAAGGTTAATATATGATTTTAGCATAATAATAAATTTTTGTTTATTTTCAATATAGCTGGTGCCAGAAGAGTTTACATATTCATTGTGAGTGTATACATATGGAATTAAGGACAATCAGAATTTTCTGGTGCCACAGTTCACACTAGTGACTAGTCCATGCAATTTTTGTGGCAGCATACAGGCTCAAACCACAACCTCTGTACTTGTGGCTGACCAAGGACCATGGTTGGGCCAATTTGTGACAAGTTTTTTTGCCAGACGTGAATGTATATAATATACTGTACTATTATTTATTTCATAATGCTATCATATGGCACTTTAAATATAAAAAACAGATACTGTTTCTACTACTATTACTACTATTGATTCAACATTGATATTATGTACATATTCTTTTGCCTTTCAATATTTCTCCTGAAAATAAAATACCTTGAGCAAACAAATAACTAATCAAATTTGTTCTTCTATTCTATATTTCTTGGTAGTTTTTATGCTGCCTAATATAAGATTTCAATAAATAATCACAGCAATTACCACCTTTGTATGTCCTTATTTGACTATAAAAAAAATTACAAACTTTCTACGTTTCAGTAGAAATGAAGCTAAAAGTAGAACATACTATTTTCACTTAATATTCAGTTATCTGAGGTACTTTGGTCCCATTTACCTTAGATAATCAAAATTCTACTATATTAAATTTGCAAAAATTATTAATATCAGCAATAATTCATCAATTATCTGAAAGAAAGTTAAGTGGATAACTAGGGCAGGCCAGAATATGTGACATGCCCTTATATAAAAGTACTTTCTATAACAATTTCCATTAGAAATTAAGTAATTAACAGTACCAATTTATACAATTATACTCATAACATTTAAATTTCTACAAGGGCTAAAAAAAAATTAAATCAATTAATAACTACAAGTTTACAGACAACTCAATGAAATTACATTAAAAGATATTTTTTTAATTAATGGCATCAGTCACATCTGTTAACATATAGAGTAGCTATAATTCTATATATCTTGCACAATAGATGTATGTATGTATGTGTGTGTGTGTGTGTGTGTACATACACACACACACACACAAACAATTTAATATATCATGCATGGCCACAAATTTTTTGTTAGTTTCCACATTTTGCTATTTCTAAACTACCAAAACAATTTTTAGTACCAAGTATTAAAAAACATAACAAACAATTATTCAGGTAATCCTTTTGTTTTAAATAAGTTTCCCTATGATAATGGAAACTACAATCCACTGAAGAATATTAAATAATTAAAAATGATCCCAGAAATTTCTAAAATAGTGAATATCATTTAAATGCTGCTATTGCAGCAAACCCACACTCAGTTGAATGAAAACAATCAATTTTTATCAATGTTAATTATGTATTCATAATACACTCACATTTTAAATAATATGATGTTCTTAAATTTCCATAACGATTTCTTAATAACAATTATAAATTAAGATAAATATGAAGTGTATTATAAATAATAATCATATCGTATATTAAAGGTATTTTATAAAAACATCAGTACGTTTGTAAGCAATAATGAAACATTCATTTTTTCTGGTCCCCCCCCAAAGTATATGAACCATTCACTCTGATCATTTTTCAGTTATTATTATTATTTTTTTTTTATTGGACCAGCCTGTATATATTTTCTTGAATTTTCCAACTGCTATACACCAACTAAAACGGCCCAAATACTGTACAACCATTTTTAAAGAATACAGGTACCTTCTGAGGACATTTTCTGTTACTTCTTGTCTTAAAATAAAGACAAGCTGATGTTTCACATTTTGATTTAAGTTTACACAAAACGAAGGCACAAAAACTAATCTAACATAGTATTTTCTTTTTATATTTAGTAGAGGGCAGTAAGTTAGGTGCACAAGGTAACGCGCGCACACACACAGCACGCATGCATACACGCGCGCACACACACAGCACGCATGCATACACGCACATATTCACACACACACATACTGACACTGTCAAACAAATATTGAGCACCTGACTTGCATACATGCAATACAAATTCCTAATGGACAGACCAAAAAGATAAAAATCTATGCTGGCCTTTGCCATGGGAAACAGTTGTCATGATGAACGAGAGTTATCTCGATGTGGAGAACGTTTTGGGGAAGATGGCGGTGGATACCTCCTACATATGCCCATACATGGTTCTTTAGAACGTGCAGAAGCATGATATACAACTAGCATCTTGCGGCATTCATTCTCATCACCTTCAAACGTTGATTCAGGATACTTTTCTTGCATCCGCTTCCTTTCCTATTGGAATGAAACAGAAATGGTACAACATATGAATTCAGTGCAGATACCTTAGAGCTGCCAATGCAATTCAAATTTTTTCCATCTTTAAGCTATCTAGTTCTTCATAAATTTCAATGGAAACTAATCGCTACAAATTAAAAGTTACTCTACCGTAATTTTTACAAACATTCTATAACAAAGGCAAAAAAAAAAAAATCCATACAACCTGTATTCCTTTTATCATATTATTCCCACCACCAAAAGTTACCAATTCAGTTGTTCTTTAAATCTCAAAAGACTATCAACCTCAACCACACAAGAAGTCAGTTTATTGCACCAGGTTGAAATTCCTTCATCATTTAATTTGTCTCCCCCACAACTACCATACATCTCATATGGCTGCCCTTCTGATATATATACACGAGGTGCATTCAAGCTACAATATTTCCAAATTTACTTCTCACAGAATAATTGAATTATATGTGTGTGTGTGGGACTGTTTAGTCCACTCTTCAATCCAGAAACAAATTATCAGTCTGCCCAATGGAGGCATACTGATTTGCCGCCCAAAAAGTTGTGTTGCTGCAAGTGCAAATAAAATGATGGTTGCTATTTTTTGGGATATTGATAGAATAATCTTTACAAATTGTGTACCCAAGGGCACTACAGTAACATGAAACCCATATAAAGAAGTTCTGAAGAAAAATTTCCTCCTAGCAGTTCAGACAACATGTCCACACACACACAGACTGAATCACTTTTGTTTCCATCAGCGCAATGGTTCATCCAATCATTCTGGAAGTGTGCAAAATTTTTTTAAAGAAAACAACATCGAAGTTATCCACATCCTCCATACACGCCTGATCTTGCACCTAGTGACTTTTGGTTGTTTCCAATGATGAAGGATGTTCTCTGTGGCAGATGATTTCCTAGCTGACAAGCAGCTGCTACTGCCATTTACCAGTGGGCTGAACAAATCTTAAAAGAAAACTTTGCCACAGCCCTCACAGCTTGGAAGAACAAGTGTGAAAAATGTGTGCAGCTTCTAGGAAACAATGTTGAAAAGTGAAGCAAGTGTCACCTCTGTATCTGATGTACGTTTTGTTTTTTTTATGAGAAATAAATTTGGAAACCTTATAACTTGAATGCACCTTGTATTTACCAGATATCGACCTACCTATTATGAGATATTGCCTATCTTTGGTTGCTTTCAAGAAGTTCAATGTCTTTTTTTGATTGTGGCCTCCAAACCTTAACAATATATATATTTTTTTTGGTAGTTGTTGGCGCATCGGCTTCTGTGGCCATAGTGCACCTCCCAAGGTTTTTGCAGTACTTTGATCCAAGCCCGAAGCGGGATTCGAACCCGCGACCTTTGGGTTGCCAGGCAGGCACTTTAGCCACCTGGCTAGCCCGGTCGGCACAATATATTTTAAATGCAGTCTCCACTGACATGCTTTCCTGGCCACCTGCTTACACTGTATAAGCTTCATATCTGAAAGTATAAAAATGGCTGTCTCTTTCCCCATTTCATCCCTTCAGCCTACCCCATCTAGTGCATAAGTTATTCTTCAATTATTATTCCCCAGTTTACTACTTCCAAATGCAGATCCTTACATTTGGATAGCATTAAAATGTAAGTGCCACTTCTGTAACCACTCAAGAAGCTCATCCTGACTTGCATCGTTAACCCCTGCCCAAACTACTACCAACTTTTATTTCATCTGAAATTTCAACATTGCACTCTTTATTCTTTTATCTATATGATTCAAGATGATCAGAAATATGGATGGTCTTCTACTAGCGAGATTTCTCAAGGTTTAGTGCTAATAGCCCTAGTATCAAACCTTGAAGGATCTTGCTTATAACTCTGACCCACTCTGAACAATAACCATTTATAACAACCCTCTACCTCCTATCCTTCAGCCATCGCTCAATCCATCTCAGTATCTTGCCTGTGACCCCAACTGATTCCTTTCACTTGAAAGTGAAAGAAAAGGAGTCACTTTCATGTTAGCCAGTGAGTAGCAACCATGTCAACAGCATCAAGACTTTAGAACGAACCCAAAACTTCGCGTTTGAAATTTCATTAAAAAGAGCAACTGTTTTCAAGTAGTTGGATACAGAGTCAATTTATTTACTCATTAGTTTCCTAAAGTTTAATCAAATTATACTTTTCAAGTAATTTTGTGCATCAGTGATTCTTCTAATTTAAGTTGCTGAAAATGACATTTTCTAAGCCTTTTCCAAGTATATGCTGAATGTATGCAAAGTTTTCTACTATTCTAACCATTTTATTTTTACAATACATTTTTATTGTTGATCATGAATGCAATTATTTCAAATTTGCTAATTAGTCTGTTTATGGAAGACATACTTGAAACCTTAGAATTCAGAATTCATAATGAACATTCCTTACTTAAATATTGTAAAGATCTATCTAAGAATAAATACTCAGTTCATTCAACCTATGAATGCTAGCAGTTGGTAAAATATTTACTAAGAGTGCAAAGTTCAAAGACAGCAAACACACTGCGCACATGCGTGTGCATGCGTGCATGCGCGTGTGTCAAGTAGTTTGGTAGTTATAAAGGGTCTTGCTGCTTGAATTTTAACTGAAGCATTGAGACCATTTATAACCTAAAGTTTAATCGAAGATGAAAAAATTTCTTCTATGTTACAAGATAGGTAGACATAAATAAAAATAAATTAATGACACCATTTAAAATTTGAAGTGGCAAGTGGTTCACAAAAATGCTCGGTCATGTGCCCAAAATATC
Organism: Mastigoproctus giganteus; assembly: GCF_048544385.1. Lineage (NCBI taxonomy): Eukaryota > Metazoa > Arthropoda > Arachnida > Uropygi > Thelyphonidae > Mastigoproctus > Mastigoproctus giganteus. The sequence goes on from NC_143581.1 coordinate 5,487,296, forward strand.
AGCAATAATAAATAAATACTAAGTTAGATATAGGATTTGGTAGAGTGGCTAATCCACACTGTCCAGCAAGACGGTTGCAAAAGGAGAGACTGCACAATCAAATTAAAACTTTTACACTAATGCTTTCCATTATAACAGGCAAATTCAAAAAGTTTCCAGAATTTTACTATAACAATTTGAGGGAACAGTTGGGCCTACTAACCTAACCTTCAAAGTACCTTCTTTCTGCATGCACACACCTTGCTACATCAATCTTCCCAAGCTTTGAAGCATTCTTTAACATCATGTTTTTTTGTAGTGCACATAGGGTCACTTTGGTGTTTTCTTTGATGTCATCTACTGTAGTGAAACAACAACCCCAAAGTCCCATTTTCAGTTTAGGGAACAGCCAGAAGTCAGATGGTGCAAGGTCAGGGGAGTAGGGAGGCTGCTGTGTGACTGATTTTTTTTTGCAGCCAAGAACTGCCAAAATGCCATTGCCGTGTGACTGGGCACAATGTCATGTGCAGGATCTAGTAATTTGTCCATTTTTGGGGCTGTTTTCACTTCACATTCTCAAGCAAATGTGTCAAAACCGAATGTAGTAAGCAGTAGCAATGCTTCTCCCCTAGTCACAAATTCATGGTACACTATGCCCTCATTGTCGGAAAAAAAAAAATCGGGTGTGGCTATGTCGGAGCACGGCTGGAGGGATTTTACACGAATACGTCATGACAGTGGATTATGTGTTGGGAAGTGTAAATAAATGAAAACAAGTTTAATAATCGATTACAATTTTATTTATCATAGGTCTATGATAAGAGAAATAAGATACAAAACAGACACGATACATCCAAGTTTCCGGTGAAAGTCAGAACAATACAAATGTTATCGAGCGTGATCGCCGTGGTCTGAACCTAAGTGAGATTAAACTTGTGTTGCATAAAGTCCTGGAGTGATCGGTTTTGTGACACATCAACATTGAAGTCACCAGTGATGATGATCAGTGTATGCAGGTTTGGCTCGATATTGGGGATTATTTTCTTTATGGTTTTCGAGTATTGCAGCGGGGATCGACAGATACAACATTCTATTGCTGACGATGAAGTGTTCGGATGAATGTACACAGCTCCGAGGACAAAGTTGGATACACCATTGATCGTTACGTTGCTCTGCATCACCTCACCGTCGTAGAATACTTCCCAGTTTATTGAAATGTTGTAATGTTTGTACAATGGTTGATTCACCATGTAACGAAGCCAAGCCTTTACGACAGATTTCTTCATGAAACCACTCAAATATGTAGATTTGTGTATTAATTTCTTCTTTATATTCACGTTGAAAGCGTGATCGTCATCCAAACAGCGGGGCAACTGTTGCACCATAGTGTTCGCGTTGACTGGCACGTTTATGACTTGACCCACTATGCCGTACTTGCCCTCGTAATGAAGCCTGCGAATCTGCATGAATGGCAAATGTGGTGAAATTAGCCATGCACTGATTGGGTCCAGTGGTAGCAGTCCACTGGGCTTTGGTGGATACTTGAAACCGTTCGAGCACGACAAGTTTGGAATCTTATTGCTGTCCAGTGATTTTCTGCAAGCACTGCACAACTTGAAATCTGCAACCGCTTCGCCCAGGAATATGTTATGGAGCAGTAGCATGTGTTTTGACTTCACTGGCTTCAGGTCTTGCAGAAACCATAGTCTGTCACACACAATACATTTATGACCGAATGGATTGTTCACAAACGTGCTCTCGAAATGCTCACTCGCTGACCTCCAATGGTCTTCCATTGTCACCGATCTTCCGAAATCCACATCCATTTCATCCAATCCAACTTCCGAAGTGGTGGCATAGTCACTTACGTCATTTACATCCATGGGTTTGTGCGCCGCCACCGAAGTGCTAGCGCTGCTTCCATTTTTTTCCGCTCCTGATACTTCCTTATTCATTCCAACCCAGACATTGGGGTATTATTGGAAAGCTGACGATCTGCTCTTTCCCGTTGTATGCATTCGACATATTTCTGGCTTGCTTTCCGGCGAGTATAGGCGGACATTGTGAAATTTCTAAAATTTTTCAACTTCAATCCACATTGTCTTCACCAACACTGTATTGAAATTTAATTATTTCGTATTAAACCGATAGATATCGATGAGAGCTGTTGATTGACACTAAAACAAGCATCGTACCATGACCAAATGCGAAGTTTTACTGGGTGGAAGTTTCCGAAGCGTGACGAATTGGACAGAAAATGGCAGACCCCCCCACTGCCACCTGTGTGGTGCGGCACGGTACGCTATCTGAAGGTCACTGATGAATCTTTATTCCCTCAACTATCGAATGATATCAGTTTGGTTTGGCTACCTTTAATACTTTAGAAATTATTAAGCCAAACCTTATTGAATGATTTCGTTACACTCAACTTTTCGTCCCGTACCCCCTAGTACTGTTCTGAATTTAAAGACGTATTCACGTCAAAACAATCAGCATAACCTTAATGTTGAATTTTGTTGCACAAGGCTTCTAAGGGCTGTGGGAATATTTCTGTGTGTCATTTTGATGATTCCACCTGGGTCTTGGGGTCATAGGCAAACACCCAACTCCATCCCACTTTTCTCAGTAAGTTCAGATTCTGTGTAGATTCTTTGAACAAAATCATTTCTGATGGCTTTCCTGCAGTCAATTTGATTGTCTGACAGCCAGCGGGGAACAAACGTTTTACACATGCGACACATCCCAAAACATCAGGATTGTGTGTACTGAGCCTATAGACTCCAGATCTTGTTGCAGCATACCAGCTTACTGTCATGAACTGCCTTGCCAATCTTCATATCACCTGCTTATGACATTATGCCTAATATACCTTCATCAATATCATTCAGAAATACAGAAAACAACAATGGGCTCAGCACGAAACCCTAAGGAACTCCATTAATAACAATTGTCCACAGAGAGCAGTATACCTTTATAACCATTCTCTGTCTTCTTCCAATCAAAGATCCTTTTATCCATAGCAGTAACTTCTTCTTAATGCCAGACTTAATGCCACAGGTGAATTTGAATTTTACCTGTGGAATTCAAAGTGCTGCAATAACACCAGACTGATGGGCCCACTGCTGTACAAAGGTGCAATAAGCTTTCCTCACTTTATTGCAGACTAGCTTATATCTACTATAAGCTTCTGTATCACCTTATTTATATGCAATTTATGAAATTTATATGTATTTATATATATTAATTTATTTATATTCATTGCTTACCTAAATATTAAAGACTTTTCTGAGAAATACTCACTTCATTCAACCTGTGGAATTCAAAGTGCTGCAACTGTTTCTGAAATCCACAGTTCGGATTTGCTACACTTCTGGCTCCTCGTATGACCTTTAAAGCATCCTTACATGTTAATGATGTAACTGACATTATATAAGCCACAGCAATAGTTACACTACGGGATACCCCCGCAAGGCTGTTAAGAAATGAATGAACAGTTAATTTTATCAATTTTTTTGTTCATCATATATCTTTATATTTATGAAAAAACTATGATAGCTAAAACTACAAAAGATTCGGGCTAATAATAATAACAGGAAGAATTTACTGCTCAATATTTTAAGTAGTGTTTTATCTATCACTGAATAAGTATAAAAATTTGCACCCTATTCCAAACCTCACATGCTGCAGTGTGTGAGGTTTTTCAGTGCTGCAGCTATTTTCATAACTGCATCTATTCCATATACTTTATTAACAACTACTGCCATATTTACTCAGGCTGGTAATTACCACAAATGAATCATGCTAATCCAATGGTTGAATACACTTCAAACTCATTTCCTACTATATCAATCTTCACTTATCAATCCATATGCTCCATTCAATATATATAGGGTGTACATAAATTAGTTGGACAAAATAAATGGTTTATTATGTGGAGGTATACAGCCAAACGTAAGAGTACACGATTATAAGATAGTGAAACACATAAAGTTTACCTTTTTCACAAATGTTCAATGTGGCTGCCCTTCATTACTCTGCAATGTCCCATCGGTAAATCAGTTCTTGCCATATGTTTCTGAGCATCTTCATGTCGATCAAACTAAGTGCAGTGTTGATTCGCGATTTCAATTCAGGAATGGATATTGGAAGTGGCAGACTGTAAACCTGATCTTTTAAAAAACACCATACAATGAAATCTAGGGGTGAGAGGTCTGGTGATCATGATGGCCATGGAATTACACCTCTGCAACCAATCCAAACTGGGACATCAGCACTGAGGTAAGAAGTAACCACTGTGTGGAAGTGATAGGGTGTGCCATCTTGTTGGAAAATGAAACCTCCATGCATTAGTATTAGTATTAGTAACGGCCGCATGGTGCAAGAAAGCCTATGGCTTATGCTGCACCAGCCAAAAAAAAAAAAAAAAATCCGAACAAAACAATGATAAAAACAAAAAATAAATAAATAAATAGATAAATAAAATAAATAACTAATTAATAATAATTAATAAATAAAAAAAATAAAATAAAAAATAAATAAAAAGGAAATTAAACCTATCATCCTATGCGCTTCCCTTACCCGAAAGTACTATCCAGATGACCTTTGAATTTCCCCAAACTGTCGGCCTCTACCACCCATGAAGGCAACTTATTCCAGTAATTTATAACTCGCTGGCTAAAATAAAACTTCCTGCAGTCCAATCTAAACATTTCCCCCCGTAACTTGAATTTATGTCCCCTAGTTCTAGCATCATTTATAATCTTGAAAATTTTGTCCTCATGCATTTTACTGATGCCTCTCAGAGCCTTAAACACCTCAATCAAATCTCCTCTAAGGTGTCTAGTTTCCAAACTCTGCAACCCACATATTCGAAGTCTTTCATCATAAGGATGCCCTTTTGCCGATCTCACCAGGCGAGTTACCCTTCTTTGCACCCTTTCAAGAAGCTCGATGTCTTTCTTTAGGTGCGGTCTCCATACTTGAACACAGTATTCCAAGTGTGGTCTAACATAAGCCTTATATAATGGGATTATCACGTCCCTATCTCTACTTGCAAAAGTTCGATAGATCATCGATAAGACACCATGGGCCTTCCTTGCAACCTGTTTACAATGATCAGAGAATTTCATGTCTGACCGTATCTTAACACCCGAGTCCCTTTCCTCCAGTACTGGGTTTAGTTGAACTCCACCAAGTGAATAAGTTATTTTGGGATTACTGTTTTCCAGGTGTAATACCTTACACTTTGTTGGATTAAAGCACAGCTGCCATTTTTCTGACCATTCCTGAAGTCTATCTAGGTCTCTCTGAAGAAGCTCAGCTTGACAGTGATCATTAACTACTCTACCATTTTAACATCATCTGCAAATTTAGACATCACGCCCTCTATCCCTTCATCAACGTCGTTTATGAAAATTAAAAACAACAGTGGTCCTAATATTGAACCTTGGGGAACCCCACTTCTTACATCAACCCAATCTGAGGAATAGCCATTTATCACAACCCTCTGCCTCCTGCCCTGAAGCCATCCTTCTATCCATCTAAGGATTTTCCCAGTGATTCCAACCTGTTCCAGCTTATAAAGCAACCGCTCATGTGGGACTGAGTCAAAAGCTTTGCTGAAATCTAAATAAACAATGTCGAAATTATTCCATAAATCCAGCTCGTGAGTGACCCTTTCGAAATAGCGAACCAGATTTGTTAAACATGATTTTCCCTTTACAAAACCATGCTGAGTATCCTTGAGAATTTCAATTCGATCCAAATGATCCTGAATTCCACCCCTGATCATTGCCTCCATGATTTTCCCTACTACTGAAGTCAGACTGACAGGTCGATAAATTCGAACTTCACTTTTAGAGCCACCCTTATGTATGGGAGATACATTTGCACTTTTCCAATCCAAGGGAATCTCCCCAGAGTCTAGTGATCTCGCATAATTAGCCTCAATGGTTCAATGCACTCGCTTGCCGCCTCTCTTAAGATTATAGGGTATATTCCATCAACTCCAGGAGCCTTACTGGTCTGTAGGCTCGAAAGTTTTTTCATTAAATAATCTTGCGAAATTTCAATATCATTAATTACATATTTTTTAACTTCGCTCCCACAATTTCCCATTGCCACAAAAGGCTTTTCATTTGTAAATATCGATGCAAAATAACTGTTGAGTTCATCTGCAATGGCAGCTGGTGTATTTATTACTATCCCATTTCCCTTACGTAAAGGTACGATCTGGTTTGTCCTGCTCTTCTTGGCATTTATATATGTGAAGAATTCTTTATCCCCCCTCTCTGCTCTGTTTGCTAGTGATTTCTCATAAACTGCCTTTGCCTGTCGAACCTTTTCTGTGGCTCTATTACACATCACCTTGTAGCTGTTATAGGCTTCAGTACTTTTTATTGCTTTGTAACCTTTCCATGCCACCTTTTTCTCCTCAAGTAATGTGGCAACTTCACTATTCATCCAACTTGGAACCCTTCTCGTGGAGTATTTTTTTTAATGGTATATACGCATTCAAGGCATCTGTGATTAATGTTTTAAAAGCGTACCACAGTTCAATTGTATTCATTCTCTGCGCGATATCTACCCAGTTAATAGAGGCCATGTAGTACCTTAAGGCATGGTAATTTCCTTTTCTCAAATTAAAACCCATTCCTTTGCCTTTAACTATTGCTACCTCTCACGTCATCATCCACCATAGAACTCCGTGATCACTTCCTGCTACTGGTTCCTCTACTGTCAGCCCTGTTATGTCATCTGATTCATGTGTGATGATGAGGTCTAGGATATTCTTTTCTCTAGTACTTTCCCTGACATGTTGATACAAATAACAGTCATCTAGTTGATTTAAAAATTTTGTTCCCCATGTCGAGTTTCCTTCCCATTTACTCCAATCAATTAGAGGCAAATTGAAATCACCCATAATAAGGCATTGACGCTTACTTGCCCATTCCATTTGCATGTAGAGGCTTTTGTCATAATCTTCACAATCACCTGGTCTGTAGATTACTCCTACTCGCATTATACCTTTGTTTCCAACTATCTCACACCATACAGACTCCATACTAGCATGTGAAATGTCTGAATCCGGGAAAGCTATCGTTGCACTCAGGCTGCTTCTGATAAGAAGCATTACCCCACCACCCCTTCTATCTAACCTATCCTTCCTAAATACATTATACAAGCCGTACTGAAACTCATCATCCCCAAATTCCGGGTGGCACCACGTCTCTGTAAGCCCTATTATGTCCGCGTTACTTGTTTTAACCAGCAGTTCGAATTCGCTCATTTTATTGACGACACTTCTAACGTTACTGTATAAACAATTAAGATTTACTGTTCTTGTATAATTAACAACCCTAACACAACCCTTGAAGTTTTTTAGGCTCTTTTCCCTGATATTAGCTACCCGCTCACGTGAAACGTCTTTGACCCCAGAACATCTAGATAATACGTCCAGTTGGGGTAACAGATAAGAACTCTTAAGGTATGTGCAAGAGTTACATTGACCAATATTATCAGATAAACGCATGTCAGTATTACCCACATCCCCCCTAACTAGCAGTTTCCCTGAACCTTTAAGGTATCCTCAATAATACTGGCAAAAACTTTTGCACCACCTTTGTTTAAGTGTATCCCGTCTCTACAAAATAAATTCCATCTACCTACAAGTGTGGGCCATGCTGATAGAAATTTAACCCCTAAAGCCTAGATTCCTTTTAAAGGGGGTAAAGAAAATATTATTATTCATGTGGGGACAAACGATATTAAACGTACACGATCTGACGATTTGTTGGAAAAATACAGGACCATGCTGAGGAAATGTCGCGAGCTAGGCCATAATGTCTATGTGTCTGCAATTCTGCCCAGACACGATAGGAGGGATTATATGTTAAGAGCCTTGTGGATTAACTCAAGACTTGAAGGAATCTGCAAGGCTTTAGGGGGTAAATTTCTATCAGCATGGCCCACACTTGTAGGTAGAAGGAATTTGTTTTGTAGAGACAGGATACACTTAAACAAAGGTGGTGCAAAAGTTTTTGCCAGTATTATTGAGGATACCTTAAAGGCTCAGGGAAACTGCTAGTTAGGGGGGATGTGGGTAATACTGACACGCGTTTATCTGATAATATTGGTCAATGTAACTCTTGCACATACCTTAAGAGTTCTTATCTGTTACCCCAACTGGACGTATTATCTAGATGTTCTGGGGGCAAAGACGTTTCACGTGAGCAGGTAGTTAATATCAGGGAAGAGAGCCTAAAAAACTTCAAGGGTTGTGTTAGGGTTGTTAAATATACAAGAACAGTAAATCTTAATTGTTTATACAGTAACGTTAGAAGTGTCATCAATAAAATGAGCGAATTCGAACTGCTGGTTAAAACAAGTAACGCGGACATAATAGGGCTTACAGAGACGTGGTGCCACCCGGAAATTGGGGATGATGAGTTTCAGTACGGCTTGTATAATGTATTTAGGAAGGATAGGTTAGATAGAAGGGGTGGTGGGGTAATGCTTCTTATCAGAAGCAGCCTGAGTGCGACGATAGCTTTCCCGGATTCAGACGTTTCACATGCTAGTATAGAGTCTGTATGGTGTGAGATAGTTGGAAACAAAGGTACAATGCGAGTAGGCGTAATCTACAGACCAGGTGATTGTGAAGACTATGACAAAAGCCTCTACATGCAAATGGAATGGGCAAGTAAGCGTCAATGCCTTATTATGGGTGATTTCAATTTGCCTCTAATTGATTGGAGTAAATGGGAAGGAAACTCGACATGGGGAACAAAATTTTTAAATCAACTTGATGACTGTTATTTGTATCAACATGTCAGGGAAAGTACTAGAGAAAAGAATATCCTAGACCTCATCATCACACATGAATCAGATGACATAACAGGGCTGACAGTAGAGGAACCAGTAGCAGGAAGTGATCACGGAGTTCTACGGTGGATGATGACGAGAGAGGTAGCAGAAGTAAAAGGCAAAGGAATGGGTTTTAATTTCAGAAAAGGAAATTACGATGCCTTAAGGTACTACATGGCCTCTATTAACTGGGTAGATATCGCGCAGAGAATGAATACAATTGAACTGTGGTACGCTTTTAAAACATTCATCACAGATGCCTTGAATGCGTATATACCATTAAAAAAATACTCCACGAGAAGGGTTCCAAGTTGGATGAATAGTGAAGTTGCCACATTACTTGAGCAAAAAAAGGTGGCATGGAAACGTTACAGAGCAATAAAAAGTACTGAAGCCTATAACAGCTACAAGGTGATGTGTAATAGAGCCACAGAAAAGGTTCGACAGGCAAAGGCAGTTTATGAGAAATCACTAGCAAACAGAGCAAAGAGGGGGGGATAAAGAATTCTTCACATATATAAATGCCAAGAAGAGCAGGACAAACCAGATCGGACCTTTACGTAAGGGAAAGGGGATAGTAATAAATACACCAGCTGCCGTTGCAGATGAACTCAACAGTTACTTTGCATCGATATTTACAAATGAAAAGCCTTTTGTGGCAATGGGAAATTGTGGGAGCGAAGTTAAAAAATATGTAATTAATGATATTGAAATTTCGCAAGATTATTTAATGAAAAAACTTTCAAGCCTACAGACTAGTAAGGCTCCTGGAGTTGATGGAATATACCCTATAATCTTGAGAGAGGCGGCAAGCGAGTGCATTGAACCACTGAGGCTGGTTATGCGAGCATCATTAGACTCTGGGGAGATTCCCTTGGATTGGAAAAGTGCAAATGTATCTCCCATACATAAGGGTGGCTCTAAAAGTGAAGTGGGAAATTATCGACCTGTCAGTCTGACTTCAGTAGTAGGGAAAATCATGGAGGCATTGATCAAGGGTGGAATTCAGGATCATTTGGATCGAATTGAAATTCGCAAGGATACTCAGCATGGTTTTGTAAAGGGAAAATCATGTTTAACAAATCTGGTTCGCTATTTCGAAAGGGTCACTCACGAGCTGGATTTAGGGAATAATTTCGACATTGTTTATTTAGATTTCAGCAAAGCTTTTGACTCAGTCCCACACGAGCGGTTGCTTTATAAGCTGGAACAGGTTGGAATCACTGGGAAAATCCTTAGATGGATAGAAGGATGGCTTCAGGGCAGGAGGCAGAGGGTTGTGATAAATGGCTATTCCTCAGATTGGGTTGATGTAAGAAGTGGGGTTCCCCAAGGATCAGTATTAGGACCACTGTTGTTTTTAATTTTCATAAACGACATTGATGAAGGGATAGAGGGCGTGATGTCTAAATTTGCAGATGATGTTAAAATTGGTAGAGTAGTTAATGATCACTGTCAAGCTGAGCTTCTTCAGAGAGACCTAGATAGACTTCAAGAATGGTCAGAAAAATGGCAGCTGTGCTTTAATCCAACAAAGTGTAAGGTATTACACCTGGGAAACAGTAATCCCAAAATAACTTATTCACTTGGTGGAGTTCAACTAAACCCAGTACTGGAGGAAAGGGACTTGGGTGTTACGATACGGTCAGACATGAAATTCTCTGAGCATTGTAAACAGGTTGCAAGGAAGGCCCATGGTGTCCTATCGATGATCTATCGAACTTTTGCAAGTAGAGATAGGGACGTGATAATCCCATTATATAAGGCCTATGTTAGACCACACTTGGAATACTGTGTTCAAGTATGGAGACCGCACCTAAAGAAAGACATCGAGCTTCTTGAAAGGGTGCAAAGAAGGGTAACTCGCCTGGTGAGATCGGCAAAAGGGCGTCCTTATGAAGAAAGACTTCGAATATGTGGGCTGCAGAGTTTGGAAACTAGACACCTTAGAGGAGATTTGATTGAGGTGTTTAAGGCTCTGAGAGGCATCAGTAAAATGAATGAGGACAAAATTTTCAAGATTATAAATGATGCTAGAACTAGGGGACATAAATTCAAGTTACGCGGGGAAATGTTTAGATTGGACTGCAGGAAGTTTTATTTTAGCCAGCGAGTTATAAATTACTGGAATAAGTTGCCTTCATGGGTGGTAGAGGCCGACAGTTTGGGGAAATTCAAAGGTCATCTGGATAGTACTTTCGGGTAAGGGAAGTGCATAGGATGATAGGATTAATCTCCTTTTTATTTAATTTTTAATTTCATTTTATTATTTTTATTTATTTATTAATTATTATTATTATTTATTTATTTAATTTTTGTTTTTATCATTGTTTTGTTCGGATTTTTTTTTTTTTTTTTTTTTTTTTCTGGCTGGTGCAGCATAAGCCATAGGCTTTCTTGCACCATACGGCCGTTACTAATACTAATACTAAGTCTTGAGTTAATCCACAAGGCTCTTAACATATAATCCCTCCTATCGTGTCTGGGCAGAACTGCAGACACATAGACATTATGGCCTAGCTCGCGACATTTCCTCAGCATGGTCCTGTATTTTTCCAACAAATCGTCAGATCGTGTACGTTTAATAATATTTGTCCCCACATGAATAATAATATTTTCTTTACCCTCTTTAAAATCTGACAATCTGTTGGTGACATCATCAATTGTTGCTCCCGGCAGACATACCCTGGTTCTGCTCCACCTATCTTTATTACAAAAAATATTCCCCGTTTCCCTGACAATGGAGTCTCCTAATAAAACAATGTCCTTTTTAACCAGAGTAGTTTGCACTTGGTTTTTCTGTTTTGAGGCTCGAATCGGGTGTGCATCACTTGGTAGATTGCTGGAGTTTTGAGTTCCTGACGAGCTCCCAGATGCATTATTTTCAAGAGCAAGCACTTGTTTTTTCAGGGACTCAAATTGTTCCATCAGTGCACCAAATTGTAATTTAAGATCGGTGCACTCCTTACATCGATCACAAAGAAAAGAATCCCCAGGTGAGGTAGGATTAGTCACCAGGTCGACCTTGGAAAACATTCCACAGGTTCCACAATGGATTAAATCATGACTCACCCGTAAATCGCCATCTGCTATTTCCGTGTGAGTCACGATACCCTGTGACGTGTTTAAGGCAGATCTCGTAACTACCATTATAAAATAAAATAAATATCAATGAAAGTAACTTTAAAAAATTATATCTATAATATTATTAAAATCAAACAGTTACAGGAAAACCTATAACAAAATAATCCAATAATATCTAAATAAATCAAATATTTAAAAGCACTATCCAAAAGTAAACCACTTAACTTAGCCCTGTCTAAGCGCATCCCCGCCATTGTTTCCTTCAGGATTGGCATAAGGTAAATCTGAAGCATGTCCAGGTATACGATTCCCGTAACAGTGTTTTCAGCAAAGAAGAATGGCCCAAAAACATTAGAACAACTTACAGCACAAAACACGTTTACCTTGGGAGTATCCCTTTCATGGTCTAAGGTGGCATGAGGATTTTCTGATCCCCAAATCCTGACATTATGTCTATTCACTTTGCCACTCAAATCAAAAGTTTCCTCGTCACTGAAAACTAACTGCGACAAGAAATCATCATCCCTTTCCATGTGCTCTAACATACTGGTGCAAAAATTTTCTCTCTTCGACAGGTACATGGGCTTAAGAGCTTGAACAATTTGCAATTTGTAAGGTCTGAACATCAGATGTTTTCGCAGGATTTTGTTAACAGTTGATTTAGAATTCCCAGCTGTTAACTAGCTCGTGCTGTAGATTTTGTTGGACTTCTCAAAAATGAATCTCTCATTGCGTCAACTGTCTCTTCTGGAATTCTAGGTCTGCCTTGCCCGCTAAGCCTATGAGCCACACATCCCATTTCGGTGAATCGCTTGTACCATGCTACAATAGTGTCTCTTTTTGGGGTACTTTTCTGGTATTCTCGAAATTTTCTGGTATTCTGGTATTCATTGCACTTGCACAGAGGAATGAGTTTCATGAAACCACAGATAGCATTTCACTTTTTCAGTGCCGTTATACGTCTCCATCGTTACGAGAACACAGAAAGAATGATGAACAACCGCGAACTACATCTCACTCATACGTGGACTTGAAACACACACGTGGACACCTAGCACCATCTATCCACAAACTTAGGATACAATACTACTCATCTGTCATTGAACTGGTACCTTACAATTAATATTTCACAAATTATTCAGTTACTAAATTGCCCAACTAATTTGTGTCCACCCTGTATATATATATATATATATATATATATTTTTTTTTTTTTTTAAACTCTTTTCAAACTATTAATTTTCTGTTAATAAAAAAATATTCCAAACCAGAAACTAACTGTATTAATCATAATAATTTACAATCTCAAAACATTAAGAAAGCAATCTGGCACTGAAATCAATGATTTCAATTGTCTTTAGGAAGCTATGCAAAACAGGATGGTAATGTTTAGTCTAAAAGGATTGTCACTTACATTTTTCAAGATATAATAGTTAGTGCTTTTGCTATCTGAGAGTTTAAAATACTGACAGAAACAATATTCAGATCCACTTACAAGTCAAGCAGACCAAATTCCAACAATGTCCGGCCATTCTGTGACAACTGAATTTGTTGGCATATTCAGTTGGTAGGACTGTTGGTAATTCTGGGTATATACTCCTATGTGCAAGTCCAGGTGCTAACCAACATAAAAGATGTCAACAGATGAGGGGGTCAATATTCTGGATCAAAAAGAGGAATGACTGCCTTTCTATGTCATCAGATAATATCAGGTGGCAGACAACTCCCATCACCTAGTGTAATAACATTATTCTGCATATTGGAGGAAAGAATTTCATTTTGAAGTCACAAAACCCATGTTTAGTTTCCAGAGAAAAGCTCTGACAACTCACATCTCTTCTATCATACATTATCAGTGAAGTATTTTGTGGTTATGAAGGCAAGGTCCAATATTCTTTATTTTTCAATGGTACAGCAGGTCAGTTTTCACAGGTCAGCAGCTGGACAGTCCACAAACTGAATGCATTAGTAACACTCTAGCAGGTATCTGGATCAGCTAGTGTATGATTTCACTCCCTGTACTCCGTCAGATAGTGAATGGAGGAGTCCAATAGTGTGTGTATGGGTGAGGCACTGTCAATGACACATTAAGTCTAGGAGCTGGTTATATTCTTACTGTGTGTATTTCAAATCCAAAAATTTCATTAATTCATACAACATGCCCCCCCCACTTTTATTTATCTACTGAATGCAAAACTAATATAACAAACTTTCTGAAAAAAAACAAAAAAAAAAAACCATCTAAACTTCCCTCCCTCATCTCACGAATATACATGGATTCAGTCCCACTCTCAGTGATGTCCATTTTCACCTATAATGTGATAAGCTCTATTTATTTTTTCTGAGAGAATCAATTCTCAATTACTGGTTGCCTCAATCACTACTAATTTATTAATGCCTGAAAGTGGGCGAAAGTTGATGACGTTGTAGGGCAGATATCATCTTTTAAGAGCACAAAAGGGGATATTATTGTAAATATTGGCACTAATAAGAGATCTGCAGACTTACTTACTTAACAAGTACAGGTCAATGCTGAAAAAAAGTCACGAGTTACAGTTAAATTTGAAAGTCTGCAATTCTGCACAGACAAGATAGAAGGGAATGTATGAAGAGAGCCTTGTCAATCAATTGGGCCTTGGAGAGATTGTGCAAGGCTCATGGGGTAGAATTTTTCTCAGTGTGGTCTGTGCGTATTAACAGGACAGACTGCAAGAATATTTGCTGATGCTATCAGGCAGTGTTAGTTATTGTTATTTGTTATTTTGGTTTTTAGGAGCATTAGCAACTAAGGCCATATTGCTCCCGTGATATGCGGTGGTCATTCCCTGACCTTTCTGCATCCTCCATATTTGGTAGTGACAGGCTCGAACCCCGGTCTAATCAAGAAGCGTGTGCTATGCATTGCTGCTCCTTCCCACCTGGCTACGGAGGCGCCTGCCAGTGTTAGGAGGGTTGGAAAATGGTAGCGTGGGAGGATTCACATACTACTAGATTAACAGTAGTTAATCTAGTAGTATGTGATTCCTCTTCTATTGGAATGAGCAGCAGCCTAGAAGGCAAGGTGCTGAGGATTTTAAGAGCATGCATGGGCAGTGTTAGGATAATTAAGTGTAAGAACAGGTGCACGTATACTTGCATGTACACCAATGTTAGAAGTATAGTAAATAAAATTTTCACTAGCAAAACTTTCGCTAGCATCCCATGTGGTGAGTTCTCGACACATGGACTTGAGTGATATGTCGATCTGCTGACGAGGCTACTAGAGACGGTCGTGTTCAAAGCCGCTAAGTGGATTTTTCTTATTTATTGATTTGAAATTATTGTTTTTCTAAAACTTTTGATTTAAATTTAGTAGTATAACATTATTTTGTGATTTTCTGATTAATTTGGTGTATTTATTCTTTACTCGGCCTTGTAATTGCATAAAAGTATCGGTAAAGGTTTCCACGTGTTTCAACTCCGGTACCGTTCGTAATTTTCCGCCTTTGTGATACGATAGTTATATACCATACTAGATAGCGTTAGTTGAACTTCGTTAGCAGTTAAATTGTACGTTTAAATAAATACATATAACGACTCAGATTACAAACGTAATATAATTAATTATATTTAACATAATTAATAACATAACATAATTAATTATAATTAATTAATAAATTAATAGAATCATGACTCAGACCAGAGCGCAAAGCAAAAGGCTCAAGCTAATGGAAGTGCTGTGGCTCAGAGCAGAACTGAGGGGGGCAGTTGTCCTCTGACTCACAGCCTTATAAAATGCACTGTTTG